>NC_062561.1:104057409-105516159 GCF_022837055.1 Prionailurus viverrinus | reverse complement strand
ACTGTTCTAGACACAGAAGAGATAGCAGAGGACCAGGCAAGGTCCAGACCGCCCTTTGAAACCTTATACAGTAAAACCTTGTTTTGCAAGCATAATTCACTCCAGAAACATGCTTATAATCCAAGGCACCTGTATATCAAAGCGCATTTCAAGAACCATTGGCTCAGTTGTGATCATGTGACGTTGGGCATCATGTGCTCCTTGTATTGCAAGACATCGTTCACCAGAGCCACTCCCTCAGGGAAGGCTTCCCCAAGGGGAGAACATCTAAGCAGAGATAAGATGGACAAAATGATAGGACTAAGAAAAACTAAGGGATCTGGTGTCACGTAAGTCACACACCAGTCGCTCTGCCCCAGAGTTGTCACTAGAGATTTGTTTAAAGTTTAAGGTGTAAATTATACGTAAGAATTGGTTTACTCATGAAAATTCTTAATTGCATGAAGCAGAAAATAATAAAAGGAAATCATTGGAGGGTCACTGTCCATTTAAGAGCAAAAAGAGCTTCAGATAAAGTATCTGTGAAATAATATCATATTATGGGGTAAAACGATTTGATTTACCAAAAACAAACAAAAAACACACAGAAAACCTTTTCATTTATACTAATGCTTTGAGAATAAACCTGCTTTGGGGCACCTGGGAGGCTCAGTCGGTAAAGCGTCCAACTTCGTCTCAGGTCATGATCCCAGGGTTGATGGGTTCGAGCCCCGCATCGGGCTCTGTGCTGACAGTTCGGAGCCTGAAGCCTGCTTTGGATTCTATGTCTCTCTCTCTCTTTCTGACCCTCCCCCGCTCACACTCTGTCTCTCTCTCTCTCTCTCAAAAATAAATAAACATTTAAAAAAAACTTTAAGGAATAAACCTGCTTAAAATGAGGACAACCATTGTATCTACGTGAGAAGATGGGTCTTAGCAGAACCAGCTGATCATTTCAAAGCAAAGAGAGATCCAACCATCATGCTGTTTACCTTTAGAGTATATAGTGATGTATGTTAATTATTTCTCAATAAAATTGGAGGAAAACAAAGCAGGACCATCTATAATTTTTATTTGGTTACCCAGTAGGGAATATGGCCCAATGAAGAGAGTAAGTCTGAAGTAAGTAAAAAATAGAAAAAAAATTCTCCTGAAACTGTGTGCACCATAATTTGCCCAAGAACAAGGGCAAAATGATAGGTGACGTTCAAGGTCTGAAATTAAACCTAGAATGGATTTTCTGAGTCCAATACCCTCATTTTACAGATTAAGAGTCACTGAAAAGTGAATAAGCATGCTACCCATTTAGGCTTTTTGCAAGACCTTATTTGGATTTAACATAGGAACATTGCACAGAGCTCTTAGTGGGGGAAACAGCCATTTAAAAATTAAAGTAATGTATATCATAATTATTCATATATTATTTCTTGATTATATACACACTCTTACTTTAGTCCTAAAGAATTTGAAAACCAGTGAAGATCAATGGTTGTTCCTAAATAAGACTTACGTTGAGAGCAGTCACTGCCAATCCAACCCGGGTAACACTGACAAGATCTGTCAATGGGGTTACAGGTTCCATTGTTGGTACAGGTACAAACCCCTGCACAGTTTTTCCCAAATCTGCCGCTGGGACACACTGTGAATAAGTTTTAGGTCAGTAACGCACAATTACATCTCATCGCATGGAACTCGAGAGTCTTGGGACAGAAAACAACTTTGAAAGCCATCAGCCCGGCTGCCCATTTAGTAGCTGCCTCCACTCAACAGCACCCCGTCATCTGGAATGGGCTCATTTTTAGAAACACATGAAGCCCAACATTCTCATTAAGGCATCACAAACCAGGAGACATCATCACGTTTCTGGAAATCTGACTTCATGGCTTCTTGCTCAGGGAGTCCAAACCCTCCCTGATATTGATTTTTCATGGGATGCTGTTTCCAATTAAAACCGAAGAGCAGCACAGCTCAGAGAGTAGAGAGATTCTGCCGGGGCGGCAAGCCAGCTTTTCCAAAGTCATTTCTGCAGAAGCTGCAGAAAGGGCATCCCAGAAGGCCTTGATAGCTGGTGGCTGAAAACATCCTCGGGGAAGCCCGAGAGGAAGCCTGAGGACAGATTGCACGGGGCTTGCCCGGCACCGTGCACCTCCCCCCAGATACTGTGCACCTTACTTACCTTCATTGCAGAGAGCACCTGTGAAGCCAGGCAAGCAGTCGCACAGGCCCGTGATGTGGTGACAGGGCCCACTGCTGTGCACACACTGTGGACACGTCTGGCTGCAGCGATGCCCATAAAAACCGGGGGAGCAGACTGAAAATAGAATGGAAATCAACAGTTATCTTTCCTGAGACATATTCCTCTCAAATTCCACATCAGGATCTAGTTGAAGTTTGGGGCAAAAAAATTTTTTTTGTTTAACGATACTGAGAATTTTCCAAGTCTAAAACAAGCACCAAAGGAAGAAGGGTAGTCCTTAATAATGAAAAGAAACCATTAAACTGAATTGCTGGAGGGCAGGCAAATGTCTCTGTCCTCTTTATTTTCTCACTTATGGTCCCAATTAACCTGGGGCCTGGCACACAACAGGGGCTTGAAGAATTTTTGTTGAACAAATAAATGAAAGGAAATAAAATTCTAAAATCTAATAAGGCCACGTAAATACTCTCAAGCCATGTCTTGATCCTTTTTTCTTTAAGAGTCATTACTGGCAATAAACAGATCTATAGTCTGAATTAAAAGATTGTTCCTCCTCAACGTGGTCCAGATTAATGACTGTGATTGAGAAGTGAGCAAGCAAAATGCTACATAATTAGGTTCTCCTCAAGACATTACTTGGATTTAAACGCAAGACAAATGCATAGAGCTTTCACTGAAAAAAGAAAAAAGTCATCTAAAAATAAGGATAATGTGTCTTAGAGCCATATATTCTTTTCTTGATTACATTTACCGAAAGATTTCGTAAAATCTTATGGATCCCCTCCTCTCTTAAAAATCCCATTAACCAATGTCAACGGCCTCCATTTTTAACTCTGCAATTCTATTTCCCCCACAGCACTGGCTGTGAGACTACTAGCAAGATGTATGATTCGCCGCAAGGTTTGGCTGATGTTGACTTCTGGTAATTGAGGTAAGGACAATGCCAAAATTGCTGAATCAAATATTTACAGGTCAATGGATTTCTGGAACACCATTTGCAAGATTTAAGGCAGGATCAAGAAACGTATCCTGACGACGATGCCAATGAGGCATTGAAATCATTACTGAGAAGGAAAGGCCAAAGCCCCATCTGTTAGGCTCGTCCTGGAGGTTGGAACGAATAAAGCTCTTCAGGCAGTGCTATCAAGGACAGCTCCACAAGGGACAGAGACCTATTACAGTCTCCTCCCCACTCCACTGCAACAGAACAGCGCCACGAACTGAGGTGTGGGACAGAGATAATAATCCTGCACACGGTACCTGAGAAGGGAAGGCAGACCTTTCCACGTAATGAGACACTTACTTCTCTGACACGTGGTGCCTCGGAACCCTGGCGCGCACTCACAGATGCCATCATCTGGGGAGCACGAAGCCCCATTTTTGCAGTAGCAGGGCAGAGAGCAGTTGGGGCCCCAGCGTCCCTCAGCACACACGCTGTCACAGTGGACACCTGAAACAATGCACACGGGCAAGGCTGACTAAGAGGCAGTGGGGGCTGGTGCCTCTGGGACACAAAGTCCCGGACGAGGAGGAGGAGGAGGACGGTCATGGTATCCAAGCTGGGTTATCTCTGCAACGATGAGCGGGATGGCATAAGGTTTAAAATTCACTAATATACGTCAGTACATCATCATACACTGTGTCATCCTGTATCGTATCATCACAGCATTAAAATAATCCCAGGGTGATTTTCTACCAAGTCATAAAAGAGCAGGAATAAAACACCTTTGTTATACTGATTTTTTTATTTTTTACATATACATAATTTATTGTCGCGTTAGTGATGTTTCTTTTTTAGAAGGATGAAGCAAATGGGAAGCCCAAGGGCTCTGTCTATTAAAGGCAAAATTTATCAAAAATATTTTTATCAGTGAGCCCTCAGCAACTTCCTTCTTCCCCCATCCTTTATCTTTACAGAAAAACCAAGTGTAAAAAAGATAAAAAGAAGTAAAAAGTGGTTAAATTGTTTTACATAAAGAAAACTCTCCCCCTGGAGCACACACCATCTTAAAACATTTTGACGATAGGGGCACCTGGGTGGCTCAGTCAGGTGAGCGTCCAACTTCAGCTCAGGTCACGACATCTTGGTTCGTGGGTTCAAGCCCTGCACCAGGCTCTATGCTGACGGCTTGGAGCCTGCTTTGGACGTTGTGTCTCCCTCTCTCTCTGCCCCTCCCTAGCTCATGCTCTGTCTGTCTCTCTCTCTCTCTCAAAAATAAATAAGCATTAAAAAATTTGAAAAATAATGAAAATTAAAGAAAAAAACATGTTGATGCTACATTGTACAGGATGGAAAGATATACTAATCGGTGCCACTAAATTCCTCTTTAAGAATTGAATCTGGCACTGGGCAGATAAAGGCAGAATATCACAACTGATCTTATTTGCAGCTGTTGTCCAAGTTATTGATTATTAGGATACTACTCTATGTAGGTGTTTAACTCTCACCCGGAAACAGAAATTCTGGAGTTGGTCATGAATGAACAAACGCCTAAGGAAAATGCAAGGGAAAAAGCAAAGTCGCAGAAATAAAAATAAAACCAGGTTTTACGTGAGGTAAAGAGAAGTCTCTTTGGGAAGTTTGCGTTTGAAATACAACAGGGGCCTCTTTCTTGTAAGTCAGAATTCTCCCCAACTCAAAGACACGCTCTTTGCATTGAGAAGCAGCGAGTTATAATTAGTAGTGAACTGGCAACTGCTGGCTTCAGACCAAGTGCAAACACAGTAAGAACAAGCACGCACACACTTAGGGATCCAGAATGCTGTCACCACCCAGCACCAAGGAAGCTGAGAAAGCCATGTTTTGTATTACAGTTTTTGCTTCGAAATTGATTAGGAGAAAAGTTACCGTGGCCCAAACCTTACAACAGAAGCAGCCCCAAACCATAATGTGAACGTTGCTAATTGGCACAGTCATTTCTGCTGAGCCATAACTCCACTTTTGACTGTTCCCGTTTCCTCCTTCTGAAAATCTCCCACATGGTAAAGGCTGTTAAGTAGGCATGAAAGCTCACAGACCTCATTGTGTCTAGCTTGAGCCAACAAAAGACTATTATTTTAGCTCGCGCTGCTGGCTGAAGTAGATCAGACCTGTTAGAAGCTGACTGGGGTTCAAGGAATCCCTGTAGAATAAAATATGGAATTTTGGCCTCCTGTGATTTTTTTTTCTTGAGTTCACAAACATACGGTCTTTTCTTTTTCTTTTCAAATCTCTTTTGAAAAGCTGAGGTGGAATCCCAAAATGCTATGCTCACCAAATGTGATTCAGCAGCTATAGAGTTGTATCTATACTGCTCGCACCTACACGAGGCAGCAAATGGGAGGTGTTTGGGCTCGCACCTACACGAGGCAGGGCATTTATTAAGGAGCAAACCACTTCAAAAAGAGGCTGCAAATGGAAAAATTTTGTTTTATGAACCAACAAGGGTAATCTTGTGAAGGGTCACAGGCTTCACTCTCTTTTCAAATTCAGGTTCTGAGCGCTGACCATGAGCTAGGGCCCTATTTAATGGCACCTAAGACGGGGATTCCTGCTTGACAGATATTCGGACAACTCTGGCCATTTTGGTTTGCAGCCATCCATGCAAATCCCAGTAAGGACTTTGGAGAAGTAGAAGTTGAAAATCATCCTGAAAATTAGTCCTCATTTCTGGCACATTGTTGTGTGGTGGGAGCTTGAGGAAAGGGGAAGGGGCGGGATTTAGCCATTTATGGTGTTTTGGTTCATCAGCTACTTGCCAAATCTCTCCACCACATTAAATAAATGCAGCTAAATCAGAATGGAATACACTTGAGGTCAAAATTATCTGCTGCTTTTTTTGCATTATAGATTATCATAATTTATATGTGACTTAGCACATTCTCAATCAGAGCATGTTAAGAAAAGTGACCCCAGCACAGATTGGTAAATCTGAATAAAGTGATCCTTTATTTCATATCTGATTCCTCTTCCCTAATAGGTTTGTCCAGCTGGATAGGACAGCCATCTGTCATAATCAACTTTATCGAGGTAATTTTCATAGAGTAACAAGGCCCACGATATAGCAAAGAGATCCATTACAATGATACGCTTGTTTCACATGATTTACCCATGATTTCATTTCCAGAGAACCACGGGGAATTTTAGAGATCATCTATCAAATCTGCTGTCTCCAATCATAAAAGAATATTTCAGCAGAACCAAGCCTACTTTTAAATATCTTTTATTTCAGGATTGCAAATAAGTCTCCCCTTTGAAAGTAAGTTATAGTAATTCTATGACCAACTTCCTCTAAAAACTCAACCTCTTTTCTTTTTCTCTACCATCAGTAAAATGAGTCATCACTTTTCAGATATTAATGCCTAATCTATTTGTAGACAGACATAAAGTATGCCTCAGGGGGCAATTCTAGAAAAAAGCATGAAGCTGCATTTTTTCCCCTTGCTGTCCTATTTTCTCCTACTGATACTCCTCCCCCTCAGAGCTCTGTGCCCTCCTATTATCTTTCCTTTCATCTTATAGTCAGGAAAAGGTAAGGTAAATTGATTACTGTTGAGTTGTTACCTTCTCTAGGGAATACTAATATTTTAAGAGAATACACACGTGAGGAGCCTAAGAAATAAACCTCTAATTGTGAAATATCAGGCACTGAAGCTCACAGAGGGGGTCCCTGGGTAAGTGTTTCTCTAGGCCACACTAGGTATACGGCTACTGATGTGACCTCCCTGTAAGACTAACCCTTCAGTAAAACTTTTTTCAGGATAGACAATTATAAGTTTGCTTTAACCTGTGTGTGTGTGTGTGTGTGTGTGTGTGTGTGTGTGTGTGTGTGTGTTTCCTGAATTATTTCCATTCATCTCATCCCAATCTTTGCAAACTTGCTGGAGTCCTATAAGACATTTTTATGTTTCCTTTTTTATCAAAGACAGAAAAGAGAATTCAACTTAATGAATATTCAAGGGGTCCAGGGGCTATTGGCTTCCCGGTGATAGGTTCTCTAAGAAAGAACTTCAACTCTAGAATGATAATGGCCCCAGAATAGGCACACCTAACCCTGTCTTGGGATCTCAGTCAGAAAAGGAGAGAGCCTGGGAAGGTGGAGAAGGGCTCCAAGCTAATGGAATGGTGGGTACAAGGCCCAGAAGCCCAAAGAAGCATATGGAAATGGAGGACAGCTGAAACTGGGGTGGGGAAGAACAGGAGAGGTGTTTGGGCAGCCAGGCAGTGGTCACATACCCAAAGCCAGAATGCCACGCTGTGAAGTGTGAGCTTCCCCCTTGGGGTTGACAGGGACCAAATGGACAATGAAGCAGGAGAAGCACATAACTGAATTTGTGGTTTGTAGGAGGGCAGAAGACAGTTTGAGGATGATGGGTCTGGAAGCAAGAAGACCTGTGTCAGGGGGCTGTTTGGGGTTATCCAGGTAAAGGAAAAAAAAGACAGACATGACAAGGTCTTAAACTAAGTCAAGGGCAGTTGGGATGCAGGTGGGGGGGGGGATAAATTCCTCAGAAATGCAAGGGACAATGGAGGTGAAAGATCTGTACTTGCACTGGCTCCTCCCGCCCCCATATTCTGCGCAGGGAAATGAATGAAGTCTGGAGCTCCGTCAAAGAGAGATGGTGTTTCTGTTCACCACAGTGCCCAGCACACGGAGGGTGTTAAAGATTTGTTGAGTGAATCAAGAAGCACCATCTCTCTTTCCAATTTGATATTCAGAACTATTTCCAACTGGATGGGAGCAATTATATAATTCTTTCTTTCCCTAAGGAAGTGATGAGAGGCCCATGCAGACCAGAAAACCCAGCATATGTATATTTTATATGCCTCAAATGGTGACCTTTCCCATCTAAGGGGGTAGAAATGTCTGCCTTGCTGATTTTTGAGAAGATATACCTTCATGAGCTCAGGCCTGTGTTTTTCAATGCTAGCCCAGATTACAAAGCAACCGACGAATTAGGGAGGCATCTTGAAGAAATTGTTTTGGAATGTTTAACGAAGAAGAGATAAAGGCTCTAATGGGAGTTACTTTAGGAAACAACGCCCTAATGCTTTTGGAAGAGGGGACAAAATGGGAAGGGGGGATCTTTAAATTTGCAAGGATCTCTGGTTCAGTGGAAGCATTTTTTCCTGATCAACGTTCTAACGCTGATAAGGCGATCTGTGAGGGACTGTTTTTGCCAGGACTGAGGACAAAGAGCTCTTTGATAGCCTTCCCAAGTTGCTAGGCAATGGCTGAATGATCGTGATAAACTTCAGCTAAGCAGCTCTAAAGAAATGTTCGTGCATTTCATGCCTGATGCATTATGCCAGCGGCCTCAATGTGAAACCAGCATTCACTAGGCATTTGTGATTGCATGAATGCGGTAAAATAAATCATCTCGGGTGTCATTACTTCTCCCTCTCAGAGATAGAACCCAAACTCCTCGTCTTGCTAATTGTTCGTATTCCTAATGCCCGTACTGCACTCTTTGGGGGCATTAGTGAACGAAGGACATGATTTTCATTCGATGTCTGGTTCCTGAGCAACAAGCTATTAAACATCTATTAGAAGGAAGAGAGGGATTTGTTACTAATAATTGGGCTTGATGAGTATAGAAGAGAAGAGCCAGAGTAAGCGTCATAATACTTTTGCTGCTTTTCTAATCCTCTCGCTAACAAAGCAGAGGCTTACTGTTGGCGTAGAGACGTTCTTCGCTGGTGTAACCACCTGTGCCCACGCTGTGTCCGCCCTGTGAGGACGTGAGTTTCTGCAGGCCAGGAGCTGGCCTCGCTTCACCCTCGTGCTCCCAGCATCCAGCACTGTGGCTGCACACAATTTGGAGGCACTCAACATGTGGTTGTTAAATCAATTTCTATTTGGATACTATGAGTTGTAAAGATGGATTAAAAAAGGATCTGCTTTACAGAGATGACCAGGTTGAAAAGGACATCCTGATAAATCATATAAATCATCGATGTGTGCATTTGTAGCTGCAAGACAAAAACACCAGAGGGCATGACCTGCCTCAGTCCGGACCTGGATAAAAGTAAACAGAACAGACTGCTAAGCAGATGGGGGGCCCTGGGAGCTCTGGCTTTTTCTGCAGCCATTCTTTTGGGAAGGCAAGCCCCTTCCTCCACTCTCACCTCAGGGACTCCACCTTCTGCTTTTACAGGACTCCCTCCCCCACAAAACTGCATAGATAGAGAGACATAAGTGCTGCATAAATGTTGTCCACTCTTCAATACCCTGCTTGATTGGATGCATGCATGTTAATTAAAGCTCACTTCCACTTGCACTTGGATGTCACTGCGTGAAGAATTAGGTTCCCCCTTATTATAACAACTCAGGCATCACTAACACCACAGGAGAGATCACTTTGGCACAGACCAGTAGCTAAAGCAGCAGTTCACTTACTCACCTGGTCAACCTTGGAGAATTTGGGGAAACACACATTTCCTCTTTGTAACACCCCCTGCCTCCTGGCTGGGCTCCAATAAGCACCCCGCCTCTCTCCCTATTCTCTGTGCCCCTCCTTACCCTCCCACATAGTTGCCAGTCCCTCTCTCTTTCCCAAGGCTTCGAGAGGTTGATTTGGTGCCTTCAACTCTTTCCTCTTAGTTTAGCATTTAACTTTTTTTTTCTGCCATGAATGCATCCCTAAGCCTTTTGCCACTGGTTATGAGGATTCTGCCACAGAAATGCTCCCTGCAACCCCCACCTCTTCAATAGTGAGAGTAAACATGCATGACAGAGGCCAGTCTACAGACGGGTAATTGTCACTGCATGAGCCACTGGTGCAACCTTTTTTAAGCAGACTTCACACCTAAGAGCCCAACATGGGGCTTGAACTCACAACCCTGAGATCAAGACCGGAGGTGGGATCAAGAGTCAGATGCATAACCGACTGGGCCACCCAAGCGCCAATGTATAACTTGTGAAATGACAAATGAGGCCACCAAGTAAGGTTGTGCAGGCTGTACACTACACAAGAGCCTCTGGCCATAGGGCTAAGTGAGGGCAGAAATCCACCTGCCAAGCAGTACAACCTGAAAGATTTCCAAACCTTCTCCAAATTTGTGCAAAAGGTGCTTTATGGGAAGGCAATAGCTCTGCCTTCTTCATGCACCCCCCAGCTCATCATTCACCAGGTGTGAGGTGGGGACAGGGAATACACAAGTTAAAAAAGTTCCCAGGTGACAGTGATCTTAGCCAGAACTTGGAACCAGGCTGGGGACGGCATATGTTCCCACAGCCAGAATGAAATCTTGATTAGCTATAATACTCAGTGAAGAGGTGTTTTGGCTGACTGAAGTCAGGGCAAAAAGGGAGGAAAAAAGTCAGCATGTGTCTACTGTTTTTGGAAAATACTTTATAAAGCATATTACTTTACTACTGTGGAAATACACAAACATACAGAAACACAACTAATTACATTTCTTTGACATCTGGGACTTCAAAATAATCATTTGAAAAGCCAATCTCACTTTACAGCAGTGTGTGTGTGTGTGTGTGTGTGTGTGTGTGTGTGTGTAGAGGTGTGGGAGAAGGAGCCCAGGACACAGCCTATATTTTGGATAGTGTTTCATTTTCCCCCATTTTTTTTGCTACAATCTGCCTCTTTTGGTAAAGTAATCAATGGGCTAAAAAATCCATATATTAAGGTTTTAAATAACTACATATAGTAAAAGTCCTTGTCTTTTTTTAAAAAATTTTTTAACGTTTTTTATTTATTTTTGAGACAGAGAGAGAGACAGAGCATGAACAGGGGAGGGGCAGAGAGAGCGGGAGACACAGAATCGGAAGCAGGCTCCAGGCTCTGAGCCATCATCCCAAAGCCCGACGTGGGGCTCGAACTCACGGACCGTGAGATCATGACCTGAGCTGAAGTCGGATGTTTAACCGACTGAGCCACCCAGGCGCCCGTCCTTGTCTTTTTTTAATGGTACATTTCTTTCGGAAGTAGTATTTGGGATGTCAGATGTACCTTTTGCTTTGAGTAATCTGTATGGCCGTACATTTTGAAAACTTGTTTTAGAACCAGGTAAAATGGGAATATCAATGATAGAAATAGAGTGTCAGTTCCTTTAAAAGAAAAAGCCAGTCAAACATTAAAATGATGGTAAAGTCATGAGGAGTGGTGGATGAACCCAACCATGAAAAAGCAAGTTGATTCTCTTAGGTTAGCATATGATTTCCTCAATTTAGACGTGTCAATTTCTTCATAAAAAGGGATAAAGCTCTCCCTTATCTCTGGCTTTAAACCCAGAGGACTGATGAGCAACTCCCCACAGCGTGCTCAGTGACCCAGCACTGTTGGTGACTCTGTGCCTTCTTACTGATTTGGTCAGGGGAAGAACCCAGTCCCCGTGTCAACTGCATTGAAGCCCCACTATTAATCTACACATGACTACCTTGTCCGGTGATACTTAACATCTCAGCTAAAGCAATCTCGGCAACAGGGAGAAGAGGCGTCTGAATCATTTACTTCCCTAGGCTCATGTTATTTATCTGGCCCTGCATCCAAATGAAAAGCAAGGCTTTCTCTATGTTGAGAAACATTCTTACGAGGCACTTACTCAAAAGCAAGTTTGTTGATGAAAATTTCTGGGTCTCCCCAGGGCTGACAATGAAATGGTATTCTATGTAAATAACACAGAGTCTACTCTTCCTTCCTTTTGGGAAAATAAACAATTCTTTGTGCAATTGGAGGGTGCTTTCTGGAGCTCCAGTAGCCTTCTTTTCCTCTATCTACATTTGCTTATACCAAGTGTGTTCTGTGAATGTGGTGGATGACTTCTCTTTAAAAAAAAAAAAGTCTCAGAGCAATCTTAGATCCTCACAGATCAACAGCTTACACAGAAGACCCAGAGAAATGAGACACTGGGGCCATGAAGCAAAGAGACAGTGGGGCAACCAGTCACAGATGGACAGAGCATTACGAGATTATGCTGTGTGACAAAGTTGCTGCATTCCCGCAGGAGCTCCATAGGTCTAAGGCCAGATGGGATAATTTGTCTTACCCCATGACCCAGACTGTGGAATGTAACAAACACATTTTCTGGCTGGCTTCAGGCCAAATCATATCTCCTGCTTTTTTCATGTAGACTAGAGTATGCCTTTCACAGTCTGGCTCTAAATCATCAAAGCAGGTAGATACTTGAGCAGTGACTCGTGTGTTCGAGAACACCTCACACTTCCTCTAAAGTCATAAAACAAAAGTGGATTTGGTGGAGCATGGTCCCAAATGGATGACAGGTCCTCTCTGTTAGAAAAGTTCTGAACTTGCCAGGGGGTTCAAAATGCTATTTAACTTCATTGTGGTCACAGAGAACTTGGTACCGGTCATTCGATTTGAGAACTTCAAGAACCCTAGGGAAGTCACAAAACCTGGTCTATTCCCTAGAGCGATGTAGTTGTAGCACTGAGTGAGAGCCCTGCAGAAACATGGGGAGGTGGAATTTCATAGTGTGAAGTCAGAATTATCTCAGCTTTTGCAAGTCAAGGAGAAACTAGAGGGTGAGGGAGTCCTTGTGTTTGTGGATAACTCCTATTGACAGAAAAAGTCCATGACCCCAGCCTTGGTCTGTTTCCCAAGGTAGCTCTCAGACACTAGAAATCAAGCACATGACAGCTCATCTCAGTTTACTCCTGTCAGAAGCCAAAGCAGCTCTCAACAAATTCCAAAGGACTGAGAGACACCGCTGAAGAGGTCACTGATGACATTTCCCATTCAAGGATGTGAAGACATGTATTGTCAGGTTGGTAATACTCCCCACATTGATCTATAAACTCAATCCTCATTCAACCCAGAGTGTTTCTTCACAGGAATTGGCCTGTTGGCCCTCAAATTCATAGAGAAGTTCAAAGGACCCAGGATAGCCCAAGAAATCTTGAAAAAGAAGACAGAAGTTGGAGGACTCACACTTCCCACATTTTAAAACTTTCTACAGAATTATAATAATCCAAACAGCATGGTGCTGACATAAGGATAGACACACATATCAATGTAATAGAAGTGAGAGTCCAGACATAAATACTCTCACATTTATGGCCACTCCTTTTTGGCAAGGGTATCAAGATGGTGAGGGTGGGGCAAGGGAAGAATGACCTTCTCAACACATGATGCTGGACCAACTGGATATCAGCATGCAAAAGAACAAAGTTGGACCCTCACCTCACACCATATATAAAAACAAACTCAAAATGGATCAAAGACCTAAATGTAAAAGCTAAAACTCTGAAATGCTTAGAAGAATACACAGGCATGAATCTTTGTGACCTTGGATTAGACAATGGTTTCTTAGACTTGACACCCAAAGCACGAGGAACAAAAGAAAAAACAGAGACAAGCTGAACTTCATCACAATAAAAACTTTTCTATGGAAACAGACAGCATGAAGAAAGTGAAAAAGTAACACACAGAATGGGTATATTTGCAAATCTGATAAGGAATATCTGATAAGGAATATCTAGGTAGAATATGTAAAGAAATATTACAACTTGGGGTGCCTGGGTGGCTCAGTCAGTTGAGCATCTGACTTCCAGCTCAGGTCACGATCTTGTGGTTTGTGGGTTCGAGCCCTGCGTCAGGCTCTGTGTGACAGCTCAGAGCCTGGAGCCTGCTGCAGATTCTGTGTCTCCTTCTCTCTCTGCCCCTCCCCCGATCTTTCTCTCTGTCTCTCTCTCTGTCTCTCTCTCTCTCTCTCTCTCTGTCTCTCAAAAATGAATAAATGTTAAAAAAAATTTTTAAAGAAATATTATGACTCAACTATAAAAAGACAAATGACCCAATGAAAAAATGAGCAAAGTATGTGAATAGACATTTTTACAAAGAAAATATACAGATGGCTGAAATGAAATCCAAAGATGCTTAACATCATCACCTATTAGGGAAATGCAAATCAAAAATTCAATGAAATAACATTTCACACCACTAGGATGGCTTTAATCAAAAAGACAGATAATAAAAAGTTTTGGTGAGTATACAGGAACCTCACATAACTGGTGGGAATGTAAAACAGAGCAGCTGCTTTGAAAAACAGTGTAGCAATTCCTCAAAAAGTTAAACTTAGAGTTATCACACAACCCAGAAATTCCACCCCCGAATACATACCAACTATACACACATCCAGACAAAAACTTGTACTATGTTCATAACAGCATTATCCAAAATAGCCAGAAAGTGGAAACAACTCAAATGTCCAACACAGATGAATGTGCAAATAAAATGTGGTCTGCCCATACCATGGAATATTAGCCAGCACCCAAAAGGAATGAAGGAATGATATATGCTCCAAAACGAATGAACCTTGAAAACAAGCCAAGAGAAGGAAGCTAGTCACCAAAGACCACATATTCCATGAATCCATACAATACCGGAAGAGGCAAATCTATGGAGACAGAAAGTAGATTAGTGGTTGCCTAGGGTATGGAGAAGGGAGATAAGGTTGCCTAGTGGTGAGTTGGGGGTAAATGGAAAATGACTTTTAGTGAGTATTAATGGGGTTTCTTTATGAATTGATGAAAATCTTCTAAAAATGATAGTGATGATGGTCGTACAATTCTTTGAACATATGAAAAGCCAATGAATTATACAATTTAAATAGGTGAATTCTATGGTATATCTTTCTGTCTCTGCCTCTCTCTCTCTCTCTCTCTCTCTCTCTCTCTCTCTCTCTCTCCATATACATATATATACATGTAAACACACACACACACACGAAGAGGTTGCTGCTTATCAGCACTTATCACCAGGTCCTATCATAATTCTCAGAAGTCCTCATCCATGCTCAATTAATCTCCACCTAACTGCCCCTTCCCCAGCACTTTCTGGAAGAAACGTGTGCATGGCAGAGGGTGCAGTAATTAAGAGAGCTGGAGATGCAGTGGAAAAGCAATGGTGCAAATCCTGTCTCTCACGTTTACTGACCCTGCAGCCTTGATCAAGCCACTCAACTTCTCGGTGCCTCAGTTTCTTTGTCTGTAAAGACAGAAAAATATTTTCTACCTCACAGAGCTGCTGCGAGCCTGCAGTAAGCATTCAAAAAACATTACTTATTATTTCTTTGTTCTTCCTTTTATGCATTTTTGCTAAAAGGTAAGACCACCCTGACTCCATAATTTCCTAAATGTCACATCTCTGGTATGGATGCATAAGACTCTCCTCTGAAAGGTCCACGTTCTCAAAATATAAACCATCACTAAAGGGGGCACTGGCTTGTTACTACCAATTTCTCTTTTAGAGGACAAGTTAAGAAACCATGTTGGAAGGTACTGAAGAATGACCAACATGGAGATAGTTCTGCCCTACAAGTCTCCCTCTCTTCTCTAAATATAGATACAAATATATTTAGATACAAACACAACATATACAAACATACACACACACACACACACACACACACACACACACACACAGATGACTTCGAATGAGAATTCTGAAAAGAGAGTTTTGGTTCATCTAACTACCTCTGGTCCCTAGTTTCCCAGCACTTCACTCTAAAATGGCACATTAGCAATCAACATTTTATTTTACTTTCAGAAGAAATGCTCACAAATACACCCAGTTCATTCATCCCAATGTTCAATAATTTTCTTGGTGCACTCCCATTTGTAATTTTCCTAAATAAGCTTTTAAAATTCTGTTCATACTTTAGGATTTTGTTTTCATTTTTGTGTTTTTTTTAATTTTTTAACGTTTATTTATTTTTAAGACAGAGAGAGACAGAGCATGAACAGGGGAGGGTCAGAGAGAGGGAGACACAGAATCTGAAACAGGCTCCAGGCTCTGAGCTGTCAGCACAGAGCCCGACGCAGGGCTCGAACTCACGGACCGTGAGATCATGATCTGAGCCGAAGTCGGACGCTTAACCGACCAACCCACCAAGGCGCCCCTCATTTTTGTTTTTAAAATAGGCTTGACTTGATGTAAGAAACAGAAAAGCAAGATCTCTCTTTGCTTGGGCATTTAGTTCCCTCTCCCGAGTCTGTTGATCACGAGCAAAAACGTCGTTCTTTTTCCAAGTCCACTGTTAGTTTGGTAAACTTCCTGTCTGGAACCATGAAGCCATATTAATAAGGAGAAACTTCTGCCTTTTGGTCACAAAACTGACACTCAATCATAATAGGAAATTTATGACTGAAGAATTATTATAAGAAAAAGGAAGTTTTAAAGCTTTCGTGTCTAGCAATGAATATTTTAATACTTGCATGTTAACCATATTAATATTAATACTTAACATTCTTGCCTCACCAAGGTGAACTTAGTTATATTCTTGTGGTTTATTTCAATCGTTCTTTCCTCAAAGTTCAAAAATACCACAGAAGGCTTGATAAACCCCTCACAGCAAAAACATTTTCCCCTCTTGCTGCCCTGAATTCTAACAGTTGGATCTTCAATTGAGGTTCAAGAGAATTACCCCTATATGTTTCAACAAGAAGTCATTTGGGGTGCCTGGGTGGCTCAATCAGTTAAGTGGCCGAGTTCAGCTTAGGTCATGATCTCGTGGTTTGGGAGTTTGAGCCCCGTGTCAGGCTCTCTGCTTTCAGCACAGAGCCTGGAGGCTTCTTCAGATTCTGTGTCTCCCTCCCTCTCTGCCCCTCCCAGGCTCACACTCTATCTCTCTTTCTCTCTCAAAAATAAAACAAAACAAAACAAAACAAAAAAAGAAATCATTCTCAGATTACAGATTAATTTGGTCTTCTTGGGTAAAACTGTGGCAGTTTACTGGAGACTTTACCCTTTTTCCTTCTCTCAAAAGCTGACCCGTGTGCATTTCTGGAAAGTAGCAAGGGAGAGCACCAGGTGTAACTGACATGTTTCCCGATTCAAGTAGCAGTCCTCGGCTCACCTGACCATCCAGGGAGGCAGCGGCAGTGGCCCGTGGTGGAGTGGCAGCCGTCCGCATGGCTACAGTCACAGCGCTCCGCACAGTTCAGCCCATACGTGCCGTCCTGCGTGGGAGACAGCAATGAGGTCATGGAAATCCACAGGGAGAGACGACAGGGACCTTACTCAGCGACTTCAGATCCAGGATCTCCTTTCCCAAACACCTCTCAGCAACATGCATTATAATCACCTCTTCCCGTGTCTTCTCAGCCCCCCAAATGGAGGAGGCAGTGTTTTAAAGTCACTCAAACTGTAGTTTTTGTCCAACAAAATCACGGTCGGTCCTATGAATGATGACACCAACTATGCCACTAGGCTGATGGGCACATATGCAAATACATGTAAACATGCTAATTAATTAACAGAATCTTTTTATCTTATCCTAAGCCACCACCCATAAAAATATTTTCTTTTGGGGCGCCTGGGTGGCTCAGTCAGCTAAATGCCTGACTTCGGCTCAGGTCATGATCTCAAGGTTCGTGGGTTCGAGCCCCGCATTGGGCTCTGTGCTGACAGCTCAGAGCCTGGAGCCTGCTTTGGCTTCTACGTCTCCCTCTCTCTCTGCCCCTCTCCCACTCATGTTCTGTCTCTCTCTCAAAAATAAAAAAAATTTAAAAAAACATTAAAAAAATTAAAAAAATTTTTTTCTTTTGCTCCTAGAGATTTTTATATAGTAGTTCAGTATTCCCTATAAGGCATGCTACTTGATGGTGGAAAGGGAGGACACTGACTCACATAAAGAAGCCCTAAACTTAAAAGGAAATTGGGACTCCTGGGGCGCTTAGTCAGTTAGGCATTCAACTCTTGGTCATGATCTCTTGGTCATGACTCTTGGTCATGGAGGTCATGATCTCACAGTTCATGAGTTTGAGCCCCCCATCAGGTTCTACGCCGGCTCCATGGAGCCTGCTTGGGATTCACTCTCTCCCTCTCTCCATGCCTCCCTCTCTGCCCTTCCCCTGCTTGTACGTGCACACACACACACCCTCAAAATAAATAAATGAGCATTTAAAAATAAAGAAATAAAATTAAAAGAAAATCATAGTGCTAGTTGAATTAAGTTCATTTCCATAAACTGCCAAGGTGATACCAAGAACCGTAAGAAGTGAAAATCTTCTGTTACTTTTCCTAATTAATGTCCTCTTCTCCGTGAAGAAGTCTAAACAACCCGTGTATTCTGATTCCATCTAATAGAAGGCTGGAGTACTTGTTGGCAAATATTCCTCCCTGGTCTATTCCCAGGCCTTACAGTTTTCACAAGCGCATCAGTTTGGGTCCAACAGAGACAAAACTCTTTGTGGACGTGACCAGTTGGCCCATGGGAGGAAAATGGACAGCTTTGCCTATACAAGCCCCGCCCTTTCAGGCCAGATCTTGATAAACGGAGGAAGGATACCATAAACCTTCAGGGGATTCACCATTACCAAGAGCGAGGAACCTGAGAACCAGCATAAAACAGGCTGTGGGTGTCTGAAAGCATAATCATTTGTCTAGGGTTTACTAAAATAAAAATTAGGCCCCACTAATGTTTTCTGGGGCTCCACGGCATTTAGATTTGCCACCATATGGGCCACTTAAACCACCATCAGCTTCCACTGAATTTTCTAATGCATCTAATATATTAAAAAAAAAAAAAAAGGACAAGATTATGCCGGGGGCTTTGCTCTCTTTGTCTATAATCAGACTGGGAGTGAAAGGTACTCTCAAGCCCATCTCAGAGCACCGATAATTTGTTCACTGGTGGATGAGAGGCAGCAAAGCTAACTTCACTTTGTCCTAGGGGGTTGGAGGGCAAGGAATAGCCCAGGGTGGGATGCTCTCTAGTTGGGAAATGGGTTGTACTTGATGAGGGGGAAGCCCAGGGGGAAATCATCTCCCAGCGCGAGGGGCCCACTTCAGGGGTGGGGCATGGTATCATCTAGCCATCTCTCCCGGAGGCAGAGAGCACACATCACTGAGAAAATGCTTAATGGCTCAGGAGGCAAAAAAAAATGAGGAAGAAAGAGTAATGAAAAAGAGGGCAAAGAAACGGGCCAAGGGCTTCAGAGGAAGAAAGAGAAATTGGCCTATTACTGCGGAACGTGTGTCCTATTCGCAGCCTCTGCCTGCCTGCGGTAGACAGAGAGCGGGATTTCTAACTATGAGTACCTCTAAAGTAGGTCAAGGGAGCAGAGTCAGCATCGAACAAGGCAAATCTTTGGAGCTGTTAGTGACTCTGGACACACTTATGTTAGCAGACGGTTGTTTCTAAACCTTTCACCATCTTGACGCGCATTTCTGTGACGCCGGTCACCACCCCCTTTCAATCCCCTGCCGCTTTCCACCCCAGAGGCGGGAGGATTTCCATGATAATGGAAACATGATATTGGGGGAGTTGACAGGTATACGCTGGGTGTTTGACAAATGCTGTTGACTGGCTGCCACAAAAAAATGGGTAGATGAGAATGGAGAAAACAAGAAAGGGCAGTGGGGGTGGGGGTGGGAACCAGGGCAGAGATGAAGGAAAAGAAGGGAGTGATTCTCGCAGAGCCACCTAACTGATTTCCACGTCTGCCCCTTTTCCAATCGTATGGCCCATGTGAGTTCAAAGACCTCAATTCTTCTAATAGTTTCATTGGGTTCACACTCGCACATGGGAAATCAGGAAAACTGCAACCACGAGTCAACACTCTGCAGGCCTCCGAGCTGGGGCGCTGGTTCAGTCGTACCTGGCAGGGAAGTTCACATTTTTCCCCGCGCCATCCAGGTGCACACGTGCACGTCCCGTCCAGGGTGTTGCAGGCCCCGCCGTTGAGGCACTGGCAGGTTAAGTTACAGCTGAAGCCCCATGTACCGCTGGGACAGCTGATGGAGCAGTCCACCCCGTGCCAGCCTGCCACGACAAGAACGCCAGAGCATGGAACAAACACAAGCAGCAGGGAGTGTGGACGAGCCTCTGCAAGCCACGTTTCCCTTTAGACATGTTGGAGGTGCACAGCAGGGTCCCCAGCACAGAGAGCCATGGCCCTGCCATGTACAGCCTCCATCGGCAATGACCGCGGTACCCAGAATCCACCTTTGCTGTATGATGGGTCAAGGATGCCAACACCAATAAGCGCCATGGGGCTACTGGGAGAAGATACGGAGTGGGGGAGCCTCTTAAGTGCAGTGATGCATAATGCACAATGCTGAGTGTTTTTCCAGTTGAGAAAGCGAAATATTTACATGGGAGGGTAAAGGAAGGTTAGCGTTTGAAAGAGCAACCTCATCTTTAAAGCAAACGCCAGTAACCAATGAACAGTGAGCATCCAGGACCCTGGCTGTTGCAGCAACAACAGTTAGACACAGTTTGGCCCTCGCATAACATTGGAGCTTGGCTGCATTTCTTGTTGTGAATCTGGGCCCGTCAATTTAGGGGTGTGGATACATGTCTACTTGCTTACTTTTACCCAAAGCACAGAGACTCCCAGACTTCTGGAGCTGGCGGCAACCTCAGAGATATTATATGAACCCCTTCTCTTGGCCCAGAGAATTGAGAGAGCCCACCCTGGACAAGGGGCTGGCTCAGTTTAGAGGCTGAATGTTGGCACAGCTGAAGCCAGAACCCGAGTCAAGGTTTCTTCCCCGTGACTTTCAGAGGTACCAGGATAAGGATCAGCTAAAAGACTCATTCACCCACTTACCTGCCTTGCAAGTGCAAGACCCGTCCACAGGTGAGCAGACAGCATCATTTTTACAACCACAGGGAGAGGAACAGTTGATCCCATAGGTTCCCAGCGGGCATGGGATAGAGCAGTCAATTCCCTAGACAGGCACGGATAGGAAAATGCAATTATACTGAATGAAATATGGCCAACACAAATAAACAAAAATACCTCTTGACAATGCTAATTATAATCCCTCTCTAATTTTAACACTTGTATTTTTAAAAATTGCTAAATGCCACCAGCATGCAAATTTTAAAGCTTCAAGGGCAATGCCAGCTTGCCTGTTTAGGATACAGTTATTAAATAGGGGCTCTTATTAAATAGAAAAAAGCCTGCTGCCTTCATTAGCTTCCCTTCCTAGCAAATACAAACCCCTTTGTCCTGGCTCAGACGAGCAGATATAGCACAATGAACTACAAATTACAGTCAATAAATAAATACACATAAATATAAATTATACACTAAATGGCATAGCGCCCTACACTTCTTTGTATAACATGCAATATGATTAGCGGGTGAAGCAAAGCATCAGAACATACCCTCTGCCTACAGCATGATTCAATTTATTATCTGACAATAAGCCTGAAACACAGAAGTGGGCTATCAAGGATGACCGGAGGTCATCTCCTCTCAAAACAGAAGAGACTTAACGCAAGGCTAATTCAAGGCTCCAGCAAAGAATACTGACATAGGTTAGAAAACCTGTAAAGATCCTCTCAACTCTGAGGCTTTATCACTTACTCACTCCACATTATATGCTCTAGAATAATCACCAATGTCTTCATTGGTTAATACTGTCCTCTTTCAAATAGGAGAAAATACTCAAGGCCATTTCCTTTAAAACAAAGATTCCTAACGGGTAGCTAAGAAATCCTAGAAACTAGGCAAAATTCTGCTCTATTGGCACACAGGCATATATATGTGCAAGGTCTAGACTCTCAAAGGCGCTGAAAAACTTACAAAGCGCTAACCATCACATGCAAATACACAATAAATACTAACTCGATACATTCTGTGCCTTCAAATTGCACGAGGTTAAGACAAAAGCCATTAACAATAGTATATACCCTACTTGGAAAAGTCATTTCTTTGTTGTCTATCTAACGTAGTAAAAGAATAGTGTAAGGAAACAAATAATTATGTAAGGAATAATTAAAATACA
Source organism: Prionailurus viverrinus (assembly GCF_022837055.1). Classification (NCBI taxonomy): domain Eukaryota; kingdom Metazoa; phylum Chordata; class Mammalia; order Carnivora; family Felidae; genus Prionailurus; species Prionailurus viverrinus. Next base: position 105,494,282 of record NC_062561.1, on the reverse strand, counting down.
GCCATATATATATATGACATATATTAAGCCATGACATATATTAAGGAAATCATTAATATCAATGCTACATTTATAGCTTTACCTGCTCTCCCATCATTATTCTAAGGGAATGACTTATGTTTCTTATCAGTACTTCTCTCTTTACTCTCTTTCTTGCTAATGATGTGACCGATTTTAGCACCTTTGTTTGTATGTCAGAAAAGGTCACATATGGTATATGGTATCAGTATGCTCCACGTCGTACCCCTCGGCTCCTCCCTCCAGAGCCACTCACTTTGAATCCCGGGGCACAGGTGCACTTTCCAGTCACACTGTCACAGTCAGCCCCATTTTGGCAGCTGCAGATCTGTTGGCAAGCTTCCCCGAAGAATCCAGGGGAACATGTTTCATTACAGTAGAGTCCCGACCAGCCCGGCTTGCAGGCACACTCTCCAGACATGGGGTGACAGCTGAGAGACACGGATGAAAGGAGAAAGTCACTCCCGGGTAAACATGACACCCAAGGCCCATGCAAATGTCGCCTTAGCCATGAGCAATTCAGGGGTGGGTGATTCCATGCACAGTAATTTAAATTTCATTCCCAGGCTTGCTGTGATTGAATTAATTGGCTGAAACCCGATTGGTACCGCAGAAATGTTGCGTGAAATCGGCATCACGCTCTAACAGGAAGACGATCACAACCACATCCTTTTGTCTGGAACTCACTGTGATTTTCATAAACTGAAAGCGCTAATTCGGCGAGAGGTCAACTAGATGAGAAGGCTTCAAGAATGACTCTGGCCAATGAACAATACCAAATCAGTGAAGCAGGGTGATGGCTGAGGGACTCCAAAAGCAGTGACCTGGTTGGCCTGTTTCCTCTCTCGTTTCCCTGTACCTGGTGGTGGCGCAGCTGTCCCTACCTGAAGCAGCAGCTGCTTTGACAGGCCAGGCGGCCAGCTGTCACTCCAGAGCAAATGGACACATCAGCTGCGCCGAGAGGCAGGCGTTGGTGAGGCTGACACAATAGGGCGCTCTGTGGCATGCAAAACACATGTGCTTCTCACCACAGGAGAATCTCAACCATCAAACAGGCTCCACTCACAATTGAAACACTGTTTGTTAAAGACGGTCTTCCTCCCCCCGGTGGAGATAAACCCCCTCCCATTAATGAGAGCCAACAACAGAACCCACTGTCGCATCCCGACATTTGGTAAGTGACTCTCATCTGAAGACAACCCATAGATTTTCTACTCTTAGAAAGAATGATCTGCTGGGAGAGGGGAAGGCTGAGATGTAACTCCAGCTCTCCCACCACCTGGGTACCTTAGTGAAAGCACACAACCTCTCCGGCCTGACGTCCCAGTCTGTCCAGCGAGGGCCTCCACCGCACCCCTGTGGGTGGGATGCTTTGCTCTTCTGCCGCAACTAAGTGTCCACAAGCAAAGGCCTAGGCATCTGTCAGAATCATGACTCAGGGAACACGCTATGAAGAAATACCCAAGGACCACTCTACATTGAACATGGGTTCTTGGGTATAGAAGGTCTGGACTTAAAAGGCAAGGGTTAGTTGGGCATCTGGGCGGCTCAGTTGGTTAAGCGTCCGACTTCGGCTCAGGTCATGATCTCACGTTTCGTTGAGCTCGAGCCCCGCGTCGGGCTCTGTGCTGACAGCTCAGAGTCTGGAGCCTGCTTCAGATTCTGTGCCTCCCTCTCTCTCTGACCGTCCCCTGCTCATGCTCTGTCTCTCTCAAAATAAATAAACATTAAAAAAATATTTTTTTAAAAAAAGAAAGGTTTGAGTGTCAAGTCAAGGTTTGAGTGTCAAGGTCTTACTTAGACCTACTCAGATCTACTTATCTGCTCCTTATCCTTGAGCAAACACCGGGCACCGTCATCTCAAACTTAGCATGTCAAATACCGAGTCTGTTCTTCCCTCTCTTCATTCCCCAGGGTTTACTCTCAATCACCTCACCGGAACAACGGCACCACCAGCCAGTCAGTTGTTTAAAGCAGAAACCTCAGAGTTATTCCTGGTAACCCCTCCCTCATTCCACTTATCTACTTCATCACTAGAACCCAATACCCTGCCTCCACCATCATCTCTCCCTCCTCCCTGTCACCATGCTACCCGAAGCCACGGCCGTCTAGCGTTGAAAATCGGGACAGCCTTATGCCTTCTAACACCAGCATTCACTCAAGCCTTGTCACCCAAAAAAGTCGATGCTATCCTATCATTCTTGTTAAAACTCTTCAAAAACTTCCACTACACTTAGAATAAAATCTATGCTAACATGGCTCAAGTGACTGTGTCATTTATTGTCTAAACCAGGACATTTTCAACAGTGAAGAGGGAATTCTTCATAATTACATTAAGAGAACAGGCCCTAATGCAAACAGTCCCTGTGACCCTAGAAATAAGATCACCCTAAATACAGCCCACAGGTCATTGTTATCTGGCCACTGCCTACTTCCCCAACCTCTTCTTTAGTCATTATTCTCTCTTTATTACTACACTTAACTGCAATGGATTTCTTTTTACTGATAAAAGCATTGAGTGTCAGGGTGCCTGGGTGGCTCAGTCAGTTGAATGTCTGACTTCAGCTCAGGTCATGATCTCATGGTTCGTGGGTTCAAGCCCCATGTCAGGCTCTGTGCTGACAGCTCGGAGCCTGGAGCCTGCTTCGGATTCTGTGCCTAAATCTCTCTCTGCCCCTCCCTTGCTTGTTCTCTCTCTCTCTTTCAAAAATAAACACTAAAAAAAATCATTAAAAAAAAAGAAAGCACTGAGCGTTGCCAATGTAAAGCCATCACATGGGCTGTTTATTCCATATGACTAGAGTACCATTTCCCCTTTCTCTGCCTGGCCCTCTCCATTCGACTCATGTCTTCCTTCCCCTCTAGACTGGGGGTTCCCTGAGGGCAAGAATCAAGCATGTTTTATTACCTGTCCCCAGCCCACAGTGGGTGTACAGCAAATACTGATTAAGGGAGTGAAAATAGCTTGGCTGAGGGGTAGTGGGATTTGACTGTGAATTCTTGCTTTCCCACATGGATCTGCTTCCCCCATATCTCCGAGTCATCCAGCAGGACTGAATGATAATCTGCACACCTGCACTGAAAGGCAAGATTCACCCTAGAATTAGTTTTTAAAACATCAACGTTGTGGCTGAAAGGGAACCACCATGAATTTCAGGGAATACTCACTTACGTGACATTTATGATGACACTGTAAATCAATGCATGGGCCAGCAGCTAGCATTTACCGAGCCCTGGATAGGAGCTAACATCATGCTCCACAATCCATGTGCATTATTTCGTTTAATACCTAAAGTTAATAAAACTACTCTACGTGTTGGGTAGGCACCCACTTTGTAAATAAGGCAACAGGGACCTGGAAAGAGTAATTTGTTCAAAGCCCAGCACGGGTAGAGCAGAATCAAAACCGAACCCAGTTTTATTCGTTTTTACATCAAAGAAAAAGTTGGGTAGCAACATGCTAGGTGGGCTACTTATGGGAAAAAAAATGGCTACAATTTAGGATTTAGCACAGATCAATGGGACAGCAGGAGCAATAAAAGCCTGTATTGTGCAAAAGCAGGAACAAATTTAAATTAAAACTTCAGAAAGTTCTGACAATTGAGAAAAGGAAAAGAAATATTTCAAGCCATGGATTGGTTGAAGTCGTTGACATTATTTCAACATACTGTTACAAGGACATCTTTTTGTAGAAACTATTACTTTACATTGAAAAGTAGAAAGTCATATTCATGGTATAGACATAAATGTTAAATGAAATGGATTATCTGGGGACAGGGAATTGAACTAAGCTACAGGCAGACACAGAAATTGATATTCAATGCCCCCTAGTGAGTATTAGTTCAGCACACTGGTTCTCAGATTGATTGACACCGAAATTAGTATTCTGTAATTTGTAATTAGATGTAGGAAGCCAGAGCACTTTGGAGGCATTTGATGGGTTCTCAGGCAGGCAGATTAATTGGTAATGAGATTTACGTGTTGATGTTAGTGCGGCAGACTGGAGGCTGAAGGGTAATACGCTACTATCTGTTTTCTTTCTACAGAACAGATTGCTTTGTGTATCTGAAAATAGGATTATACATGTATAGGAATACCTATCATCTCATCACATATGTAACTAGATACAAATACTCTGGTAAAACTTTCAATTTCACAGCAAATTATTACAAGGGTCCAATACAATATTGGCTAAAATAGAATGAGTCCTTGAACTTCCTTTTATTCATTTCCTTAGATGTTATTAATGCTCAAATGTAATGACAATTATGTGGCATTTGCAAATAGGCACAACCTGATTGCCCCCAGCTATTAAAAGTCCTTATTAATAAGACCTAATATACATATCCCGTGGGGAATCTTAATAAATTTCAAATTTTATTTTCCTGTTCAAAATCATTTCCACCATAAAAGCTAGTTTTCAGCTGAAAAGCCCAGGCCACAGCGAATGTCTTAAGGCTCTATAATAGGGCTATACCTGAAAACAGAAATGTCACTTATAAATAGATTTAAATTAGTTTCAACCCTATGATAGACTGCAAAAATAACAATGGCCACACATTCTTTGCAACTCCTCCTATCAGTTGAAACTGTAGTTGGTGTAGACCTGTTTTGACTAGAGGGATGTTAGCAAATATGAGATAACCAAAGGTTTGAAAAGTGTTTGCACATTGGGGCCTTTTCCACCTCTTTTTGCTTTTGGAAGTCGGGCATTATGAAAGAAAGCCAAGGTTAAGGTGCTAGCTGCTGAAGACATGTGGTTCAGGCACCCATCAACCAGCCAAATGGTAGACAAGTGAGGGGGGAATTCTAGAACCAATCAACCTCTACTTGATCTGCCGGCTGAATACCAGGAGAAAAGCAGAAGGATCACCAAGATGTGCCCAGCTCAAATAGTCAAGCAAAAAATCAACTGCTGGGATGCCTGGGTGGCTCTGTCGGTTAAGCGCCCGAGTCTTGATTTCAGCTCAGGACATCATCCCAGAGTTGTGGAATCCAGCCCCACATCAGGCTCTGCACTGACAGCACGGAGCCTGCTTGGGATTCTCCCTCCCTTCCTCTGCCCCTCTCCCCCACTAGCTTGCTCACTCTCTCTCTCCCTCTCTCCCTCTCTCTGTCTCTCTCTCTCTCTCTCTCTCTCTCTCTCTGTCTGTCTCTCTCTCTCTCTCACACACACACGCACACATTTAAATGGTAAAATGAACAAGCTAGATTTTCAATTAATACAAAGATTCTATACCTCTTGGTTCAAAGGAACCTTGTGTTTCCAGGAAACACATTTTCACTCACCAAGTGTTTACTTAACCCTGTCACGTAAAGAGTGGCAACATTTTCCAATGAAGAAAACCAAAGTTGATTAAAGCAGTTTGCAAAGTTGCTTGAGATACATTAGGAATGCACTTCTTTGATATGTCTCACTAAAATGTATTCCAAATATTCTCTCTCTCTCCCTCGTTTGCTCCCTTATAGTACAAAGTCTGCTTTTTCGTTCCTAACAATGGTTTAAAGAAGAGACCAACCGCACACTTCTATTTACATTTACCTTTTCTGCATTTGAGATTTGACGTGGCCACAAGTTACTTTTCTGGAGCATAAACGAAGTAACAGCTGTGCGGAATTCAAATAAGTAATTCTTGTAACATTTGAACTGCTATATAATGCACTACATTTTTGTCAGACCGAGCTTTTCCGGCAGTCTGCAAAGGAGACCCAGAATCTAAGTGATAAGTATGTGGTCCTTGGGGGAGGGAGAGGAAGAAATGGGGTAGAAAGATGTTTTCAGGGGTAGGCAAGGAACACTACGGTGGGTGGGATCATGGTTTCCTGTTCTTAAATTCTTCGAGAAAGTTTTGAGCTAAAAGGCCCCTGTGAGTCCTATGTCAGAGTAATCAATTCTGAAAACATATTTCACATGTGACAGCCACATGCGAAACACTTTTACGAAACTTCCACCGCTACCCTTCTTTTCTACACAGATGTGCTGTCATGTCAAAGATGCTGCAGTGAGAACCATTTTTGGGATACTTTTACGTACTACACTGGGCTTAACTCATGTCTTTCATTGCATCTTTGCTTCTAAGGGAATGTCACAGAATCCCCCTCTTAGGGAAACATTCTACGAACCTCAGCAAATTTAATTTTTGGCAATGGCCATCGATGGAGAATAGAATTTGATATCCACCCAAGAGCCTCTACCAGTTGGAGCACTTCCGGCCTGGGCTGTCACCCACTAAGTAAAGAATTCTTCCACTCACTTAGCGGCTCCTCCCCAGAATGATGCAGAGGCAGGAAGGGTCTCAGGGTGGGCATCCCCCTGTCAATCTCTCCTTCCAAAGAGTGGTCACTGCAGTTCAAACTGTAATAGGACACATCCTTCCAGGGGCAGCTAACCCTCACCTATGAGTGTTATCCAGGTGGCAGGGACACCGCTTGTCACACTTGATGCCATACAGCCCTTCTGGACACAGACGCGCCTCGCAACGCTCGCCAGCAAAGCCTGCTTCGCAGAGGCACGAACCGCTCACGTGATAACATTTCCCTCCATTGACACATTGGCAGGTCTCCGCACAGCCAACTCCGTAGGTGCCAACGGGACACTCGTCCTGGCACCTGTCAAGCAGGAGGCGGGAGCAGAAGACAGATTAGTCAGTGCCGTGTAAAAATACACAGTCCATTCTGATAGGCTTTGTGATGTATAAACTGAACCTGCTTTTCGCATTTGATACATTGTTTTCGCGACAGTCCCGTTACAGGTATAAAAGCAGTAAGCTGAATCACTCTGGCTACAGATAGTATTAACAGCAGTATGAGTCTGTTCAAAGGAATAACAAAAACGAAACCAAAATAAAATTATGAACTTGCCACAGGAAGAACATTTTTTACCTCGTGCTTGCTAAAGATATATAGATATAGACACAGATACAGATATATCACTTGAGGAGATACCGAAAACGGGAGAAGAGTTATTGCCCAAATTAGGAAACTAAAATATTGAAATAGATGCTTTCCCCATTTTAACGATAAAACTTCGTGGCATATTTCAAACAACGTTAATTCTCTTGGCTTTCACGGTGGCATCAGTATTTAATCTCAGCCATGTGTCTGCTCTTTTCAAAGCTGAATGACAATAATTGCCCCTCATTTAGAAAGTTATGCATTTCGGGGCGCCTGGGTGGCGCAGTCGGTTAAACGTCTGACTTCAGCCAGGTCATGATCTCGTGGTCCGTGAGTTCGAGCCCCGCGTCGGGCTCTGGGCTGATGGCTCAGAGCCTGGAGCCTGTTTCCGATTCTGTGTCTCCTTCTCTCTCTGCCCCTCCCCCGTTCATGCTCTGTCTCTCTCTGTCCCCCAAAAAATAAATAAACGTTGAAAAAAATATTAAAAAAAAAATTTAAAAAAAAAAAAAAAAGAAAGTTATGCATTTAATAAACACAGTCCTCTTTAGATCCGGGGAAGTCAGAGCTATAGCTATCAGGATTCCTTGATTCCACCTGGGGAAATCTTGCCAGGAGATTTAGAGACGCACGGAGTTTCCTAGCACAAATTTTTTGCAAAGTGGGGTATCGTCCTCCGTAAGAAGGGTTGACCAACAGCAAGGAAAAAATATCCGGTCCCCAAAACTGACTTTATCTTGTAAAAAATAACATTAGAGTCTGGTCCTAAAGGAAGGACAGGGTCTGGATAAGTTGGATCAGGTGGGAAGCTAAGTGGCCGCAAGGAAGTATGATGGAGAAGAGAAAATTCTCATCACGCCATAGAATGCATGACCAGTTGTCCAGCCAGCCAAGTTTCTTTGTGACCTGGCAAGGTGACTTCACAGAGCCTCCCGAAACAGAAGGAGCACTTCCTGCCAAGGGAGAGTGAGATGGGGTCTCGTCTAGCCAAGTGCCGGCCATAAGTAGGGTACACTTTGTGGATATCAGCAGACACTTCCCATGTGGCTCTCATGTCATGCCAGAACCACGGTCAAAAAGGTAGGTCAGCACTGCATTTTTTTAGGCCAGTATAATGCCAACAGCAAGTTCAAAATAATGAATTCAAGGATACCTAAAGGCACTGGCAAAGGGGCTGAAAAGCAAACATTTTCCACAAGGTTTGCTTATGTTTTATGGGGCGTGATTAGTAACAATACCAAGACTGGCTGGGATTCTATTTAAGAGTAGAAGATAAATCTCCAGATCCCTTTGACACTTTTCTGGTCAGGCCTGGCTCTAGCATGTATTTCATGAGACAGAGAAAAGGAAAGGAGCCTCCGGCAAACATGGTTTCACCTGACTCTTAAGACCATCTTTAGGTATGTTTGTCAAGAGGCAAAATCTTCAGATCAACTGCTCAACAGATCATTAGCAAAGTTCTGTAGTAACTATCACTTAGCATAAAATCAGATGTGTGTCTTAAGGTTACCCAGGAGTATACCTATTTTTAGACCAGAGTATTTTTAAAGGGTACTCTATTTTTAACTTGTAAGATGCTTTAATAAGCCAAGTCACTTAGTTTATTCCTTAAAGATGTAAACTTTAGAGAAAGAAATGCTGAAGTACAGTAATTTGGCCTTGTCGTGGCTCGGCTAAAGGATGGTAAGACAACTATGCAACCTGTTCATCCAGATCTTCCTGCAATTCAGTCCCAAAAAGATAAAGATAAACAAGGTGAAATAACATTGCTTCGTCTCTCTTATATGGATTTGAAAACTAACAAAATGTGAAGCTTTGGGATCCATGATTTTAACTTAGTAAAAAGCTTAGCTCTAAAAGTGGGTGAACTGAGTATAGATCGGAAGCCTGGAAAAAACGTCTGTCCACTGACAAATGACAGGGAAACAGTGTGTATATTTCATCCTATCTTGGCAGAGACTTCCTTTTCTTTGGGAAAACAAAATCCATAATAACTGGTCCTGGACCATATTTACCTTTCTAAGCTATAATAAAACATAGTACTAGTTTGTATTATAAATGGCAAAAAGCCATTTGAATTTTACTTACTGAAGTAGCCATTATGTAAAGCTCACTTCATAGTCTCCTTTCTTTTTCATCAATGTTGCACTTGTAAGAGAATCCTGTGAATAACAGTTATGTCTATTTCCATCTACTAAACCAAGGTGGTAGGGTATCTTCCTAGAAGTAGACATTTTCCATCTTTGCAAATAAAAGCAATCACGAGGTAGCTTATACCTTTCAGGTTAGCAGAGTTAAAAGTCTTTGTCAACCAGACTTATCTCCCTTTTTGGCCCCTTTATCTAAAAGAAGCATCATTCTCAATGAATTTCATGCCCTTAATGTTGTTTTTGTGGTCCCAGGCAGAACAATGGGGGGAAAATCTATCTTAAGAATTAGTAAAAGAGGTAATAGATGTTCTTAGGAGAGACAGCAGAGAGGCTGATAAAGATATAGCAATAAATAGTGGCCACAGCAGAAATATAGAAATTTGGAGTTTATACATTCTTTCATTTTTTTAAATATTTTTTAACGTTTATTTATTTTTGAGACAGAGAGAGACAGAGGATAAATGGGGAGGGTCAGAAAGAGAGACAGACACAGAATCCAGGGCAGGCTCCATCCAGGCTCTGAGCTGTCAGCACAGAGCCCGACGTGGGGCTCGAACTCACAGACTGTGAGATCATGACCTGAGCCGAAGTTGGTTGCTCAACCGACTGAGCCACCCAAGTACCCCTTTAATTTTTTTTAATGTTTATTTATTTTTTGACAGAGAGAGAGAGACAGAGCAGAGACAGAGGGAGATACAGAATCCAAAGCAGGCTCTAGGCTCTGAGCTGTAAACACAGAGCCCGACATGGGGCTCGAACTCACAAACCACGAGATCATGACCTGAGCTGAAGTCGGACGCTTAACCGACTGAGCCATCCAGGCGCCCCTCATTTTTGTTTCTGTATAATGCTCTGGGATTGGAAAAAAAATGGATAAGCTTTAAGTAGAGATAATAAAATACAGCCCCAATTCCCAAACCAATGAAGGTCACAGGCTTATTTTAATACCATTTTGATTATTATATTGCATCTTGTTACAAATGGATGGAAAAGGAAGTGAGTTAGCATATAAGGGGTGGCAGCTCCTTTCTGCCTGGTCCTTTTGAGCACGTTCTCTCCCTAGAGGGCTTGGAATAATTGGGCCAAACCATGATTTCGTGGGAAAGAATCGCATTCCTCATTAAATCTGGGATCGATGGATCAGCTGCCTGCCTTTCAAGCATCTGGAACTACTGCTCTGAGGGAAATATAAAAAGTGCTGGAAAACAGCCAAATTTTCCACAATCCTAGATACCAGAAAGTTCCCCCATTGGAGACCAAAGCCACATCCCCCTCCCCCCCAGCCCAATTCCTGTCTGTAATTTCTGACTTTACCTCCTCTGACCCACATTCCTTCTTCACTTGCAGGTTAATAGGGAACACAGGCATGGCCAGACAATCTTGGCTTCACCTTAACAGACAGCCGAACTGAGGCACAGATCTCTCCATGCAGCTCACTCTTAATGGAGCACCAGTTACAGGAAAGGACCCCAAAGGTCTGAGCGATTCCATGGTGACCCACTAGCATGAAGAACACTATTTTAACCCCTTCAAAAGAATGTGCATGAGAATCTGGAAACCACCAGATGGTAGGATATCTTTCTAGAAGTAGACATGTTCTATCTGGAAAATAAAAGCAATCATGACGTAGCTTATACCTTTCAGGTTAGCGGAGTTAAAAGTCTTTGTCAAACAGACTTAGCTCCATTTGGGGGATATAAGGGATATATAGATAGATAGATATAGATGATATAGATATAGATATAGATATAGATATAGATATAGATATAGATATAGATATAGATATAGATATAGATAGATATCTTCCCTCTTGCCTGGTTGTGCCACATTACAGTTCCTCACCACAATGTCCTCCTAAACTGTCCACAAGCCCCAGGGACTATTATTTGGGCATCCCATGAGCCTCTCTGCCTGCCTACAAGGTGACTGTTCTGTTTTTCTGCTTCTACTGTGGCTGGGAGTGCGTCCCCACATCCTGGAAATGCTCTGCTGACAGCTACCAGTGGTGATACCTGCTCCCCCAGGCAGCAGCCCTCTGGTCTAACCTCAGTGATCAAGTTACGCTGACTTCTTAAAATAGGGAAATGCCAAGACCCCAGGCCCTCAAAGCTACTGTCACCACAAACTGCCCCATAGCTGCTCATTTTCCCCAATCGTGGTGACAAAAGTGCATGCCGTGTGTGTGTGTGTGTGTGTGTGTGTGTGTGTCCAGAACCCAGATGGGCATGGTATAATTAAAAACAGAAATCAGGGGCGCCTGCGTGGCTCAGTCGGTTAAACAGCCGACTTCGGCTCAGGTCATGATTCTCAGTCCGTGAGTTCGAGCAGCACGTCGGGCTCTGTGCTGACAGCTCAGAGCCCGGAGCCTGTTTCAGATTCTGTGTCTCCCTCTCTCTGACCCTCCCCCGTTCATGCTCTGACTCTCTCTGTCTCAAAAATAAATAAACGTTAAAAAAAAATTTTTTTTAAAAACAAAAAACAGAAATCATGTTGTCAAGTCACCAGAAAAACAATAGTTAGTGGAACAACAACTCAAGAAGATGTTCCCTCTTCAACTTCCTTGTCTTCCTTTGGCTCGTTGCCTTCCTTGCCTTAATCTAAAATTCACCTGGAAATTGGCTGTTATCCCCCCCTCCCCTGCATTCTAAATAAGATGAGTCTAAGTCTGCATTATATGTTCGCCTTACAAGTTTGCCTTATATGTTTGTTGTCTCTGTGTTGCCTCAGATTTGAGACTTAAACCAGTAGAGGACAAGAAAAACGATGATACAGCTGATCCTCAAATAACATGGGTTTAGAACGCACAAGTCACTTATATGCTGATTTTTTTTTATAAATACAGTCTGCTACTGTAAATATATTCTCTCTTACTTACGATTTTCTTAACATTTTCTTTTCTCTAGCTCACTTTATTCTAAGAGTATAGCAATACATATAACATAGAAAATATGTGCCAACAGACTGTTTATATTATCAGGAAGGCTCCCTAAACAGTAGGCTATTAGGTTAGGTTTTGAGGGAGTCAAAAGTTACGTGCAATTTCTCGACTGAATAGGGGGTCAGTGCCCCAAACCTCTGAATTTTTCAAGGGTCTGTATTTAATTTTTTAGTGCCCTAAAATATTAGACAAAGCTATTATCCTCATCTATCCAAAATATAACAATAAGCCAGGATGTAGGTCACATAAACTTTTTGAGAAGCTCAGTTACATGTTACAAAAACCATGCTCTGAAAGGTGTCAATAGTTTGCAACATCAAAAAATAAAGGTAAAATACATAATTACATTAACAAAAGATGAAAAGCCTTTAATGAAGCCTTTCATTAACTTTAAAGAAGTTAAATAGATAACACTAATGAAAGTTCCTAATAAAAACAGGGATTAAAAAAAAAAACACCCAAGCATGAAAAATTTTACTAAAAACCAGTAATGAGCATGAAACTACACTGAATCCATTTTCAATGAAATTAGGAAGAAGACAGGAGTTCCCAGTTTTACTTGTTTGTCAACACTGATTTAAAGGTTTCAATTAATGCAATTATTTCAAGAAAATGAAACAACCCTTCTAAGTACAAATAAATGAAACAACCCTTATAAATATTATAGAGACAAATATCTTTTTTTTTCCTTTGGTAGGTGATAAAATAACTTTAGTGTTTGCTAAGTAACACTTGAATTAATTAAAAATTTTGGTAGAGAGACTAAATAAAAACACTCAAAATCAAGCCTGTCTTTATCCTGAAATAGCCAATTAGAAACTGAAATGGGATTTTCCCAAAAATACAAAATACTTAGGAATAAATTTAATACAAAAGTACAAATTCTAAGTTGGGAGGGGGAAGTGAGGGACCACACTATATAGCATCATATTTTTTTCTTTTTTTTTTCTTCTTCAAAGTTTGTTTATTTTTATTTTTTTACTTTAAATTATACTTATTATTATATATTCATAAAAATAAAATTATAATAAAAACACATATTGATTATATAAAGTTAGAGAAATTACATAGCAAGAAAACAAATTTTCCAGTATTCCCACAATCTAGAAATAACTGTCATTTACATTTTACTGGATTTCCATTAGTGCTATAGTATCTTCTTAAAAGTCAAAAACAGATCAGCCTTTTGGAAAAAAAAATAATGAGGGAAGAAAGTTGAAGAAATTCTTAGGTCACAGATATCATCAAAAATAATGATAGTTAATTTTTATTTGGTCCCCAGACATCACTCAAATTGACAATCACTAGTATTTGTACAGTTCAGAGAAATCACTCAACTATAATAACAGCTAATATTTGTAAGCTTCCACACTGTTCTAACCACTTTAATGTACTTATTGAATCCTGAGAGCAACCCCAAAGGAAAGTAAAATTATTTTAGCGATAAGGATGTATCTAAGGACACAGGTTCCAAAAAATCTTTGTTGTGAGCCATTATAATCTCCTACCTCTCAAGTCTTTTTTCTCTAATTGTATGCACACATCCCAAAAGCTTCGTTATCTGGTCTTTTAGGATGTAAGAGAGGAAAGAGAAAATTAGAAGGAGTAAGGTGTGCAAAGCTGTCTAGGGTAACCCTTCACTGATACAAAAAATGACAGTGGATGGAAGGGCCAGGTGAACACAGCCATTCATTTGCTCTTATAATCTTCAAAGTCCCATTGGATCTCACTTGGTCGCTACTCCACAGGGAAATGACTGGTATTCTTAATGGAATACTGAATCATAAGAAGGTAACTTTATGCCCAGCATACTTTTTAAAGCTAACCAAATACACATCCAATTTTGGTAAATTTATCAAATTTTGATAAATCTATCAAAAACTATTTAAAATGTAAAAAGTGGCTGTCCAGCCATTCAACTGTTGAGCACGAAACATTTATCACGGGTTCTGAATAGCTGGGATTTTATTTCTTTATTTTAATGCTGTCTGTCTTCAATTCACCATCACTGTTGATGGTTCCATTTCCACACAATGAGTTGGGAAAAAAATCTGTCGAACACATTGATACCTTATAGACGCCTCTGGAATATTATAGAACAGTCAGAGACACGTAGTAGCAAAGGTATTCCCTGGGCTCTGCAGCCTTTCCTTTCACACCATTATGAACAGTCAGAGAAAGATAAGACTATCCCTTACCGTTCCCCTGTGTATCCTGGGCTGCAACGACACTGGCCTGTGGCAACGTCACAAGTCCCTCCATTATGGCACTGACATTCTTGTGAACAGTTCTTTCCAAAGCGACCCTGAGGGCAAGGCTGACCACACACTGTGCCCTGCATTGAAAGAGATTTGGAAAATTACATGGGCCTCCAGCCAGGGAAGGGCTAAAGGAGGAGGGAAAGAAGAGAGGAAACAAAAGGAGGAGGAGATAAGGGAACAGGGCTGCAAGATAATTAGATGAAGGGGATTTTAGAACACTCTGTTCATCATCTAAAAAATGTTAGGAAATTTAAGTGGACTTATTTACTTGGTAAGCCTAGATCTCAAGATACGTTCAAAGATGCAGAACAGGGGCACCTGGGTGGCTCAGTCAGTTAAGCGTCCAACTCTTGATTTCAGCTCAAGTCATGAGCTCATGGTTCGTGGGTTCGAGCCTCGCATGGGGCTCCGTACTGACAGCAGGGAGCTTGCTTGGGGTTCTCTCTCTACCTCTTTCTGCTCCTCCCCTGCTCACGCACTCTCTCTCTCAAAATAAATAAATATTTTTTTAAGAAAAGATGGCAGAATAATCTTAATAAATATCCATATTAAAAAACTGAAGTTTAAGATAAAGTTACACAAAATTATTATGGTAACCTAAGGAATTTATAAATCCTCCTAAGCGTTCTTCCTTGTGTCATACATGTACAATAAGTCAACAATACTTACTGAACATCCATTACATGAATGGCAACATCTGGGGCAAATACAATATCCAAATGCTTTACCATATGTTCTAAGGAAAACACACATTATCATTGGCTTTATTTCTTATAGGGTATAATGTAGCATAAGACAGAAATTTTGTGTACTTGGATTAACAGTAACATTGCCTAAGAAGTAGTTCTACAAGAATGAACCTAGACATTTTATTATGAGAGAAAAACACTTTTATTTTCAGCAGGTTGAACAAACATTGGTGGGCCAAGATCAATAGGAAAGCTTATTTCCTGGGAAGAAAAATCAAGAGAGGAACTTGGACATGTTTCCTCACCCTAGAGGCTGTCCATCTTGTCAGGCACTGTCACTATATTTAACCCAATCCTCTGCTTTATATGAATAAGTACCAATAAGTCAGTGAAATACCTTCCCGTTTTCTGCTTCACTTGGCCATATAACTTGGGCTTGTAGCTTATCATCTGTTTATTGGAGTTATTGTTAGAGCAAACAACATTTCCCAAATAACAGGGATTTTTAAACTGTTTTTTTTTAACTGTTGCAAGCTGTTGCTTTGTCCTCCTTCTCTCTAAAAAAAGGCAGACTGTGGGCACTCTGAAATTGGAGGCTAGCAAACACCAGATGGTTTTGTAAATGTTTATTCTGGATAGCATAAGAAAATACATTTCCTCTAACTCCTGGCTACCCACAAAGGCAGTTGGTGTGCTAATTAAGTCTCCTCTGGTGGTTTCTAGCTATCTACAAACAGGGAAAGTTCTTCCACAGACTCTTGGAACTGAAAAAGCCTTTGAGAGATGATTCAAATCAATGCCTCACTGAGAATCATCTATGCATCAGGCATAGAGTTAAGCTCTGAGAATCAAAGTGATAAGGTCACAACCTTTAATTAGTTCACAATGTGATGAGGGGGACAGATGAAAAAATAGCTCTAATCCCTCCATTCTAGCACACCATAACAACACGACTGAAAAAACAATGTGCCAAGGGTCAATCTGCGGTAAGCAGAAATTCTGGTGAAAATTCTCATTCTCCCAGGGACTGACCCTACCCATATTTTGTAATGGTCCCCCATCAGCTTTAGAGATGTTGTTGAAATATCGTTTGTGAGTAAAGATTAACGTGAGCAAATAGCTTTAAGTAAGGCATTCTTAGGAGTTGAAATGCATGTGTGTGTACATGTAAAAGGTATATATTTCATCTTTGAAAAGCACCTAGAGTAATAGCACAAATAAAATATTATAGAGAGAAGTATACCTTAGAAGCTCAGCTCTCAATTCACAGATTGAGAAATGACCCGAAGCATTCAGTAAGAAACTTCTACCAAGGTAGCAGCCTCAGAGTACAGACACACTGGAGAATGGGAAGATCCATCTACCCAGTAATTGGGATTCATGGTCCAAGCCTGTGGCTGTCAGTATCCCACACCATAACCATCCCAACCAAGAAGAAAGCTTCAACCTCAAGATGAGGCAACTATACAGACAACATCTATACAATAGTCCTACAGTAGAATGCCTATAACTCTTCATCCAAAGAACACGGAGCTTTCCGGATACTCTGCTGCCCCAACAAAATCCTTCCCTTGCCAAGAACCAAGCAATGTCCAACAATGGCAAAAGACTGCTTATAAGAAATGAAGAAGAGAAGGAGTCAAAGGTAATTCAGTATTTCTACCTTGGGCAATAAGAAAGAAATGCTGGTTTTAACGAAGACTTTTAAAAAGCAGAAAAGGAGTAGCCTTAAGAAAGACTTGGGTTCATGACAAGTTTTGTTTCATTAGCAATGACTTTGATGTGGCTCGAGCCAGTTCAGTACTTCTCAATAGCTCCCTTGTTCACCCCATCATCAGCCACTCAGTAAAAGGCCCCTCACTCTGACTCCACTGATTTAAGGGGTTTCTTTGGGCTCTGCCTCTAGAACCAGACCTTGTCTTGTCTGCTTACCTTTCTAACGCTCACCTTGGGTCTAATATTTCTTTTCCCCTTGTCTACATGGTCCTCACATCTTGAACTCTCCCTTACTTCCCATGATTCTCACTGGGATGTGAACTCCAGTTCTCCTTTGCTTCAGGACTACAGCAAGGGCATTCGCAGACCAATTCCACTCCATGTCTGGCTCTTAAGGCTCCAGCTTGGGTGGAGCCCAAGTAGATGGTGGCTTCATGTCTGCAGGTCATCTGGGTTGGGGTGTTTAATAGGACAGTGACAAATATATGTCTGGACTCCGAAGGAAGGTCAAGATTTGGGAAAAATCAGTAGATGACTGTTAAAGCCATGGATCTGGGTGAGATTTTCAGAGATTTATAGTGGGAAAAGAGAAGAAGGAAAAGACTGAAACCTCGGAAATACTGTAATAAAGAGGTGTGAAGAAGGAGGAGGTTAGGAAAAGAGATCTTCAGTAAGAGAAGTAGGAGAGGGGGTTATCAAATAAATGGAGAAAAAGATTATGAAAGGGAGGCGAATGAGCAACAGGGTTGGAAGCTTTGGTGAAGTCAAGCAGAATGAGCACAGAAAGGCCAGCACTGGATCTGATAATCAAGAAGTCTCTTATGACCCTACAAACATAGTTTCACTACAGCTGCTGGTGATAGAAGGGGATAGTGAAGTGAACCGTTCTCTTAATTTTTGTTTGTTATTGAAGGAAACAGACCTTGGTCGTTCACTCTTGTGCCTTCAAGCAGATGTACGCACAAACCAATGCCGGTAATGGCCATATCACACCCAGGTTTCAGAGAAGGCTAGTTAGCAAATCAGCTTTGATATTGAGTGTGTTGCAATGTCGCAAAACACTAAGCCCGTGAGACACGACATGAAGAAAGTGTGACATGGTCAAAGTTTGGGAAGTGGGGTGAGTGACAGCTTCCCCTTGGATTTGCATACAAAAGGCTTTGAGAAACTCTGCCATACCTGGTAATAAACCTGGTTCACCTCAATTGTGCCTCCACAAATACATGACCAGATCAGTTGTTCACATAACACTCACTCTGTTGAGAATAATGGTCTCAAAGAACAATAGTGATCCATGGAACTTAATTATAAAAACAATTGCAGACATATTTCATTTACTGTGTTTTGCTTTATTGTGTTTCACAGACACATTATGTGTTTTGTTTTTTCTTTTCTTCTCTTTTCTTTTCTTTTCTTTTTTTTTTTTTTTTAACATTTATCCACTTTTTGAGACACAGAGACAGAGTGTGAGCAGGGCAGGAGCAGAGAGAGAGGGAGACACAGAATCCGAAACAGGCTCCAGGCTCTGAGCTGCATAGAGCCCGATGTGGGGCTCGAACTCATGAACCGTGAGATCATGACCTGAGCCGAAGTCAGACGCTTAACTGACTGAGCCACCCAGGCACCCCGCGTGTTTTGTTTTTTAAGCAAAATGAAGGTTTGTGACAATCGTGCATTCAGCATGTTCAGTGATACCATTTTTCTTTCTTTTTCTTTTCTTTTCTTTTTTTTTTTTTTTTAAGTAGGCTCTATGCCCAACGTGGGGCTTGAACTCACAACCCTGAGATCAAGAGTCGCACGCTCTACTAAGCCAGCCAGGGGCTCATTTTTTTCCCCCGTGTTGGTGTCATTTTTTTCTTTTTTGTTTTTTTAATGCTTATTTATATTTGAGAGAGAGCATGTGAGAGAGAGGGGAGAAGGGCAGAGAGAAGTGGGGACAGAGGATCTGAAGCAGGCTCTGTGCTGATAGCAGAGAGCCTGATGCAGGGCTGGAACTCACAAACCATGAGATCAT
This sequence comes from Prionailurus viverrinus, assembly GCF_022837055.1. Lineage (NCBI taxonomy): Eukaryota > Metazoa > Chordata > Mammalia > Carnivora > Felidae > Prionailurus > Prionailurus viverrinus. The sequence continues at coordinate 105,475,605 of NC_062561.1, read as the reverse complement.
GACCTGAGCCGAAGTAACTGACTGAGCCACCCGGGCACCCCGGCACCATTTTCCTAACATTTATTCTTTTCACGTATCTCAGTCATATGTTAGTAATTCTAACATTGTTTCAAATTTGTTTCATTACTTTTATGTTTGTTATGGTGATCTGTGATCAGCGATCTCTGATGTTACTAATGTCATTGCTTTGTTACCTACATTGGTTTTTTAGACATAATGCCATTGCACTCTTAATAGACTACAGTATAGTATAAAATAACTTTCATATGCTGTAGGAAACCAAAAAATTCATTTGACTCACTTTATTGTGGTATTCACTTTATTGCTGTGGTCTAGAACCAAACCCGAAGTATCTCCGAGGTAGGTTTATATTTAGATTCTTCCGGTGTTTAAATATTCTTCTGGTGTTTAACAGCATTGTCTGTCATACACGAGATGAAATATTTCCCTCTTTTTTTATCCTGAGGGAAAGTGCAGGACAGGTGGCCACTATGTTTTCCAATGAGGACCCTTAGCGCACTTCAAGATTTAATCACCTTCTGCCTGAAAATGGACGGAAGGCTTCCAGCTTTAAAAATGCTCAGGTCTTTCCAGTTTTGCCACCTTTAGCCATCGGTACAACTTTCCTTTGTGCTAAAGTCTCCTATGTGCCCTTTGGGATGGGGGAGGGGAGGAAGGGAGCTTACCAGCCAGCCAGAAGGGCAAGAGCATTCTCCGGTGACGTGATGACATATTCCTCCATTTTGGCAGGGGCATCTCTGCTCACACTGTGGGCCGTGCTTGCCGGGGGGACAAAGATCCTCACAGCTGAGGAATTGAGGTGTGACAAAAGATACCATTACTGACCCAACCACACGACCCTCGGGTTCAGACACAACAGCACCCAGGACCCTAAAACAGATAGCTTTCTCCGTTCGGAATTCTTCATTTCGTTAACATCAAGGCATTAACCACATTGGCTGGAAAGGTCGTTGAGGGGTCACCTAGACCTTTCCTTTCTTTGGGGCTATTTTGTAATGAAACTGTTTTATCTGCTTTTGTTTGTGTGTCTGTTCAAACCTCAAAGGAGACTGAAACACTGGCACAGCCCCTGCTTTGTGTACATATTCCTCATAATTAATCTCCAACAATCTCTTCTTGAAACTGATCGCTTTCCATGACTTTAACCCCCACCCTTTTTCTATGAATGAACTTCCCTCGCTAAGGCTTTGTCTTGTCTGCTCTCCTGTAAAATTGGTCCAAGTTTTCCAAAGCCCATTGTGGCCTTGATAAAAACCCGTAAGAGCAATATTAACAACTAAGTCGTTTGAGATGATCATTCTCCCAAAAGCCAGGGCTTTCTAGGCTAATGCAGTTTTTCCTTTAGCTCTACTTTATAGCTGTTAATACTGTTGGCAGGAAGTATTTACCTAATCAGCCGCATTTTTTCAAGTTTTAGCTCTGTGATTTACAAGTGTAATTTTCCCAGTAAGAGAATGATATTTTTCTATATCCTACTTTTTTTTTTTTTTGGCAAATTCTGTCTCTTATTCTGTTTGCTTATACAAGCCACTGAAGAATGTCCTTCATACCAAATAAAGAGAGTAGTGGAGGTTAAGAAGATGCTCCAATTTGATCCAGACAGAATGAAACTATCTGCACCCACATATCCTACACAGATGTGATACATTTCTTTCATGTTCACAAGGCAACATATGTATCCACAGGCATTAAATAACCCAGTTAAGCTTTTATCATGGACTATTTCCAACATCTTCCCCTTTTTCTCTTTTCTAGGGCACTAAACCCACCCCAGCTTTCTCCAGCTAATTAGTTACCACACAAAGCAGAACAGCATGGATCATTACCTATGAGCAGTGTAAAATAAATGCACTTGTCGGGGAATCGAAGCAGATCCTCAAATCTGCCCCAGCAGCCCCCAAATATTTCCACTCAATGCAACATCCCAGTCCTCTCTGTCTCTGCCCTGCCAGAAGGACAGCATGGAAGCCGGCCCTCCGACTTTGGCTGGGGTCTGATGTTCAAGAGTTAAACAGCAGGAACATCTAGTGGCTGTCACTGCTGATCTCCCCATCTGTGTCTGGAGCCCCGACCTGTCCGTGACTTCAGGCAGCAAGAGAAACAGAAGCACGGGAAGGCGATGGGGGCAGCAGCATGAACGGAGAAGGTGAGAGGCCTCCGCCACCTTGCGCGGCCCTGTGTCACTTACAAGGCTCCAGTGTATCCCGGCGGGCAGCGGCATTCCCCCGTGACGTGGTCACAGGTGGCTCCATTCTGACACTGGCATCGCTGGCGACAGTCATTACCGTAGGTGCCCTGCTCGCAGCGGTCCTCGCAGCGCCAGCCCCGGAAACCTGCAGCACAGTGGCAAGCCCCCGTGATGGGGTTGCACAGAGCCCCGTTTTTGCACTGGCACCGGCTGCTGCAGTGGGGCCCCCAGTGATCACCATCACAGGCTGAAGAGGGGGAAAAACAATGGAGGGTGTCAGAGTATGGATGCGGGTAAGAGCAAGCTCTTCAGAACCCGCTTTCCTCTCCCCTTGACGAGATGGCTTCATGACCCCTTCGCTGCTACTCCTCAGCTGGACATCGCGGCTCTGACACCAGCCCAGGCAATGCTTCATAAATGTGACCAGCACTAAGTGGGCCACTTCCAATCACTCCATCGCTCAAGCAGAGCTATGTTTTCCAGCTTCATGACTTTTCTTGGCCTGTTTCCTGCACCCAGAGTGTTGAGTTTGATGTGGCTAGAGTCAATGGCTAGGGGAGATGTAAGTAATGGGGGGTGGGGGGTGGGGGGAGAGGAGGCCGGCTACCCAGATAGGAAGGTTCAGCTCATACAAGGGCTTAAATGCACACTAAGGAACTGGATTGCATCTTGAGAATACGGTATTGGCCATAAAGGATTTTGAACAATGAGAGACAATGCAGATTTGTGTCCTAGAAAGGTCATCTAGCTACATTCTGAGGAAGGGGCAGGAAGGAGCTCACAAGAGGCAGGGAGATGGGGCAAGAAGAATGGCAGTAGATCAGGAAGTAAGTGAGGTTCAGGGGCCTGCCCTCAGGCAGTGATCCTGAAGACCAAGAGGGGTCCTGCAGGCAGACCTACTGTGGAGTGGACCCACCCTGCTATAGGTCTAGGCTGGAGTAATCCAAAAGAAAACTGATCTGCTTTCAAGGTGTCAAAGAATGTGTGGATTGGGAGGTAACAGAAAAGAGAGAAAATTATTGATACAAATACTTAAATTCACTCGCTCTGGGGCGCCTGGGTGGCTCAGTCAGTTGAGCATCTGACTTCAGCTCAGGTCATGATCTCCTGTTTCGTGGGTTTGAGCCCCACATCGGGCTGTATGCTGACAGTTCAGAGCCTGGAGCCTTCTGTGGATTCTGTCTCCCTCTATCTGGCCCTCCCCTGCTCATGCTCTGTCTCTCTCTCTCTCTCTCTCTCTCTCTCTCTCTCTCTCTCTCAAAAATAAATAACTGTTAAAAAAAGTAAACTGGGGCGCCTGGGTGGCTCAGTCGGTTGGGCATCCGACTTCGCCTCAGGTCATGATCTCACCAATCCTGAGTTCAAGCCCCTCATCAGGCTCTGTGCTGACAGCTCAGGGCCTGGAGCCTACTTCAGATTCTGGGTCTCCTCCTCTCTGTGCCCCTCCCATGCTCATGCTCTGTCTCTCTGTCTCTTAATAATAAGCGTTTAAAAAATAAATAAATAAACTCAGTAAGTTTATTTAAACAGTAAGACAAACGTGAAACTGAAAACGGACAGCAAAGGAAAAGACAACAGGCACACGAAACCAGGTAAGACAGTAACAGAAAAGAACATTTGAGAAATAGATTTAAAAGCATAATTCCAAAGGAAAGGAAGAAGGACTGCAACTCAAGTCGATGAGCAGGAATAGGGGAGCAGGAAAGGAAAAATTTTCAATCCCGAACCTTCTACAAATTGTAAAGGGGGATGATAAGCAAAACTAACTCAATATGCATTGTCTACCCAGCTGTGCATTTATTTACTAATTAGATGCTATAAAAATCACTAGGGAAGAAGCACCCTGCCTGGAGCTCTTAGGATAAACTGCTTTTAAGACTCAAGACACAGTTTCACTTCGTAAAAATTCTGTAACTTTAACAGATCTAGAATCAACCATTGGAAAACAAAACAAACTAGGCACACAGCAAATAACTTAGAGGAGATGTACAGGATTCACCTTCCAATATTAGAATCCACCTTTCATTTTATAACATCAAAAGGTTTAAATGAATAATTTTGTTTTTAATCAGCATGGCTTCGTTCTCATTACCACCTTAATAAACATACTTTAACGCAATTAAAAACAATAAGAAGATTATTGAATCTAAAGCAGATCAAGAAAGCAATTACCTAAGAATTCACAATCATCTTTCACAAAGAAAGATTAGGTAGTAGTTCTGAGATTTAAGCCTCATTGTTATTCACACAGTTGTTTCCTTTATTGCCTATGGATATGGACAAAGAATTTTTTGTTCAATTATAACTCTTTCAATCTAGGAGCTATACTTAAAAAAAAAAATACACAGTATGTTTCTTTAAACCCCCTCGGGTATCCCAGTAGAAAAGAACATACCCTGTTTTTAAGGTAAGTTACACAGTCCTTTGTAACTTGTTCCCTGGTTCATCAATCCTAAGAGTAAGGAACAGCTTCATTCCACATAAGCCAAATCCCTTATCCTATAATCTGAACCAGTCGATTTGGTGATTTGGTTCATCACCGTTCTCTGTATTATAAATGATCTTATTCCCGAAATGTGAAGGTATCCTTGATCCCACTTCTTGTGAGATTAAATACAACCTTCAATACTTTTACTTATTTTTTAAAAGCTATTCAGTTTCACTCACTTTCTCCGATCAACCATCTCCAAAGTTTCCATATCCCTCTCAACTTGTGGGAGCCTCATATGCTAAGTTAAATATTCATTTTTAAAAAAAAATTTTTTTTTCAACGTTTATTTATTTTTGGGACAGAGAGAGACAGAGCATGAACGGGGGAGGGGCAGAGAGAGAGGGAGACACAGAATCAGAAACAGGCTCCAGGCTCCGAGCCATCAGCCCGGAGCCTGACGCGGGGCTCGAACTCCCGGACCGCGAGATCGTGACCTGGCTGAAGTCGGAGGCTTAACTGACTGCGCCACCCAGGCGCCCCATATATTCATTTTTTCTTAATGTATCCTGAGGTATTAAGTGAGCAACACAAAACACAATTTTAGTTAATAATACTACCTTGATAAGGACAACCTGACTGTGTCAGAAGCACTTAGAAAGAAAAAACCATGATGGGTTAGAGTTCTTTCTTCCCACGGTGGCAGTGGGATAAGGGTGTGCTGGCACGCATACATTTTATGGAATATGTTTTACAACATCAGGAGAGGAGTGGGAAGAAAGAAGTCAAGGTACTGAGGGGACAGAACACGTCTCTCTTCTCTCTTGTGATTCACTTCCACATCCCATCCAACAATTTCTCTCCCAGAAGAGCAGTCAGGGAGAGACCAGTCCTATTTCCTTGAGGTTAGATAAATGCAAAAAAAAAAACCCCAAAAAACAAAACACACACACACACACACACACACACACACACACACACACACACAAAACAAAAACCCTTAAGACACCTCCTCATGATAGAAACAAGTTCATAGCAGAAATTGATAACTATCAGCATCAAAGAAAGGGTTTCAGGCTTTAAAGGAAATAATATCATGCCGACATGGTTAATTTCCTGTCTATATCTAAGCACTGTGGTATGCTTTGAAGTGACAGCTTCTCCCTTTGGGGCTGTGTTTCCCTAACAGGCCATTGATACATGGACCTCACCATGTGAATACTGGGCGCCAACATAAGCGATGCTGGGGGTGGGGGGGCATCCACATACAGAAGCATACAGACAAATAAGCAGGAAACAGAACAAGTGGGACACAGAAGCCTGGCTTGAATTTACGCATCACTGTGACTTCCTTTCCTCTCTTCATTTGTCATATTCAACTACTGCAACACTTCCATTTTTGCAGCTTATCACACAAAAGCCAGCTTTCTTACCCGATTGCTACAAATACAAGGGTATGTTGACTGTCTAGACAAGAGGCAGAACTTGCTCCTTATGAGCGTCAAGCTTGACCGGTTATCCTGAATTCAAGTACTGTGTTTGGAAAGGCAGTTTGGAGACTCTGAACTGAAATCACTTCAAGTCTTTTACTTAACACCTCACTGTAATCTCACAGGGCAAGCATTTCATGCCTAAAGAAAAAGTGACTAGGTTGGTTATTGCCACTGAAAACCTTAAAAAAAAATTGGTTACATTAAGACGGCAATAGCTAGAATATTCTAATAGGAAAAGGTAGATGAACCAACTTCTGTTTCAAATTATACTGAGAAGAACCCTGATGCTTTGAAAGGAGTGAGGACTCCTTTTCAGCTTCTGGTTTCATCTCTCTCTCTCTCTCTCTCTTTTTAATGTTTATTTATTTTTCAGAGAGAGACAGAGACAGAAACAGCACAAGCGGGGGAGGGGCAGAGAGAGAGGGAGACACAGAATCTGAAGCAGGCTCCAGGCTCTGAGCCATGAGCCCAGAGCCCGACGTGGGGCTCGAACTCACGAGTGGTGAGATTATGACCCGAGCCGAAATCAGAAGCTTAACTGACTGAGCCACCCAGGTGCTCCTAGTTTCATCTCTTGCTGTGCTGGCAGCTAGAAATGGGCTCTAGATGCTATGTCCCCAGATTCGTGCAGCTGTTTCGGGGAAAGCTTAATGAGGGTCTCAGGCAGCATGGATAGCATGCTCTAATAAAAGGAAGTTTTTTTTTTAATTTTTTTTTAACGTTTATTTATTTTTGAGACAAAGAGAGACAGAGCATGAATGGGGGAGGGTCAGAGAGAGAGGGAGACACAGAATCCGAAACAGGCTCCAGGCTCTGAGCTGTCAGCACAGAGCCCGACGCGGGGCTCGAACTCACGGACCGCGAGATCATGACCTGAGCCAAAGTCGGACGCTGAACCGACTGAGCCACCCAGGCGCCCCAAAAGGAAGTTTAAACTACTGTGTAATATCAGAAGTATACCGTCCATGCTACAACCCTTAATGACAGCTAGCGGAGCACTGGATCCTCGCAAGACAATGGGCTCGCCCCGGAGCCCTTATGGCGATAACTTCCAGGGCTACCAGTAACCACAGGTTACATCCATGGGCTGGGTACTGAAATTCACTCAATTTACACCTCTCAAGTACCTGCCATGTGCCAGCCATAGGGCTAGGCTTAGAATTCAAAGGAGAATGGTAGAGCACATGCTTCTGGAAGCTTACAGGTTATCAGCAGACACATTAAGTTATTAGGCACTAAAATACCCCGCGATAAGCAGTAGGGGGAGGTACAAGGTACAACAGAAAACAGAGGAATGACCCCAAAACGGTGTGGTTGAGCTGGGAAAATAATGTCTAAGTTGAGACCTAAAGGCAGAGTGTGCCCTGTTTAGGTAAAGCGTGGAGGGTTTGTACAGAGAAAGACGGGGGACTGGAAAGGGAGGGAAGCTGTAGGAGATATTACATGTGGAGAGAATAAGGCATGCAAAAGTCACAAGGGCTTTTAAATCGCGAACGTCCATGAATGCCCCCTTCTATGGCATCATGGCCGCGATCATCTTCCTGTGCCCGACAAAAGAAGTAGGTATAGAAACACGTAGATGTGGAGAGGTGTTAGATACGTCCTCTCCCTCCATCAGTCCTTCCCAGGTTTCCAAGCTCAGCCTGGAAATCTCTGTCCTACAGGTACATCTTTTCAGACCCAATCTGAGATGCTCTCTGAAGGAAGACACCCATATATATATCTGCCATGACGCTCATCTTGCTCTCACATCACAATTTTTGTATATGTTTGCCTTGTTCCCTATCAAATAAGACTTAATTAATTTCACAGGTGTTAAGACACACCGACAGCCTTTCTTGATCTCAGTAGTTGTCAACAGAAGGTCCCACACTGGCATGTCACAGCAGTTATCCGGACGACTCTGATGGTTGGAAGCATTCTGACTTCAGGGATATTAAGCCATGAAAAACCGCGCACCCTCAGTCACGAGGTGGGGTCACAACAATGATGAATCTGATACGTACAGTGATGGAGATAACCTCCCCCTTTACATGAAAACAGCGCTTTTACACACTTCTGTGGGAGAGCGGATTACCACGCCTATTTTAGAAATTAATCTTGAATCGGGTACTGAGAGCTCTTCAGTCATAAATTCCTCCTTTGAGATATTTTTCCAAAGGAAATAAACATATGTGTATAATGACAGGAACGATTCACAGTAGTTAATCCATTAGTAATATTTACAGTGTGCCCACAGACACTCTCCTCGGCACTAGAGACAGACGAACTCTCACAATGGCCCCATGAAGTAGGTCCTATTTGGAAGTTGTGCCCATTTTGTGGAAGAAGAAACTGAGATCCAGGTGACTTGTTATAGGTACACAGGCAGGAAGCAGGGAAGTACAGACCTCTGCCTTTTGTTGGCATTCCTTTTTTTTTTTTTAATGTTTATTATTTTTGAGAGAGAGACAGAGAGAAAGAGAGAGAGTATGAGCAAGGGAGGGGCAGAGAGAGAGGGAGACACAGAATCAGAAGCAGGGTCCAGGCTCCAAGCTGTCAACACAGAGCCCAGCTGCGGGGCTCGAACTCACGAACCCCGAGATCATGACCTGAGCGAAAGTTGGATGCTTAACCAACTGAGCCACCCAGGCGCCCCCTTTAGTCTGCATTCTAAACCATGATACTTACTGCCTCCAAAGCTGTCATGTTTATCCTAGCACTGTTTATAGCAACAAAAAATTGAAAACAATCTAATTTTCTAGTAATGGGGGATTGGTGAAAAGAGATGGGTATAATCACACAATGGAACATTACATATCATCTAAAAGTGATATTATAGAAGAATATTTAATGAACTTGAAAAACATTAGCAATGTCTTCATTGTAAAAAAGCAGATTAAAATGGTACCACATGATCCAATTTTAGCCATATATTCGAATGAACTAGATGAAAGTGTTGTTAATTTAGGTCACAAAAGGCCAAATATCAGCAACTATATATGGCTGAACCTAATATCAGGGGAGTCAGGGAGAAGAAAGAACATGACAAAGGCAGAAAGACAGACAGACAGACAGACAGACTTAGATAGATAGATAGATAGATAGATAGATAGATAGATAGACAGACAGACAGATATTGAGAGGCTCTATGATCAAATGGCACCACTGGGGATCTCTGGGTCTTAAGAATATGCTTGATATTCCCTTTGTTCATTTAGATTAACCACCTTTTCTAAACTCTCTGCAATCATTGTACATCCTTTTGGCAGTATGAGAAAAGCAAGCAAAAAATGATTTTTAAAGGGTTCGATCTGCTGAGCCTTTGTATTGTGCCAGGTTCTGTGCTCCCTGCTTCAGACACCACTTTCTGGTCCTCAGAGCAATCACAACAAGGTGGGTCATCATTATCATCTTCAGCACATGGAGGATATTTAGGATGAGATTCTTTAGGTACAGTGTCCCAAAACACCAGGCTGGTAGGGGTGGCATCCGTATTCAAAGGCCAAGCATTTTTCAGGAAGCCATGCTGCTCCTGAAGGAGTGAAATTATGTATTTTGCTTAAACATAATATCCCACAATTTCACCAGATATGACCCATGAAGGCAGGGCAGCAAATGATAAAACCTGTCACTGAGCCAGCCCATGGGGTCAGCCAATGACTCACTATTTAGGGGCACTGGAACTAGGAAATTACCTCAGTCGTGAGAACATAGTGAAAATATGATTGAGGAGATGTCATATCTGAAGAGCTTCTGTAAGTTGGTAATGATTCTATGCAAACAAAAAAACCAATAAGCTCACTGTGAAAATGGTATTGATGTCAACTGGCTTTAGGAGCACACCAAACTGAACACTAGACCCACGTGGCACATGGCCAGCGTTCGTGGTCTGTTTGGTAGAGGAATGGAATTGATCGTGAATGTAGATCCACATTCCACAAGGAGACCAACGGGTAAAACTATCTCAACACCTCTGGGAACATTCTCCTCTCCTGACCCACTTAAAAAATTTTTAATGTTTATTTTCTGAGAGAGAGAGAGAACAAACCAGAGAGGGGCAGACAGAGAGAGGAGAGACAGAGAATCCCAAGCAGGCTGTGGGCTATCAGCGCAAAGCCCAACTCAGGGCTCGAACTCACCAACTGGGAGATCATGACCTGAGCCGAAACTAAGAGCCAGACGTTGAACCGACTGAGCCACCAAGGCGTCCTTCTCGTGACCCACGTTAAACCCTCAGTCCAATCTCCCCTTCAAAGGATGGGACGAGAACGAAGGGGTTGTAAGATACATCAAGTTTCAAACATGCGGCAGCCTTATGCGGCTATTTCAAATATCACAATATCTCAATGCCACAGGTATAATTATTCCAACATATCATGTGCCAAATTAACTCAGATGATAATTTGCTCAGTCACTTAGCATTCACGTGGCAGTGGCAAGGACTCAGCCGAACCTGTCAATGCCTCAAAGCTGTGATCTTGCCGTACCCCATCAGGCCACCCCAGGCAACCAAAGCCCAACGGAGACAAAATCTGCCATCAGCGCACATTCACGGCTTCTCCCTGATTTTCAAAGGGGAACGTTCTAAGACAAAAACATCTCACAGATGTTTGAAAAATATTTTTTTGGCCTAAAAATGGTATTTGCCAGGCTTCAAAGTGTTAACAGCAGTTTCATCAGAAGGGTTTTGATGCAGAATATCTCAACATGTCCACAGACACCCACGTATCGACAAAAACGTGGCATTAAGAACATTCTTCGAACAAACAGCAGATAGTTTAGTAAATCTCGCGTCTTTGTGTAGAGAAAGAATGAAAGAAAGGAGCACAATGAGAGATACACAGAAATGCCAAGTTGAGAGATGCTTTGGAGCAAAGAACAAGGGCACATTAATACATTGCCTCAGCCACAACATTCCTCAACAACGACAACAGAAAAAAGGAAAGGATGAAATCATTTTTCCCTTAGATTAAGGAGTAATGTTTACCATCAAGTTCACCTTGTTACAGACCTTCATCAATCACGAGCTGGCTCAAGGAAGGGTATAATCATTCAGCATCAGACAGACCTGGACCCTAGCTACTGTCACTTCATAACCATGGAACCTTGAGCAAGTTCCCAAACTTTGTTCTACTTAATTCTCTCTCTGTCACATGGGAATGGTGGGACATACTCATCACACAAAACGTACCTTTGGTATGTGTGACACAGCATGGATCCAGTATAGCAGAAATTTTATTCCATGGTCAGCACATTGGAATATCCCACCCCAGTAAAAACAACAACAACAACAAAAAAAACCACCCTAAAGAAACATCCTCCAGCTGTACATAAAGCTAGAATAACAGGCCTGTCGTTGGTTTGTACTGTCTTTCTTGCATGAATCATTCATGACAAAGGCACAACTTGGTTCTCCCAATGTGAATTTCAAAAACAAATTGCCCACAAACTCCGCAAAGTAAAAGACGAGGTGGGGTGTCATCCCTTTTGGCCATTTTCATAAAGCCAAATGGAAAAAGCTCAGGCCTGCAGTGAAACCCAGTGCTAGGTGACATCCTATTTTTACTTGCCAGATAGAAACTGGATTTAGAAACTTCCCGCTTGCGGGTGACCAGTGTGCCCAGAGGGGCAGGCGGGTACCTGGAGGCCAGAAAAGTAAAAGGAGGAACCAGGAAACAACGAATGAACTCCTGAGTAATCCTCCCCTTCGCATAAAGAAATAGGTGGCCATAGGGCGCCTGGATGGCGCAGTCGGTTAAGCGTCCGACTTCAGCCAGGTCACGATCTCGCGGCCCGTGAGTTCGAGCCCCGCGTCGGGCTCTGTGCTGATGGCTCCGAGCCTGGAGCCTGTTTCCGATTCTGTGTCTCCCTCTCTCTCTGTCCCTCCCCTGTTCATGCTCTGTCTCTCTCTGTCCCAAAAATAAATAAACGTTGAAGAAAAAAAAAAAAAAAGAAATAGGTGGCCATAAATAAAACCTACAGAATCTTGCCGTATTACTAGGCACCAAAACCACTGACTTGATCTTGCCTCAGCCTCTCTATGCCCACTAAGACAAGAGAAGCAGCCTTGAAACCCACACTGAACTTCAAGATGCTTTTCTAAAGCAACTGGCTCTAAATTACAGAGAACAACAGAAGTGGCCAATTCTGTGCACTTGTGTTAGGTCTAAACCAATCCCAGATGAAATGATGAGTGGTCTGCATTTTGTTGTTGTTTTATTTTGTTTTTATTTGTCTTGGATTTGACCTCTAGTATAGAAGAAGTCAAATCGTAGAACCGCATGGGGTTTGAGAAGCTTGTGGAAACATCTGTCCCAGACACTTCCAGCAGGATAATATATGGAATCTGGGAACTAGGCTTTATCATCGGGAAAGTGATGTCAGCTTATAATATATAACTACCCTCACCAGGGTTGCTGATTGAAGAAACTAAGACTAAGTGCCCTTAACATTTAAATGTCAAGTATCTTTTAGGATACATTAGTCAGCCATACTGACTTGAAAATGTATTTTTGTATGGTATTTTGCTGTAATGTTCACCATTGACTTTAAACACAGGGCAATCTGTGACTAGGAGAGAAATTAACAGGGAAGACGTTCAGCCCTTCACATTCTGATACATATAGACAAAGCACAAGTAAGTCACTTTCAGGAAAATCGCTCTACGGAGTTTCAGGAGCGACCAAAATAAACTTCCACTGTCTCAAAGGATAGCAAAACATGGTTCTTCTTGAAATATACACCCTTTCTTCCTAAGCTCTGGTTCCCTCAAGTTCTTTTATCTCCGTGTGATTTCATTCCCTTCGCTTCAGGCTAACAAGGCTACGGTATGTCATTCCCTTTGTTAATGCAGAAGAAAAGACCCTCATTCAAAACATCAAGTGCTTTAAAAATAAAACAACTTTGTAAAGCTTCCCCATCCATGAAGAAGAACAATAAAAATGTATTTTCCAGATCCTCTGAAAGCACTAAAACCTCACGTCCTTCACATGTCAAAAAAGCCACTGGAGAGCTGACAGAGAGCCAACGATCACTGTGGACAACCACCCAGTGCTGTTGATATTAATATTATTCAGTGGCTGAGAGAAAACCTTTATTCTTCTTTTAAAAAAAAAATGTTTGTTAAATGAATTTTCAAAGCATGAAATATCATTTTAGAACTGCAGCGAATGCTTATCTCAAATTATGAAGCAGAAAAAAAGGGCGTGAAATGTTTATTCTTTAATGTGTCTAAATATAAACGTTGATGTCTCTCAATGAAAGCATATTGATGACCCTGTTCACGGTGCAGGAAAATCTCAAGGCTATAAACGGTAGGCTCGGCTTAAGTGAAGGATTTGGGGGGATTACATTGATCCACTGAAGTCAAAAGAATAATAAAAACCTCAGAAACCATTACAGGGTGTCTTGCTTTACAAAGTCCTGCCGTATTTTTGTTCTTTTGCTCATGTATTTTTTTTTCATGAAACATGTATTAAGTATCTTCTAAGGCCACGACGTTCTGTTTGTTGAGGAACACACACTACCTGATCCTGCCTGACATGTTCCACAGCAGGATTTCTTGATCTGCTGGAAGAGACTGGTCCCCAGTGAGACTTATCGCAAAGCAGGCGTGCTAGGTGTTACAGTTCACAGGATGCTCGAGGGACACAGAGGATCTATGTTATGTGTGTACTGAACCTTCGGGCAGAGGAAAGGAGGGATGGGGAGAAGGTTTCCAGGCGAGGTGAGGCTTCAGGGGAGCACCGGAGAGTAAGCACTCGTCACCACCACTGGGCAAGTATTAAAGCTCTTCATTCCGGACGTGAGAGTCAAAGGGCGGAAGCCTTAAATGTTTGCTTAAAATCCCACAGTGAGGAAACTAGACCCCCAGCCCTCACTGTTCCCTGGATGGTCTGGAAAATATAATACAGTATTCTTGGGAAAAAAAAAAACAAACCACTTTTTTTTTTTTTTTTTTTTTAGCTATGGGAGACTACAGGTGATACTGTAACAAAGGCCCGTGCACACACAACCTAGAATTAACAGTTGGGAATGCTACGTCCCCTTTACTTCATCATTTGAGGCGAGAAATAAAATATGAGAGATGAAGTCCCCTTTGTCTTCTCTGTGCCTGGTTCCCAGGTCTCTCCCTGCCCCTTCCTCAGAGGTAACTGCATGATTTTAACCTGCATCCTGCTAGTCTGTGTGTGTCCAGAAATAATAAACTGTATCATTTCATGTAGTTATTAGTTTTACATGAAATGTATACATCACTGTGCATCTTGCTTTTTCTGCCCTGTCTGATGGCATTGAGATCAATTAATATCACACATCTGCTAGCACAGAATACTGTGTATCAATTTATAGGAATGAATGGCTACACAGCATTCCTCCATATTAACAGCCTCTAACAAACTTCTATTTTCCCTTATTCATGGCCATTATCTGTTGTTGCCAAATTTTCACTGTTACAAAGATGGAAAGAACAGATCCCCCAGTTTAAGCAAAGCAAAGGTTTCTGCAAGGTCTGTAGACAAATGACAAAGGAGTAGGAGTAAAATTCCTGGATCCTATGGTGCACTCAAATTAGAATTTTACTCTAGAGACAGGAAAATTGCTCTCTAAAGTTACTCTGCCAATTTACCCTCATGGGAGCGGTATATGGAATCTTCCTTTCACATCCTTGCCAACATGCGGTGCTGACAGACTTCTTAACTTTTGCCAATCTGATGGCAAAAAATGGCATCTTGGTCATTTACTATGCACTTCGCTGATTATGACAAAGAGAAGCATATTCTCATAAACTTATTAGCCGATCAGGTTTCCTGGTCTCTAAATTATCTTACTGTGCTGCCCATTCTAAAGTTGAGGGGTTTTTCTTATTGACTTGTGGCAATTCTTCATGAATTCCATATACTCATCATTTGCTTTATACATTGCAAAAATCTTTTCCCATCCCTGCTTCTATTTAACTTCGCTTAAGACATTTTCTGTCTTGAAGAAGTTTTTCACTTTGATGTGGTCTAATTATTCTGAGAACTAATGGATAACATGGATAAATCTGATTTATGTATTACTAATTTTACAACATAAGGTTTTTTTTTTAAGGGGCTGCTTTTCTTCAATGTATGAACAAAACTTCACAGTTTAGATACCAACATCCAGCGCAAGCAGTTCCATTGAAATTTAAACTTTCTTTGGAAGTTACTTTCACTAGTTTTGTGGAATAGTGGTGAGTAGTAAAACATTAGGCTTTCGCAGAGGTTTAAGATGATCCTATCGTTTATGATTCAAGAGCTAGGCTTCTCTTGCAACCTCTTCTATTTTATTCTGTTGGAATAGTCTTTATCACTTATTACTTTCTATACTTTTAAAAGAATATTTCAGGGAGAGAGTGTGGGGAAGAGGGACAGATTGAGAGAGAGAGAGAGAGAGAGAGAGAGAGAGAGAATCTTAAGCAGGGTCTACGCTCAGCGTGATCTCATATTCCTGGGATCATGATCTGAGACGAAATCAAGAGTCAGGGGCGCCTGGGTGGCGCAGTCGGTTGAGCGTCCGACTTCAGCCAGGTCACGATCTCGCGGTCCGTGAGTTCGAGCCCCGCGTCAGGCTCTGGGCTGATGGCTCGGAGCCTGGAGCCTGCTTCTGATTCTGTGTCTCCCTCTCTCTCTGTCCCTCCCCCGTTCATGCTCTGTCTCTCTCTGTCCCAAAAATAAATAAAACGTTAAAAAAAATTAAAAAAAAAAAAAAAGAAATCAAGAGTCAGACACTCAACTGACTAAGCCACCCAGGTGCCCCTACTTTCTTTGCGTTTTTAGTTTAAACATGGCAAATGTGATTAATTTCTCTAGTATACAGGTACAAATGTTCAAACTTTTAAAAATCAATGAAGTTGTCGATGAATTAAAAGATGATTTTGACAAAAGAGAAACACCGTGACGGGCCCCTTTTCTTGTTTGCCTTGAAGAAACTTTCACGTGTTTTAAAAAAATTCTCTCATACAATCGCAAACAATAAGAGATCATGTATAATTGGTGAAAGATACCGGACTACGTAATACACCACAGCACTTAAATATTTTATCCAATTAACAACATAACTCCGTAAGATGAAATGTATGTAGTTCTACTAAACTCAAGTGTCAGCGCACCCATTTTACAGGTATGGTGACAAATAAGGCTCCGGGACCGCCTAATACATATCATTATTTCACTCTCAGCAGAACAGCCAGGAAACGCATTTGTGCTGTCAGAAACTGGTTGCTGTGTGATTGCAAATAATTTGTAGTCTGAGTTTCTTTGCCTAATTTCTTACTGCTCCTACTCCATTGTGGTACACGTTTCACTAAGTTCCACATTGTCATACAAAATCCCCACCTTGAGACATAATACGCGGAAGTTTAGATGGCAGAACCGTTCGGCGTTACCCGCTGGAACGAGGGCGGGCTTTCAAACACCTTTCTTAGTCTTGAGGCCACTGTGTCAGAAGCCTCAGCCCTCTACGAGTAGTAACCTTGATGTTGGTACTATAGCTTTCCCTCTCCTGAGGCCAAGGAGCTCCCACATCCCCACTGCCTAATAGTTCATGGAAACCACATCGAGTACATGTCACCTGGCTTCTATGATTTCACTGCAGGTGACTGTTTATGGACAAGGAATCTTCTGCTAAGTCACCAAGGAAGAATGGGCCCCCTCTACACACAGCCAAGAGCCACAGGAACCCAAACTATCTTAAGGCCACTGAAGGGAAGAACCCTTCATAGGGTCATACCCTTTCTCTAGAAGACTTATGATTACTTCCTTCTTAACTTCTCTGGATATTTTGCTTATATATTTGGGCACATACTTCCCATCCCTGTTAAACTGAAAGCTCCTTGAACAAAGAGTTGGAGTCTTATTCATCTCTCATGTCTCGCTTTTATATCCATTACTATTCCTGGAACATTTATGCCTTTATTCCTTCCTCTCACAAATATATATTGAGCATTACTGTGTGCCCAGTACTGTGCTGGACATTAAGTGAGCAAATTAGCTACAGAACAGTGAAAACAACAGACAAAATTTTAGGGGCCCTACGTCCCAGAAGGAAAGACAGTCCCAAAACAAAAGAAAACAAAACAAAATATTTTCAGTGCCATAAAAAAAATTAAAAAGGAGATGTGATCAAGAATCATGGGGAATACCCTTTATATATAAAGGTTGGGGAAAGCTGAGACCTGATTGGCCTCAAGAAGCCAGCCAGCTACATAAAGATCTCGGGAGAAGAGTATTCCAGGTTGAAGGAAGATCGAGGGCAAAGGGAGAAATGAAACCAGTGTGGGGATGCCTGGGTGGCTCAGTTGGTTAAGCGTCTGACTTTAACTCAGGTCACGATCTTGCCGTCTGTGGACTCAAGCCCCACGTCGGGCTCTGTGCTGACAGCTCAGCGCCTGGAGCCTGTTTCGAATTCGGTGTCTCCCTCTCTCTCTGCCCCTCCTCTGCTCGCACTCTCAAAAATAAATAAACATTAAAAAAAAATTTTTTTTGAAACCATTGTGTCCCATGAGAGGAAGGGAGAGGGCTGGGTAGTATGATACCCAGAGAGAAAGTGTGATGACAAGGGATAGATGGCATAGGGGTGGGACAGGTCAAAAAGAGCTTTGGCGATGATTCCATCTTGGGAAATACTGGGGAGTTCTGTTTTATAGAACAGTTTTGCAAGGTCACTCTGGGGTCACTACAGAGAACTGACCCCAGTTGGGCCCAATTAGGTGTAGCATCAAAGAGGCTATTGTGGGGGCGCCTGGGTGGCACAGTCGGTTGAGCGTCCGACTTCAGCCAGGTCACGATCTCGCGGTCCAGGAGTTCGAGCCCCGCGTCAGGCTCTGGGCTGACGGCTCGGAGCCTGGAGCCTGTTTCCGATTCTGTGTCTCCCTCTCTCTCTGCCCCTCCCCCATTCATGCTCTGTCTCTCTCTGTCCCAAAAATAAATAAACGTTGAAAAAAAAGAAATTAAAAAAAAAAAAAAGAGGCTATTGTGTGAGCACCGATTAAAAGAGGGCAGTGACATGGATTAGAGGGGTAGCACTCAGGTCATGATCTCACAGTCTGTGAGTTCGAGCCCTGTGTCAGGCTCTGAGCTGTCAGCACAGAGCCTGGAGCCTGCTTCGGATGCTGTGGTTCCCTCTCGCTCTGCCCCTCCCCCACTTGCGCTCTGTCTCTGTCTGTCTCTCTCTCTCAAAAATAAATAAACGTTAAATTTTTTTTTAAATAAAAGCTTAGATTTTGTTATATTTTGAGGTTGAACCAAGATTTTCTGATAAG
This sequence comes from Prionailurus viverrinus, assembly GCF_022837055.1. Classification (NCBI taxonomy): domain Eukaryota; kingdom Metazoa; phylum Chordata; class Mammalia; order Carnivora; family Felidae; genus Prionailurus; species Prionailurus viverrinus. The sequence goes on along the minus strand of NC_062561.1, from coordinate 105,457,210 downwards.
CAGATGTAGAGGGATATTGAAGAAAGCCAAAAGAAAGAAAAAAAAAAAGGAAAGAAAAGAAAAAGGAAACACATGAATACATGATACGGAATGGAGTTTAGTAACATGACAGCCAAGCCTGGTCTTTAACAGCCACCGCGTGTGGACTAGTGCAAGTAACGTAAACGTCTACAGTGTTCTCAGTAAGCCAGAATGTAAACCAGACATGAATCCATCTGGTAAGGACATCCACGTTCGGAGGTTGAGAATAATGCAGGAAACTGCACCAGGGCTCTGTCTGGGGGACCTCGTGCCCAGCAACTGTGGACAGAGAGAGGCTTCTGCTAAGCAAGGGGGTGGCCCCCGGGACTAAACAAGATGTCCACAACGAGCGTCTGCATCCACTGTTCCACCCACACACTGAAGTCTAGTGGAAGCCACATCTGTCACACAAAGAATTGCAAGTAAGTACCAGGTACAATGCCGAGCAGGGAACAGCTACGGGGTCATCTAATCCTCACGGTTAGGTCGTCTCATCCTTATTTCAGGACGAGGAACGTGAGGCCCAGAAACAGCACCGAAAGGACAGCAGCCAGGACTCCTGCAATTCAGCTCCAACACGGGGTTTAGAGGGAGCAGGGGGAGGAGGTTCCCTGACCCTCCAGAGAGAAACCAAGAACAGCCCAGTTTTCAGCGTCCTTCGGAAAGGCCAAGTCCGCATTTTGTGCTCATGACCTCTATCGAAAGATGTGGGCAGTCCATCAACGAAACTGCCTTCAGGCGGGTCTGATGAACCCTTCCCAGCTCCATCCTTCCCACCTGTCATCAATGCCCTGCCCCCACGCCAGTGAGCCCAAAAGATCTCTTAGTCCTGCTGCTTCATCAACCCGATTTCTAAAGTAATTCTGACAGCGCGATTGGGCATGTTAACGACTCACTGTGAGGACTGGGTTCTGAGCGTCTTCTCTTCCCAGACACCATCGATCCGACTATTGTGTCCAGTCGATAGAGCTTTGCAGCAGACCTTGCTGGGGAATAAGCCAGCTTTTTGTGTCTCACGATTTCTGGCTTGCGCTATCCTTCAAATGGATTCCCCGATCGGAATATCCCGCAGGCAAAGTCTTATTACTTACTCCCTGCTGCACAGCACGCCTGCTTTATATAAAAGGTTATCAGTGTTCCTAATGTTGTACCTGAAAATGTTTGAGCTAGTCTTGCCTCCCAGGCATATTTTTACTGCTTCCAAGTACATTTAACCAGAAACGCTATCGGTGGCTAAATAAGCCCCAGTTTCGAATTTCTAAACCGAAATTAATTTCCATGTTTGCCTCTACTTGGTACTCATTTCAGAAGCCTGCGGAACAAGCTTTGAAAGCTATTTGCGGGCTACTGGTTGATTTAGGGCTCTCCCTTGCATCCTGGAAGTGCCCTATAGCCAGAGGAGAAACACATTTCTCTATAGACGTTTAGAAAAATCATAAACAGGATTATATAGATTGAGAGAACAAATGTGTTACTGCTACTCATGCAAAAGCTTTAAAGGGTTTCCAAAACAAAGAAAGGTCTCAGGGATTGCATATATGTAAGAGAAAACCACACATAAAATCACAGGTTGGAAAGGGATCGTAAGTACAATCTGCCCAACATTCTTAATATTATAAATGAGGAAATTAAAAATTACAAAATGAGACCATCCAAAGGGGTGTCATTTAAAATTCATTACCTCTGAGAGTGTGCCTTTGACATCTCTCAGAGGGCTTTTCTTTTCTTATTTTTAAAACTATTTTTGTTTATTTTTGAGAGAAAAAAGACAGAGAGACAGAGCGTGAGCAGGGGAGGGGCAGAAAGAGAGAGGAGGACCCAGAATCCGAAGCAGGCTCCAGTCTCTGAGCTGTCAGCACAGAGCCCGACGCGGGGCTCAAATCACAAACCACAAGATGACAACCCGAGCCGAAATTGAAGCTTAACCGACTGAGCCACCCAGGTGCCCCTCAGGATGCTTATTTTCACATTTGTCTGGTGCTGTCAGCCCCTGCCTCCTGCTCTCATTCCTCTCAGGGCCACGGACCCTTGACACTTTAACCAAACCTCCTTTCCAATTTCACGAGACACTGTACCCTTGTGGTTAAAAAGACTGGCCATAAAGGGGATGTGACTATGCCTCCACCATTTAGTAGGTGTTTAAACTGAGACAAGTCATTTAATTGTTCGGCACGTCTGCTTCTTCATCAGTAAAATAGGAACAAGAATTGTACCCATGTCACGTCTGCCACGAGTATTAAACGTGACTCCTATAAAGCCCTTGCGGTGATGCTGTGCACATACCAAGGACGCAAGGACTATTACCGTCATCATCATCATCAATATGACCCAACTCCTGCACCCTTTCACGTCGGCAGATTGTCTCTGTTCCCAGTTTACCCAAAGAAAGGTCATCAGATACGAACCCCCTCAAGCTCTCCCCACCTTTGCCCACTAGCTCCCTGATTCCACACACCTCTTGATATCTCTGCCAGCCCTTCTTTCCTCTTCATGCCATATCCAGTTCTCACTCCCGTACCCAGTGCCATTTTTGGCTTTCTCCAGCCACCTCTGTTCTGTGTACCTGCCTCGAAGCCGTGAGCTCTGTGAGGCCAGCGAAAGCTCCACATGCGTTTCCTTATCCCCAGCATCCAATACAGTTCCTTGCACACAGCAATCACTCAATGAAAGTTCACACCATGAACACGCGGATGACCTTCATGGAATCATACAGCTCATTCAATCTAATTAAATAGAACAACCATTCACTCTGCTCCAACCACATGCCAGGCACAATGGAGGCTAACGAGATTAATAACACACAGCGCCTGCCTTCTAGGAGTTGTTTTTCATGCCCTGAAAGAGGAAGAGGGATAGAAGATTGATGAAGGGATGGAGAGATAGATGTTGGGGGGAGGAAAAGGGAGAGGGGGAAGAGGAGGGAAGGGAGAGATGGAGGTAGGTTAGATTGATGTCATATAGGCTAGGGTATGCATTAGAATGCCAATAAAAGTAAAATATGAGTGAGGTTTTTTTTTAAATCATTTAATCAAATTTTAAAAGAAGCAATATGTCTGAGTTCAGTCAAATAAATCATGATTTTACTCCAGGGGAAGAAACTTTGTACAGTCTTCTGACACACTTGGTTTTTTTTTTTTTTTTTTTTTTTTTTAATACAGAGAATACATTGAGATCCAGGAAGACTGTCTGTACGTCACAGACAGGAATCCATCCGTCCATGGACAAAGTAAACGGTCAGATTAAATCTCCAAGGGAAGCCTTTGTAAACCTGCACCTGTGAAAGTACCTGTTCCTTATTCTACCACGTACATTAGTAAAGAAAACACACACACACACACACACAGATAGCTGTCTGTGACAGGTATTGATTTACTGCCGTCTGATTATCTGGAGTGAATGATCCTGATTATCAGGCAGAAATTGGGTTGCACAGTAGGATAAAGGAGAACCACGTCTGGAAGCCAAGAGATTCCGTGGGTTCCTAAGAAGTATTTCCACGCCCAGAAGTAAAGGTCAACAGAGAAATCAACCAAAAAAAAGGGGGGGGGCAGGACAACTGGAGATTCAGATCCTTCAAGGGGGATAAAGGTTGAGGTCGCTCCACCAGGTAAAGAACCCCAAGCAGCTGAGGTGTGAGGGAGGAGGGGGAAAATACAGAATGAGGGGTGGAAAGAGGAAGCCGTATGTACAGTTATAGCCTTGTGACAAATGACAGCAAGGAGGCCTGCAGCAGTTTTTAATATCTTCCATTTGTTCTATGTATGTGTTTGTTTGTAGATGCTATTTTCTTTTTTCCCCTCTCTTTCCACTTTATTTTATATACAAGCGGTTCTAAGTCAATTTTAGTCCAGCAAACACAATATTCAGTGGAACCGTGACAGAATTTGAGGAGAAATTCATGTCATCCATAATGGCTATGTAACTGTTGGGTCTTGTATCTCCTCACTTCGGAAAGAGAGTGAGAATGTTTTTACTTGTAAGACGGAGAGCTGCATCTTGTTGGGTGGAAATGGAGGGCTGTTTCCTTGACGTACAAGAATTCGCATGTGTGTACACATGGGCAGAGAGGAGCTCGGCAACCAAAGGACTGGGTGTAACAGTAGTTATCAGTTTATTGGCTCTCGGTGCTAAATTTATCCATTAACCTGTGCTCTACAAAAGACAATATAGGCCCTTTAAATAGTTTTACTTTGCCAACTGACCAAACGTTAAGCAATCTGTAGAGGGCGCTAGAGAGACACTGCAGGAGGAAAGTTTTCTTTGGTGGTTCCAGCCTGCTAGCTCAACTGACTCCTACAGGGCAGGTGGCTCCTCCAGCACCCTGCTCCTGCCAAGCAAGCACAGGGGGAGGCACTTCTGCAGCATCCGGCTCCGTAGCACCTACATCTTGCATGGTGCCCAGTTTCTGCAGCACGACCAGCTTCTCCAGCCCAGCTCCTGGCTCCCAGAAGCATGGGCCACTTCTCAGCACCCAGCTCCTACACTAGCAGGCCAGCTAGCTAGTGGCTAGTCAGCCAGCAACTTCCGCTGGCATCCCTCTGGGCCTTTTCTGTAGCAGAGCACGTCTCGTAAGACACTTCTCCCCAAACAGCTTTCCCAAACATCCTATAGTGCAGATTTCTAGCAAATTCCAGAGGGCAGATGTCCATCAAGTTCTACCAGAATAGTACAGCCTGTTGCCGCTCGGTGAGCTGTGGCGTACCTTCTCTAAGAACATCTGGATCCCAGCCCTAGTGGGGATTCCTTTTGGACATCCTGTCTCAGCCCTAGAAGTAGCGGCTGCTCCTTAAATCTGCTATTCCTGTGTTCTTTCGAGTGCTATTAATTCTACTAGCCAATTCTTCATTACTCCAGTCCCCTGTTATAGTTAAAAATGTTTCATAAACTTCCCTGTGTCAATATGTCAGTTTGACAAACTAATGGCAAGATATTAACAAGGGGGAAAACTGGATACAGGCATATGGTAACTCTCTGCCATCTTGCAACTTTTCCGTAAATCTAAAACTATTCCAAAATAAAAAAGGTTGCTTAAAAAAAAGGTATTGTCGTTTCTGTCTCCGGATTGGACCCTGACCGATGCAAGCAACTAGTCTGATTATCAAGGCAATCATTTTATGGATCTAATATATATCATCCAGTGTGTTCATAATAATACCCAGAGAGGAGGGGACAGAGAAATAGAACCTTTGGAAAGGAGGTCATATAAACTGTGCTACTTAGTAGATTACTCGAGCGTGCGTTTTGTTTCAGGAATTATTTAGCCTAGAGTAATTAAACTATACACCTTCTAACAAGTGATATTAAAGCCACTGCTGCAGACAAAACCCAGGTAACAAGACACAGCGCTCTAGCTCGGAACAGCATTTTCTTATGTGCTTAAAAAAGGTATCAGAAATGTTTTCCTCAGAGCACCTTTGAAGACTGTCTGTGTTTATTTATGCTTTTGTTCATTTTAAAGCCAAAACGTGAGTTGTAAAGAATAGACTTAACCTTGCATCAATATCGTATTCTAGGACGGAAAGAAGAGGTGTCCTCAGAATTCTAGAAGCTTCATGCAAAAATCAGTAAATTCCAAAAGAAAGCAACAAGTTACGTTTTAGAAAGCCTCACCTCCAAAATAAGGCAACAGTTTGTTTTCTAGAAGGCCTAAATCAGTTCTGGAAAGTCTGAAACTCATGTAGACTTTTCTTCACACAAACACTCATCTGGTCTGTTCTCTCAGCTTGAGGCAGGCGTAGTTCTTGGTAAACTAACTCTGAATAACCACTGCAACATACTTGCCAGGGAATTAGTAACAAATCTCACTTTTCAAATACGTCCACTCTTTTCATTGCCACTAGTTTATATAATAAAGTTATTTTTTCTTCAAAATGTGTAGGCGCAACTGATTTTTAAGCTGGAAAAGTTAATGAAAGCGACATTGCATTCGAGGTCAGTCGGCCAGAAAAATGGCTGTGAGCCAAATCCCACATCCCAAACATTTGCCTCTGCGGCATGTGAACAAAATGCCCACTTTCCTCCTGATCTCCAGCAGAAGCAAAACAAAACCCTGCAAGACAGTTATCCATTGGAATTGGAAGCCTTTCAGGGGCAGAAAGACACACACACACACACACACACACACACACACACACACACACCAGCGCGCGCGCGCGCACACACACACACACACACACACACACACTCCCTGTTGAAGATACAATAAAAAGGCTCTTTCACACAGAATGTTCTGTGCACAGGCAGCACAAGGGACTAGTCCTGGAAATGCTGTTTTGGGGACAGCCAAGAGATCACAAGCCTAAAACAAGTAGTTTCAACAAGATAAACAGTAATCTCCCCGATTCCAATTATAAGCAAGTAAGAATTCTTAAAAACCGTTTTATCCAAATGGCTTGAAATCCCTTCGAACTAGTTTCAGAAAATAGTAATGTATGAAATGAGGCTGAATTTGTGTTGTCATCCGATCCTGCTAATTTTTAAAACTATTCTTTCCTTTCTCTAAACGTAATACTTTGAGCATTAAAATTCAGTTGCACTTTGATTCCCCCTCACGTTTTTCAAAGCAAAAGGGAGTACGAAGAGACAGGAAGTAGCCACAATTACACGCGCGGCAATGAGCTAGCCAGAAAACCAAAGTTTTAACTGTGAAATTTAGAAGAGCAACTGTATTATATGAAATTCCACTGCCTAATCCTCTTAATAAAGAATACTAGGTTTTAAGTGCAAGCTGTTCATAGTCCAAAATACCATTATGTTAGAATTATAATTCTAATTATAAAATTATAGAATTATAGAATTCTATATTATAATAATTCTAATTATAGAATTATATAGAATTATAGAATCTAATTCTAATTATGGAATTATAGGATTATAATTCTAACATAATGGACACAAATTATATACCATATTACTATTTGATTTAATACCAAAATGTTTGTGAATTTTCAGTTATGACCAATATTTCTCCCCAACATTTTCTGAGCAAGTACTGATTATTTGTATACCAGATATCAGAGAAAAATAAACATACTAAGCATTGAAAATATCAATTTTACTTCTGATTTAAAGGCAACAAGTGGTAAATTTTAATCACCATGGAAGTAACCTTGATCAGTCAACATGTAAAAAGAACAGTTAGGACATAACAGTTATGTTACAACAGCTTTCCTGAACCAAGGAGCCTAAATTCTGGAACACATATTCATATTTACAAAAGTACCAGCATCGGACTATTGACATCTTCTTTCTAAGGACCTTTCTTTATCCTCAATTAACAACAGTTCTGAACATAATATATACACTGATGTACAAGAAACTGTCTTCATGAGTTGGACTGGGAACCCACACCATACTCTGCATAGGCAACTAGAGGGAAACCCATGGTTCAGGATAAGCTGCAGACAGGGGGGCCCATGCAGCAAAAACACTCCGAGATGGACAAGAACAGGTGGAAACTTACCACTAGAGCAGTTGGTCCCACCCCAGCCAGGCTCACACTGACAGGTGTTCGGAGCAATGCAGCGACCGTGGACACATTTATCAGCACAGTGGGCTGTCAGAGAGAAAATCAATCAAATAAGGAAAGTTGGCACAAGAAGAAAAAAAAAAACCCAACAACACAGCTGTTTCACATCCCAGTCTCAAGTATCACTTAAAAACAACATGCATGCTTGACAATTTCCTTCAATCCATTCCTTGGCCCTGTCAGGGTCCGCTGTGCAACCAAACAATTCCCCTTCTGATTTTGAGATCTCCAAATAAATTCCTTCATTTCTACGATTTCATTCTACGTCATGCTAAATTAGGAAAGGAGTTGCAAGAAAAACTGCCTCACCCACATTTTTAAAAAAATTATCAGTGACTACCGAATATATCCTCTTTGTTTCAGGAGAAGCATACATATGGGTTCAGGAAAAAAGCCCCAAAGGGAGATAGTGGGACTCCAGAGCGACAGAGTAGACCCCAGAATAGACCCATAATACCTTCCCTGGAAAGCAAAGTCAAATTTCTTTGGGTGCACGTTACTCCCAACTATGACACAGCAGAACGAGATGCCCTTTTCCTATTAACAAAAATATTCAAAAAATGTCACGGAGGTCTTCAGGGATTAGTAAATCTTCATTTCTGTTTCATTAGTAAATGTCTTAGGTGTGGCCTGACCCGTGGAAGTAAGGGTTATCACGGCAAACATGAGCGGACAGGTAGACTGACATTTCCAAAGCAAAGGTCTGTAGCCTGGTAGAAAGGAACATCAACTATATTCTGTGCCAAACATAAGCATTACCTCCAATGTTAGCGCCGCTCACTTTGATTAAACACCCTTTAGAATGGCTGGATATTTGAGTAATTGTGAGAAAAACACAGTGTAGTTTGGGGTTCAGATATTCCAAAATTTTATGTAAGGATGAGACGGAATAAGGTATCCTATGCTTTACAGATAAATTTTATTAACTCACATCTTATTACAAAAGTAAAACAGATTTTAAACCAATAAGCAAAGTAAACCTACCTATGGTTCCATCAAATGGTAACATTTCTATGTATGGAGACACTCAGGAAATTTTCCCTATATATTTTTCTCCTCAAAGAAAAAAAAAGAATCTTAATATTTTTCAATTTTCCTTTCCATTAATATAAAGGTAAAAATCTTCCCACATCATTAAATATTTTTCATGTTGATTTAGGCACAATTATGTGTATAGTTTACATTTGTATATATACTGTATATACACTGATATACATAGTATATATTTACATATGTATATATATGTGTATATATTTTACATACAGTTTCTGGACCAAAAAATGATAACCACTCCTATTATTTTTATCAAAAAGAATTTAGACATGCAGAGATCTAGGGGAAGGCATTTTATTATTTTTTTTTCCAACGTTTATTTTTATTTTTGGGACAGAGAGAGACAGAGCATGAACAGGGGAGGGGCAGAGAGAGAGGGAGACACAGAATTGGAAACAGGCTCCAGGCTCTGAGCCATCAGCCCAGAGCCCGACGCGGGGCTCAAACTCGCGGACCGCGAGATCATGACCTGGCTGAAGTCGGACGCTTAACTGACTGCGCCACCCAGGCGCCCCGGGGAAGGCATTTTAGATGAAGAAAAAGCAAAAAAAAAAAAAAAGGGGGGGGGGTAGAAAGAAATCAAATGAAAGTGAGCAGATCTGTTTGGGTGCAATGTTCAGAGCAGTAGCTTTAGAAGATGTAGACCTTCCATGAAAAAATGCTCAACATCACTCAGCATCAGGGAAATATAAATCAAAACCACAATGAGATACCACCTTAAACCTGTCAGAATGACTAACATTAACAACTCAGGCAACAACAGATGTTGGTGAGGATGCGGGGAAAGAGGATCTCTTTTGCATTGCTGGTGGGAATGCAAACTGGTGCAGCCGCTCTGGAAAACAGTATGGAGGTTGCTCAAAAAATTAAAAATAGAACTACCCTGCAACCCAGCAATTGCACTACTAGGCATTTATCCACGGGATACAGGTGTGCTGTTTCGAAGGGACACATGCACCCCCAAGTTTAGAGCAGCACTATCAACAATAGCCAAAGTATGGAAAGAGCCCAAATATCCATTGACAGATGAATGGATAAACAAAATGTGGTATATACACACACACACACACACACACACACACACACACACACACACAATGGAGTATTACTCACCAATCAAAAAGAATGAAATCTCGCCATTTGCAACTATGCGGATGGAACTGGAGGGTATTATGCTAAGTGAAATTAGTCAGAGAAAGACAAAAATCATATGACTTCATTCATATGAGGACTTTAAGACACAAAACAGATGCGTATAAGGGAAGGGAAACAAAAATAATATAAAAACAGGGAGGGGGACAAAACAGAAGAGACTCATAAACATGGAGAACAAACTGAGGGTTGCTGGAGGGGTTGTGGGAGGGGAGATGGGCTAAATGGGTAAGGGCCACTAAGGAATCTACTGAAATCATTGCTTCACTATATACTAATTTGGATGTAAATTTTAAAAAATAAAAAATAAAGTTAAATCAAAAAAAAAAAGATGTAGACCTTCAAAATCAAAGTCAGTTGTTAGGACTGAGAATTAGCTGGGAATATTGTAAGAAACATATAGAATTATCACAACAAACCATCAGGTAGAGGACACCACAAGGGAAAAAAGTGACCATCAATTTGAAGAACTAAAGACTCACTTCCTTCACCAGAAGGCCATGTGGTGAGGGACGTCACGTCAAGTGAGCTTGGGACGTTGGGCAGGTGTAGAGATATTAACACTAGCATTGCAAGGAGATGCTCAGCAACTTCCCCAATACTTGATTCAGACAATCACATATTTCGCTGTAATTAAAAGCAAAATCAGCCTGTAACATATGAATACACCGGCTCTCTAATATGTTGCCTCATGCTGCCAGGTTAAGTCAGTACGTGCCAACCTCAGGGTTCAGCATCTCCTGCCATCTCTATGCATGTGTTTGGTATTGCAGATGTGCCATTCATTTGTAAGGTCATGGCTCTGCACTGTTCTCTAAGATGTAGATTTGCACATACAAGCCAGCAAACCACCATACCTGGAGTATGCAAGGGTCGATTCAATGCCACAGAAGGCTCAGTCTAACTGCACAGGGGACATGCGCTGGATGCTGGATCACACCATGTTATGTGGCAGCCTGTGCACACAGCCACAGGACACTCCCACCTCACCCAGAGCGCTGGCACCCACCGTAATACGTAAATATGACAGTGCCTTATCTCACTCGTCTTACGCACTCAGGACATCTCTGTCTGAGGCATGTTGCAAACCTAAGTCTTCCTGCCCCGATTTACCAATTTCTCCTTACTCAAGATAGTAAAACTATTCAAAATGCCATTCGCACATCTAAGAAGTTGTAAAGATCAGATCCTAGTCGCCTTTCGTATGAAAGAAGAGCTACCCGAGAACACAGAAATTGGATATGGCGGCCGCTGAAAACAGGGTTGCCCATATCCTCAAATTTCACATTTTTGAGATTGCTGAGTAATGAATATGAATGCTCTCATGTTTGATTCCTGATGGGATAAACTTTGTGTTTTATGAAATGAACACCAAGCAGTCCAGTCAGCTACAACAGATAAAAACAATAATCCTGTGATAGTAATGTCAAAATCCAGATTATTTTTATAAATGCCTTGAACTAACATTTGGCCAAAGTCTGGAGCAAAATGTCAATAGATAGTTAGCGGCCAACAAATTCATCTGTAAATTAATGAGAAACTGGAAGGGGGATTCTGCTTCCCTAATGATTTTTTTTTTAATTAAAGCTAAAGCCAATGAAATTGCCCCTGAGCAGTGAAGCCTCAAGTCAAGTAATTATCTAAGTAATGTGGAGTATTGTTGGTGTGGATTCCAGAAGGAAAGAACACGAATTCTACTGCCACAGTGCAGAATCCTCACACAGCATTAGATTCTGTCACACAAGTGCCATCTGTGTTCCAAGCTCTTATCCCACCAGCTCTGGACTCTCCACATCTAATAATAACCTTCACCAAGAAACAGCTGGACCAGCAGGAGCAAAAGGAGACATCAGAAGGGAAGACAGTAAACTATAAAACTCTGTGCTTTCAAACATCCCAATTTGCCACGTTGCAGGGACACTCACTGTGGTGTATATGTTGACAGTGACCCTTGCCCAAGGACATCAGCTGAGCTCGATCCCTACCCCTGTCCCACCTTCCCTCAGTTAGCTTCGGATGCCACCCACTCTGGGGGCTATGCTTCCATAACTAAAGCACTGCATGTGAGAAATAAAGTAGAATAAAGATGTCGATTTGTCCTGTAGAAAATCCCAAAGTAGGCACCTGGGTGGCTCAGTCGGTTAAGCGTCCCACTTCGGCTCAGGTCATGATCTCACGGTTGGTGGGTTCGAGCCCCGTGTCGGACTCTGTGCTGACAGCTCAGAGCCTGGAGCCTGCTTTGGATTCTGTGTCTCCCTCTCTCTCTGCCCCTCCCCTGCTCATGCTGTGTCTCTCTCTGTCCCTCAAAAATAAATAAACACAAATAAATAAATAAATAAATAAATTAATTAATTAATAAAAGAAAATCCCAAAGTGCCCTAGAAAGAGAAAAGGAACAGAGGTTCCCCTTAACAAATGTTTAATCACTTAGATTTCAAGAATAGTTACCTAAAAATAATAATAATAATAATAATAATAATAAGTACTAAAGACCCATCATAAGTGTGGCTCTCCTATCCATGGAAAACAGGCTTCTTATTCCCTCTTCATGTCCTTTCTTCTTATTTTTCAAATCAGGAAAATGCTAGCAAAGACGAACTATCCCATATGATTTAATTTCCCCATCTCCCTTGAAGAAGATCATCAGATTTCATATTCTGAGATTTTAGTAGTCTTTTTTAGAGATCGGATGTAAGTAGCAGCTCTGGGCCCACACTAAGCACTGCTGTAGACGCATCAGTGTCTTGAGGGTAGCCAAGGCATCTTCTCCCTCAAGAACTGGCAGGCAAGAGACACTGATGAGAAGTGAAAGCTGTGGACAGTCTGTCTGCCTGATGGACAGGTGAGGACTGACATGATGACCTTAAGATCTTCTCTAATTAGGCTCCTATTTCAGCCTTAGATCCTAATTCCACTTAAATCCCATTACCAGTGCCACGGACCTCATTTCTTTCACGTGTAAATACTTGGCTTTAATACCAAGAGCCACTAACGATACTCAATAGTTTTCTCTTCTGTCATGTACATTTCACTTTGGATTTACACCTAAAAAAAAAAAAAAGTGTGGGAAGACTAAAGATTCCTTTATAAACCAATTATATCTCTAAATACAGTGCTTACTGTTGTTCTAATGGATATAATATCAATTAGTGTAAGTTAATTTGAAAAATGTTTCCATGGTCAAAGTATCTTTTGAAAATAACTGTCCAATGGGAATGCAAGCCTTCCAGACAACTCATCTTTCCACAGAAATTCCTTTTATTCTGGTATTCTGAATTAATAACACGGGTCAAAATCTTGCCTGCACTCATTTATTCTGAGTTGCTATAAAAGAACACATATTATTAGAGTTAAAGGTCCCTTTCCCAAACATAATTGCCACATTTTTTTCAGACAAAGAAGCCAAGACTAGAAATATGGAACGGGTTTTCTCAACATTCATAGCTGGTGGTAAAGGTAGAAGGAAGAATTAAACTCTTGTACCTGGCTCGCAGTAGACCAAAACTTATGATGGATTTTAAGTGGGGGAAAGGGGGGGAGCAGAAGTGAAAACAATGGTAGATGTTTTATGCTGGGTCAGATACTAGGGCAGGTGAACTGGGTGGCTAGGAGTCATATCCAGCCATTCAAAAATCTGACTGATACTATAGTGTTCAGGTATAGACAGGAAAAATCTTGTTTCCATATTTCCAAATTTACGCTGCAGCCTCTCCTATTGTGTTTGTTTATAAAAAGGAAAGGACGTCTCTTTCCTCCCATTTAGTATTTACTGATGTAACAGGCACGTTGCTAGCACTACTATAGACACAGAGATGGCAGACGAGGGACTCCGACTCTGCAGAGGAAGTCAAATACAAGCTCCGCAAACTCCATAGACACAGAGCAGAATGCAGCTGTATCAGCAAAATACTGCGAGAGCATACTCAAGAATTCCATTTCTATGACATGTCCAAGGGACAAATCTACAGAGAGTGCATTAGTGGTCTAGGATTGGGAGGGATTGGTGTCAATGTGGGGTGATGAAGATGTTCTAAAATTGATTGTGTGATAGTCGCACAACTCTGTGAAGATACCAAGGGTCACTGAATTGTATACTTTAAAGAATACTATAAGAACTATACCTCAATAAAGCAGTCACAAAACATACTGCGGGAAATGCAGGAGGGGAGCGTTTAATTGCAACTGGAGTGAAATCAAGGAGGTTCTCATGAAAGAACATCTGAACAGAGAAAGTGAACACCTTTATAATACACTTGCAGGAAAGAGTGGCCAACAACAGCTGTTGCCTTTTCCCTTCTCCTTCCATCCTATCCCCAAAGTTGCCACACCCACTGCTTGGGGTCAGAGCTCTTGCTCCCCAGCCACCAGTGGTGCATATATGACCTGCGGTGATGGCTGATCAGTCATGGAAAGGGAGAGAACATGGGGAACTTAGAAATCTGCATCGAGTCAATGTAATAAAAAATACTTAGCTCAAATTCCTTTCCCTCCATTCCTAAATAGGGCTTCCATGGCCCTTAGGCACACAGGCACAAAGAGCATTTGCTAGCAGCATCTTTGGCAAACGTTGCTAACTGTATACCTAACGTCCATCCTTCTTTCCATCCTTATTAACAGAATCCCACTCTCACCAGGGACAATAAGGTACCCAGCAATAAACTACATTTCCCAGCCCTCTTTCTGGATTGAAGTGTGCAGGAAGAAAACAGTGTGGGGGACAGACTTAATTGGTAAGTGTAATTCTCCTTCTCTTTCTCCATTCTGATGCCTAGTGTGTGGACAAAATGGTTGAATCTGCAAATACCATCAAGAACTTGAAGGAAGGACCCAGAGAATTGTGGAAACTTTTGCTCTGAATTCATTGTGTGCATGAATGTATGCCACAAAGCAACAACTTCTGGACTTCTCATTACATAAAGATAATAAACCCTTAGTATGTACCTGTTTCTATTTTTCAGGCATCTATTTATTGCAGCCAAACACGATTCCTAACTAATACATTGCCCTTTTGGGGGATCTTTCAGGTGAGTGAGTTCCTCAATTAAAAAAAAATAATAATAGCAGAAAATTATTATCTCAAAAAAAGGCTGAAAAAGCATTTGGCAAAATCCAGTATCCATTTCTGATAAAAATGTTCTGTGAACCAGGAACAAAAAGGAGATTTTCCTTTTCCTTTTCCTTTTCCTGATTAAGGGCAAATATGAAAATCCCACTACTAATGTAATAAAATAATGAATGTTCCCACCCATACATGCATGATTAAGAGCAAGACGAGGAAGTTTGCTCTTATAATTTCTATTCATCACTGCACTGGAAGTTCTAGCAAGTATAATAAGGCAGCAAAAAGGAAATAAAAGATATCCAGACTGGGAAGAAAGAAGCAAAACTCCCTTTATTTACAGATTATATAAATATATCTCTATATGTAAAATATCTGATGGAATCTACGAAAAAAGCCACTAAAAATAATGAGTTTAGGGAAGTTACATATACAAAATTGTACAAAAAAATATACTTCTATACACCAGCAATGAACAATCAGAAATTGAAATTTTAAAAGCCATCTACAATAGCATCGAAAAGGGCAAGTCTAACCAAAAATGTGAAAGACGTGTACACTAAGAATTAACAACACTGCTGAGAGAAAGTAGAGAATTGACAGTCAATTTGACCTATTTGACACTTACAGAATTCACAGCAGCAGAACATACATGCCGTCTCGAAACAGAGACAGACCTTGTTTATAACTCTGGTGATTCAATATTGTTAACATATCAATTCTCCCCAAAGAGATCTATACATAGACATAGATTCAATACAATACTAATCAATATCCCAGCAGCTTTTCTTATAAATATTGACAAGCTGCTTTTAAGATTTATGTTCATGTGAAATGCCTAGAAGGGCCAAAACAACTTTAAAAAGAAATACAGGGGCGCCTGGGTGGCGCAGTCGGTTAAGCGGCCGACTTCAGCCAGGTCACGATCTCGCGGTCCGTGAGTTCGAGCCCCGCGTCAGGCTCTGGGCTGATGGCTCGGAGCCTGGAGCCTGTTTCTGATTCTGTGTCTCCCTCTCTCTCTGCCCCTCCCCCGTTCATGCTCTGTCTCTCTCTGTCCCAGAAATAAATAAAAACGTTGAAAAAAAAATTAAAAAAAAAAAAAAAGAAATACAAATACTACTTAATTTAAGGACTTATAATGCTTATAAATACATGTGACATTGGTGTAAATATAGACAAACAGATCAGTGGAAAGGAAAAGACAGTCCAGAAATTAATTTACACATATATGCACAATTATCTTTTTACAGAGCCACAAGGCAATTCAGTGAAGAAAGAAACAGTGATGGAAAATTGGAATATCCATATGCACATCAGCAAATGTGGGTAATTGCACACCAAATACAAAAATTAACTCAAAATGAATCCTAGACCTAAATGTAAAACCTTAAAGTTTAAAATCTGTACAAGAAAACAGAAGATAAAACCTTTGTGATCTTGAGGTGGGCAAAGATTCCTTAGATACAGCACCAAAAACACAAAATGGAAAAGAGTAAATGAATCACTTTGTCCAACAAAATTAAAAATTTTTGCTTTTCAAAAAAAACATAAGGAGAATGAAAAGACAAGTCACAGAATGAAACTAATATATTTTTTAATATTATCTGATAAAGAAGTTGCATCCAGAATATATAAAGAGTAGTAAGAAAACAATCAGTGTAATTACAAATAAATAAATAAATAAATAAATAGGCAAAAGATATGAACACTTTAGCAAAGATGTACTAATGGTAAATAAGTTCATGAAAAGATGCTCATTATTGTTCATCACCAGAACAGTGCAAATTAAAATAACAAGATAATACCACATAACTGTTCAAATGACTGAAATGCGGAAGACTCTACGAAGTGATGGCATAGATGTGGAGAGGCTACAACTCTCCTACAGTGCTAGTGAGAATATAAAACGGACAAAAACTTTGGCAAAGTCTGGCAATTTCCTAACGTGTTCATGGGTGTTTGGATTGTTTGCAGGGTTCAGCTATTACAAATAAAGCATCTCTGAACGTAGTGTATGAGGAAGAACTTGTACATGAGTTCTCAGAGCAGCTTGATTGGTAATTGCCCAAAATGGTCCACAAACACATGAAAGGATAAATAATAAATGGTGGTATATCCATGTAATAGAACACTACTCAGTAAAATGGAATGAGTTAATGGTACAACAATATGGACGAATGCCAATATGATTACGTTGAGTGAAAGAGATTAGGCATAAAACGGAACATACTATATGATTCCATTTATATAAATGTCTAGAAAATACAAACTAATCAAGAGGGACAGAAAGCAGATCAGTGGGTACCTGAATAAGTGGGGAGCAGGTAGGAGCGGTTGGAAGGAATACAAAGGCATGTGAGGAAATGTTTGTATGTGATGAGTAAGTTCACTATCAGGACTGACATGGATGGTTTCATGGTTATATACATGAAATGCATACCAATAACTATCAAATGGTACACTTAAATTTGTACAGTTATTTTTTGTCAATTTTACCTCAGTAAAGCTGTTAAAAAACAATCCAGAGTGTGAGGAGAACTTCCAAAGAAGGACAAAGAGACTTATCTCTATTCAGGAGGGAAGATTTAAAAACTCTCAAGTAACATTAAAATGCTGTGCACACATTACAATTTCAGTAAGAATCTATGGTCATTGATGGATGGGCTCTGTAAATACTTAAGAAGGTACTGGCTTTAGAAGCTTCCAAGAAATATTTATTTGGGGAAATGCTCATATTAAAATCTCACATGCAATATTCTACTAAAATTTTCCTCTACAATGTGAATTACTTAGAAAAAAAAAAGTTTGTGTAGAAATGGACTCCTGTAATGAATCCTACACAAGGGACTGAAATACCATCTGTAGAGCGCATAATCCTATTCATTTATTTGAAAATGGGAAGAGTTTTTAGCTTAATTCCACACATATACAGGCATTATCTATTTTGGCCACGATTCTGCCATTGTCTCTTTAGGTTAAATTAGATTTAAGTCACATGAGTAACATGATCCTAACGGACCATAGTTTCAAAAAGTTCATAAGCGCTGGAATAAACTCTAATTTTCCAAAGCACGAATCTGTAACAACTCAGCCTACAACCAGGGTGATGAGACAACTCTAAACTGATTCCATTTGAGCAGGATTTCAAAATCACCAGCACACAGTGTAGAGAAGAAACCAGAAGGAAGGCACCTTCGTGTGTGATAAATCATCTCCCTCCTGGTCTTGTCATGTTTATGTCTGTGAGGAAAGTATGATGATTCTACAGGAAGTGCCATACCAGGCTCCCCTGTTTTTAGAAAGGCATTCCTCGTGGTTCGACCACTCTCTATGGAGCCCTGGAATTCTTTCACAAATACTCTTTCCCAAAGCATGTTTTCCACCACATGGCATTTCCCCCGGTCCACCCTATTTCATCTCAATGACACTTGTTTCCAGATACTTTGCTTCTGGTTAACCAATACATCTCAATCACATGTTAATAACAAAGGCCAGCTCTAGGGAAAGTTGAGAGGGTAATGGGTGTCAGAGCTATGCTTTTCCCATTCAGTGTCCTCACCCCTGCTTCCTCCTCGCTGGTCCCTGGACACTTCCTTTTGGACTCCGGTGCCCTTATGTTCTTCCTACAGGCCTGTCTCCATTAGCTTGACGATGAATGGAGTC
Source organism: Prionailurus viverrinus (assembly GCF_022837055.1). Lineage (NCBI taxonomy): Eukaryota > Metazoa > Chordata > Mammalia > Carnivora > Felidae > Prionailurus > Prionailurus viverrinus. The sequence goes on along the minus strand of NC_062561.1, from coordinate 105,438,734 downwards.
CTCATAGTGAAAGGTCAATGACTAATAATAGCAGCTAAGATTATTTCCTCATCAGAGTTATTTGCCTTTCAGTATTGAAGACTTAAGACCAATATACAAATTAAGTGGTAGAACTTCTTCAAAGAGAGGAGGATCAAGGGTCTGAGAGAAAACGGGCAGCTGGACTTTTGCTAATAGAATGCCCCATGGAAACGGGGGAACACAAGCTCAAACGCCTCTAGGAACCAAGTGGGATCGATGAGCAGAGTGAGAAGTTCAGGTGAGGCCTGATAAAACTCAGGGAGCACTTACTCATCTAAAAGGGGCAGCTCCAGGGGCATCTGGGTGACTCAGTTGGTTAAGCATCAGACTTTGGCTCAGGCCATGATCTCATGGTTCATGGGTACAAGCCCCATGTCGGGCTCTGTGCTGACAGCTCGGAGCCTGGAGCCTGCTTCGGATTCTGTGTCTCCCTCTCTCTCTGCCCCTCCCCCATTCACACTCTCTCTTACTGTCTCTCAAAAATAAATAAACATTAAAAAAAATTAAAAGGGGCAGCTCCAGGGAGTCAAAAGGAACAAACTTCCTATTATAAAATAATTAAGTGGCTATATTAATAATACTGTATTGCCTATTTGAAAGTTGGTAAGAGTAGATCTTAGAAGTTCTCATCCCAAGGAAAAAAGTATTTTACAACTATGTGTGATGATGGATGTTTTAGTATATGTGTTGTTGAAACAAGCACGTGTGGTGACGGATGTTAACTAGACTTACTTTGGTGATCATTTCACAACACTTACATATGTTGAATCATGGTGTTGTACACCAGGAACTAATATAGTGTTATATGTTAATTATATCCCTATTAAAAATAAATAAAGGGGTAATTCCCCTTCAGTGTCTCTAGCCTTCTGCCACCAAGCCAATGCTATCAATTGCCTGGTTTCTCCATGGAAGAGGAAAGTCCCAAGTTTTATGTTCAAATTTTTTTTTTTAATGTAAGACACTCAGGGCGCCTGGGTGGCTCAGTTAAGCATCTGGCTTTTGTTTTCAGCTCAGGTCATGATCTCACAGCCATGAGATTGAACCAGCTCTCAGTGTGGAGCCTGCTTGGGATTCTCTCTCTTCCTCTCTCTCTGCCCCTCCCCAACTCACGCTCATGCTCACATGCCAGTGCTCTTTATTTCTCTCAGAATAAATAAGTAATCTTAAAACAAACAACCAAAAAAAGGAAAACATTCTGTGTACCAAACAAAACATGATTATACACCAAATCATCCAGCCCACTAGTCTGCCACCTCTGGCCTAGACTATTGGACTGCAGATCAGTGATGGACTGCAGCTGTTCAGAATAAACAGCTTTTAAGTTCTTTAACAGATGGCATTTTAAACTTAACTGTCCCTTTTTCTTAGTTTTCGTTTTTTGCCCTTGAGTCAAATCTATCATGTATATAGCTGTTTTGAATTTAATATCAAGATCAGCTTCATAGGCATACTCACTGATGCCTCTATGTTTGGTGAACAACTGTTGACCATGAAATACCTCTGTCAATATGGTTCAAACCTTGGAGGGGAGGCCCCACCAATGCTGGCCCAGTTGATGAAGCCAGGAAATAGGTACATTTTCTATGCCATTGTGAAGGGAAGAATGTCTGCTACATCCCATCATGACTCGACTAAATTTTGCCCTTTCCGGAGTTGTTAAAACAGATATCATCCTTACCCTTAAAGGAAATTAAAGAGGAGTGACATTAGCAATATTCCTGAAAAAGACATCCATCACAGCACTGCCCCTCAGCAACAATTTGGCATCCATCCATGGACAAAAGTGCCTTCATGGGAGCTGTGGAATTCAGCACCATACTTCAAAGGACTCGAAAGGAGTCTTGCCTACCCAAGCATCAGATAATAAAACATACAGACCTCAGCCCTAGCTATGAACCCTGAAGTGGCCCATTAACTGTCTCCAGTCCATCTTGGCCATGGTCCAGGAGTCCCTGGAGAACACTGTCTTAAGCAATCACCCATGGATGATAGAGCCTTTGTGGAAGATCAGATTTCCAATAAGGAAGCTCCAGAACATCACTGGAGCAAACAAACAAACAAACAAACAAACAACTGTGGACATAATGGAGAGGATAAGAGGAAAAGTTAGACTTTACTCATCATCCCTTCCCCAGGGCAGTGCACCTCAGTATCAACAGAGCCCTTCTTAGCCTGTGATTTCTCATGCCAGGAAAAGTGAGAGTGTGTGAGTGAGCACATAGCTCCCCCAACTGTGTAGAACTTTGTCAAAGAGCCCCATTTCTCTCCTTGACACATCGAGAATATAGAGTTGTGAACCACATGACTAGGGAGAGGGAAGAGGCTGGGAGAGCAGCAGATAAGTATCTTGGAGGGCATTAAAGGAACGTGGATCCTACTATCTGTGTTTCAGAGTCCAACAAGAAGCCCACCCATGAGCCACTGGGAATTCCCAGCCTGTGGATTCACCCCACTGGCCCAAGAACACTCCCAACACTCCATGCACCTCAAACTACCCCCCCCCCCACAAACTCTGTGTCCACCTCTCTGTGCATGTTCCCAACAGTGGTAAGAATGAGCCTTGCGAGATGGCTAGTGAAAATGTGCATAAAGCCAGCCCGAATCTGTGGACCAAGGAGAGACTATAAACTTGAGCTTTTGCTCTGCCCTTGGGAGAGCAAAGGAGAGGCTGTCAGCTCCTGACCTGGTGTGTTCCAGATTAGAAGGCATACAAGTTTCACAATTCTGCCACAAGAGGGAGCAAGAAGAGAGAAGCAGCCCAAATCGATACAGGTTCTGAGAAAGCCTCAGAATCCCTAGCAGAGCTGAAAGAACATGCTGCTCTTCTAAAGCAGTTAATAAAGACTGGAGAAGATGAGTGCCAATACAAATGTGAAGATAACGGGAACAAAAGACTTCAAGGAACATTAAATACCAGGAAAACATGACACCACCAAAGGAACACATGAATATTCCAATAACCAACCTCAAAGACATGGAAAGCTGTGATTTACTCAATAAAGAATTCAAAATATCTGTTAAGGAAGCCCAGTCCACTACAAGAAAAAAGAACAATTCAATAAGATTAGGAAAACAATACACAAAGAAAATTAGAAGTTTAACAAAAAATAACTAAAAAGAACCCAATAGAAATTCTCAATCTGAAGAAAACAAAGAATCGAATAAAAAATGCAAGAGAGCATCAAGAGAAGAATAGATCAGGCAGAAGAAAATAATCTGTGAAATAGAAAACAGATATTTTTTACATTTTCAAGCCAGAGGAGAACAAAGACAAAGAATGAAAAAAAAAAAGGTGAAGAAAGACTACCTGTTCTATAGGATACCATTAAAGAAGCAATTTGCTAATTATTGGAATCCCTAAAAGAAAAGAGAGGGAGAAAGAGGCAGAAAGCTTACTTAAAGAAATAATGGCTGAGAATATCCCAAATCTGAGGAGAGATTTGGATACTGGAGATCATAAACCTCATTAGTCATCAAACAAACTCAAAGGTATCTTCTCCAAGACACATTATCAAAAAAATGTCAAAAATCAAAAACAAAGAGAGAAGCTTAAAATTTGCAGGCACCCTGCAAATTTGTACCCTTAAAACACAGTGGGAGTGACTGTGTTTAAGGGTACAAATTTGCAGGGTGCCTGGGTGGCTCAGTCGGTTAAGCATATGACTTTTACTCTGACAGCGCAGGCCTGCTTAGGATTCTCTCTCTCTCTCTGCCCCTACCCAACTTACGCTCTCTCTCTCTCTCACTCTCTCAAAATAAAGAAATAAACTAAAAAGAAGGTACAAACTTGCAATAAGTAATAAATAAGTCATTGAGATCTAATGAACAAACATTATAATGAATACAGAAAATAATATTGCACTATAATTATATAATGTGATAAATATTGTTACATTGGTAATCTATTACAATATATAAATGTATCAAAATAACAAGCTATACACTTTACACTTACACAATTTTACTCTAATAATGTAATATGGTGGTGGGTGTGTTAACCTCTTTAATATAAAGGTTAAAAGACACGAGTGTTAAAAAATATATAGCTACAATAATTTGTTAATGAATACATAACATAAAAAGAGGTAATAAAGTGTGAAATAAAAACATAAAAGAAGGAGAGGTGCCTGGGTGACTCAGTTAAGTGTCCAACTCTTGACTTCAGCTAAGGTCATGATCTCATGGTTCTTGAATTTGAGCCCCACATTGGGCTCTGTGCTGACAGTGCAGATCCTGCTTGGGATTCTCTCTCTCTCTCTCTCTCTCTCTCTCTCTCTGCCCCTCCCCTGCTCATACATGCTCGCTCGCTTGCTCTTTCCCTCTCTCTCTCTTTCTAACTCTCTCTCAGTAAATAAATAAACTTTAACCAAAAACATAAAAGAAGGGGAAAGAAAGAGTAGAGTTTTGTTAAGTCTCTATCAACATAAAATAGATTATTATATCTATCTTTATATAGGCCTCATGGCAATCACAAAGCAAAAACCCACAGTAGATACACAAAAGAGAAGGGAATCAAATGACCACTATAGAAAAGTATCAATTCACAAAGGAATGCAGAAATAGAGGGAGAAAGGGAGAAGGGAACTACCAATCAGAAAACAATAAGACAGCATTATTAAGTCCTTACCTACCGAAAAGTACTCTAAATGTAAATGGATAAATTCTCCAATCAAAAGGTACAGCATAGCTGGATTGATGAAGAAGAAGAAGAAGCAGAAGGAGGAGGAGGAGGAGGGAGATCAAACTATATGCTGCTCAGAACAGACTCACTTCAGCTTTAAGCATACATAGAAACTCAAAGTGAAAGGATGAAAAAAGATATTCTTGCCAAGCGGAAACCAAAGAAAACAGGGATACCTACCCATACTTGTATCTGAGAAAATAGACTGTAAGCCAAAAATGGTAATAAGAGAGAAATAAGATCACCATATAATGTAAAGGGGTCAATTCATCAAGATGATATAACAACTTGAAGCACTTAAATATATTAATCATATACCAACAGATCTGAAGGGAAAAATAGACAATAATATATTAATAGTAGAGGACTTCAAAACTCTACTTTAAACAATGGATAAATCATTCACACTCTGAAAACCAATAAGGAAATGTTGGACTTGAACTTTACTTTAGACATATAAGAAATATTTGACCCAAAAGCAGCAGAATACTTGTTCTTCTCAACTGCATAAGGAACATTCCTCAGGATATCACATGATAGGTTACAAAACAAGTCTTAGCAAAGTTAAGAAGACTGGAATCATATCAAGCATCTTTTCCAACCACCATTGGTTGAAACTAGAAATCACTAACAGGAGGAAAAGTAGAAAATTCACAGTTATGTGGAAATATAACAACGTACTTCTAAACGACCAATAGGTCAATGAAATAAAAAAACTAAAAATTTATTGAAACAAACAAAAAAGGAAACACAACATACCAAAACTTATGGGATACAGCAAAAGGTGTTCTAATAGGGAAGTTCATAGTAATAATCTTCATTAATAGAAGATCTCAGAAAACAAGAGGAAGGTTCCTACATATCAAGGAATCAGAAAAGAAAAAAAAAAGAGCCAACTAAGCGCAAAGTTAGCACAAGGAAGGAAATGACAAATATCAAAACATAAATAAAAGAAATAGAGATGAAAAAACAATAGACTGAGAGCTGGTTTTTTGAAAAGATTATCAAAATTGACAAATCTTTAGCTAGACTACCTATTGAAAAGTAAATAAAATTAGAAATGAAAGAGGAGATGTTACAACTGGTAACACTGAAATAAAAAAGATTTTAAGACAATACTATGAACAATTATAGATCAACCAATTGGAGAACTTAGAAGAAATGTATACATAAAACCTACCAAGAGTGAATCATAAAGAAACAGAAAATCTCAACAAACCAATTATGGTAAGGCAACAGAAAACTTTACCACGAAGAAAAGTCCAGGACCAGAAGGTTGCCCTGGTGAATGTACCAGACATTTAAAGAATAATTCATGCCAATTTTTCTCAAACTCTTCTCCAAAACTGAAGAAAACACTCCCAAACTCATTTTACAAAGCCAGCGTTGTCCTGATATCAAAACCAGATAAGGACACTATAAGATCAGTAAATTATAGGTCAATATCCTTGATGAATACAGAAGCAAAAGTTCTCAGCAAAATATTAGCAAAGAAGACTCAGCAACACATTAAAAGGATCATACACACTGGGCAAGGGGGATTTATCCTTGAGATGCAAATATGGTTAAACATAAAAATACGTAATACATTAGTCCAATGAAAGGCACGCGGAGTGATTATCCCAGTAGATGTAGAGAGAGCATTTGACAAAATACGCATCCTTTCATGATATAAACTCTCAACAAATTGGGTATGTAAGGAATGTAGGTCAATGTAATAAAGGCATATATGACATGCCTACAGCTAACATCATACCCAGCGGTAAAAAGTGAAAGCTCTTCCTCTAAGATCAGGAACAAGACAACAATGTCCACTTTCACTACTTTCATTCAACTTAGTCCTGGAAGTCCCGTCCAGAGCAATCTGGTAAGGAAAGGAAATAAAAGCATTGGTACTGGAAGAGAAGAAATAAAATTGTCTCTGTTTGTCGATAATATTATCTTATAGAGAGAAAATTCTAAAGACTCCACCAAAACCAGTTAGAAATAATCAACAAATTTGGTAAAGTTACAGGATACAAAATCAACATAAAGAAATCGGTTTCAGTTATACATGGTAATGATGAAATATCTGAAAAAGAAATAAATAAAACAGTTCTATTCACAATAGCATCAAAAACAATAGAATACTTAAGAATAAATTTAACCAAGGAAGTGAAACTTTTGTACACCGAATATAAAACTTTGATGAAGAAAATTTAAGAAGACACCAGTAAATGGAAAGATGGAAGTACTAATATTGGTAGAATGTTCATAGTACCCAAAGCCTATTCAATCCTATCCCTACAGCATTCCAATAGCATTTTTCACAGAAATAGAAACAACAATCCTAAATTATTTATAAAACCATAAAACAGGGCACCTGGTTGGCTCAGTCAGTTAAGCGACCGACTCTTGATCTCAGCTCAGATCTTACGCTCAGGGTCATGACTTCAAGCCCCACATTGGGCTGTGCACTGTGTGTGACATCTACTTAAAAACAAACAAAACAGCCAAACAAAAACCCACAAAACACTGAATAGCCAATGCAATCTTAAGAGAAAAAAACAAACCTGGAGGCACCGTGCTTCTTGATTTCAAACTATATTACACAGCTACCATAACCAAACAGCCTGGCACTGGCACAGGGACCATAGGAACAGAATTGAAAGCTCATAAGTAAGTCCTGGCATAGATGGCCAACAATATTTGATGAGAGAACCAAGAATTCTCAATGGGGAAAGGATAGTCTCTTCAATAAATGGTACTAAGGAAACTAGATAATCACATACAGAAGAATGAAATTGGACCCCTATCTTACACTAAAAAATATAACCTCAAAATGGATTAAAGACTTAACTATAAAACCTGGGGTGCCTGGGTGGCATCTGACTTGGTTCAGGTCATGATCTCATGGTTCATGGGTTCAAGCCCCATGTCGGGCTTTGTGCTAACAGCACAAAGCCTGCTTCGGATTTTCTGTTTCAATCTCTCTCTGCCCCTCATCCGCTCACTTGCTCTCTCTCAAAAATAAATAACATTAAAAACATTTTAAAATATAAAACCTGACACCATAAAACTCCTAGAAGAAAGCATAGGGGGAAAGTACTTTACATTGGTCTTGGCCATGATTTTTTTTTTTTTTTGATAGGACACTGAAAGCACGAGCAATGACTGACAGTAAAAATAAGTAAGTGGGGTTACATCAAACTAAAAAGCCTCTGCACAGCAAAAGAAACAATTGACAGAGTGAAAAGTCAACGTACAGGATGGAAGAAAATATTTGCAAATTTTATGTCTGATAAGGGGCTAATATCCAAAATATATAAGCACTCATACAACTCAATAGTAAAAACCAAACAATCCAATTAAAAAAGAGAACCTGAATAGACATTTTTTCCAAAAGAGTCATATACATATCCCCTCACACCTGCTAGGATGGCACTCATCAGAAAGACAAGGGAGAAGTGTTGGTGAGGACACAGAGAAGTGCCCAACCCTTGGGCACTGTTGGTGGGACTGTATGCTGATACAGACACTATGGAAAAACAGTATGGAAGCTCCTCAAAAGATCAAAAATAGAACTTCCATATGACCCAGCAATCCCACTTCTGGGTACATATCCAAATGAAATGAAATCAGGTCTCAAAGGAATATCTTCCCTCCCATATTCACTGCAGCAGTATTCATAATAGCTAAGATAGGGAAATAACATACATGTCCTTTGGCTGATGAATGGACAAAGAAAATGTGGTATATACATACAGAGGAATGTTATCCATCCACAATAAAGAAGGAAATCTTGCCATCTGTGACAACATAGATGGTCCTGAGGGCATTATCCTAAGTGATGAGTCAGAAAGAGAAATACCATATGATGTTATTCTTTGCAGAATCTGAAAAAGCTGAACTCATAGAAACAGAGTGGAACAGTGGTTCCAGGGCTGGAAAGGTAGAGGAAATGGGGAGAAGTTTGTCAAAGGGTACAAGCTTGTAGTAACAAGATGAATAAGTTCTGGGACTCTAATGTACAGCATGTCAACTATAGTTAATAATACTGTATTATATACAAATATTAACTAAGAAGAGTACGTCTTCAATGTTCTCACCACAAACAAGAAACAGTAATCATGAAAGATGACGGAAATGTTAACTAACCTTCTTGTAATCATTTTGCAATATATGTAAGTGTGTCAAATTATCATGTTGTACACCTTACATGTTATATGTCAATTATATCCCAATAAACCTGGGTAGAAAACTCAAGAAATTAAAGCTCCAAAGAGTCTCTGATAAAGTTAGACAATTACAGTTACCAGTCTAGAGGTATAGAAAAGAAAACTGAATCCCTTAAAGCATTATTCCTCAAATAAGTAGAGTCTGAGTATTACCAGTTCTATCATGTTCTTGGGGTTGAAAAGGGTGGGGGTGGGGGTGGAATTTCATGGCCAAATAAACTTTGGACACACCTTTACCCAACCATTTCCAGAGCCTTCACCAGACTACCATAAATATTTGAGAAAGGGGATCAAATACAAGGCATTTCCCAATCTTACTGGATGATGCAACAGTGAATTCTACAGGATGGATATTCAGTAGCCCACACTAGAGATAATGCACAGGGTCCAAGTTTCTGGAAACCTAGTCTCCTTGGATAAACACACTGATTTCATTTGAGGTGGCATATTTCCTTTTTTTCCCTCAGTGACATGCCAAGTACAATAGATTAACCTAGTTATTATTGAGCTTAAACATCAGTGGGGGCACCATATTTTTAGACTTGTCATAACAGCTTTGCCCCTCCAATGTGCCTCGATGGTCAGGGAGGCCCACCTTCAAATCATGCTCCCTTCTGTGGTCTGAGTAAGAAGATTGCTTGTCTTCTTTTTTTAATGTTTATTTATTTTTTTTGAGAGGCAGAGAGAGAGCATGAGCTGGGGAAGGGCAGAAAGAGAGAAAATCCCAAGCAGGCTCCACGCTGTCAGCACAGAGCTTGATGTGGGGCTTGATCCCACACACCATGAGTCATGACCTGAGCAGAAATCAAGAGCCTGATGCTCAAATGACTGAGCCACCCAGGCACCCCAGAGGACTGTTTTTCTACAGAGTGGTTCTCTTGGAGGCCTAGCTGGTTTCTTTCAACCCTTTTAGAATTATTCTTCAAGAAAAAACTTGGGATATCGCTGCAGCTTAAAGACAGAATAGTGTCCATGCAGCACTGCTTGTATCAGTGCCTGTCTCCCTCTCCTTTAGCAGCTCCGTGTGTGGCCCAGAGGGATGGAATAGGTTTACCACTGGATTATCTGTAAAAGTACTGAGAGTCACCATACTGGACTAAAAAATGCAAGTTCTGCGACCACCTGGCCAGATCAACATTTTGTGGTTGGACATTTAAATCAAAATGTGCTTTTTTTCCCATTATTTTAAAATTACTTTGCTGTAAAAAGATTTAAACCATAGTACAATAAAAATTGCTTCTCCATTCTGAGCTTTCCTATTAGCTATTGTCTATCTCTGTAAGGAGGCTGTGTAAATTATTAGACCTGTAAGAATTCCACCTGTCTTGTAAAGGGTAAAATTGCAGGAACTCATTTTCTAGAGATAAGGCAAGGATGTTTCATTGCCTTCCTTTGGCCTGCTTCCATGGGACTCTAAAGTCAGGCTTTCTTAAGCAAAAAAAAAAAAAAAAAAAAAAAAGAAAAGAAAAGAAAAAGGCAGCAGACATGATTTCCATCTGTTTAAACTCAAGGTATCTTCAATTTACTATTATATTCATAGTTTCTATTTGTGAAATCCTAACTAGTGAGCAAACACTGACCATCAAGAAATCAACAAAGATCATCTGCATTGTTTATCAGATTTCCTGTTTTCAGTAGTAGCTGAGACCAAAGACCAAAACTGGAGACCTGAAGTTTAGGTTCCAATAGATGTGTGGGAAAATTGGAATTTCTGCTGGTGAAACATGTGGACAAAGGGCCTTTCCCAGTATTTACTGATAGGTTCCTCCAAACCAAGTCGGGCTCCATAGCAACAGAATACAGGGTCCCTATGGAAACATGAAAAAATCCACTGCCGTGGCAGAAAGGGCATCATGAGTAGGTATACTTAGAAACATACCATCTGATTGCTGTCAGCTCAGGGTCTCTTCGGCTAGCCCAATAGGATTGTCTCACTTTAATCCGGCCTCAAAAGAGTCTGTTCAAGAGTCGACCCACCACAGTTGTTGGGAAATATTTGACAAGATCACAACTCTATTATTAATCAAGCTTGTGAGAGTCAAGCAAATCCAGAGCAGAAGGCTCAGAGTGCCTTCAGCTTCAGAGAGGTGTTGCCCACTCCTTAAACTCTTACCGTGCTCCCCTCACTCCCCCAGAGATGCCCAGCTCATTAATAAACAGCCCTCTGCCAAAGGTGAAAATTTCTCAGCCCACACAAGGCTCCTTGCCCTGGACCCTAGCACTTGCCATCTTGAAAAACCTGAGCCCCAATCTTTTCAGCAGCAAAAGACCAATAAAGAATTTAATGTGTTCTTCTATAATCTCCAGGTGAGGGAAATGAGTCCTTGCAGCGCTGCTATTCCTAAAACCCTTGCCCATCAGGACGCTTTGCCTGCAATGCCCTTCCTACCAGACCCTCCTAGGCCTACATGGAGGCAAAATGTGGCTGTTGAGGATCTGTTTCCATTCCATAAATAAAATTGTTGACAATATAATCCTGAATATTCCAGCTCACAAAGAGAAAGCTCATTTCTCTGGGGGACAATAGGAGAAACAAGTACATACGACTTCATAGTTAAATGGAAAAGCTAAGTATAACAGGAGTCTATGGCCAGCTGTATGATTCAGGAACCTCAACTGATACCTCCACGATTCAAGAGGTCCAAAATGCCACAGGATGTCATACAGAGTCTACCAGAGGGAGGGCGAATGTGAGGCACTAGGGCCACCTAATGATAATGACAGAAAGCACTAATGAGTCACTCCATTCTTTCTCTTAGCACAAACATGGCCTCAGAATCCTTCTAAACACAATGTTCCAGGTAGCTACTTCTAAGAGATGGTGCCCCCTCTCCCAAAAGGGAAGCTTTTATTAATTCCAGTTTAACATAATATTCCAGGACAAAAAAAAAAAAAAATATATATATATATATATATATGTATATATATATATATATATATATATATATATATATATATATATATATATGGGGAAATGTGTGGGTTCTATGGCCCTTTAAAGCATCACCTATGTGGCCTATTTGCCTCCTGGAAGAAAAATAGTCCTGGGTAAGTGAGCTACAGATGTCTCTAAGCCCTTAACCCAAAATTTGGACTTTCAACCCATTGCTTACTGAAGCATGACATTCAAACAAGAGTAAGTTCATTTGCAAGAATTATTTTTTGTGTAAACAACCACCCCAGTTCTAGCTCCCTATTTGCCTATAACCAGGTCTGTTTTTCATAAAATTGGCCAAGTTAAAAATCAGCTGTGAATATTCATTCACTGCTATGGTAATCAATTGTCACACTCATCTCTGCTAAGAACAGGAAATCATATACAGTTCAGTGTGTGGGAGTTAAGGCTTCTTGTTTACAGTTCCAGAGTTCTCTTAATGAATGCCAAAGACAGGCAGGGCACATCCATGGGAACCGATCTTCCACCATCAGGGCTGGCCTACAAGGCAATAGAGTGGATGACCCAGTCCACAAATCTCTGCCACTGTCTTGCTCGCAAGCAGCACTGCCTGTAATGCCCCCATGGCAGCTTGAATTTGAAGTTAGCATTTGACCTTCCTATCTAAGGAAAATAGGAAAACAGAGTTAAGTCTACCCCCAAAGAAACATTTGTCAGAATGGTCTTTTCCTTTGCAGCAGCATCCAGTAGAAGATTGGGCATGTGGGGCAAAAAGATGGGAGCCAGGGGTGCCTGGGTGGCTCAGCCGGTTAAGCGTCCAGCTCTGGATTTCAGCTCAAGTCATGATCTCACGATTCGTGAGATCGAGCCCCCAGTCGGACTCTGTGCTGACAGTGCAGAGCCTGCTTGGGATCCTCTCTCCCTTTCTCTCTGCCCCTCCCACTTCTCAAAAATAAATAAATAAACTTAAAAAAAAAAAAGAAAAGAACACTAAAAAGAAACAAACAGGGGCGCCTTGGTAGCTCAGCCGCTTAAGTGTCCGACTTAGGCTCAGGTCATGATTTCACGGTTCATGAGTTCGAGCCCCGCAACAGGCTCTGTGCTGACAGCTCAGAGCCTGGAGCTGCTCCAGATTCTGTGTCTCCCTCTCTCTCTGCCCCTCCCTGCTCATGCTCTGTCTCTCTCTCTCTCTCTGTCTCTCTCTCTCTCTCTCTCAAAAATAAATAATAAAAACAAAAAACAAAAGGATGAGAGCTAGACAGGAGAAGGGACACCTGGTCATGTCGTGTGTCCATTCACGATTCTGCCACATGCAACCCTGCTTACACCTGCCTTCTCTGCCACCAGCCAAGGTGAGACCCAGGACACCAGAATGAGAATGGATGGCCAGCCTTGTTTCATGATTAAGCAATCCCACAGAAGAAGAGGTGCCAACTTCCCACTCTGCTGCTGCTTTTCCTATGAGTTTTTCCTAGTCCCATGAAACCAAATCAATAAGAGATTCCTACTTGCTAGGGGGTCAGGTTTCACTATGTGTTTGGAAATCAGTTGTGTGTATCGCAAAGGCACCTGCCTGAAGTTCTATTGTTGTAAATAATGGTGAGGCACTTAGGGCTGCCTCCAACATTCATTTACTCCAAAACTGCAGTTCCACGAAGATCATGAGTCTGGATCTTGGCTCCTCTCCATGGACAGTGCATGTTCACTGCTTCAAGCTGTCCTCACTGCCATGGGAGCAGAGAGTATTCCTCTTTCCTCAGGGCTCATGGTGGGGAGCCATGGGAGAAGATAAGAGGCCGCCAGGCTCTATGCCATCCCCAGAGCTTCAAAGAGTTGAGGTCATGGGGGAGAGGGACCTGGGGAACATTGGGGTGAGGAGGGAAAGGACGCCAGCAACACTGATGATGATAAGAAGCTCTGAAGGGCCTGAGTCTTCTGCTGGTTTGACCTTGGCATTTATTATTCAAGCTGCAGTCTCACACTGTCTCCCTTTTTTCTCTACTGCCCCTTCTTGCTTCTCATCAGCATTTCTGTGACTCTCTGAAGAACAAAGCAGTTTCACTGTATCCTCCAGACTGTTCTCATCCTTGAAGCCAAAATACAAATGGCTGATAAATATATGTTTTTGAAGAGAACACCATCACTAGTAATCAAGGTAATGCAAAGTAAAGCAAGCAAGTTACCATTCCCACGCCCCCTCCATAGGTTGTAAGCAATAGTAATACCTAGTGTCGGTAAAGATATGGAGAAGTGGGCACGCTCACACCCTTCTTGTGGGCAAGCAAGTTGGTACAACCTGCTCGACAGCAATTTGGCAATCTGTATCAAAAAGTCTTAAAATGTGGCTCAGATGGCTCCTGTCTCCTAATATCCATTATTACCATCCCATAAAAATAGATTTTTACCAGGCAGACTCCTGATCCTCCAGAATTAAGAGGCTCTTACAGGTTAGTAAGGCCGGTGACTATATTCTGGTCAAAGTGGAAATAGAATGCAATCACTTCCAAGAACTTTCCTTAAAAGACAGCTGCCTTTAACATTTGCCTCTTACTCTTGCCTCCTCCATCCACTGCTTGGGAACAAGACTGATACATAGAGATCAGTAATGGTACATGAAGATGAAGGCTGTACCTCAGAGACGGTAGGGCAGAAAGGTGGAAATTGCCTGGGCCCCTCCTGGTTTACCCAAATCTGGGCTCATAGGTAAGAAAGAAAGAAACTTGTATCTCAGAACTGAACCTAATCCTTACTGATACAATATTCATGCCCTTTGGCCCAGAAGTCCCATGTAATTTATCTTACGAATCACTCACATGTGCAAAGAGAGATATAAAATCATGCTCACTGCATCCACTAAACTGTTTAAGTGTTCAATAATTGAATGAGTGAATAGGTAAGTACGTAGGGAGGGAGGGAGGAAAGGAGGAAGGGAAGAGGGGAGGGAGGAAGGAAGAAAGGAAGGAAGGAAAAGTGAGGGAGACAAAACAATGAGGAAGACATCGATGTTAATTTATAATCTTTGAACACACTACATTAAGGCTAGTTTGTGTTGTGCATCTTTTCATTTCAGGAATAAGAGAAAAATTCTAAATGAGAAACCTATACGGATTATATACAGGGGTGGGGGTTTGACAAGATGGAAGATGGGAAGTATCTGGATACTGCTCATCTTACAGAGGAAATTAATACCTTGAAGGAAGAGCCACACAACTGTCACTCTTGTAACTTTAGACTATACATGGGACCTGCATCAAAGCAAGGTGAAAAAGAGTGAGTAAGATGACCTTAGAGGTTATGATTTCACATTCCAACCATGAGATATGCAAAATGCAATGAGATATCATTTTCATATTTACAAGAGATATGAGTCATAAAATATGACTTACATGAAAAGAATACATAATTATAGTAATTACCACAGTAAAGTTAGGCAAAAAAAATACATTTACATATTTTAATGACTAAAAGATATGTCACATTCAATCAAATGGGGTCACCAACTGGGTCGATAGTTCGAACCTAACCTGAAAAACAAGACTAAGACAGAATGGGTCTCAGATTTCAGGGATACAGAAGGCAACGTCTGGAATAGACAAGGGACTCAGTATGTTCCATGAAGGTAACAATAAAGAACCAGGTTCCCTGATATTTTAAAAACTTCAAAAAACAACACAAAGGAATATTATGTAGACTTAAAAAAATAATTTCTAGCAAAAGTTATAACATGGATGAAACTCGAGGACATTGTACCAAGTAAAATGAGTCTGTCATAAAAGGACAAAAATTGTATGATTCCACTCATATAAAGTCTCTAAAGTAGTCAAAACCCCAGAAACAGGAAGTAGAAATTAAAAGGTGATGGCCAAGGGCTGGAGTAAAGGAAGAGGGGGGGAATTAAGATTTAAAAAGTACAGAGTTTCAATTTAAAAAATGAAAAAGTTCTAGGGATCCGTTACACAACAAAGTAAATACACTCAACACCACTAAATAGTACACTTAAAAATTATTAAGATGGTATTTAATGTTATGTATTTTTTACTACAATTGAAACAAACTAATTAATTAACCAAAAACTTCAGCAAACTGGGGGTGTCTGGGTGGTTCCATCAGTTAAACATCTGACTCTTGATTTCAGCTGAGATCATGATCTCACATTTCGTGAGTCTGAGCCTCACATAGTCCACACTGTTAGCAAGAAGCCCACTTGGGATTCTCTCTCTGTCCTTCTCCCACTTGTGCACACATGCTCTGTCTCTCCCTCTCTCAATAAAGAAATCAACTTAAAAAAAAAAACACTTCAGCAAACTGAAAAGAGACCACCAAATTTTTTTTTTACAGTAAAGCAAAAACATGAGATGATATAATTATTTTCTTAGAGGGTAACTATTTTTCAGCCTTGTGAATATTTTGAATTTAATGTGGAAATGTGTAAGATCATCAAAATCTATAGTGTTTATTCCATTTTAAAAACATAAATTCCATTTTAAAAACTTGATGGTGTTTAAATTTGTAAAACATGAGTTAGAGGCCCTTCAGTGTGTTTATTAGAGTTAGACTGATGAATAAAACATCTCTAAGCTGAATTTAGCATATCAAACACTAGGTTTTTAGATTTATAAACTCAATATATCAGTTATTCCAAACAATGGATTCGAAAAATTAGTAATGTTAAAATGTCCATACTACCCCAAGCCACCTACGATTCAATACGATCTCTATCAAAATTACAATGATGTTGTTCACAGAAATAGACCAAAGAAACCTAGAATTTGTGTGAAATCACAAAAGAGCCCAAAAAGCCAAAACAATCTTGAGAAATAAGAACAAAGCTGGAGGCATCACACTTCCTGATTTCAAACTACAGGAATCAAAGCAGTGTGGTATTGACATAAAAACAGACACAGGGATCGATGGAGCAGAACAGAGAGGCCACAAATAAACTGACTCATACATGGTCAATTAATTTATGGCAAAGGAGCCACAAATATACAATGGAGAAAAGACAGTCTCTTCAATAAACGGTACTGGGAACACTGGACAGCCACATGCAGAAGAATGCAAAAAAACCTGGACAACTGTCTTTCATGACACACAAAAATAAGTTCAATTTGGATCAAAGACTTGAATGTAAGACCTGAAAGCATAAAACTCCTAGAAGAAAACATAGGCAATAAGCTTCTTAACATCAATCTTAGAGATAAGTTTTTGGATATGACACCAAAAGCAAAGGCAGAAAAAATTAAAATAAACAAGTAGGACTCCATCCAACTAAAAATCCTTTGCACTTCAAAGGAAATCATCAAGAAAATGAAGAGCAACCTACCAATAAAAAAAAAAAAACTTGCAGATCACATAGCTGATAATATATCCGATAAGGAGTTAATATCCCAAATACATTTTAAAAAATTCACACAGCTCAAGAGGAAGAAAAAATATCAATTAAAAAAATGGGCAAAGGATCTGAACAGACATTTTTCCAAAGAAGACATATAGATGGCCAACAGGTATATGAAAAAGTGCTCATCATCACTATTCATTGGGGAAATACAAATCAAAATCACAATGAGATATCATCTCCACCTGTTAAAACGTCTATTACAAAAAAGACAAGAAATAACAAGTGTTGTGAGGATGTGGAGAAAAGGGAGTCCTTGTGCACTGTTGGTAGGCATGTAAATTGGTACAGCCACTATGAAAAACAGCATGGAGGTTCCTCAAAAAATTAAAAATAGAACTACCAAGGGGCACCTGGGTGGCTTAGTCAGTTAAGCATCTGGCTTCAGCTCAGATCATGATCTCACGGTTTGTGGGTTCTAGCCCCACATTAGCTCAGAGCCTGGAGCCTGTTTCAGATTCTGCGTTTCCTTCTCTCTCTGCACCTCCCCCGGTGACACTCTGTCTCTCTCTCTCAAAAATAAACGTGAAAGAAAGAAAGAAAGAAAGAAAGAAAGAAAGAAAGAAAGAAAGAAAGAAAGACTTCCAAATGACCCAACAATTCTACTTATGGGTATTTATCTGAAGGCAACAGAAACACTAACTCAAAAAGGTATCTATACCCCTATGTATATAGCAGCATTATTTACAATAGCTGAGAGAGAAACAACATTAGGGTCTATTGATGGATAAATAGATAAAGAAAATGTGTTATATATACACAACGGAATATTACTCAGCCATGAAAAGAATGAACTCTTGGGATGCCTGGGCAGCTCAGTTGGTTGAGCATCCTCCAACTCTTGATTTCAGCTCAGGTGACCTCATAATTGGTGGAATTGAGCCCCACAATAGGCTCTGTGCTGACAGCACAGGGCCTACTTGGGATTCTCTTCTCTTTCTCTTTCCCTCTCCCTCTCTCTCTCTTTGTCCCTTCTCCATTAACACATACTCTCTCTAAATAAATAAATAAATAGCCTTAAAAAAAGAATGACATATTAAAAAAAGATGAGTGGATAAAGATGTGATGTGCACACACACACACACACACACACACACACACACACTGGAGTATCATACAAAGAAAAGGGTGAGATTTTGTCATTTATGACAACATGGATGGACCTAATGAGTACTATGCTAAATAAGTCAGACAGAGAAAGACAAATACCATATGATTCACTCATCTGTGGAATCTAAAAAGCAGAACAAATGAATAAATTAGAAAAGCAAAATCAGACTTACAAATACAGAGAACAAATCGATGGTGGCCAGAGGGAAGAGGGTGGAAGGGTGGGCAAAAAAGGTGAAGGGGAGTGCAAAATATAGGCTTCCCATTATGGAATGAATGAGTCATAGGAATAAAAGCCACAGCATAGGGAATGTAGTCAATGACACTATAATTGCATTTTAGCTATTATATGGAGCCACACTTGTGGTGAGCATAGCGTGACATATTAGAGAAGCTGAAGTATACAAGAATCACACCAAAAACTAACATAACAGTGTGTGTCAACTACACTTAAAAAAAAACACTTTTAAAAATAAATAACAGGGGCGCCTGGGTGGCACAGTTGGTTAAGCGTCCGACTTCAGCCAGGTCATGATCTCGCGGTCTGCGAGTTCGAGCCCCGCGTCAGGCTCTGGGCTGATGGCTCAGAGCCTGGAGCCTGTTTCCGATTCTGTGTCTCCCTCTCTCTCTGCCCCTCCCCCGTTCATGCTCTGTCTCTCTCTGTCCCAAAAATAAATAA
Organism: Prionailurus viverrinus; assembly: GCF_022837055.1. NCBI lineage: Eukaryota > Metazoa > Chordata > Mammalia > Carnivora > Felidae > Prionailurus > Prionailurus viverrinus. The sequence goes on along the minus strand of NC_062561.1, from coordinate 105,419,732 downwards.
ACTTTGAAAAAAAAATTAAAAAAAAAAAAATAACAAAAAACCATATATATACACGTACACACTGACATACAGGTACACATACTACATACATATATACACAGATAAATGTGCGCGCGCGCACACACACACACACACACACACACACACACACACACTGAACCCATTTCATTCCCCTGTGCTTTTCTTCATTACTATTTGAATTTCTCCACATCAAAAGTAATTAAACACAACATTGGGCAAGAATAGTAACCCTGAAAGATGAATACACTTAAAAGTTTATTATTAGGAATAGGTTAAAACCTCCTCAAGAAATCATGGACATTTTCAGGTCTAGTAATATTTTCTTTATGGAAAATTTTCCAAACATTCCTTTTCCCACCCAGATTCCAATGCTATTGCCTACGTTCTCCATCTTGATTCTTCCTGCCTGATGACACAATCTGTCTTCTGGACAGAGACCCTGGTGACTCAAAATGTGCTCTGTGGACTAGCAGCCTCTACACAATCTGTCTAGAGGAAATCCATCATCTTTAGCAGGATGAAGCAGAGGTAATAAAAATAGAGCTTGCTCTCCAGAAGGATCTAGTCCAGCTAATTAAAGGATACTTTTTTCAAATATGGGTATGTATTTGCATGAAACCATCCTTTTTGCCTTCTAGGAAAACTTACTACCAAAAATTAAACTAAAATTATAACCAATTCTTGTGTTTCAATTCTGTCTGGTAACTAGAAACAGTTAACAATGATGACTATTCTGTGTACCTGACAGCAAAAACTAATTGATAAGGAGAGAAGAACCAAGAGTCCTGTCTTCTCTCTCCCTTCTCTATCCACGAGGGTGCCTCACTGCAGCCAGCTGTTGAGAGGACAGAAGACTGACTGGAGGCATCCCCAAGAACAAGGAAGCAAGGGAAGCTTGATCATCCTCCAGGGTAAAGCTATGAAATCAAGACATCAGAGTGGAGAGATGCAAAATACCTTTAAAGAGACCAAATAGCTCCCAGGCCTCTGAGAGGAGACAGTAAGCTGATCAAATATATTAACATATCTAAGGGAAAAATGTTTCAGTCTCCAGGGGCAGTTGGTCAGGCAGGAAGGCTTAGAAAAAGAAGAACTTTAGAGGCAAATGCTAAAGCCATCAGGAGGACACCTTGCGACCCACCTAGTGTGAGATAAAGGAAAAGTCATTTCTATCATTCTAATATCGACGGGTGATGATGCTAGAGCTGGGCAGCAGCAATGCAGGAAATGACAGAGGTGTTGGGTTCTGGAAGGCTGGGACCATGAAGCACCAAAACCCTAACAGACCTTGCTTGGATCCATGCTCCTCCCACCAGCTTGCCAGTAAAATCAAGCTTCCTTAGCGCAAGGCCTTCAAGGAAAGAAGGTACGACAGAAGACTGCCCAAACACCTCTCCAGTCTCTACCTAACTTAATGCAAGAGCATCCTGACTTTATATAACATTTCTGTGACCTAGGTAATAGAAAAGAATCCTGGGAGACACAACCACTCTCTTATTCTATTGATGATTGTTCTTGTACGTTAGAGCCCCAGCAAGGGCACCAAGATAACATCACCCCGAAGCCCCTGGGAAGCGGCCAGCCCAGACAGCCAGGGTCCACGCCCGTTCTGCCTGGGCGCATGCTCAGGGCTTTGCTTTGAAAACTCCCATCAGCCTGGGCCACAGAGATCGGTTCATAATTATTCGCTAAGATGTTTGATTATAAACATGTAATTTTTCTTATTTGACATTGTTAATCAGAGGCATGCAAACTAAGAAAAAAAATTACCAAAGGGAAAATTGGCACACAGTTTAAGCAAAAAGCATTCCCAAATACTGTAAGTAGCAGCAGAAAGCAGAAAGACACCAAACATTTTAAAAATAGGTATATACCTCTGACCCAGGAATTTTACTTCTAGGAAGGTATCCTTACCTACTAATTAAGGGTACGAACACAGATTTAACCATGATGATGTCTTCTAGAACAGGTCATAATAGGTAAAACATGGAAATGGCACAAATATTCAACAGCTGAAACTGGTTAAGTATCTACAACGCAATCGCACAATGACATTTGCAATATGCTACAAAAGTACATTTACTGACCAGGGAACATACTCTCAATGTAGTCTCCTTCTCTTTTTTTTTTTTTCATTTTTTTAAATGTTTATTTATTTTTGACAGAGAGAGAGAGAGACAGAGTGTGAGTGGGGAGGGGCAGAGAGAGACAGAGACACAAAATCTGAAGCAGGCTCCAGGCTCTGAGCCACCAGCACAGAGCCCAATGCAGGGCTCAAACTCACGGACCGTGAGATCATGACCTGAACCAGACGCTTAACTGACTGAACCACCCAGGCACCCCTCCTTTTCTTTTGTTTCGTTCTATTTTCTAAGTTTTTCAGTGAACATTTATTATCACAAAAAGCCCTGGTTCCAAATCAAAGTTGAGGAACTGCTGCTGTTCATTTAAAGAATAGAATCCAGTCACTGGAAAGAAGAGGGCACACACACATATCCATTTAACTCCTCTCTCCACTAGAGACAAAAGGAGTCTCAAAGAGGTATAAAGGGCTTATCTGAGGCCACCCAGGGCTATTACCCAGCACTGCAGATACTCATGCTAAGAGGTGTTCAATTGATCCTAATGCCATCCAGTTAGAGCAGAACCTTGTCTCTCTATGCAACTCAACACCAGTGTCTCAGCTCAGAAAACAAAGTGGCCCCTCTAGCTATGTGTTGAGCCAAAATATTTGAATAAAACCCTTTCTAATGATCTCTGCTCTATGTCCTAAACCCAGTAGTAAGAAACCTCAGTTTGCAAACTTCATCCCACATGATATTCTAGGATTTTTCTGAAGTGTATCATAAAATACCAAGCTTGCCTTGAGACATTCCAGAGTGAACCGGTGAGCTGGGGAAGGGAGAGAGAAAATGACAAAGAAGAAGGTCTACTTTGTGACTCAGACTTAGTGTCGGTGCTTAGTGTGAAAACTCTTCTACTTTGTGAAAGCCTTCATCTTTCTGTGCACCAGAAAAGAACACACCCGCCTCTCAGAAGCTGACTTGGGACTCCAGTCCGCTGCTGCAGGAAAGTCATGCCTCTCTTCCCTTCTGTGACCTAAGTCGAGTGACAACTTGACCCATTTCCAAAGAGACACTTATTGCAAAACTGTAATGAACACTGCCACATCCAGCCTTCAATAATCCTTCTATAACATCTGTTTTCTCCTCAGGCAACATTCATTTGGAGATTTTTTTATAACACAGAGGAACAGAGCAATGCTTCCCTCATTCCACAGACCAGGAAAGCAGCCATCAAAAGGGAAAGGGAATAGTCCAAGCTTCCCCAGCTCCCCAGGCCTCCATCTTGGCTGCCATTAACAGATGCACACCAGCACCGGGAAAAATAAGTGACCCACAAAGGGATAAAGGTCTTACTTACGGACACACATTTCCCGGCTTTCATAAAATCCAGGACAACACTGAGATTTGCGCCTATACATAGTTTTCTCTCCGTGTCGATAGGCCGTCCGATAACTGATTCTACACAGAGGGAGAAATCACACTGTTACTTCTTTTGACTGACAATTTGATTAGAAATCAAGAATTTTTATTTTAATACCAAAGGGCTATTACATATATATATAATAAAGGTATGAAGAGCAAAGTATTCTAAAACAGTTAAGAAGAAACAGGGAGGGGCACCTCGGTGACTCAGTCGGTTAAGATTCCAACCTCGGCTCAGGCCATGATATCACAGTTCATGAGTTCGAGCCCACAGTTAGGCTCTGTGCCGACAGCTGGGAGCCTGGAGCCAGCTTCGGATTCTGTCTCCCTCTCTCTCTGCCCCTCACTGGCTCTCCCTCTGTTTCTCTCTCTCTCAATAATAAATAAACATTTTAAAAACTTTTAAAAGAAGAAACATGGAATAAATGTCTTGATGAATAGTATGCTAACTCTTAATCAGTTTGCTAAGAATATATTAAAATTGCCCAGGGGCGCCTGTGTGGCGCAGTCGGTTAAGCGTCCGACTTCAGCCAGGTCACGATCTCGCGGTCCGTGAGTTGGAGCCCCGCGTCAGGCTCTGGGCTGATGGCTCAGAGCCTGGAGCCTGTTTCCAATTCTGTGTCTCCCTCTCTCTCTGCCCCTCCCCCGTTCATGCTCTGTCTCTCGCTGTCCCAAAAATAAATAAACGTTGAAAAAAAAATTTTTTTTTTAAAAAATAATAAATAAAAAAATAAAATTGCCCATTTAAGTCAAGTTATACTTTATTTCAAGGGATCAGAAGTTTTATGACTTTCCTATTTCACTTATCTTGAGATAGCTCAGAGAGTATGATTAATTTCAGCTATGACACTGATCTAATTACCATTCACATATGTTTTAAAGGAAGAATTCAGAGAATTCCTTGAAAAATGAGACAACACAGTCTCATCCCACTATAAAATAGAAGTATACAGGGGCGCCTGGGTGGCTCAGTCGGTTGAGCGTCCAGCTTCAGCTCGGGTCATGATCTCACAGTCTGTGAGTTCGAGCCCCGCGTTGGGCTCTGTGCTGACAGCTCAGAGCCCGGGGCCTGTTTCAGATTCTATGTCTCCCTCTCTCTCTAACCCTCCCCCATTCATGCTCTGTCTCTCTCTGTCTCAAAAATAAATAAACGTTAAAAAAATTAAAAACAAAAATAGAAGTATACAAAGGACTCTCACATTTAACTAAAGCTTCATTCATTCACTGATTCATTTATGCAACACACGCTCACTGAGTGCCTAATATATTCCAGGCACTGCTCTAGACACTGGGGAAGTAGCTCAGAGTGAGCAAAACAATATAAAGCCTTGCCCTCAAAGAACTTACACTCTACTGGGGAAGACAGACATATAGAATTTAAGTGCAGATACATATTAAACAAATAAATCGGTCATATCATGACTAGTAATGATTATATAGTGTGATGAAAAATAAGGCCTGAGTAAGGAAAGAGAGTGTGACAGGAAGGGAATACTTGTTTAGACAGAGTGGTGGAGGAAAGCCTGTCTGAAGAAATAACACTGAGTATAACATTTAGTGCAGTATAAATCAACAGGTGTCACATTACACCCATGACTCACACCATGGTAAACATTTTACCAATAAAAGTAAGGCATCGCTGGTCCCTTCCATATTAACATTCATATTTAAGATGTTTTTCTTCTCTGTTTTCACATTTATAGGGGGAAAAATGTGGCTTCAGTTGAGTTCAAGTTTAAATTAGTCCAAATTGAGTCAGATATTCAAGTAGAAACGTATGCTGGAATATGAGTTTCTTGAAGTCCATAGTTAAGAGTGTCTCCCCCGTTTACGCATCACACAAAAGCTGCATGAATTCTTGCTAACCAAACTATGGTAACCAGGAGACCCTTCCCCTGTAAGCTCATCAAGGGCATGGACAGGCTTTTTTTTGCATGTCTGTATCTCCTATGGTTTGGAACAAGGCTAGGACAGTAACAAGCACTCAATAACTATTGACTAGATGAACAGACACATCTTCTCATACATGTAACGTCTCTGTAGTAAAGTACTTCCCAGTTAGCCAAACTCCATAAATAGACCTGAGCTTTGATTACCTGTGCCGCGTACATTTAAACCAGTTCAGAATGTCAGTGCAGCTGGTGTAGTAAATTTGATCGAAGGGATGCGGGTATGACTCTTGCACAGTCACTGAGTAGCTGAAAAGAAGAAGAAAGGTAAGGAATCAGTAGTTCCTACTCTTACATTAATGATGTACTGTGTACATACAAACATCATAGACTAAATTATCTCCATTTGCTGACTTTCAAAAGAGAATCTCCACGTGTTTACAGGTTTTTATTTGACTGAGAACACCAAAAGGACCAATATTAATAATACATTTAAAAGATAAGAATTCATGTTCTAAATTCATAAAAAAATTATCTTTACTACTCACCATTAACTCTGATAACCCTAAACTTGAAAACATTACCACCATGTACGTTTCTGTATTTAATGGCATCCCCTCATCCTAGGTGTCCAGGCTTAACCCAGAACTTATACAAGGAAGTTTTCAATCGAAATGTGCATGCAAATAATAAGCTAAGAGACAATGTGAATATTATTACTAGTACATTTTGGTAGTGATTCTGGAAAATCAAAAAGAACACACTTCTCAGGTTGGAACTTGAATTAATTTGGTTTTGGGTTCCTGCCCTACTTTTCAGGCGGTGGAAGAATATATACAACCTCTGAATAAAAACTACAAAGAAGTCTCTAAGCTAGGTTCTAAACACACAGCTGAAACAATTAGCCTGAAATATACATACCCACAGCCTGCTGCTACTTAGCCTGGGTTTTCAATACATTTCACTAACAGCTTCTTGTTAAAGTAAAGGCATGCCATCCTAAGAGCCTAAGAATGCAGGTGGAAAACATCCACGAAACACAAAAGCATTCAATGTTCAATGTCATATTTCTTCATTTTAAAGCAGTCTATTACATGGCTCAAGAGCTTAGAGCTCCTGCCTATAGGAGAACCCGAAGCATCCTCTTGTCCAAACAAGTTAATCCTCTTCTCTTTAACAGTCTCAAAGATTTTCACTAAAATCGTTAATTCACCCTAGCAAACAAAACAGGCCACAATTATGGACTAACTTGCAGCAAATCAATGGACCAACTTCATTACTAGGTACAGATGAGACTTCTCTAGTCTAGGTGTTGACTAGAGAAGGTACAGAAGGAATGAGTTTGAAATGTTGGCATAAAGAATTCAGGTTAGGGGTGCCTGGGTGACTCAGTCGGTTAAACATCTGACTCTTGACTTCAGCTCAGGTCATGATCTCACGGTTTGTGGGATTGAGCCCCACATCAGGCTCTGTGCTGACATTGCCAAGCTTGCTTGGGATTCTCTCTCTCCCTCTCTCTCTCTGCTCCACCCCCTGCTCACCCTCTCTTCATCAAAAATAAATTATTTCAGGTTAGATATAGGGCAGAACCTTCTCATCTGAAAAGCTGTGCGGTGCTGGCCTCCCCACCAATGGGATTTCTTTCTCTAGCCAGTCTCTGTTAGCCATAACATACTTAGGCTTCAATAGGAAGTCTATAAAATAACCTAACTATTCACCCTTTTGTGTATTTCATTCTTTGGGCCATTGCACCTTGATTTCTAGGTAAATTTAGGGATCCTCTACAAATCTTAGGCAGATGCAACAGGTCTTACTGAACAGATCATTGGATTAGCAGAAGACAGGGTTATCCTGATCAACAGTAAGAAACTAGATGGCAATCAGCAAATAACCTTCTTTTCCTATTTTTATTTTTTTTAATGTTTTTATTTATCTTTGAGACAGACAGAGACAGAGCATGAGCAGGGGAGGGACAGAGAGAGAGGCAGACACAGAATCGAAGCAGGCTTCAGGCTCTGAGCTGTCAGCACAGAGCCCGACGCAGGGCTCCAACTCACTGACTGTGAGATCATGACCTGAACCAAAGTCAGACGTTTAACTGACTGAGCCACCTAGGTGCCCCTTTCCTGGGTTTTGATAACCACATCTTAAAACCAGGGGGTCAGAGGTAGTCTTGAAGATCCCTTCCACTTGGCATTCTGAATTGCTAACGTACATTTTAGGTGACTATTTTCTTCTCTACCATATGCAACCTGAGGCTACCGGCAAGAACAGGTTCAGATGATCGCACAGTATGCAAATGCCAACATCTGTGACATTACTCCTTTAGGGGAAAAGAGGCCTCTGTTAAAATACAAAGGTTCTTAGGGTGGGTGCCCAGGCAGCTCAGTCACTCAAGCGTCTGACTCTTGATTTCGGCTCAGGTCATGATCTCACGTTTTGTGAGATTAGAGCCCCATATCCTGTTCTGTGCGGACGGCACAGAGCCTGCTTGAGATTTTCTCTCTCTCCCTTGCCCTCTTGCCCTCCCCCCACTCATGCTCTCTCTCAAAATAAATAAATAAGTGTTTTAAAAAATATATAAAGTTTCTTGGAACGAAATATCACAGTAAGCTATTAATGTCTTCTGACTTCAGCACTGTTCTGAGGTTCACGTTAATGCAAATTAGAAGACCTCGCCAACTTTCTTCCTGCCTCTCCAGCTGCTTGTAAATAACTGAACCTCGAGGTCTGTAGCATTATTTGTCCACTCCGTTTTCAGTGGACAGCAAAGCAGATGAACATCCTCTGTATATGAAACTACCATACAGGTGCGGTCTTGTATTACCTGTGAACAAAACACAGCTGCTTTCCTCCACTAGAGGAGTTAAAAAGAAGCCACTCTAAATCAATGCCAGTTGGGTGACAACAATATTCTACCAGGCCCTACAGCACTAATACAAGTGTACATTGGTTTGTTGGAACTACACCTAATGCTTTATTCCCATAAAATTTCAAAGGTTATGTTATGACATTAAACGTCTGTATGCCTTCAAAAGCAGAAGTGATCATAGACAAATGGGTCCCGGGCAAATGCAGCCCATTTGATGTGGATGGCAGAACGGATTCCATAGGCAATCATGAGAAGTATGTTCACTAATTTCTAGCAGCCTGTAAGGTTGTTTCAAATGAGAGGAAATACCGAAGAACAGGAATTTGCTCTCTGGCCTCTTGCCCCTCACCAACAGCACACACTTGCAGGATGCTTCCGTGGTTTTAGAAGATACAAAAGCTCTTCTCCATGAAAGGGTCATCGAACCATTTAGGATTGCAATTCAACGAAAAGGTATTGAACATCTTCTCTGCAGCTCCCACCCCCTAAGAGCTCTCAGCAGAGGCCAGCTCACAAGGCTAAAAACAACACAATATGGCTTTAACAGAGAAATATGTACAGTTTGGGGAATAACCAAAGACAAAATGACGATGCTTTGAGCCTTTCTCTTCCACCTCGACTCCTCTTCTTAAAATTATTGGGAAGCTAGGGGAGCCTGGGTGGCTCAGTTGGTTGAGCATCCGACTTCGGCTCAGGTCATGATCTCACAGTTTGTGGATTCGAGCCCCGCGTCAGGTTCTGTGCTGACAACTTGCTCAGAGCCTGCAGGCTGCTTCAGAGTCTGTCTCCTTCTCTCTGCCCCTCCCCCGCTCATGCTCTGTACCTCTCTGTCTCTCAAAAATAAATAAATGTTAAAAAAAATTTTTTTTTTAAATTATCGGGAAGCTCAAACTCAGTTCAGAACTGATTGAAAACAAATTACTTGGCACGATGATCAGAAACAGGCTTCTAGTCAAGTCTGTGGGAGAAAGGCTCTAAGCCTTTTCACACCAAATTTCCTTTCTGTTGCATTTTATACATTCTTCCTCTTTTCTAGACAATCTTTCTCTCTTTTCTTACCCATTTTTAATGGCATTACAATCACACTACAAATTTTGGAAAACAACATTTTAAGGAGAGAATTCTCTAACTCATACGTAACCACCAATAGCATATAGCAGATTTTTTTTTTACAGTCTCCAGGGGTTTTCGTTTTTTGTTTTAGTTAGCTTTTTAGTTTTTATATTATTACAACCATACAATGCACATAATTTTGAAAATTACTGTTAAACTCGAGTATATTATAAGCATGGACTAGTAAAAAATTTTCAAATTGTGACTGCCAAATACTCCGTAAATTTGCTCAATACCCACCTAACTAGTTGAACAACTAACTTGTCACTTTTCAAGGGGCCACTTTGTGGAAGCTGTGTGCTCATAATCTGAGGGGAAAGGTCTCTGAACAGGCTAGCCTCCTCTGGGTCTTTATCACAGCTTCCGGGCTGCTGTTTGAACTTCATCAGCGCCTCTGCTGACAGTCCACACTTCCATGTTCATCAGCAACTGCTCTTTTTTTTTTTTTTTTTTTTTTTTAATTCTTGAGAGAGAGGGAGAGAGAGAGAGCACCTGCAAGTGGGGAAGAAGGGCAGAGGGAAGGAGAGAGAGAAACCCAAGCAGGTGCCATACTCAGCGTGGAGCCCAATGACGGGATTTATCCCACGGCCCTGGGACCGTGACCTGAGCCGAATTCAGGAGTTAGACGCTCAAACGACTGAGCCACCCAGGTGCCTCAGCAGCTGCTCTTATGTACTCACTTCAGCAGCACATATACCAGTGGCTACTCTTAAAGTCAGTGTGGGAAGGAACTTTCTTGACTGTCTACTTAAATCATGTGTTTTTCTTTCAATGTTTATTCATTTTTTTGAAAGAGACAGACACAGTGGGGTAGGGGCAGAGAGAGAGAGAGGGAGACCCAGAATCCGAAGCAGGCTCCAGGCTCTGAGCTGTCAGCACAGAGCCCGATGCGGGACTCAAACCCAGGAACAGTAAAATCATGACCTGACTGAAGTCGTACGCTTAACGCACTGAGCCACCCGGGTGACCCCAAACGTGTTTTTATCACAAATGATCAGCACGGAGCTCCCTGTGCTAGCAGTCACTCTACAGCCAGCACTAACACCACGGCCCCGAGACACCACCCTGTCCCATGCTACCTCTCGGATGTCATTAGAACATCTAAAGCTTCTAAAGTAGACAATAAGCGCCAAACTGCGGTATCAATGGAATCTGACCTCAATTCTACGCTACTTTCCCCACAGCGATGCAGAACTCTTCATCTCCTGCCTGTTTGCTTAATCTTCTCAAATACACTGAAAACATATCACCACCGTGATTTTAACCTATTACATATCATCCGGGGAGAAACCCCAGCAAGATTTAATGTAAGGTCAAAGAACGGGGGGTGGGGGGTGGGGGAAGCCATCATCACTTGGATGCATTCCAAAGTGGTTAGTGACATTTTATCTGCCAAAATGATCTTGTTACTTTCATCAGACATGGTAGGAATTATCATTTCTTATCTCTGCTCGCTTCAGGACTAGCTGCAATCAGTACCACTTCTGTGCTCCACCCCCAAGGCGACGGACAAAGAAGGGCTCCTCTTCACTTGCGTCTTCCTGAGAGGAAACCCTAATAGATGCAAACACTTCAACTCCCAGAACAGGGAAAGGGATGCGGAGAAGAAACAGAAAGTTCACGGAATCATCAGTCTCCCCCAGGACGCTGCGCAGGCTGCCTTTAACAACAAGCACCCCCTGTATATTCTAAATGATTTAACTTTCGTTAATTTCATTTCATGTACACCTTCTGAGAACCGCTGCATTAAAAGGAGGCCTGCTTTTGTCTGAAAATAAACGATTCAGCAGGCCTGGGGCAGGGCCTGATGGTCTGCATTTCTGACAGGCAATGCTCATTAAGCACACTGTGGAAAGCAAGGCTCCAGCCGAATCCACTTGGGACAGGTGGGGTTTAGATAAGGCACAGCTACAGCGAGCCCCGCTCGGACCTACTACCAAGAATTTTGTCCTTGAAACTCATCTTCCTCTCCCCATTTCAATTCAAGCCCTATTTCACTTTTTTTAATGTTTATTTATGTATTTTTGAGAGAGAGACAGAGAAACAGAGAAAAACCCAAGCAGGCTCCACGCCATCAACATAGAGACAGACGCTTAACCGACTGAGCCACCCAGGCACCCCTACCCGAGTGTTTTTGAAAATACAGGACAAGGCGTCACCCGCACTTTCATTTGACCATTTTAATTTACATTCCTTCCTTCATTCTTGTCAAACAATCCCACTTTCTTCTACCTTTCTTCAAAGAATCATCATCTAGCCTTAAAACGGGAAATGTATCAATAAGAAGATTACGGTTGTCCATCCTTTTTTCTAGCAGGTCATGGGAAAAAAATACAGTCAGGGGGAAAAAAAAAACCCTCCATCATTTCCCTACTCTTTCACCCTCATTTGCCGTCCTCATTAGTTAGTATTTTAGAGGTTACTCTAATCACTTCTTCAACAGTGGGATTGCATTAGGTTTAGAGGCCAATGTGCCCCCTGTTGTCTGTCTTTCCTCTCTCCCCATTGCCCCACTGATTTCCATATGAAGTCCTTCCATTCCTTGTCAGAAGGTACTCAAGCAACAGTTATTTCTTGAGCACGTGCCCTACGCAAGGCAGTGTTTTAGACAACGGGAATTATCAACGGCAAACAGAACATGCAATTATGTGTTGCCAAGTTTCGTCAAACCGTTGAACGAGGAATCGGGGCAAAATGTGCGTGTATGAGAGGGTGCTGGATTAACTCAAGTCTTGGTTGTTTTTTCTTTATAGCCTTTCCCTCAGAGAGCCCACCTGTTCGATCTCATCATGCTGGGGACTCCCAATCCTGTACTCCCCAACACAGCCAGGCCCACCTCTCACACCGATCTTAAGAACACAACACGGCAGAACCACACTAACCCCTTCCCTCTCAAATCAACTCTCTTCCTTTAATTTTTTTCATATGTGCAATGACACCTCCACTCTTTCGCCGGGCAGGCTGTAAACCCCCCCCTTTCCTGCCTCCTTCACATCCTACAATCAACGTATGACCAAGATTCTGACTGATGCTTATTTCAGAGCATCTTACGAATTTGATTTTTTCCTTCTATTCCAAAGCTTGCATCCTCCCACAAATTCAACCGTCAATGGCCCTCCCTTTTTTAAATGGGAAATGTACCCCTTCTTATATTCACGGACTCACTTTTATGCATTTATGGGTGTTCATTATGTACTTCGTAAGTGAAATACTTATGGGAGGTGGTGTAACGATTATGAGGATAATTAATAGGAGGTCCTTCCCCTTCAATTCTATGTAATATAGTTAATACCGCAAACACATAGGACTTTATTACATACACGTATTTCCTCTACAGCTTAAAGTTTCATAATGGAACTATGTGTGTAGGAACCAGTGCGCCCCTCCAATACCCCAGCTGCTGTGCTGGGAAGCCTCTGACCTGTGCTCGTTTGTTTGTTTTTTTTCCATTTATTTATTTATTTTTCATTTATTTATTTAAAGTCAAGTTAGTTGACATACAGTGTGGTATTGGCTTTTACCTGGTGACTGGAATGTGTACCCTGTGGTGTGCTACTCACGGCGCTGGGGGTAATGGGGACAAGCGATGGAGAGGTGGATGCAATGGCATATACAGCTATCAAACATACCTATTACTCTTGAGCACTGGGGCATACTGGAAGGATGCCACCTTCTCTTTGAAAAACTGACATGTACAATGTTACTTTTGGATAAAGATGTTTTCTTAGGAATGCAACTAGCACAGGAGAGGGGCGTAGACGACATTTGACTGTACTGTAATGGCACTGGATGGTCTGTGCTATCTGTGTGTTCCCAAAAGGACTAGGGGATCTCTGACAATGACCTGTTGTGTCGTACGCCCTCTGTATTTCCCACTGCAAAGTGCCCTGATCTGCACACTACATCGTCTGCTTTGCTGTAATCTATTCAACCACGCCCTCCTGCGGTCCTGTACTAACACTAGTCTTTTGCTCAAGGCCCTCAGCGGTCTGGGTAGCCCTGGTTTCAAGCTCCCTTCCATTCCCAGAACCGCACATCATCACCGCCATCCACTTGTCTTATTCAAGTCTTTGAGAACATCTCAGCCTTTGCCACGTTCCTCCAGAAAACTTGTCTCCCTTTTCAGGCCACAGAAAGCCCAGTTTTCTTACACCATACATTCCAGCACTTCAGGACAGTATCTCATGCTGTCTTTCACTGCTCACGCATCGGTTCCTCATGCATAAGTCTAGCTCCCTGAGCTTACTGCAAATAGACCGAGAGCAAGGAGAAGATGCCTGGGAGATCATTTTGAGGGAGCTAGTAATATTTTCCCTGCATCATACAATTGCTCCTGTGTTGGAATCAACAGATCAAGTTTTCTTTCACTTTATATTCCAGAATACCAAGGTGAATAACACCGTCTAGTTTATTAATATAACCACTGCTTTTTACATAAATAAGTCATTTATTTCATCGTCTCTTCTCAAATTCTAATTTCATAGATCAGACTGTTAATGATAGTACATTAAAAAATAACTTATCCGAAATCATTTCGCAGAGTAATTTCAAAACTATTACCTTTCCCAGTGACTGCACACATTAGGGTCTTCAAGATTCAGCGAGGATGCTGTCCTGCTCCAGAGACATAACAATAAACCAATGAAGCTCAGGCATGAGTTCGAAGAAATAACCATTTTTTTTTTACTGAAGAACAACCTATAAGAAAAAAAAAAAAAACCACTCCAAATTAGAGATGCATTAAAGTGACCCAAACATAATTCTTTTCAATACAGCAACCATTCGGTACCAGTTGTCACTAGGGCCGAACGAGGCATAACAAGCCATGTGTTTAAATAGACAGGTCACCAGATTTCATGGTCCAAGAGAGAGGTATTCCTTGTGCTGTGCAGGGGGGACACCACTTTGTAAATTACAAAAATGTGCAAATCATCATTAATTGCCACCACAACAAAAGCCCTTCTCATCCATGCCAGCCAACATTAAAGGAATCTACCCGAACAACGCAGAGCAACACAGGCTTCCAGATTCTCTCACCAGGCACATTTCCCTTCTGGAAGAAGAGGGCTCACAGAGGAATCTGGCCTCATTTGTCCCAGAGGATAAATGATGAAACAGAAGCTCCATTGACTCAAGAGAGAGGCACCTCAGCTCAAAGTGAGATTCATTCAATAATTCATTCAATCTGCACTGAACGCCTGCTCTATCCTAGGCACCGTGCAAAAACTGGACATAAAATACAGATGTGGTTTCAGTCCCTGGCCAGTGAGACATTTATAATTTAATCATCATGATGTACAATTGTTATACGTAGTGCTTCACTTTTCCCATTTGCTCAACAGAAACAAAACCAGCTATCTTATGGACGGTTCTTCATAGGTGTACAGAAACAGGTATAAAGCTGTTTAGAGGTGGGTGTTGGAGAAAACCATCCTGGTATTACTGAGAGGAAGAAAGAACACAACAGAGAAGCAAATAATAACATATCTGCAAAACAGGCTGGGCAAAGGAGATACCAAGAGGAAGGAGAATGGTCCACACAGAGAAAACCGGAAGTAAGGGATGGTCAGGCACATTTTAGGAAGCTCAAATTCATTCAGCCAAGAAAGAGACAGAGGCATATCACAATGGGTTTTATACACCATTGCAAAGTACATGAACTTCACTGGGGATAACACAGACCTTGCAGGGAACTGAGTGAAACTGAGAGGCTTTTAGGACTTGGAATCCATTGAACTTGGTGATGGAAGGTGGGAATGAAAGAGAAGAACGCTCCCTGGGATAGCCCCATGGGTCAAGGGCATGCTCTTCACTAAGATGGGAGGCACAGACACCCTCCCCTTTCGGAAGGAAGAAGCTGAAGTTCAGTTTCAGATACGTCAAGTATGAGGTTCCCATGAGATACTCAAATGAAGTCATCTGCAAGCATCTATTGAACACCTACTATGTGCCAGGCACTCATCAGCTCGGATGTTGTAACAGCAAGCATGGCCTGCACCTGGAACCCATGCCCAACTCCTAACCTCTAGGAACTTATCACTTAGTAAGAAGGAAATGTCTAATTGTCACATGTATATAAAATGATTTTATATAATTATTATAAAAACGAACATGGATGGTTCAGTCGGTTGGGTGTCCGACAAGATTTTGGCTCAGGTCATGGTCTCACAGTTCCTGAGATTGAGTCCCACATCGGGCTCTGCACCGACAGTGCAGAGCCTGCTTGAGATTCTCTCTCCCTCTCTCTCTGCCTCTACCCCTTTCTCTCTCTCTCTCTCTCTCTCTCTCTGTCTCAAAATAATAAATAAACATTAGAAAAATGGGACAGGGAACTATAAATAGCTGAACCTATTACTAATTAAAAAGAGAATAAATATCAACTGGCCTGTTGGTAAACTAGAGAAACTAGTAACAATAGGCCAGATTATGTGACTAAAACAGTTACTTTCGGGGTGAAAGCTGGCATTTTGAGAAGCTATACTAACCTTCCACACAAGTGTGGAACAACCTTGCAGTTTAAAAAGGTAAGCTTATCAGGGCACCCGGCTGGCTCAGTTGGTAGAACATGTGACTCTTGATCTCGGGGTTGTGAGTTCAACCCCCACATTGGGTGTAGAGATTACTTTTATTTATTTTTTTAATATGAAATTTACTGTCAAATTGGTTTCCATACAACACCCAGTGTTCATCCCAACAAGTGCCCCCCTCAATACCCATCACCCACCCTCCCCACCCTCCCAGCCCCCCATCAACCCTTAGTTTGTTCTCAGTTTTTAAGAGTCTCTTATGCTTTGGCTCTCTCCATCTCTAACCTCTTTTTTTTT
This sequence comes from Prionailurus viverrinus, assembly GCF_022837055.1. Classification (NCBI taxonomy): domain Eukaryota; kingdom Metazoa; phylum Chordata; class Mammalia; order Carnivora; family Felidae; genus Prionailurus; species Prionailurus viverrinus. The sequence continues at coordinate 105,403,525 of NC_062561.1, read as the reverse complement.
TCCTTCCCCTCCCCCATGGTCTTCTGTTAAGTTTCTCAGGATCCACATAAGAGTGAAAACATAGGGTATCTGTCTTTCTCTGTATGACTTATTTCACTTACCATAACACTCTCCAGTTCCAAAAAAGAGTAAGATTATCTTCAAAAAACATCAACAATAATACCAGCAAAACCTCACCGTAGGAAATAGTTTATCCTTCAAATTCAAGAGAACCGATCAAGTGAGGAAGTGCTCAGTCTTTCAAAATCAAGACTGATTATAAGGATAGTAAGTCTCTCGCGATAAGTCATCTAACTCTAAGTGGACAAAAGCTAACACTAAAGAAAACATTGATTTAGAATAAGGAAAAAAGATTACGAATTTGTAGGAAAATTAAAAGATACTATAAGCCACTATGAGAGGTCGTGAAATCTTCAAAAGGGGGAGTTTCAGTCATCACAAAATGTATTCTAACATAAAGAGCATAAGTGGGTAGCCAAAATAGGGCTTATAAATTAATTCAGATTATTGGTGTTTGTCTCGAAGTTGTAGGATCTGAAGCTTAACATGACGCATCTAAAGAAGCCACTCTGCTTAACAGGAATGAATATAAGTGATAACGAAAGGCAGTAACAGCTTACATTTCCTGACCGATGGCTGTGGGCCAGACGCTGTGTCAACCTTTGATGTGTGTTTCCATCCAACCCCCCACAGCCATTTACCTAAGAAGTGGTGTTTTTATTATCCCATCTCACAGTTGAAGACACGAGATAGACTGCCAATGTTTCCCTCACTCCTCAAAAAAACAAAACCTTTAATATATTTAGTGGTAACAGATAAGCATGGCAAGTATCTGTCTCATTGCTTTATCTATGTTAGGATAAGCGTTTTGTTTCAATGAAGTGTGAAATATGTATATTAACTTTCATTCTTTCCTCAAAGATAAAAACGCGTACTAGTCAGCAGTAATGGGCCATCTACTTACCAACAATTACCCCAAATTGGAAAGCTTATTATATCGTGAGTCACCCACATCTTCGACTCAAACCATCCATTTCCCAATTAGAAATGTTTAGTCTGTAAAGTTAGAAATGGCTGCAAGCAGTGACTCAAACTGCCAAGAAAAAGAAAAAGGCTGTGTGTTTTCTTTTAATGTAAAAATGTTAAGGCTAATCTTTCGGTAGCCCTTCTTGCTCTGCACTTGATGTGTGGCTCTGCAAAGGCTTTAACCTCTCTATAGGAATGGCAGAGAAAAAGAAAAAAAAAGCAAAATTTGGTCACCTCCCCTTTGCTTTTGAAATTTGGCATAGAGAAAACTCTGTGTTGCAAAGCTACTGGAGGTGTTCATAGGAGGGAAAATATAAGTACATTTTAAAAATGTATATATACGTCAGCTTGTCTCATTCCCAAAGGATTTTCTGCATTCTAGAAAATTAAGTGAATTCTAGAATAATCTACGTTAAAGTATAAAACATCAAAAGCAAAAATAATTGCTAGATCAAGATTCAGGGAACATGCAAACACATATACAAGTTAAAACCATTTAAGAAAATGATTCAAATATTTCATATGGTGAGGGGAGAGGACATTGCAGAAATATGCCAATGAGCTGTAAAAAACTACAGAAATACAGCATTTCACTATATTCAGAAACAGATGTTCCTTCGTTTTGTTCTGTCTTGTTGAATAAAGGTACTGAAAAGCAGAGGTGCCTGGGTGGCTCTTGACTCCTGCCCAGGTCAGGATCTCATGGTTCCTGAGTTCAAGCCCCACTTCGGGCTCTGCACTGACAGAGTGGAGCCTCCTTGAGATTCTCTCCTTCCTCTCGCTCTGCCCCTCCCCTGCTCCCTCTCTTTCAAAAATAAATACACATTTAAAAATAAAATAAAATAAAATAAAATAAAATAAAATAAAATAAAATAAAATAGTAATGAGAGGCCATCCAAGTCAGTGGATAGGGCATTACATACACCCTTTCCCTATTTCATGTTTTCTTATATAGGTTTTGATGAACAAATGTGGGTACCTTTTTTTCCTTTATATCTACTCTGAAGGAAGAAAGTTCAATACATTTTCCTCCCTCATGTCTCTGTTTTAAGCTATGCCATCTTGCCTTACACTCTAATCTTCCACTTTGAAAACAAAATGCAATCTTTAAAAAAAAATAGCATTATTTCAATTGAAAAAGAAAGGTAACAAGGTGATTTGTTTCATTAAAATAGACATTTGGAAAATATTCAAAATTCTAAATAAAGAGTTATGCTACCCCCACCCACTCAGTCTTCCTCTTCCAACAACTTTCCTTATGATTCCATTTAACAAAATGTAAAATGTAAAAAAAAAAGAAAGAAAGAAAGATAGAGAGTCATTTGCATGAACCCCCTAGTGCCAAACTTGATTGCATTCCATATCATTCACTTAATTATTATGGAAAAATCAAAACAGAAAATCAGTACAACTGATTAGCATTGCTAAAGTGCTCTTATTAGAAAAAAGAAACACAGCAGGCAGAATTAACTCTTGCTGCCTACTAGGAAGGTAGGCTTTGCTTATTCTCACAGAAACCTCAATAAATAATCAGGTTGAACCCAGTCCTTACAATGGATGAATCAGGGTTCTGATGAGAGGGAGCAGTTTCTTTCTCAGTGTATTAGAGAGACATAAATAACAGGGCGTTGATTTACTAATTTATTTTTGCAACAACAGAGGAATAAATGATTCTAGACAATCCTTTCTGGTTCTAAAATCTATTTCCTTCCTAAAATCATTAAGGGCACACATAGAAATAACTTTGATGCCCTCACCCAGTTTTTTTTTCTTTTTAAGCACATTTCCCTAAAATCATCTCACAATTTTCTAAGTGAAAAGACATTTCTATCTATCTATCTATCTATCTATCTATCTATCTATTTATTTATTTATTTATGTTTATTTATTTATTTTGAGAGAGAGAGACAGTGAGAGGGACAGAGAGCACAAGGAGGGAGGGGCAGAGAGAAAAAGAAAAATAGAGAATCCCAAGCAGGCTCCACTCTGTCAACCCAGAACCCCATGCAGGACTGAAACTCACCAACTGTGAGATCATGACCTGAGCTGAAACCAAAGTCAGAAGCTTAAACTGACTGAGCCACCCAGGTGCCCATGAAAATAAGTTTCTCGATTAAGAATAGCCACATTTCCGGGGCTCCTGGGTGGCTGAGTGGGTTACGTCTCTAACTCTTGGTCTTGGCTCAGGTCGTGACCTCACAGTTTGTGGTTTCAACCCCCCGCATTGGGCTCCAAGCAGGCAGTGCAGAGCCTGCTTGGGATTCTCTCTGTCTCTCCCCTCCTTTCTCTGCCCTTCCCCTGCTCACACACTCTCTCTCAAAGTAAACAAATGAACTTTAAAAAAGAGAGAGGGAGAGGGAGGATAGCCACATTTCCACAATCCCCACCCACTCTCTGGGTACCAAAAGCCACCAATTTTAATCACTCCAAAATGTTATCTATAGAGAACATACTAGCTTTTCTTCAGAACGGCCACCCAGGTGGGGCAGAAGGTAGCCTCCTGTGCTCTTCCTGGAGCTTCATGCCTATGAATCGAGTATCAGAGCTCCAGCTCTGGGGTATCTCTTGATTCATCTAACTCTTGACCTCAGGTTGTGAGTTCAAGCCCCACCTTGGGCACAGAGCTTACTTTAAAAAAAAAAAAAAAATTAACATAACTTGTGCTGGTTGTCCTGAGAAAAATCCCAGATAAAAATTTCCACAGAAATACTACTTTGCAGATAAAAAGAATCCAGGAGGCACTGTTGTGATTTCCATTTTCACAGTCCAAAGCTAGTTATTCTAGCAGTGTATTACTTTAACCAAGCATAACTCTTCATCTGAAGCAATACAAGAACTATATACATTTTGTGTGTGCAGAGCCTCACATCACGTTGCTTACATCAAACAGCACAACAGAGATATTCTTTTGAGTCAAATTAAATCATCTCATGTTGGCGGTCACACAGCATTCTGTGGAAGACTCTAAGACTACAAGTTAAACGAACGTGGCTATTAACATCAAAGAAGTTCATCAGTTCCTATTTTATAAACTTGTGATGGTCTCATAACCAAAAAAAAAAAAAAATCCCTAAACCTTAGCATGAAGTGAGTGTTTAATACCAGTTCTGGCATTCACTGGATACTTCACATCAAACAAAAACTGGGCAAAGCAATGAGGATGCCAGGCACTGAGCTACCCTCAGGGAGCTCACCAGCCACAGGGAGAATGGCCACAAACGGACCATTTCAATACAGCACCATGCAGGCATGGTTAAGACCAGAGAGGCTATCGTGCGAACACAGAGGTACAGTCTCATCTACTTAACCAGCCAACCCCATAGGCGTTGTCTAGGTGGCATTAACAGGGAGTTCGTGGGAGACCCTGGTCACCCACATGTCCTCAACTCTGGGAGGTACTACACACCATCTCTAAGAATCCCAACCCCATATGGAAAAAACTCACAAACAATACTCACTAAGGATCTAAGTTCAAACAACTGAGGGGACCACTATGACTTACAAGGCATGGTCTCTGCCCTCAACAGGTCAAATTCTAAATAAAATATCATTATTTGCCAAATGAGGCAACACAGAAATAAACTGCCAGAGTTTTAAAAGGAGGGAAAAATCAATCTGAGCAATACAGTTTCACAAAAGGGGTCAAACTTGAACAGGAGCATTCAAAAGAAAATGAACTAGAAGTCACTGAGCATCTATCTCATGCCTTGCACTTCACATACGTAATCTCATTGGCTGAGATTACACGCTTCACTGGAAATCAGACAATGAAATCAGCAGAGACGTGAACCAATCTGGCTTATGACCTACAGCATCGGCAATCGGTTGGCAGCTCATATCTGGGTAAAAGGGAACCCTGAGTAAATGAAAACCATGGCAACAGGTCATGAGGCAAAGGGAGAAGTGGGAGCCAAGCCTTGAGGGTGGAGAGCAGGAGGTCTTACAAGGAATCATGAGAAGCAGTCTAGACAGGTAGGTAGCACTTGATAACAAAGGCTCTTGAGCACCAGTCTACGGAGTTCATATGGTTTTACCCTATCTGCAGTGGGATGTACTTAAGTCTTTGAGCAGAGTGCATTATTTAATGAAAGAGGTGTTTGGGAGATTAATGCAGAGGGGCGAGCAAAATTCAATAAGGGAACAGATACTGGAGGCAAAGAAAGTGGGCAGAAGTTAGTGCATTCAGGTAGGGGGCAGAACTGCCCATGGAGGGGTAGGAAGTATGGGAAAAACCAGTAAAAGAAAGAATTGGCAGGACTGAGAGAAATAATAGTAAATAAGGTCGATATTAAGGACAGCTGTTGTGGTTTTAAACCATTATGAATCACAGTTTTATTTTCTTGGTTAGGTCTACTTATCTCCTACTGGGGAAACAATACCTCTCTTTTTTTATTGGAAAAAGAAACTTCAAACACTGCTTCTCATTCCAGGCTTCAGTGAATAAAATCATCTTGATTTTTCCTAAACTTCTCACGATTTAACATTCTTCATTAACATTCCCACTCACTCTTCTCAATCTGGAGTCCTCATTTTTTGGCCCGTCCACAAAAAAAAAAAAAAAAAAAAAAGCCCTATCATCCCTTTTATAAAATTTACCTTTGTTTCCTTTTTCAACAACTATGCTCTGGCAGCCCTAATCATGCCCTAGCATCGTAGCCGACCTCCAGGATGACGTCCAATGACCCCTGCCTTGTGTAAGCCCATCTCTCAATGAACAGACTGTGTAACCAAAAGGATATTGCAAAAATGACAAAGTATTACTTCTAAACCTAGGTCACCCGGGGCTTTGCGGTCTCCATCTTGCTTTTTGGATCACCATTCTGCAGGAAGCCAGCTGCCCATGTCATTCAGACACCCAAGCAGCAAAGGGAAGAACTGAGGCTGCCCGCCAACAGCCATGCAAGTGGACCCCCCCAGCCCCAGGCAAGCCTTCAAGTGACTGTAGCCCCTGCAGACATACGGACCACAACCTCATGAGACCCTGAGCCAGAGCCACCAGCTAAGCTTCTCCCAAATTCCTGATGCACGGAAACCGAAGTAATGAACGTTTGCTGTTCTAAGCCACTAAATTTTGAGGTAATTTGTTACACAGCAATAGATAGCCCATAAGTCTGTATTTTAATATACCAAACATATTTCGTTGGACTTCCAAAATGCTCTCAATAACGCTCACAATTTTGCTGACATCTTCAGTAGTCACGCACAGCAGAAACCACCTGTGATAATTCTGAAATCTTTTCCCCGCATTCTAACTCCCAGCAGGAGACCATCATCTTCTAATTACAGCTCCAGTTATTTTGTTCCAAGAGGCATGACCTCACAATGCCTGGGTTTGGAGGTGTATCTGCTGCTTTTCCACACAAAGCATTGTCCTACATTATCCTGCCACTTATCCTTGATCATTCGCATTTGAATATCCAGGAGAACCGACCTGCGCCACGATAACCTGGAGAGTTCATCATGTGCTCTGTACCTTATAAAATATAACAGATACTTTTTCCTCTACAAATAAATGTTCCTTTTACTCTCCTGCATCTGAAGTCGTTTTTTTTAACCTCTGATAATATATCTGAATGAAATATATATACAAAAATTAAAGTGTATTGTTTTTTAACTATTTTGAAATAATTTCAAATTTATCTGAAAGCTACAAAAATAAAGAATGCCCTTCACCCAGACTCACCAGCTGCTAACATTTTGCCACATTTACTTTATAACTATCTACTTACACACACACACACACACACACACACACACACACACAACCATTTGAGAGTAATTTGTACGTAATCATGCCTCTATACCTCTAAATACATCAATGTACATTTCCAGAACAAGGACATTTACATATATAATTACAATTATCTAAATGAAAAAAAAAATTAGCCTTGATGCAATACTACTATCTAACCTAGAGACTGGATTCAATTTTCATCAACTGTCCTAATCATGTAATTATTTTAACCATCTGTCACATAGAAATTTTTCAAAATTTCAAACAAACAATTGTTCTTTCGATCAGCAAACACCAGAGAAGACTATCTTTGCCCTCAAAGAGTTTACAGTTGAACACGAGAGTGGTATCATGTGTATGGTAATGACAAGGCAACGTAAAATGTGATTAGAGTCAAAGGGGTTATGAAATAAGTCTGAACATTCAGAAAGTATTCCCAACTGGTGAGTGGGCATAGGAGTTAGCACTGTTGAAGACTGTGCTGGGTAGATCGAGCATGGGAGGTTGTCCCCAGAGGAACCACCATGGGCAAAGGCAGAGAAAGAAAAACTTTCCAGAGGGAAAGGCAAGTGGGCAAGACTGTCCAGAACACAGAGTGGAAAAGTGAGGGAGTTAAGAGGAATGTTAGACCCATGTCAAGAATAGCACTTCATACCGTGGTTCAAGATCGACCCAAGGTAAAATAGCTGAACACCTAATAAGACCTCAGGCAAAGAATGAATGGGTTTGAGAAAAATGAACTAGAAAATAGAACTTGATCAGCCCAGGAAGAAAGGGAGACCTACTGCCATTTTTTTTTTCTTTGAACCAACAATACAGATGGCGAAAGCTGATCGGACAGACCAATCAATATACCAGTGGGAAATTCTCTAACATGCAGCATGATCCTTGAGAATCATCAAAATCTTAGGTCTTTCCTTGCATATGGGGGTTGGGGGAGGACAGGGGAAGTAATTGGGAGCCTAAGTGTTTGCATTGTCCCTCTCTCAGGAAGGTCCTTTTCATTGGTGCATACTGCTATCTGCTATCACAGGAAGGATGACCACCCTCATTCTGCCCACATCATTCACATGACAAGGGTCACCTCAATGTCACCTGGTCTCCTAACTCTGGGTCATTATGTTAACTCTCAATTTCTGAGATACTTACTATTAGGGCAGAGCTGAGCAATCCAAGTCAAGCCTTCATTTCCCCAAAGGTTACTTCTTTTAAATTAAATTAAATCAAATTAAATTAAATTAAATTAAATTAAATTAAATTAAATTAAATTAAATTTATTTTAGAGAGAGAAGACATGCCAGTGGGGGGAGAGGGGCAGAGAGGGAAAGAGAGAAAGAGGGAGAGAATCTCAAGCAGACTCCATGCTCAGCACAGAGTCTGAGGTGGGGCTCAACCCCACGACCCTGGGATCATGACCAGAGTCAAAAGCAAGAGTCGGACCCAACCAACTGAGCCACATAGGCGCCTCAAAGGTTGTTTCTTAAAGAAGAAAATCCAGAGGAACAAAGACCCTTTGAGGGAAAGAATTTCCGTGGAACCAAGATTTTAGAAAATTTTCATATCAACTGTATCTGTCCAGATTCTATTAATGCAAACACACACACACACACACACACACACACACAGAGCACTTCTCTATTTTTTAATACTTCATAACAGGCTTGTAACATTCATTTGGCTCCCAAAAGTTTCCAGGGCCCTACACATATCTTGGGGTCCACAGAGCTTTTATACTAAAAAACAGAACAGAAAGTTAGAGTTTAAGGCCTTATGGGATCCAGTCAAAATCATTTCATTTTTTTAATTTTTTTTTTTTTTTTTTGAGAGACAGACAGACAGAATGTGAGTGGGGGAGAGGCAGGGAGAGAAGAAGACACAGAATCCAAAGCAGGCTCCAGGCTCTGAGCTGTCAGCACTGAGACCTACGCAAGGCTCAAACTCGGGAACCTGGAGATCGTGACCTGAGCCGAAGTCGGACGCTTAACTGACCAAGCCACCCAGGCACCCCCAAATCCTTTCATTTTTGTGAAAAAAATAATTGGAGCCCCCAAGTCATGGTGACTCAGTTACATCACGGAGCTAGTTTGTGGGTAGTCTAACAGTGGAACCTAGTAGACTCAGGGCTCCTACTTTTAGTCAACTCTTCACCCAGTGAACAAGCTATGGTCTTTCTAAAATAACACTCCACCTGTATAACAGAACAAGAAATGCTTCTTGAAATGCAAATTCATTAAAAGCTAGATTCTCCAAGTGACTAAGCTATTTCCTGGTCAAAACTGAGAACCTGAATTGGAAAGTACGAAAGGTATTTCCATATTTACAGCATACAGATGTTTCAAATAATCAGTGACATCGGGATTCAACTGCCATTCTTCCCGGGGTTACTCACTTCAGAACCACTAATCCAGACCAGGATGCAGAGTGACCACAGACATCTCTTGCAGCAGGCACGGCCACAAAGGAGTCTGGACACTTTCATCCTTATGGTTTTCAGCCCACATGGTCAAAAGCTTTGAAGATTTCAGGCAAAATGTGAGGAAACTGCTGAAGAAATGTAAGTAGGCGGAAGGACATAATTATTCAGAGTTGCGTTTGGCCAGCACATTAAGGAGAAAATCCTTGGGCAGCCTTCCCTCCCACCTCCGCTTCCTTACCAATTGCATATATATGCAAATATGAGAAGCCACAACCCAAACCCCAACTTTACGACTCCTAAAATAGGGCTTTGTTTGAGGAGATAAAGTACCACATGTTGAAGTAGCAACACCACTTCCTGTGGTATCTAGACAGATCCTTTATTCAACAAGTGACCCTGTCTGACCCTGTATAATGGTTCGAGAACAATCTCATATTGATAGGAAATGAAGGGCCATTCTCCATATTACTTCCTTTATTCACATGATCCATAATCCTCTCGTCTGATTTCCGTGCGTCTCTATACTTGTTCTTTTCCGCCATTTTTAGGGTAATTCAGTATCTGCAAGTCATGGGACAGGAAAGTATAGCGACTGAGGTAAATTCTAGTCTGGCTTGGCATCAGACTTTGATCACTGCCGCGTCGTTCATTCTTTCTCTGCTTTATTTCCCTTTCACAAATATCAGCCAGGAAAGGAACTTGCATGGCAAGCAAACTTAAAAAAAGAGAGTTGTATTTTCATTTTGTCTTTCTTAAAAACTTCCAGAATGCCTAAGAGTCATTGGCTTTTGTGTGAACATAGCCTTTAGCAGGAAGCTGGTCCAATACTTTAAATTTTACAAATGGTGATGCCGTGGTCCAGAGAAATTCGGTGTACGCCCAAGGTCACAGAGCTATTTCATAAACAGCTTCTCCTTAGGCTAATATTGGCGCCAAATTTAAGATCCTGTCAGTTTTTCTTGCACAATATTATGAATTGCTGCACAGCAAGATAATCAAGACGCAATTACATTTTTTTCCTGTGGCTAATGCCAGTCTTAATAGAATATAAATATACAAATTATTAGTCCTAGAGTTCTTACAAAAGCTTAACATAAATATTGATGGAATGTCCAAGGCAACTTGTGAATGATCCTTTTCATTTCAAGGAGGAGGAGCTCACAGTGAATTAGGTCTACTTAATCTGTGCATCGAAGGAGCAAATTAGACACAGGCCTCCTCAAAGTTTTGCTAATGGCTGCTGCAAGGAAATTGAAGAAAGATAAATATACAACCCCCAATTTCTTCAGCGCAATGACGCTTTTTGGTTTTCTCTGGCATCCTTGGCCCCTAGAACAGCACCTAGCAGAGAGGAGGGCAAATGAATGGATGAATAAATGATGAATGAATGAATGAATTTAAAGAATAAAGTATAGAGAGGAGTTAAGTATGTAGATTTGAACAAAGAATTAAAAACAAAAGACTTGGATCTAGCAAGACCTCTCGAGTCTAGCAAGGTTCGGAATTGGTAAATTGAACAAATAAATATCTGTTGAAAAATACATATTTCAAGTCAGGAGTTTTACAAGAATCAATCATTTTTATGTACTAAGAAGCAGTTGCACATCACTTACGTGCCTTCAATTACCCTAAAAATACTTCTCTTTCTTTGTTTTTTAAAAGTTCTGGGAGAGGACTTTGAATTTGTTAGGGCAGGTTTTATCATTTTTATGGGCGTTTTAGTTTTTTCTCTCTCATTCTCAGCCAATTATGCTTGATCTGCTTATCGGAAAAGTTTTCCATTAATTTATTTTTTATTTTTTTTTCAACGTTTTTTATTCATTTTTGGGACAGAGAGAGACAGAGCATGAACGGGGGAGGGGCAGAGAGAGAGAGGGAGACACAGAATCGGAAACAGGCTCCAGGCTCTGAGCCATCAGCCCAGAGCCCGACGCGGGGCTCGAACTCACGGACCGTGAGATCGTGACCTGGCTGAAGTTGGACGCTTAACCGACTGCGCCACCCAGGCGCCCCCATTAATTTATTTTTTACAATTTTTCAGGCATCAGTCAATGTTCCAGTGGCAAAATTGTTGTAAGAGTGTCAACTCTTAACTCATGCGTTTATTGTATATTCTAGGATGATTTTACTTTTTTTGACATAACATTTGACCACTTTATCTGCTTTCCAAAGTACTTTTAAATTCATTTTCAGCCAGTGATGCCAACTGTACCTACTTAGCACGATCCATTTCTTTTAAATTATCACTTTCATATATTAGCAAACACTTCGATCAGAAATGAAGAAATGGCCGCTTTTTGGTTGGCTATTCCTGAAAGGGTTATTAAGTTTTAAATTTCATTTTAATATTGAAATACAAAATAAAGGGTTGAGAAATATATGCCTCTATCATTTATCATTTATCTACTATTATCTCTTGTTCTATAGCAATAAGCAAGTAGCTAGTATTGGTCCTTTCGTTTGACTTTTTATTGTAAAGATGAAGTAGGTTTTACTAAGAGCAAGTTTAAAACCAAAGTGTAGAAACACTAACTTTTGAACAGCTTTTCAGTTCGATTGATTTATCCTTTTTACCAAGCAACTTCCAATTGGTCCTCCATGCTCCCACCAATACTTTCAAAAACACAAGTAACAGGGGCACCTGGGTGGCTCAGCTGGTTAAGCGCCTGACTCTTGATTTTGGCTCAGGTCATGCTCTCAAGGTCATGAGGTCAGGTGCTGGGCATTGAGCCTGCTTAAGATTCTGTCTGTCTCTCTCTCTCTCTCTCTCTCTCTCTCTCTCTCTCTGCCCTTTACCTACATGCACGTGCGTGCACACACACTCTTCTCTCTTTCTCAAAAACAAAAAGAATGAAAAAAAACTCACAAATCAGAATATCACACTTCTATACTTCAAAGTTTTTGAGAGCTTTCCTTTTCGGTCAAGTCCAAACTGCCACTCACTCCTTCATTCAAGATGATGTGACTATGTATCATCTGTATCTATCACTTAAGCAGTGACTGCTACTTGAATTTCACAATTCTTCTTTTTTTTTTTTTTAAGTTTATTTATTTTGAGAGAGAGCAAGCATGTGCAAGCGGGGTAGGGGCAGAGAGAGAGGGACAGAGAGAGAGAGTCCCAACAAGTACGGAGCCCGATGCGGGGCTGGAACCCACAAACCATGAGATCATGACCTGAGTCAGAGTCAGACATGTAACCGACTGAGCCACCTAAGCGCCTTCCCCCCCCCCCACCATTATTTTTTAAGAATCAAATGTTACTTCCTCTTAGGAGCACTCCCAAGCCAACCCAGACATCCTTCCTCTTTGTTCCCATACTCCTGGTGCATCCTGGGAGCAGAAGATGTGGACATTGTCAGAGTGGTAACACATGCTATTTTATTCACCATTTTCCTATTCATGTCTTTACTAGCTCTCTTCATGTCAAAACAATACACTGTTCATCTCTACATGTTCTTGCTACATATGGGGGTGGGGCTCAATAATATTTATTGACTACTGATCGGCTGACTGAATGGATGACCCATGGGAAGAATAAAGCTCAGAATATGTAAATCAGCTGTTCGGGAGTTTGAAATATTTTTCTCATTATATAAAGGAAGAAATGGAAAATAAAGGTTTTCCCATTTAATTGCTAAACTATACAAGTGCAAAGGAAAATCCCAGAGTTGAAACCAGATAATTACAATACTGGTGATTGTAAATGTAGAAAAACAATGAAAGCTTTGCTGGAAAACTGTTTGGCTCAATTAGAGAAAAAACTGTTTTTTTCTTAAGAGAATTCTATGGACACTTTCAAGGGCTAAATTAGCAGTTTTCACCACCGTAAACCCCTTTAAAAAGTGCAGCTACTTTTAAAGGTGCGTTTAGTGAGAGAATTTCTTTATAAGTCAGTCAAGTGAGGGGCCCCTGGGTGGCTCAGTCGGTTAAGCATCCGACTTTGGCTCAGATCACAATCTCATGGATCATGAGTTTGAGTTCCCCGTTGAACTCTGTGCTTGACAGCTCAGAGCCTGGGGCCTGCTTCAGATTCTGTGTCTCCCTCTCTCTCTGCCCCTTCCCTGATCACACTCTGTCCCCCTCTCTGTCAAAAATAAATAAACTTTAAAAAAAAAGAAAAGGGCACCTGGGTGGCTGAGTCGGTTAAGCATCCGACTTCAGCCCGGGGTGACTCTCTCGTAGTGAGTTCGAGCCCCGCATTGGGCTCTGAGCTGACAGCTCAGAGCCTGGAGCCTGCTTCGGATTCTGTGTCTCCCTCTCTCTCCCTGCCCCTCCCTCACTCACACTCTGTCTCTCTCTCAAAAATAAATAAACTTTAATTTAAAAAAAAAATAAAAAATAAAAAGTTAAGGCTTTTGGGGCACCTGGGTGGCTCAGTCAGGTGAGTGTCCAATTTTTGATTTTGGCTCAGGTCATGATCTCAGAGTGGTGGGATTGAACTTTATACGGGGTTCTGCACTGCATGGAGCCTGCTTAAGATTCTCTCCCTCTCTGTCTCTGCCTCTCCCCAGCTGATGCTCTCTCTTTCTCTCCCTCTCTCTCAAAAAAAAAAAAAAAAAAAAAAAGGTTAAGGCTTTATTTTCATTGGTGTTCCTTTATTCTCAGTAAGTGGCCCTGCTCAAGAATTAGCAGATTATTACAGCCTACAGTAACTAAAGGACTTCCCTGTTTCAATGTGTTCATGAAGTGTAATATAAATATAATCTAGAAGAGGGAAATAATATATTATAAGGTGATTTAAAATATATGCTTGAAATACACACAAAAAGGAAAAGAAGGGTTCATGTAATTTTAAGGCTTAATTTTGAGAAGCGACTAAGGTCTTTGGTAAAGATCACAATGCAACTACACCTAAAAGAACATTTTAATGGACCCCAAATGTACATTAGTGTTTGTATGTTACCTAAATAAGGCAAGAAAATTGATGCCACAGACGGGCATAAATGTACAAGTATAATGTTAAGAATAAATACATTAACATTAAATAGTAAACATTAGTATTAAATAGTACATATTAATATTAAAATAATATTAATTATTTATAACATTAACATTAAAAAATTACGGATTTCACGGTGAATCACACCTTCACTCTTAAGCAGATTCTGATAACTCTTTAAGGGCATTTGAACTGAAGAGACTAAAGGTATCTGAACTGAAGCCATGAGCTCTGAACTCTGGCGGGCCACAGGCCCAATTTATGACATTTTGTTTAATGTCTTCCCTTCTTCCATTCTTGCTTTAAAAAAAGGTCATTTCTCTAAGGGTGCCTGGGTGGCACAGCCGGTTAAGCATTCGACTTTGGCTGAGGTCATGATCTCACATTTCATGGGTTCAAGCCCCGCATTGGGCTGTCTGTGCTGACGGCTCAGAGCCTGGAGCCTGCTTCAGATTCTGTGTCTCCCTCTCTCTCTGCCCCTCCCCAGCTCATGTTCTGTTTCTCTCTGCCTCTCAAAAATGAATAAACGTTAAAAAAAATAAAAAGGTCATTTCCCTTTTGCTTTTATTATAAATCCTCTTCCTTGACTCTTTTTTTTTTAATTTCCAAATCTCTAATGGCAATATCTTCACTTTGTCATAAATAATAGAAACTACAGGTAGCAGAAAGCATTCAAGTTTAAGTTGACCCCATCACACTGAATGCATCCATTTCCTTCTTATGAAGAATCAGTTCGTATAAACTGTATCACCGTCATTTGTTCAAGGTTTTAAACATTCTAATCATTTCATCTAAAATGGAAAAATAAAATCGAATGGATTTAAACTATCCATGAAGACCGTCTGAATTGGAGAATCTGTGGAGGGTGGAAATGGTTTCCTGCACAGATTATATTTTTCCTGCCCCACTAATTTTCAAGGGTCTGTGATTCAGGTCTATAATTCCCTTGGGTCAACATCTAAGCCTCACTAAGTGCCTGAAATTCACACCATTACATAAGCTTCCTGTCAACTTACTTCTCTCTCTGCAATAATTTATTCTCTCATTAAATATCTAGTTAATGATGTGTTAGGACCTCAGTAAAAATATTCTTTAGTCTTTTCACTAAAAACTGCATAGAAACCTCTGATGCAACCAACTCAGCACATCCTTTGTCTGATAATGTGTATGTTACCTGAGACTGCAGTTCATCTTGGGACTTCAGTCTTGCCTTCTCAACTACAAACCCCTTGAAAGCAGAGCCCATGTCTTGCTCTTGTTTTCTGCTGCCCTTCTCCCTGATTATCGCTTCTCTCCACATCTGGAAGACTATAACAGAGGCTCCAGAAATGGTTGTTTACTACTGAGCTAGAACAAAACTCGAGGCTATGGGGCACAAGACATTCACATCATACCGGGCAGTGATCTGAGAGGTCAAAGGGCCATCAGCGGATCGCACCCTGTGAATCATAAGTAGTTGACATGAGTCCAAAGGCTTGAGGTGAGAGATTAATAACTGAGGAGGGGATCCATATTGGGGAAGACAAATGCATCATTTGGGAGCCCAAGTAACTTTGAGAAAGCATTCCTGATGTGATCTATTCCACCAGGAGATGAGACTTTCACCCAGGGCCACTCTTGCTTGGCAAGTTTCCACTTCATCACTAATTTATAGAAATATTTCTCCAACAATAGAATTAGAACTGAGACGCCTGGGTGGCTCAATCAGTTAAGTGTCCAACTTCAGCTCAACTCAGGATCTCATGGTTCATGAGTTCAAGCCCCACGTCAGGCTCTGTGCTGACAGCTCAGAGCCTGGAGCCTGCTTCGGACTCTGTGTCTCCCTCTCTCTCTGCCCCACCCCCGCTCACGCTCTGTCTCTCTCTCCCAAAAATAAGTAAACATTAAAATTGTTTTAAAAAAAGAACTAGAATTAAACATAAGCTGTATTATCCCAGAATATCTTGCTGTTCTTAGAAACAATATAAGCAAACTAATCTGAATCTTATTTTTTTTTTTAATTTTTTTTTTCAACATTTATTTATTTTTTGGGACAGAGAGAGACAGAGCATGAATGGGGGAGGGGCAGACAGAGAGGGAGACACAGAATCAGAAACAGGCTCCAGGCTCCGAGCCATCAGCCCAGAGCCCGACGCGGGGCTCGAACTCACGGACCGCGAGATCGTGACCTGGCTGAAGTCGGACGCTTAACCGACTGCGCCACCCAGGCGCCCCCTGAATCTTATTTAAAGAAAAGCTTTGCTGACTACAGGGTCTCTGCTTGAACCATGGGTCTTTCCCACTATATCTTTGTTTTTTGTTTTTTAATTTTTTTTAATATTTATTTATTTTTGAGAGAGAGAAAGCAAGAGAGACAGAGCATGAGCGCGGGAGGGCAGAGAGAGAGGGAGACACCGAATCCAAAGCAGGCTCCAGGCTCTGAGCTGTCAGCACAAAGCCCAACCTGGGGCTCGAACTCACGAATTGCAAGATCATGATCTGAGCCAGAATCAGATACTTAACTGACTGAGCCACCCAGGAGCCCCATTTGTTTCTTAAATTTCTACGTGGTAAAAATCTGAGCCTAAGCATGCCTGCTTTCATATTTGGCAAGAAACCTGTTTGATGTGAATGATGGAAAATGTTGCCTAAATGGATAAAGGTGCTTAAAAGTGAATTATAAACCCTGGGTGTCAGAGGAGTCAACAAATATGGAGTAACATTAAGGTTGCTAAGGCCTTTACACAAAGGTGTATATACCAATGTTAAATACATTCAAATGACTTGTTCAGGGCTAATCAGACAAGTAGGTCAAGTTTATGCTTCACTAATATAAGAATTGAGATTATATCTTGATTATGCTCTATGAGTCACCTGCTTCATGTGGGTCAGATTAAAAGCTAAGTTTAAGAATACAGCCATCTAGAAATCCTCATGGAAATATCTTGGAAGACTCAAAATCATGCATCACGAGACAAGGAAATGAATCAAGAGTTTTATAAAATGGGATCCAGAGCCTTTTCAAACATTTAAAACAAAATGTCTACACAAATCTCTACGCCTAAAGCCACCATGGACTAGAAACAAAAAAATTATCTCCGTGATAAAAATGCAGCTTCCAAATCTACACTATCCAACAGAGCCATGTCAGATATGGGAGGCGCCCTTGGCTCCTTCCCAAGAGCAACACAATTGCACAGAAGCAGCTCTGAACTCTTCAGCGGAGCTGAAGAGGAAGTTCCGAGCTGCGTTCTCTTACTGTTAAGGACATCTACTTTTTCTACCTGTCCCAAGTCATTAAATTCTTAGATTCACTTTCTGTAATGATGAGCCACACTCACGTTCATCATTAAAAAAGAAGAAAGAAACAACCTTAATGAAGACATTTGCTTTAGAAACTGCCACAATCAAAGACAGACCTTTTCAGATGTAATTAAATTTTTTTCCAAGATCATTTATCCTATTAAAATATGGTAATTTACCATGGTTTCGGGTTCTCTGAAACCTCTCTAAGATTGAAAACCGAAGTGACTTTCTTGCTCTACGCAGTATAATTTGAGCCTAAGAGAATCAGGGAGCATTTTATATTCACACAATCATGTAGAAGCTAAAACTGTTCATATGGAAGGTACTTAAAGGAATCTGATTGTACCCCTGGAATCTTCATATGCTTTGTTACTGGAGTCCAGAGGGCGCTATAGACAGAGCGGAACTGTCCTCCCCCACACTCCCTGGCAGCACACTGGCCCGATAAGGACCTAGGAAGAAAGCCCTTGCAGAGATGACATTTTGGACAATATCGGTGCGCCCAATTCAAAAATCAGCACGATTGGAGGTTTAATGAGGCACTTTGTTGTTCCCTGCAATAAAAACGAGAAAATAGAGACAGAGTTCTTCAGGCTCAATTACCACATCTGTTATTGGGCACTTTACCGTGATTGACTGGAGTGCATGTTGGACACAGTGCCAAAAAAGCCTCCCCATACAAGCAGCTTCCCGCTCGCTGCCTGAATGGCATCGGTCTCTGTTCCAACCAGGATTTCCATGGCAAACAAGCAAAGCTCGGGGCACACAAGAGCCCGTGCCAGCTGAAGCCACTTTCCCCCGATGCCAGTTAAGATGGTCGCAGGGCCCAGTTGGCTTGCTCTGCTTCTGCTTGTCCCCCTCCTCCGGGCTCCCCCACACTTCCCCGCAGCAGGTGACACGCAGGGATGGCAGAGGAACTAGGCGGCGGGGGAGACCAGGGTCCGAGCTGGGGTTTTCTTGGGATGCCTGCTTGCAGACATCGAAATGAGGAATTCCGACGCTGCAGGGGTACGCCATTTTCCAGCTTCTGCGGTAATTATGACATTAAAAAGTACGGCTAACATGTAACCCCAAGAAGCTGCTTTCTCAGGATCCCGGACCCTATGAACTCACCACCAAATTTGATTTTAGGAATGTAACCCTCATTCTGTAACATGCATATTAGAGAAACTTCCTGCCACCATTCCTTGTCCCCAGCAAAGCGAATCACTGCGACCCTCAAGCACAGAGACAAGTGTGGATATGCTAACCAAAGTGCAATTCATTTGACAAGTCCTGCTTTTATAAAGTTTGCCACCAACTTTCTCAAGGTGCAAAAATCCCCACACGCACAGCTCAAGTTACTATGTAGGCAACAGCAACATACTGACAATTATTGGCACAGAAAACCACTCTTCAGACTGGACCTAGGACCTACATTATGGCCAGGAAAGTCACAGCAATCTCATACCTGAACACACGCCAGGGAGGGAAACACAAATATCACCTAACACTGGTTGCCTCAAGTAAACAATAGCCCAATGCTACAGAAGTTGGGACACACGGTTGCAACATACATCATGAGAAAATACTAAAACGTATATACCTTGTGACTACGTTCTTCTGGAACAATCAAGAGAAAAGAAGAAAGGCCTGGAGGCATTCTCTGTCTGTAATTTGCTCCTCCAGGATGAGAATGTATAAACTTACCAGGTGTTCATCAATTGTTCTTTTATACCAAGCGATATCCATGGCATTTTGGGGGTGTGGCTACTGTTAATGGTGATTTCTGCACAGAATACAATCCAGAAAAAATAACGAGCGAAGTATGGAAAACTAGCTAGCAGGGGGGCGCCTGGGTGGCGCAGTCGGTTAAGCGTCCGACTTCAGCCAGGTCACGATCTCGCGGTCCGTGAGTTCGAGCCCCGCGTCGGGCTCTGGGCTGATGGCTCAGAGCCTGGAGCCTGTTTCCGATTCTGTGTCTCCCTCTCTCTCTGCCCCTCGCCCGTTCATGCTCTGTCTCTCTCTGTCCCAAAAATAAATAAACGCTGAAAAAAAAATTTACAAAAAAAAAAAAAAAAACAAAACTAGCTAGCAGGGAAAGGATTTTCTGAGCTCTTAGAAGAGTCTTACCAGCATTTAATAAAAATAAAAGTAACATATGGTGTTTTCTAAAAAGGAATGAACTTTTATAAAAAGCATTATCCATACACTTTGGGAAACGTATATGGAACAACTCTTTCGGTCCTTGGAATAGAGATTGGAAGTCAACTCCCTAGAGGTTTGCCCCTAGGGTGTGCCCACTTTTCGATAATCTTCCCAGCCTGAGGAGGGAAAAAAGAGCTTCAGGAAATAGATTCCAGCCTTCTAGACAAATGGCAGTCAAGTTTGGTGTCACACACTTCCTGTCAGTCATGATCACCAAAGGACCCTCTCATATTCCCTAGACTTCTTAAATCTGGCCTTTCTCTTCTCAGCCTGTATAATATACATGATTGAGGCCCTCTTCAAACTAAGCCTTTCCCTCATTCTTTTTTTTTCTGTAGCCACAAATGAGCCTTTGTGATCCCTTGAGAGGAGAAGAGAGATGGGCAGAGCATGGCAAAAGTGAAGTCAACCAATTCCGAAATTATACAAGGAATGGGTTTTGTGATATTAAAGAGAAAGGAGCTATATGTTGAAATACTTAAAAGTAAATTGGCAATGATCTCTTGGATATAATACCAAAAGCATAAGCAACAAAAGAAAAAAACAGACACATCAGGCTTCATAAAAATAAAAACCACTGTGCATCATTGTGCATCAAAGGACACCATCAACAGAGTGGAGAGGCAACCCCCACGGATTGGGGGAAAATATCTGCAAATCATAAATCTGAGAAAAATCCAGAAAATTAAAAAGAAACCTACACTCAACAGCAATAAAATAAACAGCCTAATCAAAAGATGGGTAAAGGACACGAACAGATAATTCTTTAAAGAAGACGTAGTAATGGCCAGTACGCCCAGGAAAAGATGTTCCACCTCACTAATCGTTAGGGACACGCAAATCAAAACCACAATGAGATAGCCCGATGCTCCCATTAATATGGCTATTATCAAAACCCAAAACAAACAAAACCCCCAAAATGGCAACTGTTGGTGAGGATGTGGAGAATTCGGGATCCTGTGCTTTGCTGGGGAAGTGTAAAATGTTGCTGCTTCCGTGGAAACCAGTATGGTGGTTTCCGAAAAAGTTAAAACCTGGAATTCTCACATGATGCAGCAATTCTATTTCTGGGTATATATTCAGAAAGAACTGAAGCAAGGACTTGAACAGATTTGCACACTAAGGTTCACAGCAGCATTATTCCTACTACCCCAAAAGTGGGAAGGACACAAATGTCTATTAATGGCTACAGAAATGACACGAATGTCTATTAATGGCTACATGGATAAACAACATGGGATATACACACAGAATGCAATATTATCGAGCCTTTTAAAAAGGAAGGAAATTCTGACACGTGCTGCAACATGGATCGACCTTGAAGACATTAAGCTAAGTGAACTAGGTCAGTCAGTCAAGACGACAAATACTGTATGATTCTACTTCTATGAGGTATCTAAAGTGGTCAGATTCATAGAGTCAGAAAATAGAAGGGTGGTTGCCAGGGGCAGGCGGCAAAGGAGAATGGAGAGTTGCTGTTTAATGGATACAGAGTTTCAGTTTGGGAACCTGAAAAAGTTCTGGAGACCGAGGTCGGGGTGATGGCTGCCTAACGGTGTGAATGTACCCAATGCAGCAGAACCCCCGCACTTAAACCCCACACTTAAAAATAATTAAATGTTACTCTGCCACAATAAAAAAAGAAAGAAATATCTAGAGTAAGCCAACTTCTGAGGAGTAACAGATGTCTGCCCAAGAGGTAGGGGACTCCTGTTTGCTTCTTTTTATGGCCCATCAGCATGATTAAAACAAACATTCACACATTCTTCCAGGGCTCACCATGGACCTGTAATCTGGTCTCTAGAACCAGAGGCAAATGTCAGCAAGTGTAATAACAACAGTGTGATCCTTTGTCGGCCCCAGATCATCACAGCCGCCTCCCAGGCCAGAATGTCACCTCTCTCCTCTCCTAGAGAGCTATAAAACAGATGACAATTCCTCACAGAGCCACCCGACTGTCTCTCAATGTTAAGCAAATGGAAAGCAAAGGGCATCAAACATTTCGAAGCCGCCAGGCCAGGTCGGGATTCCCGCTCTCTGCTGCTTGTTGGCCTGAACTCTGACTCGACTGTTTAACTTGGAATGAAGGCACTTCGAGATCTGGACTTGGGTGTGTTCCTTCCTTTCGCAGAGAAGTTCTAAGGCGTTTGAGGTTTGGGAAGGACTGACCTTCCTCGACTTCAGGTCTCAATTCCTCACCTTGGATTTTCCGGGTCATACCAAAATCCCTTTGCTTTGGGGTTTTATTCTCCCGCCCCCTCTACTTGCCAGTGAAGTTAAGATTACACAAAACAAGGCCTTCTCCAGTACAGAGCGCAGATTGCAATCCCTCCTGGCAGGTACTCCTGCGGACCAGTTGTTATTTATAATACCTATAGGGAGAGGAGAGATTAAGAGCTCAAGTCACACGCTGCACTTCCCCACAAAGCAGGCCACAGGGCTACCCCGGCTTCTGAGCAGCTGCTCTGTGAAGAGACAGCAAGACCTCTGTTGTCCTGCAGGGTCCGTTCAGGTCACCGCATGTGGCATGGATTAGAGAGTCCTGGTCCTCTATTCCCCGGGGGGGGGGGGGGGGGGGGGGACAGAACCGGGGGTTTACACGCCGCCCTCCCAAACCAAGGCTCTGTGCCATCACGTGATACTCTTCAGGGTCTCTTGGGGAACAAGAGCAGACATCAGACTTCACAAAATGTTTCAAAGCGAACCAGTTCTTTTCTTTCTTGTTTTACGTTGGTGTGTAAGTTTTAAAAGGAGATAGAGAACAACTCGTTTTTACGTGTTTTCCCAAAGCTCTGTCATAACGGCACGGAAGACAACGTATCCATCTTGGAGAGGAGAAGCTTTGGACTTGGTCTGAAGTTAGCTAAATTTGGACACTTAACAAAAGTTACGCCTCAGGAGGAAGGAGTCCCACATGTCGGCCGGAGGCTGTGTCCTAAGCATGAGCCAGCACAGAAAAAGAGCCCCCAGGAAAACAGCTGTCCCAAAACTCACACTCAGCTTCCGAGACCATAGAAGGGAGCAGAAAGGGTAAAGCTCTTTCTGTCACGCAGTTGTGTTTCCCCCATTTGCTGTCTAGCTCCCGGTCGTGCCAGACAGCCGCTCAGGCAGAGCTGTGCCTCTGCTCTGGGGGCCGTGGGCGGGAGGGAAACTAGAGGGACTCCATTTAAAAAAAAAATTGTTTTTAATGTTCATTTATTTTTGGGCAGAGAGAGAAAGAGCATGAACGGGGGAGGCCGGAGAGAGAGGGAGACACAGAATCTGAAACGGGCTCCAGGCTCTGAGCTGTCAGCACAGAGCCCGACGCGGGGCTCGAACTCACGGACCGCGAGATCATGACCTGAGCCGAAGTCGGACGCCCAACCGACTGAGCCACCCAGGCGCCCCTGGGGACTCCATTTTAGAAAGGCTCCATCTCCACTGGTTTTCTGCGAGGCCGCATTCACTCATGACCCGCATTTTGCCTTCAAATAAGCCAAAGAAGCCATGTTCCCATTTCAAGGGGGAAACGAGCCAGTTAATCATTCTCTGTGTTCTGTCCTAGGCCCCAAACACCCGATAACACCTAAAAGCCAGGTCCCAAACATGTCCCAGAGCACGAGCTTCAAACAAACCTTGGCGGACGTTGGCATCAATTCCCGACTCTTGGTAACTTATGGAATCGCTCCTGTTGTTCACCTGACACTCACCTCCGACTGGGCTCTACTGCGGACTCCTGGAGTATCCTAGAGTCTTTTCTAGTATAAACCCCTAACCCCAAGCAATGATGAGACTCGTTCTCCTTTCCTTTCTGAGTCTCTCAGACATTCCATCTGCTGTTCTGTCACTCACACTATTCATCAACTCCGTTTCCATTTTCTCTGGCTCGCATTTGATTTCCATCCTGCATGAAGCCAAGAACCCTCTCCTGGGTTCCTGGACCCAGTCTACCTGCATCACTCACCTACCCTACTCTGACCTGCCCACTCTGTGGCCCCAGAGGCTTCCCAGCCAAGCTCATGCAGTTGGAACAGGCCTTTCTAACCTCCTCATCTTATAAATAAGGACATCCTCCCAAAAGAGTTTTTTTTAGCTGCCGAAGATCAAACCAAGGGAGCTAGATCTCAAGACAAGACCTTTTTAGTCACTAGATACGATACTGTTTCCACCATTCAGGGCTCCCTAATAGAGTTCTAGGGGCAGAAAGCAGGCTCCTTCACTCAAGAAACATTTATTTCTTTCACTGAAGGGCATGCCAAAAGAATTAAAAATCTAATGGATTAGCGACACTGACCTTAACATCGGCATCGCAGTTAATGCTTTTCTTTTTTTTTTTTTTTTTTTAAATTTTTTTTTTTTTTCAACGTTTATTCATTTTTGGGACAGAGAGAGACAGAGCATGAACGGGGGAGGGGCAGAGAGAGAGGGAGACACAGAATCGGAAATAGGCTCCAGGCCCTGAGCCATCAGCCCAGAGCCTGACGCGGGGCTCGAACTCACGGACCGCGAGATCGTGACCTGGCTGAAATCGGACGCTTAACCGACTGCGCCACCCAGGCGCCCCGTTAATGCTTTTCATTGTCACTTAGGATTAGAAAACACCAGAAATTACCTCGAATTGATACAGTTCTAAAAGTGAACAGTTAACATTCATGAGTCGTGCTGGAATTTTGACATTGGGTGATTCCACTGCCTCCCACGACTGAGCCTAAAGCCTAAAGCCTAAACTTGAACTGAATCAATGGAGTGAAATTTCCCAAAAGTCAATCTCTCCTTAAGGCATTTTGCTTCATCTGGACTTCTTGTCTCTAACCATGGGTTCACCACTGAGCCTTCAGCGATGACTTTTTTTTTTTTTTTTATTCTGAGAAGTCACATTTTATTTTTTTTCTTCCGAATTTTTATTTAAATTCTAATTAGTTAGGGGCGCCTGGGTGGCTCAGTCAGTTAAGCCTCTGACTTCGGCTCAGGTCATGATCTCACTGTTCGTGAGTTTGGGCCCTGTGTCAGGCTCTGTGCTGACAGCTGGGAGCCTGGAACCTGCTTCGGATTCTGTGTCTCCCTCTCTCTCTGCCCCTCCCATGCTCATGTTCTGTCTCTCTCTCTCTCTTTCTCAAAAATAAATAAACATTAAAAGTAATTTTTTTTAATAAATAATTTCTAGTTAGTTAACCTACAGCGTAATATTGGTTTCAGGAGTAGAATTCATTGATTCAACACTTATATACAACACCCAGTGCTTACCCCAACGAGTGCCCTCCTCAATGACCATCGCCCATTTAGCCCGACCCCCACACACCTCCATCAACCCTCAGTCTACTCTCTATCGTTAAGAGTCTCTTATGGCTTGCTTTCCTCTCCCTCTCTCTTTTTTTTTTTCCCTTCCCTACGTTCTTCAGTGATGATTCTGAAGCCTGACACTGACCTCTCAGAAGCATCTTCACTTTCCCTAACTGCACAGCTGCCAACAACTGCTGGGCCAAAAAGAACGGGTGGGACGGCCACTACACATGGCTCCTTTTTTGCGATCACAGTGGCCAGAGCCAGGCAGAGGCCTGATCGTCTCCCCATGTCTCAGGGACTACACCGTGGAAGAAACGGCACCATGGTTCCCAGCATACCCTGACGGGGGTTTGCTCTGCCTGGGGTCTTATTTGTGATGGATCCAACCGCTAGACAGACATCGGGACGCTGCTTTTGTGTCAAGAACTAGTTCTCAGAAGTCAATGACAAAACTTGCACGGCTTCCACAGTCCTTTTAGCAGCTGACACTTTGTTCTGAAAGTCTGCCTGTCAGGTCTTGGGTGCCACCCTGCTCAGCAGTGGGGCTTGACACATTCACCATCAAAGGGAAGAGAGAGGACAAATCAGCCCCTAACACACAAAAACACTGTGGTCTCCCTTATGTGCCAGTGAATGAATCTACGTGCCATTGGACCCTAATTTCATGGTTGCATTTTTACAAACAGCTACGATCTGGCCAAGAAATGAAAAATGCTCTTCCAAACTCTCTGGCTAGACAGGACTTCCCTTAGGTCAGGCTACAAGCCATCCTCCTTGGACAGAGAATTAAGAGCTCTCTGTATGCCACACCTGAACTTTGGACAGATCCAGAAAGATCGGACGTCGGTCCTCTAGGGAGAGGGCTACACATAAGCACATGTTAGTTTGAAATTCTAAAAGCAAATTTACGGGATCACTTTTAGAAGATCCCTTGGTTGCATCACAATTCAACATCCTCAACCAAAGACACGTATCCTGGGAGGTGACAATGGGACCCCCAATGGCTTACGGGATGATCACCATCATAAACATTAAACTCTACAGAAGCGACAGAAGGCTATGGGGAGGCCCTCTGAATGGTCCCCAGGGGCTGCACAAACAAAACTACAAAGCATCATTTACATACTGCCTTGAAAGAAACACAAGGATTTTTTTTTTTCCCCCAGCCCCAGCTTGGCAGAGCTCCACATCGTAAGCTTTTTCGTCTCTGCTTTTGAACAGCGGAAGAAAAGTGCCTTTGCTCCAGGCTGGTCTTCACCAAAATAAAAGTAGACCATCTGGCCAGCTCTGCTGAGGAAGCCTCTGCACCTGAATCCATCCGTGGCTGGGCTCAGATGTAATCACTGCCCTTCCTGGAGGAGGACCTCTCCTCCTTGGTGTGAGGAACCACCTGGCCTCTTCTGGCTGAGGTGAGATGCAGCCTTAAGGGTGTGGCCGCCATTACTTACCCTCCCTCACATTCTGTCCACTTCAGTCCTGCTGCGTCCCCAGAAAGAACACCTAGGGAGTCAAGGGTTTAAAACCTGAAAATCTAAAGAGAAACTGCGCAAGGCCTTCCCTTACCTTCCGCCCTCCCAACAGCTGTGTGCACTTCCTGTTGGCTATTTCCCCACTCATACGTGCCTCCACTAGAGGAAAGATAGGATGTCCTGGGGGAATTTGAATCAAGCAGTGACGCTACCTTGCAGCCTCTGCTGGTTTGTGGCAGGTGACGAAGGCAAGATTATCCATTTGAGTGAAGATGAGGACTGTGAGTCAGGTTCACGTTTTCATGTGATTCTTACATCCCTGTAGTTCTGAATAATCTTGAAATTAGTCCAGTCCATAAAGATTTAAGTTCTTAGTCTATTTATTTTATTTTTTTTAAGTTTAATTTTGAGAGAGAGAGAGAGAGAGAGAGAGAGAGAGAGCGCATGAAGAGGGGAGGGTCAGAGAAAGAAGAACACATAGGATCTGAAGCAAAGACCCCGATGCAGGGCCCTGACAGCAAAGACCCCGATGCAGGGCTCGAACTCATGAACCATGAGATCATGATGCGAGCTGAAGCTGAATGCTTAACCAACTGAGCCCTGCAGGTCCTCCTATTTTGTTTTTTTTTAAAGAAGAAAGTAGAACAAGTGAGCATGTCTTGTTCTACTCAGACTGTCATAACAAAATATCACAGACTGGGTGACTTAACAGAAATTTATTTCTCATAGCTGTGCAGGCTGGGAAATCCAAGAACAAGGTGCTGGCCAATTCAGTTGCTGGTGAGAGCCCCCCCGCCCCTGTCCCGACTTGCCGTTGGCCTCCTCACTGTGTTTGTACAGGATGGAAAGAGAGAGCTCTGGTGTCTCTTCCTCTTCTTATAAAGTCACCAGCTCTATTGGATTAGGGCCCCACATTAGGACCCCACTTAACCTTTATCACTTCCTCATGGGCCCTTATCTCCAAATATGGTCACATTGAAGGATAAGGCTTCCACATATGAATTATGGGAGATACAATTCAGTCCAGAGCACTATGCTTGGCCATTGGGGGGGGCTGAAAGGTAAATAACATAGGTCCTATGTGCTCAAGGACCTTAAGTTCTAGAATCCATTTATTTTAGAAATAGAAGGGCCCACAGAGTTTATACAGTCTCTTCTCTCTAGCTCCAGGGATTCCTTCCAGACACGCTCCAAAAATGTGCCTCTGTGAGGTCTTTGGCTATTTCACTCTGCTTCAAGAAAGAGACACAGAGGCACAGAGATGTGAGGTGGCCTGGGGCACTGATGAGGTAACACAAATTAAATTCAAAGTGCGGCTGTGTCTCCAAAAGGAGACTCGAGATGCTAAGGCCTGGAGCATCAAACACATTCCTTGTCCCTAGACTCCTAACAATGACAGGGCAGTACCTCCCTAGGTGTTTATAAAGACTTTTTGATTCATAATGTAGGAGGAGCAATAGATGGAAGCTTGAGCCCAAGACAAGACCAGGACTGTAGTTTGGTAGAGAGAGCGACTTTGTTGTTTTCCTGAAGTATGAAAGCAGAGTTTGGATGCTAATGAACTCGACAAGTTCAACATCCAAGACAGTATGGCATATTAAAGACCTTAGACCCGAGACACCCCTTGCCACACCGGGTTCCTGCAAGAGCCTCACTGAGCTGAAAAGAGAAATGACCGTAACAAATCCTCGAGTAGAACTTGATCAGATGCAAATAAACAAACAAAACTTACTGAGCCTTTGCCATATGCCAGATAGTGTCCTTTTCATCTATTATCTCATTTAATCTGCATAATAGGTCTATGAGACCCACACTTAACTGATACAGAATCTGAAGACTGATGAAAATACACTTCTCCAAAGAAGACATCCAGATGGCTAACAGACACATGAAAAGATGCTCAAAATCACTCGTCATCAGTGAAATGCAAATCAAAACCATGATGAGATACCACCTCATACCTGTCAGAGTGGCTAAAAATGGCAACACAAGAAAAAAAAGGTGTCGGTGTGGAGAAAGGGGACCCCTCTTGTACTGTTGGTGGGAATGCAAACAGGTGCAGCCGCTCTGGAGAAGAGTATGGAAAATATAAAAATATGGGACACCTGGGTGGCTCAGTCCATTAAGAGTCCTACTTCAGCTCAGGTCATGATCTCATGGCTTGTGAGTTTGAGCCCCGCATTGGGGTCCTTGCTGACAGCTCGGAGCCTGGAGCCTGCTTCAGATTCTATGTCTCCCTCTCTCTCTGCCCCTCCCCCACTCATGCTCTAATTCTCTCTCTCAAAAATAAATAAATATTAGGGGCACCTGGATGGCTGAGTCAGTTAAGCATCAGACTTCAGCTCAGGTCATGATCTCACGGTTTGTGGGTTCAAGCCCCATGTCGGGCTTTGTGTGACAGCTCAGAGCCTGGAGCCTGTTTCAGATTCTGTGTCTCCCTCTCTCTCTCTGTCCCTCCCCCGCTTGCACGCACACAATCTCTCTCTCTCTCAAAAATAAATAAATATTAAATAAACATTAAATTAAAAAAAAAACTAAAAATAGAACTACCCTATAATCCAGCAATTGCACTATTAGGTATTTACCAAAAGGATACAGAAATACAGATCCAAAGGGGCACATGTACCCCAACGTTTGTAGAAGCACTACCAACAAGAGCCAAACTGTGGAGAGAACCCAAATGTCCACTGACTGATGAATGGATAAAGAAGATGTGGTATATATACACAATGAAATATTACTCAGCAATCAAAAAAGAATGAAATCATGCCATTTGCAATGATGTTGATGGAGCTAGAAGGTATTATGCAAAGCGAAATAAGTCAGTCAGGAAAAGACAGTTACCATATGATTTCACTCATATGTGGAATTTAAGAAACAAAACAGATGAGCATACGGGAACACAGGGGTGGAGAAGACAAGAGAGGGAAACAAACCACAAGAGATTCTTAATGACAGAGAACAAACTGGGTTGATGGAGGGAGATGGGTGGGGATGGGCTAGATGGGTGAAGGGTATTAAGGAGGGCACTTGTGCGGTGCACTGGCTGTTGTATGTAAGTGATGAATCAATGAATTCTACTCCTGAAACCAATATTGCATTGTATGTTAACTAACTGAAATTTAAATAATAATAAAAAAAAAAGAAACTGAAGTCTGGAGTAACTGGCTTGGGGTCGTACGTTCGGTAAACATTGGGACAAACTAGGATTTAAATCCAGGAACCCACACTCGGAGCATACATTACAGCATACTTGGGGCTTCACTTTTCAAACACATTTGTCCACTGGGCTAGCAGTCAGTGCTTGAAGTGTATACTAGAATGCAAATCTAAAAGGGCAGGGACCTCGTTTATCTTAGGTGTCATCCCATCGCTACCACAGAAAATTACATGGAACGTAACAGGTGCTCAGTAAATATTTACTGAATGAATAAATAACAGATTATGTCTGATTCAGTGAAATCACTGCCATAGTCTCCTCATCATCTTCCCCATTTTTATCCGATGTTCTACTTCTATCGTCAATGGCCATCTTTTGCTACCCACTGCCTGGTGACTTTAAACAGCTTTCAAAGATTTTCCAACCTGGCTCCAACCTACACGTCCAGCCTCACGTGCTGACAGTCCATTATAAAATACTCCACTCTGGTCACCGTTGCCCTGCCCCTGCCCCTGCCCAGCCGCCTCTCGCCCAGGCCATGTGCCATTCTACCAACTGAGGTATCCTCTCCCTCTTCTTGGATTATATGGAGCTCACTCACCTTTCAAGTCCAATCTCTTCCAAAAAGCCTTCTCTCATCATCAAGTGCACAGTGCTATTTTCTCTCCTGAATATGGATTCACCTGGAACATATCACCCACTCCCTCATCCTTTCCCATCTCCACAAAGAGACAGAAGGCCAAGGCCATGCCGTGTCATTTTTGATATTCTCCCCAACATACAGTAAAGGCTTGGCTTACAACAGACACATCAAGAATACAGACTGACTGAGTGATACAGAATATGTCTCATCTAAATGCAAAACATCTATTGATACGGTTTTTTTAAATAAAGGTTAAAAAAATTTCATTGAGATAAAATTCACATGACATAAAATGTTATCATTTTAACCACACCGTGCAACCATCACCATTACCTAGTTCCAGGACTTTTTCATCGCCCCAAAAGGAAACCCCATTCCTGTGACACAATCACTCCCCGCTTCTTCCTCTCCTGGCCCCTGGCAACCACTACTTTCTGTCTCTATGGGTTTGCCAATTCTGGACATTTCACATAAATGGGATTATACGTGTGACATGCGGTCATTGGTGTCTGGTGTCTTTCCCTTAGCATTATGTTTTCAAGGTTCATCTATGTCCTTGACGACATGTATCATATTTCATTCCTCTTAATGATTGAGTAATATTCCATTGTGTGGATATATGACATCTCGTTCATCCACTCTCCAGTCAATAGCCAGTGGAAATTCGGGTCGTTTTCACCTTGCGGTTATTGTGAATAATGCTGCTATACACATTTGCGGACAAGCTTTTGTTGGAACACTTCCATTCTGCTGATATCTTACTAGGAAAGAACAAATTAACTAAAAGCCTCATCCTGATTCTATAGCAGATATAAAACTTTTCTTTTAGTACATTATTATCTTCATTAAAAAACATTCATGCTCATGAGTAAATTTAACTGTTATTGTATTCCAGAATATTTTAAATTTCTGATAGCTTATGTTTTGTCTCCGAGACTATTTTCTAACTTCTACATTCAATTAACAGGATCTTTAAATTTTTTTTTTCAACGTTTATTTATTTTTGGGACAGAGAGAGACAGAGCATGAATGGTGAGGGGCAGAGAGAGAGGGAGACACAGAATCGGAAACAGGCTCCAGGCTCTGAGCCATCAGCCCAGAGCCTGACGCGGGGCTCAAACTCACGGACCGCGAGATCGTGACCTGGCTGAAGTCAGACGCTCAACCAACGGCGCCACCCAGGCGCCCCCAATTAACAGGATCTTACGTAAACACTTGGATGATTCTTTTACAAAAGGCATACACAAATCTTATTCCTGGTAATTATTCTTCACTATTTTAACATTATTTGGTGTTCAGTAATGGTAACTAATATTGGCTGAGAGCTTACTATGTACCTACCACTACGCTAAATGTAACAACACTCTTGGACGTACATACTGTTAGCATTTCCCAGGTGATGGAAAGAGGTCTGGAGAGCTAAAACAGCCTGCCCAAGGTCATAAAGGTCGAAGGGGTAGAGATGGGATCCTGAACCAGGTTGCCATATTTCATACAGTAAATGACAAGGCCAGCCTGGAATAGACCCAGACCATCAAAATCTTGTCTCTTAATTCACGATTTGAATCACATGTGTTTGTGTAAGTCAACAGTTAACCTTTAAGTCCAATACCTAAAGGAGGTATACAGAATGGGTATGGAGATGCCCCACAGATGTGCTAGAACCATTCCAAGGCCAAGAACTCCACATTCTCCTTCAAAAAACCTACGAAAAACAAAACACTCCTGTTTTCTCTGTTTCAGTCTACTAGCTCTAGATTGTAACAGCAAGTTAGAATGTTCTACAGGTAAGATGCCCCACACTGCTGATGACTGATGTCCTCTTGACAGAAATAGGACCACAGGCCACTCTTGTGTCAGAAGCATCCTTTTGCTTATGGGGAAGCTTCATATTCAGAGGTACTGCTCGTGGAGTTCAGGAGATGATGGCTGAAATAAGTGAGAGAGAGGAGCCCAAGACGCCATACCTCCTATCGCTTTGTCCCCATTAGCAAAATGTGAGGAAAAAAAATGAAAGCATTCCAATATTAGACTTGAGGAAAGATGGCATCTAAAACTAAGGAAAAAAAATACATGGTCTATAGTCTTAGTCTGATTTTCCTGACAGATTACAATGAAGGTGGAGGGTGGAAAACGGGACTGAGATTTGCTAGTTGGCCAATTTGGAGGGCTGCTTGTGTTTTAGTTTCTAAAGAGTGGGGCTCTGCTAATGCTGTTGACTTCCTAGTCACTGGATTTGCTGCCTAGAAAAGTCAGTCAACTATGTTGGTGCTGGCCCATCGCTTTCTGACACAGAGCTCTACCAACCACAGAAAGAGGGGCGAATTAATGGATATAGAAAGCTCCAGACCCTCGTAGCTACACCAGGTTCCAAATTATATGACAGTTGGGGTTCCCAAAGTTGGCTGTTTTCTATCACTGTATAACTTTAATTCTATATTAAACACTACGCTTCAAATGTTTTTGAACTTTTTGTTTAAGTATAAAATACATACCAAGAAAGGATACAAACAGAGTTGAACAGCTCAACACATTTTCACAAAATGAACACACTCACACAACCAACACCCAGATTAAACAGACCAGAAGCCCTCCTCGGCCAGGGTTTTAATTCTGACACAACATGAAGGGCCAGCAAGCATCCCATGCCTAAAAAAGCATTTAGTACGGAACATGCCATGTGGCACATAAACCACAATAAAAGACAACATATCACTTCTCTATTTGTTCAACGAAAGCTGCATCAACACAGAACTTCAAGTAGAGCACGGTCATGCCTCATAGCACCCAGGAGTCAGCCTCTCCAAATCACAGGAGTGGAGCCAAAGGAACAGGCCTAATGACAATGAGGTAAAAATTAATTAACTAATCAGGAGCATGGTCAACACAGTCTTTTCGCCACCTGCAAAGAACAGTTTTCCCTTCCCCTTCTCCACTTCAAAAGTACCTACATCACTGGTAAAACCAAATATCCACTTAGTAAAGTATAAACAAACTGCAAGAGGAGGGAGAATGGAAATATAATGAAGAAAATAAAGCCACTTGCCTCTCTGCAATCCACTTGCTTCTCCTTCTTTAATGGATTTACAGTAATAGTCTATCATCAAGGTACAATGACAGACTTAATTACAAGAAGCTCTAAGTGATCTAAAGAAAATCGTATATTGCCATCTCCTGGGTACAAACCTCCTTAAGCCTAATCTTCCCAGTCAGGAAACCTCTTATCTCAAAGACAAAAGGATTCCTACTGGCCAATGAATACCAGCTGTCTGAATACTCTTTGTAAAAGGGCCCTCCACAGCCCACTACATCCAGAAAAGACTTTCTGCATTCTACCTCACTCAGGGCTGTATTCTGTGCTGAAGGAAGGGAAGGGGAGGGGAGGGGAGGGGAGGGGAGGGGAGGGGAGGGAAGGGAAGGGAAGGGAAGGGAAGGGAAGAAAGAAAGAAAGAAAGAAAGAAAGAAAGAAAGAAGAAAAATAAAGGTAGGAAGGAAGGAAGGAAGGAAGGAAGGAAGGAAGGAAGCCTTCTACAAATATCCACAGGAACTAGGGACTAAGTTTCCCTTTGAAGGAAACTCAGAGGCAAAGACTGAATGAATGGCATACTTTTTCATAAAGGGAGTAATGAGGCTAAAAGAACAATCCTGTGCGAAAAGTCTGTGACCTATGCTGAGGCTATGACCTTGAATTTGAATCTTCGGACACAAAGAATGTAGCCAATTGTTGAGCTCTGAATTAGATCTTTACAGGAAGTTTGCAAGCCTTTCCCTCTGGGGCTAGAATCCAGTTTGGAAGTTGAGGGTGAGGGGTGGTATCTAAATGATAGGGAAGCCCCCAACATCATAACTGTCCATACACATCAACTTTCTAATGGATTTAACTGTATCTCAATCGCAGAAAAACCTTCTTGGCTTCGAAATTTATTATCTGAATCTAGATTTGGAAGGATTATGAACATATCATCATATACACAGGAACCATACCCCTGAACAGTTTATCATTCTTGGAGTTTATAGGCCTTGATTTAAGTGGACTTTCAGATCAAACACCTGCCTTTGATGAGCCCAGGGGAAAGAGGTGGAGAAATGTGCTTGCGCCTCTCATGGATAGAGAGAGGTCTTTTTAAGGTTTTAAATCAATAATAAAAACCTGCAATAAGGTGAGTCAGTGGAACATATTCAGAAACAGTTCTTCATTGGCCAAAGATCAACTGGGAGTTCTAACGGACCTGTGTCTCCCTAACACCACATCTCATGCTCCCAAACCAGATTAATGATGCTTCTACAGAATTATTTTCTTCCTTCCCAAATCCTACCTCTGACACATTGCTGCAAGTAGTTTAACTGTGAAAGGCCTTGACCTCCTTTCTTTGTCTCTCCAATTCAAGTGTGTCTGTTTCCTTGGGGCTACCAAGCTCAGTTGGATGGCTGGCCGGAGCAGAATGTAGCATCAGCCAACCCCGGAACAATGGGCCCCTTTCTCTGGCTGTCACATGAACAGCGTAGTGTTGCAGCCATTGTCCCTCTAAGCGGAGAGGGAGAGGCACGGGTTCTCACAGACTAGCTATTCTCCCTGACCCCCTCTGACCAAGTCACTAAAATGTTTTTTTTTTTTTTTTTTAAAAAACAAGAAGAAGAAAGAAAAAGGAAAAAAGTTGTGCTTTCTGAATGGAGCAAAAGAGCCCTAACAAGGATTGCAGTGCATCCAGGGACCACCTGGATCAGAAGACCTTGCCAAAAATAAACATCCCTGGGCCCCACAACACACCAATGGGGTCCAAATCATTAGAACGGGGGCCAGTGTCTGCCAGTGATTCTCAGGCCTCTGTTTGAAAACAGGCTGCACAGAGGTCTCAAGTCTTGCTAACCTCTCTAACGAGCAGAGTATGCACGCCCCTCTGTTCAAGGGAGGCACAGGAGATGGGGGTATACTGAAAGGCAGATGCTCTCTGCTGCAGGTACCAAATCTCAGTGCTGGGGAGGGAAACACCAAGAGAAGGCAGGTGAGAATGATCGGGTCACCGAGGAATGTGGAGAGGAAGACTGGACATGAAAAGAAAACAGCTGGTCTGAAGGTAATAAGAATTGGGGGTAGGGTCAGCAATGAGGACAAGGGGGAGGAGCAGAAAAGTTAAAAGAAAGCACAGAAGCCATCTAAAAGACGCTGGAGCCTTCAGCAAAACATGGACGGGAAGAAAATTCCAGGGATGGTGGGAACAAACAGCTTTTAAAAAAACCAGTTTCATGTCCAGTTTCAAATAATTTAATAATTAATAGTAACCAATAATAACGTATTAAATGATTATAATTAATATATAATAGTTAATAATAATGAATGGTTTGATAATTTCAGAATAGCAACCAATAAAAATATATGAAAGGATTATAACTAATACATAACCATTAACTATACTAATAAATTTTTTTAATGTTTATTTATTTTTGAGAGAGACAGAGAAAGAACTCAAGTGGGTTGGGGCAGAGAGAAAGAAAGACACAGAATCCGAAGCAGGCTCTGGGCTCCGAGCTGTCAGCACAGAGCCCGACGTGGGGCTCGAACCCATGGACTGTGAGATCATGACCTTCGGTGAAGTTGGACGCTCAACCGACTGGGCCACCCAGGCACCCCAACAATAACAAATAAATTAATGGTTTAATGGCTTTAAGTCTTAAGACATGAACTTCCTCCACAGTCCCAAGCCTTAAAGGTCAGCTACTCAGAGCTACACGTTGGGTGACGCTTTGTAAAATTAAAGAAAGAGAAAGTGACATCCGTGGTTCGGTGGACAACTTCACGTGAGAAGACACGGCACAGCAGTGTGGCAAGATAATCCCTAAACTGAGGATCTGAAGGGAAAGTACGAATTCAGATCCAGATGATGCCCCTGACCCTACCCCCACCCTCAGTAAGCCCCGTAGTTGTTGAATGAGTTAAGTTTCCTCATTTCACGCCTTCTCATGGAACGGGAGCTCCATTTTTATGTGAATCCCAATAGGTGTCCCAAACCACATCTGGTTTAGATAATGAAAGAGCAGTGTCCTACGAGGGGCTCCTCTAATGTCCATAGTGCTGTGGGAGCAGGCTGAATCCAGTCCTGGGGTCCCCTGTATGTTAACTCACCACTCCCGTGGAACGCTTGAGCCACCGTTCTTTGAAACATCTAGCAAACGTCTGCAGCTGTGTGTTGGCTGAGCTCGTTTCCTTATCTAATACGTGCCGTGCACACTCGAGTCCTCTCTCTTCAAAGCCCCACAGTGCCAGGAAAATTTTGGCAACACACCGAACCCTCTCTCTAGAAGGATCTCTCGGAGAAGTTCTCAGAACGGCCTACTGGCCCTTACAACACCCAGCCTTACCCACTCAGTTGTATTTTTTTTTAATCTTTATTTTTCTTAAGGCAAGTATCTCAGTAATTCCACATAATAATCATCCCCTTGCCCTATACACCTGATAAATATCTGATTGGGCAAAAATAAAACTCAAACCAACTTCTTTCTTAAAGAATGCAAACGTCACATCTTGTCCTCAATTCCTTGTCCAAAATAAATAAATAAATAAAGTAGTGTTCTAAACATATCAATGGAGGTAGGTATTTAAAATTTTTCATTTTGGTGGCAAAATTAATCCCCTGGGCCCCAAACAAAGATTTTATACTTCTGTTTTGCTCCTGGAGAAACAAGTTAAGTCTGTGTTTTGATTTTCAGTTTACCATTAAAAAAAATTTTTCAAAGAAGACAAACATGATTCTTTCCCAGAAGGTATTTATATGGTACATAGTGAGATGATCACCTATGGCGAGGTTTGAGAACTAAGCAAATCTGTGTAGCTCATCCGGATCGGCCAGGATGTTCATGACAAGGCACTCAGTCACCCACCCTCTAGGATAGGGCCTCCTTGCTCTCAAAGATAAGATGTTTTTAACAGATGTTAATATCCTGCACATGTACCCATTAAGACGAGGTTCCCATGCTGAAATACTGTTTTCTTTGTCTTAGAAGGGGGGAAGGGTACAATTTATTGCCTTCTGAGTAGGAAACTGAGGTGGTTAAAATGCTTTACATAGTCTCTTTATCTAATAGCATAAATCACTACAAATGAAACAAGAGAGGAAATCACTGGAAATGAACCTCCATCATAAGAGGATAGATGATCACATTCACGCTTTCCAGACTGGCTAATGGCAGAGTATGCATTATCAAATGACATCCACATGCCAACCTGTAGTTTCGCAAATAAAATTGTATAAAGTAAAACAACACTGGTTTGTGCTTTCTTTTTTCCCTCATCACATGAGAAATCTTTGCATCAAGTGTGATAAATTAATCTTCTGCAATAACTGTCTTTAAAAGAGAGTGATCACTGTGAAAAATAATCTTAAATTGCGAGGAAAAGAGAGTGTAGAGATAAATAAAAAATCTTGGGAAATTCAGATAGAATGAATGAATGAATGAATGAGTGAGTGAATGAATGAAGGAATGAATGAAGAGACGAGCTAAGACACTCACAGAAGTACACACAGATGCAAGCTTAAACTAAGGTAGAAAAAGTTCATTTTGGAAATAGCGCTGAAAAGGAAGACAAATCAACAAAACCCAATGAATTGTAGTTGATTCTTAAAACTGAGCTAATTTTTAACACAGAACACTGGGCGCACATCCTTGAGAAATGGAGACCACAGGCAATTCTTAATATTGTTTGTGTGAAGTCCAAACAATCAGGACGTTTGTACTCTGTGTGCTGATACTGCTCCCTTCCTGCCCTATGCCACCAGAACTTTCATGCATCAGCCTATGAATGAACACTTTTCATGGTTCATCCTTTGGTGAAGCTGCCCATGAGCTAAAATTTCCATCTTTGTCATTACCCCACAATGTTTGTTCACTTGTTTGCATGTTATTGCCTATTTCAATAATTACAAAAAATGAGTGAGATGGGGTGCCTGGGTGGCTCAGTTGGTTGAGCGTCCGACTTTGGCTCAGGTCATGATCTCACGGTTCATGAGTTCGAGCCCTGCGTTGGGCTCTGTGCTGACGGCTCACAGCCTGGAGCCTGCTTCAGATTCTGTGTCTCCCTCTCTCTCTGCCCCTCCCGCTGTCATGCTCTGTCTCTCTCTCTTTCTCAAAAATGAATCATAAAACATTTTTAAAATATTAAAAACAAAAAAGGAGTGAGAAATGAAACAATTAAAAACCTAAAGTAATAAGAAGAAGTTTTTGTCTCATGAAACTTAACACAAGTGACCAAAAACGGGAGTTATTAGACACGCAAAATAATGGCCAATCTTAAGCCTGAATCAAGACATTTGCTGAACTTAAACAGATCAACTGTTGTTCAAATGAGAAGGAAAGCACCAAAAGTATAGAATGTTTAAAGCGAGAAAAATTAAAGAAAGGAGTAAACACCGAATGCAGTGTGTAAATGGCTAACTATAATTAAACATTTTGTAATTCACGTGGCTCCCAGGGCCAGCATCCCTTATACATGGTAGGCTTTTGCACCATCGATCTTTGGACCTATTTTTAGGAATGCATCCTGTACTAAAGTAGGAAAAAAGAGTACTAAACTGGTCACCATATTTATGATTGAATATAAAAACAAATACAAAGGGATGTATAAATTGACAAGCACGGGGCAAAAGTGCTTTGCTTTTACTGGCACTGGCACTTCCAGGGCCCCGACACTGTCATTCACAACGAAGACCATCCCACAGGTATCATACGCTCAGCTCTTATATCATAGCTCTGCCACGGTGTTGAACATGCAACATCAATGCGATGGCATCTAGTGTTTCATAAGTCTCAGGATAGTCTATCTTGCCCATTTACCACTCCGGGTTACTAACTGTGTATACTATGCCTAGCCAAATTGTAAGTTCTTGACTGGCTTCTCCACAGCCCTTGGTACGTACGTAGTGCCTATCCCGAACGCTCTGTGTGCTAAGGAATGTCACCTAGCATTTATTCATTCCATCTTCCCCCACCTTCCTTAGGCATTTATTATGTAACTCCTATGTGCCAGCCACGCAGATAAAGGCTTAAAATAAGGAATGGTAAACTCACCAATCAGCTGGACAAACATCCAGGGAACAAACACGTTTGACACAATATCATAGATGCCACAGTAAAGCTATCCACACAGTAGACTGGGAATCATAAGAGATATCGCTGAGTTTCTGAGAGACAATTAGGAAATTAGGGTGAGTCTCGAACTGTATCTTGTAGGATGAATGAGTAATATAGGGATTGGACGAAAAA
Organism: Prionailurus viverrinus; assembly: GCF_022837055.1. NCBI lineage: Eukaryota > Metazoa > Chordata > Mammalia > Carnivora > Felidae > Prionailurus > Prionailurus viverrinus. The sequence continues at coordinate 105,364,149 of NC_062561.1, read as the reverse complement.
GAGGAATAAAGACATTTCGGGCAGAGAAAACAGCATACACGGCTAGGTTGGGGAGAAGTAAGAGCAGGCAATGTATCTTCTAAGGAAGAAGAACAAGGTCAAGATTAGTGGGGCAGGAGGCCCGCAGAAGAGGCGAGCAGAAAACCTGGTATTTTGCTCCTACTTATCGGGTTAAAGACGTTAGGCGTTATGCTCTCCACCGGTGTTACTCCAATTGTGATCTTAGGTCACCTCCACCAGATTCATTTAGGGATCTGCTCAAATGCAGATGTCTGGCCCTTGCATCTAGAGTGAAGCCCTGCAATCTGCATTTTCAATAAGCACCTGGGTAACACTGATGCTTACCACCCGGAGAGCTGCCAAAGATTTTTAAACAAGGTAATGACATGATCGGATTGGTGTTTAAAATGTTTTTTTTAACGTTTATTCACTTTTGAGAGACACAGAGCATGAGCGGGGAAGGGGCAGAGAGAGGGAGACACAGAATCCGAGGCAGGCTCCAGGCTCTGAGCCGTCAGCACAGAGCCCGACGTGGGGCTCGAACTCTCAAACTGCAAGTTCGGTCGCTCAACTGGCTAAGCCACTCAGGTGCTCCCAGATTTGTTTTTAAAACCGTGCTACTAGACTGAGCAGACAACCACAAGGAAGGTACACTCACGGCTGCTGCACGAGCATGTCACTTGGGTTTGCCATAGGGAACTTGTAAAACTGCGGACTTTTCACCTATCTCCCAAGACTTACTGCACGTGGATCAAAGTGGACGGGGCTGGGATTTTTTTTAATTATTTTTAAATTTTTTTTTAATGTTTTTATTTATTTTTGAGACAGAGAGAGACGGGCACGAGTGGGGGAGGGGCGGAGTGCCAGGGAGACACAGAATGGGAAGCAGGCTCCAGGCTCTGAGCTGTCAGCACAGAGCCTGGCACAGGGCTCGAACTCATGAACCGTGAGAGCATGACGTGGGCTGAAGTCAGACGCCTAACCGACTGAGACATCCAGGCACCCGGGCGGGCTAGGATTTATACTAGGTTGAACAGTATGAAATTGCCATTTTATATAGGTAAACAATGGGCAAATTGTGGCCATTTCTCATAGCCCAGTCTAACTAAAGCTCAGAGTAACTGAGGATGTGCACACAGAGCTGAATACTTTTCCTCTTCTATTAATTATCGACCCCATTACTCACTTGGCCTGCAATGATGGAAGTGACATAATTTACAGACCTAAGACAAACAGGAGGTTCAAAAGCAACAACCAATGAAGCAAAGCAGCTAATCTGGGGGCTGCAGAGACAGAAGGGACCCTGGAGATTCGCCTGCTCTTTCCCCACCTCCCAACACAAATTAACATAGGAGGAAGCTGATGGGAGAAGTAACCTGCTGGAGGTTACCCTGAATATTTTGTTCAATTGCTCAGTGATACGTTCTCTTCATTTTAACAGATCTTGAAATCGTTATAGCTAAAAAGTATTTGGGATTTAATTTGTGGAGAGCTAGTGTCACAGGATGCCCTCAAATGCATAACATGGGGGGAAGGGGAGACACGAGGCCAATACTCAATACTTAAAATGAAGCCAACAAACTTAAATGATATGGAACATAGACCAGCACTTGAAATGTAATAGCGACTCAATAAACATTCATTGAACGAGTGAATGACCTCCAAGAAATAGGTTAACGGAGGTATATTCACGCAAGGAGTTTCTAAGGCAGTGTGCGGGGTGTAAAAGACTGTAGATCTCCCACCGGCCAGTCTGTCCCAAGCACCCTTTGGCCCCCAACCATGACCTCTCCTCTAAAATCCCAGCCCTGCCACATGCACCTTTCTTTCCTCTGAAAGGATCCCAGCAGACAGCAACACAAAGATCATGTGTGAGTTAAATTTGGCATTACATCTCGTCCTAGGTGATTGTGACGCACACATGAGCGCAGCCTTCACAGCTCATCCCAGCACAAATAATAGCTTACACTTCGCTACATTATGGTGATACAATGGTTAACGTTAGCTGTATGGTCATCACCATCACCATAACTAATTATCTGCCAGGCTTTTAGCACTCCACGGGCGCTGACTCCCGTGACTCATTGAATCCTTTTAACAATCCTCTGGTGTAAGGATTTTCATTACCATTCAGAGTTTATAGATGAAGATAAGAGAGATTAAGTCACTTGCCCCAAACGCCACAACTGGAAAGGGGAAGGGCTGAGAGTTGACCTCAGGTGGCCCGGTCCCCAAACTCACCCTCTACTTAACTCTTTGATCTCAGAGCAGCAAAACTAAAAGTACGCTGCAAGCCAAGCCCCCAGAGCAGTCATGTCAGGAAGATGACGCTTCTGGACAAAAAGATTGGATCCTTGCCTTTTCATCCATAAGGAATGAAGTATCTTCAGTTGAGAAGACCATACACAACGTGAGATCCAGGCTATGAAGGAGAAAGGCAAGAAGAAACAGCGAGAAAGTCATTCTCCTCTGTCTAGCTCGGATTTTACTGTCTGAGAACTTTTTGGCTAATAAAAATCCCAAGCTTTAACTCTTCCCCCTAAAGAGTTTGGGTCTTCCTATGAGGATATTATCTAAAGAAACATCAAATAAATCATTACACCTCATTTACTCCATGGTACCATCCCCAATTCCAGGAAGAACTATAAAGACAAAATATTTCCCTTAAAGCAGGGCTCCAAGTCCCAGTTCTTTAAAGGACTGCCACAAGATAGATCTTTCTGCGGTCTGAAGAACCGCCCCTCCTAACATTCCCTGTGAAGCCAGGCACACCAACAAGGAAGAGATCCCTCTGGTCTAAGTCACCAGACTGTGATCCTCACACCCCTAAAGGACTCCGAGAACGCAGGAAGAGGGAGCATCCCAAGCCTGTCTGCACAATGTGAATTATCAAGTCCTGGAGAAAGAAAAGTTTGGAAAATAAGGAAAGGTCCCAGAGAAGGCAAGCTGGTGTGGAAGAAAGGGTCCTGCTGAAACTGTTTGTCCTTCCCAGTCTGAGTCCACGCTCAAAACCTCCCTACATCCAGCTAGGATACCCGTCAACAGAGAATAAACACAGAAGAGGCAATGCAAGGGCAGAAATTATGCACAACAAAATGCGTAATGGAGGTGTCTCCCCAGGAAAAATACTCCAGGAAGTTCCTATATAGCCCCCCAAAACAGGACCAAATGTAAACAGTAACAATGAACCCTTGAGACAAAGTAAACAACCCAGACTGAGCCCATCCCGCCCCGGCTCACACGGCACCCGGGTCTCCAGACTAAAGGAAAATATGTCCCCAACCCGTAACAAACCAGCCAGCGTCGGGCCAAGGTCCAGGAGGTGTCAGAAGTGAGTTTGCCCAACTCTTACCCAGGTCCCGAGATCCTGAGATTTGCAGCACAACCCTTTCTGCCCGGTTTTCACCCAACGCCGGCCGAGAAACAAAATCTCTTCCAACAGCGCAGTTAGCCTCCAAGTAGCGTCCCTGAAGAGAGCGATACCTGGGGGGCGGGGGGGGGGGGGGGGGTGTCAGGCTCCAAGGTGGACACGCGGGAAAGGAGGCCGGTCTCCGCGCGTTTCCAGACCCCTAGTTTTGCGCACCGGGGAAGTACTCGTCGCAAACTTCAACCAGGCTTTCCCGGTCTGGCCCGAGATGCTGGAGGAGGAGGGGAGTAACCCGAGCCGGGGCTGGGATGCGAGCAGTTGCCGCTGCTGCAGCTGCCGCCGCCGGGGCAGTGACCACTGGGGGGTGTCACTTGGCGCCTCTCACTCCCTAGAGCACCCGGCAGGATCCTACCGGCCAGACTGTGAGACCCGACCGCGGGTCTCCCCTGCCCGGAGCGGCTTCCACCCCCTGGGAGTGACCCCAGCAGAGAGACCGGTCACGAAGTTGGCAAAAAGGGTGGGGGCAGGGGAGTCACCGCAAGAAATGAACCAAGGGGTGGTGGAGAGGGTGCCTGTCTGCGTTGAGCGCGCGCGCCCTAGTCAAAGTCCCTGGCAGGTGTTCTAGACCCTGTAGCAGGACTTGAGGTACTGGGGACAGCGCCCGAGCGGCCAGCTGGATGGACGGTTCGTCCCCACTGGTGCCAGGGAAGGAGCGCGAATGGGGGACGGAGAAGGGATAGGTGACCTAGGCGTGCCAGAGCGTGCGCTGCGGCCACAAAGTGGTTGGAAGGTGGAACGAGGAAGTCGCGGGGAGAGGGGGGCAATGAGGGAGTCTGCTTTATAGAGGCGGGGCAAAGAGAACTCCCGGGACCCCGCAGGAGAATCCATCCAGGCCCTCCGCCCGACGTCGCCCAGAGATTTCTTGGGGAATGGCTCCCTCTGCCGACTAGCCAAGGAGGCCCCAGGAGACAAATCCCAGAACGTGAGAAGGAAGAAAAGGTTTTCCTCCGTTTGAGGGTTGGCCTAGACGCAAATTCTGCAATCTGTTTCTCTAACTGTCCATCTTCTTCTTCCCTCCCAAAGAACTTGCCCGCGTCCAGACACGATGCAGGCGGACACAAACCTTTAATTGATGGAGAGTTCTTATATTAAGCTGCATTCTCCCATGACCCCTCACACACCCCTCCACCACCCCTCCAAAAAAAGGCTTGCGCTCCATGCCCAGGCCAGACGATCCTCTCCTACCAGATTTCTCTTCCTTACATTAACATGAACTCTTTCTTTTTGGAGACCTCTCAAACGCATATGCGCCTCCAGTCAGTAAAAGCATCGGCACTAGTCCATACTCAAAATTATGCTTGAATGAATAAGCATGTATCACCATCTTCCTAGGTCACACCCCTGGAAATACACAAGGGAAGAATTCGTTTGTTTGGTCCATTGTTCGTTTACCAGGCATCATTTCCCCTTCTTCTAGTTAACGGCAGTTCCATTTTTTTTTTTTTTTTTTTTTTTTTTTTTTGGAGGCCACTCCTGCCACACTTAGCACAGTCTGGATTGGAAGGCCTCTCAAAATGGTCCAGCTTTTCCAGGTCCGAGAGTGGGCACCTGCCCTAAGCTAGTCCCTTCAGACCTTCTCTGCCAGGAGTGTAAGCTTTGATCAGAACCACAAATCTAGAGCTGATTGACCATATGACTGTGTTCTGAAGATTGGCCAGGAGCTCATGTCACTTAATCCCCAAAGCTATCCCCGCTTTAAGTTTTATGAACTTGGTTGCTCCACTGCCTCTGATTTTTCTAATCAACTATATTGAGACATGATTTACATTCAATGAGTTGCACTCATATTAAGTATACAGCTCGATGAGTTTTCAGCAAATGTGCACATGCATGTAGCCACTACCACAATCAAGATGATGCATAACTCCATTGCTCTAGAAAGTTCCTTTGCACCCTGTTGAAGTGTTTCCACACCATGTCATCCCCACCAAGCTGCTTTCTGTAACTACAGATTGAATTCGTCTTCTCTCTAGTTTCTAGAATGGAATCACATAATATGTATTTCTTTGTATCTGGCTTCCTTCACTGAGCCTAATGTTTCTGAGATGCATTGATGTTGTTTGTATCAGCAACCTGTTTCTTTTTATTGCTGAGTACCATTCCACTGGATGGCTATGCCACAATTTGTTTCCCCATTCACCAAATATTGATAGACATTTGGGTTGTTTTGAGCTTAGGTTCATTATGAAGAAAGCTGCTAGGAACATGGTTGCACAAGTCCCTTTGTGGACAGGTGATGTTATTTTTCTTCTTTCAAAGCACTGGAATTACTGATTTATACAGTAATTGTATAATTATATAATAGTTTTCCAAAGTGAATATATCACCCTTACGTTCATACCAGCAACGTTGGAGAGTTCCTCCACATCAACAGTCGGTACTGCCATTCTTTTTATTTTCGTGACTCTACTGGATATACAGAGGTATCTCACGGGTTTTTTTTTTTTTCAACGTTTATTTTTGGGACAGAGAGAGACAGAGCATGAACGGGGGAGGGGCAGAGAGAGAGGTAGACACAGAATCGGAAACAGGCTCCAGGCTCTGAGCCATCAGCCCAGAGCCCGACGCGGGGCTCGAACTCACGGACCGCGAGATCATGACCTGGCTGAAGTCGGACGCTTAACCGACTGCGCCACCCAGGCGCCCCATCTCACGGGTTTTTTTAAACGTCTTATTTACTTTTGAGAAGGTCTGTGTGAGTGGGGGAGGGGCAGAGCGAGAAGGAGACAGAGGATCTGAAGCAGGATCTGTGCAGCGCTGAGTCCGACACAGGGCTCGAACCAACCAACCGTGAGAGCATGACCTGAGCCCAAGTCAGACGCTTACTCCATTGAGGTGCCCCTCTCATTGTGGCTTTAATTGCATATCCCTAATGACTAATGACGGTGACCATCAAAGGTGTTTACCATCTTTTCGTGTGCTTGCATGCCATTTGTCCTTCAAGGAAGTGTCCAAATCTTTTGCACATTTTTTAATGAGGTCATTTGCATTCTTGTTATTGTGTTGTAGGAGTTCTTTATATGTTTTGAATACCAGGCCTTTGTCAGATATGCGTGTAGTACGTATACCCTTCTGATCTGTTTCTTGCCTTTCAACTTCTTGACGTTGTGTTTCAAACAACATAGGTTTTTTATTTTGATGAATTCAAACTTACGAATTTCTTATTTGATCGTTGGGTTTTTATGTTTTGTCTAAGAAAATGCTTACCCCCAAGGTCATTAAGATACTCTCCTATGGCTTCTTCCAGAAGTTTAGTTTTAGCTGTTATGCTTAGGTGTGTGATCCATTTAGAGTTAATTTTTGTACATGGCATGAAGTAAGCCCATTATTTTTCATGGAGGTATCCAGTTGTTTCGGTACCATTTGTCAGAAGATTGTCTTTTCCCAGTTGAATAACCTTGGCACTTTCACGAAAATCAACTGGCCATATGAAAAGGAGTCTGTTCCTGGACTCACCACTCCTTTCATTTGATGTACATTTCAATTCTACGCTAATACAATGCTGTCTTGATTACTAAAGCTTTATACTAAGACTTCAACTTAGGTATAATAAATTTTCCAGTTTTGTTCCTTTTCCTAAATTTGTTTAACCCTTCAAGATTGTGTTTCTAAAACTTCATTATGAAGTTTGGAATTAGCTTGTCAATGTTTTAAATTTTTATTTTATTTTATGTTGAGAGAGAGGAGGGGGAAGGAAGGGAGGGGCAGAGAGACAGGGCCGAGAGCGAATCCCAAGCAGGCTCCATGCTTAGCAAAGAGCCCAACGTGGGTTTCCATCTCAACGACCATGAGATCATGACCTGAGTGGAAATCAAGAGTTGGACATTTAAACGACTGAGCCACCCAGGTGCCTCACCTTGTCAATGATTTAAAAATTCACTTTGGAATTTTGATTGAAAGTGCCTGGTATATATCGATAGCCTCAAGGAAAATTGATACATGAATAGTATTGAATCCTCCAATCTACAAACATGTTGTATCTCTCCATTAATTTAGGTCTTCTTTAATGTCTCTCAGTAATATTTCTTAATTTTCAGCATACTAGTTTTTCACATATTTAAAAAATGTATCCCTAAGTTCCTTTTTATTTTTGATGCTACTATAAGCTGAATTATTTTTCAATTTCAGTTTCTGATTATTACTAGTATGGAGAAGTGAACTTGGAATTTTGTGTGGTAGCCTCGTATATTTTACAGCCTGACTAAATTTACTTACTAGCTCTAGCAGCTTTTTTTTAAAAGTTATTTAGGATCTTCTACCTACAAATAGGGTTTTGCTTCTTTTATTTCTTTTTCTTGACTTATTGCTCTGGATAGGATACCCAGGACAAGGTTGAATAAAAGTTGTAAAAATGAATATATTTGCCTTATTCCCCATCTTAGAGCAAAACCAGTCTTTTACCAGTAAATAGGATGTTAGCTGTGGACTTCGCATATTTTATTAGGATGAAAAAGTCCCACCATTACAAGTTTTTTCACCATAATGACTGCTGTGTTTGCTCAAATATTTCTCTGCCCCAGTTGAAGTGATTGCATAGTTTTTCTCCTTTATTTTGTTAATTGGTTGAATTCTGAAGATTCTTTTGCATTCCTGCATTAAGGCCTACTTTGTCTATGTGTATTATAGATTTTATATACTATTAGATTTGCTCAATCAGGAGGAATATTGGTCTGTATCATTGTTTTCTCATGATCTCTTGGTCAGGCAGAAGGGTCATCAGTCTTTATCTATTTGAGGACTTTGCAGTCCTCTCCACAAAGAAACCAGGGCCCTGAAGATCTTCTGCGTACATCATCTCTCCAACGCCTCCTGCCCACACTGGCATTCCAGTGTCCTCTTTACTACCACAGTCATAGCTTATCTGCATCCTGGAGGTTTCCCAGTGAGTCCCTGCACTGTTGCCTGTGAACTGGAGGGTGTCTACTGACATTCTGCTCCCTCTCCAGGCCCCTATGTGGCTCACATGCAGCCCAGAGGATTCCCACAGAGCTACTACTCTCTCTGCATGTTCACACTATTCACACTACTCAGTTACTCATCACCAGTGGTTTGCTTGCACACCAGAGGGTTGCTTCCTGATGGCTTAGGGACTTCAGAGCAGCTCTAGCCTGGGCACACCAACGAACTTCTTTGCTCTCCAGTATCCTGAACTATACTTTCTCCAGGGAGGTCTAAACCTTTTCCAATTTTATCCTTTCTTAAGCACTTTCTTGGCACTAGCGTACCATGTAGAATGGTCATATCATTTTTCATTAACATTAATAATCCTTTACATTAAAATGCCTCTGCTTAACCAACAGTGTGGCTTCTATCTCCTGAGTGGACCCAGACTGCCACACTGCAATAAGGTACGACCTTTCTGGGGTCTCTATTCAAAGACCCCAGATGTTCAGTGAAAACTATGCACTCTTCACTCTGCTTATCAGCCCCACAAGGGTTTTCAGTTTCCTGATTGGTATGTGCCTAATCTTATACAGTTTTACCCGATTTAACATGGCTTATGATTCAGCAATACAAGGACTCTACGAAAATTTCTGGAAGTTTCTCCTCCTATAAATCTTTCTTCTTTGGTACACCACCCTCCGAAATCCAGCCACATCAGCCTCTCAGCATCTCATTGTCTCCCCTATGCTCCTCTACTCGGTGGTCCAGGAAGTAGCTCTCGTCAGAAAGCTGGAGAGATTCTGGGGTTCACCACATATGCTCAGGGATCACAGTCCTCTTGCCCAAGGTCTGGAAAGAGTTGTTTTGGGTTTTTTTCATGTATCTTGTCCAATTTGTGGTTGTTTACAGCTGGAGTATAAGTCCAGTCTAGTTATTCTTGTATAGCCAGAAGAGGAGTTCTTTTCCTTTATTTTGAAAGAATACTTTGAAAAAATTCCTCCACATGGTTTCGATGTTTTTATTCCTTTTCTTTGTTGTTACTTATTTTGCTTGAGATGAAAAGAATTGCATTTTGTCACTTTCATCCAAAGACCTTGGAAAGATACACATGCGGTACCCAGAATGAACACATGAAGCATTTCATTCAAATAAAGCCTTGAACAACCTGGATTACAGTGAGGTTTTTTGTTTTTTGTTTTTTTACTACCTCTGTTCTGAACACTATAGTATTATTAACATAAGATTTTATGGGCTTTTGGTGGTGGTGGTGGTGACCATACTATTCTGTTAACAGAGAATTTATAATCTACTAAAACTCCAATTAGTTTTCCTATTTGCTATTAAGCCTGACTTTTAAAAATATTATTTACACAATTAGTTGGGACTTTCATAGTAATTTTACAGGACTATTCATTTAGTCCTTTGAAATTCCATTTTTCTATATGCTGTCAATCTTTAAAATTTGAGATCTTGGTGGAACGAATGACTGTCCTAGTATATTAGCTAGCCAGCTCAAAATCATGATATATGAAATTTGATCGGCAAGCCACAATACTCTTCAGCAAATACTTGTTCAACAAATGGAAGCAGGTAAAATTCAGAGACACATTCTAACAGAGAGACATTATTCTCTGTTTATATCTATTCTCATCCTGTAGTTTGGCTATTCAACCACGTATAAATGCTACAACTCCACTATATCCAGCCTCCTTTCTTCATCTGAGTCACAAGGACTTCATAGGATTTTTTTCCCCGAGTACCTTATACATGCAGATGTGTTCTCATCCCTTTAATTTATATGTCTGGTAATATTTCCAATAAAGGAAATCAAGTCAGCCTAGTAATTCTACTTCTTAGCAAATAAGATTAGCTTCTTACACCCATGACTTCCTCTGTGTTCTGCTCTCAATCCTGTCTTTAAATCTATGATTTAAAAGCTTGCTTAGTTACAGCAACAGACTAAAGTTCACAGAATTTACTTCCTTCCCATCACCAAAGGAAAGAAAAAAAGGAGGGCGCGTTGCAGAGTGTTAATTTATAAATACGGCACAAAGTTCACATTTTTCACTTCATTCAATCCTAACAACAGAAAGTTTTATTGCTGTTTCACAGAAAACGAAGGCTCAGAAAGATCAATTAACTTTCCCATGATCTCATAGGTAGTAAGAGACACAGGTCTGACTCCAAAGACCTTGCTCTCTCCACTGTTTCACCTGCCTGAGAACTACATTTACCTATTCTAGTCTCCTGACAGCCCACTGTGGCTCTTTAAATTTCACCAAATGTGCTGGGTTTACTCACTTTTTCCCCCATTGACCTTGAAAACCTGCTCTGTAGGATTCGATTTTCCCTAGAGTCTCTGCTCAGGAGTCTTAGAAGCTTTTGGGTGTAAACAGCTTCATCTTTCCCCCTAGTATGAATACAGGCCAGATTGAAACAGGTTGTTTCTTTAATCATAAGACTCAGCCAAAGGATCGGGAGAATTAGCAAGGTGGAGTTCAGGTCCCTTGAGTGTCCCCTCTGACTCCCCCCTTTCAGTCTCTCCCTGAGACTGACCTAGATTTGCTTTATACTTCCTTCGCAAGGATGACTCTTTCTACCTTTTTAAAAAGATTACTCTCTTTTAAAGATATTGGTGGGAAGAAAGGAAGAGACAGGACAATGAACAAGAAAATTGTATCTGCAGCACTTGACCATGAATTAGAAGTTAGGAGCACTTTTCTGTCTTCCCTTACGTAAGATGTCTCCACAGATATGAAGGATCTTGTTATTCTTGGGGAGACGGGCAACATCCACCTGTGTATTCCCCTTAGTGTAGTGTCTTTCAATTTTTTTGGTTTCATTTTTGTTGTTTTTTGTTAAATTTACCTGTTACCTCTGAAAGATGATTTTTCAGCTTTATTGAGCTCTAAGGACCTATAAGATTGTCTAAAGTTAAGGTCTATAATCTGATTATTTGAGACACTTTTACATTGTGATAGGATTACCGCAAAGTAAGGTTATTTAACACCTCCATCATGTCACATAATTACCATTGCTTTTTCATGGTGAGAACATTTAAGATTTGCTCTTTGCAACTTTTTTTATTATACAATACAGTAGTGTTAACTACACTTACCATGCTGTACATTGGTTCCCCAGAATTTATTCACATTCTAACTGGAAGTTTATCCCCTTTGACCACATATCCCCATTTCTTCTATCTCCCAGTCCCAGGCAACCACCATTCTATTGTATGTTTCTATCCATTCACCTTAATTAGAATCCACATATAAGTGATATTCTACAGTATTTGTATTTCTCTGATTTATTTCGTTAGCATAATGCCCTCAAGGTCCATCCACGTTGTGGCAAGTGCCAGGATTTCCTTCTTGTTTGTGATGAAAATAATATTCCATTTTATAGATATATACCACAGGTTCCTTATCTATTCATCTCTGAAAGGGCATTGAGGCTGTTCCACATCTTTTTTTTTTCATTTTTAAAATTTGCATTTTTAATAAAATGGTTTTAATTGTGGTAAAATACACAAACCTGAAATTTACTATTTAATTATTTTAAGTGTACAGTTAATAGTAATAAGTATGGGGCGTCTGGGTGGCTCAGTCAGTTAAGCATCCCAACTCTTGATTTTGACTCAGATCATAATCTCCCAGTTCGTGAGATCAAGCCCTGTGTCAGACTCTGCACTAACAGCACAAAGCCTGCTTGTGATTCTCTCTCTCCATCTCTCTCTGCCCCCAGCCCCCTCTCTCCCTCTCTCTCAAAAAATATTTTAAAAAATAGTAATAAGTAAATACATATTGTCATGCAACCATCACCACAATCCGAACTTTCCACCTTGAAAAAAATATTTGCCTCTCACATATATGAAACTCTATACCATTAAGTGATAAATCCCTTTTCTCCACTTTTTCCCAATGCCTGTCAACTACCATTTTAATTTGTCTCTATAAATTTGACATCTCTACATAACTTATAAAAGTGGAACCACACAGTATCTTTTTGTAACGGCTTTAATTCACTTAACATAATATCCTCACGGTTCATCTATGTTGTACCCTATGTCAGAATTTCTCTCCCTCCCAAGGCTAAATAATATTCTATTGTATGTGTGTGTCATATATTGTTTATCTATTTATCCAACAGACACTTGAGTCACTTCCATGTTTTACTTGCTGTGGATAATGCCAATATAAATACAGGTGTACAAGTAACTCTTGAGTTAATCTTGCTCTCAGTTCTTCTGAGTATATATCCAGAAGCGGAATTGCTAGATCATAGGGTGATGTCATTTTTTTTTTGATGTTCCACTATCCTGTGTTCCACAGTGGATATACCATTTTAAATTCTCAACAGCAGTGCACAAGGGTCCCAATTTCTCCACATCTTTACCAGCACTTACTATTCTCTATTTTCTCTCAATAGTAGCCATCCTAATGGATTTAAAATTGTATCTCATTGTGGTTTGACTCGCATTCCTAGAGATATTTTTAATTAGGTTTAACGCCCAGCGCAGAGCTTGAACTCATGACCCTAAGATCAAGACCTGAGCTGAGATCAAGAGTCAGATGTGTTACCAAGTGAGCCACCAGGTGCCCCTTGACTTTCATTTCTGTAGTGATTACTGATGTTGAGCATCTTCTCATGTGCTTACTGGTTGTTAACCTTCTTCAGAGAAATGCCTATTCAAGTTCTTTGTCCATTTTGGAATTGGATTGTCTTGTACTGTTGCGGAGTATAGGTATTCTCTATATAATTTTCATATTAATCCCTTGTGAGGCTGGTTCCATACCTTGACTGTTGTGACTAAGGCTGCATTGAACATGGTGGGGGGCGGGTGCAGATATGTCTTCAAGATCCTAATTTCACTTCCTCTGGATATATACCCAGAAGTGAGATTGATGGATCATATGTTAGTTATACTTTTAATCTTTTGAGGAAACTCCTCACTGTTTTCATAATGGTTGAACCAATTTACAGTCCCACCAACAGTGCACATGGGTTGCCTTTCCTCCACATCTTCACCAACACGTGTCATCTCTTGTGTTATAAGAACAGCCATTCTAACAGGTGTGAAGTGACAGTTCATAGTGGTTTTAAAATGTGTTTGCAGTTTCCTGATGCTTAGTGATATGGAACACCTTTCCATGTACCTGTTGGCCATATGTATGTCTTCTTTGGGGGAAAAAAATATCTATTCAGGTCCTCTACTAATTTGTAATGGAATTATTTGGTTGTTTTTGTTTTTTGCTATTGAGCTGTATAGGTTCCTTATACAGCTTGGATATTAACCCTTTAGGAGATACAAGTTGGCAAATGTTTTCTCACATTCTATAGGTTGCCTTTTCATTTTGTTGATTGTTTCTATTGCTGTGCAGAAGATTTTTAGTTTGATGCAGTCTCACTTATTTATTTTTGTTGTTGTTGTTACTTGTGACTTTGGTGTCGTATCAAAAAAAATCATTGCCAAGCCCAACGCCGAGGAGCCTTTTCCCTGTTTTAGTTTACAACTTTTATAATTTCAGGTCTATGTTCAAGCCTTTAATCCATTTTGAGTTAATTTTTGTGAACAGTCTGTGATGGGGGTCCAATCTCAATCTTTTGTGTGTGATTATCCAGTTTTCCCAACACTGTCTGTTGAAGAGATTGCTCTTTCCCCATTGAGTATTCTTGGCTCCTTTGTCAAATATTACTTGAAAATTATTCATGGATTTCTGGTCTCTGCTGGTCCACTGGCTTATGTGTCTATGTTTATGCCAATACTCTACTGTTTTGATGAACATCATTTTGTATTGTAATGATGTTACAATATAGATTGAAATCAGGAAGTGTGATTCCTCCAATTCTTCCTCAGGAGTGCTTGGACTACTTATGGTCTTTTATGGTTCCATATAAATTTTAGGACTATTTTTCCTATTTCTTTGAAAAATTCCACAGGAATTTTGATAGGGATTGCATTGAGTCTAGCCGGTTTGGGTGGTGTGGACATTTTAATAATATTAATTTTACCTGTCCACAAACACAAGATATCTTTCCATTTATTTGTATCTTCTTTCATTTCCTTCATCAAAGTCTTAGAGTTTTCAGTGTAGTGATCTTTCACCTCTTTGGTTAAATTTATTCTAAGTACTTTAGTACTTAGAGTACTAAGTACTTAAAGTACTAAGTACTTTAGTACTAAGTCTATTGCTATTATAAAGGAAATTATTTTTGTCATTTCATTTTCTAACTATTTCATTGTTAGTGAACAGAGACAACTGATTTCTGTATGTTGATTTTGTATCCCACAACGTTACTGATTTGTTAATTAATTCTAACAGGTTTTTTTTTTTTGTGGAGTCTTTAGGACTTTCAGTATAAAATTATACCATCTGCCAACAGAGACAATTTAGTTCTCTTATTTCTTTGTCTAGCACACCTGCTCTGGCTAAAACTTCCAGTGTTGTGTTGAATAAGAGTGGTGAGAGTAACCAACTTTTTCTCATTTCTGATCTTGGAGGAAAAGCTTTTAAACTTTCACCATTGAGTATGATTTTAGCTGCGGGCTTATCATATATGGTCTTTAGGTTAAAGTACACTCTGTCTAGATCAAGTTTGTTGAGAATTTTTATCATAAAATGATGTCATACATTGTCAAATGCTTTTTCTGCTTCTATTGACATGATTATATGATTTTTATCTTCCATTCACTTAAAGTGAGATATCACATTTGTTAACTGAATATGTTGTAACTATCCTTGTATCCTAGGGATAAACCCCATTTGCTCACGGTGTATGATCCCTTTAATGTGCAGCTGAATTCAGTTTCATTATATTTTATTGTGTATGCTTGCGTTTATATTCATCAGGGATAATGCTGTATAGTTTTCTTGTCCTGATCTAGCTTTGGTATCAGGGTAATGCTGGCTTTGTAAAATGACTTTGTGACTGTTCACCCTCTTCAATTTTTTGGAAAAGTTTGAGAAGGATTAAAATTAATTCTTCTTGAAATGTTTCTTTTAAATGTTGAGAAGAACTCACCAGATAGTCCTGGGCTTTTCTTTGTTGCAAAGTTCTGATTACTGAATCAATCTCCTTACAGGGTATTGGGCTGTTCAGGCTTATTTCTTCATGATTCAATCTAAGTAGGTAGGTTGCGCATTTCAGGAATTTATCCATTTTTTTCCTAGGTAATCCAATTGTTGGCATGTAATTGTTTATAGTACCCTCTTATGATCGTCTATATTTTTGTGGTTTTCAGTTAAAATGTCTACTCTTTTATTTCTAATTTTGAGTCTTTTTTCCACAGTATGCTAACTAAAAGTTTGTCAATTTTATGTTTTTGAAAACCTAGCTCCTAGTTTGATTGATCTTCTCTATTGTTTTCTGGTCTCTATTTCTGCTCTGCTATTTGTCAGTTCCTTTCTTCCATTAACTTTGGACTCAGATTGTTCTTTTTTTCAGTTCCTTGAAATGAAAAGTTAAATTGAGATTTTTCTTTTTTCTTAATGTAAGCGTCTATTACTATACATTTCCTGCTTAGAACTGCTTTTGCTGCATCCCATAAGGTTTAGTATGATGTGTTTCCATTTTTGTGTTTCAAGATATTTCCCTTTTGATTGATTCTTTGACCCATTGTTTGTTCATGAGTATGTTATTTGATTTCCACATGTATATGAATTTTCTAATGTTCCTCCTGTTATTGATTTCTAGTTTTGAACCACTGTGATAGAAAAAGATATTTGCTGTAATTTCAATCTTCTTAGATTTCCCAAGACTTGCTTTGTGACCTATCATATGA
Organism: Prionailurus viverrinus; assembly: GCF_022837055.1. Taxonomy (NCBI): domain Eukaryota; kingdom Metazoa; phylum Chordata; class Mammalia; order Carnivora; family Felidae; genus Prionailurus; species Prionailurus viverrinus. The sequence goes on along the minus strand of NC_062561.1, from coordinate 105,348,055 downwards.
TCTATCCATGTTCACTTGAGAAAAATATGTATTCACTGCTATTGGATAGTATGTTCTATACCTATGTCTTTCCGGTCTATTTGGTCTAAAGTATAGCTCAAGTCCAATGTTTCGTTATGATTTTCTATCTGGGTGATCTATCTATTGTTGAATGTGGGTTATTAAAGTCCCCAACTATTATTGTGTTATTAGTTCTCCTTTCAGATCTGTATTTAATATATGTAGATGCTCCAGTGTTGGGTACACATACATTTGCAACTATTTTAGCCTTTTGATGAATTGACCCATTTATTGTTTATAATGACTTTGTCTCTTGTAGTTTTTGGCTTAATGTCCATTTCATCTGCTGTAAGTGTAACTACACTTGCTTTCTTTTGGTTTCCACTTGCATTGAGTATCTTTCTCCATACACTCACTTTCAGCCTATGTGTGTATTAAAACTGAACTGAGTCAAAAACAAAACAAAACAAAACAAAACTGAGTCTCCAGGCACCTGGGTGGCTCAGTTGCTTTAGCGGCCAACTTCAGCTCAGGTCATGATCTCACTATTCGTGGGTTTAAGCCCGTGTCAGGCTCTGCACTGACAGACAGCTCAGAGCCTGGAGCCTGCTTCGTGGATTCTGTGTCTCCCTCTCTCTGTCTCTGCCCCTCCTGCATTTGTGCTCTTTCCCTCACAAATGAAAAAACATTTTAAAAACATTTTTAAATGGAGTCTCTTGTAGGCAATATATAGTTGAGTCTTCTTTTTTTAAAACCCATTCAGCCACTTTATGCCTTTTCAAAAATGGCTTTTTTTTTTTTTTGGCAGTATCCCACATAGCTGGCAAAACTGGGTACTCACTCATATGCTTGCATTTTCCCTGAGGGAGAATGGTGGTCTGAGAAAGTTTCTCTTGGCACTGAATTGGGCTGCCCTAAGGGAGGGGTGACCTGGATAAAGTCAAACTGTTCCTCGATCTCTAATACATCTCTATTACAACTGCCCCAGTGGAGTCCTGGACCTGTCCAAGGACTTTCTGTCAGTGACTGCCTAGGTCAGTGTTCTCCAGAGGATCCTGGACCATGGCTGAGTGGAGCTTTATCAGTTCATGGGTTATCTGAGGGTCCACGTTCAGGGCCAAGGTCTGCCTATTACCTGAGGCACAGGTGGGTGAGATTCCTCCTGGGTCCTTTCTCAGATGGTGCTGGACCCCACGGCTCCTACAAATTCACTCTTTTCCATGGATTGAGGTCAAATTTTTCTTGTTGGAGGGCCACATGATGAGAAGGGTCATATTTGGCCATCTTGCTGACATCCCTCTCTCCAATTTTTTTTTTATTGTGACTCACAGTAATACATTTTTCATTAGGACCAAATTCATATTTTATATAGAATTGGACACGTTTCATGAAACAACGCTGACTCTTACTGTATGTAAGGTCCTCTGATATTTTCTATTCTACTGCTTCTCAAATTTTAATATGGTTAATCAGCTAGAGATTTTGTGAATATATAATTGTGATCCAATATTTTGGGAGAGGCTACATTTTAACTAACGCCGACATGGATGTTTCTGTTACTCAGACACACCTTGAGTAGCAAAATTCTATTTAATTTTATTTAAATGTGAAATTACTTTTAAGACTCTTGGGTGTATCCGGACTGTTTTTAAAAGCACTGCTGGCACACTTCCTGGTGTAATACTATGTTTGCAGAAGCTCCTGAAAGAAAACCAGATATATTTGGGATATTCTTGTAAAAGTAGACTTCCTGTGGAACGGGATCATGCTTGGGAGCAGTTCAACAGGAAACCAGCTCGTCCTTCATATACCAAGATCAGAAAATGATAGAAGTAAAGACAGGGATACCTTTCTGACATTACTTTTTAAATTCTCACGGTTGGCCCAATAAACACATCCATTCCAGGTTGGAATAAATCAATGCCATCTGCGCAATGAGGACTCTCATCACTGTGTACAAAGGCAAAGTTACAGAAGATGATCACAAGTGACTGTGGCAATGATATGAGTATTTTTTCTTTAACCCAGCATCTCCTGTGGTGTGCTTTCCTTTTGTCTTCAATATGAATGCCTGCTGTGTCAGTCAAGGTTCTTGTCCTCAAGCAGTAAGAGTCAACTCTGACTAACCTAATAAAACGAAACTGGGGGAGACCATTAAGGGATTCCAAAACAGATGGGAAACTGTGAGACCAAATGTCAGAGGCCTGTGCAACTAAAGCCCCGGCAGGGCCTCTTGAAGAGCCCAGCCTTGCATTGCATGTCAGCAGCATCCAGATATCCCCTCTTCGGCCAGGATTGGCCACCCGATGCGGAACACCACAGCAGCAGCTAAGTAGAGTATGTCGGTCCTTCTCATTCCTCCTCTGGGACCCCAACACTCTAGAAGAGATAGACAGATGGACCCTAAAGATGAAGGGGAAGCAGAGGAGGGAAAACAAAGCACACCCAACTCCCCAAGGCAGGGCCATGTGCACTACTGGTCAAATCTGGGCATGGTGAGGGCAAGAGCATCACAATGGATGTGATATTCAAAATTTAAACTGGAATACTTTAGCCTCAACATTTTAAAACCTGAAAATTTTCTGGGATGCTGCAAGAGCTACCCAAGATGTTGTGTAGGGGCAGAAAACACTTCTTCATCAAAACATACCTGAAAACGGAGGCACCTGGGTAGCTCAGTCGGTTAAGTGTCAGACTTCGGCTCAGGTCATGATCTCCCAGTTCATGGGTTCAAGCCCCACATCAGGCTCTGTCCTGACATCTCAGAGACTGGAGCCTGCTTCACATTCTGTGTCTCCCTCTCTCTCTCTGCCCCTCCCGTGGCTGTACTATCCATCCCTCCCTCCCTCTCTCTCTCAAAAACAAACATTAAAAATAGAAAATAAAACATTAAAAATAGAAAATAACTGAAAATGACGTTGGAAAAATAAAAGGGTTTCATGTTCCCTTTTAGTGTCCCACTGAGTCCAGAACCTCCAATAAACTGGTTGCACAGCAAAAGAAATGGACGTTGAGGAGTTTAAGTGGAAAGGAAATTCACTGAGAAGCCACTGGGTGCTCAGTGAAACACTAGGAAGGCTGGAGGGAAAAGTCGGGAGGGGATGCAGGCACAGAGTGAAAAATCACACTGGGAAACTGGTCTAGGGACGCCCTGCCCCACCAGTGGATAGCAGATGCTGGAGATCTCATCACCAACACCTCCAGCCCTAGATCCTGACTGAGGCAATGACCACTCCCCAGAATGGGATGTGGCTGCCTCCCCAGTGCTACAGAAAGAATTCTCCATTGTCCCACTTCCCAAATCCAAGTTCAGGGCCCATGCACCTCATTGGCTGAGCCTAAGTCACATGTCCAAGGCCCAGTTGCAAAAGAGTCTGAAGAAGTAAGTGTTCCTTTGTGTTTCTATCCTGAAGGGAAGTGTCTTCCTCTAATCAAGTCTCCTAAGCAGAATTGCTATTAGCGGCTATGGTGCTTTGTGGCCATTGTCGAGCTTTGGGGGCAGAACATGCTGGAGTTTTCACTCCATTTGACCACTCTGCTGGAGTATTCCTGTAGAGTACACATTGCACAGGTGTATTCAGTAGTCCTGCTGTTAAGGTAAATGTTTAATCAAATTCAGAAAGGGGATGCAGCAGAGATGACAGACACATACTAAAGAAAGATATCCAGCTTAGAGAGAAATATGTTCACGGATGACATCCACGTAGCTTGATGGAGAATAGTGGAGAAATGCTCTCATGAATCCAAGGCAAGTGAACAAAAGCTAGGCAACAACTGGACTTCGCGGAGTCATTACTTACCGTGAACCTGAATCACCATCACTAGGAGAGTCTCTCTTCACCATGTATGGAGTTTGGCTTCCAATGATTGGAAACACAAAGTGATACTGACCCAGGGTGGGCATATCTGAATCATCATGCAGAATTATTTGGATCCATTTAAAATTAAAATCAGTATAGCATGTTTAGATTCACATCAACTCCCCTCCCGGTTCATGAAATAACCTCATGCTTAACAAACAAGGAGAAGATGTATGGAAAAAAAGTGATATATTTTCATGTTAAAACAAATAATCATTTGTTCACAATTATAATAATTTAATTATTTGTGAAAGAAAAGGTATGTATTATTTCAATATTGTATAATAATCTATATAAAAACTTTTTTGCCCAATACACATTATGAAATTAAAAGTAAACACTTGTAAGTTATTTCCTGTTTTTATTCTGAAAATAGTAGAAATAGTAAAGGCAAGCAAACTGAGCAGATCATTCCATATTGATTAATCAGGGAACAGGGGAGTAGATTTGATTCAATAAAACCCTCCTGCATCAGATCAATTCCATGTGCACATATTACACAGTGAGTGCTTCTGGGTTCGTAGATTTTACAGCTACTACATCTGGACTGTATTTCTACAGTGGAGTCATGGATTGAAACTCTATTTGGAGACACTTGAAGACAGAATAGAAAGAGAGGTATTTGACAGAGTATTGACAGCTTTTTCAAATTTGTTCCACACTGCAACAGAAAAAATGAGACACTAATTATTTTTTGTTTTAAGTTTTTAAAGTAATCTCTGCACCCAGTGTGGGGCTTGAACTCACAACCCGGAGATCAAGAGTCACATATTCCACCAACTCAGCCAGCCAAGCCCCTGTGAGATGATAATTACTAAGTGATGTAGGATCAAAGAAGGGTTTTCATAGGCGAACGGTATTACTGGTTTTGTATCTTGTTGGAAATGACCCAGTGGAGAGCCAGTGTGGGTGAGAAAGTGGCTTCCTGTCACTTAAACACTGCCTCTGGGAGTTCCTGGCTATTTTAGCCACCATCCATCCTCAGAACTCTTCATCTCGCAAAAGTGAGACTCTGTACCCATTAAACATTAACTCCCAATTTCCCTTTCCCATAGCCTCTGGCAACCATCATTCTATTTTTTGTCTCTATGAATGTAACCACTCTAGATACATAAGTGGAATCATACAGTATTTGCCTTTTTGTGACTGATGTATTTCGCTTAGCATAATGTCCTCAAGGTTCATCCATATTGCAATATATGTCAGAATTTCCTTCCTTTTTAAGGCTGAATGGTATATAAATATATATACCACACTTTGTTAACCATTCATCTGTGGATGGAAACTTGGGTTGCTTCCACATTGCAGCTCTTGTAAATAATGCTAGTATGAGCATGGGTTTATGCATATTTTTTAGAGACTCTGCTTTCAATTACTCGGGATAAACACTCAAAGTGGCATTGCTAGATCACACGGTAATTCTATCTTCCATTTTCCTAAGAATCGCCACACTGTTTTCCGTGTGACTGCGCCATTTTACAGTCCCACCAAGAGTCCAGAAGGGTTCCAACATCTCCACATCCTGCTGACACTTGCTATTCCCCCACCACCACCTATTTATTTTTCTGAGAGTAGCTATTCTATAGGAGTGAGGTGGTATGGCACTGTGGTATTGGTCTGGATTTTTTGATGTCGGACATCTCTTCATGTGCTGTTGGTAATTCCTTTCCTCTTTGGAGAAATGTCCACTCAAGTTCTTCACCCTTTTTTTTAAAAAATTGGGTTATTCTTGTCAAGTTGTAGAAAGGAGTTCTTTACATACTCTGCTGTCCTCTTGTTCGCTCCACTCCAGACCGATTGGTCTCTTGGTATTATTCCCCCCTTAGGTCCCTCCCTGGAATGTGTGGCTGGCTGTTTCATTTCCTTCATTTCCAACTCCAGGTATGACTTCTCAGTGTAGATTCCTAGCAAACATCGCACCACATCCCTGCTCCCCCAGCACAACCAATCCCCTTTAAAAAGCTCCACGTGTTTTCATATTGCTTTCCACCTTCTAATGTGCTAATTTGCTTACTCATTATGGTCACTGTTTGGTATCTGTCTTCTCCCCACTACAATATGAGCATTCCAAGTAAAGGGCTATCCGTTTTATTAATGTATCTCAAGCACCAATTGACATCCTTGTGCCTACTAAATGCCTCAAAAATAGTGGATACAGTTTAAACGTAAGTCTTATAAGTCACGGGATTTTTATTTTCCACTAGGAACTTATCTTTTTTAAGTGGAAAATTATTTTTTAAGGCCAGGGAGTTCTCAATGTGCATTTATTTTTATTGTATTTTTATTTGAGAGACAGACAGACAGACAGCACATGGGTGGGGGACATGGGGGACAGGAAGAGATAGAATCTCAAGCAGGCTCCACACTCAGCATGGAGCCCCACAGGGCACTCGATCCCACAACCGTGAAAACATGACCTGAGCTGAGATCAAGAGTCAGACTTGCAGCTGACTGAGCCACCCAAGACACCCCAGAGTGTGAATTTCTTTCATTCGCTTAACACATTTGCCCAAACCACAGAGATGCACAAATATGGCTCTCCGTAGATTCTGTCTTATCTCTCAGATTATAATAACTATCTCATTTTGCAATAAAAGGGGGAGGAGATGAATATAAAGAATTAATTAATCAAAGTCTTAACTTTTCTGAAAACCCAGGGAATTTTTATCAGCCTCCTTTGTTACTTATCTAACATTCCTCTCTAGAATATTAATATCCTAGCCTGAGATTTCCAGCTTTCCATGGCCATGATGTATTCACACGGCAGAAGAGCAAACGCCCCCCAAAAGAGTCTTTCCTTAAACTTCATGTGTGTGAGTTCACATTCAGGAATATCATTCACATTCAATCAGCAGAAGACTGTTTTATTAAAATGCACCATCTCACAGCCTTTTTCATACTACATTAAGAGGTTAGTTATGTTTATACAACATATTGGGATAAACAAGGGAATTGGAGCCCTTTGCAAGGCTTCTCTGGTTTTGCAGCCTGCTCGGCCACTGCGAGCCACCCCAAGGGCTGTGGTTCTTGCACCGGGGGGAGAAGCTATTAGGTTACATGATGTCACAGGAAGTGAGCTCTTACCAACCGTGGGTGAAGCCAATCCTCTATGACAAACATGGGTTACAACTGCAAATTGTTTCCTTCAAAAGACACTCTAACAGTCTACTACAGAATAGAAGGCTGAGAAGTCGATTTCTCGGATACCCTAACCAGCAAAGTCCTGAATACATTTTTAGGTTCCTTCTTACAGAGAAACATACATAATACCTCAAAGACAGGTATTAGGAAACAAATGTAGAAACTCCCATTTCTTTGATATAAAGCATGTGACAAACATACAGCTGTCAGTTTCGTTTTATGGTAATAGATATGTTAATATTCTCTAATATTCTTTACATGCTTTTTTACATTGCCTGTGCCATTACCAGAAGGACCGTGGTTTCTGCCGCAGGTGCTGTTAGTCAAGAGTAAATTAAAGAATATCAGGCTCTTAATGTCCTATTTCTGCACTACCCAAAACACAGGAACAGAAAAATAAAAGGGATGTGGATCTATAAATGAAAATCAGGGGCTCTTTGTAGAAAAAAAATTGTGAATGAATTTAGAGAAGCAAATAGCAACTATTCACTACCATTTCACTACCTAAAAATACAAGTCATCTTTATTTTGTACATTACAACAAAACAAAATTCAAACAGATAAAAGACTTAAGTGTTAAGAGAAATAGTCCATTAAGATAATAGATTATCTCAGTGACTATTTTTAAAAGTCTTGTTTAATAAAACATTTTCTGAGTGTGACTTCAAAGGCAAAAACCATTAACTAAAAGTTAGGTTTTTTGGGGTGACTGGGTGGCCACCAGGCAAAAACCATTAACTAAAAGTTAGGTTTTTTGGGGTGACTGGGTGGTTGGTTAAGCGTCCAACTTCGGCTCAGGTCATGATCTCACGGTTCGTGAGTTTGAGCCCCCCATCAGGCTCTGTGCTAATAGCTCAGAGCCTGGAGCCTGCTTCAGATTCTATGTCTCCCTCTCTCTTTGCCCCTCCCCTGCTCATGCTCTCTCTCTGTGTCTCAAAAATAAACATTTTTTAAAAATTAAAAAATAAGTAAATAAACAAACAAACATTTAGAAAAATTTTTAAGGAAGCCCTTGAGAGATAGGGAACATTTTGATTTATTAATACTTTGAAGTTTTATCCTGCCACATATGGTCATGCTCCTGATAGGATGGAAATAGGGATGAGGTGGGCGTGGGGTGGGGTGAAATCTTATAGTATTGACTGAAAATAACAATTGGCTGCCATGCTAAGACAAAGGAACACAACCAAAAATTGCTTTAAGAAAGATATGTGGTCCTAGGAGTTGCCTACCTTTAAAGATACATTGCATTACTTTTCATAATTTTGAAACAATTGGAAACATACTATGATAAGTTTTTTTAAATAATGAACAAAATCTTAAAGGTACAAGAGCTTATTTTAGATTGGCTATTAGACCACAGAAAGCAGCATTTGCCTGACAGATTGGGAATATGGTTTCACAAATGCGATACGGAGCTCCAGAGACAGGGGTGAGACTCTGGGGACAGGAGACAGATTCTCAAGAAGGAGATGAGTAATTACAGATAAGGAGCTAAAATTAATAGGTAAGCAGGACATTGATGCCTTTGCTAGAGATTCCCAGTTATGATTATGCAGGTATTAGGGGCAACTTGGCAATGATTTTACAACTGTATTCTATAATAAACCGTAGCATACTAATATAGACTGAACTGTTTAAACATCTTGCAGACTTTAATTTATTCAGCTTAAGAGCTTAGTTGAAAGGGAAAAAAAATAATGGAAAGTAAGCTGTAGGATTGCTTTTCCTGAATTCTAAATTTAGCTTAAATATATTTCTAATCCTCTATGCCAGGGATATTTTCTTGAAAATTCATTTGAATTGTATAATCTGATCACCTTTATTAATGCAAGGATTTAGACGGGCATAAACATGCTTACTGTATTTTACTGTGTCAATTTTTAGCCTGGGTAATCCTGTAAATGATTAGCTAATTATATTCCGTCTGATTATCAAGCTACTTAACTTAAATCCACTATGATGATAAAAGGCAAGTAAATCTTCAGTACCAATAGAGACGCTTCTACACATGGCCACATTTAAGAAGGCAAAAGAAACTGCACCATATGAGCAAAGCCAGAGCAAGATTAAATCCCCATTATATGGATGACAGCATCCGGAAAGCAATAGACTGAAGGGCAACACAAATTCACAGCCATCAATTTGGGTCTGTATTGCCTTCAAAGACAAATCTGACTGCTCCCTAAACCGATTGTCTTATAAAACCAGAGAGGGAACATTCATTCCATCACCCATTGTAGGAAATGCCCCTCTCAACCTTTAACATAGGTCCAGGCGACTTCACATGACATCTGGGTATAAATGGAAAACTTTTAAGGGAGCAATAGAAAAGGAAAACACTGTGTGAGGACTCAAGGGTCTGGTGTCATTTCAGCTCCCAGGGAAAGGGTAAAAAGGGAACTAGCATGTTCAGAGTATCTCTCACATGCACATCATCCTATCTCATCTAGTCCTCACAACAGGCCTAAGAGGAAGGTGTAATTATCTCAGTATCTGTAGATGCTCACAGACCCTGGATCACCGGCTCATTAGAATCCAGTCTGCCTGATTCCAAATTCTCTGCCCCCTTGATTGTTAAATTTTGACAGCACTCTTTCAGGTACAAAAGACAGAAGCACCCTTCTAATTGGCTTAGGAAGAAACAAGGACTTTATCAGCTCATAAAACTGACACCTATAGACCTGATCCTCTTCATTCCACATTGTCGGCTGCAGGCACAGTTGGATCCAGGGACCAAGAGGAAGTCTTCCCCTCTAAGTCTCACTTCTACTTTTCTCCAGGTTATGTTTGCCGTCAGGCAGGCTCTCAGGAGCTCCAGCTTCAATCTTTCAAGTGTCAATCTCATGGAAAAAAAGATCCTTTTTCTGAATTGGAATAAGAGATCCGGTATTGAATCTCACTGTCCTTGCTTGGTCTAAGTAATTTCAACCACACACTATAAACAACTTAAATGGAAAGTGAATGTGCAGGGTCATCTATATCAGGAAATGTGCACTGTAACGCTTAAGCCTTATGTATATATGTTAAAGATGCAGATATAGGGCGCCCGGGTGGCTGAGTTGGTTAAGCATCTGACTTTGCCTCAGGTAGGTCATGATTTCATGGGAATTCAAGCCCAGTGACAGCTCAGAGCCTGGAGCCTGTTTCGGATTCTGTGTCTCCCTCTCTCTCTGCCCTTCCCCCACTCACCCTCTCTCCCTTTCTTCCTTTGTTTCTGTCTCTCTCAAAGAAAAGTATGTATTTGAAAGAGAGGAAAGTCAGCATTAATCAAACCCCTGCCATGTACAGGCAGAACATAGGTACATTATTTCCACTTTTTTGTTAGACAAATGATTCAGTGGGCACTAGCCACACATGGCTACTTAAATTTAAGACTTAAAGTAATTAAATTAAAATTTAGTTCCTCAGTTGTAAGAGCTGTACTTATAGTGCTGAATACCCATGTAATAGTGGCTTCCACGATGAATGGCATAGTTATAGAACATTTCCATCATTGGAGAAAGTTCTATGGGACAACTCTGGATGTGTGTCTCAAATTTTCCCTTTTTTTTCAGAATAGAATCTGGCAACCTTAAGTCATGTTAGGCAAGACTACAAAGAAATAATCAGCCCAGAATGTGTACTTTCTATAAGAAAACCACTCTGAACTCTTAGAAAAATCAGTGTCATGGGCAAAAACATACAGGTAGAGATATTAGATAGCAGATATTAAGTGATTATATGAAATTATTGTCAATTTTGTTAGCTGTGATAAAAGTATTGTGGTTTTGATAGAGTATACTCCAACTCTTTGTAGGTCTGTGCTGGAGCATTTAGGACTAAAATTTTGATGTTTTTCATTGACTATGGGATGATAGAATAAAAACCAGAGAGACAAAGTGACTATGGCACAATGTAAAGAATAGTTAAATCTAGCTCGTCAGTACCATTGTTTCTAATTTTGACGCATTTTAAAACTTAACAAATGAAAACATTTTTGAAAAACCTGACTTCTTTAAAAAATTTTTAATGTTGATTTATTTTTGAGAGAGAGGGAGACAATACAAGTGGGAGAGGGGGAGAGAGAGACGGAGACACAGAATCTAAAGCAGGCTTGAGGCTCTGAGCTATCAGCACAGAGTCCAACGCAGGGCTCGAACTCACGAACCGTGAGATCATGACCTGAGCTGAGGTCAGAAGCTTAACTGACTGAGCCACCCACGCGCCCCAAGAAAGTATTCCTGATATGATCTATTCAACCAGGAGATGGTGCTTTCACTCAGGGCCACTCTTGGTTGGCCAATTTTCTACTTCATTATTAATTTATAGAAATATTTCCCTAACAACAGAACTAGAACTGAGGTGCCTAGGTGGCTCAGTCGGTTAAGCAACCAACTTCAGCTCAGGTCATGATGTCATGGTTCATGCATTCGAGCCCCACATCAGGCTCTGTGCTGACAGATTCTGTGTCTTCCTCTCTCTCTGCCCCTCCCCCGCTTGCTCACACTCACTCGCTCTCTTTCTCTCTCTCTCTCAAAAGTAAATAAACATTAAAAAAAATTAGAAGGGGCAGCTGCAGGGGGTCAAAAGGAACAAACCTCCCGTTATAAACTAAGTAAGTGGCTATATTCATAGCCATATACCTAATGAGGGACTTGTATCTAGAACATATTGAAAACTGCTATAGCTCAGTAATAAAAAGACAAATAGTCTAATTAAAAATGGACAAAGGCTCTGAGGAATATTTCTCCAAAAAGAAACACAAATGGCCAACAAGTACAAGAAAAGATATTCATCATTTACCACCAGGGAAATGCAAGTGGAAAGCATAACAGGATACCATTTCATATTCAGTAGGAAAGCTATAATCAAAAAGACAGATGGGGAGCCTGGGTGGCTCAGTCGGTTAAGCGTCCGACTTCAGCTCAAGTCATGACCTCAGGGTTCATGAGTTCGAGCCCTGTGTTGGGCTCTGTGCTGACAGCTCAGAGCCTGGAGCCGGCTTCGGATTCTGTGTCTCCCTCTCTTGCTGCCCCTCCCCCATTCATCCTCACGCGCGCTCTCGCTCTCTTAAAAATAAGTAAACATTAAAAAATTAAAAAATAAAAAGACAGATAACAACAAGTGTTGTTGAGGAGGTGGCGGAATTTTGGAACCCTCATACGCTGCTGGTAGGAATGTGAAATGGTTCATCTGCTTTGGAAAACAGCTTAGCAGTCCTTCATGGCAGTCCTCATGATTTCACTCCTAAGTCTATGCCCAACATCTATACATCCATATAAAAACGTGTGCATGAATGTTCATGGCAGCATAATTAACAACTAAAAGGTGGAAACAACTCAAAGGTCCGTTAACTGATGAATGGATAAATAAGATGTAGTATATTCATACCACTGGAAGAGTATTCAGCAATAAAAACAAATGAATACTGACACATGCTACAACGTGAATGAACCTTGAAAATGTTACGCTAAGTGAAAGAATCCAATCACAAAAGACCGCATATTATGAAAATCGATTTGTATGAAATGTCCAAAGTAGGCAAATCTACAGACACAAAAAGGAGATTCATTTCTGTCTAGGGTGGGGGGGTAGGGAGGTGGGGGGCAGGATGAGTAAGGGGATTGAAAGTGGGGTCACGTCTGAGGAGAAAGGGTTTCTCTAGGGGTAATGAAAATGTTCTGACATGGATTGTGGCGAAGGATACAAGCTCTGTGAATATGCTAAAGCCAGTGAATTACAGTAAAGCCTTGAATTGTTCCACGAACGTTCCCCAAGACGAGCAAATGTCTAATAAATTTTAACTTGATAAACGAGCGACAATTTGCAATACGAGTAGTACCTGATGCCGAATGTCACGTGCCCACCACTGAGCCAACGGTTCTTGAAGTTCGCTTGGATGTAGGAGTGCTTTGGATTGCAAGCATGTTTCCAGAAGGAATTATGCTCACAAACCAAGGTTTCACTGTGTACCCTTTGCATGCTTAAAATCGTTCCAGCGCATGGCATGTGAATTATATCTCAATAAATCTGTTTTCCAAAAAAAAAAGAGTGAAGGGAAGAAGGAAGAAAGAGCCACACTTGACTTTGGCTGTGGTAGCAGTGTGCCCCTGGTAAGGACTGCCCTGGGTCTGCAGGGGCGTAAGAGGCTCAGGCATGGGCTCAGAGGCATTCAGGGCTAGAAAGGTGTGGTCTCCCACAGTGCCAGGAACAGCTTCCTGGATCTCCTGAACACTGAGTCATACTACCTTACCCCCTCCTTTTTCTCTCATCCTCCCTTTCCAGTGATTTTGTGGTTTCCTTCCCTATGTCAAATCTTGCTCAGCTTGAAGTTCCCAGAGGGGTCTGTTTTCCTAACCAACTCCTGATTGATCTTATTGCCTAAAGAGTATCCATTCTCCTCATTCTCTTCCTAAAAAATTCCAAACTTTCTTCAGGTACTCAGCCCTGCTCCACATAGACAAGTGCCTCAGGAGACGGCAATTCCACTCTTGGCTTCTGGGTTCAACCAGAAACCAGTTGATTCAGCGGCGCCTGGGTGACTCAGTCAGCTAAGCGTCTGACTTATGGTTCATGAGTTCAAGCCCCACGTCAGGCTCTGTGCTGATAGCTCAGAACCTAGAGCCTGCTTCAGATTCTGTTGTCTCCCCCTCTCTCTGCCCCTCCCCTTGCTCTCTCTCTCAAAAATAAACATTAAAAGTAAAATAAAATAAAATAAATTGATTCAGAAATAAGCATGTGATTGTTAACACTGGATGTTAACTAACTGGAATTCAAATGAAAAACTTCAAGTAAAAACAACAAAAGGAAATAAGCATGTGACCCATACCAACAAGAGATAAAGAGGGCTCTACCAGAGGCTTCTGGGCAGGTCCCACTTCATTTTGAAAAAGAAGCTCGAGAAGCCAACTAGATACAAAAGACAAAGCCATCATGTCCGCAGGCAGCTATCATACAACCAAGACATGAATCCACTTTGGAGTAAAGATGACAGGCAGTGGGCAGGTGGAGAGACAGAGAGAACCCAGTTCTGTGACTGCATTTTTCAACTGTTGGATCAACACACCCTGAAGCTCGCTTCACCTCTTAATGTCTTATATGAGCTAATAACTTACCTGGAGGCAGTTTGAGGTAAGTTTCCTACTACCGCTGGAAATTTACGCACTGAGACACTTCAAAGCGGCAGCGCCTCTATGCAGACAGAGCCAGAGGTAACTCCCCAGTTTCCCACAGTCTCAGAGTGGCATGAGGCATCATCCAAAAGTCATCTCCACAACCTGAGACATTAGGTGAGAGGGGCCTGGTGGAGCTTGCAGCCAGGAAAGGAGACACAGCAGCATGAAGCGTATAAAACCAGGGACACTGTACGAATGTGAACGTCATGTCAGCAGGGTGAGGCCAGTGAGGATCCAGGTGGATTTCTCCATCACGGCAAACGCCAGACGGGCTAGATAATAACCTGCGGTTACAGCCTCCCCACTTGACACCCCAGTGCAACGTAGAGCCTCTCCCCCTATACCCTCAAATCTCAGGAGAAGGATAAGGAATTGGCTGGGTTGAGTTTCCACCACCAAACAGAATGGAAGCTCAAAATAGAGACGGTTGCATCACAGAAAAGTGAAAGAAGCGATGGGTTGGGAAAAATCCTAAATGTGTGCATTCCAGTTATGCGGAACTCATTCTTTGGCCAGTGGGTGGCAGACGAAGCATGATCATCTTGATCCCCATCCCCATCCCGTATTTACCAACCTCACCATCCCGGAGGGTCACACTCAGCCTTTTCCAAGTCCTCTTTCCACTGCCTCTTCTCATCTGCAGTTGTTCAGAATTCAAGCTCAGATCCTCCCGCAAATGAAATTTCTCTTGCAACGGGCTCTTGGATGCAATCCTAATCAGAAGGCTTATTATGGAACTGTGACCCTCAGTCACTCTCCAGCAGCCATCCCCCCAGAGTCTTTTTAATCAAAAAACTGATATATAATTAGGTCAGAGAAATGGCCATAAAAGCTGTCCTGCAACCCTACACCTTTTTCCTTACGTGTCTTTCAAAGTCATATTGCTCCAAATCTGAAGCAAAGAATAAATTTTTAATAACTCCTGATGGATAATATTCTACTCAGAGTTTGTCTAAGTTGGAACAGGAACGTACTTACAACTCTTCTCTGATTCATTTTGTGAATTTAAACAGCACAAGGCTTGTAAGGAGCTGTTATCATTTCCTTCCCTATTTCTTAACTTTCTTCTCCCTCATTTGTGTTCCAATCCCTTAAAACCAATGTCATTTCCTTCACATTGTCAAAGATTACCCCCAAGGAGAGATGACTGATGTTAACACAAATGTCCTTTGGTCCCTATGCTGAGATTAAGAAGATTTTCCCAGTTTTCAGTGGAGAGAAAAGAAAATTTGCTGTGCAAAGCAAGAATACTAAACACAAGTAGAAAATAAGGTTAAATATCAGATCAATGGTCTCTGGTTCCTGTTATTAACCTTCTATTAAAAACACATTTAAACCCATGGACTTGCAGAAAATAATTTCATCTTCATATTTCACCAGGTTAATGATATTCTTAAATTAAGCCTTTGAGAGAAAATGTTACTGGAGGGAACCTGGGTGGCTCAGTCAGTTAAACGTCTGACTTCAGCTCGGGTGACGATGTCATGGTTCGTGGGTTTGAGCCCCACGGTGGGCTCTGTACTGACAGCTCAGAGCCTGGAACCTGCTTGGGACTCTGTGTCCCCCCCCATCTGCCCCTCCCCCGCTCATGCTCTGTCTCTCTCTCCCACTCAAAAACTAAAAAATAAAAAGTTACTGGAATAACAGAAACAGATCTTATTTTTTCAAAGAATTTAAAATTTTTTTTTTAATGTTTATTTATTTTTGAGACAGAGAGAGACAGAGCATGAATGCGGGAGGGGCAGAGAGGGAGGGAGACACAGAATCGGAAGCAGGCTCCAGGCTCTGAGCCATCAGCCCAGAGCCTGACACGGGGCTCGAACTCATGAACCGTGAGATAGTGACCTGAGCCAAAGTCGGACGCTCAACCGACTGAGCCACCCAGGCGCCCCTCAAAGAATTTTTAAAAAGTCTTTTTCCTTTTTGCTCTGGCTATTAGAACTTTAAAAATTGGTAAGTAATATTTAGCAATTATGTACCTACCTGTTACCAAGAAATTTAAATGAAAACTATAGTTATTCTGTATTCTGTCACCAAAAAAGTTGAGTTTCTGCCTAAGTCTGTTAAATACAAAGCTTTCATGTAATATTTGAAGGTTTATTTTTAATATTTCCGCCGAACGTTGGCTTACGATCTTTCAATTAGACCATGTGTTACGGGTAACTATGCTTGCTGAAATGTTTGCTATAAAAAACCATGTATGTTTACTTAAAATTGTAAACCAGATGTGTCAAACAGACTGGTTTTACCTACCTAACCGATGAGCACAAACCTTCTGGGGCACTACCTGATGTAGCCTGAATTATTCCAACCTGCATAGAAGGAATGGAGGAGATTTTCTTAGAATTAATGTTTCTTAACATTTAGAAATGTGGCTTGGAAAGGTATATTGAGGAAAAGGGTCTGAGAGATGAATTCAAAAGACAATAGCAGAGCTGCTAACTGGCAGGAGCGGACGGCCACAGGGGCTTCTGGGCATCACTGAGGGACAGGGATGGCAGCACAGGGAGCCCAGAGGGTGCCCCTGGTTGGTCTGATCTGGAATGGCAAAGCCAACAGCAGTTTTCTCTAGTGCCTTGTGGACAGTGGCAGCGGTATCTCCTCCCTAGGTGAGTTTCACAGCACAGTTCCCTGCAATCTACTAGAGGAAGCATTCCCCCCGCCCCCAAACAAAGGTATAAACCATGAAAGAGGAAGACATGGTCCCCAGCATGTGGGAGCTCCAACATCAGCAAAAGGAAAAGGAATGTTCCGGGGATCGAGATAAAGGGAAGATCCTGACAAAGCTGAGCAACAAGTCTAGACAGCAACCAGTCCACCGGGAAGGAGAAGGCTCATCCAGTACATACACTTTGAAGCAAAAGTCAAAGTCTCAGGCTTTTCTCAAGTGTTCGACTGAGTTGAGAAGTTCTTTTCTCCTTTTGTTTTTTCCTTCTCTCTCACACTTCTCTCCCTCGCTCTCTTGGCTCTGTCAATTGTCTCAATAACAAAGTAAATTTAAAAGTCGACAATTACTGGGGCGCCTGGCTGGCTCAGTCGGTAGAGCATACAACTCTTGGTCTCAGGGTTTTGAATTCAAGCCCCACGTTGAGTACAGAATTTTCTTAAAATAACAACAACAACGACGACATTAACAACAACAATAAAAGAAGAAAATTGTTAACTTCCAGAAAAGCTAATTATATGTGAAGGCAAAGCATAGAATACTGTGAGACTCAGCTATGTTTAATAATATCTACATAGACATACTGATTTTAACATCGAACACCGAGAGAACCGAAAATATTGTCAGAGTGAAGAGAAAGTGAAATAGATACACATTGGTGAGATGTGTAGGTTGGGGATGGCGGAGGGAGTCTGGCTGAGGTTTGAAAAGTGGATCAGAGAATTCAGCATTCCCTTTCACAGTAAGAAGTGAAGTGATAATCTCCAAAACTGCGAAGGGAAAACAAAACTTAATTAGCAGAAAAATCCTCTTGCTGGAAAATAAAGATGTAAACACCAGTAAAAGCTGCTCAAAATGTTGGGTACTACCCACTCTGCAAGTGTGAATCAAAAGCTGGAAAGAGGAGGGGCGCCTGGGTGGCGCAGTCGGTTAAGCGTCGGACTTCAGCCAGGTCACGATCTCGAGGTCCGGTTAAGCGTCGGACTTCAGCCAGGTCACGATCTCGAGGTCCGTGAGTTCGAGCCCCGTGTGGGACTCTGGGCTGATGGCTCAGAGCCTGGAGCCTGTTTCCGATTCTGTGTGTGTCTCTCTCTCTGCCCCTCCCCCGTTCATGCTTTGTCTCTGTCCCAAAAATAAGTAAACGTTGAAAAAAAAAAAATTTAAAAGCTGGAAAGAGGAAAGCTGAGGATTGCTGTTACAAGCTAGCAGAACTCATCATACTTAAAGTCACTATGTATCTTGGACAAAAATAATGATTCAGATTTTAAATAAGAACACTCTCTAAATTCCCCTCCCCTCAAATTACATTACTATTTCCACTAAAATTCCATTGACTTTATAAATGATTTAGGGAGAAATGACATCTTTATATAAATTCTGAGTATTTCTTTCTAAGAAGATGGTTAGGACTTCTTTTTTCATCCTCAGAGTTTTACCATTTTCTTGTTAGGGGTCTTGGGTGTTTTCTGTGCTTCGTATCAAGGCATGTTACATTATCTTCTGCTGTGATGATGACATTTTTTTCCCCACTAAACAACTGTGGCTAATATATTTTAAAAAGCACTCCCTATATTTTGTAACTTGCCACCGGACTGCATGCACACTTCTAGCATTTTTGTGACTGGATATCTTCAGTAATTATCATCGTTATGTGACAATTTTCCATCCCATGCATAGGACTCTTTTGTTTCCCCGATGCCATTGCATTGGTTACAACTTGTTGAATACAGCTTTAATGATGGAATGAGTAGTTATATATTGCTCTTGACTGGAATAAAAATACTTCTGGTTTCCCCCAACATGAATATTATTTTCTACTGATTTCAGATAGAAATCTGATCATCTGTTTATTCTCTACTATTTTCCCTATCTAAGTACTCTCTCATACCTCAGCATTAACATTTTTTTAGTTTGTTTTCCTCCCTACAACGCATGTTTCTAATGGTACAGGATCAGTGTCTGATTTTATCCTAGAACTGAGAATAAGGCCTGGCTCTAAAACTTTGTCGAATGAATGACTCAGTCAGTGATGGGCAGGGTGCTAGAAAATCAGGTGCTTCTTTGTCTCTTTTAGCGTATGAAAGGCATTAATACTTGTCATACTGTTAAACCACTCTTGCATTTAAGGACTACACATTAATTACTTCATTGTGGTGTACTAACTGGATTTCCTCATATTTTATTTTATTTTTAAGTGGTTCTTTATTTCTGAGAGAGAGAGAGAGAGAGCGAGCGAGCACGTGAGGGTGAGGAGGGGAGGGGCAGAGAGAGGGACACAGAATCCAAAGCACACTCCAGGCTCCGAGCTGTCAGCACAGAGCCTGATGCAGGGCTCAAACTCACAGACCATGAGATCATGACCTGAGCTGAAGTCCGACACTTAACCAACTGAGCCACCCAAGGTGCCCCTCCTAGTATTTTATTTTAAATGTCTGCATCTGTGCCTCTGAGTATGAACTGTAGCTTTGTTGGAGTTACGGCTTATCTTTGTCGGCTTTGGTTGCAGGATGTTAGCCATATTAAAATAATTAAAATATTTCATGTGTTTGCTCTCTAACAGTTTTTTTTTAATTTTTTTTCTCAACGCTTTTATTTATTTTTGGGACAGAGAGAGACAGAGCATGAACGGGGGAGGGGCAGAGAGAGAGAGGGAGACACAGAATCGGAAACAGGCTCCAGGCTCTGGGCCATCAGCCCAGAGCCTGACGCGGGGCTCAAACTCAAGGACCTCGAGATCGTGACCCGGCTGAAGTCAGACACTTAACCAACTGCGCCACCCAGGCGCCCCTGCTCTCTAACAGTTTTAAAATAATGTGGATTAGCTGCTAAGTTAAGACCATTTGCCAGGAAAATAGTCCGCCTCTTGATGCTTCTTCAACGTCTGCAATCATTAGTGGTCTATTGTGTTTCATTGTTCTTTGTTATACAGGATGTATAGGAGCATGCTTTCATTATAATGAGTTTAAGGTGTACCTAAGGGTAAAGACTAAACATGTGAGGTTGTATCTCCTCCACCACAATCCAGAGTTAGCCAGGGCTCACAGTTAAGTACTATTGTTTCCATATTTTTCCTACGCCCTTCCATGTTTACCAGCATGTGTGTGCACGAGTGAAATAATACAGGGAGGAACTGTCTTGAAACATTTACTTTTTTTTTTTAACCTTCCTTGGAGAGTTACCACCTATCTATAATTTAAAATATGAAATACACAAGGACATCCGGCTGGCTCTAGCGCTGGAGCATGTAATTCTTTTTTTTTTTTTTTTTAATTTTTTTTTTCAACGTTTATTTATTTTTGGGACAGAGAGAGACAGAGCATGAACGGGGGAGGGGCAGAGACAGAGGGAGACACAGAATCGGAAACAGGCTCCAGGCTCTGAGCCATCAGCCCAGAGCCTGACGTGGGGCTCGAACTCACGGACCGCGAGATCGTGACCTGGCTGAAGTCGGACGCTTAACCGACTGCGCCACCCAGGCGCCCCTGGAGCATGTAATTCTTGATCTCAGGGTTTTAAGTTCGAGCCCCCCATTAGGTATAGAGCTTGCTTAAAAATAAAATCTTCTAAAAAAATAGGAAATACACATACTTCATCCTTTTCATTACTTGTATAGTATTCAACATTATGGGTGTACCAGAATTTATTTAACTGCTCTTCTAATGATCAGTGTTTGGCTTGCCCCTTTTTCACGATTATATACAATCCTGCTGGGATCATTTTCACACAAAGACCTTTAGTCCATGTGCACATGAAATATTCTTTAGAATAAACTCCTCAACATGGAATTGCAAAGTCAACAAACATAGACAGTTTTTATGTTAACAGATACTGGAAAAGTTGCCCTCCAAAGAATATTTTGTCATCCTACCCTCCTATCAGCAAAGTGTCATTTACCACATCCTTACTAACCCTAGGTATTATCAAGCTGTTAGATTTTTGCTAAAGTGATGAGTTAAAATCCCTTAAAATGTACCACCTTAATTTATATTTCTCTACCAATGAGGTTGAACACTTTTATAGAGCATATTGAATACCTGTGTTACTTTACATATCCATTGCTTTTTTTAATTTTTTAAAGCTTATTTATTTATTTTGAGAAAGGGGGGGGCAAGAAAGTGGGGGAGGAGCAGAGACAGGGAAAGAGAGACTCCCAACCAGGTCCACACTGTCAGCACAGAGCCTGATGTGCGGCTCAAACCCACGAACCCATGAGATCATGACCTGAGTCGAAACCAACAGTGAAATGCCCAGCCAACTGAGCCACCCAGGCAGGCACCTCCCACCCCACTGTTCTTTTTTTTTTTTTTTAAGTAAACTCTCTGTCCCATGTGGGGCTTGAACTCAAAACCCCAAGATCAAGAGTTGTGTGCTCTACCGACTGAGCCAGCCAGGCACCCCCAGTGTTCATTTTTCTATCAGAGTGTTTATTTTTTTCCTATTGATTCATATTGATATTAATCCTCTGTTAATATCATGCAGACATTCTCAGGCTGTATGTTGTCCGTTAATGTTGTTATTCTTTTTAATTTTTATGTATTTAAATATGTCATTATTTTTTTTATGACTCTCATGTTTTCTATCTTGCTTAAACAGCATTTCTTCATTCCACACTTATTTTTTTTCTATACTTTCATCTAATAACTGAATGTTGAGTTTCTTGAGTATTATGCAAGGTATGTGTACATTTCTTTCAGAATGAACAACTCATCACCCCAGGTGTATTTCTTCCAAAATTGATAACACACCAATCTTTGCCCTGATTTAAGAAGTAATCTATATTCTTCCTACTGATTTGTTTATTATCTTTATGATTCATAGCAGCTAACACTTACATAGTTCTGACCATATTCCAAGCCCTCTTCTAAGGGCTCTTTGTATATTAAGTTCTTTAATCTCCCCAACAACCCTCGTATATGGGTGGTAAATGGTCACTATTTTACACAGAAACCAACTAAGACAGAGAGTTGAAGTAACTTGCCCAAGAATGCACAGTGACTTCAGCCTGGCTTGAGATTCAATGCTCCCAACAAGGCCAAATCCCAGTGTACAGACTCATGTTTCTAAATTCTATACAGTCTTCCTCATGACTATCTCTGCCTACACCTGCACCAATCCTACACTACCACAATTCTATTTTCAAATGTGTTTTAATTTCTGCAGGAGAAGTTACTACAATTTTTTTCCTCTCAGAGATTTACAGGCTATTACTTGCTATTTTCTTCTATCATGTGACCTGTAGAATCAGCTTAAGTTCCATATATAATGATAAGGATTGCACTACAGTTCTATACCAACTTGGGAAGATTTCTATCTCAAAAATAGTGTCTTTCCATTTAGGAAGGGACTACCTGCATTTACTGGGTTGTTTATTTTTTTTTTCCTACACCTTCATTTAAAAAAAAAAAAAGTAGGTTTATTTATTTATTTTGAGAGAGAGTGAGAGAGAGCAAGCAGGAGAGGGGCAAAGAGAGAGGGAGAGAGAGAATTCCAAGGAGGTTGCGCACTGTCAGCACAGAGTGAGATGTTGGGCTCAAACTCACGAAGTGTGAGATCATGACCTGAGCTGAAACCAAGGGCCAGAAGCTTAACCAAGTGAGCCACCCACGCACCCCTTCCCCACAGCTTTATAGTTTTTCTTTTGGTGAGAGTAAGTTCCTTCTTCTCTGTTTCATTTTTTTAATGTATTGTTGATAATATATAAGAAACCACTGATTTTGCTTTTGATTTACCTAAACCTCATATTCAATATTGTACTGATTCTAGTAAATTTTTTTCTTGGATTTCTAAGACAATCTCTTGTTTGCAAATAATTTTATCTGTGTCTTTCCTTTATAGTATATACATACATATATACGTATATATGATACGTATATATGTGGATATATTATTCTTTTCTGTCTTACTGCATTAGTTAGACTCTCCATTACAAGATTAAATACCAACAATGCTGGGAGCAAATTTATCTTAGGAACATTAGTAGGAACAATTGTAATGTTTTACATCAAATATTTGCTCTTGGTTTATGCTAACGTTTATCAGCTTAAGAAAGTTTCCTTCTAGGGGCGCCTGGGTGGCGCAGTCGGTTAAGCATCCGACTTCAGCCAGGTCACGATCTCGCGGTCCGTGAGTTCGAGCCCCGCGTCGGGCTCTGGGCTGATGACTCAGAGCCTGGAGCCTGTTTCCGATTCTGTGTCTCCCTCTGTCTCTGCCCCTCCCCCGTTCATGCTCTGTCTCTCTCTGTCCCAAAATAAATAAACGTTGAAAAAAAAAATTTTTTTTTAAAAAAAAGAAAGTTTCTTTCTATTGCAAGCTTGCTGAGAGTTATTGTTTACTTGTTTTTAATCAAGAGTGATGATTGAATTTTAGCAAATGCATTTTCTCCCATATTGAAATGTCATGAGTTTTACCTCCTTTGATCTATTTATATAGTGAATTACATTAATGGATTTCCTTGTGTTGAGTCATCCTTGCATTAAAAATAGTTATATGTGCCAGGAGCTATGTCAAACACAGTAATTAGATGGATACACATTTCAAACTGTTGTGTCTTCTTAATGAACTGACCTTTTTTATTATGAAATTTATTATTAACTGGAATATTTAGTGCATTCTCAGTCAATATAAGTATTAATATGGTTGTGTTGCATTCTATCATCTTGCAATTTGCTTTTTATTTGTCCCATATCATGTGTGTTTCTTTGTTCTTTCTGGCCTTCTTGATCCAATAAAATATTTTTTAGTACTCCATTTTATTTGCTTTTTGGTTTGTGTGAGTGTGTGCGTGTGTGTGTGTGTGTATGTGTGTTTATTAGTGATCGCTCTAGGAATTCGAGTATATATCCTGAACTTGAGTCTACTTGTAATTAATATTATAACATTTCATGTAGAATATCCAAATCTTTCAAGGGTAGAATTCTACTTAACCCCCTGCAATTCTTAATGCTATGGACATGTGTTATCATTACATATGCTAAAAATATCACAATGCATTGTTCTTACTTTTGCTTGAACCAATCGAGTATGTTAAGGAAACTTAAAGGTAGGAAAATAAAATTCTTATTTACCACATATTTACCATTCCCAATTATGTTCATTCCTTAGTATCATCCTAAATTTTATCTTCAGCCCAATGAACTTTCTTCGCCATTTCTTTTAGCTCCATGACTACTGGAGCTAAATTGTATTAAGTAAAATTGTATTAAGGTATAGCCCTTTCAAGATATTTTTTAACCTCTAATCTTAAAGATTATTTTGAGAGATATATTGCTTTTGGTTTTGTGACTTTCTTACATCTGTAGATTGATTTTTTTTCCAATTTTGAATATTTAAGGTTATCATTTCTTCAAATAGTTCTGACCCATTCTTTTTTTTTCCTTGTCTTCAGAGACTTCAATTACATATAAGACAAGTGAGATCATTCTACAAGATACAGAGGCTCTGTTCATTTTAGAAAATAGAAAATAAAATTTATTCTGTTGTTCAGTTTTGATATTTTCTAATTGATCTATTTTCAGGCTCTCATACTTTTTATTCTGCAGTATCCAATCTCCTCTTAAGCCACTGAGGGAAATTGTTATTTCTAGTATTTTTAATTGATAGTTTTGTACAGCTTGTATTTCTGAGATTTCCCAACCTGTTCATTATGTCCATTTTTTGTCTTTAAATCCTTGAACATGCTTACAATCACCATTTTTAAACTGTGTTCTAGCTCCAAAATCTGAGCCGTTTTCAGGATCTCTTTTGGTTGTCTGTTTTTTAATCTTGATTATGAATACCATTTTCCTGCTTCTTTGCATATGTATTAATTTTTATTGCATGCTGCACGTTACAAATGATATATTGCACAGCATCTGGATTATCTTGTCCCTCATTTAAAGGTGTTATGTTTGGGGGCGCCTGGGTGGCTCAGTAGGTTAAAGGCCTGACTGTTGACTTTGGCTCAGGTCATGATATCCTGGTTCCTCAGTTTGAGCCCTGTGTGGGCCTTGGTGCTGACAATGCAGAGCCTGCTTGGGATTCCAGGAATGCTCCTCTCCGCTGTGTACTCTCTCTCTCTCTCAAAAATAAAAAAAAACAAACAAAACTTTTTTTTTAAGGTGTAATGTTTGGTTCTGGCCAGCAACTACATACCAGGTTCATTCTTTTAATCCTTCAGGCTTCATTTTATGCTTTCTTTGGGCAAATCTATATTGATTTTGACCTCAATTCTAGGATATGCTCCTATTCCTTATTCCAAAAGAGTGGCATTCCTGGGGTTTCAGTCGAATGCCCCGTGTGCTCAATGAAGTCTTTCTGCCATCGTTGGGTCAAAACTCCAATATATTTTAGCACTACGTGACTTTTGGCATTTCCATTCATTTCTTAGTGCCACAGCAGCTGTGGTCTTGCAGAATCAAGAGGTCTTACAGAATCTTACCCTGTACAGGCAAGGCCCAGAGCAGCTCTTAGCCAGAGGTAAGAAGAATCTCCACACACACTTCTGACATTTCCCTTCTGCAGAGCTCATTTGTCTCTGGAATTCTATCCTGTGAATCCCAACTGCCTCTTCATGCCCTCTGCTGCCTTATCTGTCTCCTCGGCTCAGTACGACTTGATGTTCTTCACCTGGGCTCTTCACTTAGTGCCAGTTCAGCAAAGCGCCCCCAGACATAAAATCAGGTTGGATGTGGGGCTCACCTCATTTATTTCCTGTCTTGCTGAGACTGGAGTCCTGCACTATTTTCCAGTGCCTAAAAGTAGTCACCTCACACGTTTTGTTCAGTTTTAGAGAAAGGTAAATCCGTTCTTCCATCATGGCCTTGAAGTTGTAATAGAGAAACCTAATTGGTATTTCTCTAAATCTCGGTCTCATGTTCTCATTCTTTCTCCCTCTCTCTCTCCCTCTCTCTCTCTCTCTCTCTGTCACACACACATACACACTTTGCCATCCTTTGAAATAATAATGCTTCCCTTTTTTTCTTTCTTTTCCAATGGACTCAGTTTAAATTGGTTTTGTTTAATGTTTTTAAATTTGTTTTAATTTATTCTCCATTAATGTCAAGAATGAAGTTACCGATACAGACCCTCCTGGTTCGACAAGAAAAACTTCATCACACTTTACTCTCTCCTTCTCCACCTCTCTCTCTTTCTCCCCCTCCCCCATCTTTAGGACGTTTTTAAAATTATATACATTTTTCTGTTTAAAATTCTTTGTTATAAATTGTACATAATTTCACAACCACATTACAAGCGATTCTCTAGATTTTCATCTACGTTTTTCTTGCTCACTGCTCTTTTTTTCCTAAAACATGACTGTGTCTTTATTAAATTCTTTATTTTGATTAATTTTTGCTTGAAGGTCTACTTTAAGTTCTGTTTTTCCAAAAGCATACAGAGGTCATCTAATTTCTGAATTCTTTTAAATCTGAGCCAGGCTTTCATTTGCCTTTGCATTTAGACAAGAGCTTGGCTTGGAATATAATTCTTGAAACCTAACACTTTTTTTCCCAGAAATCTATACATTTTCTCTAAGGTTTTCTAACGTTAATGTTGCAAGTAAGAAGTCTAATGTCATTCAAACTCCCCCCCCCCACCCCTGCTTTGGTGACTTTTTTCTCCCAGCTGACTGCTTCCACCTGACTCCATTCATACCCCCTAAATCTATGCTAACCCTGCTCCATATAAAAGGCTGACTGTTTCAATTCAGAGAAGCTGCCTTCTTTTGTTTACTGGATTATTACTTCTCATTCAGCCACTATTTTCTCCTTCCGGAACCCACAAAATCATGGTACTACTTCTCATACTTCAACATTTCCTGCCTCTTGAATTTTCTTTCTGGAATTCCCCAATCTTAAAGGTTATGCTCTGCGTATTCTGGAAGAGTGTCCTGTATCTACTCTTCTTTTTATTTCCAAGATTGGTTTTTTGTGTCTCAACATGTATGTTTTTGTGGAAGTTTGCACTTAAGAAGCTCAAAAAAGGATCCTTGTGAATCTAATTAAGAAAATGACCTCCCCCAACCCCAAAGTTCTTCCCTTTATTCTACAGGAGGTCTGTTTTACTAGAGATTATTCTATCTGAATGCTCATGTCTGATCCTCCCCATTTGAACTACTGAATTCCTTAATGTATCTGGAAATTTTTCTCTCATCCTTACAGAAGAAGAATTAGTTTTGTGTGTGTGTGTGTGTGTGTGTGTGTGTGTGTGTGTGTGTGTAGGTCGGTTTGTTTGTTTGTTTGTTTGTTTGTTTGTTTGTTTTGAGAGGGTGGAGAACCTGAGATCATGACCTGAAATTAGAGTAGAACCCTGAGATCATGACCTGAGCTGAAATCAAGAGTCGGACACTTAACTGATTCAGCCACCCAAGCACCCCAAGAGTTAGTTGTTCCAGAACAGACAGTCAAAACGTGAACAGTGGCTCATCAGTGTCCCCTTTATTCACTCCTACCTGTTCCAATGCCGGTTACACTCCTCAGCTTCATAGATGTTCCAACAATAATACACAAATGATATTTTTATACTCCTTTTACACTCCTTGGGACTGTTCCTTTCTGAAATGGGAAAAAGGAAGGGATCAAACAGGTGCAAAGGATATCATCTTTGTCACACAAGTTTCTCTTTCTTTTCCTTAGACTATGACAAGAGAAATTTTGTTTGTATTATATTAAGAAAAAATAAATTTAGGAGAAAAAAAATGGCTATACTACAAGTTCTTTCCTTAAGGAGAAGCAGGGAAGTTACTTTGATGTCTCATTCTTACTATGCAGTGGGGTGGGGAGGCAGGGTATGAGATCTTAAGTTACTTTCCCACCACTAAAAGCCTTCTGAAATACTTTCCTTGGAACAACCTCTCACAATCTTGAATTTGCTGTGGACTTGTGTGTCCAACTGCCTAAACAAGGACAGGGAAATATGCCCATGAAAGTTAACCTTTGTTGAATGCAACCATGAGGTAGAAAAAACACTGGGAACATCTGTATTTTATCCTGCCAATATGTTCTCTCTTATTCTAGAAGCACAGGATGTCTTTACTCTGTCAGCTGCAAAAATATTATCTCTCTGCAGGAATGAAACAAGTGTGGAATATATATTATGCTACCACATTACACGCATACCTAAGCAGAAAACAAAGAAAATAGCCATTTAATATATAACTCAATTTTGTCTCCAGGGACAGATAAAATTTTTTATTATAATACCCAAATGGTACAGTACATAAATATACATGGGAAATGTGATAGGGCTAAGTCAGGCTCTTTTGGCTAGATGCTGATGGCTAAAAATTTATCATGTGACACCCATCCTAATCTTGCCTTCCCATGGACATGAAGTAGGCTATATTTTTTACAAGGGCCAGGAATTTGGGGCAAGAGAGACCAAACCCATCACCATTTTTCAGCAGATCATTAATTTCTAAATGTGTGTGGAAAATAACCATTGGCTGTTATCTTACAGTTTCATTTCAAACATTATACCTTATACAGTTTACTTAATAAATAACCAAGAGAGTAAAAAAAAAAATAATGACAGTAACTAAATTGGTAATTTAATAACTTCAGATGATTCTTGAGGCTTAGTGGTGTTTATCCTTTTTGAAATCAATAACTTTTCATTTGGAATCTTAAATCCACTTTAATGAGCATTCTGCTGGCAGGAGTTTTATTTAGGATATGAGCTTATACAAACAAAAGTAATAGAGGCTTTTTCCTAGATAACAATTTACAGTGAACTCTGCAGACCACATGACTGATTGGAATCTATAAATCTCTGCAATTCCATTATATATGCTTCTCAAACATTTTAAATGCTTTTAACCAGAGAAGAGGTTATACAGGAAGAGTGTTCTCAACATGAGGGAACTTCAAGTTTCCCAGTGATTTGAAACATGTCTGAAATGGCTCTTCTAACACTGATTCTATTTTTGAAAAAGCCCACGTAGAGCGACAACACCACTTTCTTATAGACAACACGTGACAAGCCTGGGATAATGTCCCTTGCTTTTTGTGTAAGGTGCATGTGTTACCGAATTATCAAAATGAAACATTTACCAACACACAATAACCTATTCCTTTGTATTCTCCCATTAACTTACTCTAACTCTTACAACGTCTTCCGCATTGATTCCCTCTCTGCAAGAAAACCTTGGGGTCAAGCAATCTGCCCATATAAAACTAATTAGAAACACCTTCCATAAACCAAGGGGCTAAGTCTCTTGTCACTGTAATCCACATTACACTGCCTCTGCGCCCCAGAGACTCAAGCAGTTCTGGAAGTCTCCACAGGGAACTCAGGAATGAAACTATGGCTTTGGGGCTCATGACTGTTCTCCGTGAGATGCCGTCCTCTGTTGCACTGATGTCGTCTCCTGGAAGCATTTCAAAGCTATCACGCCCTTCAAGCACCAAAACTGTGTTGCATTTCCTTCATAGTTTAAAAATCCTTTATAAAAACAATGATTTCACCTTTGGTTATAATTCTGCTTTTCTCACAGGCTCAAAAACTAATGGTGTCTCCCCACCTTGATCGTCTCACAAGAGAGTTTTCTAACAAAACCCCCCCTTAAGCCAAAAAAAAAAAAGTGCAGATTACACTAATAGATATCCAGGCAGACTCCAAACCCCAGTTTGGGCTGGGCTGGAGCCCCCTGCCCCATTTGTAAGTATCTGAAGTTCACCCCTGTATCAATGAATGACCTACTGTTGTTATACGAACACTCCCTTGCTGGGCATAACTCAAGTGCCCACCTGAGAATGAAGTTAACCCAGAGGAAAGCAAGTCAGGAGAGGAGGAGAGACCCCGACCCACCTCATCTGAGCTTGTGAAACCAGCATCCACCTTTGGTCTCCCCAGTTATGGGTGCCAATAAATTCCCCTTTTTGCTTAAGTCAGTTTGAGATTGGCTTTATGTCACTTCCAACTGAAACAATTTTGACTAATATGCTAATAATTACCAAGTTTTATTGGGTTGTATAAGTATCAATGCCTCAAGAACTTGAAATAACGCATCCCAGAGATTTCCAACCATGAAAACCACAGGCTGATGAGTGATTTAATTAAACATGTACATATAGATCACTCCCCAAACCGCACATAGAGAAATGAGGAAGACAAATCTGAGGAAGGACAAAAACCTTGCAATTGAAACAACATATTAAGGAGAGGACATCTGCCCAATGTTTTGGACTGCGAAGATAAATGATTCCATTTTATGCTGTTATTAAATTGTATTACTCTTCATTAAAGTTAAATGCATTTAGAGGAATTAAGCTTATCAAAAACTTGGCAGTGTAATATAAGCGATGATTCTTTGTTTATTTGACGACATCCTCCTGTGGGTTGGTTCACAATTTTAATTTTGGAAAACAGTATTTCCTTCATGGGGACTGACAGAATGATGTGAACTGCTGCTTCATTTTGCATGAAGTCATATCGATTATGAAAGTAAACAGAAGCCAAGTGACTTAACCCATTTTTCAAGGAGCATTATGACAATAATGTGTCTATATTGTCAGAGGGGATCATATAAACTTCAGAACTGAAATTAGCCTCAGTGAAGGGGAAAAAAATAAAGACCTGGAATGAAGCTTCAGAAGAAAATACCTATTCTTTTTTAAGTTAAGTACGATGGGACTCGGTAAAGATAAAAATTCTAAATATTTTTTAAGCCCTTGTCAGGCTCTGTGCTGACATTCTCAGAGCCTGGAGCCTGCTTCAGATTCTGTCTCCCTCTCTCTCTGCCCCTCCCCCACTAGCGCTCTGTCTCTCTCTCTCTCTCTCTTTCTCTCTCTCTCTCAAAAATAAATAAACCTTAAAAAATTTAGTTAAGTTTTTTTTAATTCTCATTATTTTTACTGGAAAAAAAACCATTTTAAAAAGCATGTATTAAAAGTATGTATCAGTTACTAAGATCCTGCTATGGTGACCATGGTAAGCAAAACAAATACAAGAGAAAGCCTGCAACCTAGTGAGAGCAGAAAGCAGTAATCCGGGGCGCCTGGGTGGCGCAGTCGGTTAAGCGTCCGACTTCAGCCAGGTCACGATCTCGTGGTCCGTGAGTTCGAGCCCTGCGTCGGGCTCTGGGCTGATGGCTCAGAGCCTGGAGCCTGTTTCCGATTCTGTGTCCCCCTCTCTCTCTGCCCCTCCCCTGTTCATGCTATGTCTCTCTCTGTCCCAAAAATAAATAAACGTTGGGAAAAAAAAAAAAAAAAAAGAAAGCAGTAATCCAATCACAGAATTTTCATTGCTGTTGGGGTAAATATTACCAGAGACATGTGTCCTATCACCCGAGAAGCCCGTACCGGGGTTTCACCCTAAGCAGATAGACCAGGAAGGACTTGGCAAAGAATTGATGTTTGAAGAATGAGTAAGCAGTAAGTAGGTAAAGAGGGAGAAGAGGATCCTAGTGAGAGAGAGGAGCCACAGGTGGAGGGAAGAACACACAAGTGCATGTGTATGTGTGTAGGGAAGAACACACAAGTGCATGTGTATGTGTGTCTATATGTGTGTCTATATATGTGTGTGTCTATATATGTGTATATATGTGTGTATGTGTACATATCTGTGTATGTATATATGTACGTGTCTATATGTGTGTATATGTGTGTGTCTATATGTGTGTGTGTCTATATGTGTGTATATGTGTGTGTCTATATGTGTGTATATGTGTGTATATATGTGTGTGTATGTATATGTGTGTGTCTAATTGTGTTTATGTATGTGTGTCTATATATGTGTGTATATGTGTGTCTATATGTGTGTATGTATATGTGTGTATGTGTGTCTATATATGTGTGTGTATGTGTGTGCATGTGTGTATGTGCGTGTATGTGTGTGTGTGTGTATGGTGTGTATGTGTGTATAGGTGTGTGTATGTATATGTGTGTGTATGTATATGTGTGTGTATATATCTGCGTGATGTATGTTTGTGTATACATGTATGTGTGTGTATCCACTTACTATACCATTCCCACACAGATCTTTTAAATTTATGAACATTTCAAACCCTCCAAAAAGTTGTGAGAACAGTACAATAATCACCAATTTGCCATTCACGCAGATTCACTAATTGTTAATAGTTTATTAACTTTATAAACACACACACACATATCCTTTCTATGCCTGAAAGAGCAGTGGCATTGTCTTACACAATTATCACACTCACGAGACTTAACATTATCTAATATGCAATGCATATTCAAAATGACCTGTTTGTCCCAACAATGTCCTCTACAGCTGTTTTTTCTCCTGATCCAGAATCCAAACAAGGATCATACATTGCATTTCATCGTCCTGGCTCCATCAATCTTAAAGAACTCCTTGGCCTCTCTGTCTTTCGTGACACTGATGCCTTTGAAGAGTCCAGGCCAGCGACTATGCAGGATGTCCTTAAATGTGTGTTTGTCTGAGCGTTCCCTCATGGTTAGATTCAGGTGAAACATTTTAGCACTACTATCACATAGATGATGTTGCATCCTTCTCGATATGTCACATCAGGCGCCATATGATGTCAGGTGCGCCGTTATTAATGATGATCCTTTCAGTTTTTCCACAGGTTGATTTCATATCCTGTGGCCATAATCCATTACTGAAGAATCCAGACAAGGACAGCAAAATATAATTTCTACTTCCCCACGAGGCATCTTAATGCCAAGAGACATTAACACAGGTCATTTATACAGACAAAGCTTTGTCGGTTTTATTCACGAAAGGTGCATATAGATCACAAACACACAGTGACAGGGAATGAATCTTCTACAGCAATTCGACAAAACTGGTGCACTTGGGAGGAAGAATGGTGAGAAGAAGCAAAGCTTGGAGGTGAAGCCCAAGGCCTCAGGAGCCAGACTGTCGGGACATCACCCTGGCTCTGCCACTCATCACCTGTGTGACTTTGGGCAAGTTACCCACCCCTTCTATCTCTGCTTGCACATCTGTAAGTGGGAAGTCAGAGAACTCACCTTACGTGGTTGTCGGGAGCACTGAGTTCCTACCACACACAACAAGGTGTAATGATGATTATGTTTCCAGTGAAGGACCACTAACTTAGCTCCCTGAGTTGACTAAAGGAAGACCCTAGGTCTTCTTTATTAAAAAAAATATATGACCTGAAATTTGGACCCTGTTAGTAATATAATTTGGTAAAAATGTCTTCACGTTTGCATAAAAACACTAACATCATCTAATGAAAACTAGATGATGTTTTCATCATCTAATGAAAACTACTTAGGACACAAGACTTTTGATTTTAATGATCAGATGACAAATGTTAAAACATTTCCCAAATCATAAGCAATAATCTTAACAATAAAATGTGTCCAGTGCCATTTCCTGTGGAGTATTTGATTACCTCCTGTTTCTCAGGGATATATGTGTGACCTGTGTCTGGTGTGAAAGCATATATATAATACTGTCAATCCCATGGAAGGATCTCAATCACAGACAGAAAGTGTCCTGCTCAGAGATCGACTCAAAAATATAGTCTAGTATTAAGATCACTCTTAAATCTGACAATCACAACTTGGTTTTCAAATTTCAAAGATATTTTTCTGATTAGGAAATTCGGCCACAGTATCTTTACCCACCGTCTTATGTTTATTTGTATGCAGGATGGTGCTGATTCTGGGAGCCCTAGGCATTCTCCTTGATCTTACCCCATTACCTCTTTTTGAAAAAATTACTTTCTTTTCCCTGTAGTATTTGTACCGCTAGTCATTCGTGGCTTACTAAGATTAATTTTTAATATACTTTTTTCCCTTTGGTGTAATAATTATATCATCAAATAGGAAAAAAGAGCTACCCTTAACTTTCTATTTTTAGGATTTGAGTTTCTCCTAAAATGCGTAACCATAGTAGAGTTCTTCTTTATTTATTTTTTTCTTAACAAGGGTAGAAACATTTTAAACTTCTAGAAGGGATGTGTTATTCTTTTAAGAAAAGGGGGATCAAGGATCAACTGACCTACATCAACACTTTAAACAGAGAAAAGAAAAACATTTAAATCAGTAACACAATATTTATATTTACCATGTCATAGCTAGTTCAGGAGAAGATAAGGCAGGGCATAAACATCTAGACAAAACAGAAACAGAGGAAGGGAATGGCAAGAAGCAAGGAGAGACAAAGTGATAAAGGGAAAGGCAAAGTCTAACACTGCTGACCCCTGCATCCCCAAGTTTCCCCCTGCCCAAGGCTCAGGGTTACCGCCCTCATTCCTTCCATCACTCTCAGGCTCACTTCCCTAAACATCCCCCTCTGACCTTCCCCCCCGCCCAGAAACCCAGACTTCAATTATTACATCGCCAACTCAGCCTACCTACCTATACCCCAAACATCCACTGCAGATTTTCTTCCTTTTCTTCTTTCCTTTATTTTTCATCTGTTTCCTGCCCTTTGTCAAAGTTAACTTTGATCCATTTCACAGGCATCAGTTTTACAGTCACGAAACCCGGATGTACAAACATGAAATTCCCTTTATTTCTTCAAAACTGGCAAAGCTCATGAGCCCCCATTTCCACAGATGGGAGAATACCTAACTCTGACAATTGAAGGCATACTCGGGGCATTTCTGAGTTCCGTGGGGTAAATATGTCATCAATGTAAAATTCACACTCACCCCCTTCTGTTCTTTCCATCAATCCTCTAAATTGGTAATAATTATAAGGATGGAACAGCATGTGCTACAGAGAAGAGGGAGATCAGCCTAGAGAAGACAGTAAAATAGTCAAGTAAGTGTCCAGTTACAACACAGATGAGTTTCCTGAAAATGTTATGGGAGTACGGAGTGAATTTAAAGAAGCAAGGAGGGGGCAGACAGAAGCATTAACTCAGCCACAAGGGGCCAAAGACATCTTCTGAGAGGAAGTGTGTTTTGTTTTGTTTGGTTTGCTTCTGTTTTGTTTGTTTCCAAAATTGTATTCATTCGTTTTGAGAAAGAGAGAGAGGGAAGGAGGGAGGGGGAGAGACAGAGAGAGAGAGAAAGGAAGGGCAGAGAGAGGGGGAGAGAGAGAATCGCAAGCAGGCTCTATGCTGTCAGCTCAGAGCCTGACCCAGGGCTCAAACTCATGAATTCTGAGATGATGACTTGAGCTGCGATCAAGAATCTGATGCTTAATGGACTGAGCCACCCAAGGGCCCCTTAAGTTTTATCTTCCAGGGTGAGTAGGAGTTAGTTTAAGAAGATGGGAAAGAAAGTGTCAGGGCGCATGAGCTAAGGTGCGGAATCCTGGGAGAGTGCGACATGCTTGGGAGATGAAGCAGCTCTGGAATGTCTAGGGCACGGCCAATGTTCAGAAGAGCAGGTAGGAGGTGAATCTAGAGAGAATGAAGAGACTGTATGTCAAGCCCAGGAACCAGGATCATACTCTCTAGCCCTGGAGTCAGCACATTGGACATGAAGTCCCAATCAAGCCTGTTGCCTGGCTCTGTAAACAAAGTTTTATTGGACACAGCTACGCTCATCTGGTCAGATCTAATCTGTGGCTGCTTTCCTGCCACCACATCAGAGTTAAGTCATTTTGACAGAGACTGTATGGCCACCAAAGCCTAAAGTATCTACTATCCAGCTCTTTATCTGATAGTTTGCTGACCCTGCTCTAGCCCACCTGAGTGATACACGCACCCTTTTTAAAACAAAGAGTTCACATAGACCTGAAGTGCCACTTGGGTATCGTTAGCATATTGCTGTTTAGATTTGTACAAACCTCAAACTACAGGTAAGCATCTTTTAAATTACATGTAAACTAACATTACATTTAAACTAACAAAGATAATAACATTCAGGGTGCCTGGGTGGCCCAGTCAGTTAAGCGTCCAACTCTTGGTTTTGGCTCAGGTCATGATCTCACAGTTCGTCGTTGGGCTCTGTGCTGACAACGCGGAGCCTACCTGGGATTCTCTCTCTCTCTCCCTCGTTTTCTACCTCTCTCCTGCTTGTGCACTCTCTCTCTTAAAATAAATAAATAAACTTAAAGAAAGATAGCACTCAAATTGATGGTATTCATTCAACATGACCAATGATACCATTTCTACAGAAACAAACTTCCACTCCTAACATCAGACTCGCTCTACCAGGACAGGTTATTTGGAATTCAGCAACTTATACCTCTAGGGCCACAGTTTTACTTATTTGAACTAGCAGGAAACCTTTGTTAAAATAACAAAATACAGCGCCTTCATTGAAGTTTATATGCCCCAAATGCCTCATATTGGAAGACAAAGTCCCTCTGCCTTCCTTTTTTTCCTGTAGGCTATTGATAATTATAGTAATGCCCGTTGGTACAATAAAAAACACAAACACCTACACAGGCAATGAAATCAATTGTCAGCACTCACTACTAAGGCAGCCGTTCAGGTGATCCACAATTGTTTACATTTTTAAAATGTCATCTAAATGAAAACACAGTAATTGGAAAATATCGCAGAGAGCTGCACATCCTAGATTACATGCGAAGCCATTCATGAAATGAAATAAAACATGGGATACTTATTGTGGCAACAAAATAGCTAAACACAGCTCGTCCAAACTGGGTGAGTCCAAGAAGTGGCAACGGATTCAAGACAAGATGACAAATATGAGAATACGTGGCACACTACCTGAACAAGATTGTAACATCAAATGGTTGTGGGGAGGAAGGAACATGAGGGAGGCTTCAGTAAGGACTCCTGAAACCTGGGAATGTACACTCATTGATATGAGCGACACAGAAGACGAGAAATTTTGGAAGGGACAGACATTAAGTTTACTCGGGCATGCTGAAATTAAGGCACCCATGACACTAAATCTGTAATGAAGAAAGGTACAGTGCAGAGCAGTCATGAGTGAGGACTGGCTCTGATACAAAGATCAGGGAGCAAGAAAGAAATGTGTTTTTTTAATGTTAGTTATTTTTGAGAGAGAGAGAGAGAGAGAGAGAGAGAGAGAGTGTGTGTGTGTGTGTGTGTGTGTGTGTGTGTGTGTGAGCAAGTATGAGTTGGGGAGGGGCAGAGAAAGAGAGGGAGACAGAGAATCCAAAGCAGGCTCCGGGCTCTGAGCTGTCAGCACAGGTCCCAACGCGGGGCTCAAACCCACAAACCATGAGATCATGACCTGAGCCGAAGTCAGATGCTTAACCAATGCATGCGCCCCGAAGTGCTTGTTGATGTATCCACACAGAGAAGTAAAAGTCAGAGGAGAGAAGGTACTAAAAGATGATTAATCAACAACTGGCCATTTGAGGCAGCTGTGTAAATAACTACACACATGCACCCCCAAACATAATCAATTCAGGATGATGTTCACTAATGGAGCAAACTGTAACATGCATCATATCAATTACCAATACAAAAATCACTTTTATGCCTTTGGACAGGTACACAGAGAAGAGAAGAGTTTGCAGAAGATTTCCTTTTGTTTGCTGAAACTTGGTTTGTTCTCCCAGAAGGCAAACTAACTTGAACAAAAGGGCAAAATAATATGGAATGTGGCAGTCATGGCTAGGTGCCTAGTTGATAGCCATTCTCCTTTCTTCTTTACTAACAGAACCTTAATTTTTGTCAGGGTGGTAATGAGCCCAGCTGAAAGCTACAATTCCCAGCCTCCCTTGCATCTACGGATGGCCACGCGACACATTTCAGGACAATGAAATATAGGTGAAAGTCACCAGATGGGACTTTTGGGAAAGCCCTTCAAAAGGCAGGTAGCCTCGGCTGACTAGAC
Source organism: Prionailurus viverrinus (assembly GCF_022837055.1). NCBI lineage: Eukaryota > Metazoa > Chordata > Mammalia > Carnivora > Felidae > Prionailurus > Prionailurus viverrinus. The sequence goes on along the minus strand of NC_062561.1, from coordinate 105,310,561 downwards.
CCTTTGTCCTTGCCCTTCTTCCTGTCTGGATACATGATGTAATAGGTGGAGTGACCATATTATAACCTCGATGCCCCAAGAATGAGGTAAGGATTACAGAGTGGAAACATAAGACGGTCCTGGGGGCTGCATGAAGCCCCACTATCAGTACTAGACCTTCTACTTCCAAATGTAAGAATAAGAAAACCTCAGATTTTTTTTAGTTTATTTATTTATTTTGAGAAAGAGAGAGAGACCACAGGAGGGGCAGAGGGAGAGGGAGAGAGAGAGAATCCCAAGTAGGCTCAACACTGTCAGCACAGAGCCTAATTTAGGGCTTGAACCCACGAACGAGAAGATCATAACCTAAGCCAAAATCAAGAGTCCAACGTTTAACTGACTGAGCCACCCAGGCACCCCTGAAAATCTCTAATTTTTTAAATCACCGTTTTCTAGATTCCTGTTCCTTGACACTCAGTGCAATTTCTACCAACCTAGAAGCCTTATTTAAAAATTGGTCTCAGGGGCCACCTGGGTAGCTCAGTCGGTGAAGCGTCTGACTTCGGCTCAGGTCATGATCTCAAGGTTCATGGGTTCGAGTCCCACATCAGGCTCCATGCTGACAGCTCAGAGCCTGGAGCCTGCTTCAGATTCTGTGTCTCCCTCTTTCTCTGCTCCTCCCCTGCTTGCACTCTGTTTCTCTCTCCCTCAAAATAGATAAACATTAAAAAAAAATTTTTTTTTAATGGTCTCAGGTCCAATCTCTGCTAAGATAGCCTTCAAGTTAATATGACATCTAGGAAAAAATGAAGAGTTGATTATCACCAACATGCAACAGGAAACTCCTTGTCCTGTGACTAGGGCCACCCAAAGTAAAGGGAAAAGGAGACGAACATCCAGGAGATAGCTGGCCAGTTTAGAAGGGGTTGCCTATAAGACAGTGTCCACCAAATCCAGAGGCTAGCATCCCCCACCATTTTTTTTTTCTTTTTGGTTGGGATTTTCCCCTTCATCTTTAAACCAATGGAAGAAAAAAAAAATGAACAATAAATGCTAACACAATTACTTACTTTCAGTGGCTTCTCATTGCCCCACCCAATCAAGTAGATGTTGGACAGTTTATTGAACTATTAATGTGTGCTTTGCATCACCAGTGATGTCTTCTCCTACGCCAATCAAGTAGCCAGGTAAATTGCTGCCTTGCTTCAGGGGAGCTTTGCAGCAGATGCTTCAAAGCAAATTCCCTACTAACCCTGCCTGCTGTTTGGAATTCAGGGGCTTCAGTCCCTCGGGTGGATTATGTTGGAGGGAGGCAGAGGAAGATGGGGCAAAGGAGAAAACGGAGTCTGCCCTACATTAGAAAAGCATGGTGGTCTCTACTAACAGTCTCTGGGGGAGCAGCCAGGGCTTCTGAGGGGCAGGACAGGTGTAAAACAAGAGAGACCGTCCCCGGGGCAACAGGGCTCCTATGTAAATGAAGATCACTGCAGCTCAAAGAGAGCCCAGAAACAACCACTACCTTTAAGGTTCTGCGATGGCTGTAACAATAGGACTACCAGTACAAGCCAAAAAATTAGGGGCAAGTTCTCTGTTTTTCAAGAAACCCCAAAAGTCTCTGAGATACCGAGGGAGGGAGAAGAGCTCCCAAATGACACACTGAATTTACTTGTAGCAAGGTGAGATGAAGGCTCAAAAGAGTCATTTGCACACTCCTGTTTGTGATTCAAGAGTTATTCCCAATGCCAATTCCTTCCTCTGGAATCTGAGCCTCAACAGCTCGATCTCCTCAACGTGGAGAGGAGCATGAGTCTTACACTCCACTCGTGACGTTTTCTGTTTGGGGGTTGTTGTTGTTGTTTTTCCCCAGCATATTCTGCCCTTTGACAAAGTACACTCACCCATTCAATACATGAGTGCCCATTTTTTTTTAATCTTTAAATACTTTCCCTTCACAAAACTCTCCTTGATCCTGAAATTCCAAGTCCTCATTTCCTTCTTTACATCTCCATATTACTTGTTGGCAACTTCTCTTGGGACATTTACCCTGTCCAACTTTGTGCTCCAATCTCCTAGCTGCTTCCCCACTATCAAACACCTTAAACAAAATAATAAAACCTTATTGAACATCTACTATGCACTCAAAGGAGAGGGATGTCTGTTTCCCAAGTATGTGGCATAGTACCATATATGCATTCGTTTACCAGCAAATATTTTGTGAGGGGTCCACTATGTCCTGTCACCTGGAATAGAATACAGAGAGAGTCTTCAAGGTCCCCGAAGTCTGTGTGTTATGGTCAAGGTTCACAGGTTGGAACATCATCAATTCTCAGTATTTGTTGATATCAATTCTTAGCATTTTAAAGCCACACTGTACTTTGAGCAGAATGGGGAAGATAATTTTGCGGGGCAGTGACCTTCCTGATATCTCAGAATATGCCACATAGGCTTTGCAGTTACTAGAAGCATAAATAGCAAGAAAAACTTTAAGTATGCTTTAACCATTTCCATTTTGAAATCAGGTAAGTAAGATCATTTTTCTTTTCTTTTCTTTTTTATTTTATAGACTCTTAATCAAGTTTATTATAAAGTAAGCCAAAGACAAAGAGGAATTGTGAATCACAGGTGCAATCTTGCATCAAGTTCAGCATCTAGTTTACTTCCCTATTTTCATTATTTGCTTAAAATTGTTTTCTTTCTTTTTTTTTTTTTTAATTTACATCCAAGTTAGTTAGCATATAGTGCAATACTGACTTCAGGAGTAGAATCCAGTGATTCATCCCCTACATGTAACACACAGGGCTCATCCCAACGAGTGTCCTCCTCAAGGCCCCTCACCCATGTAGCCACCTCCCCACCCACCAGCAACCCTCTGTTTGTTCTCTGTATTTAAGAGTCTCTTATGTTTTGTCCCCCTTCCTGTTTTTATATTATTTTTGCTTCCTTCCCCTATGTTCATCTGTTTTGTATCTTACATTCCACATATGAGTGAAGTCACAGGATCTTTTTCTTTCTCTGGCTGGCTAATTGTGCTTAGCATAATACCCCCCAGTTCCATGCAGCTCATTTTTATTTTCAAGGCAAATGTGCAAATAAAAATATGTGAAATTCATGCAAAATGCTGAGATGAAGGAACTGTTATCCAAGAGAAAGCTACTTTCTCTTCTCAGGATTTGCTTCCTTAGCCTTTCATTCTTCCCTGCTGTCACTGCTGCTTTGGAATTTGCTGTTATGTGTAATAAGACTCCATCACAAATGTTTGTGGAGAATTCAAGAAATATTCACTGGAGATCTTGGCACAGACCAGCCATGACTCCATCTCTGATCTCCCTTCCCACGCTCCCCATCCCGTGTTCAGGCTCTCTTTCTTCTTCCCAGTTAGCCACTCTCCTGACTCGACTAGCTGCTGGGGGGGCAAACTTCCTGTTTTCGATCTCTCAAATATGTCACAAACCTTATGTATTAAGGGCTAGTGAAGTAAGGAACTCTGGCCTAAGCATCAAGAAGCCTGAGTTTATGTGGTCATTTATTCAACAAATATTTTAAAGCATTTTATATGTTTCAGGCACTGGGTTAAGCCTTAGAAAACAGGGATGAACTCAGGGCACCTAGGTGGCTCCATTGGTTGAGTGTCCAAGGTGGGCTCAGGTCATGATCTCACGGTTCATGGGTTCAACCCTGGCACCAGGCTCTGTGCTGACAGCTCAGAGCCTGGAGCCTGCTTTGGATTCTGTGTCTCCTCTCTCCCTGCCCCTCCCCTACTCATGCTCTGTCTCGCAAAAATAAATAAATGTTAAAAAAAAAATAAAAAGGGGCATCTGGGTGGCTCAGTCAGTTAAGCATCGGACTTCAGCTCAGATCATTATCTTGCAGTTGGTGAGTTCAAGCCCCATGTTGGACTCTGTGCTGACAGCTCAATCTGGAGCCTGCTTCTGTGTCTCCCTCTCTCTCTGCTCCTCCCCTACTCATGTTCTGTCTCTCTCCCTCAAAAAGAAATAAACATTTAAAAAGACAAAGAAGAAAACAGGGATAAACAAAATGGGAAATTCCTGGTCTTCAAAGAGCTTACATTCTAAGGGAGAAAAATGATTAACACATTCACAGATAACCAGAAAGCTTTCAGATAGTGAAGAATGCTCTGAAAGAAAGAAATGGACAAGTGTGACAGATACCAACTGTTGGCAGGTGCTTCCAGTATGGCGCTTAGGGAAGTCTTCTGTGATATTTAAGTAGGTTTGATGAATCTGGCCAGAGTCCAAGGAAGAACATTTCAGGCATCTCAGCCCAAGATGAGAAAAAGTTGAAGTCACAGAAAGGAGATAGCCCCTAGGATGGACAGAGACCCTATGTGAGGCCAGGAGAACAGGGTTAGCTCATGAAGGGCCTAGGAGCCACAGTGAGGAGATGAGATTTTAACTTAAGAATATAGGATGTATTTGATGTGCTTAAAGCAGAGAAGTGACAGCCTCTTTTTTTTTTTTTTTAAAGATCACTATGGCTAACAGGTGGAACAAGGAATTAAAAATACTGATTAGGAGATTATTGTATAAATTCAGGAGAGAGAAGGGGAAGGACTGGATACATGAGAGTTGGACCCCATATGTGAGCTGAAAGAGAGCCACCAACGTATCACCCAGGCTTTTAGCTAGAGGGCTTGAATAGACGGTAGTTCCCCTTACTGAGATGGGAAAGCATTCTAAGCCTGCCTTACCTGACCCTGGGTAATGTGGTCTCTTCAACTTGGAAATGCAGATATTGAAAGAGAGAGAATAGACAGCCTCAGATACTCCTTCAGCACTACAATATCAAAGCTCAGTTGGGTAACCAAGACATGATACGCTTTTCTTGTATTATTCCCATAGGGGGAATAATACAAACTTTGAAACAAAAGAGGCTGGGAGCTCCATAAAGCTTCCAGAATGCTCCACACGGCCGTCTGACTTTGGCAAATAAACCACCTGTGCCTCAGTCTCCTCATCTTCGCAATAGGATGATAAAGCTGACTTGCTTTGCTGGGCTGCTATCAGGAACAAGACAGTTGGAATGTACTAGAAATCAGGTAATCACACAGTCTCCTTTCCAGACAGACTCAACACTTGTTCTTTCTTTTCCTTCAATCACTCCACTTTGTGAATCTCTTGACCCAGGGATTTTCTTTTCTTCTGAGGGCGAAGCAGCAACTCCAACTCTGGGGGTTCCCAGAGCAGTATCTCACGTGTGTCCCTTTCTGCGATGGTCACACAGCCCTAGACCTCTGTGGCTTCTCGCCTGGAAGGCGAGCGTTGCAGGAGGAGGGCAACACAGCCAGCTCCAAGCCTGTGGGCTCCAGGTTATCAACCTAGGGTTTCATGCTTCACTTTGACTTATCAGCTTCCCCTGCCATGAGCTCAACCCTCTCCCTGATGAATGGGACTTCAAGAACTGGGTCTGAGAAAAAAGCATGATGGAATGCTTCACAATGCTCATTCTCAGACACACCGCCCACACGCCATGTTGCTGTGGCTCGCCATGTTACATGACACTCGGGGGATGAGATGGGCACGCTACAGGAAGGGAGAGGACGGTCTCATGGGCTGCCTACACCCCATTTTTAGTTACCAAAACCTAAAAAGTTTAGCCACCATAAAAATTCACTAATGAACAAGCCCCGTCCTTTTTTTTTTTTTTTCACATATGCCTCTCTTGTTTCCATTTCTTTCATTTGTTCACTTTTCCTTTCAGAACAAAGTCCAAATGACAGAATTCCCCAAACAACATGCTTTTCCAAGGTTTCCCACTGTCCAGACAAAAAGCCAGGTTATTGTCGTCATTTCTGCTGTGGCAGCTGGAGGGCAGTGCAATTCTCTCTTTCTCTCTCTCTCTGTCTCTTTCTCAGTGTGTGTATATGTCTCTCTGTGTCTCTCTCAGAGCTTCTCATTTCCTCCCAGCCCCCTCCCAGTCCCCTCCCAGCTAAGTGAGGAGGGGAAGAGACACAATGGAGGGGAAATAAGCCCACAGGGCACAGGAGCCCTGGGGGGAAATGATGTGGAAAAAAAAAAAAAAAAACAAGCCAAGTCAAGCTCACAGATCCACATCCTGGTCTAGCTTCCTCCTCACTCACACAGGACTAGCTGCTTTCACACCCATCCAACACGTGCTTCCCTTTCTACAACTTCTCCCTACACCCAATTCCTCAAATTCTTCATGTGTGAGCTCAGCTCAGCCTCACCCTTGCACGCTCACACACAAACTCAATCAGCACCTCCCCCGTCTTTCCTCATCTCCAGCTCAGGGCTGGCCCCCAGGCCTTGTGACCCGGGACTGGGAGAGGCCACTGTGGTCTGACCAGGTCTGGGTGTGGGACAATAAGGCAGACAGCGAGGCAGAGCCTGATTCCAGAGAGGCTGGCTGTTGCAGAGCGGCCCAGCCCCACAGGCAGGGAGGGCATTATCGGCGAACGACCCGAGTGACTACTGGCAGACAGTGACAGAGCCCAATGCATGAGTGCCCACGGTGCCACCACAGGTCACAGAACAAGCAGGAGCGGCTGGTTTTTGTGGGCAGGGCCAGGCATGGAACTAGAGCAGGGGAAAAGGAAGCCACAGTAACAGTCGTCCATTTGCAGGGAGCTTTGTGCTTTCCAAAACTGAGGCACCTTGGTGCACCTGTTACTTCAGGTAAGACGGGCATATGTTACGATCCCCTCTTTACAGGTGAGAAACGGAGCCCGTATGAAGGTAGAAACCGTTCTAATTAGACGTTTATGACAGAGCTGGGTTAGATTCCACGCCTGGGGTGACAGCTTTACCCAAAACATCACTGACCTGCATAAAATCACGTATCAGGAGCAAAGTCATCCTGTAGGGTAGCATCCCTGATAGGGCTTTGCAAGGTCAAAGTCAGATTTTTCACCATCTCAAATACAAGGGCCCCTACTATGGCCCTTCAATATGTCCACGTATTCTTTTTTTTAATTTTTTTTTTTAATGTTTTATTTATTTTTGAGACAGGGAGAGACAGAGCATGAACGGGGGAGGGGCAGAGAGAGAGAGGGAGACACAGAATCAAGCAGGCTCCAGGCTCTGAGCCGTCAGCCCAGAGCCGGACGCGGGGCTCTAACTCACGAACCGCGAGATCATGACCTGAGCCGAAGTTGGACGCTTAACCGACTGAGCCACCCAGGCGTCCCAATATGTCCACGTATTCTAAGGAAGGACAACAAAAGAGATCTCAGGTAAGGGCCAGCAGAAATATGGTGATCAAAAGAACATGCTTGGCACCAACCTCTCATGACAGGTTTCAAAGCTATGGCCTCCCTCTCTTCCACTCCCTCCTCATGGAACGCACAGAACTTATTGACAGAATATTGTAACTACACGAGCCCATGGTGAGGAAATTACAGACTATCTGCTCAAAACTGTGTCTGCAGTAAGCTTCTTTCTTTGCAACGCAAAGACAGAATATTTCTTTTAATAGACTTCCCCTTCTCCCCTCGCTACAATTTTTAAAAAGAGAAAGAAAAGACCAAATATGAAAGGTATCTTCGTGGTAAGCGACGGTTTGGAATGAGACATAAGTGCTTTGATTTTGTTTTTAAAGTTATTCTCCTTTTCTAAAGCTTTTATTTTCCCAGAACAAATTAGCGGTGAGGCATTGCAAATTCTGTATTTTTGTACTCACTCTATTAGGGGTGCCTGGGTGGCTCATTCGGTCAAGTGTCCGACTTGGCTCAGGTCACGATCTCACGGTTCGTGAGTAAGAGCTCCATTTCAGGCTCTCTGATGTCAGTGCAGAGCCCACTTTGGATCCTCTGTGCCCCTCTCTCTCTCTGCCCCTCCACTGCTTGCTCTTGTACTTTCTCTCTCCCTCTCTCTCTCTCTCTCTCTCTCAAAAAATAACTATTTAAAAAAATTATATTCACCCTAGACTTCAATACGATATTTTGACTGTCTTTTGAATTTCTTTATGACCTAGATCAAGCTTCTCTGTGCCACATTAGTAAAAATTAAAATTGTAGCTTCTATCGATATCACAAACATGTTATAGGGGCTGGGAAAGCAACCTTCCGTGAGGCCCTATTTATAGGGTTTAAAACTAAACTTCTCTAAGATGCCAATACCTAAGGGTCCCTGGGACACTTCTTGAAACTGCGATTCTGCTCGTTTTTCTTTTAATTGGGAATCTATTTTATTTTACTCAAAAACAAATAAATAATTCCAATGTGGAGAGCCAAAGTACATGCTAATGGTAACGGGAGTCAAGGAGCCTATTCACTGGTAGAGATCATATATCTTCTTTTACCTGAAATGTTTCACCTGAGAGGACATTCAAGTAATGTGACTACTTGCTGATCTCTCATATATACCATAGATTCTTTTTTTTTAAGTTTATTTATTTTTGAGAAAGAGAGAGAGAGCATGAGCAGAGCAAGGTCAGAGAGAGAGAGAGAGAGAGAGAGACAGAATCCCAAGCAGGCCCTGCACTGTCAGGGTGGAGCCCAATATGGGGCTCCATCTCATGAACCACAAGATCATGACCTGAGCTGAAACCCAAGAGTTGGACACTTAACCCACTGAGCCACCCAGGCATCCCTACCATAGATTCTTATGATTCGGTCCCTTGAACCCTTGCACTTCAAGATGGCACACCAAGCATATGTGTTGACTTCCACTCCCTCACAGCATTCACACAGCATGTATGACAAAGAAATACAGCTAGAGTAACGCTGAGTAGGGGGGAAGACTATCAGTGAGAAACATATTTTGATAAGAAAGAAAATGGGATCATATTACTAGATAAACCAGAATGAAGGAAGCTGAGACGCAGAACGCAAATATAAGAAGGCTACCACAGAGGTGGGAGCCATTTCTCGCCACCGCGTCCTAGGAGCCCTTAAACGTGAGGCTGGTAAGAAACAAGAGCAGAAACAGGAGGAGGAGTACCCAGTGTAATTAGCTAAAGGAGTATTTATGAAATATCTAGTCCAGGGAGCTCCTCCCACCCCATTCCAATCCCCTTGCATCAAAACAACTACAGACTGTGGAATCTGAGCTGCAGAAATGCTGCCTACCCACTCCATACTGACGTGCCCTCAAGGAAGGCCTTTCTCTCAGCGCGTCCCACCCACAGAGCTCACAGTCAGACCCCTGGTCCTGCTGGTTAGTAGAGATCCTTGTAAGAGCAGAAGAACCACAGAGCAGCAGGGGAAAGCAATGACAGTCACCTACAGGACCGATTCCTACCAACACCCAAAGTAATCCACAGCCAAGATGGCAGATTTGAGAAGGAACCCAGAGCAAAGTTTTGCATTGAGCAAACTATTCTCCATCTTGTTTATGATGCTAGTAACATGACTACATGCACTTATCAAAACTCATCAAACTAAGTATCTTGAAAGGATGAATTTTGCTGAATGTCAATTATACTGCAATAAGCCTAAGTTTATAGAAGAAGCACAAACGTATGCAGGGAAAGAAGGCTGAAGTTGGTGACATCTGACTTGGTCTCAAGCTGTCCCGGACAGTTTATCCACTTGTAGAGCGGAACAGAGTGGTGACAAACAGACGGACTGGCTCCAAAATTAATAAAGGCATTAAGCTATTCCGATAAACTCAGAAGCAGAAGGGAAAGAAAGTACCAGACAGTCCAAAAGACCTTATTTTATACAATTCACATCACAGTGGATATGACTACCTAAAGAAATGATCCTCACCTCCTTCGAAAGAACTATTTGGGGACATCTTAAATTATCTCAGGACATCTAGATAAATGCTCAATAAAACGGGAACTAAAGGTCATGTAGACAAAAATAGAACAAACCAAAGAGGCTTCCTATTAAAATAAAAGGAACAAACAAAAATAATAAAGTTACTGGAAATTAAAAATATGCTTGCTAAAGATTTTTACATGTAATAAAAGGGTTGAAAATTAAAACCAAGGAAATCTTCTAATATATTCAACAAAAACAAAGGAATCAAAGTTATGAAAAAAAAAAAGGTTAAAATCGTAGAGAATCCATATAAAAAGTCCTACAACCCAGCTAAACAAATCTGAAGGAAATGAATGGTGGAAAAAATTAAAGAAAGAGGAGTGGATACATAAAAACAATAAAATGTGGATTATACAGACAACGACATATTGTTCAGCCATGAGAAGGAATGAGGTACGGATATATACTATGATATGGATGAATCCTGAAAACATTCCACCAAATGAAAGAAACCAGATACAAAAGGCCATATCTTGTATGATTCCATGTATATGAAATATCCAGAATACATAAAATCATAGAAACAAAGTAGATTGATGGTTTCTAGGGGCTGGGGGAAGGAAGAATGGGAATGAAGGATAATGGCAATGGGGTTTCTTCTGAGAATGATGTAAATGTTCTAAAACTAGACAGTGGTTATGGTTGCAAACCTTTGTGAATATGCAAAAAACCATTGATACGTGCTCGAAAACAGGGAATCCTATGGCATGTAAATTAGGTATAATTCTTAAAAAGAAATAGTAAAAAAATCACAGAACCGAAAGAAAACAAAGCAATAAGATTTAAGATTGAATATTAACTAGAGCAAATATACAGATGCTCAGTCCCAAAACCATCCTTACAAAACTGAACACCAAAAGAAATAAAACTAAAAGAGCATCAAGAAAAAGTTACTTACAGAAAAAGTGAAATAAAAATGTCAAACTTCTCATCTGCAATACTGCTAGAAGACAAAGGAACAATGGCTTTTCATAGTTCTGCAGGAATATGTTATTGACAAAATTAGAATAGGAAGTCATACACCTACGAGAATATCTTCTAAAAAGTACTTTCCATTGAACACATAGTATGATTACTAAGTTGATATCTAAGAGTTTAAAGTAATTATCATAACTCAGCAATAGTCTCTGAACTCAGGAGAAAAATGAATGAACACAGTGAGAACTTAAACACAGAGACAGAAAATATTAAAAAGACAGCTGTGGGGCGCCTGGGTGGCGCAGTCGGTTAAGCGTCCGACTTCAGCTCAGGTCACGATCTCGCGGTCCGTGAGTTCGAGCCCCGCGTCGGGCTCTGGGCTGATGGCTCGGAGCCTGGAGCCTGTTTCCGATTCTGTGTCTCCCTCTCTCTCTGCCCCTCCCCCGTTCATGCTCTGTCTCTCTCTGTCCCAAAAATAAATAAAACGTTAAGAAAAAAAAATTTTTTTTAAAAAGACAGCTGAAAAATACAATTGAAATGAAAAAAACACTAGAGGGAATCAATAGCAGATTAAATGATGCAGAAGGGATGCCTGGGTGGGTTAGTGGGTTAAGCACCCAACTCTTGATTTGGGTCAGGTCATAATCCCAGGATAGTGGGATTGAGCCCTTCATTGGGCTCCATGCTGAGAGTAGAGTCTGCTTGAGACTCTCTCTCTCTCTCTCTCTCTCTCTCTCTCTCTCTCTCTCTCTCACTCTTGTTCTCACTCTCCCCCTCTCCCCTGCTCGTATGCTCACGTTCACTCACTCTCGAAAGAAAGAAAGAAAGAAAGAAAGAAAGAAAGAAAGAAAGAAAGAAAGAAAGAAAAGAAAAGAAAGAATCCGTGATCTGAAAACAAGATTCTAGAAATAATCAGAAAAACAAAAAGAAAAAGGAATTTTTAAAAGCAAGGACAGCTTGGAAGACCTCTAGAACATCAAGCACACTAACATTCACATTATAGGGATCCCAGAAGGAGAAGATATAGGAAGAATCAGAAACCTACTAGAAAAATAGTGGCTACAAACTTCCCTAAACTGATGAAGAAAACAGACATCCAAATCCTAGAAGAAAACATAGTCCCAAATAAGATAAATCCAAAGTTTACCCCACACCAATACACATTAAAATACAGTGTCAACAGTTAAAGAAAGAATCTTAGAGGCACCTAGGTGGTTCAGTCAGTTAAGCACCTGACTCTTGGTTTCGGCTCAGGTCACGATCTTGCAGTTTCATGAGTTCAAGCCCCGCATCAGGCTCTGGGCAGGTAGTGCAGAGCCTGCTTGGGATTCTCTCTATATCCCTCTCTTTCTGCCCCTTCCCCACGCCAGCTGTCTCTGCCTCTCTCAAAATAAAAAAATAAACTTTAAAAAAATCTATTAAAAAAGAGAGAGAATCTTAAAAGCAACAAGAGAAAAACAACTAGTTATGTACAAGAGAATCACTATCAGTTTGTTTTTCAGCAGCAACTTTGCAAACTAGTATCCTAGACACACAGAAGCTAAAGGAGTTTATCAACACCAAACCAGCCTTACAAGGCATGTTAAAAGCATTTCTTTCAATGGATAAGACAAGGCCATAACTAGAAATTAGCAAATTATGAAAAAAATCTCACTGGTAAAACTACATATATGGTAAACAGATTGGATCAACCAGTATGCAAACTAAAAGGCCAACTAGTAAAATCATCTAGACCTACAACTATTAGTCAAAGGATACACAGACTAAGAAGATATAGAAAATATGATCTTAAAAACCTAAAATGTGGGTGGAGGAGTAAAAATATAGTACTTCGAGAACATGATGGTCACACTTAAGTGACCATCAATTCATAATAGATTTCTATACATATAGGAAGTTATATATGAACTTCATGGTAACCTCAAACCCAATACCTATAAGAGATACACACACACAAAAGAGAAAGGAATATAAACCTAACTCTAAAGAAAGTCACCAAATCACAAGGGAAAAGAGCAAGAGAAGAAGACAAGAACAGAGAACTACAAGAACAACCAGCAAACAACATAATGTCCAAAAGTACATACCTATCAGTAATTCCTTTAAGTGTGAACAGACTAAATGCTCCAATCAAAAGACATATGGGACAGAATGGATTAAAAAAACATGTTTATTTGCTGCCTACAAGAGACTCGCTTCAGAACTAAAGACATACACAGAAAGTGACCAGATGGAAAATGATATTCCATGAAAATAGAAACAAAAAGAAAGCTGAAGTAGCAATACTGATATAAGGCTTTAAAATATACTTGAAGTGGAGCCCAGGTGGCTCAGTCAGTTAAGTGTCCATTTTGGCTCAGGTCATGATCTCGTGGTTCGTGGGTTCAAGCCCCATGTCAGGTTCTGTGCTGACAGCTCAGAGCCTGGAACCTGCTTTGAATTCTGTGTCTCCTTCTCTCTCTCCCACTTGTGCATTCTCTCTGTCTCTCTCAAAAATAAAACATTAAAAAAGTGTTAATATCCTTTAAAAATGGGTGGGTGTAACAAGAGACCAAAAAAAAAAAAAACCAAAAACGACATTACATATTGATAAAGGGCTCAATCCAATAAGAGGATATAACACATATAAATATATAAACACCCAACATAGGAGCACCTAAATACATCACACAATTATTATCAAACATAAAGGAAGAAACTGACAAAATACAGTAATAGTAGGGGACTCTGACACCCCACATATATCAATGAGTTGATCATCCAGATCGAGTATCAATGAAGAAACATTGGACTTAAACAACACATTAGAACAGATGGACTTAATGGATATATATAGATCATTCCAACCCGAAACAGCAGAATGCACATTCTTTACAAATGCACATCATTTTCCAACATGTATCATGTTAGACCACAAAACAAGTCTCAATAAATTTAAGAAGACTGAAATAATATCAAGCATATTTTCTAACTAGAACAGTATAAAATTAGAAATCAATTACAGGAAAAAAACCTGGGAAAAAAACAAACACATGGAGACTAACCAGCATGCTATCAAAAAACCAATAAGCCCCCAAAAACCAAATAGGAAATCAAAACGTACCTTGAGACAAAAGAAAATGGAAACAAAACAGTCCAAAATCTATCAGACATAGCAAAAGCAGTTCTAAGAGGTAAGTTCATAGCAATACAAACTCACCAAAACAAACAAGAAAAATCTCAAAATATATAACCTTATACCTAAAGAAGCTAGCAAAAAGAACAAAGCTCAAAGTTAATATAAGAAAAGACATAATACAGAGTGGAAATCAATGAGAGACCAAAAAAAAAAAAAAAAAGAACAAATGGAAAAGACCAATGAAAGTAAGAGCTGTTTCTTTGAAAAGACAAAGAAAATTGATAAACCTATAGCAAGACACACACACACACACACACACACACACACACACACACACCCCAAAAGAAAGAATCCAAATAAATAAAATCAGAAACAAAACAGAGGAAGTTATAACCAATATTATAGAAATACAAACGATCTTCAGAGACTATTATAATTATATGCCGAGAAATGGGACAACCTAGAAGAAATAGACAACTTCTTAGAAACATACCATTTTCCAAGAATGAATCAAAAAGAAATAGTTGGAATAGACCAATTACTGGTAATGCAATTAAATAGGTTTCAGACACACAAAAGTCCCCAAGCACAAAAGTCCAAGACCAGGTATCTTCACAGGTGAAACTGTACCAAACACTTAAATAAAAAATAATACCTGTCCTTTTCAAACTATTCCAAAAAACTGAACAAATACTTCCAAACTCATTAAATGAGGCCAGCATTACCCTGATACCAAAATGAAAGACACACACACACACACACACACACACACACACACACCCCAAAGGCCAAGATCCCTAATAAACATAGATGCAAAAATCATCATTTTGCAATCATCATTTGCAAAATATTAGCAAACTAAATTGCAACAATACACTAAGCAGATCCTGTACCATGATCAAGTAGGATTTATTCCAACGATATAAGGATGGTTCACCATCCACAAATCAATGTGACACAACACATTAACAAAAAGAAGGATAAAAATCCTATGATTATCTCAATAGACACAGAAAAAGCATGTGACAAGATTCAACATCCATTTATAATAAAAACTCTCAACAAAGTCAGTATAGAAGGGACATAGCTCAACATAATAAAGACCAGATATGACAAACCCACAGCCAACATCATACTCAATGGTGAAAAGCTAAAAGCTTTCCATCTCAGATCAGGAACAAGGAAAAGATGCCCACTCTCACCATTTTAATTCAACATACTATTGGAAGTCTTAGCCACAGCAATCAGAAAAGAAAAAGAAATAAAAGATGTCCAAACCAGAAAGGAAGAAGTAAAAATATAACTATCTGCAGACAACATACTATACACAGAAAATCCTAAAGACTCAAAAAAAAAAAAAAAATACTACGAAAAAGATGAATTCAGTAAAGCTGCAGGATACAAAATTAATATACAGAAATCTGTTGCATTTCTACACATTAATAATTAACTACCAGAAATAGAAATTAAGAAAGTAATTCCATTTACAAGTGCACAAAATAAAATAAAATACCTAGGAATAAATTCAGCTAAGGAGGTGAAAGACTTGTATTCTGAAAATTATAAGACATTGATGATAGAAATTTAAGACAACATAATAAATGGAAAGACACACTATACTCATAGACGGAAAGAATTAGCATTGTAAAGTGTCCACACTAACCAATGCAATCTACAGATTTAATACAATTCCTGTCACAATACCAATGGAATTTGTCACAGAACTAGAGCAAACAATACTAAAATTTCTATGGAACCACAAAAGAGCCCAAATAGCAAAGGTGATCTTGAGGGGAAAACACAAAACAAACAAAGCAAACAAAACGAAAAAAAAACAAAGCTGGAGGTATCAGACTCTCTGATTTCAAATTATACTACAAGGCTGTAGTAATCAAAACAGTATGGTACTAACACAAAAATAGACAGATAGATCAAAGGAGTGTAATAGAAATCCCAGAAAATGAATAAACAAAAACAAAAACAAACAAACAACCCCATGCTTATAGGATCAACTAATCTATGACAAAGACAAAAATATACACTGGGAAAGAGACAATCTGTTCAATAAGTGATGCTGGGAAAACTGGACAACCACATGCCAAAGAATGAAACTGGACCATCTTCTTACATCTTTTACAAAATTAAAGTCAAAATGGATTAAAGACTTGAATGCAAGACTGGAAACCAAAGTCCTAGAAGAAAATTCAGGCAATAAACTTTTGGACATAGGTCTTACCACTATTTTTTTATCTGTTTCCTCAGGCAAGGGTAATAAAGGAAAAATAAACAAATGGGAATACTTCAAACTAAAAATGCTTTTTCACAGCCAAGGAAACAATCAACAAAATGTAAAGGTAACCTACTGAATGAGAGAAGACATTTGCAAATGTTGTAACCAACGATATAACTGATAAAGGGTTAATATCCAAAATACATGAAGAATAAATAGCAAAAAATAGCAAAAAAAAAAAAAAAAAAAAAAAAAAACCTTAAACTCCAATTAAAAGATGAGAAGACCTGAATAGATATTTCTCTAAAGAAGATACCCAGATGGACAATAGACACATGAAAAATGCTCAACATCACTCATCATGAGGGAAATGCAAATGAAAACTACCATGAAGTATCATCTCACACCTGTTAGAATGGCTAGTATCAAAAAGACAAGAAATAACAAGAGTCGGTGAGAATGTGGAGAAAAGGGAGCCGTCATGCACTATTGTTGGTAATGAAAAAATGGCACAGCCACTATAATCTTCCACTAGGCAGTTTCCTCAAAAAAAGTAAAAATAGAATTACCATATGATTCAGCAATTTCACCTTTGGGTATTTATCCTAAAACACGAATTCAAAAAATATATATGCACCCCTATGTTTACTGCAGCATTATATAATAAAAAATGTAATAAAAATGGAAGAGAGTAGAAGCTGAAAATAAATTCCTCATCTTTTACTTCTATGTGGAATGTAAAACACAAAAGCAACGAAACAGAACAGAAATAGACTCATAGATACAGAGAACAATCAGATGGTTGCCAGAGGGGAGGGGGTGGGAATATGAGAGAAAGACGGAAAGGGGATTAAAAGGTACAAATTGCTAGTTACAAAATATGTAAGACAAAGGGATGCAACATATAGCGTAAGGAAAAGAGTTCATAATACTGTAACAACACTGTATGGTGACAGATGGTAGCTAGATTTATCATGGTGATTACTTCATAATGTATATAAAAGTTGAATCACTATGGTGTATACCTGAAAGTAAAAAACGGTGGGGGAGGGGCGAGGGGAGTTGATATGTCAGTGATGTAATGCAAACATTCGTGTTTCCACTCTCAAGAAAAAAAAAATAAAGCAATTAGCAACAAGATAAAAGATGAGCAAAAACAGTTGTTTAAGAAACCACTCTACAGGGGCGCCTGGGTGGCTCAGTCGGTTGAGCATCTGACTTCGGCTCAGGTCATGATCTCGCGGTCTGTGAGTTTGAGCCCCGCGTCAGGCTCTGTGCTGACAGAGCTGGAGCCTGTTTCCGATTTTGTGTCTCCCTCTCTCTTTGCCCCTCCCCCGCTCATCTCTGTCTCTCTCCGTCAAAAATAAATAAACACCAAGAAAATTAAAAAAAAAACAATGTACAAATATGAACTCAAGTGTGGCATGACTTCAAAGAATTTGAGTATGAAGCAAGAGAATCTAATGCCTAGAACGTGCTCTCTTGAATAGTTTAATGATATAGAATTGCATTCTCTTTTCTAGGGATTAAACTTCTTCACTTTATTTTGAAGGTAATAATGCTTATATAGTAAAAATGTGAGAAGTGGTATTTACTGATTTAAAGCTACAAATGTAAACAATAAAGAAAATGCAATAAATATGGGAGGGAGTGGAAGGTGAAGATACATTCCTCATCTTTCGGAGTGGGGAGGCAACAGGTACTGTCCAAATACTATATTCAGAATAGGCAAACAGACAAGTTACTTTAAGTTATAAGCATCAGGGACTAAAAACCGAAGTAATTAAAAGCGGAGTGCTTTCTTCTGAAGGTGGTACCGGGAGCGAGGATGATACATGTTCATTCGTCACTTAATGCTTTTATATATCGTTCACATTTTGTTATACTACACGCAGGTATGACTTTTATAAACTAAAAAAACATAAAGCAAGAACAATTCCCAGGCCTGACGACTTAACTGTAATTGTTAGGAACATGTCCGGTAGCAATATACAGAAAACATGACTAACAGTGGCTTATAACGCGACGTTGCTGCTTTTAAAAAAAGAGATCCAGAGTTAGGCAGAGAGGTTTGGGGGCCTGATGACATCAGGGAGAACCCAGGCTCTTTCCATGTTTCCATTCTGCCGCCCACAGCACTGTCTACGGTCCCCACTCAGGATCCCAGCAGCCTGCCAAGCTGCAGCTACCAGTTGTCTCACGACCACATCCAAAACTGACAAGGAAATTAGCAGAGGCACAAAGGATTAACTCCCACATGATAATCTCTTCTTATTTCTTTTCCAGAAACCACCATCCCTTCTCCTTCCAACTTCTTCAAACCCTACGTCTCTTACATTTTATGGGCCAGAATTCGGTCACCCTCTTGCCCTCACACCAGTCACAGGCAAAGGCATAGTTTACCTTAATTGGCTTATACCAATCTTATCTCATTAGCTGGGACAGAGCGCATTGCTTCCCAAACAAAATCATCCGTGTTCTTTAACAAAGAAGAGAGGATTGGCTGTTAGATAGGCCATAAGAGGGTCCACCAGGCTGACTGACCAATTAACTTAACAACTACTGTCCCTCAGTGAGGAGATGGCTGCCCGCCTATCTGTCAGAATCACAAAATCTGGACTCTCGCAAGACAAAAGTCAATAAATACAGTCATGAGTCCTTAGTCCTATGTTGATTTAATGCGTATTAATCTTTTGAGATAAAACCATTAGTCATGTGTTGGCATCTGCAAATTAACACCGGCTTCTGGGGAGAAACTGTTGAGAGGAAAAAAAAAAATCACATCCCTGCATTTTTCAAAGGTTTAACATCAAAAATTTATCAAGTGTAAAAACTCAGTCTGTTTGATACTGTTGAAATGATTAATTTTACAAATAGCTACTAGAAACAAGACACATCTGACAACTCGAAGAATTAGGAGAGGAGGCAAACGTTTTCCTTTCTGAGTTAAAAAAAAAAAAAAAAGTGAGTCCCCATCATTTTCATTTTCTCTCCCTTGTAGCATTTTATTGTCTCTGGCACATTTCTTAAGTCAAAGACTTTCCTGAAGATTCCATATATCAGACACTTATTGGCTTGCTTTTCAGCAACCCCGTCATGGCTGATTTACTAATATATCCTATAGACTTTCCATGGAATCTATACAGAGAAAGCCCATAGCGCCTCATAATTCCCACCTATTTTAAGTTAAAGACTTAATGCGTAGATAGGATCTGACATATGAGTGTTGCTCACCAGTTCACTGTCAGAGCAAGCTTGAATAATTAGTACCAGCAGCTCTTCTCTCCAGATATTAATACCTTATATCATAAATGTCAAGCAGAGCGCAAAGATGCAATTGGAAAACCTCCGAAGGGTAGGGGGCCCATAAATCATGAAGGTTTCACTCTATTTTCCTTCCATTTTACTATCAGAAAATAAACCCAGGATGGTGAGATTTAAAATCTTGACCTCTTTTTATTTATTACGTATCACTGTGCCTTCCCTGAAGGGGTATCCTGGACGGAGGGCTGAGAGGGTGGGTGAAGGGGAGGAGGGTGGAGACTGCTCAGCTGGGGAAGAATCAGGAAGCATTCAGGGGGTAAGAGAGGTCACCAAAGAAACAAAACCTCACAGCAGTCCTCCGGGGCTGTTCTGTGCCCTCTCTCCAGGACACCATGCTGTGTGCCTTTGGGACATGGGGGCTGGCCCTTTGCAGGAGGCGGGCTCCAGTGAGGGAGGTGTTTCTATTTAAAAAACATGCAGCCCCTGCCCTACTCCTGCCCCTGCCCTAGCGGTGAAAAACAATCTCTTTTATGGTTAGAGAACAAATGTGAGAATGAACGTTGTAATAAATTTTAATGAGCTTATTAAGGACACCAGGCCCTAAATAAACACCCTATTCAAACGAGGCACTCCTTCCAACCCCACCTCCAGTACCAGCTAGGACTCCAGCTGCAATCATAGGATCTCTAATTCAGAAAGGAGGAAGTCTTCCTGCCAGAAGAACAAACTGTTCTATCTTTAGAGAGTTTTGACTATTAGCAGGTTCCCATGATAATGAGCTGAGGTCAGCCTCCCTGAAACTCCTGTCAGTTTATCCTATATCCTCCAGGGTCCCACTGGGCAATTCTATCTCCTTTTTCTTCTGGAAATCTTTGGTGCATGTGTAAATTGCTGTCTCAAACCTCCTGTATACCAAGCTGACCAGCCCCGAACTCTTTAACACATCCTCGGGTGACAAAGTTGCACATTCCAGGGTCTCATCTCAATAATCTCCAATTTATCATAAAGACAGTGAAACTCAAAGCCTTAAGTCATTACCCTCAGGCTCACACAGTCTGTAGGAAGCAAAGCCAGGCATCTTTGCCCCTGGGCCATCTTATACCCCAGAGCCACAACTATCACTTTCTTTATTCTTAGGCTCCCTACTTTTATAAATATGACCAAAGACCAAATTCTTATTCTTTTTTTTTTTCTTCTCTCTTTTTGGCTCATTGAGTTTGTTCTCAAATCCGTATCTTCAGCCCAAATCTCTCCCTCTTCCATAATTTTTATTCAACTGCCCACTGGACATCACCATTTGGAAAACACCGTATCACCTCAAACTCAACAAGTCCCAATTGAATAGATCATTTTTTCTCCCAAAGATGCTCCTCACCCATTGTTCCTCAAAATTAGAAAGTGCTTTACTATCCACTCAGTTGTCCCAAGACTGAAGCCTGAGAATCACTTTTTTCAATTTTTTTAACATTTATTTATTTTTGAGACAGAGAGACACAGAGCATGAATGGGGGAGGGTCAGAGAGAGAGGGAGACACAGAATCTGAAACAGGCTCCAGGCTCTGAGCTGTCAGCACAGAGCCTGACACAGGGCTTGAACTCACAGACCGCGAGATCATGACCTGAGCCAAAATCGGACGCTTAACCGACTGAGCCACCCAGGCGCCCCTGAGAATCACTCTTGAGTCTCCTCTTGCCTCCACACCCAAACCATCACCAAGTCCTGATTCTTTTTCTGTTTTTCAGCTCTGCCCACTTGGTTCCATCTGCACTGTCACTGGAGGAGGCCACCAACATCTCTAACCTCAAGGACTACAACACGCTCCCAGCAGGTCACCAGGCACCTATTATGCCCCCTCCTGCCTCTTCCCTTCTTTACATTGAAGCTGGTGGGAAACTTCCAATATGAAAATCTGACTAAGTCACTGTTGCTTAAGACTTTTTCGTGCTTTCTCATCACACACACACACAGACACACACGCACAGAATCGGTATGATGTACACCTGAAACTAATGCAATATTGTGACAGCTAGAGTCCGTAATAAAAAACTATCCAAGCTCTTTACCTGACTTGGAAAATCCTTCCAGACCTACTCCAGTCTTCACTCTCCAATTTCATCTCTCATTACGTTTCCCACCCTTTATGCTATAGTCTTAATAAACCTCGTCCCCTTCCTTCAGCATTTTATGTCGTATTACTTCCAGGCCATTACACATGTTGTTCCCTCTTACGGGATCATTCTTTCTCTCCCCATTGCCTGGCAAGCCAACTCCTCCAGATCTCAGCTTTAATGTCACTTCCTCAAAGTGAACTTCCCTTGATATTAAGGCTATACATTCCCTAAGATACTGCTTTTATTTACCATTGCATAATCATTCTTTGTTTTCCTTCTGGTTTGTTTCCATAAGAAAATGAATCATGGCTATCTTGTCTACCTTCAAATCCCCAGCACTGACAAAGAAGTTGAAGAATATTTGTCAAATAAAGGAATGAGTGACAGTTACAATGCCGCTCAAATATGGTGGACCTGGGGCACCTGGGTGGCTCAGTTGGTTAAGCGTCTAACTTCGGCTCAGGTCACGATCTCAAGGTCCGTGGGTTCGAACCCCGCATCAGGCTCTGTGCTGACAGCTCAGAACCTGGGCCTACTTCAGATTCTGTGTGTCCCTCTCTCTCTGTTCCTCCCCTGCTCACGCTCTGTCTCTTGCTCTCAAAAATAAACAAACATTAAAGAAAAATCAAATATGGTGGACCTAAGCATGCCCCCTTCAACATATATGCGTAAAGTTGGTAGTTTGGACTCCAGAGAGCACATCAAATTTATTTCTCATTAATCTTCACGCTGTTGGCTTATCTCACCACTTCAGACTGCTGAGGAGTTTTGGGAACCGGATTCTTTTTAACTTACTATCTAGCATATTAGCTATCGCTGCCAATTTAATGTTACCTGAAAACTTAATCAGCATGCCTCTGTATCTTCAACAAACAAGGACAGAAGACTCATTACACCCATTAGACATCCACCTCCATTAATAAGCACCCATTGGATATGCTGATTCAATCAGGTTCAAATATACTACATTTCTCCTGTCAAATTCAAGAATATCATGGGTCAACTAATCAAGAGACTTGACAAAGCTCAAATAAAGACTTCTGTAATTCCCTAAACCCATGTTTCTTTTTGGCCTATCACACTCACAGATAATATCCAGGTAATATCCCCTGGGCATATGCAAGCTTCTGTGAAATTCCCAGAAGCACAGCTAGAACTCCACCTCTTTCACTCTCATTAAAGAAATCACACTGAAGAGCAACTCAGTTAAATGTCACAACAGATCTGGCAGGGGGCCTGGCTCTTCTGGAGTTGAGGCTTCTATCTGTGCCTGGAAGCAAGCCACCAAGTGCTCACTCCCACGTCCATGCCGTTTGTGTTATGGCATTTTGGCCCTAATTCCGCACTCTTCTTCCCATATAATCCTTTATTTCTTCCTGACCCAGGCTCCTGCTGGTCTCCAAACATACCAGGATGAAAAGGACTAGGTGGTTACACTGATACTATTAAAACCCGCAGAGACCAAAGAGTGCAGGGAAATTTTACCTAGGAAACTAGATATTCTACCAAAACAATTGTACTATGAAATGACCCATCACCTCGCTGCCCTAGCTGGCAACCTCTGCAGACCTAAGTTTCACAAGGTGATGAACATCAGCATGGACAACGTCCATGAATGACGCCAAGATCAGTGAGACAGACTCCAGGGACAGCACAGCCTCCTGGTTGCAGGGGCATCACAGCAAGTGAAGCAGAAAAGGATGTGTTCGTTCTGCTCCAGAGTCCACTTGTATTGCTGACACTTGGTAAGGTCTCTGGGCCATTCCTCAAAGGAAACCAGAAGTTAAATTCCCTAAGAGAATGGGTACATAGAGTGGGATATTACAGAAGCCCACTTCTAATATATCAGGCTTTACGGACTACAAGTCTATTACAGACTGGCAATCAGATCAGCAGCAAACGACGGTTGAAAAGAACACAAATAGGGGCGCCTGGGTGGCTCAGTTGGCTAAGGGTCCAACTTCAGCTCAGGTCATGATCTCGCGGTTCCTGAGTCTGAGCTCCACATCAGACTCTCCAGTGACCATATGGAGCCTGCTTGGGATTTTCCCTCTCTCTCTCTCACTCTCTCTCTCTCACTGTCTCTGTCTCTATCTCAAAATAAACAAATAAAAATAAAATAACACAGAGAAAAACAGCAAAAGCATAAGGATGCCAGTTTTCCAGGCAGTGAAGGGAGGGGTGTTTGAGACGGGTATGAGGAAGGTCAAGGCCTGGTCATCCAATGGTGGGGGCTTTTGATCCAAAACCTATAAAAACCTAAGAAAACTTTAATCCAAGATCTTGTGAGACAGGAAAACATGCGGGTCAGCTCGTTGTGGCAGACACTGCTAGCGGCCTCTCCATATCTACTCCCCTCAACTTCCTCCTAATAGAATTCTGAATTTTTAAAAGGAAGATACATTGCTTTTCACCTACAAGATTTCTTCCCAGCTTCCTTTTCAGTCAGCTTAGGACATAACTAGTTTTGGCCAATGACCTGAGCGAAGAAATGCTGTGCTGGAAGTTCAAGAAACCTTCTTGTAAGGGAGGGGTAAATATTTTCTCTCCCTCTCTCCACGCTGCTGCTTGGAATGATGATGTAATGGCTAGATCCAAGCAGCCATCTTGGACTGTGAGGTGGCCCTGAGGATGGAGGCCACACACAGAACACAGCACAACAAGAGCAGTTTCCTGGCACTGTTGCTACCACACCAGCCCTGGATTGCCATATGTCCAGGTTTCTTTTTTATGAAATAAATAGAAACAATCTTGTTTAAGATAGAATTTTCAGGACATTGTCACTTTCAGCCAAACTCTAAATCATCACTGCTTCCTCTTCTAAGAGTTCACAAAAGACCTGGGCTTAGCGCCTCTGTCTAGCTGCCCAGGCATTTTGCAGAGGGATCCAGGCCAGTTAGGTCAGGCCTCACTCCGACAAGGGACCCCAAATGGAGACTTGTAATCTTTTCTTCAAATGAGACTATACATAAAACCTTTACAAGATTTCTGATGGTTAAAGCATTGATTTGCCTGATGTAAATGAAACACACCACAATGCTTGGAACCTTGTTTTGGCAAATGTCACTTGTTTAATCCCTGGAGTCTTAAATAAAAAGAAGTGACTCCGAGTCCAAGGGTGACTGCTTGTTGCTGTCAGCATCCTACCAGCAGTGCTGTGGGAAGAAACCTGTTCTGAGACTTTTATAGTTACTTGTTCCCCTAGCTGTCCCCAGAACAGGGGACTGGGCAGAGCGTTATAACATCTGTGTCACTAAGAAAGTTCAGCTCTGATCACTGAAACTCTTGTGCATGAGGAAAGGGAGAACAACACAAAATTGCATTTTGGCCCAGTTCTATCAAAGTGGACAGGAGAGTAGGTGAGGTGGGTCCCATGTCTTCAGGGAAATTTAAGGTAAATGGGAAGAGGCCATGAGAGAGGGATTTGGGCCCTACCCTCAACCCTTAACTCCATCATCAGCCCTTGTTGAGATGCTTCTTACTCATCAGTACCCACAAACACAGCCTTCTAGGGCTACGGAGCAGGGATCATGCTGCATCCTGTAGGGCATGCATCAAGTGCTGCATCCTGTAGGGCATCGCCTCAGTGCAAAGAGGTCCCAGAGAAACTACAGCCCTGATACCATCCATGGGAAAAAGATGTGGGATCACTGTGGACCATGAGTGAGACCCTTGTCCAATTCCCAGATCTATCCTAATTCCGTGGCAAGGTCACGGCCAGCCTGATGTCAGAGCCAGGGGTTCAGGCGGCCATTCCTACCACTCAGCTCAGGGAATGATTTAACCCACAAGATTTTTGATCCCACATTTTCAACTCTAACCCTGTGCAAAGAAAACACTGCCTGCCCTGATATTAGAGAGGCAAAAGGCACATCTCCGCAAATATTTTTGTACTCTTTACTAACACATTTAGCTCCGTCATTATGAATAGAAATGTTCTAAAAAATCTTTAGCTCCAATTTCTTTCCCCTTGGGATATTAAGTTTCATGGTTTTATAATCCATAGTGTGAAGGACCTGGTAGCTCCACTGACTTAGTCTGAACTCATTCATCATTTTCAAGCCTGAATTTTGTACCTTTTCAGTCAGATCGCTTCAGCTATCAGGTCGCCCTATCCACCAGTGACAGGGTCATCAATGAACTTGAACCAGAGTCAGTGCCCAGCCGGCGCTCACAAAAGATGCCCAACCTGCCTTTAGGGACCGAGGAGCACTCATTCCTTCCTACCTTTTCAGCAACTCTAGAGAGCCACGATCTGGGTCCCTCGACTCAGCTAGCTTACCATCAGCTGGGGATCTGTATCCAAAGAGACCGTTGGGAAACCATTTGGTACCACCTTCAACAAAGGAAGATTGGTTGCTTATGCTCTTCTTGGGTGTCACCTCAACACTCTCCTGGGTATGTGCCCTGTTTCCACAGCAAAAGTCAGACCCTGCATCTTCAAATCAATAGGCAAGGTCTCTTAGTCCAAACAGAGTAAAGCAAGCCTTTGGGCCACATTTGGGCCACTCCAACGGTCACGTGCAGAACTGACATCTCCCCTAGGAGAATATTTATCCTTTCAGTCTCACGTCAGGCTTTTGATTTTCTGTGAACTTGAACAATGTTATCATTTCTGCAGGGGCTGTCTGAACTCAACCAGATACATTTCTGTATCCAAAAAAGAGCACATTAGACTGAATGGAAGGATCTTCAAGAGGTGTCAGGATACTAAGGGTATCTCAACTCTCCATATGTGAGTGCTAACCCTTTCTTTCAGATATTTTAATGGGAAACTTATGAAAAGTGTGTTCAAGGGAAGAAATATTGTGTTTGGAATTTACATATGTAATTAAAGTAGTGTTCCCAGGCTCCCTAGTTCTCAGCTAACTGTAAACAGGTTTTTCTTCAGCTCTTAGCAATTCTCATCTGATAAACATTATGATCAGAAGCTCCGGCTGCCACGGGCCTGTTGGGACTGTTCTGCAAGGAGTCAATATTACTCAGCTGGAGAAACAGTCTCTAAAATATCAAGCAGGCATTGGTTGGCCACACGTTCAATTCAGTCAGTCTGAAAGACAGTGATACTATTTCGAGTCATTGAGTGTTGTCACCCACTTTCAAGTCCGGTGCTGAAAGCCTCACCCGTGACCTACAGAGGCTTATGGTAAGTTAACCTCTCCTGGCTAGTGAGTTTTCTGTTAGCACTTGGCACGTAGAAAGTCATCCATATCGGGGCGCCTGGGTGGCTTAGTCGGTTAAGCGGCCGACTTCGGCTCGGCTCATGATTTTGCGGTCTGCGAGTTCGAGCCCCACATCGGGCTCTGTGCTGACAGCTCAGAGCCTGGAGCCTGTTTCAGATTCTGTGTCTCCCTCTCTCTGACCCTCCCCCATTCGTGCTCTGTCTCTCTCTGTCTCAAAAATAAATAAACGTTAAAAAAAAAAAAAGAAAGTCATCCCTATCATACATTCTACAGGGGTTCATGGGTTGGGGGAAGCTATGGAAGTCAAGCCTCAAAGGTGAAGCACAGGTGACCATCATCAGAGGTGCTTGTCTTCTACAACTGTTGAGCAATACTTGATGCAACGTGCAGTGCAAAGGTATTAAGGAGGTCCCATCGTCTACTTCGGATGGTAAAAGCTCTATAGGGTAACATCTTAGGATTTGCTGTTAATATCATTGTCTAATGAGCTCCAAGAATCAATAGAACATAATATGGGAGCTCTATTTCCTGACAGGAAGGCTATTCCCAGACTTCACCAGAAAGGCTTTTTTTTTTTTCCCCTCTCCAATATATGTGAAGTTCTTCTGCAATATATTGCCAATTTGTGATTGGGTCCCCCTTGAAAGGGACATTTTGTAAGCATCCACATGACATGACTGTAAACCTATAGTTTTTCCTCTATAGAGCAACTGAGAATATCAGGTATCATAAGTACTGTCACTTTAAATGAAGACTTTTAAAGGAAATCGTTAATTCACAGAAATATCCATGTTGCCTTTTCACCTCACCAAAGAAGACAAACTGATGACCGATAAGCACACAAAAAGATGCTACCCGTGATATATCATCAGGGAAGTGCAAATTCAAGCAATAATGAGATACCATCACACTCCTATAGGAACAACGAAATTCCACAACACTGACAATGCCAAATCCTGGTGAGGGTGTGAAGCAACAGGAATCCTCATTCGTTGCTGTTGGGAACGCAACGGTGGTTATAAAACCAAACATATTCTTCACCTATGGTCCCTCAGTTATGCTCCTTGCTATATGCCGACACTTATGTACACACAGAAACCTGCACAAGGACATTTATAGCAGCTTTATTCATAACCGCCAAGACCTTCAATAGCTGAACGGATAAACAAGCTGTAGTACATCCAGACAATGGGATACTACTCAATGCTAAAAATAAACGACCTATCAAACCATAAAAGACATGTTGGAAACTTAAACGTATACTAGTAAGTGAAAGAAGACAATCCGCAAAGGCTATGATTCGAACTACATGACATTCCAGAAAAGGCAAACTATGAAGATAGAAGATGACTGGTTGCCAGGGACGAGGGGAGAGGAAGGGATGAACGGGCAGAGCACAGAGGACTCAAAGGTAGTGAAACGACTATGTACGATACTCTAATAGTGGATATATGCAATTAAACATTTCCCAAACCTGTACGATATACAGCCCCAAGGGTGAACCCCAGGGGAAACTATAGACTTTGGGTGATTAGGATGTGTCAGCACAGGTTCATCAACTGTCACAAATGCTCCACTCAGGTGGGGGGTGTTGATTATGGGGAAGGCTACCCATGTGTGGGGGGCAGGTGGTATATGGGAAATCTCCGTGCCCTCCTCTCGATTTTACTGTGAACCTAAATTGCTCTTTAAAAGATGACCTTTAACAAAATAACAAAACAAAACAAAAAAGCAATCAAAAGATGGCTGGAAACTGATGGGTCTGAAAGAGCTGGAAAAGGGCACACACAGACTGAACATTCTAAGGTCCTCCTCTGTGTCTCTGCATCCGCTGGCAATCATCCATTGGGTAAAAATCCGCCTGGATTCCAGATTTTGCTGTCTTTTTCCGAGCACAGCCTACTCACTCCGGGGCCACGGGATGAGTGATGAGGGACGTGTCAAGTGGAGAAAGGCTGCCAAGCCTTGCAAATGAGAGTGTAGTTAATACTGAGGCCGGTTACTTTCCAGATGCTTTCACATATACGAAGGACACTCGGTGAATGACGAGCTTTTAACCTTGCAGCTGGTCATTTATTTTACTGATTAGGACGTGCCACTGTCTCCACTTCCAGGTGATTGTTCACTGAATGCAATGGAGGTCTCTTGTTTACTAATCTCCAAACTGTGCGGGGTGCTGCTGGCTCATTATTGTGTTTGATCCTGCCTCTGAGTGGCAAACATTAGTGGATAATCACTTTTGATCCTTCTCACTTTGTTGTGTTAGAGAAAACCATAGAATATTTTAAATTCAAGCATTCGCCGAGGGAAAACAAAAATTACGGGTGTGTTTCAAGAAGACAAATGGAATCGAGGGGTTCCAAAACAGAGCAAACCCAGTCAACAAAATGCGCCTTCCAAAGTCATATACGGAACAATGAACCCCCAGGTAAAAAATACTCCTCAGCGATGCTTTCTGTTAGCCAACTGGGCCCTAAGGACCACACACTTTTACTTGACAATTTAGCATTTCATTGCTGTATTTATAATTTGTTTAATTTCTACCCCTCCCTTCATGTAAACTTTAATAAAATCAGGGATTTGAACAAAATCTCCAGTGGTGTGTACTTTCAGAATTGGGCAAAATCCCTTTGTTATGGTAGACTCAGAATAATTGTTTCATTCTCTCGTTGAGAGAAAGCCATGATTGCTTAACCTACAGTGGTGCATAATATGGTAAATCAGCTTAATGATGTGTGAATAAAACTATATTAAGAAAAAAGGGGCTTGTTTTCCTCGATTCAAAAGGGCCGAGAAAGAAAAAAAAAAAAAAAACAACAACCATTCTGGGTGCTTCAGGGAGCTGGAAAATCTATACCACAGAGTTCTAGGATTTTTGTTTTCTTCAAAGCCTCAGAGCAACACGAGAAAACTGAAGTGTCTTGGACAAAAGGCAAGCACATGAATAACCCACTGGGAGTGAGCTCTCAGCTTGGTTTCATATTTACACATTATAACCGGGAGTTAAAATTTTAAAATCCACAAAGGAACCAACGTTGGTTTGAAGGGATGGGCTCAGGGGTTGCAGGGAGAGCAGTCGCCCCCCCCCCCCCCCCCCCGCTAACAACATGAAGTCCCAGCGTTCGCTGCAGTTGTCATAACAACTGTTTTTAAATAAAATTTGCAGTATTCATCAAATATTGGCATCTGAAACCCCGTGCCACGTAAAAATTATTAGCTATTCGCATCTCCATAAATTGGCTTGTGTGGCTAAGGGAAGAAAGAAGGTGGGATTCTAGGTCACAGCACAGAATGGTCAGTGAAGGGGGCAAGGTTTACGAAGAATGCCCATCGTCCCAATTTGTTCCTCTAACTTTCCCTCGTAAGCCATCTCCCACCCGGGCAGACTGGCTGGTGGGCAGGGGGTAGGGACAGGGCTGAGAGGCAGGCGCCACCCTAAAAATGGTGCAAGGTGCTGTATACTAAATGAGAAACCCCAGTAGCTGCTATTAAGAGATTTGATTTTAGGGAAACGCATCTCTTGGAACCGCTAAATTCCAAAACTCCTCTCTCCTATCCTTACTTTACAGTAAGTTTGTAAACATTGTAATTCTTGCACATGAAAAATTCAAACAATACAAAGGACTGTATAATGAATCATAAGCCCCTCTCCCTTCCCAGACTCCCTCCAAAGCTACCCTTGATACTAGGCTCTATTCGTAGGCAAACATGCATTTTTATTTTCATTCAAATATTTGGAGTAGTATACATACTGTTCTGTAGCTGGGTATTTTCACTTAACAGACCTTGGAGAATATTCCGTATCAGCATGTCGAGAGAACTGCTTTATTCTTTTTCAAAACTACGGAGCTCTGTTCCTATTGGTTGGTATTTATATTATTTCATTTGTTTGTTTTGCCCTGTAAACAGTGCGGCAACAAGTATCTTTGTCCTTTTTTCTTAAGCGGCCTAGCCTTCTCATGGGCTTCCTCAGCTTCCTTATTAATCCTCTCCAGCTTTCTGACCCCCATATTCCGACCCGAATAATCTATCTCCGTGGCGGGATCAATCTTGTCACACCTCAACACTTCTCCCATCACACACACAGAACATATCCAAATTTTTCAGCACATAAAAATACTCCATGGGGTCCCATCTGCCTTTGTAGCCAGACCACCTACCACCCACCCCCCTCCCGCCCCCCACCAAACATAATGGACGATGCCCTTGCAGAAACAGGAATTCTGAAAATGTTTTCAGCTTTCCCATGGATCCATTATCCTGGAATTACTTACCTTTTTTCCTTCTACAACTTGTTGGTCGTGCCAGGAGTCAAGTTAGGTTTGACAGTTCTGAGCTAGGATCCTTCAGGGAAGCCATATCTAACTGCTTCCCACCACAGGTTTCCACCTGCTGATCCCAGATGAGATCCACCTGAGACATCAGAATTAGCACACCTGAAGCTTTTTGTATGAAGTGGAATTAATGTGTTGCTAACTAACATTTGCCTCTTGACACCTTGCCTGAACCTCAGATGTTGCTTTTGCTATGGCCTCTGCAACCCGTTAGATACCATAATCAAACTGCCTGGCATGTAAAGGAATATTCAGATAAAAGTTCTTCCCCAAGGCCACTCTGGTTCCTACTCCGCTGCCTTCCCCTGATCAAAGATGCAGGCTCATTCCCCGGTTCTTAAAAGTTAGCCTTCTGGCTCACTTTCAGTCTGACGATAGCTGACATTTCCATTCTTACCAGTCAGCAACTTTCCTTCCTCCAAACACCATCCTTGGTATTGTTTTACCCAAGTGAAACATCATATCTCCTCAACTCTAAAGTTCTAAAGCTGATATTGTTCAGCTGATGAAATACCATTTCAACCCTACAAAGATACTGGCACAGGAAAAAAATACATATTTGTTCCTCGAGGAAGGTTCTGACAAACACAAGTAACAGAAATATGCTAATAGGGGATGGCTCCCTGCTCCTTTTCCAAAGTCTAACATTAATGCAGGCCACAGACAACTGAATTGAGGAACACACATTTTAAAACGTGATTGGGGCTAACTGGTCTACCAGTCATGCATGGTGTTCAAGGGTGCAGTTGACATTGATACAATGCCAAGGATAAGCAGGAAGATCTTTAATCAATGCCATTTAAAATGAATATTGGTTCTGATTCCTCCTTCCTCTCCACAAACATTCATCGGGAAAGAAGGGGTAAGTATCTCTTCAGAGCAAGGTCACTTTTATGGGCCAGTGGATGGACAGACTATGTGTCATGATGAAAATAATAAGTGAACTCTGCTTTAAAATGTCCCCCGTGGGACCAATTGTTAGATTCATTTGCTTGCACTAAAGCATTGTCTACAAAAGAGCAAGATTAAAATATAAACATCTCTCTTGGCAGGGGCAGCCATACACGAAGGCAAAGAGACGTTTGTATTATCTATACATTTGTATTTAGCAACTGCCGCTCTGCTCACGATAAAGTAGATGTTTAAGTACGAAAAAAATAAGACATCACTCCTTTAAGAAACAAACTGCTGTAGAAAAGAATATTAATCAGATACTGTTATGTGAAAGGAAGCTGATTATAAATGTGCTTTAACAGGATCTCACTTTTACAGATGAGAAAATATGCAAATGCCAGACCTCTTTCCTCCCTGAAAAAACTGGAAGAAGCTTCACATCGGTCATAGTGCTGATACCTAAGTGGTGGAATGTGGGAGATTTGTAAATCTTCTTTCCGATTCTTTTTATAAAAAAATTTTTATGAACATATTTTTATGATAAAATGTCCACGAAAGGTATAATTATATGTACATATCCGTGCACTTTTCTGTATGTGTCTTTTTGGGAATCAAGGTTTCCCATTTCTAAGTGTTTCTAGGTTTAATTAAAGCACACTCTCAGTGGAGATGAGCATTTAATGTGAAGGAGAATGAATAAATGGGATTTGAGAGGGAGAAGGATTGTACAGATCCTTTCTCTCCTGATAGCTGCAGCATGTGGCCTGAGGGAATTTTTTTTTTTTTTCCTAGAATCCAGATGAATTCAGGGCAGGTAGTGTGAGCAGAAAACGCCCTGGGAATGCTCCAGGTATGCGCGGGCACACCTTGCTTTCTTCCTGAGGAGTTCCATGAAGGAACTGCCAATAAAATTGGAGAAAAACTGCCTTCCTAGGTTTTGACATCTAAGCAAAAACTTCCTGAGTCATGGGAGTGGCTGTGCAGGGTTTTGAACAGCATAAAAATGGAGGGAAAAACCAAAGTTCTCTCCCAGAAGCGAAAGGGAAAAAATAGGTTCAATACTAGTTTCAAGTTGACGCTTACGTGATAAACTTACCGCATTACACCTACGGTCAGTTGCGCAGAAACTTCACTTGTACGAAGATGATCAATATTTACTTTTTAAATTAACGTGTGGTGTCTGATGAGGGGAGAGCATACTGAGTCAACCCCGGATCTTTCTCGATATGCAAGGCTACACAGCCTCTCTTCCCTCTCGCGACCCCCCCCCCTCCCCTCCCCTCCCCTCCCCTCCCCTCCCCTCCCCTTCCCGGGATCCTCTCCTCCACGAGGGCAACAGAAAACAAAGACTCTGCCGCAGCTGTACTGCCCCGGTGAGGCATGCTGGTTTAATTGCATTGGTTTATACAGACTGATCTAATCAAATCAAAGTGCAGGCTTTTAAAGCCTTTCATTTCTACACTCCAAGTGCAGCGGTACATCTATAATTAAAAGGGACGTATTTTTTTTTAACTGCACAGTAGTTCTTAGTTTATAAAATGCTTTTTAAATATTTTCTCACTTCATCTTCAAACCAACTCAATTTAAGTAGCAACTTCAAGGGGCCATCTCTAGCTGCTCCGCGCTCAGAATTCTTCCTCCCACTTCTTGTGGTAACATACCTCAGTTTCCCTTGGATAGGGCACGCCTTTCCTCGTTGCATGTGATTCAGATGAGACTTTCTCCCCTCCCCAAATCCAAGTGGGGACGTGTGACCTGGGCTTAGGCAAGCAGTGTGTTCCCCCCCCCCCCCACTCCTGGCCCCAGTGATAGGCCAGGAGACGGTCGCCACAGATCAGTCTGCTGGATTACATTCCGAGATATTGGTAAACCGAGGAGATGTAAGATGAAGGCTCCCAGCCATCAACGTGATGAGAAAAGTTGCCTGTCATGGGGCCAACCCAGAGGGAAGCAGAGCTGAGACATCAAGAGAGGCACAATGTCCTGACGAAGCTATTTAGTACCTGAATCAGCCACACCTGAAGCCAGAGATACCGTTAGACCTTTCAGTTATGCAGTCCAGTGACCCCACCCACCCTCTCCCTCATCCTGCTGGAGTCGGGTTTGTGTCACTCGCAATCAAGAGTTCCAGCAGATACAGTCTCTACTCTTCACCAACTCTCAGAAAAGTGGGGCCACTTGGTCCACACAGCCCCCGTTCTGAAACACCACTGGTCCCCTGAAGGCAGATACCTGAACTGCCTGTTAGTTCTTAAAAGAAAATGAGTATTCTAAAAGGAGGTGGCTGATAAGTCATAATTCATGAAGTATGAGTTATCACAAATTTATTAGCATCTATTAGCTGAGATCCACTCACTGAAGCCACACGCATTAATGGGCAAGTTCATAAGGGGATCGAATTCTGATCAGGAAAAACCCATAGGTTAGAATACAGACAGGTTCCAATGACCGGTTCTCAGTTCTTTGCCTAATTTCTTAATCTTCTGAACCTAAGTGTCCTATATAAGCAGTAAGTATTAAGAAAATCAGTATTTATTTTTTAAAGCAGGATGTTTGAAGAGGGGAAGGCACATTTAGTTGACCATAGACCTTTCTTGATATGTAAGGCTAATGTTTGTGATAATGATATCCTAAGACTTGTGATATTTTAACATAAAATACTTAGCACACTCCAGGGCACAAAATAGATTCTCAATAACTTGATATGCTTTTAATAATTAATTAAAGAGGAGATACCCCCAGGGGGACAGTCTGGTCAGCATGCTCTGACAAGGTATAAAGCCACTAAAGAAATCAAGAACGGAGTGGACCGCAGGTCACAGAAAGAATGTAAGAAGGCAGGAAAGATAAATATGCTGGAATCTACCATTTTTCCTGGCACCAGTACTGCCAAAGAATATTCTTTTGGATTCCAAGACAAGCCTGGATAACAAACCATCCCAGTTTGACCTGGACTGATGTATCTCCTGGAACTCAAGACTTTTAGTGCTAAAACTAGTGAAGTCCTGGATAACCAGGTATGAACTGGTCATCTTACCAGCTGCCACACTGCTACATTTCCTAAGCAGTGAGAGCTCCACAGCCCAGAAGCGGAATTACCTACCAGGAAGGGCATCTGACCATTCTATGGCGGAATACCAATGGCTATCACCATTCTATGACCTTATGGCGGAAGACCAATGGCTATCACCATTCTATGACCTTATGGCGGAAGACCAATGGCTATCACCATTCTATGACCTTATGGCGGAAGACCAATGGCTATCACCTTACCACACTCTAAGAGAACCAGTGCCCAAGGTGTCAGGCAGGAACTGCAGAGAGAATGAAGCTACCAACAATCAGTTCCCTTACTCTATTTAATCCTTAAATGATTAGGAAAAAAAAAAACTAAAATCATTTTTAACAGTCTCGTATTTCAATTATCAAGTGCTGAATTAAAATGGAATGCAAACACTAAAATTTGACACACTGCTAAAAATGAACATGTCTAAAATATTAATAACAACTCTAAATGATTTATAATGCCCTCTTGGGCATATTTTATGATTTATTGATGTCATTTTAGCTGCTCCATGGGTGACAGAGTCACCTCACTGTGTGTGCGCTCTGGCAGCTTTCTAGGCTAGTTATTCGGAAAACTACACGTTCAGACCTTGACTGCATGCACCAGACTGTAGATGATATAGAAAGAGTAAAGATGTTAATTTCCCCCATAAATCAGAGAATTGTGAGGCTAAAAGGGCTTTAAAACTGGTTGCTTCCTGTTTTCTCAACTTCAAACAGGGGCATACTGGAGCTATCCTCAATGAATATGAATCTCACAACCTCCCTTATTAATTTATGATGTCCGTCTTTGTTGACAAGAAATTCTACTTTAGATCTAATCTTGTTACCCTTTCTGCATCAAGTGAAGCCCACTTTCTGGTGAGCTTTGCACCATGGTTTCTTTGAGAGCTCACTTCCTTTCTTTGACCTAATAATGCACTTTTCAAATCTTTCTGCCCATCCCACAGATATTATTGCCCAGCCCTCCACCTTATGAATTACTTCTAGTCTCTCCCCAGACTCTTTTTTGGTACCCAGTCCACTCTAATCAAAGTTGAATTTCTCTTCCATTTCCTTCTTCTCTGACATCGTCCCCATCTCTCAGTTGGTGCTCCCTCTCCAGAGACTTAAAGATCTCATCCGTCTCTCGGATGGCCAGACTTTGTTATCATCACTGACACATGTCTAGACACACATCTAAAAAGCAATGACACAGGCCTGTAATTCTAGGAAATGTCCCGCATTTAATAACGACCAGTCCCTTCCCCTCTTGCCCTCCTTCAAAACTCCAAAGCCCTCCACATAGGGATATTTAAATATGGGGAGCTTTCAGAGAGCCCATTAAATTAAATCAGGTTTACAACTGCCTGTCTCCCTATTTGAAATTGTAATCAAGACCCAGGACTCCGTGTAGTATTAATAAACTAGAAAATAAACAAGCAAACAAACGAAAAGAAACAACAACCAAAACCCAACAATCAGTCTTACTCTTTATTTTTCTGTATCCAGCATGTGATTGACTTTGTGAACTCTAGTTCATTGTTGCTGACTCATGTGTGTTTTTTCACCGGAGACAGAGCTAGTCACTTCTTATCTTATTTTGGTGACATTTGTTTTTCCTCACTATGTTACAACACTGTAATTATGTAGGCAGCTGCCAACGATCCTCAAATACAGTATGTAATTGCTGAAGTTAAAACTCCAGCAAACAATTCACCACAGGAACCAAAGGCTACATAGAGGCACGGTATATAAATCTGCCACAATTCTTCTTTATCTCAGACATTGAGAAGAGGTGATTATGCCTATAAAGATAGAAGTACACAATGGTCACTCAACATGCACTTGTTTATTGAGTGACTGTGTATAACTAAGCACCTCTCTTGTGGTGAATGTCCACTGAGTACCAGACTAGGCTTGGTCAGGCACCAGTTGAGGGTCAGGAACTTGGATTAGGTTGAGGGAGGTCTCCCTTGAGCAGTGGGAGCTGTTGGTTGGGACCTCTGGGGAGAGGCTCCAAGATGGCTAGGAGACAAAATCTTTACAGTACTGGTCAGTAACACTTGTGTAAACAAAAGGAGAGAGTAGGATTGCTTATGGGAAGCTGTCACACCTGTGACATGATGCCAAGCTGACAAGGTCTCTACCAGCCCAGTGAGGGGCGTTGAGCAAAGAGTGGACTTAGAGGGATCAGCACTGGTGGAAGTGGCCAGGCCTGGGGGCCTGAGAGTTTGGCCTGAGCCCCAAAGCTGAAGCAGACTGAAGGGGTGAACAGCGGGAGTCAGCTAAGCCCAGTCCTTGATGCTGTGCAACACATTCTTTCTTCAAAAGGAGTCTGAGAGATGTATCTCTGGGTCTGCTGCTAAGACAAAAAAAAAAGTAAGGGAGAGCCAAGGATCCAAAACTTGGCAAAATAAGTTCAAGCCAAATGAAGGTCCAGGTTAAAAAGGGTGGGAGCCAGTGTTATCGCTCCGGAGCGACCTGAGCATTAGGCTTGACACCAGCTGGAATTTAAGACTTTTTTTTATGGGCAAGAGAAGCCACAGGCATGGATGGGTCATTCTGGCCAAAAGTGCCAGGGCTATGATGTACAATTAAAACCATATGGAACATTCCCTAGGTATCTTTGCTTTAAGTAGGAACATGACTTGAAAACTTTGGGGAATATATGCCATTTGTTCTACCTTCTGGTCCTTAGTAAGAGAAGCCAAATAGGCATAGATACCACTGTCGCATATGCATGAATGAAGTCGGGTGTGGTTGCTATGAAGGCAGGCTCTGGAATGAGACCATCGGTCCAAGCCCCAGTACTACCACTACAAGTTCTGTGACCTTGAGAAAGATATTTACCCTCACAACCTTAGTTATTATATGCAAAATAGGGACAAAAAACAGCAGCCGTCTCATAGGGCCGTTGCTCAGGTTAAACCCATGTTACTCAAAGTGCAAGTCCTGGGCCAGCAGAGTACCACCATCACCTAGGGTTTTGTTCAAAATGTAGCCTATCAAGCGCCACGCCAGTCTTATGGAGTCAGGATCTACATTTTCACAAGACCACCAGGTGATTCTGTGGGCACGTTAAAGGTTGAAAAGCACTGGGTTAATGATAGGTTACCTCAAACACTTCCTGCAGGGTTTGCCGTGTAGTAACCACACAACAGATATTACTTGTTATCATTTTTGTTATTATAATCATTGTTATTTTCATCTTGAATCATCTTGGGCAGGCACAGCAATTAAGAACCTGAGCTTTCTAATCTGTAAAATGGGATCATACTAATATCCTACTGCTTGAAGTCCAGATCATCTTTCAAAGCCCTTCCAAACCCAGGAGACCTCTATGATTGTTGCATCATGATCACAGAATGGCAATGGCTAGGATTTGGCCAGCATTTACTAGGTAGCAGGTGCTGTTCTCAGTGCTTTATGTGTTTCATCGTATTTAATCATCCAGCAATGCTCTCAGATAGGATTGTTTTTAATGCCTACTTTACAGATGAATAAACTGAAGCATGGAGAGATCACATAACTTGCTCAATAAACTGACAGGAGTAAAGTCAGAATTTGAACTTGGCAGTCTAATGTGACTATTCACACTCTTATCCTTGCCACTACTCTGTCCCTGTAGCCAGGTCATCAAGGAGAGAGTTAAACGAAATGAGACTAACTCCAACACAATCAGTGTGATCAGATGCAGCATTTGACAAATCATGGCTACAGCAGGCAATACTCAGGCTGTGGGTTCTCAAATCTGGCTGCACATTAGAATATTTTTAAGAGTAGAGATTTTTAAAAACACAGACTTCTTAAATCTCATGCCTACAGATTGTTTCAGTAGTTTAGAAGTGGGACCCAAGCTTCTTTTTTTTCCCCCAAGCTGTTAGAGATGAATCTGATACAGACAGGATTAAAAAATGTATGGGTTAACAAGCTACCAATTCTATGTCCAGTAAGTAGTAAGCCAAACTTCTTTCCAAAGTAATTGGAAGGAATAGGAGGAAAGGAAGGAAGAGAGAGAGGGAGAGAAAGAGAAAGGGGAGGGAGAGAGATTTTATATTGGATTCTGCTTCAGTTGTCCTAAGAAGAATTGCAGAAACAAAAGGAAAGCCTAGGAATATGAAACTAATTAAAAAGAAAAGGCACTTAGTAATGTGACATAAATACTATGTTAGCCATTGTGGATGTAACAATTCATTCATCTCTTTAAGTGCTTTGTGCCTTCCTAATGATGTCAAACTGTAGAAGGGTTAACAGAGATAGTAGTTTTTTGGAAAAGGATGAGTTCTGTATTGGTCTGCAGTGACTCAGTTTAGATATGAAAATAGGTTCTGAAAATTGACCTGTTTGGTCCATCTGATTAGACTAGTTGATGTCCGTCTGATTGGCACTGATTCATCTTACTAGCAAGGTTTAAAAGATGAACAAATTATCAAGACTCCTCCATCCTTTGGCCAGACTATGTATTTTGGCAAAGTATGTGAAGAAGAGACCCAGTTTCCAAGTAAAGGAACTTCATTTGGTTGGTTATGGAGGTACAAGCAATTCTAACGCCTGCAACACATATCTTTGTGTCTAAGTGGTTTCCTTGGATGAGTGGTAGATGGGAATCCTACATCTCCTGAACCACTGTTACTTAGGGGTTGTTTAATGACACTCAGTAGAAAACATCTTGGTACCACTTAATGGAGGAATCTATTTCACCTTACCTCCATGAGGGAGAAAACTCTTTCAGCCAAAAGAAAGTGAACAGAACCCTCCACATCACCCAACAGAACAGTGGGAGGGCCATACCACAGCTGGAAGAGAGAAGGTGGATGTGGGACAGTGCTCAGATGAGAAGCAGAGAATGGAGGGATGGGCACTAACCCATAGTTGCTCCCAGGCACACAGGTAGAGGAGGACATTGATATTTTCTAGAGTATTCCACACTCAATCAGATCTACAGAAACAACTGGTAAGGCCTAGACTTGAAGCAAACAGTAGCCATGACATACATACAGAACAGTCTGAGAACAGCAATATGAGCCCATCCCATAATAGACAGCCTGGGACACTGAAGAATATGGACTGTTGTCGAGGGAAAGAGGAACCCAGGAGGACAGATATACTAACAGAAGATATCCCCTGAGCCACACGTGTAGAAGAGGGAGAAAATTAGCTGAAATTCCACTTGATGACAGGTGGTAGTTTGTTGTCTGTATTGATGCTAAACTTGATAATTAGTTTTAATTTCAGGATTTAGTTTCAATTATTCTCAAAAACGTATTTTATTATCTTTATAAAGCCCTTGGTTAAAAAAGACTCTCAAAAATATCATACAAGATATCTGGAAAAATAAACCCAAGCTGAACATTATGTTAGGATTCTGCTGTGCAGCCTTAGTAAACAGAAACACCTAGAAAACAATGCCTCAAGCTTTATTTTGCTCTCAGTGTAACACATTACATAGCCATCCCTCAGAGGCTGGGAAAGGATAACGGCTTTAGCAAGCAATGTGAAAGGAATCACTGTTTTTTGTGAATAGGGTATTTTGAAGTGAAAAGGATGGAATAACATTCAGACTACAACATACCCATGAAGAATCCTAGATTTGAATGAAGTGAAATCACTAGCAGAAATGAAGAGGCATTTGGGTCCAAAACAAACAGATGAGCATTTATAAATAAAGCTTTAATTAACATTTGTCCTTAAATGAAATCCTACAAATTTTACTTTCACCATTAACCTCACATCCCAGAAGTCTTCAGGGATGCATCAAGGGACTAACCAGAGCAGTGAATAATTCATGTGGAAGATAGAGCCATAGATAAAAAGAGAAGAGCAGTTGATTGGTTTTTTTTCCCAAGAAATTGTTAATGTTACATTACATTTTATTGAACCAACCTCAAAAAATAACAGAGCCTGAACATTATTATTGCCGTTATTACCTTTCCTTTCCAAGTGCCATATCTTGTTCTCTCTTGAGTTGATACATTCTGATTACTTTTGCTTACTTTAGAGATTTGCTTTTTCCAGTGAAAAATGCTTGACTAGAACCTCTCATATTCGAATTTCTTCAAGTTATAACCACTTGCTATCAAACTTAAATAATCTGCCTTATCTTATTGGAATCCGTTTGTTCATTTCCAACCTACACCTTCCATTTAACACATGGAACTGTTCTTTAGTGCCCTTTCTCCTTACCTACAAAGGACAAGCATGTCTATCATTAGTCACGGTCATAGCTACACCCCCACATCACCCAAGGAATCAGAGCAGCTGACACAATGTCTGTGCAAACATGGCTACGGGAGAATTGAGTGTGACCGAAAGATTCCCTGGGTCCAATTCACCTTGGATTAAGCTAGGGAACTGATTTCCAGGACCTTGAAAATGGCTGTGATGGAACAGACAGGCCATTTAGTGAGAGACACAGATGTGGGGCCTGGTTGGGGCTATTTGCCTCTTTTCATTTCCAGAAAAGCTTCTGCAGCCAATACTGCCCTGCAAGTCCTATCAGGCTTATCATTGTCTGTTGAAACTGTGTTATTCATCCTGGTGTATGAATCTACAGATGCACCACGTGTTTCTTTTATTTGGGGTTTTTGTTTTATGGTTTTGGTTTTGAGTTTTCTTGTTTTTAGTTATTGCTTAGGGAAACTAAAGACCAGAGCTCCTTATGCTCAGCTTTAAGCTGCTATGCTTTTCTTCCCTTGGATTTAAAAAATCCAATGTATTCCAAAAAACAAGTTAATGTTTTGAAATGGCTTTTCAAACCACAGAATATACAAATTGGATTCAAATCTATCCTTGTGAGCAGTAGAAACTACTCTGGTTTAACAGGGGCAAGTCGGGGTGGACTTTGGACAAATAAAATTATGTCAGCTCCAATCCCTTCCACTTTTGGCTCCTTCCTCTCCCCAACCTTTTGTCATGACATGCTAAGAAAGAAAGAAAGAAAGAAAGAAAGAAAGAAAGAAAGAAAGAAAGAAAGAAAAAAGTAAGAAAGAAAAAGAGAGAAAAAGAAAGAAAAAGAAAGAGAAAGGAAGGAAGGAAGGAAGGAAGGAAGGAAGGAAGGAAGGAAAAAGAAAGAAAGAAGAAAGAGGAAAGAAAGAAAGGAAAAAGAAATAAAGATAGAAAAAGAAAGAAAAAAGAAAGGGAAAGAAAGAAAGAGAAAGGAAGCAAGGAAAAAGAAAGAAAGAAAAAAGAAAGGGAAAGAAAGAAAAAGGAAGGAAGGAAAAATAAAGAGAAAAAAAAGAAAGAAAAATAAAGAGGAAAGAAGAAAGAAAGAAAGAAAGAAAGAAAGAAAGAAAGAAAGAAAGAAAAAGAAAGAAAGAAGACAGGAAGGAAAAAAGGTAGGAAGGAGGGAGGGAGGAAG
Organism: Prionailurus viverrinus; assembly: GCF_022837055.1. Lineage (NCBI taxonomy): Eukaryota > Metazoa > Chordata > Mammalia > Carnivora > Felidae > Prionailurus > Prionailurus viverrinus. The sequence goes on along the minus strand of NC_062561.1, from coordinate 105,268,379 downwards.
GTAGGAAGGAAGAAAGTACAGGTATCTTAGTCCATTCAGGCTGCTGTCGTAAAAATACTGTAGACTGAATGGCTTAAACATCATTTATTTCTCAGAGTTCCAGAGGCTGAGAAGTCCAAGATCAAGGTGCCCACAGACTTGGTGTGTGGTTAGATCCTGCTTCCTGATTCAAACATGATCATCTCTTCACTGTGTCCTCACATGGCACAAGGGGCAAGAGTTGTCTGAGGTCTCTTTCATAAAGAAACTAATCGCATTCATTAGTGTCAAAAGTTCCAATTTTGTGACCTAATCACCTCCCAGAGGCCCTGCCTCCTAACACCATCACATGGGGTGGGGGTGGAGGGCAGGGGGGGAGGGTCCAGATTTCAACATAGAAATTTGGGGTGGAGTGGGGAAGGACACAAACATTCTGTCCATAACAACAGCTAGCCAGAGTTGCTAGTGTCCAGAGAAGTTGAGAGACAGGGTAAGTAAATCATAATATGTGTAACCAATATGTCTTATTTCAGATTGTTCCTTTTTTCAGTTTTGTTTATTTAAGTAATCTCTACGTCGCACGTGGGGCTCACACTCACGACCCTGAGATTAAGAGCCACAGGTTCCTCCAACTGAGCCCCCCAGGCACCCTTCATAGACTCCTGAATAGCAGCCAGCCTTGTCCCGGGGGTCCCTGATGCCACGCTCAATAACCATTTTAGCAGGAAATCAGTTTATCTCTTGGAATCCCTTGTCCCCTCCATCCATGTAGAAATTCCAGGATTCTAATGAGTCTCAGGAAGGAATCCTGGTTGTTCTTATCTCACTGCTTTGCTGCTCCAGAAACCAAATGTACTCCCGTGAAGCCAAAGAAATTGGTAAGAGTTTCTGCAGCTGGTTGTCATGGAACAAGTAAGCACACCGAAGGTATACAAAGTTGTAGCTGAGGCCCAGACAGCCTAGACTGGCTTCCTCTGTCTGATGCTGCTGTTTCTCCAGGTGCTTAAGTAGGGTCCAAAGTGACCGCCTGAGGCTAGCCTCCGCCTGTACACTCCCCTGCCCGGGGTACAGTGGTTTTTATAGGTTCCATGGGGGGGCAGATTCCAATCTCTTAGGGCTCAGCTCAGTTCAGAAGCTCCATATATCACTTTTCTGCAGCTTCCTACTCCAGCTCTCTAGATTTCACTCCCCAGCCTTTTCCCCATGTCAGGAGTCGTATCCCAGGTGCTGGTGCCAGGAACTTTAGGGACCCCAATTCACCAGATCTCTTACTTGTCATCCCCTGGAAGAAGAGCCTCCTTCCATTTTCAGATCTCAGCCTAGGTTCAGATCCTACCACCAAATAAGTGAAAGGGGAAGAAAAACTCACCAACTGCTATTACAGGGTCTCTAACGCCTACACCCCAAAGTCTGTTTAGGTACAAGGAAGTTATCCACTTTGATGTAGAAAGCCAAATGTGAGAATTTTGAAAGACTTCCCAGGATCCCCTTCATGTGTGCTAAAAATGCGTTAATTATATATTCACATACACTAGCAGTGAAAGTGGTTGCTTCTAACAGTAAGGAAATGGGATGGGGGGGGGGACAAAGTCAGAAAACAGCTGTTTTTTCATAAGACAACACACAGAACTTTCTGAATCTTTAAAATATGACCATTTATAGACTTGACAGCATAAAAAACAAAAAAACTAAGAGTAAATACTACTTTGATACAAAACAAAAAAAGATTTGCAGAGAAGTAAATCACATACAGACCCAGGAAAAAGAACGGCTTCAGAATTCTCAGCAACCACACTGAAAGCCAGAGGCAATGGAGAAAGGCTTTCTAGTTTTTGAGGAAAACGAGTTTCCAAATTAGAAATCTGTTCCCTTTCAAACTCACATGTCTTGCAGTAGAATCACGATACCTATAGGCATACAAGGCACATTGGCCAGGTTAGACTAACACAGCAGAAGTTACTCTAGATACTTGCTACGGTTTAAATGTTTGTGTCTCCCCCTCACCGCCCAAACTCACGTGTTGAATTTTTAGAATTTTAGAATTTTCTAACCCCCAATGCGATGGTATCAGAAGGTGGGGGTGCCTTTGGGAAGCGATGAGGTCACGAGGTGGAACCCTCAAGAATGAGAGTGATGCCCTTCGAAAAGGGCTCCCTTGTCCCTACCACCATGCGAGAGCACACTCAGAAGTCAGCAGTCGGCAAGCTGGAAGGGGATTCTCGTCAGAACCTGACTTTGGACGTCCAGCCTCCCGAACTGTGAGAAATACATTTCTGTTGGCCTTAAGTCTGTGGTATTCTGTTATAGCAGACTATAACAGACTCTAACACACCAATTTAAGCCAAAGGGACAAGTTACAAGATACAGAGAGTGCACAGATTGGGAGAAAATGGACTGTACTTCCAGGACTGACCCCCCAGCACAGGTCTGCCCACTGAGGGAGTCAGCACCTCGGACAGAAGCCACCGCATCAGGATGCTGCCATCACCACAGGCACCAGATCCAGGCTCTGCCTCTGCCATCATCAGGAGGCTGCAAAATCAGATGCTTCAGTCACACGCTGGATTCCAGAACCCTGCTGGGCTGCCTCACCCAGAGATTCCCCGGCCAAGTGGAAGCCTCGGCCCTGCCTCTTTCCCAAGTAATACAGCTGGGGATCCAGATTCTCACTCTGGCACGGATGCAGCTGAGTGGTAGGATCAAAATCACAGGTCTGCAATCCAACAACCAGAGAACGACCTGAACAGGGTTCTTTGTTAAGAATATAGAATTTATACGGGCACCTGGGTGGCTCAGTTGCTTAAGCATCTGACTCTTGATTTCGGCTCAAGTCATGATCTCAGGGTTCATGGGATCGAGTCCTACATCGGGCTCTACACTGACAGCACTGAGCCTGCTTGGGATTCTTTCTCTTCTTCTCTCTCTGCCCTTCCCCCACTTGCACTCTCTCCCTCAAAATAAATAAATAAACATAAAAAAAAAAAACAGAGAGACAAGCTGTTCACAGAGTCATAATAGTAAAAGTTCTAGAGGTGTCTGGGTGGTTCAACCAGTTAAGTGTCCAATTCTTGATTTCGGCTCAGGTCATGATCTCACGGTTTGTGGGATCAAGCCCCATGTCGGGCTCTGTGCTGATAGCACAGAGCCTGTTTGGGATTCACTCTCTCTGTCCCTCTGCCCCTCCCCACCTCAAAATAAATACACAAATATTTTAAAAAAGAATATAGAATTTATAACGTGGGAAACTGTTAACAAAATGGGAAGGGGTATTCGAATGTTTGGGGCTGTCTAAATGGCAAATGATCACCATACCCACACGTAAACTTAACCTCCTATGGACTCTTTCTTGGGAAGCAGCCAAAAGAGACTGCTGGTGTTTCAGCACCAAACAAGGGAAAGTTTCAAGAAAGAGAGAGATACAAAATTAGGAAATGGGAGGCCTAACACGGGAGGCAGGCAAAAGAAGTTGCCGAGATGATAAGCAGGAAAATGAAGTCTGCACAGAGGGATGGGTGTGGGGAAAGGAAAGAATCCACTAGATTACCTGATGTTTTCAACTCTTATCAAAGTATTCAGAGAATTGTGGGAGGCACAGAGAGCGCTGAACACTTGGGGGTGGGGAAGGCAAGTATTAACCCTAAGAAAATAAAAAGAGATCTAAGAAAGGAAATATGAGGGGCGCCTGGGTGGCTCAGTCAGTTGAACGTCCGACTTCGGCTCAGGTCATGATCTCACAGTTCCTGGGATTGAGCCCCAAGGCAGGCTCTGTGCTGAGGGCTCAGAGCCTAGAGCCCGCTTCACATTCTGTGTCTCCCTCTCTCTCTGCCCCTCACCCCACCCTCACTCTGTCTCTCTCTCTCAATCAAAAATGAATAAACATCAAATTTTTTTTAAGAAAGGAAGTATGATCTTAGCATGCTATATGTCTCAGGGATGAACAGGGTTTGCACACACATGATACTGTGGACACGCCATATTGATGATGGAAGGGATGGTGTATGTACATCAGGAGGTCAGGGTAAGAAGGGAAAAAGGATGCACTGGAAGGGAGAATACATTGGTGTACAGGTGCGAGCTCTTCATCTTCTAATTTAGGAAGCCAAGCATAGTATGTAACTTTTAAAAACCAAGAAATACTAATAAAAGCATGTTACTTAGAATATGAAAATAAGGGGCACCTGGGTGGCTCAGTCGGTTGAGCGTCCGACTTCGGCTCAGGTCATGATCTCATGGTTTTTGAGTTCGAGCCCCGCATCGGGCTATGTGCTGACAGCTCAGAGCCTGGAGCCTGCTTGGGATTCTGTCTCCCTCTCTCTCTGCCCCTAACCCACTCGCATTCTGTCTCTGTCTCTCTCAAAAACAAATAAACATTAAAAAAAATTTTTTTTAAATGTGGAAATAAACATTTCAAGAAGGTTTTTAAAAAATTTTTAATTATTTTTTAAGAAAGGTTGTTTTTTTTTTTTTAAGTTGAAAATTGTTGCCGTGGGGCACAATATTGGGGTAGGAAAGGGTGAAGATTGCTATTTTTTTTTTAAGTTTATTCATTTACTTTGAGAGAGAAAGAAAGCTTATGTGGGAGAGAGGGAAAGAGAATCCCAAGCAGGATCCTCACTGTCAGCGCAGAGCCCCAGGCAGGGCTCAAATTCATGAACTGTGAGATCTTGACCTGAGTCAAAATCAGGAGTCAGACACTTAATCCACTGAGCTACCCAGGTGCCCCAGAGATCGCTGTTTTTCAATGATAAGCCTGATAGCATTATTTCACTTTTAAAGTCATATACATACATACATATGTCCATATACACATTTATACATACATGCTCATACACATTAATTAATAATTTTAAATTAAATGCAGAAAAAACACCTCTTGAGGTTAATTTGTAGCCTTCCTCTCTTAAGATTCCTGCAACTGCTGTCTCAGATTCTCTCCCCTTTCTGTTGCTACACCTGCTCACTCTATAAACCATTCTCTACTCCTGTCAAGATGACAAACTACATTAGCCACTGGCTCCTTCCTGAAAATCAACCCTAAAGAAACTACAGAAGCCAGAGGGGAAACTTGAATTTGAGGAACTAACAACAAAGAATAAAATAAAATAAAGCACTATAAAAAGTCTCTGGGAAGTCTGCAGACTCAGGAAACGGATGGGGGCGGGGGGGGGGTGGGTGGCAGGGACATGGCAGGGGGTTGGTGGGGAGAATGGCTTCAGCCTGGGAAGGGCAGCCAGAGGAGGACAACTTTCTGTTGCTTCTCCCCGAGGTGGACAATCAGTTTGTTAATCACCACAGAAACTGGCAGCAACAGCTGAGACTGCAGGGGTCAGCAGGGTACAACAAGGGCAGAGCAAAAGCCCTATGGAAGTGAGGAGGGATGAAAAGAGGGAATGTGCCCTGACCAGCTACCCTTGGCTATTCACCACTGGATCCCTCCCACTCTGAACCCCCAGGGCAAGGAGAGCAAATCAACAGAGACTGTAATGTTTTTAGAGTCTAGAGCCTGTTTCCCATTTCCCTTAAATAGGAAATACACACTAGAGAAGTTATTTCTGGATGGTGGGCAAATGGGAATGATCACCAACAGTTCTGTGGCCCCGGGGCTCTCTTCCCTGGCTTAATTCACTTACAGGTACGTCAATTAGAGTCTGGGCTGGAGCCATGTCCCAATCCATAACCATGTGTAGTAGCTGGTAGTCAAAGGGAGCAAGAGATCTTGGGGCCAAAAAAGACAAAAAAACAGAAAGAAAAAAAAAAACAGAAATCCATGTAAGGATTACAGCTACTATGTTAGAAAGATAGGCAAATTCGACAGTATAGACCACATGAATCAGAATTATGCCAAGAGATGGAATGAGAAATTAATGACAACAAATACATTAAGAAGTTAATGCTGATGTGGGGAGCCTGGGTGGCTCAGTTAGGCGGCAGGCTTTGGCTCAGGTCATGATCTCGCAGTTCGTGAATTCGAGCCCACGTGGGGCTCTGTGCTGACAGCTCAGAGCCTGGAGCCTGCTTTGGATTCTGTGTCTCCCTCTCTCTGTCTGCTACTTCTCCACTCGTGCTCTGTCTCACTCTCTCTGTCTCAAAATTAAATAAACATTACAAAATAAAAAAAAATAAATAAATAAAGTTAACGTTGATGTAAGCAACATGAAGTAAGAATAAGAAAACATTTAAAAAGGACCAAATTGAGAAGCTCCTGGGTGGCTCAGTTGAGTAAGCACCAGATTCTTGATTTGGGCTCAGGTCATGATTTCATGGATCATGAGATCGAGCCCTACATCGGGCTCTGCACTAACAGTGCGAAGCCTGCTTGGGATTCTCTGCCTCTAAACAAACAAACAAACAAACAAACAAACATTTTTTTAAAGGGGACCAAACTGAATATAAGGTATGAAATAAGTAACAGCTGAAGTAACTAAAACACTAGTTAAGATATAAAGCAAGATGGATAAAGGTGATGAATAAATCAGTGAGTTGAAAGCTCAGATGGACAAACTCTCCTAGAGGTCAGCAGTAAAGGGTAAAGAGAGGAAATACAGAAGAGAGCTCGAAGACGTGGAGGGTAGGAGCAAGAGTACTAACACATATGAGCACTGGCTTTGTGGCCGCTTAACCAGGCTGACTCTGGTTTCCCCAAACCCCATTTCCTGTGCATTTCCATTTAGATGGGCCATAAGCAAGATCCCTGTGAAAGGTTTGCAGGGCACTGTCGCTCACCTGCCAGCTCACCTCACGACTGTGAAGCAGCCGGGGAGTTTCCAACAGCTGCACCTTCTGCAGATCCCCACGAAGATTCACTGACCCCCAGACCAGGGGTGTTTGCTAATCATGATATAAGGCTCTAGTTTCTGTAGGAAACACGTAAAATCAAGATTAGAGGCAACAGGAACTAAAAGGAGTTTTGGTCTGTCCTCACAGGCTCCGGCTTGTGTTTATGGGTTCCGGCTTGTCTTGATCACCCCCTCTTTACTTCCGTCTTTCATTCCAAACCTCCTGACTCCAACACTCGACGTAAACACCATAGCCTTATAAAGACTCTTTAACCAGTGTTCACATTTCATAAGGTCAAATCCCTGCAATATATATATTCCCCTTCCCTCAAAGGGGAGTATATACTCGTATTATATTATCTCAAATAGGTGTTTTTGGATATATTTGTAATATATTTGGATATATTACAATTTTATATATATTTGGATATATATAAAATATTTGGATATATTTGTAAATTTGTTCCTTTTCTCACTCTGGTCCTTAACAGGGACTTTGTCACCTTTACCATATTTCTTGAATATTGAGTACTGCTTCCAATACATGTTTTCAGTATAATGTCATTCTCAGTCTTATCTGAAATAAATAAACAAATATATGTATATATATAAATATATTTATATTTTAACAATATAATATAATATATTATAAATATAATTATAACTAATATATATAGTTATTATATATATGTTTCATATATATATGTATATATATATTTAAGCCATTACATTGGAAAGACAATTTGAAAGATAAATACAAAACTCTAGGTTAAAATTTATTTTTCTTTAATATTTAAAAAGTATTTTCCCATTTGTCATCTTGTGCCCACTGTCTAACCTAATTCTTGTTCTCATTGATGATCTCTTTATTTTCTCTAGAAATTTTTACAATTCTTTCCTCGTCTTTGAGGTTCTTAAGTTTTATTTTGATGTTTCTAGGTTTGGAGTTTTCCTTATCTTATTTTAACCTGTCCCCTCTTTCTGTATTTGGGTATAATAGAGTTCAATTAGAGAAGCAGAATCATTAGGACATGTGTGTGTGTGTGTGTGTGTGTGTACAATAATAATTATATATATATATATATATATACACACACAAAAAAACCACTAAATTGTTTAGTTAGAAGAAATATACAGATATTGATAAGTTCAAGAAATTAATAAGTAAACATGACTAAGGGTCTTAAAGGAAGCCACACTTGAACAAAAATAAAATAATTTTTTGAGCCAGGAGAAAACAAAAAGAAAATGCAATAAAATATGAGATATGGTAGGAGAAGCCATTTCTAATACAACAGTAATTACAATAAATGTAAATGGAGTTAACTCACAAATAAAAAACAAGTATTCTCTAATAGTATTAAGATATAAAAATAAAATCCAAAACTATGTTGTCTATGAGAAATATTCATAAAACTAAAAGACGCACCAAGAAAACCAGCAATGATAGTAGCTGACAAAAAATGAAGTTGATGTAAAAGGTAAACAAAACAGGGGCGCCTGGGTGGCTCAGGCGGTTAAGCATCCGGCTTCGGCTCAGGTCATGTGAGTTTGGCTCCGCATCTGGCTCTGTGCTAACAGCTCAGAGCCTGAAGCCTGCTTCGGATTCTGTGTCTCCCTCTCTCTGTTCCTCCCCCACTCACACACTGTCTCTCTCTCTCTCAAAAATAAATAAAGATTAAAAAAAAATTTTTTAAGGTAAACAAAACAATAAAGCAAGAAGATATAACCATCACAAACATATCTGAACCTAATAATAGGTTACAGTAACTGACAGCATACAGAGAGTAACATAAAAATAGTTGTAATTTTTAATACCCACTTATCAGAAATGTATTAAGTAAACAAAAATTAAGCAGATTTTTATCTAAACGGTATAATTGGTAGGCTTATACTATTAATTATACTGTTCACATCTTTGATAGGTATGTTCTAATGGTATGCTGTATATAATAAATATCTTCATACATATATATATGTCATAATAGTTCATGCAACAAATTGCAAATATACATTTTTAGAAACACCCACAAAGTAACATGAATGTATCAGGCCTACATGAAGTCTCAATAAACTCACCAGGAGCAATGTCTTATGTATTACATCTTCCAAACATAATGAGATAACTTTAGAAATAAATAACAGAATTTCTTTAAATGTTCCATACTTTAAAAATACCACGTTAATGGGGCACCTGGGTGGCACAGTGGGTTGAGGGTCCAACCTCAGCTCAGGTCATGATCTCATGGTTTGTGGGTTCAAGCACTGCATCAGGCTCTGTGCAGGCAGCTCAAGCCTGGAGACTGCTTCGGATTCTGTCTCTCTCTCTCTCTGCCCCTCCCCCGCTCATTCTCTTTCTCTCTCTCTCTCTCTCTCTCTCTCTCTCTCTCGTTCTCTCAAAAATAAATAAACATCAAAAAAATTACAAAATTAAAAAAGCCACATTACTAAATAACTCATAGGTTAAAAATGAAATTATAATCAAAATGAAGAAATATCTAGAATTAAATGAGCATGAAAACACAAAATGTATGGGATATAACTAAACAAATATTAAGAAGAGCATTTACACATGTAAATATGTTTATCAGGAAACAATAAAAGTTGAAAAGAGATATACTCAGCGTCCAACTCAAGAAGTGATCAAAAAGAACATCAAAACAAAGAAGAAAAAAGAATATAAGAAAGGATATAATGAGAAACAAAATAATAACTTTCTTACATGGAGGAAATTTTAATAAGAATAAAAGTTTTGTTTTTGAAAAGATTACCAAGATAAACCTCTGATAAGACAGATAGAAGAAAAGAGGTTAAAAAAAAACAACTAAGTAAAACCTGATCATATAATGAAGATGAGGAAACAATTAGAGATTTTGAAAGCAAAGATAGATAAAAGGCATAAATTTCTTGAAACTACACCAAATGCCAAACTGGCACAAGAAGAAAAATGTAATTTAAAATAGATTCACAAGGATTAAAGAAATTTAACTGGTAGTTAAAACTCCACCCCAAAGATCTCTAGACCTGGATGCTTTTAAAATGGAATTGTGTTTACAAACACAATTCCCACATTAGAGAAGTTGTTCAAAAAATGCAAAAATAAATGATAATTCTCAGTTCATTTTATGAAACTAATATAATCCCATTTCCCTTAAGGCTTATGGATTTTAAGCCATAATTCAGAAGACGTTCCCCACTCCCAGGTTATAGAGGAATTTATCCACATCTTTCCTGGTCTTTCCTTGTAAGGTTTCATTTTATTTTTACATTTATGTCTCTGATCCATTTGGAATTTATTCTGGTACGTACTGTAAATAATAGGTCCAATTTTCTCTATTCCCACAAGGCTGGTGTGCTGCAGCTGGCTCATGGCAGCTCATAAGAGCTGACTGTTAAATCTTCAGGAATTTTGTGAGCTGATGGTTAAACATAGCCATTATTACAAAATAGAGAAAATCGATTAAATCTAATCTAGAAAGAAAATCTAAATGGCTTTGAGTACGCTGATGACTTTTTAGATATAACACCAAAGGTGTGATCCATGCGAGAAATAATTGCAAAGCTGGACTTCATTGAAATTAAAAACTTCATGGGGCGTCTGGGTGGCTCAGCCAGTTAAGCTTCCAACCTCAGCTCAGGTCATGAACTCGCAGTTCGTGAATTCAAGCCCTGCGTAAGGCTCTGTGCTGACAGCTGGGAGCCTGGAGCCTGCTTTGGATTCTGTGCCTCCCTCTCTCTCTGCCCCTCCCCGGCTCGCACTCTGTCTCTCTCTGTCAAAAATAAAGAATAAATATTAAAAAAAATTCGTAAAGAAATTAAAAACTTCTGCTTTGCAAAAGACATTGTCAAGAGAATGAGAAGACAAGTCACAGACGGGGAAAAATTATTTGCAAAAGACACATCTAACAATGAACTGTGATCCAAGCTACACAAAGAACTCTTAAAACTCAACAGTAAGAAAATTTTAAAAATCTGATTTATAAAAGGACAAAAGACCTAAATAGATACCTCACCTAAGAAGATACACGGTCAGCAGATGAGCATTCGAAAGGAGGCTCCACATCGTGTGTCATTAGAGAAATGCAAACTGAAACAACAATCAGATACCACTAACACTTATTGGAATAGCCAAAATCCTCAACGCTGAAATCCCAAACACTCTTGTGAGGATGTGGAACAATGGAACTCTCATTCAATACTGCTGGAATGCAAACTGGAAGAGCTTCTGGGGAAGACAGTTCAGCGGTTTCTTACAAAACTAAACATGCTCTTACCACGTAATCCAACAATGGCCCTTCTTGGTATTTATTCAAATGAGTTGAAAATGTACGAAAAACCTGCACCCAGATATTTATAGTAGCTTTATTTTCAACGGCCACAACCAAGATGCCCTTCAGTAGGCACATGGATAAACTGTGGTACATCAAGACAATGGAATATTACTCATTGCTAAAAAGAAGTCAGCCATTAAGCCATGAGATGACAGAGGTATTTTAAACACGTATTACGAAACGGAAAAGGTCAATCTGAAAAGGGTACTTACTGTAGGACTCTAAGTATATGACATTCTGGGCAAAGCAAGAGACAGGAAAAAAATTAAAAAATAAAAAGAAATCAGTGGTTGCCAGAGGTTAGGGAGGGAGGAAGGATGAATCAGAGAGCAAGAAGATTCTTAGGGCAGTAAAAGTATTCTGTATGATGCTATAATGGTAGATATATGTCATTATATATTTGTCAAAACCCACAGACTCTACAACACCAACAGTGAACCCTAATGTACACTTGAACTCTGAGTGGCTATTATGTGTCACTGTAGCTTCATTAATTGTAACAAATGTACCAACCACTCTTGTGCAGGATGTTGATAGTGGAGGAGGTTCATGGGGGACAGGGTTATATATGGGAATTCTTTTTACTTTTCCCTCAATTTTACTATGAACCTAAAATGTCTCTAAAAAATAAAGTCCAGGGGTGCCTGGGTGGCTCAGTCACTTCAGCGTCTGACTTCTGCTCAGGTCATGATCTCATAGCTCGTGGGTTCGAGCCCTAAGTCGGGCTCTGTGCTGACAGCTCCGAGCCTGGAACCTGCTTCAGATTCTGTGTCTCCCTTGCTCTCTGTCCTTCCCCTGCTCATACTCGGTCTCTTTCTGCCTCAAAGATTAACATTAAATATTTTTTAAATACAATAAATAAAAAATAAAGTCTCTTTAAAATAACAAAACCAAAGCAAGACATTCTCTTCCTTCTATTTTATCAGCAGATATTGGAAAGCTAGGTCATGCCAGGTGTTGGTGGAGAGATGACAATATCATGCTTTGTTGGTGGGCATGTAGACTGGTGCAACCCGGCAAATCGAAAGCACCATTTGGTCAGATTAAGTGTGAACATAACTAGAACCCATTCCTGAAGACCTATCACAAAGACAGTCTCACATACATCTATAACGGGACATACAAGAGGTTATACAATTCGAGGTTGTTCATAGGGACAGAACATTGGAGACTAGCTAGGTGCTCATTACCTGTGACTGGGGAAGCACTTAGAAGGCTACACACTTGAAATACACATGGAAACATGTATAATATTAAAAATATAGTGAAAAAAGGATATAGAATGAAGTATAGAACACAGTACCATTAAAACTACATTTTTATATGAACTATCAAAGAACACATACAAACTAAAAGATGCACATTAAAAAAATACATTGGAACAGTTTCCTATGTGGTAGGGGGGGAACAGGAGGAAGGAACGTGTATTTTAAAATAATAATAAGGCAGACGTCTGGGTGGCTCAGTTGGTTAAGTGTCCAGCTCTTGATTTTGACTCGGGTTATGGTCTCACAGTTCATGGGATTAAGCCCCCAAGACAGGTTCCACACTGACAGAGCGAAGCCTGCTTGGGATTCTCTCTCTCTCTCTCTCTCTCTCTCTCTCGTCCCATCCCCGCTCACACATACCCTCTCTCTAAGTAAATAAACTTTTTAAAAAATGTTAATAAAGCTCGGAAGTGTGTGGGTGGTTCAGTGGGTTCAGCATCCAACTCTTGATTTCAGCTTAGGTCATGATCTCACGGTTCATGGATTCAAGCAGCCCTGCATCAGGCTCTGTGCTGCCAGTGCAAAGCCTGCTTGGAATTCTCTCTCTCTCTCTCTCTCTCTCTCTCTGTCCCTACCCCACTTGCTTTCTCTGTCTTTAAGTAAAAATTTTTAAAAACTTAAATTTTGGGGCACCTGGGTGGCTCAGTTGTTTAAGCGTCCAGCTTCAGCTCAGGTCCATGAGTCCGAGCCCCACGTCGGGCTCCGTGCTGACAGCTCGGAGCCTGGAGCCTGCTTCGGATTCTGTGTCTCCCTCTCTCTCTGCCCCTCCCCTGCTCATGCTCTGTCTCTCTCTGTCTCAAAAATAAATAAAAACATTTAAAATTTTTTTAAAAAATAAAATAACTTAATTTTTTAAATGTTAATAAAAAAAGAAAAAAGAAAAACTAAATTAAATAGTATCTTCGTGTAGACCAATGCTAATACTATGCCATAAACTGAAGGGTATGGTTAATTTAAACGCCTGCACCTGAAATCCAACTAAAGCCAGATGAAGATGATTGATACATAGGAAGAAAGAAAGAAAAGAAACCATTCTCTGTCTACTTAGGGCTACTGAAATACCACCACGACCACCACCACCCCAGCGAGTTCCATTCTCAATCCACTTGACCTTGGTCTCCTATGGAACTTTGAAGCTCGTTATACAAAAATGGTTAAGAAGGCCTTCTATTTCAGGAAGTAAATTCCATCCATCCAAACTTCTGTCATTTCAGTAAGTCCTCTCCCACTTTCCACACCTTGTGCTGCAATTTCTGGTTTCTCCGCTCCCTGCTCCTTACAAAGCTGATATGAACCGCACAAATGGAAGAACAGAGGAAGGGTCTCCTTACAGAGGGGGAGAGAGAGCACTGCAAGGAGAAAGGACAGCACGTGCCAACCCACAGTGGCCTATAGGACACATTCGGAGAACTGCATTCAGACATTTAGAACTCTGGTGTGACTGCAGTTTGGAGTGAGAAACAGAGGCTCCCAGAGATGACTCTTCAGAGGGGAGACAGTGTCAGATCAATTCACAAGGGAATGTATGGGAGTCTAAGGAGTTTGAATTTGGACCTGAGGCAAATGCAAAGTCATTCAAGAAGGTTAAGCAAGAAAAGGAGTGACTTGATTGGATTTGTGTTTAGAACCATCACTCTGACAGCAATGGGGAGAAAAAGGAGGGCAGGAAAGGGGGAGCCAGTTAGAAAGATGCCTCAGTCATCCATACTAGAGCATTCATGAATTTAACAGAAGACCAAAGTAGTAGCCCGACTCTCTTCCTGGGTTTGGCATACACTTGCAAAGCAATGGGGCTAGACAAAATGGTTTCCACAGGTCCCTCCCAGCTTTACGATTTTCAAATCCCACTTACTTTATATTTAATCAAAGAAGGGAGTGATGAGGCATAAGCTAGAGAAATTTGCAAATTTGTGCTCAATATGCAGAACTCACATTCAGCAGACAGGAGGCATTAAAGGCTATACATGACGCTGATTGCCTAGATAATTCTCTGTGATCAAGCACACTTTACAATTAATGATAATTTTTTTTATTCAGGTGAGATCTGCTGTTTCTAAAAGTTTTCATGTTTGAAATTTTATGGAAAAACTCTATCGAGTTTAATGCTGAATATTCTAAATAGCAGCAGAAATATTTTAACATCACTAGAGTCACTTCTGCGTCTCCCATCACAAATAAGATTGGATTTGATAGAAAAATCTAGGGCATTGCCATGACAATTACCAGGCTTAATCTTAGTTCCACTTAGGCTTTATATAACTCCAATCAGATAAAAAGCAGAGGGCTATGAGGGGCAGAGATGGGCGCTCACTTCTGCCTCTTGTTACCACAGTGTCCCGACTCCAACAGTAACGCAACATGACATTAAGCCACTGGTTCTCAGCCCTGGCTGCAGGTTAGAATTACCTGAGGATCTCTGACAAATTGCGGATGCCTAGGTCCTGTCCCTAGAGTTTCTGATTTAATTGGTCTGGAGTGAGAAGGCTTTAAAATCTTCCCCGGTGATTTTAATATGCAACCAGGGTTAAGAAGCACTGCACTAGGTAATTATCACAGCAATTCTCAAGGTGCCGCCCAGGGATGGCGAGAAGTTGGCAATGCCTTCCAAGTGGCGGCCGGTCTGGATTCGTGCGTGTTTGGATTCTTCCATGGTTTGGCAAAAATAACAGACCTATCACATTAAAAATAAATCAGCTCTATCATTAGCATTCCATCTAAAGGGCACCAGTGTTTTCACAAATCCTGTTTGATAGTTTTATACAATTGTTTTGTTTTTTTTTTAATTTTTTTTTCAACGTTTTTTATTTATTTTTGGGACAGAGAGAGACAGAGCATGAACGGGGGAGGGGCAGAGAGAGAGGGAGACACAGAATTGGAAACAGGCTCCAGGCTCTGAGCCATCAGCCCAGAGCCCGACGCGGGGCTCGAACTCACGGACCGCGAGATCGTGACCTGGCTGAAGTCGGACGCTTAACCGACTGCGCCACCCAGGCGCCCTACAATTGTTTTAAATAGAGCAAGGCGGAGGAGGGGAGGAAGAGAAGGGAGGGAGGAAATGCAGAGGTCCTACCAAGAGCCTTCTCAGGCAAGAGTCTGAGAACCTCTGGGTTGAACAAGAAGTTGGGTGAAGTGCAAGCAAAGAGCAGTTGTTCAGGACACCACCTGCTTCCCTAATGCCCTCGGGGTATTTTGAGCTGTGTCATTATTATAGTCTTCCACCTTATAACACAAAATTGCCAGATTTTTTTTTTAAGGATCGTGGATCAGAACATTGCCAAGTGACCTATCAGCGTCTCTCTCGCAGTCTCCCTTTTAATAAGAAGTCTGGGGGCACCTGGGTGGCTCAGTCGGTTGGGTGTACAACTTCAGCTCAGGTCCTGATCTCACAGCTCGTGAGTTCGAGCCCCGCATCGGGCTCTGTGCTGACAGCTCAGAGCCTGGAGCCTGCTTCAGATTCTGTGTCTCCCTCTCTCTCTCTACCCTCCTCTGCTCATGCTCTCTCTGTCTCAAAAATAAACATTAAAAAAATAAAAAAGAAGTCTGAAATCAATAGAACACGTTCACTGCATCTTTTAAGTATCACAAGTAGGTCTTAGGAATCATATGCCATCTTGTTTCCAACTCTTAGATTTTATTCATCAGACTGCTGAACTGTTTGTTAGTTGTTATTTTCTTTTCAGAGACATATACCATTCCAAATTTTTCTGATATTCTTGCTTTTAACTGTTGTGTCTGAGTCAAAGCAGCTAAACATGATACAAATTCAATGGCACTTCCTTCAAGACTTAACTCATCTTTCTGGGCTTGAAATACTGTACAAGCAATGGCTGGCCTCACCCAAACCGTACAAATGTATTTTTCACCCCCAAAATTACAGATTTCAACAAGAGACCCATTCTACTGAATACTAATGAGGATGGAGAAGTGAGAATACATAGACCTCACCTTGCCATGGAAGCCCCATATCTCACCCTTCATCACGTGCTGTACGTGACCGCTGATAATCTGAACTGTATCCAGTTCCTTTCACTGTCCCCAGTACTCTAGGCTGAATGTTTGTATTCCTCCCAAATTCATCTGTTGAAACCTAATCCCCAATGTCCTGGTATTTGGAGAAGGAGGCTTTGGGGGGTGATTAGGTCATGATGGCAGAGCCCTCATGAATGGGATTAGCAACCTTACATAACAGACCCTCAAGAGAGCTCCCTTTTCCCCTCTGCCGTTAGAGGACAGCGACAAGACTGCCATCTGTGAACCAGAAAGTGGGTCTTCACTGGACGCTCAATCTGTTAGAGTCTTGATCTTAGACTTCCAGCCTCTAGAACTGTGAGAAATACATTTCAATTGTTTATAAACCACCTAGTCTGTGGAATTCTATTATAGCAGCCTGCACTGAGTGACACCGTTTGTCAACCTGCAGCCTCTTCTTTTTCTTCCCAAGGAAACTGAGTTTTATATGGATGTGATTAAAGTCTCTGGGATCCTTAAAATAACTATGCGTCCCCCTTCAGATCGAGGTTCACATTTTCTGGCATATTAAAAGTCTGGTTGCTTAGGATGGTCTTCATTCTCAGAGTAGATGTGGCAAAGACCTCAAGGGCTCTTGTTATTCATATGGGTAGGGGTCTTATTTATGGTGTCCTTTTTTTATCATTTCAAAAAATTATTATTGTATTATTATTTGTCAGTTTCTTGTCACTGCCATAGCAATGTTCCCAAAAGCAGATGACTTAGAAACAAGAGAAATGTATTGTCTCATAGATCTGGAGGTCACGGCTCTGAAATCAAGGTGACAGCAAGGCCATGCTCCCCTGAAATCCGTAGGTGAAATCCTTCCTTCAGTCTCCCTGAAGCTTCTTTTGGGTTTGCCCCCAATCTTTGGTGTTTCTTGGCTTGAAGATGCATAATTTCAGTCTCTGCCTTTCTTGTCACATGGTGATCTTCACTGTGTGTCACTGTCTTCACAAGTCCATCTTCTTATCGTTTTATTTATTTTTGAGACAGGGAGAGACAGAGCATGAACAGGGGAGGGTCAGAGAGAGGGAGACACAGAATTTGAAACAGGCTCCAGGCTCTGAGCTGTCAGCACAGAGCCTGACGCGGGGCTGGAACTCACGAACCGTGAGATCACGACCTGAGCTGAAGTCGGCCGCTTAACTGACTGAGCCACCCAGGCGCCCCTCAAGTCCATCTTCTTATGAGGACACCAGTCATGTTGAATTAGAGCCTACCTTATTCCAATATGACTTCATCTTGACTAATTATATCTTCAATGACCCTTTTTCCAAATAAGCTCACATTCTTGGTAGTAGGGGTTAAGACTTAATATGGGGGGGACACAATTCAACCCATACCAATATCCAAATGGATTACTTAGGGATTTTTAAATTGCTTTAATTAAAGCAAAGGAGAAAATGGAAGGAAACTTCTCTGCTGGTTATTTTGTACCAAATTTTAACTTTCTTTAATGTTCACTTATTTTTGAGAGACAGAGACAGCGACAGAAACAGAGCGTGAGCAGAGGAGGGGCAGACAGAGAGACACAGAATCTGAAGCAGGCTCCAGGCTCTGAGCTGTCAGCATAGAGCCCAATGCGGGGCTTGAACCCATAAACCGTGAGATCATGACCTGAGCCAAAGTCAGACACTTAACCAACTGAGCCAACCAGTTGGCTCAGTTTTTTTTTTTTTTTTCATTTTTCTTTTTTAATGATTTTCTACCAAATTTTAGTCAGGAGTTTATCTTAAAACCTTGAGTCACATTGGAGGGGTGAGTATTTGTGGGGAATATTCAAAGTTACCATCTTTATTACTGTGAAATATGAGAATTTAAAAGAATGAGTGGAAAAACTACTCTAATTTTTGAAAGCTTTTTTTTTTTTTTTCTGTTGGCAGTGCTTAAGATAACTTGAATCAGAAAGACCTTGATGATATAAAATGTTATTCCTTGAGGGGTTTTTTTACTGGTAAAATGACCCACATTTTTTCTATGCTATTGAATGAAATTCTACCCCTCATTCTATTGAACTAAAAAGAATATCCCTATGAAGGATCTAATGTCATGAAACCAAAGAGAAAGAAGTTTAGAATTTTTTTCTCCTTTCACATAAACTTACACTAAAAATTCTTAAGATTAAAGATACAGATATGAACAGATAGGTAGGCAAATATCAAAACTCCCCATAGTGTTTTACTTTTTCACTACAACTGTAAAAGTATAAAGCACTACCTAAAAAAACTGAGAAGACAGAGTATGGGAGTCCTCACTTCAAATAACACTAAAGATTCTCCTGAGCGTGGGGTCAGAATGTCCTCATCCACACTGCCCCAGATGTAGGTGAGTATGGTCGTGTTCACGCCTTGCAGTGACAGGTTGTAAGTGACAGAAATCCAACTCAGACTGTGGTAAGAAAAGAAAAAAAAAAAATATTTGTAACTAATTAAACAGGGCTGGTCAAAGTGGTCGAACAATGGGACCAGGACTCAGCTCTCTCACACCTTTTCCCTCTGCTTTCTTTTGAATTGGCTTGGCTCTCCACAGGGAGACATCCAGCAGGCTTACACCTTCCAGCTTCAAGCCCAACAGAAAGGAAACACATCTCTGTAGTTTCAAGAGGGATCCATGCATGTACCCTCTTGAACTGTAGCCAAGGAGACGGGAACCCTTTTATTAGGCATCTGAGAACAGTGCCCACTCTGGGATGAGGAAGTTGGATCAGCGTTAACCTGAACTCCAAAGGCTGGGTGGGGGAAAGACCATGCCTTACACAACACCAAGAGCTATTATCCGGGGCTCTGAGTCTGGGTGAGCGAACACAACCAATGTCCTTCAAACGGGGATAAAGAATCCAGAATAGGAAGAGGTCTACTTGGAGAGATGAACCAGACCTTAAGTCTCCTCTTTCCAAAGCTGTGATAAACATATACAAGTAAATGCTACTTTTTCTGTGGTCTGTCAAAAGTAGTGTGTCAAATAGTAAGCACTCTAATGCTATGACGACATGAGTGAACCTTAGAAACATTAAACTAAATAAAAGAAGCCAGACACAAAAGGCCACCTATATGATTCCGTTTATATAAATATGCAGAAAAAAAGTGCATGCATAGAGACAGAAAGAAGACTGGTGATTGTCAGGGATCAAGGACAAAAGACAATGGGGAGTGACCACTTCAGGGGTGATGAAAATAATTTAGAACTTGATACAGGTAGTGGTTGTACAACATCATGGATGTGCTCAAAGCCACTGAATTGTACACGTTAATGTAGTTAATTTCATGCTGTGTGAATTTCACTTCAATTTTTTTAAAGGGGAGGGAGAGGAGTTTTAAAGAGTCTGTGCAAGACTTAAACTGGGTAGAAATCCTGATCTTGTCTTTCTTTCCATCTCTATTTTTGATCACCTGCTTAAGTACCAACGCAGGTTCACATACCTTTTTACTTTTGTGCCTATCAAGCATTCATCCTGCACTCGAGGAAATGGCCTTCCCTTCCTTGCTTCTTGGCTAAAACCAACCTGACCATAAAGTTTTAGGTGGTTTTATAGGACTTGGTCTTTGATCACTCACTCCCTCCTCAGCCTCCCTGCCTCCAGCAAATTGGGAGCTGGTAAGCTTTGGCTTAGGACATACTCTATTCCCTCATTTCCTGCCTTCTACTAAAGTGCTACTGTTTTTAGTGCATAAGAGTTTAACTAACACTGAATTGATGAATTCAATTTCCATATTGTGAAATTCTGGGAGACTCTCAATAGATACAGACCCCCACAACAACCTGCCCAGAAATGTTTCCAGAAGAGAGTCCAGTCATTTGAAAGACAGCTCTGGTGGGTTTTGCTAAAGGCTTTATTTCTACAGTGTCATGTCAAATCTTTAGTCTGAAGTTTCTAAACTCTGCACAGTTACCAGGAAATTGGCTGGAAACCACAAGGAGTCAAGCAGTCTTGACTCCTTGACTAGTGTGTGAATAGTGTGTGAATTTCTATCTAGATCATACCTGTGAAACTTCAGCGGTTCAAAGAAAGACAAGAGTAATTGTTTAAGACATATTTTAGGGAGAAAAATAAATTGGTATAGTGGGTATGAATCTCAGTGAATAAATTCTGGGGTGCCAGAAATAAAACTTTATTCTTTTATCATAAAACTTAATTTCTATATGGGAGGCCTAATCCCCTCAGACAATAGGAAGTTCCCTGGTCAGTTGGAAACCCTGAGACTTGCCCTTGGGTTGTGTCTAAGTTCCAGGAGGTCAAAGTCATGCCAAGTTTGGGGAAGGAAGGCCTCTGGTCATTGGCTGCAGCCCCTGCAGGGTGGCTAGGACATCCCCTGATTCCATCCATCTGACTCTATCCCTTCCTTCCAAAGCCACGTGTTTGGGCATCACCATCATCTTGTGATTCTTTGCTTGATTAGGGTGTGGAAAGTGCTGGAACCTAAAGACTTGTCCACACCCTCTAGGCCTACACTCTGTGAAGACATTCCCTTCTCTGGGGTCTTTCAACCTCCTCAGGACTCTGTCTTAGTGTTACAAGGCCCTTTTGGTCTCAAATTGCTCCCTTTCTTTCTAGGCTTTTATCACTTTCCCAGCACTCTGCTTGGGAAGCAGGGTACAGAGACTCTCCTTCTGATTTTTGATAAACTCTTGACAAACCCATCTCACATCAACTTCCATCTCCCCCCACCACCCCCTAACATGTACATGCATGCGCGCGCGCGCACACACACACACACACACACACACACACACCCCTTGCTAAGGAGAATCTCCTAGCAGGGAGCCCAGAACTCAGAGAGACTCGACTGAGAGAAAGGGCAAGGTAGGAAATGGAAGGGTTCCACTGTATTTTTTTTTAATATATTCATCTTGTCTTGTTCATTTGAAGACTGCAGACTAGACTAATATAACTTTACGTCTACTTCCCCATCCCCCACTGCCAAAAGAAATAGTGGATAAAATTCTGGACATAAGAATGCACCTGATTTCAAGACATTTACCTTGATTCTTTTCTCCCACCCAAGCTGGGACAATGACCACCTCCTAGCCATCTCCTTGCATAAGCTTCCTTGTTGTGAGTCCCACTGCATCAAGGGGATCCATTACCACCTGAGACACCTGCTCACTTATACACTCCAACCTCAACATGGTTATAAAGAGGAGTATGCCTACCTTGGAAAACACTGAAAATAATGGCTTACGCCTCTTAAATGCGTAAGACAATGTTTACATGCATCTTAATTTAAGGAGAAGCTCAATGAGCACTTGTGCCCACACAGATGTTACTGCATTCCATTCTCTTCATCATAATTTTGATAAGTGCCATCTACTCTTATTAAATTTGCATGTGGGTATACTGGTTGGGGGGTGGGGAACAGTGTTTGCTCCCCAACTGGATATTAAGCTCCCAGATGGTGTTTTATTTTGCTTTAAAAAAAAAATCTATGGTTGTTTATTTACAGGCTGGGAAACCGAACATCTCCTCTCCCCAACACAGCAGAAACAGGAACAGCTGGTTTCAGTCAATGGGAGTTTTTAACGATGATAGCAAGGATTCACAACTATCACACACCCTCATTTTCAGGTGAACCAAACGCACTGTATTTGGGTGTTTTGTTCACCTCCGTGGCAGAAGCCCTAGCAGAGGCCTTGGCCAATGAAGATTTTATTCAGTCACCGCCTATGTACAGTTTATACCTAGGACCTCCTGTCCTTTTGCTTAGGCACCTGAGTGGGGTGGTTCTGCCCCGCATCCGAGCTGGGAGCTCCATGTTTTACAGTCCACTTTTTATCCTATTATTTTATTCTGTGTGTGCAATATCGTGCTCTGTTTATAGAAGATGCCTCAAGAAATTCTTGCTAAAGAGGATGGATGAATGAAAATCATACACTATTAAGGCTAAAATGATCTTGAAAATTTATCTACCCTTTTCTGAAACCTTCAGGCAGGCCATACGCTCAAGCCAACCCAAATAAATGAGAACTGACTCAGTATTTTTAAACCTCCAGCAAAAATTTCTAAATCCATTTTCGTAAAATGGTATTAATATGGCATTGAACAACTCTGTCTAAAACTTCCCCACCACATCTAACATGAACGTGACAGAGAGAAAACACACCAGACTGAGGACTAGAAGGTCTGCAATGGGGCCTGTCTGTGACCCACAGGGCTTGACCTTGGCAGCATCATTTACCCTCCAGGGACTTTATGTACTTCCTCTGTAAAATTAGAGGGGTTGATGAGAGGATCTCTAAGCTCATTTAGACGCAAATTCTATTAAACCTCCTCATTTGTGTGCCAGGATACGAATAGTGAGGCTCTTTTCATATGGCAGCTTGACTGTACGTATTTTTCCCTTGCTCTCTTTGCCACTTTAAAAGGATAGAACACAAACGTTTTCTTTCACTCTCCTGGGAAGACTTAAAGATTAGCAGCCCCTCCTGCCATAACGTTTGATCAGTCTTCATTAGAATCATTTTATAAAATTTAAAATGTATAAGATTTCCTCTAGGGAAAATAGAAAGACACATCAGTGTTTGGTTGATCAAAATATTTTTTTGATAGCTGGGATACATAAAACGGGCCTTCGCACATGGACATCATCAGTGTTTTGTAGTACTACTATAGGTGTGTGCCTGCGAGTATAGGAATTCTGATAGATTCTATGTTGTGCAATTCCCATCGAAAAGGAAAAAGACTATATATGTGGAGTTTTTGCAATTGCACGCACTGCATTAAAAAATATTCCTTATAGGAGAGAACTTCCATTTTCACTAGGCATCAATGAGAACATAATCCTCCACATAAGATTTTTCACGCCAGGTATATCCAAAAGAATTGAAAGCAAGGTCTTGAAGAGGTATTTGCGTCCATGTTCATAGCAGTATTATTCACAAAAGCCAAGAGGTGTCCATCGGAAGATGAACAGATAAACAAAGTGTGGTAAACCCATACGATGGAATATTATACAGCATTAAAAATGAATGAGATTCTGACACATGCTATAACATACACGAACCTTGCAGACATTATACTAAATGAAATATGTCAGTCACAGAAGGACAAATGTTGTATGATTCCACTTACATGAGGTTATCTAGAGCAGTCAAATTCATAGAGATGGAAAGTAGGATAGTGATTACAGGGGCGACGGTGGCAGCGGGAAATGGGGGGGACCTATTGTTTAATGGCTCCAGAGTTTCAGTTTTGCATGGTGAAGAGTCTTGTGGATACATGGTGGTGATGGCTACAGAATAATGTAAATGTTCTTAATGCCATTGAACTGTGCACTTAAAAATGGTGAACATGGAACTTAACAGAAGACCATGGGGAAGGGGAAGGAAAAAAAATGGTTAGACAGGGAGGGAGCCAAAAAATAAGAGACTCCTAAAAACTGAGAACAAACTGAGGGTTGATGGGGGGTGGGAGAGAGGGATGGGTGGGTGATGGGTATTGAGGAGAGCACCTGTTGGGATGAGCACTGGGTGTTGTATGGAAACCAATTTGACAATAAATTTCATAATAAAAAAAAAGATACAAAACTTAAAAACTTTAAAAAAAATGGTGAACATGGTAAATCTGGCATGTCTATTTTGCCACAATTTAAAAATACAATAAAAAATTATACAAATGATTGTGGGAGCGCCTAGGTGGGTCAGTCAGTTAAGCAACCGACTTCGGCTCTGGTCAGGATCTCAGGGTTCATAAGTTCAAGCCCCATGTTGGGCTCGCTGCTGTCAGCGCGGAGCCTGCTTCGGATCTTCTGTCCTCCTCTCCCCCTAGCCCTCTCCCCCTCCCCCACCTCTAAAAAGTAAATAAAACATTAAAAAAATTTTTAAGTATAAATATGATTGAAAGAATTATCTGGAGTAGCTTCCGGCTCTATACATCTCACACATGGTTCTGCTCTGCTGTTCAAACACTTCTAGTACTGAAAGCCGCAAGGCACATTGATATCACTCTGTGTGACCTCTGGCTCCACACCTTCAGCTCATGATGCCACTACGGTGGACAGAAGGAGTATTCCTGGAAGCCATTCCCACGCCAGATGCCTAGGAATCACGTAACTACACAGGGAAGTGCTTGTGGTCCCCATAACTGTGTCCCACTAAATGCAAACTAAAGGTACCCTTGGCTCAATTTCCTCTTACTTGGATCCCCGAAATGCCCCACCTGTTCCACCACCATCCAACAAAAGGGGAAGTATGACACAGGGAAAGTCAAACGGGAAAGAAACAGTGATCTGAACTGATTGCAATTAAAATGAATTGCTTTTGCACATGTTAGAAACACAGACGAATACGGGGACATGCGTCTAGCCCATCTCGTAAGACGTTAGAAGGAGCCCATGTCGATGAGGGCCTTGAAGGGTAAGTGTCCCTGGCTTCTCAGTGAATTCACCTCTGAACTCCCATTTCACTAAAAATCCTCTCTAGATCAGTATCTTTGCCACTGGTTTTGCTCTCACATGATATGTGAACTGCCAGGTCAAAATTCTTTGCACAATGATCCTCTCGGGTAGACATTCTGTATCACTTTTTATATTCTCTCCAAATATGTCTAGTCTTTTTAACTTGACTTTGCAGCTATTGTTTTTCAAATATTTTATAATGCTTGCATCTGTGTGATCTATCACAGATTGCGAACGACTTGAAAACAAGGAGATTCAGTGGCATACAACAGACAATCACGGGTCTGATAAATGTACTTGGACAAGATAATACGAGTATGTGTGTGCAGGGGTCTTCTCTGAAAGCTTACCAAGTGTCCATATCCATCTTTGGGTGTGGAATCCAGATATGGACACAGAACTCTGCCCAGTGTTTTAAAATTTTATTTTAGTGTGTGTGTGTGTGTGTGTGTGTGTGTGTGTGTGTGTGTGTGTTTCCTACAAAATGTATCTACATCTGCACCAGTTAGGAATTGAGTTCAACCGTGAATAGGCAGAGACCTGAAAAAAGGATGGTTTTAGATTTATTTCTTTCTTGTGTAATAAGAAACCCAAAGGTGAGCCGCGCGGGGCTGCTGTGAGAAGTCCCTGTTGTTAGGGGAAACCGAGGTCACTTTCAGCTCTTTTCTGAGAGTGCTCATTCTTATCCTTATGCTTTTAAGGTGGCTGCTTAGAGCACCAGCCTTTTGTGGGCCCTCGTATCTTCATTCGGAGCAGAACGAAGGATAAATGAGGTAGGAAGGCAAAAAAATGCTTCTTCGAGGTCTGTCCCTTTTTCAAGGAGTGTTCTTGAGAGTTACAAGTAACTTGTGCCTGTGTCTGATTGGCAACCCTCGGTGGAAGGAGTGAGATGGGGGAAATTTAGAAATGTGGTCTCAGGCAGGACACAGGTTTACCCACAGTGAAAACTGGGGCTCTTGGACCACAGAGAAGGATGGGTACGGGGTAAAATACCACCACTTCTGGCCTGGTCCCAGGCAAACTGGGAAATTGAATCTCTGGCGGCCCCTTGCCTTGACTCTCCCCGGCTCCCACTCCTACTTAGGAACCCACATCGTACTTCAGAGAAAAAACCAGAAACTCATTCACACTTAGGGATAATGATAAAAAATTTTAAATGCTACTTTTCCCAAGAATGTGTGTTTTAACCAGGAACAAAGGCTTGAATTCAATATTCATGTACCAACAGGTAAGATACAGATAAATCGGTTTGGGAAAGAATGATTGGATTTGGATTCCCTTGTCTCTAAAAATCAGACCACACAAGACAATGCTCCTATTTGGGTTTTTTCCCTTAAGTAATCTCTGTACCCAACATGGGGCTTGAACTCCCAACCCTGAGATCAAAAGTAACATGCTCTATCGACTGAGCCAGCCATGCGCCCCTGCATTTTTTTTTAATATTCCTGTTTTAACTTCAGTCTATTTCTTTTTTTTTTTTAATTTCTTTTTTTTTTTAACTTCAGTCCATTTCTGAGCACTAATGGTAAATGTGTTACCCACCGTGAATCCTAATGTTTTTCTTTTTGTTTTTGTTTGTTATTTGCCCATATTGCTCATCATTCCACTGATTATAACTCAGCAGTACATATATTTTTCCCCTGAAATGGATGAAAGTCTTTACCACACTAATACTAATTGGGCTTTAGCGCTGTGATGTTTATTGGCTCTTTATTATTCACACAGCCATCGAGGAGGCATGGTGGAGAAGCTCTCTTCATTTCATGTTGTGGTTACTTGATAACAGACCTGCCCCAACACACACTTGGGCAGTACACGAGAGACGGCCCCAAGTCTGTCAGGTGGGCATTAGGCAGAAAACGAAGTTTAGTTTCCTATGCCACAGTAAAACACTTGCTTTAAAAAGAAATACAAGTGCCTCTGAGTTACTGTGGGGTCTTTGGGCAAATATTTCTGCAGCCAGCTTTCAGAACGGAAGGTAATAACTGACGTTTGTAGAGCATGTTCTGGTTTATAAAGCATTTTCACGTTTATCGTCCATGCCAACTTTTCTCTGCTCTCGGCTGCTAGCAAATGGGGATCTCAGTGCCACAGCTTTGAGATGGCTTCTGGGACAGAGCTTTTGAGTTCCTCAGCCTCTAGAATGGATACCGGCGCTTTCAATAGCGGCCTCAGTCACAGGTTTGCAGAAGTAAGAGCAGACTGACCACTTCCTGAACTTTTTCCACCCCAAAATAAGGCTATTCCCATTGACGCCAACAGTTCCCTGCCAGCCAAGTCCATGAGGAAGCAAGGATTACAGAAAGAGAGGGATGTCGGAGGCTAACAATGTTATTCTTCCTCTGTTCTCATTCTGTGCTGACTCAGGACCCCCACAGGCCAGCAAACACTCTTATGTTTCTTTGGGCCTTCAATAAATCAATCACTGAACCTCTGAGTTGACAGAAAACAGAAAAGATCTGAAGACCAACCAGACAGACCTATATTCTCCAAATGGGAAAGGGACAAATTTCATCTTCTGGAAGGAGAAACAGGATCCAGAGCTGGGAGTTCCCAGGGAAGAGGGGCAGACAGGGTCATAGATAAAAGGGCCTTGTGTCATCCCACCTTCTGAATATTTAACCTCTCTGTCTGTCTATAAACATGCTCAAGCATCTACCATCTTTAAAAAAAGAAAAATACTGAAGTATCTTCCATCTTGAAAAAGTGCCCTTGGATACTAGTCACTGAAGCCAATCACAGCCCAAAACCTCTTAAGCGTTGCTCTTCCAAAACTCTCCCTACAGTGTCCCTGGCCTCACTCCTTCCGCCTCTCACTCAGTCTATGGAAATTTGGTTTATTCCCACCACGACCTCATCTGCATCTCTCATTACTTCCTGTGGACAAATCCAAGGCGAATTTTGTGATCTTTTTACTGCAAGACTAGGGCATTTAGCAGATTGATGTTGGTTACTCTTATTGCTGCTATGACACCGGACTCTCCTGTCCTCAGACATCCCTGTGGTTTGTTCCAACACCTTCCCAAGTTCCCTTTCCGAGTTCCTGTGCTTCCTTATCTCCATACCCCCCGGGGTTAGTTCATTCATTCCCTTGCTCTCAATCGCTACCTGTGTATGAATGCTTTCTTAACCTGCCCCTAGTGCCCACACTTCTGCCCCAGCCTCGGACTCAACATCACTTTTCTAAATGAGTTGCCCTAAAACTAAACATATTGTCTCCCTTTAAACCATCTTCTGTCTCTACCCCCGTTCTCATCTGATGATCTACCATCCGCTCACTGGCCCAGGGTAGAAAGTCTATGGTTCCTCTCTCCCCTCCATCAGTCCTACATCTAATCTCTCTCTTCTCTTTACTCCTGCTGTTATGACTTTAGTTCACAGCTCTGTCACCTCTTGTTGGAACAACTGCCACATCCCCTAACTGATATCCACACGTGCATATTTTCTTGCCAGAGTGGTCTGTGTGAGATGAAAATCTAAGTAAAAAGAAAAGCCCAAGATCCTGACTGTGGCGTAGATGCTCAGGGCTTTAGTACCAGCTTCCTTCTCCAGCCTCACAGTTTCGTTCTACCCATGACATTCTTTACACTCCAGCAAAAGAACACTGCTGCCAGCACCCAGGACTCACTACTGTGGTCTTCACCTATATGCTGGACCCTCTGCATGGATGTCCTGTCTGCCTCTTTCTCCTTCCCCTGCTCATCATCTAGTTAAAACGTAGTCAGCCTTTAAAAGTGATTAGAAATAGGGGCGCCTGGGGGACTCAGTCGGTTAAATGTCTGACTCTTGATTTCGGCTCAGATCATGATCTCATGGTTCCTGATTTCGAGACTCATGTCGGGCCCTGTGTTGACAATGCAGAGCCCACTTGAGATTTTCTCTCTCTCCCTGTCTCTGTGCCCATCCCTTGCTCGTGTGTGTGCATGCACGCGATCTCTCTCTCTCTCAAATAATAAATAAACTTAAAAAAAAAAAAAAACCTGATTACAGATAGCCTTTCCAGGAAACCATCCCTGACATCCAGGTATGGATGAGTTGCCCTTCCTTGGTGCCTTGCTTATTTCTACTCCAGAATTTGACCCCTTTTAAACACAAGTGAATTTACCATGTAGTTAATGAAGCTAGATTTAGGGCCTCTGCTCATATAGACCCCTTCCAAGGCCCTTTCCTAAATGAGTATTCAGAATTTTGCATTCTTAGTAAGGGCCCCCAAATTTGTATAAGCTTCAGGTCCCACAGAATCTAGATCTGCCCCTTTTTATGTCTGTTTATCGTCTAGTTTGTGAATTCCGTATGGGCAGAGCCTATATCTTATTTACCTTTACATCAACAACACACCTCAGGCATTTAATAGTTGGTTGCTGAATGAATGAATGAACGCATGTTCCAGAAATCTAAAGCAGGATTAAGAAGGGATGAAGAGATGGAGCGCCTGGGTGGCTCAGCCAGTTAAGCATCCTACTCTTGATTCCAGCTCAGGTCATGACCTCACAGTTTGTGAGATTGAGCATGGAGCCTGCTTGGGATTCTCTCTCCCTTTCTCTCTTTGCTCCTCCTCTGCTCGTGCACGTGTGTGCTCTCTCAAAATAAATAAATAAACTTTTTTTTTTAACATTTATTCATTTTTGAGAGGCAGAGAGAGACAGAGTGTAGGCTAGGGAGGGGCAGACAGAGAGGGAGACACAGAATCTGAAACAGGCTCCAGGCTCTGAGCTGTCAGCATAGAGCCCGACACGGGGCTTGAACCGTCGAACCACAAGATCATGACCCAAGCTGAAGTTGGACACTTAACCGACTGAGTCACCCAGGTAACCCAAATAAACAATTTTTTACAAAAAAAGAAGGGGGTGAAAAGACGAGCAATGAATGCAGACTGATGCAAGGTGTGGAAGAAGTTCAGGACAAGGAGTTTCCCGGCTCCCTGAACAGCCAGGAGACGGACATTAGCCAGGATACCAGCATTAGAACAAGGCCACGAATGAGACTCACAAAGAGAGCAACGGTCAGAAGCCGGGCAGACAAACACAGGCCTGGAGTGTGCCAAGCCCAGTGGGCAGAGCAGAGCAAAAGGTACAAGGCCAGGCCAGTGACCAGGCAACAGAGGAGCAAAACAGGCGAGCAGGAAGACAGAAACAAACCGCAAGGACAAGCAAGCACTTCCTGCTCAGCCCGCTATGGTTCTTCAGCTACAAACACTACCCCAGGGCATGGGGCAGGAAATCCAAGCACCCCGCCAAGGGATGGGACATGAAGAGGGCACAGGGGCCGATGTTCTTCTCACTCGGATTGGTGTCCAGGGTCATCTAATTCCAAACCTGGGCATCTACTGAACATGAAATGATGAAATTCTGCTGAATTCACAAAGCCCTCTTAAAAAAGGGGGGGGGGGGAGGGCATAAAAAATTCTGTATCTATCTCATTTTGAGGTATTCCTTTAAAGATTTCCTTTCAATGATGTGACAATGAATGGTTATGTTGTACTATGAAATCGGGACAGCAGTTATGTAAAGGAGGCAAAAATTGCTTCATTAAAATGCATGGAGGGAGAAGCGATGGATTATAGTATAGATCATGCTACAGATGAGCAGATTACTGAGCACCAGGCACACAAGGGAGACAGATTAATGAAAAATAAATAAAGGGGCTTCAGAAAAGCAGCATGAAGCTGAACACCGGTCTGCTGCTTATCACAGACTATAAGCCCAAATGTGTGTGGCAAAACATTTCTTTTCATTTGGAATGTTGACTTGAAAGTTTATGTTATTTGCTACTTTCCCTATTCCTCCAGTTTATTTATTTATCTTTTGGATAATTAAAGATAATTTTAAAAACTAGGAAGCATCAACACGGTAGAATATCGAAGGCAGGGTGCTTACCCTGGAAAAATGTCAAGGGTATGGCGCAGTTTTCTTAATAGTGCAGATATGAAAATTACAAATTACATAGTGCAGATACTGAAAATTACAAATAAAATAAATGATACCTCTCCTCATGACTTTACTGTGTTTTTTGCCTGAAAACTTCCTGGATGTTGCTTTGAAGGGAAAAATCACTTAAAGCATCAGGAGAGGAACGGAACTTGGAGTCAGATGACCCAGGGTTGTAAAAGCAACTCCAACATTTATATTGTGTGGATTTGGACAAATCACCAGTCTCTTTGAACTTCAATTTTTGGCAAGAAAAAATGAAACCTGCTTTAATTAACTCAGAGTTTTCAGTGCATCTGAGATGATATATTATTTAAAAAAAAAAACAATTTGTAAAAAGCTGTACCAACATAAATTATCAATTACATATACAAACTCCACTGAGGTTTCAGCTGGATTTGGGTTACACATCATCACTCTGAGAGATGAAGAAGAAAGCACCCAGCAATCACCTGAAAATCACACCTATCATTTATAATGTCGATACTGACAGTGAAAGACAGGTAGTGATGACTTTTAAGAATGGCATTCATTTCCAATATTTACTTAATCATTTTGAAATTAGGCTAATGATTGCTACAATGTGCGAGGTTAAACAAATCATCTCTTTTGAATTTAATAAGCTATGTTAAGTATTTACGATAATTATACATACTTCTGAGCATAGATATGCTCAATTAGAAGCTTAAAAGTTTTCAGGCAAGGAGAAATAGTTGAACTCTGTGTAAGAACTAGGAGGAAATGGTGACATATCTATTAAAGATCCAAGTGGAGATGTGGGGCAGTCAGCTGCTTACACAAGGCAGAAGCTGAGGAAGACAATGGGATTGGAGACATACATTATGGAGTCATCAGTCAGTAGATGGTTTCTGAGTCATGAAAGTGAGAGTAAGTATAGCTAGAGAAGGGGTCTAAGGCCTGAGCTGCGGGACTCACTGATGTTTCAGGGCGGCGGAGAAGATGATGATCCAGCAACAGAGACTGAGGAAGTCAGCCAGTGAGGTAGGAGGAGACAAGCGTTCTGAAAGCCAAATGGGAGAAATAGTTCAAGGAGGAGGTAACGTCAATTGTGCCAAATACTGCTGACCAGTCAGAGAAGATACAGAGTAAAAGGCGGCCAATGGATCCAGCCACTTGGAGGTGGTGGGGACCTTGACAAGGGCACCTTCAGGAGACTGGGGAGCAAATGAAAGTGGGAATAGGGACATGTTGACTCTTTACGTGATCTTCCTCTTGACACTCTGATTTCCTTGTTAACCTGAGCCCTTGCGTTTTAGTAAGTGGGGAGGACACAAGAGAGGTGGGGAGAGCCTGAAATTAGTTTTAGCCCTAGTATGGTCAACAAACCCAATCTCAGTTTACAAAGTATCTGTAAGACAATAAAATCAGTTATAACTGAATCAATTCCCCCAACAGAAGGGACCTCGATAGACCCCCCCACAATTACAATCTCCACATTTTCTGCACCAAATGTCCAACAGCGCTTTTCTCTGAGTCCTGAACTTTGTCACAAAACTTTGGTCTTACATTTAAACATGTATTGAAAATAGCAAAATTACTTAAAACCATAGATGTTCCAGGGGTGCCTGGGTGGCTCAGTCAGTTGATCATCCAACTCTTAGCTCAGCTCAGGTTTTGATCTAAAGGTTCAAGCCTTGAGTTCAAGCCCTACCCTGGGCTCCACGCTGGGAGTGGGACCTACTTAAAAAAAAAAAAAAATAGATGTTCTGGAAAATCTGAAGCATATAATGACTGTACATAGAGCTCATTCTCTTGCCTCTAGGCAGATGTACACCTGAACCTTTGTGAAGATTTAATAGTTAATACTGGTTTTTAACCCAACAGCATTTAACCTAACAGCTACTGTGTGTAAAGTAGTATGTTAAGCAAAGACCCTTATCAGGACCACCTTCAGTCACCGTCACCAATCCCATTGTACCATCAGAAAGCTCCAACTCAGATTCCCTGGAGAGATCTCAGTGTGGAACATTTTAATGAGTTGGGGCTTTTTGTTGAGCCTAAGAATAAACCATTAAATGTTCACTTTATTTTATTCCCACAAAATGTGTCCCAATGAAATCCTGCCTCCATCCTCAAATCTCACCCCATCCTTCACACTATCCTTTGCATTAAAATGAATGCTTGGGTTTGCCCATATTCTCTTTCACTGTGTTCCCCAATCTAATGGGTGATGTGGGAACATAAGGCAAGCTGACAGGCTGCAAGCACCTCCCCCCACCCCCACCAGGTGGGATATGTGTGATATTCCTCAGGGACTCCTGGCTGCCCAAGAACAAAGGAAAGAAAAGAAAACAAATGGTTAACTGATAGAGATCACAGTCATGTAGGACCTGAATCTCCATCAGTTTACAAATGTCTTAGTAAATTACAAGAAATAGGCAATCTTTTCAGTAGTCTTATCTCCAGAAACCTATAGACTCAAGTTTCTTGGAGCCCTAATCTCACCCTCCCCTCCATAGTGATGTGGGAACGAAGGCAAGAAGGAAATGGCAGGTAAAATGAAATTTCCTTATAACCTGCAGCCCATTGACAAGTACTTGTGGCAAATACAGACTACTTCTCCAGAAACCCCCTACTGGCCTAAAGTTAATAATACCTTACTAGAGGAAAAACAACCTAAGCTTGACAATAGCAAGGCCTCTGGGATCTTATTAGTCTTCTTTAGCATATGAAAGTCCTTCTGGAGGCCTCCCTTTTGACTTTACCTCCAACTCCCAGGTATATAATCAGTCAGTCTTCATAATCCCAGTGCCACTCTTTCTGCCCATGGGTCTTGTCCCCGTGCATTAATAAAATCACCTTTTTGCACCAAAGAATTCTTTCTTGGCCATCAGCTTAGAACGCTCATCACTCCAAAGTTCCATTAAAATGATTACCATTCCTGTAATTTGTCTCCATTAGTCCTTTTCTCAAGCCCAACAGCCATTTTTCCCTCTCCTGTCAAACCCAGTGGCTACCGAATTCTAGGCAAAGTCCAGCTCAATTTCTCAATGATTTGATTATTCTACAGTTCTTACAAATTCAGTTTCTCCTAAAAAAAATACTAAGATGTTACTTTTTAAGTTATTATTATTTCTCTTAAAATAGAAAATGTTGCCTTTCAAGATGTCCTTCTCAGCAAACATATTATTTATTCCACTTACAGTAAGAATTTTAATGCTCATTTTCCTCTTCAGTGAACTACTTTCTAGAATTTCCTTTCCTCTTCCCTATAATTAGTGCCACATACCACTGATAAAGGACCCACATCATCACAAAGAACACAGCCATAGGAACATATTGAGCATTCCCAGAGGAAAATATTCCAAACACATGAGTTTCCAATATCCAAATAAGTGGATGCTTTCCGCACAAGAAAGTAGAAACAAATAGACTGGAAAGCTTGCTTCCTTTATAGACATTCATCTATTCAATGGTTATTTAAGAAGCAACCATTATATGCAAGATATGGAGACCCTGTTGAATACAGAGATGACTAGTTACAAAGCCTGCCCTGGAGGAACTCACAGTCTAGAGAGGAGGAAGTAGGACAACTCTTGTTACCATGTACTGGAGTACAGATCAGAGACAAAAAGCCTAAAGGAGGGCAGTGAGGAAGTGGCACCTGAACGGCTCTTGAAGATTAGGTCGCCCTTAGAGTGGTGTTTAGGGAGCTGAATGAGGGGAGCAAGCTTCCAGAAAAAAAGTTGTGTGAGACAGCAGAGCAGCTAGGAGGGCATGAGTCAGGGCAGGGAACTAGGGATCCATTGCTCAGAAGTGTGCATGAAGGTGAGTAAGACAAGATAAAGTTGGAAAGACAGGTTGGAGCCAGGCCTTGCCATGCTTAGGACCCCAGTTGGAAGAATACGGGCTCCATCCTACAGGCAAGGAGAATCCCCCAGGGATTTGTGGAGCAGAAGAAAAGGAAGATGAGAGCATTAATGTATAGGATGGATTGGAATGAGGAAAAGGAAGGCCAATTACAGGGTTTGTCACCATAGGTGGGGCCTTGATGAAGTCGTAGGATAGCAGGGCTGTAGAATTACAGAGGAGGGGGAGGATTTGAAGATACTTCATAGAACTGATAGAATCTGGCACTAATAGAATGTGGAAGGTGTGGGGTAGGGAGAGGTCAGAGTTCACCTCGACCATGGTGGGAACTGCTGAAATGAGGATTATAGAAGAAGGGCAGATGTATGAGGGAAAATGTGTGTGTAGAAGATGCCTGATGGCTGTGCTGGAAAAATAAAAGTCTTTTAAGAAAGAATTCAGAGACGGAGGTGGGAACAAATGTGGAAATCATCTGCACAGATGTGACAAACAAAGTCACGACTTTGGATGAGATTTTTAATTGGGAAACAGTCACAATTACTGTCTATACATCACAAAGTCAAATGGTGTTTTGCTAATTACCCACTTAGGTTGATGAATGTAGACAGCCAATATCAGATCATTACAGCCTAGCTATTCTGCAGACCGAATGGCCCACTTCTGCGATCCACATCAATCAAATTAAACAAATCATTGTCAAATCTGCCCTTGGCTTTCTGCTGTGTCAATACAGCCAGTGGGCACATGTTCAAATTGAAATTGAAAACCTGATTCAAGACCCTGAAGTCCCAGCGCCAGATCTCCAGATCTCCATCACGTCAACTGTCACTCGACCATAATGCCTTACGGCAAGGCCCCCCTGCGCAGGGCGCGGGGAACTTCATGAACAGTGGACCCTTTACATGAGACTTCGGCATGACAGATAGGTTTGCCTCCATTTCAGAGAGGCAGAAACGGGATGCTCAGAGAGGTTGTAAATAACCTAGGGTCATGTGGCTAATAACAAGGGGAGGTAAGACTAAACAAGGCCTCAGACTCCAAGCAGATGGCAGGGAGGATTTTGTCGGGTGTTTGTTTTACTAAACTGTCTGCCTGACCTTTTTAAGAAAATTAGTATTATGTTCTAATTTGCACGGCTGAATGGAGCAGGAGTTTATCTGTGCCCATTGTCCACTTTTCTCCCTCGTAGCTGCTTCTTCTGCCTTCTCTGTATTACCTCACTGAAACTGATTGGGTGAGTAAACGGTACCTTCACACACACATACACACACCACCTTCCTCATTAATCTCCACCTAGTAGGCCAATTTAGGAGAGCTACATCTCGGGGGACACTTAGGGTCCAAAGCGTAGGCTCTGTTTCTGAGTGTACTTCTCCGGGTTCTCCGGCAACCACACTGCACAAGCTAAATCTGTAATTTGACGTAACTTTCACCGATTTCAGAACACAGCTTCTAAGCCAAGCATCACAACGAATTCCAAATTTCAAAATGAAGGCCACTACTTTGTATAAGAAAAGCTCAGCGCAAATGAAAATCAAGGTGTATTTTCCAAGTAGGAGGAAGAGAAGAGCAAGCGAGAAGTAAAAACCACTTTCTGCCTTGCTCTATGCTTACAAAGCTTTACAGTATTTCTCTGTACTCTGCTGGGTAGTAACACGGAAGGTTCATGATACCACACTTAGAAAAGCATTTTAAAACCCAATCAGATACAAACATCCTAATGTACCTTAACGTCAGTGTGTGCTGCCCTTCTACTAAGAGTCAAAAAGGAGAACCATTAGCCATTTCTTTTAGTTTGTTTGGTTTTGGTTTTGGTTTTGGTTTGTTTTTTATTTTATATTTGAGAGAGAGACAGACAGACAGACGGAGTGCGAGCAGGGGAGGGGCAGAGAGACGGAGGCGAAATCCAAAGCAGGCTCCTGGCTCTGAGCTGTCAGCACAGAGCTTGATTGCGAGGATTAAACTCACAAGTAGTGAGATCATGACCTAAGCCGAAGTCGGTCGCTTAACCAACTGGGCCACCAGGCGCCCGTCTTTTTTAAGTTCATTGATTTATTTTGAGAGAGAGAGAGAGTGCACAGGGGAGGGGCAGAGAGAGAATCCCAAGGAGGCTCCACACTGTCAGCATGAAGTCAGATGTAGGCTCAAACTCCTGAACCGTGAGATCATGACCTGATTCGAAATCAAGAGTCAGACACTGAAGTGACAGAGCCACCGAGGCTCCCCAGCCATTTCTTAATTGTAAGAAGGAGGCTTAGTGAGACAGGTACTTAGCCACAAATGCTTCCGGGAAATGGACTGAGGAAAAAGCCTTCCTCCCTTTAACCATCTGTAGCCCCTTATTGTCCCTGGGATTGAAGAATCTCCTCAGGGAAAAAGACAAAACTTGAACCATCATACTATTGGGATCCAGATATAAACCACCATGTCTGATGGCCCAACTGAACGTCCGATTACAAAGAGAAGCAAAGGTGCATCAGAGGGAACATATCAGCTACAGCACATAGTCGACATGCTACAATCCAAATTGTTTTCTATTTCCATGCAGAAACTTCAGAGTTGGTGACAAGATTGGGTGAGACATCTCTTAGACTCTTCATTTATATAAAGGGCATAAAAACAGCTGGGCTCAGCAGACTTGGGCAAAGAGGTTTCCTTTGAAGAGCACAGGGTGATGCAGCCTTTGTGTTCTGCCATTTTAGAAGGGTGGGGAATATGTGTTGCTCATCTGCAGCCTGCTGACAGGATTTTAACAGGACTACAGTTGGAGAACACATGAGCGGCTATCTGTCTCTCACTTCAAACGTAAAACAAGCTGACAAAGAAGTCAAAAAATAAGTGGCTGCACAAGGCAGCCTACACTCTCAGAGTTTGTCAAGGGGAAAAGGGGCAAACGTTTCCCATGGGCAGAAGTGAGTTGTATCAAGAGTGAATTTGACAGGACAGCTTTGGTCCTGTCCCAAAAGAGTTCCCAAAGGGGGACACAGGCCCTAGTGGAGAGAAGCTAAAGATATTGCTGGATATCTGGAGGATACAGAAGGAGTGAGCAATTGGCCATAATGGAAATGTCTTTACTTGGGTCAATGGAGCTTCAGATGAAAGGCCTCCAGGGACGGGACTCTCCAAAGAATCAAAGCTGTCAGGCCCACAGACCACAAACCCATGAGAGAGTATGAGTCACGTGAGACCTTTTCTGCTCCCCACCTCTCCTTCACCTCTCCTTCTTCTGTTACTATATTCTGGCCCTAGAAGGGCAGAAACACATTCTAGCTCCTGTTCTCCACCTCTGCCCAGTCTCTGCTCCCCTCCTCCCCACCAACCAGTAGTGTGACTGGAGGAGGGAGAAGATTGGACCTCAAGTGAAGGTTGGAGTGTTGATATTTTATATAGGCTGGACTTTCTGAATATAGATTTTGTTTGACAACCTAAAAATTTTATGCACTGTTTGGGGGGCGGGGGGGGGGGGGGAATAAGCTGGCTCTGATTACCCCCTACGAGTTTTGCTTGTTCACCACATCAATTACACACATTTTCCTCCCACTTAGCCATTTGTATCCAGTGACTTATTCGGGATCTGCGGGGCTTCTGGAGAGGGCTAAAACCTAGAAACCAGTGGGATTCAGACACACACAGCCAAGTTTGATGGGCTGAGGTGGATAAAAGATGGCAAGAGGGGGTACTTAGGTTGCTATCCAGATATCACTTGAGGTCACCTTGTTCCTGAGAATTACATAAAATTGGCTGACACTCTGCCCATCTCATGGTTAATGGAAACCCAGTCTCTTCCGAAATATCTCCGTGAGTCTCCAAAGGCTCCCCTTCTGATTTCTCCCTTCCCCAGTGAAGTTCTCAGTCTCTCCAGGCTACTCTATTCGCTCTGCATTCTAGTTCTCCGATCTGGAGCAAACTCTTTCTCTTGATTTCCCAGAAACACCACGGGACACAGGCTTAACCTCAGGTCATTACCTAGCAGCACCGAGCAAGCAGTAAAACAAAACACAAACACAGAACAACCTTAATCTTGTCTTTGAACATCATCTGGCCACTGGTGATGGTCTAATAGGTTGTGGTCTCGCAGTGCACTCTGGGTTAATGTCTGATTTCTCCTGGTTCCTTCTTCTCCTTTCTCAGCTCTCCCACCCCCTCCCCCCACAAAACCCGTATTTATTTTTTATGCTGATTGGCTTAGCAATCTCTTTGTTTCAATGCCTCCTCCCAAATCATGCCCTGGGGGCCTCATCTTTGCTAAATAAAAGGCTATTTACTCCAGAGAGAAATGATGCTACTTCCTTACAGGCTGAAGCTGCCACAGTCACTTGTGGTTTTATACAGTAATTGCTTTATCTGTTCTGTAAGACCCAGCAACAGGGCTGGAATTTGGAGGGGTGAAGTGATTATGGTTATACACGATGGCAGATTCCAGAACTTATTGCCACCTGAGATTTGTCCTGAGGAGAAAAGCGTTCTGGGTGTTAATTGAAAATATATTAAGGGGCGCTTGGGTGACTCAGTCGGTTAAGCATCTGACTTTGCTTAGGTAATGATCTCATGATTCATTAGTTCAAGCCCCACCCCCCCACACCCCGCCCCATCGGGCTCTGTGCTGACAGCCCAGAGCCTGGAGCCTGTTTAGGATTTTGTGTCTCCGTGTCTCTCTCTGTCCCTGTCCCGCTCACACTCTGTCTCTCTCAAAAATAAACATTTAAAAAAATAATTTTTAAGAAAATATATTAAAATGCTGGTGAAATCACTATAGATCCTTTGTCACTTTTTCTTGTTCCCCACCCACGCATCTCACTCCACCTCCTCCGCCCTCTACACACACACACACACACACACACACACACACACAGGAAAGAGTTCTCTTCTTTTGGTGCCCATCACCTGTGGCAGCCATCAGGTTCCCTGACCTTGAGGCGCAGTAACGATACTCCTGATTTATCCAACTCAGGGCAGTGGGTTTCAGCTTTACCAGCACCTATGCATATTATATCATTGAGCCTGGCCACTGCAGAGTCCGGGCACTGCCCTCTGCAGCTGTAAGCACTCCATCAGCAATCACGGCATCGCACGACCAATCCCAGCAGAGCGCAAAAAAATACAAAAAAGAAAGATCCTCTTGCACTCACAGAAACCACAATGAGGAGGATGTCAGGCCTTGCGGGAAGCAGTTCTGCACCATTTTGAAAATGACATTCCTTGGGGGGGCTCTCTCCATCTTCACTAGCAGCAGCCGTGCCAACGAGAACGGAGTGGCAGGGCTGGGATCAGCAACTCTGGAAAGGACGGGACATAAAGCTCCAAGTCGAGGCTCCGCAAAAAGTGCTGAGGAAGAATCGTGGACGGATGTGATCACCCCGTGGAGGCGGGGTGGGGGGTGAGGGGCACAGTCTATAAAGGTTGGGCTTCCTTGAGTCAATAAGAAGCCAGTCAAATGGGGGTCTGCTCACTGCTATTGACATTTGGGGCTTAATCTGATGTGACTGCATTTGCAATCGGTGTCTGCTAAGCCCTGAGACACCGGATTACATGCCATAAACGGCTTTTGTCTATGAGTCTATGAAATTCACAGAGATACCAGGCTGTGCTATGGTAGAATTATTCTGTGACTGTGACTCATTCTCCTGGCCATGTTTCCCAGAATGCCACTAGAGAGATTTCCACACAAAATATTAGAATAGGAAATAATACCTAAACACCACCTACAAACATTATGTCAAGTGCTTTACCTACCTTATCTCTGTCTCTCTCTTTCTCTCAAAAATAAACATTAAAAAAACAAAATTAGGGGTGCCTTGGTGGCTCAGCTGGTTGAGAGTCCGACTTCAGCCGGGGTCATGATCTCACAGTTCGTTAGTTCGAGCCCCGTATCTGACTCTGTGCTGACAGCTTGAAGCCTGGAGCCTGCTTCAGATTCTGTCTCGCTCTCTCGCTGTTCCTTCCCTGCTCACGATATCAATCTCTCTCTCTCTCTCTCTCTCTCTCTCTCTCTCTCTCTCAAGAATAAACATTTAAAAATTAAAAAAAAAAAAATTTAAATTCCTACCATGGCCTGGAGAGGTGTTATTATCCTTCATTTTAGAGATTCAAAAAGAGCCTCAGAGATTTTAAATAACTGAAGGTCAGACAAGTGATGAACTTTGAAACTCCTTAGTCAAACACACGGAAATAAACACAAAACTAGGGCAAGCAGAAGATTCTGGAACATACTTCTTTATGTTTATCCAGGCTCCCTCGAAGCAAAGTAGGAGACAAGGACTCATGTGCAAAGGTTCTGGCAAGAAAGGTCTCTAAGAGAACACTGATAGGGGGTGAGGGAAGCTGGACTGGCTAGCAGCAAGTCAGGCAAAGGTACGATCTCAGGTAAAGACCCAGAGACAGCTGACTTCACCTGATGCCACCAGGGAGCTCCAGGGTGTAAGCTACACCTCACAGTCATCCAGGCCGACCAGAGGCACTCCCATACCTGTTGGTCAGGGCCATCCCCTAAGGAGAAAAAAAAAAAAAAGAAAGCCACAGGCCTGGCCACTGAAAGCAACTCACACCAAACCCACCAGGATGCACAAACAGTAAAAAGGAATCTGAGGAATCTGGCCAGAGCCCAGACATTGTCTGGTAATGCATTCAGCAGCACAGCTGGCTCTCAACCACCCGCACATCCTTGAAAGTCATCCCCGGTGAGAGAGAGTGTTTCCATCATTTGGGCTTCAGACAGACGGTGAGTACCCATAAGGAGTAAAAAGACTTAGGTCAGCCTTTTTGTTTATTGAAACTGGTCCGTGATTTGGGAGCCCAGCATTTTCAGGTTCCATAAGGGTAATGAGTGTGTGGTCAAGGAGGCAGGTTGATATGGCCAAAGGATCCGTGGCCTTGCCCAAAGATGAGGTATGCTTCTCCACACATGTCCCACTGCCCGGCTCGGTGACCCTGGGCAAATCACTTCACTATGTGAGTCTCAGTTCCCCCAGAGGGAAAGGGAAAGAAAATATGCACCCAGAATTTTCCAGAATAACCAAATGAGATGATAACCTATAAAAGTGTTTTGTAAATGGTCATGATATTAATATTAGTTATTAGTAGCAGTGGGTTGTAGTTGGGTTAAACAGAAACATATTTCCATTCAAATGGGCTGCACATAGGTAGATATGACCATGATTAGGTATAAATTCCAGAGAAATGGAGTTTTATCTCATTCCCAAAGCAGCCTGGCTCTGCCTACTCCCTAATGTCTCTATCTAAGCCATCATCCAGCTGGAGATTAGATGGATTTGGAAAGAGAGCTGCCTTGAGCTTCAGGAAGTCTCCCAGCTCCAACCACACAAACCAGTCAGTCTCTCAGGTTTGGACCTCACTGCCTGCTCATCCCCAGAGGGGTGCACACCTCTCATACCTTCACACATACCATGGCTCTGGCTCTCCCTGCTTTCATGTTTCAAGGCAACTTGAACTCTAGAGCACTCCCAAAGAGAATATGACATGATCAACACACTGACAGGAAGGTGCAAGGGACATAATGGAATCAACATTCCCCCATTGGGCATAGCCTTCACCCAAAGCAACAGCTCTCAAATGTCGATAAAGAGCTGCTTTCAGGGTGTGCGATAGATATTTCAGCACCCAGGGCAAGAGTCTGAAAATCACACCAGACACATGATTTGGTCACATAAAGCTAACGTTGTTTATAAGAAGAATGTTTCCGCTGAGAATGATTTCCAAGTGCAGGGCACAAGGGACCTCAATTATTATAGAACGTTTCCTTCTCAACTATCTTTATGGGCAACTGAATAAGAATAGACTTTGGGATGAGAACAACGTAACTGTTACAACTGACTTTAGCATTTAACAGCCATGTGACTTTCAGCATTATCTGAACCTCAGCTTTCCCATCTGTGAAATGTGATTCAGAGTACCCTCCTCAGGAAGTCACTTTAAGAAATAAAGGGCACGGGGCACCTGGGTGGCTCAGTCGGTTAAATGTCCGACTTCGGCTCAGGTCATGATCTCACGGCTCGTGAGTCCTAGACCTGCGTCGGGCTCTGTGCTGACAGCTCAGAGCCTGGAGCCTGCTTCGGAAATTTACGTCTCCATCTCTCTCTGCGCCTCCTCCTCTCTCACTCTGTCCCTCTGTCTCTGTCTCAAAAATAAACATTTAAAAAAATTTTTTTTGAAGAAATAAAGTGCAGGCGAGCTGCTTAGCATAGTTCCTGTAACAGTAGCATACATTCAAAAATGTTACCAACAAAATCCACAGTAATACATAAAGGGCCTAGACCGGTGGTTATGACAAAATAAAACATTTATTAGTATTATTGTTACTGTAATTATCATGCTCCTCAGAGAGCACGTCAGTGGTTTGCACTTGGTGGGCATGTGCTAAATGATGGTCAAAGAAATGACTAC
This sequence comes from Prionailurus viverrinus, assembly GCF_022837055.1. Classification (NCBI taxonomy): domain Eukaryota; kingdom Metazoa; phylum Chordata; class Mammalia; order Carnivora; family Felidae; genus Prionailurus; species Prionailurus viverrinus. The sequence goes on along the minus strand of NC_062561.1, from coordinate 105,225,466 downwards.
ACAAATGACTGCAGTCAGCAAACTTAACTCACAGAGGAAAGAGAACCCTTTTGAACTCAATGCGTGAAGAATCTCTTACCTCCTAACTATCTTAGAAAGAGCCCTGTCCCCCAGCCCAGGTTTCATGTGCTATGCTGTCACCACGGCAGCTCTTCCCTTGTGGGCCCAGGAGGAGAGCCGTGGGCAGCACAGGCAGCCTTCCCAGATGACGGCATGGACGTGAGGCCATCAGGTCAGCAGTCCTGTGAGTCATCAACCCTTTCTGTCTGGAATTGGGGCAAGTGCTGTGACTACGGGGCTGTGCTAATTTACTTGGCCCTGAAGCCAGACCTGCAACACCACAGGTGTTTGTGTTTGTTCCTGAGGTAGCATCTACTTTGACTTTGCACGGAATATGGAGACGTTAGGCATCCCAGCACTTGACGTCAAAGAAGAAAAGGGCAGAAACACAGAACAGCACCAGCAGAGCAACAGATATCCTCACTCTGTCTTTACAGCTATCCCCGCCACTGGCAGAAAACCCTTCCCTCATAGACTGTGAAGGGCAAGAACAAGGTGGATTCACCTACTCTGCAGCCTATCCCAGAGGAGGTGCTGTCTCCTTGAGCCAGGACCGAGAAAAGCCAGTGGGAAAAATACAGAACGGGAATACCTTGGGAAGAGGTGGCTTACCGTTCCACATCGTCTTAGCCACACGAGAAGGAACCAGCTTGCCTGAAGTCCGATTTCAAACAGGTATCACCGGAGCATGGCTGAGGAATCCTGGGAAATGACAGCCTCCTGAGTGAGGAAGAGAAGGGAGACAATATTCACTGAATAGCTGCATGACAGTGACAGTGGTCATTTAGTTAGGACATAGGCAGGGACTCCATGCAAAAATTATCTCCTTTAGTTGCGTGATAACCCTCTCACAGACACTGTGTTAGTTTTTTTCTAGGGCTTCCATAACAAAACAGCACAGCCTAGGCAGCCTCAACAACAGAATATATCTACTCTCAGGTTTGAAGTCTCCAAATCCAACATCAGAGTGCCAGGGGGCTGGTTTCCTCTGAGGGCCATAACGGAAAGGGCTTTTCTAGGCCATTCTCCTTGACTTGCAAGTGTTCACTCTTTGGGTGCCTCTTCACACAGTCCTCCCCTGTGCATCCCTAAGAGTCACTTTTGTGGGTCTAATTTCCTATTTTTTTAAGGACATCAGTCAGACTGGATGAGGGGCCCACCCTGATAGTCTCATCCTAACTTAATCTTTAGAGGCCCTGTCTCCAAACACAGTCACATTCTGAGACACTGGAGGTGAGTACCTCAATGTATGAATTTGCAGGGGCTGGGGGAGGTGGGATACACAATTCAGCCCCTAACAAGTACTGTGATTCCTATCTTACTGGTGATGATTTTTTTTATTAAAAAAAAAAAATTTTTTTTTAACGTTTATTTATTTTTGAAACAGAGAGAGATGGAGCATGAACGGGGGAGGGTCAGAGAGAGGGAGACACAGAATCCGAAACAGGTTCCAGGCTCTGAGCCGTCAGCACAGAGCCCGACGTGGGGCTCGAACTCACGGACCGCGAGATCATGACCTGAGCCGGCCACTCAGTCGGCCGCTTAACCGACTGAACCACCCAGGCGCCCCTTACTGGAGAGGATTTTGAAGTCTGTTGTGTAACATAGCCAGTAAATGGAGGAGGCAGGATTTGAATTGGGGTGTGCGTGACATCAAAGTCTGTAATCTTCACCCTATGACACTGCCTCTGAAAGCTGATGAGTAGCGCCTAGATGAAGCTAAGAGTGACATCAGCTTCAGTATTTACAGGCTACGGATACGTCTAGAAGGTATGATAGGCGACGTACTAAGAAGCCCGCTTTGAAAGGCGTAATACGTACAAATCCTGCGGTTGTGGATTAATTTGCATTTTGTTCCTTTGTTACTATAGAAAATTTCTCCAAGCGACAGAAAAATCTGTAATCCACCCCTGCACAGGCACATACCTGCCCTGGCTAATTAGGTAAGACACTGTTCCAAGCTATGCTCCTAATTAACAGGGTGTACTGCTTATGCCAAAACACAGGCCCAGTGTCTCCTGCAGTTTGTAACCCATCTGGTCTCCAGGCCCACGCTGCCAGTGTCCGCTGTGGCTGCTGTCCGAACGTCACCCTCTTCCCGCGTAGGGTGGGAGGATGGGTTCATGGAGGGTAAGGAGTCAACAGCACTCAGCCAATATTCTGGACTCTGTTGGCATGCAGAGCCAGTTTCCTCTGGTGACTAATTACACTTGCTTTTTGCAGGAGGATTAATTCCCTTTTCTGGAGAGTTTTTCCAATTTCTGCTATTAAAAAGCAAATCTCAACAATTCCCCTAGCTCAGAAGGAATGGAGTCCAGTTCAGGGTGGGTCATCACTATCGCCAAAATCCACGGCTTGAAAGAGAGGATGGTTGCACGTAACAGGAAAGGTGTGTGTGTGTGTGTGTGTGTGTGTGTGTGTGTGTGTGTAGATGCATGTAATATGCACAAATATGAACATGAACCTAAAGTTTGTAATAATTACGATTTTTCTCCCTAAGGTGACTATATGTCCCTTTTTTCATGGTTGCCACCTATTTCAAAAAACCTACTAAAATAACTGTACAAGCAAATCAGATACCGCATGTTTTAGATAATAACACATTCAAAAGAAAGGAGCAGATAATTGGAGACATATTCACAATTAGACATAACTCTCTTCAAACAAAGAACGACCCCCCAGTTAATTAATGTTTGTCAAGCACTTTAGAATCATACAATTCAACAACCTAGACATTCCTACCTAAAGGTAGGGACACAAAAGGAGGGGAAAGCAGTGTAGACTGGCTCTGGGTCTGTCTTGCTCAGTTATTCATCAGATTTACCCGAGATGGGGGCTAAAAACCACACACACACAAAGTAGCTGGAACTAAATTTCCTTAAAAGCTATTGCTCTGTCTCTGCCTCTCATTTTTCTTTATGAGTGAATGGGGAATAATTCTCCTGCAAATCATTTCACAGGAGCAAGAACATCAATTCTTAATTATTAATATCACAATTTGTTATTTATTAAGCATCAACAGTGCATTAGATGTTGTACAAAACACAGATAGCTCAGGGTCTTAAATCAAGCCGATTCACTCAGAAATGTGGGTCTTTACCCTTCTTTTTTTTTTGGTTGGGATTTGGGCACTGAGCAGGATAATGAGATGCTGCCTGCCTTGGAGGAAAGTGTCTCTCTAGCACTTAGGTTTTATCTCTCACCAAATAAGAGCACAGCATTTGCCTGAGAATCAAAGATTCCAAACTAGGGAATGGACCTTAAAGGACATTACATCCAGCGGCCTCTGAGCTTGCTGACCATGGGTCCACCTTAGTTTAAACATGCACCCTGTTATTTTTACAGATTCACTTATATGTTATATACATACACTATTACATCAATACATTATGATCATTACAGAAACCTACAAAATAAGAACATGTTTAAAAGATAAGATGTAGATAAAATGTTTGAAAATAACTTTATCGTTTTTATTAATAGGAATAAAGAATTCTGCTCTCACTAAACAGATGCCACAGCTGATAACAGTTCTTTACTGAATAATATAATTGAATAGGAGTCATTATTTTTTCTTTGTCTCATACTTTGTGATACAGGGATTTGGTGTGGTGTAACTTTTCTGACTGCTGCTGCTTGGAAAGATGCTTCTCAAAAATACATCCATCCAAATGGGGCAGGCGGGGGGGATGATGCATTGCTGGCCGTGCTTAGTAAATCACGGAAACTTTTTCTTTTTTAAGTAATCTCTACACCCAACGTGGGGCTCGAACTCACAACCCCAAGATCAAGAGTGGCATACTCTACTGACTGAGCCAGCCAGGAGCTCCCCTCATGAAACTTATTTTTTAAATCATCTACCAATTATGTGAAAGCGTTTGTAGAAATCTGCTAGTCAATTTCAGTTTTTTTCCTGATCTGTCATTTGTTCTTGTCAACAAATTGGAATTTACTATATTTTTATATATTTAATAAAGGAGTTCAAAATACACAGAATCCTTCGTTTTTAAATCAGTTTTGAAATTCTATTCCTATGTTTCATAAGTTTGAGATGTTATGCCTTTTTAAAGTTTACAAACTTCTACAGCTTTGGCAACAAAAATAACATTAATGATGCAAACGTTTCCAGCCATTATTTTTAGAATGCATTCTCCATAGCATAAGTTCCTTTGAAAAAGTAACTGATTTCATATTTTCAGAGGAGTCAGTTATATTAGTTGACTGATTAAAAGCTTTCACTTAAACCCCACTCTTTCACTGACTGAGTGATCTTAAGGAAGTCACTTCACCTTTCTGTGCCTCAGTTTCCTCATCTGTCAAGTATAGTTAGTTCCTACCATCAAAGACTGCATGAAGAGTCATTAACTTAACCCATATAAAACAGAACAATGCCTGGTTCATACTAAACTTTATATAAGTGAAACATACTAAGTGCATTTAGTTTTTTTTAATAGGCTCCATGCCCAACGTGGGTCTCGAACCCATGACCCTGAGATCAAGAGTCGCATGCTCTACTGACTGAGTCAGACAGGCACCCTGAGTATGTTTAGTTTCTCACAAATTTCTGCCAAGAGCCCTACTACCAACAGCTACTTGTCATCACAGAAGGTCAGTATAATTGGACACATGTCTTTTTGTAAAAGAAAAATGTACAACTTTGACTATGCTTTAATTATTTTGACCTAAGAATGCCCACAAACTTCTCTGTGACACAAAAAAGTTGTCATAGTTATTCCCCATTTCATTCAAAATATTATAAAGGCTTCTGCTATTTGCAATTCTATTATTTAAGATAACACAGTCCATACATTTCTCTAACTGGGCACAATCAACTACAATGTATGGAAACATGCCAGCGCGGATAAACGAAGGAAGGCATGGCTGTGAGCTTCAGTGTTGAAGGTCTCCTGCTCACTGCAGTATCAGATGGGACACCTCAGATGCGACAGAGATTGTGTGCTTCCCTAGACACTAAATATCAGTAAGCTTTCTTCTTCTGCTCCTGCTTTTTTTTTTCCTTTTAGATAAAATGTAAATGTGAAGGAAATGCCCTCCTTCTTCCGCCCTCCACTGTGGAGTCCAGGGATCTGGTCCAGTGGTTTCCCGACAGAGTTTCTCCAGATTGCACCCAGAGCTGCTGAATCAGAGTCTCCGGTTAGGCCTGCTTCTCGTCCAGCTCCCAGCCTGCATTAGTCTGACAACCAGCTGACTATCTGATCTCCCCACAAGGGAGGCTCCCTTACCAGAGCCCTGATAGATGGTCATCTTCTTGAACCTTTCTAATGACAAAGAGCTTATTCCTCCCAGGGCAGCCCACCTCCGTTTTAGAGTTCTGTGATGGTCAGAAAATGTCTTCTCCCATGTCCCTGTCATTCTACCTTGTGTGATTATTTTGCTCTCTGGTGTCACACAGAACATGATACACAGCGTCTCCTCTCCCATTCCCCCCATCCCGCCCCTGCTCCTCCTTAGACCCTTCAATCGATCCCCATTTGACTTGTTCTCTGGGATATCCTGCCATCCCACTTCCCCTCCCTGGCTGCTCTCCTACTTGGAAATGTTGCTTAATATCCCCTATGTCATCAGACCAGGTCAGGATGCTGTGGGTGGGTGACCTCCTCAGACTGCTGCTGCAGTGGCATCATTAAGGCCAAAGGGATTCATCATTGCCAGCTCAGGCTCACATGCTCTCACCATTTGGGTGCTTCATGTAGATGCAGTACATACATTCCTTGATAATAAAAATACCTTTCATAATTGAGTGGAAGCATATTCCAACCTTCATCAAGACATTCCCTGTGTCTTCATGTATAAAATATATTGGCCTACAGTGCAAAGCCCTGAAGATTTGATATTGTCTACTTTGTGTCTCTCTTTAGTCTTGTTTCATGTCGTAAGAAATATGGGATGGAGACAAACAGTAAACTAGAGTCAGGGCAGCTGGTACCACCTAGGCCCAGTTCTACTACATCAGTTTTAGCAGGACACTTACCCTTTCTACATCTTTCTACGCTCATCAGTGGCATGAGAATATGAATGCATGCCCTTCCAACCTGAGAAAGTTTTAGCAAGAATTAAATGAGTTACAAATTGTAAAAGCCTTTTAAGTAGTTTAAAAGATAGTAATAATAATAATAATAATAATAATAATATAATATTATTATTATGCAACCTGTAGGCACTTAATAAATATTAATGGAGAAATGAAAGAGACAGATAAATGGTAGAGAGCAGGCTGAATGATGGAAAGAAGGGAGGATCAGAGAAAAGATAAGAGATAACAGCAACTCAAGCTCTTGGCACCTTAAGCCAGTGTCTGTCACCAATGGTAACACAGAAAGAATCATGATGCTTTAAGTCCAGGGTAGTGTTTAATAAACGCAGGGCTTAGTTTCTGGTGAGGGATCATCTCACCCTGAATTTCTGTAGCTCCATGCAGTTAATGAGGCATCTAACAGCACCTGTTCAGATTTTACCCAGGAAGAAATGTAATGGGTAGGACACAGGAGGTAAGACACAAGGCTCACATTCATCAATGCACATTGCTGGTTTTCCAGGGACAGCAAAATATTTAACAGCTGAGCAGCAAATCCCATTTGACTGTTTAACTAAAAGGTAATGATTAATATCAAGCTAAAAGTGTGTGCCTTTCTACATTTTTATTAAATAAAATACACTAATGGCATATGTATGAAATAAAACTGCATTTTCAACAAGGTTTTCATTCTCCTGTGAACTAAGCATCACAGGATGCTTGGTTCTATGCGTTTAGTCATCCATCCATTTATTCGAACAAACATCTCTTAAGTGAATATTATGTGCCAGGCTTTATCCCACCCAGAGCAGGACTAAAAGATGAATAACCTCAGAGTCTGAGGACTAGGGCGGAGCGGGAAGGAGAAAGAGACACACATGCGCGTGCTCATGAGCGCGCGCGCACACACACACACACACACACACACACACAGAATAATGTAAATGCAATACGATGTGATAAAACACAGACTGAGTCAGCATGCAGCAGGCTCACAGGTAATCTTTAAGCAGCGAATGAGTCAGGAGTCAGCTACAGATCAGAGAAACTACACTATCTTGTTTAAGGAGCAAGAGATTTAACACAGGGAACTAGGTGCTAACAAAATCATGGAAAGGTCAGAAGGAGCACTGGGTCCATGCTGAGCCTGTACAGCAGTCCTAGGAGGATACTGCAGAACTGCACCCCAGGGGGAGCTGCCCTCTTGGCCACCTTCAGGAAACAGGAATCCAAAGACCCCAATGCAATGCTGGGTCCAGAAATGCACCTCATTAGCAGCTCTCCAGAGATGACAATTGTTCATTCCTGCTAAATCCTTACTGGGAGATAGATAGAAAGATAGGCAGGTAGGTAGGTAGGTAGGTAGGTAGGTAGGTAGATAGAAAGATAGACAGACGATTGATAGACAGATGATAGATAATTAATAGATAGATCGATAAAGGTCTAACAGACCACCATAGCTCTTGCCATTTAACTCAGTTCTGAACTTAAGTCTTACATAAATCCACCTGATTAGCAGAGCCTGAAATCATATCTGGACCCCTAACTGCAAGGGAGTCTCTCTGTAGCCTTAGCAGTCCAGGAGCACTGAGAGAAGGTGTGAACAGGTATGAGTGTGCCCAACTAGCACACCCAGCCCAGCGGAGAATGTAAAGATGGACAGATCACAGGGTGGAGAAGGGGAAGAGCTGCAGCTAGGAGGCTCAGCATGTGCGTGAACCTAACCAGCACTGGACGTATGTCCCGGACGAGCTATGAATAGGACCAAGGACAGCATTTTAAATGTCACCACCTTTTGGGTTGTCATCATTACTGACATGTTGACAGTAAAGTCAAATCCACATGAGTGCAGTGTTCTGGTGGAGCAAATAGGAACTTGGAGTCGAGACACAGCAATGTTCTTCCTAGCTCTGCCACTTACAGTGTTCCTGGGATGTCACTTAACACCTCTGGCTTCATTTTTGCCATCTGCAAAATAGGGATAATTACCATGATCCTTTACTAGTAAGTCAGGAATTAATAAGAAACACAAACATCAAAACTAATCATCTTGGTGGGAGTCGTTTTACACACACTAATTGGATATTTATTTAATGGGGGGGGGGGGAGGGGAAGCTTCCCAGCATTTGCAGAAACTCTCCTAATATTACAGTATTACAATTTTGTTCGGATACTGTTAGAATGGACGTCCAATCAATATTTGTTGATACGAAATAAAAATGTAAGCATCATGGAATTCTGTTTTCCTTGGAAACGCAGAGCTCTTCCCAGCTTTCCTCTCGTGGCTGGTCGTAGAAACCTGCCCCAGCGCTGCGCACGTTGACTGGCAAGGTAAATAAATGAGGGAGCCAGAGCTTTGCATTGTTTACCGAGCCTTGCGCTCAGCCAAGGTGACTGCCTGGCAAGCGGAGTAGTCTTCCGTTACACAGTTTTCATGAATATGTAATTCATCTGGTCGCAATAGATGTATTTCATGCCATTTGGAAAGCCACATGTTCTTTCCTTGCAATAATGGCCTCTTCTACCCCTGTGCAGAGACGAGGAGGTTCAGCAGCTGTTGAAGGTCAAGCTACCACTGAGTTACCGAGTTACAGCACACAGACGGTGGAGACCATGTGGCATGTAAATCACCTGCAGCAGCACGGGTGACGTCAGATGGCAGGGAACTTTAAACACCTCTCTCTCCCTCTCTCTCTCTGTGTCCCCCTGCCCTTCCCCCAGACCAAGAGGAAAGGGGAATCCAAGCAAGCTATAAGAGATGATACACAAACAGATAAGCTTTTAAAACAGGTGACGAGCAGAGAAAATACAGCGAAACATGAACTGACAATACGATTTCATTGGATTTTCTGTCTCACCATCTGCATCTATGTGACAGTCAGTGAGGAAGAGAAAGGAGACCAGTGTGAAACCAGGAAGCCACAAATAACGCCAGAATTAGACCCTGGTAGGTAAAAGCTGGGAAGAGATGTCTTCAAAGCGACCATCTACCTCTCCACTGTGGAAGGAAAGAGTAATTCTGAGTTGTGAGCTTTCCCTAGAGGAATGGAGCTAGTAACATAAGTCACTGCTGTGTCTCTGTTTCTTCATTTTCACACACACACACACACACACACACACACTGAAGAAGAAAGAGAAATTTCACTAAGATGTCCTATGCCTTATCCAATTAACAATTACAAAATGAGAAATATGACAATCCTATAATTGAATTGTCACCAGCAGTACAAGAGGGCAATGCCAAAGTTTTCTTGTCCTTATAATGAGATTTTCCTTATATTAAATGTCTTTTATTCCATCTAGCTTATGCCAATTACTCCTGTCTTGTCTCTCTAATAAGAATAACTGATGCCCACATACTTCCTATCTGCCAAAGTCTTATTATCCTTTAGTCTTCCTTTTCCCCAGAAAGTAGCTAACACTCTCGATTTTATAAAGAATCCCTTAAAATTGATTACCATTTCAAGAAGTTTCTTTGGAATTTTGGCCAACTTACCGCTATTAACAGAATGAAGTGTTTAAGTGTTAAGAATGCTTTACACCTGCAGGGTAACTAGCACAAATGGGTGGTTTATATGGCTAGGTTAAGCTGAGATTTCTTTTTTTTTCCCCTCTGCTTTAATGTTTTTAATGTGTGGCAGCCATCGAGAGTTTGTATAGAGCTATGAGAAGACAGTCGTGGCCTTAAGGGGTGGTCCAAATATGGGTATCACAGAAGAATGGCACCTGTGACATCAGCTGAAATACTGTGTTTAAAGGGTTGTTATAAGGACTTAATAAGGGCAGAGCAGAAATTGTGGGTATAGAAACCCACACAGGAATTATGGGAACAAAGACCATACAGAGCTAGGGAGCCCAGCAACATGGCAGGAGGCCTCGGGTTGAACCTCACAGGCCATTCTGCCAGCATTCTCTGGTCGTCTCAGGACTCCTGGCCCTGCCATGAGTGCCTTCTCTGGGGCAGACACCCTTCCTCAGCAGGCAGGAGTCATGCAGATATGGCTTGGTTCAACGGGATACCAGGTGGTCCTCCAAGGCTCAAGAGCATGACTGTCAAGTTTACCAAGGGGGCCCGTCTGCCCTTATCAGCTAGAGAACACAAATTCTCTGGCTTACTGTGGGGGGGATGGAGCGGTCAGCCAACTCCTTCAGGGCTAAAGAAGAACATTCTCCAGCTTCTCCAACCAACAACCCAGGCAGGATTCTCAAAGCGGGAGAAGACCCTGGAGATTTCTTGCCTAAATGTCCAAATACAACATCGTATTGTATTCATAGTCTCTGGGTAATTACTCTGCTTTTTGCTTCATTTTGCCTGAGCAGTCTCAGTGCCCGTGAAGTGCCTGCAGTACGGGTGGAAGCTTCCACAGAGGCAGTACATACTGGCCACAGACAATACCTTTGCCAGCTGAAATTGTTCCCATTCTCTCCAAGCTGCGTACAGAAGACAAAACACAAAAACACCTGCCTTATTAATTATTCTAACCATTTGCCAGTTACTTAGGTTTTCAGGAAATGGCTACGTGTTTTAAAAGCACATTCGTGTTAAACACCCATGTAAATGGAGCGCAGAAATGAACCGAAAAGGTGCCGCGTAGGATCCTTGTTCATGGAGGCAGTAGTTCTTTCCCAATGTCAACGATTTCACCCAACGGACGTTAAACTATTACCAAGTCATCTTCCCTCCCAGGCCTCAAAGACAGACGTAATTTCATACAGCTCTCAGACTTGATGGCTAATTGCAATAGTGCTGAACACAACATCTGGACTCACTACAGGAAATCATTCCCTTCGTTTTGAGAGCCGGGCGCAAACCTGAGGGAGCGGCATGTAAGAGCTTCTGCTAGTAAAGAAACGCATCACAAGGGTTTTCTATGAAGTGAAGCAGGAGACTGACAAGAAGCGAAAACTGAACTTCAGAGAACAACCTCCTGCCGTCAAAGTGGTCATCTATTTGGAATGCGTAGATTTACAAGATGGTAGGGCAAGAGATACAGAACACAGGATTTTTCACTCTTTTTTAAAAGTAAATTGCAAACACTTGGAGAGCCTGGGTGGCTCAGTCGGTTGACCATCTGACTTTGGCTCAGGTCATGATCTCACGGTTCCTGAGTTTGAGCCCTGCATCAGGCTCTCTGCTGTCATCACAGCTGTGTGCATGCATGCACACTCTCTCTCTCTCTCAAAAATAAATAAACATTTAAAAAACACACACACAAACACTCTTATGATTGGCCAAAATCATGCACGGTACCCTAAAAAGGATGATAGAAAAATTGCAGGGTAGATTTTTAATAATAATTGTATTTGCAACCTTGGTCCTATCCCAACAAGTTGGAGAGAAGGTTGACCCAAGTCCCCAGGCTAGAGACTGTGGAAATCCAATATATCTCTAAATATCTGGGTTAGAGAGAGGGTTTTACAGTCACAAAATTACTCTTTTCAGCCTCTACCAAACTGATGTTCACTCTGAGACTTCCTGTGATCACACTTTTTATGTTAGTAGCCCTAACATAGAACCCGAATCCTTCTCAGAGACTCCACTTGTCACTTGTCCCCTCACCTTTACCACCTCTGCCAACAAGTTTTTGCTAGCAGAAACTTCACTGAAAAGGCGGGAGCCACCACATGGCTGTGATGGGGGACACGTTTTGCAGGCTGTCACGTCTTACACTGTAAGAAAAGCACTTGAGAACCGCTTAGCTATCAGCAATTTCTTAGTGGGTGTAGCCAACCTCACCATTTAAGCTCCCACGGTTTTGCTGATTCTTCTCACTACTCTCCCTTCACACCTGTTATGGGTTGAATTACATCCCTCAAAAAGATATATTTGAGCCCAAACCCCCACCATCTGCAGACATGACCGTCTTTAGAAACAGAGTCTTGGGGAGCCTGGGTAGCTCAGTTGGTTAGGCATCTGACTCTTGGTTTCGACCCAGGTCATGATCTCACGATTCTTGAGTTCGAGCCCTGAGTCAGGCTCTGCGCTGCCAGTGCACAACCTGCTTGGGATTATCTCTCATTCTCTCTCTCTCTCTCTCTCTCTCTCTCTCTCAAAATAAATAAACTTAAAAAAAAAGAAAGAAAGAAATAGAGTCTATGCAGACGTAATCAAGTTAAGATGGCGTCATTAAGGGTGGGACTGATCCAGTTTGACTAGGGTCCTTGTAAGTAAAGAAGGGGCACAAAGACACACAGGGAGAATGCCTTAAGACCACAGGGTAGAGATTCGAGGGATGCAGTCTGCAGCCACAAGCCAAGGAACACCACAGATCTCCAGCCACTGCCAGAAACTAGGAAGAGGCACAGGCAGATTCTACCCAGAGCTCCATGAGAGAACATGGCCCTGCTGACACTGATTTCACATATCTCACCTCCAATACTGCGACAGAATAAATGTCTGTTATTTTAAGCGCCCCCCCCCCCCCCAGTTTGTGGTATTTTGTTACCTCAGCCCTAGGAAAATAATACAACACCTTCCCCCCACCCTTCTCTCTCTTTCCCTCCCACATTCTTGGCAGGGATACTTAGCATTGCTTTTATTATCTTGACACCTACCCAACTTTGACCCGTGGGCAGCTAATGAATGTATTTTCTTATTCAAGGACAGCTCCCTCCCAAAGGTGCCAGGGGTCATGAAAATATTGTTTTCTCCTCTAGCTATAATGTATTTAGATTATAAAAACAATCCAAGTGCCCCCATTAGATTTAGGGGTCAAAACAAACTGCTGCAGACCCTTTTGCTTCGTAATCACTGACAGCTTTCTGGTATGAGTAGGGACGAAGACCTGCATGCTTGTCAAAGCCTACAAAGCTGGTGTGAACAGGCATCTCCTTCCCTCTGCCTCATCCCGGACTGCTCTCCCACTTTCGCTCTTCGCGTTGATCATACTGGCCTCTTTCAGTTCCTTATTTTCCACACAGCATGGACTCTACTGCTCCTGCTGCCTGGAACTCCTTTCTCCAGACCCCTGTCCCAGCCCCTCTTTGAGCAAATGCCTAGTTACTCTCTGATCGCAGCTCAACTGTAATTTCCCATGAGAGGCCTCTCCTGCTGCCCTGGGACTGAGTCACATTCCCCAATCACAGAACTTTATGGCACCCACTGCTTTTCCTTAGTAATGTTTACTAGTTTTTAATTACAATAGAAACTCTTTTGATTGAGCTGGGGGCGGGGGGTGGGGGGGAGAGGGTTGAATTTACTGACGTTTTCAAATCCATCTGTAAAACGTACTGACTGATGGCCCAAAGCATGATAGATGCTTGTGGCTTCTGTAGCCTAATACCCCCATCCCTTCTATCCCCGCCAACTGAGAGTGGTTGTTTTTGTTCCCTAACCTGTTTACGGCAGTTGTACTTGGTGACTATAATTATGTAGTTTAATTAAATATCACATCAACTAATCAAATATGGACATAAAAAGAGAGTTGCCATTTCTATGAAAACTAAGTTACGGGGTGCCTGCGTGGCTCAGTCGGTTAAGCATCCAACTTTGGCTCACGTCATGATCTCAGAGTTTATGGGTTCAAGCCCCACATCAGGCTCTACACTGACAGCTCTGAGCCTGAAGCCTGCTTCAGATTCTGTGTCTCCCTCTTTCTCTCTCTCCCCCCCTTCTGCTTATGCTCTCTCTCAAAAATAAATAAATAAACTAAAAAAAAATGTTAAACGCTTTGAAAAGACTTGAAAAAGCTGAGAGGAAATTGCTCTCAGATTAGTGATAGGTAAGACAAGTGTAAAGGACCAGAGGAAAAAAATAATAAAAATTTAAACGAACTCAAATTATTTTGCAAGTGTCTTTAAGTTCTCCCTCTATATTAAAGTATCTGAAACTGAAAATTGTAGATGATATGCATTTGAGTAGGCTGTATGCAAGAAGCGTGACCCTATCAAATTTGGCAAATAAATGTTCATTTATGTATTTTAAGTAAAAAATAAAAGTTTTACATATATATATATATATACACACACACATATATACATATATACACACACATACATTTACAATGTGTGTACACACATATATGTATACACACACATATATAAATATATATATGTATATATATATATATGAATGTATACATATACTTATGTGTATGTGTATATAAATACACATCTGACCCTTCTTGAACAGCACGGGTTTGAACTGGGTGGGTCCACTTATACACAGATTTTTTTTCAACACAGTGAAGTACTGTAAATGTATTCTCTCTTCCTTGTGATTTCCTTTTTTTTTTTTAATGTTCATTTATTTTTGAGAGAGATAAAGTACAAGCGGGTGAGGGGCAGGGAGTGAAAGCAAGAGGATCTGAAGCAGGCTCCACGCTGACGAGAGAGCCCAATGTGGGGCTCCAACTCACCGACCGGGAGATCATGACCTGAGCTGAAATTGTACCGTTAACCAAATGAGCCACCCAGGTGCCCGCCCCTTGTGATTTTCTTAATAACATTTTCTTTCCTTTAGATTGCTTCGTTGTAAGAATACAGTATATAATACATATAACATACAAAGTATGTGTCCATCCATTTTTATGTTATCAACAAGGCTTCCAATCAACAGTAGGTCATAAATTAGTTAAGTTTGGGGGGAGTCAAAAAGTCATACATGGATTTATGAGGTGTGGGTGCCCCTGGCCCCCTTGTTATTCAAGGGTTAAATGCATATGTACGTACACACACACACACACATATTTAATGATTTCCCACTTTAACTGCATTTTCCAATTACCTAATCATCTACTAGTCTTGTTCTCACCAGAGCAGAGGCCTCTTACAGTATGTATTTACTGTTGTGATCATGTGATTAATATTCATCTCCCCCCCTTGATGGTGAATTCCATTACAACAAGAAGCGTGTCTGTTAGATTCAACCCCAGAGTTGAACTCCTACTGCCACAAGGTACATACTCAGTAAGCACTATTCTGAATAAGTGAAAGATAATTTTGCTTAATTTTGTCTTGTGCAGATGTAACAGATAATATAGCAAAATATTCAAGCATAGTATTGAAAGATGCCCGAAGCAGTGAAAAAAAAAAATTATCCCTCAGAACTCCTCAGAGCGGTAAGTGTTAACTTTAATTCTGTGCAAGACTGTCCAGAGTGTTGGGGCATATCTGAGGACAGCAGTGTCTTTTCTTTCTGATGGGTAAACTGACTGCCCTGTTTTATCTGAACAGGACTCCATGGATGGGTATGAACCTGAACCAGAGAACAAAGGAAACACATTTTCCTCTTTTCTCGTCTCTTTATGTTGTGAGAAATCTATCGTCCTCCATGATAGGAGGCTTAGTGAAAATAACAGATGGGTTTAATCCATAAAAATGAAAAAACTTTTCCCATTTCAACTCCATTTCCTGCTTTTCTAGGTAAAACAAAACTTTCCCTGAGGAAATGATGTAAATACACTCACATGTTCTTAAAAGATCCCACATAGCACAAAATATTGCTATGAACTACACCATGGTTTTTTTCATTTATGTTTAAAAAGTAATATGAATGTGGTAGTAGGAAAAAACGATAGAACTTATGCAGTGCTTTCCAATCCCTGCTTCATTGTGACTTCCCTCCCTAAGCTTCAATTTCCTTGTCTGTCAAATGAGGTCGGTAAAAATATACATACCCTACCTAGTTTACAAAATTATTGTAAAGGATTAATTTTCATAACGTACGTGAAGACTTCTGAAATATTATAAAAGGTGATACAAATGCATAGTGTCATCGCTACTCCACGGTCTCTGTGCCACATTTCCTCAACAGCTTCTGTCCCTGCCCTTCTTCACACAATTCACTTCCTTTAACACAGACACAAGCAGTCTTCTGTTATTGCACTTGACTGTACGACGGAGGCTACTGATTTTGGAGAAGATAATCATGGTCCTGCTCCAAAAAACCTTCTGGGGAAATCCATGGGATACTCAATCCACATCTCTGCCCAGAATCTTTTCTAGACAGACTTAACATTTACTTATTTTTGAGACAGAGAGAGACAGAGCATGAACGGGGGAGGGGCAGAGAGAGAGGGAGACACAGAATCCGAAGCAGGCTCCAGGCTCTGAGCCATCAGCCCAGAGCCTGATGCGGGGCTCGAACTCACGAACCACGAGATCATGACCTGAGCCCAGTCGGACACTTAATCGACTGAGCCACCCAGGCGCCCCTTTTCTAGACAGATTTAGAGAGGAGGCATAAGTCAAGGACTCTGTTAAAAAGCACAGTCTCATTGCCAGTATGAGTTTAAACTTTAACAGCTTTGGTATCCATCTGTAAAATGTCACTTCTGTTGGTTCCATCCTAGCAGCTCAAACATAGAAAATCACAAATCCACCTCCCTCAATAAAATATAAAAGTCTAGAGTGTCTGCATAATATATGTGCACTCAAGCTATACTAATTTATCCCACAATTACTTTTATTTTTTAGCATTTTTATTTGGCTCTTATACGACATAATTAATGATGTTTACATGAAAGGTTCTTTAATGTAAACAGCATAAGTAGATTACTGAGCAAGCCTTAAAACAAACATTTTTCTCCTTTTAAAATTTTCTTCACTCTCCTCTGGCACAAGAGCAGAGTTTTTTTAAATGTCAAGGGGAATATAGAAATCAGGCTTCTGAGGTCCATTCCCTCCTAGTAAGACAGGCTTATAATTCTGTTTCCTGTAATGGTTGGCCTGGGGGGGTTCAACAGTGACCCTGCTGACCCAACACATCCAGACTCAGAAGGCTGTCTTTTCTTTGGGAGGTTGCCACTGTTTTTCTCCATGACCTTAAACATAACACAATATCTGGCCCTTCCAGATCATTTCCTGCAGAGTTTGCAGTGCTGGGGATGAGACACTCATGAGATAAATAAATAAGCTCGCTGTAAAGACCCGAGAAAGGCCACGGGAGAAAACCTACCAGGTTTCTAAATCCTTCCACCATCACGATTATGTCAATATCACCCAACTGTGGCTATTACTGGGGACTGTCCCTCCTAGTCAAAGTTCAGATCGCATGTTTTTTGAGTAGCAGTATGGAGACAGATTACTGTAAAATAGAGTTGGCATGATAGTCACTACCTGTCAGGACACATATTATTGTTTTAAGGTATTCTCAAGGGAAAGCAGTGACATCAAAAGCCTTTCCTTTACTCCTGTTCTCCCAAAGGCAAAGCCAAGGAGCTGGGAGTGAAGATACCTCCCTTCACACCACACACCCAGCCCTCAGGAGGCCTTGGGGGAAGCCTGGTTCCAGGTCATCTCTGGAAGAAGAAAGGGTGATGTGTCCTTTAAGACACCCTTCAAGCTATCTCAGGAGGTACAGACCAGACTATATCAGCAGGCTTCCTCCAGAGCAGCCTTTAGTCTCAGGAGTGAACATAGAGCTGGAAGAGCCTTGAGATCCACCAGAAGAACTCAGCCTATGTGAGAGATCCTGACACCAGTCCTATCAAGATTCCCAGGGTATAGTTTGGAACTGAAGCCCAGACCTGGATGGAGGACAAGAGATAGGTCAGGCGCCCCTGACAAGCATGTTTGGAGTGAACATAACTGTATAAGACCTATTGCTATACTAAGACCTTCATATTCTCTAAACGCTCTTACTTGTACATCACTTCAGATATGTTAAATTGTGTACACATCCCACATTTAATTATTTTGCTATGAAGAATTTTATAATTTTGCTTTTGAAATTATTTGGCTAAAGTAATTAATTTAAAATATGCTGTGATTTCAGGGCGCCTGGGTGGCTCAGTCAGTTAAGCGTCTGACTTCAGCTCAGGTCATGATCTCACGGTTTGTGAGTTTGAGCCCTGTGTCGGGCTCTGGGCTGACAGCTCAGAGCCTGGAGCCTGTTTCAGATTCTGTGACTCCCTCTCTCACTCTGCCCCTCCCCTGCTCATGCTCTCTCTCTCTCTCTCAAAAATAAAAATTTAAAAAAATTGTTTTACATAAAAAAAATACACTGTGATTTCTCAACACTCATCATGTATATCCAGGAATTTTCAGTTAAGAGCATCTCATCTACAAACTATTTTCTAATGTAGTGAAATTGTTATGAACAACAAATCCAGCAATTAATGAAGCTGACACAGTATTATATTTTGTGACCATTTAATAAATGTTTCATTTTGCTCTGACAGTTTTAATTTCTAATGTTGGAGACTGTAACTTCTCCAACTCAGACTCCAGACATTTTCCCAGACACAGCTCAAATGCTGAGCACTGTTTTCCCTGTGTTTAGAGGCAAAGCTTGTCCTCTGGGTTTGTGGCATTCAGTCAAGCACTCCTGAAAAGACTAGGCCTGGAGTACAGTGAGTTCTTAGCCATTTCATGGAACTTGCACCTTCAACCAAAACAATCATGAGGAGGTACCATACCTTGTGCCTGAACAACCCAAGAAATTCTTATCAAATTCAAATTCTGATGATTTTTGTGAATTTTTGACTCCTTACCGAAATTTACCCACCACAAATACTAAAAGACTTCACTATTGGCCTTTGGCAAAGTCATACTTTTCCTGCAGTGGGTGAAACCAGCTTTCATAAATCAAATTTATTTTGTTTTCCAATAAGAAATGAGATGTGGAAGCTGATTTGGAGTTGTACTCCCAGGAAGCTTTTCTATCACTCCACAAAATGTGAGTCATGCATGTTCCACCAAGGTGTTTATAACTAGACTCAAGATAACTTCTTTAAAAATAATGTATCAGCAACTGTGCAGTGGAGTGTACTTTGTAGACTGACTTTTTTTCTTCCCCCAGAAAGGCATTAGGTCTTATCAGTGTATCAACTCAAAAATAATCATAGGCAGTCTACTGACAGTCACAAATTGCCCTCTTTTCTATCAGCAAATGCTAGAATGATACAGTAAAAATTTGGAAACTCTACTTTCTAGATGTGTCCTCCAACAATATCACATCATTAGAGTGGTTTGTTTAGGGGATGCACTCCTGACCTTATTTTTTTTTTCTATCTTTTTTTTAAATCACTAAATTCATACTGAGTGTATAGTGATAAGCTCATGGTTACTGGCATCAGACAGGATGAGATGGAATCCCGTCTTGACCATTTTCTAGCTCTGAGAATCAGGACAAGTTATTGTTTTTTCATCTGCAAAATTGTAGCAATAAGCCTTAAAAGGATGGTTCTCAAGAGTAAACAAGTTAATGAGAGTAAAGCTGATGTGAGCAATCAATGTTGGCTTTGAGCACTAGTCTTATTTTATTTTCTATTTCGAGTACCACCATTCAAGTCCTGGGGCCTCACCCCTGGACTACATAGGGGCCTCCTGCCTTTCCAGCTTGTGCTCTGCTCTCACCTACCCCAGCCCCTTCTCATCTCCTTCCCAAAGATGAGTGAGACTTTCAGTATGGAAAGGCAATCAATTCAAGCCCCTTCCCACACACAAACAAAAACAGAGTGAAACAAAAATTCCTCCAGCTGTCCTTAACACAAAACTAAAAGAAAGGTCCTAGGCATGGCCTGGCTCCTGCCTATCCTATGCAGACGGTTTTCACGTCTCTCCCCTCTCCCTCTATGCCTCAGCCATACTAGTCAGTCTTCTGGGCACTGCCCGTGCCAGGCTCCCTCCAGTGCCCCCTTCCCCAGGCCTGGAGAGCTCTGTCCCTGCCCAACCTGGTGCTTCACATCCCAGCCTAAAATCTACTTCTTCAAGTGGTCACTTCCATCATTTCATAGGTACACATTCCTTCCCTTTCAATGCACTTAGCTCACTGAAGGCATGGCCTATTTAAAGGATAATGTCCTTATGTCTGATTTGTTTACATAACTTTACATCTGAGAAGGGTACAGCTGCCACTTTCATTCATCATCTTGTTCCCCATAACCTAGCTCAGCCAGAACCCAGGGGAAGAAGGCAGTAAGCGGTAAATGAATGAGTGAACAAACGCAGAAATGAGTTAAAATAGCCTTACAAAAAGTTGGCTCGTTATGAAATGGTTCCCGAACAGGCTGAGTCACTTTTCCAAGGGCTTATTTTGTTTTCTTTTTCACTTTGGCCTTGGTTTTTGCCTGTCTCCTTACCCGCGCAACAGCCCAGGCGCGGCCGCCACCCTCAGAAGACTGACACGAGGTCCCAGAAGGAAATCCGAGCAGCAGCAGGCCGGGGCGGAAGTGCGGGACAGGGGGCGGGCGCCGGGCCGGCTCGGGCGGAAGTGCCGGGCGCGAAGCGGAAGCGGCGAAGTCGGCGGGCGGCTCAGGTGGGTGCGGATGGCCAGGCGGCAGCAGGTGGGCGCTCACATCCCCGCCCACAACCCGCACGCGGGCGGGAGGCGGGGCACGCGAGCCCTTGGCTGTGCCATGCGCTGCCGATTTCGATTGTTGTTAGGGGAGACTTAATTAAACCGGGAGCCATTAATCCATGAACTTCAGCGGGGGGGAGGGGGGGGAACTATTGGCGCGCGCGCGCGTGTGTGTGTGGGGGGGGGGGGGGGAGGGGGGGGAACTATTGGCGCGCGCGCGCGCGCGTGTGTGTGTGTGTGTGTGTGTGTGTGTGTGTGTGTGTGTGTGTGTGAGGGCGCGTGCGATGGCGCTCTGGGAAGTGAACAAAGTAACGAGCGGGAAAAGGCGTTTTTTAAAGAAAAAGCAGAAAACATCTCAGCTTTACTCTCTTTCCAGTTTTTCACAGATGCCCAGTCCTGGGTTTAAGTCAATTCACTAAAGTGGCAATATAATCTCAATTGGCAGCCCGCAGACATGACTGCCTTTTTAAATAAATATTTTTGAGCAGCAATGTTGGCCTTTAATTGAGGGTGAAAAGGTTGAAAGGTGCCGTAGGCAACGTTGTGAGTCCCGGGGCTTTCTGGACCTCTCTGCTTTACTGGCAAAAGCCGTCCCCTGGGTGGGGAACAATGTGAGACTAAATCAGAAATTGTACAGTTCTCAACAAATACTTAGCCTTGTTGGTCACCCCTGATGAATACCACAAGATGCAGGGGTTTTTTTTGTTTTGTTTGTTTGTTTGTTTGTTTGTTTGTTTTGGAGAGAGGCTGGGAGTGAGAGAAAGGGAGGAGAGAATCCTAAGCAGGCTCCATGACCTGGGAGTGGGAGTGGGAGTGGGAGAGCGGAGAGCTCAATCTCACAACTGTGAGATCATGACTTGAGCCAAAATCAAGAGTCCCATTCTCAAGGGACTGAGCCACACAGGCACCCCTCATACAGTTTTTTAATAGGTCCAGAGGTAAAGAAGTCCCGGTGAAATTACTAACATGAATAGGAAAGTACCTGTTTCTAATGCTGTCTTTAACAAGGTTTTTCCTGGATGATCTTTATTCTTGTTTCTTATTATAAAGTATTTCATATATACACACACACACACATACACACACACACACACACACACACATACATACATACATACATACATACACAGGGCCACCTGTATGGCTTAGTTAAGCATCCAGCTTCGGCTCAGGTCATGATCCCCTGCTTCGTGGGTTTGAGCCCCACGTCAGGCTCTGTGCTGACAGCTCAGAGCCTGGAGCCTACTTCAGATTCTGTGTCTCCCTCTCTCTCTGCCCCTCCCCTGCTTGCACTCTCTCTGTCTCCCCAAAAAATAAACATTAAAAAATTTTTTAATAAAATAAGATAAATATATATACAGTGTGGCCCAGCTTGACCACAAGCTATAAGCTCCTCCTTAACAGGGATAGTGTCTAGGAACTGTTAAGCCCCCAACACTTTCTAGCACATTTCCTACCATAAGCAGGGCTCTTGTAATACATTGCCTTGGTTAAACAGTTACTGGTTAAGAGACATACTGGAACCATGTCTCAGTGTGCATGGCACTGTACAAGTTGAGGTAGCTATTACAGGCCGCAGTCTTCTCATTTAGTAATTTTATGAGGAATAACTTATGAAAATGCATATGAAGCTCTTTGTTCTTATTTGGAGCTGTATACATTGAGATTTAAAACACTTGGAAAAAGATGTGTCCTCTGGAAATACTGAGTGATTATGGTAATATCAGGATAAGGCAGGGCTAAATCCTGCTTCTGTGTGAAATGTCATAGCCTAATAACCTGGGTTCTGTTCTGCTGAAGAATTGCCTGGAACCAGAAAGGTACTGTTGTGAAAATTAAGATTCGTGGGGCTGGTGCTTTAGACAGGCAAACTCCCCAGATTTCCTTTCTTCATGCTTGTTGTGGTCAGTAGTAGCCGCTTGCTGGGGAAGAATCAGTTTTATTTTTGTCTCCTTCACTAGAAGAAAATGTTGCTATGTGGTTTTATTTAGATAGATTGATGGCAGGTAAGGTAATAGAAATGAGGATTTTCCAAGTTGGGAACTTACTGGACTGTATTTCTATTTTATTCCAGATGCCTAGCTCTGTTGTACCTTTAAGTACCAGAGGCAGTGTGGAGATAGGCCTTCAAAATAAGTTATTTTTTGTTTGTAAAGTTTTTGTATTTCATAACATGTGCATACTCTAGATGGCTGCTACATTCAGTTACTCTAATGCCAGGGTTCGGGGTTTCACACCATGGCAAGACCTTGAGGTAATATGGTACAAATAGTAAGGTTTCTATGCTCGTTATTTTAAATCTAATTTTGCCACTATTTTATTTAAGGGGTGTACATCAGAGGAAGCCAAAAGCCAGTTGGGATAGTTCCTGCATGCAGCTTTAATCTCGTTTGCAATTATTTTGAAGGGAAGAAACCATCTGGATCCAGGGATCCACACAGGTAGCAGGGACTAGGCAAGCTTCCTTCATCCATCTCCACAGCAAGTTCAAGGGACAAAATCATTTGAGAAAGAATATGCAAAATGAGATGTCTGGGCTACGTTTCTCATATATAATTATCCCACATCCCTAACATCCCAGTTACAAGAAAATGGAGTCATGAAAACATAAATTCTGGGGGCGCCTGGGTGGCTCAGTTGGGTAAGCGTCCGACTTCAGCTCAGGTCGTGATCTCACAGTTGGTGAGTTCAAGCCCCACGTTAGGCTCTGTACTGACCGTGCAGAGCCTGGAGCCTGCTTCCGTTTCTTTGTGTGTGTGTCTCTCTCTCTGCCTCTCCCCTGCTCATGTTCTCTCTCTGTCTCTCAAAAATAAATAAAAATGTTTAAAAAAATTATTAAAAAGAAAAAAAGAAAACATCAATCCTAATCCTTACCAAAGATGGGGTTTCCAGAACAAAACTCAAAATATCTTTTGTTTTAAGAAAGTATCCATCTCCAAGGATTTCAGAGCATTTCGCCAGTAGTATCAACTAACAACTGTTTTACTACTGTAGGCTTCATCACTGCAGTATTGCATTGTTTGTAAATCTTTCTTCTGCCCAAAGTGTGAGGTCCTTACGGGCAAAGAAAGCATCTTGACACTTACATTTCTAGTGCCTGACACGCTGCAAACACTCAGCACATGCTTTAGAAATGAAAAGACAGTTGTCTCTGAAGGGAGGTTGGATCTATAGCATCATTGGAAATGCAACAGGTAGAGAAAGGAATATAAAACAGTAATCTTTCAAGAGATTACTAGATGCAGTGTAAATACGGTAGTTACTAATGTTTTGATGAACAGCGTGGAGTGGGGAAGTGCATGTTTGAGAATCTCGGTATGTCTGCGGTCACCAAACTGCCTTCCAAGGAGATATGACCTGATCGGCTGCAGGGCCTTGGTTGTGTTGAATGGAATATGCAAGCTGAAAGGCTCCAGGAGCGCTGTCTCCACCCTCCATCCAGCCTGCCATGCTCAACTCCTCACCCAAAGACCTGTTGAGCAAATATTTGAAGAGTGTCCTTTTGAAGGCATACTAATTTGCTAGCTTACCTAGGGCGCTAGTATCTTTGTTTCGTCCTGCCTTAAGGATAGAGGATCTATGTATGGTCATTATTTTAAGGCTAGGTTGCCCAAATACGACAGAAAGAAAGCCACAGTCATCTTCTCTACTTTGCTAACATTCCCAAGGAGTTCAAAGTTGACAGCTTTTTGTGTTGTCATGGGGCAGGCAGGTGGGACACACTGCTCCCTTCCGTTGCTGGTGGGATCGCCACAGAAACCAGAATGTTACTTCTGGAAACACATGAACTTCCTTTCTTTGTTCCTGTACTTTTTCATATTAATCATGAAATCTTGGGGAAATGGCTTCTAGTTTAGTTAGGAGGAAGGACATGAGTTTCAATGATTTGATTATTAATTCTTTACTTTTGAAAATACATAGTTCTTCCAGTGAGCCAGGAGGAAGGATACTGTTACTTAATAGAAATTCAGTCAGCTGAGGCAGCCTAGGACATTAGACTGGAGAAAAAAAAAAGAGAGAGAGAGAGAGAGAGAGAGAGAGATCTAAGTTCAGCTCTGTTTCTCCAGGTTCAAAAATGAAGTTAATCTTTATCTTCTTAGATTTAGAGACCAAACCTCATTCTTATAATAAAAGAATTCTGCTGTCTGAAGCTGAGCCTTTCCTCACTCTCCATCTTTAAACTAAACTTTAAACAAAATGCGATATCTCATCTGCTATACTCTGAGGATTTATGTATAAAGCTTGCTGAGATTTTTTTTGGGGGGGTGGGGAAGAAAGGAGGTTGAACTTGGAGATGCCTTCTCATTCTGGAAATTCTGCGGTGGTCTCATTATGTATAAAAATAAGCCATTGTTCAAGGAAAAAATATAGAAAACCAATATAAGAACCAAAAAAATGCAGTGTGAAAGGCTTCAGTTAAACATTAGTTTCTTTATCCATAAAACAAGGGGATCTGCAAAGTCACCTCCCAGTTCCGAAATATGAAGATATTCCATGATAGATGTTGTCACAGAGTAGGATTCAGAGGATTACAGACTCTTCTCTACTGAGGGTTAGGGGAGCATGACCTCACGGGTACACTGTTTCCAACATCAAGACTGAGCAGGTCTAGGTATTGTTGATATCACAAGTCCATGAAAATGCTGGATTTAGTAACTCAGAGGTTCTACACTCACTTGCTACAAAATGGCTAAAAATGAATGAAACATCTTTTCAGCTCTTGTGTGGTCATGGGGATAACTTTGCCTCTTTGGCAAGATGAATTGGAAATAGTAGAGTATTAGTGATGAATGGAAGACACTGCCTGGATGGATGGATTTTGAACGGCAGAGAGTTGTTTTTGGAAATGGGGTTGTGTGCTTTGTAAATAGCAAGGAAACTGGCATTACTAGCTGGGTACAATAAAACTAAGATACTTTAATGAAAATGCCTTCTTTCTGGGTCAGTATTAAATATCACAGATATCTTCAAAGGGAATGGGTCATTTTGGTTAAGAAGGATAATGTGGAAAGGAGTCAGCATAAGTCCTTATGCACTTTGTTCCCATCCCTTGAACTAGAATGATTTTGCCCTCATCTTAATGCCATCTTTATGGAATGAAGAAATTTTCAAATTGGTTTTTAAACTCTATTAAGCCCTCATGTATGATATAACCCAACCACATCATTCAGGTTTTCTTGGCTTTCAGGAACA
Organism: Prionailurus viverrinus; assembly: GCF_022837055.1. Taxonomy (NCBI): domain Eukaryota; kingdom Metazoa; phylum Chordata; class Mammalia; order Carnivora; family Felidae; genus Prionailurus; species Prionailurus viverrinus. Next base: position 105,199,937 of record NC_062561.1, on the reverse strand, counting down.
GTTTGCAGCCATTATGTCGTAATTGTACTCAACATTGTTGCACGCTCTGAATTCAGAATATGCCTCTCTGGCTCCGGGCCAGACGCTGACTGAGTGTCTTTCGGAGGAGAGGAGGGGTGCAGTGTGTCCTAGCCCTATTGTGTTAACAGGAATTAGTCCAGAATCCCCTCTGGACCTCCGGGGGCTAGAGGGAATGTATAGTAAGAGTACACTGCTGTTTCTGATTAGCCTCTTCATTTTGGTTTTCTCAGCTGAATGTTCCTCTGCAAACCCTTCCCTGACATTTTCATGTGCACCAACCCCATTACCGAGCAGACTGCTCTAAAAGCAATGATCTGGAAAGTGTGACTGCTGAGGTCCAGAGATTCTAAAACAAACTCTTGTTCACACTAAGGATTCCTCTCCCCTTCCATCTCACATTTGTCGGCTTGCGAGGCAAACGAAAGCGTGCTTCTGGAGGGGGAGAAGAGCTCAGAGATGACAGGGGTCTGTCATTAAAAATTATTTTTTAAATGTGTCAAATAGTAAGAGAGAAACATACATCATTCTGCCTTTTAGGAGGCGCTTTTCCCCCTCAGAGGCTCCAACAGTTGCAAAACGAGTTCCTGGCAATGCTAACGTCCCCTCCTCTGCTGGGTCTTTTCCGATGCCAAGGCTTCCTGGTTATGATTGAGGGGCTGGAGAAGCCAGCGTGCAGTTCTGCCTGGATCTCTGTGGGAGTTCTGGTCCTCTCTAAATGGTCTGGTTAAAAACTACTCTAGATTCTTTGTTTAGGGCCTTTCAAAGCCACGGGCTATTTGCCATGCCATTTCTTCAGCGTGTGATGCCCCTTCTCTGATCAGGAGGACATCTGATATCAAAGCCTGTGGGCACAGTTTCTCCCTGTCTGTAAAATGAGGGAACAGGACAAGGGGTCGTGTTTCCGTTGTGCAGCTGATGAAACTGAAGCTTAAACGGATGACAAATTGCCAGCATCTCCGAGCTAATTAGTGGCAGTTGCCTGTCTTCAGGGTTTAGGTCTATGAAATCCTCGCCCAGAAATGCACCCAGGAATTCAAACATGCTGAATTCCAGCCGAAACTCTATATTAAGAGTGATTTTTGAAACTCTAAATGAGGAATTACCCATTTGTGCTCCCCCCCCCCCCCCACCGCCCAACTGAGGATTTAGTGGGAGCTGTGTTTATTTACAGGTATTTTACCCTCCCTACACAAGTTATTCAGAATTACTTTGGAACAAGTTTTGTCTTGAGAGATCAATAAAATCCAGCTTTACCATTTCCTAGGCAGCTTGTTTGATAGACATGCATCAAGCACATCACTGGTAAAAATTTTTTTAATCTTTGAAAATATAATGGCAAGTATCGCAAAAAGCAACTGGAAAGGAACTGGCCTTTGTCTAAAACCTATCAAGGGGAAACCTCGACGTCTCAAAAGTACATTTCAGTGCCCTGTTCTGTTATTTTCTGAAGCCCGAGGAAGCTAAACCAATATTTGGTGCCACGGTATTGGAAGGTCTAGATAGACAGCCAGTCTCACCTGGACTTAGTGACCTCCTGAGTAGAAGGTAAATATGTTGGTTCAATCAGCAATATCGTGTCTTAGAAATTCCTATTTAAGTAATGTCCACAATCTCAAGTTTTCGGCTATTTCTGTTTGAAATATTTTTCAGTTTTTCAATTTCCTTTTTCTGAGACTGCTATAGTAGAAGTTTAAATCTTCCTCTTGAGGCCAGTAAAAGCACAGTTTAGTCAATAGAATCAGCATCATAATTTTTGGTAACAATACCTTACTTTTAGTATCATTTTAGTAATAAAGTTAAGGCTGATTTCTCTATTCTGCTTTATAACTTATCCAAAGATTTTTTTACATTTATTGTCTCTTTTTGAAGCTACCCAAGCAACGTTTACCTGCACTCCTCTGCAATCCACTACTTCTGTCCTCACCAGAAATACACACTTTTAGTTAAGATGTTATTTTAGGCAAAAACCAGACAGGTAGTTCATGTTAGGGGTAGGCCTTGGGTGGAAGATTTCACTGCTTTGAAGCAACATCAGACCCATCCCATCTGATCTGTAGTAGAGTCTTTCACTACTCCTGTTCTCGTTCTGGAAGCACCTTCTCCCCTTGGCCTCTGTGATGACACACTTTCCTGGGTATCATCGTAACTCACCAATCTTTCTTTCTGCTTCCTTTGCTGGCTCCTCTCTACACAACTTCTACATGCTGGATTGCCTCAGAGATCTGTCCTGGGCCCTCTTCTTTCTCTCTATCATTCAGATAATCTAATTTCCAGATTATCTAAACAGATGATCTCATCTGTTTCCATAGCTGTAAATACAGTCCCTAAATTGATAGAATCTCAAATTTTTATCTTGAGCCCTGGCTTCTCTCCTGAATACCAAATCTGTGAAGCCACTCTCTCCATGAGCTCCAACTTGTCCCTAATAGAGCTGTCCCATATACTCCTCAATCTGTACGTGCCTCCGTTTTCCTCATTTTAGTCAATGGCATTGCCACCCACCAGAGGCTCAAGGCCAAAACTGGAATTGTTCTTACCGTCATCTTTAATCCCTCATATCCAATTCATTGCCAAGTACTATTGGCCCGATTTCTGTCCTTGTCTACACCACCATCCTTTCTTACCTTGACTAACGCAGTGGCCCCCTAACGGGCCCCTGTCCCCCACCCCCATCCATTTTTTACACAGCAGCTAAAGTGATCTTTTGGAAATGTATTTGAGATCATATCACTTCCTTCTTCTAAATCTAACTGTAATTAAAACCTCAACATAGCACATGAGGACTTAGGTGATCTGCCCCCCAGAGACTATTTTTGAGTCCTATCCCCTTCCTTGTTTACTGTGCTTAAGCCACATGCTCCTATTGGTTTCTCCCAGTAAGTTGAGGTTGTCCTCACCTTAAAGCCATTGCACTTCGTATTCCTCTCTCCAAAATGTTTCTCCTTCAGATTTTTGCACCTTCTCAGCCTTTGGTCTCAGTAAAACCAACACCTGCTCAGAGTACTTATTTCAAGGACCTGCCTTAATTACCATCACATCACCCTGCCTTACTCCCTTTCCTCTACCTGTCACTATCTGATATTGTTTGCAGCATCACTGGAATATGGATGCCACAAAGGCAGGTACCTTGCTTTCCTGGTCACCACTGAACCCAGCACCTACAATAGCATGTAACACCTGGAAAACATCAGATAATTATTGAATGACTCTCATCCCACACCCAGGCTGTCATAACTGACCTCAACTCTTACTTGCCTCTGTCTGTCCTCCTTTCCTCTGCCGTCCATCCTGAATGCAGCTGTTAGATCAGTCTTCCAAAACACAGCTTTTATCATATCACTCTGTCGCTTAAAACTCTTCAGTGGCTCCCATCAAACAGGCCACGGCATTCGTACTACAGCGCCTTTGTGTCTAATCCCAGCTTTGAGATGTTTCCCCTTTTTGGTACATATCCAAATCCGAGATGATTTAGGATCCTACTCTTGTGAAGCCACCTCTGATCTCAGCCCACAGTACTCTTCTTTTCCTTTCCCTTACAGCATTTAGAGGTGGCCGTTAAATGTTCCGGTTGTAATCCCTCCTGTATTTATATTGTTTCAGTTAAGAGTTTAACTCCCTTCTCCTGAATCCGCTGAAGTATATCCCTCTATTATTCTTGCTGCTGGTATCTAGTGTGTGGAGGTGACTTCTCCACATGAGAGTTTTACTTGGGCGGAAAGAAATGGGCTAAACACCAAGCGGGATGAAGGGGAAAAAATGGCTTAATTTACTGAGAATTTGAAGGAGGTGGGATATGGGGACAGGACACTTGTACTAAGTGGTAGGTGTAAATACCTTCAGTGAAATTGTAATCTTACTGTATTGGCAAGTCCCACGCTTGAGAGAGTTAAAGGACTTACCAGAACGGTGTGTTGAATGAAAATTAACATAGCACCACTGAGTATAAACAGGGAAATAGAGACATCCAGATACCTGGAAATCCCATAGTCATGGTAGTAATGTGAAGGGGAAAAAAAAGGGGTTTTGTCTCTAGGCACTCATGTGACCAGTCATTCCTTTCTGGGACTGATTTTCTACTGCCTTCTCTGGCCCCCTATGTGGTGAAGCTGTTGGCACCGAAATCTGGAAAAAGAAGCTGCAGGAAGGGAGGTGGACATGTGGTGTGAGAGGCCTCTTCTTGTTCCCCGGGCCTGGGCCATGACGTATGGTTTCATGTGCTGTGTGGGCTTGAATCAGCAGTCCAACTCCATGGTCAGAAAGAGGCTGTGTTGATTGTTTCATGGGAGATACAAATATCGAATCATTATGTTCATACACCTGAAACTAATAAAATGTTAATTGTGCCTCAATTCAGAAAAAGAAGAGAAGAAGGAAGCTGAGCATGACACCACGTGCCAGTGGGCCTCAGGTGGGTGGTCAGCTCGGATCTTTGTTGCAACACCTTGCCTCAGTTGGCTCCAGGGCTTAGGCAGTTCCCCTGGCCTGGGACTCTGACTGCCGAGGCTGAAGAGCCGAGCACCTGCGGTCCCACCCATGCCAGTGACTGAGGGCCCCAAGCTCTGCTTCTATCCTGTAGCCTCATTCTAGCCCCGCTTCGCCCCTTGGGGTTGATGCCTCACAGTATCTGCTCCATTTTCAGCTTTGGTTGCATCCCTTTATGTTGCCTGTCCTCATCCCCCAAGAGCCCAGGCCGGGCTCCCACTTGTTTGGAGAGGAGGAGGCTTGGACACAGGTGACACAGAGGAGCACTGGCGAGGCAACAGGTGGCCCTGTTTCCCTGGATTAGCTCGAGCCCAATGACCAGACAAGACCCCTAAGAGCAACCTCACCTCATTACGTACACTTTCAGTCATCTAAAATGATGGGCTTTTGTTCTCGGTAGAGGTGTGTGGTGCGTGTGTGTGCATGCGCGTGTGTGCGTGCGTGCATACACACGTGTGTTTCCAGTCATTTGGGTAAAAATAGGAACGTTATACTCAGGTGGTAATGAATGTGAAATGAGGACTTAGCATCTCATATGGCACAAATGACTAAATGGAAGCCCCGAGCCCCTCCTTGTGGAACACAGGTTCAGCAAGAGCTACTGTAATAGTGTTTGGTTAATGTCAGCTCAGCATTAAATTTACATTATACTCTTGCAAAGAAGCTCCAACATTACCTGTTAATAACCAAGGCAGTACGTGGGCTTAGACAGACTTGTTCATTTTGCACATGAACTAACACTGCAGCTTGCTGATGAGGGATCATGTGAGCTTGGAGATCCAGCGTGCCAAAAGGTTCTTTGTATGAAATAAAAATTCTGGTCAGTGAAGGTCAGTTTCTCTACTCAGGCGAGAACAATGTTGTTTCCCTTCTAATCAGACACACGCAGTGTTTGAAGAATCCAGGGACCCCACGTAAGTGACACACAGCCCGAGTCTGGGCAGCTCCTCATGCAAGAAATGAATAATCCCTAATAAAGGCTCCAACAACCCTGGCTTCTTTCTGTACTGTAATCAGTTGCTTTAATAGTATGCCCTTGAGTGCCTCACAGGGAAAATGCTATAAAGTTAAGTTATTTTCCTTATCTTGCTTCAGGGAGGGCTGAATGGGTCCAATCAGTCCTCCCCCATGTTGTATTTGATTCCGCCATAAAGACCACTGGAGTCAGCCTCAGTTTGTTGAAAAGCCGGCATTCCCTTTCTCTTTCAGGGTGATCCACACCTCTGAGCAGCAGTGGACTTGAAACAGCAGGAGTCACCATCTTTATTGTTAGGCTGTGGAATTTGTTTTAGGCACATTCTAAATCCAGTCTTAGGCCTTTTACTTTTTTTTTTTTTTTTGTCTGTGACAAAGGTGACCCAATTGTGCTTCTTTGATATGATGAACACAGCTCTTTTTGCTCATATCACAGAGGCATGTAACAAAATACAAAGGATAAAATTGTGTCTATATGTAATAAGGACACAAGTTTCATGACTAAATTCAATGACATAATCAAAAAGGTGCTGTCCTCTCCCAGTCATGAGCTAACAGACAGAGACTGCCTTTCAGAGTATTTTTTTAGAATGCTGAGATACTGTTCAAAAATAATAGAGCTAATGAAAATGTCACATTGACAGAGTAGCCCATATTAAGATTTTACTTCAAGAAGGCATGATTCAGTGAGTGTGACATTGACAGCAATAGTGTTAGGGTTTACAGAGTTAGTAAAATATTCTAAGAAGAGTATTAGAGAGTTCCAATTGGAGTATATCGTTTTTCATTTATTTCTAAAACTAAGGGGACTCCAGTGTTCAGAATTGCAGCCTTAATATCTTATTTCTGCCTAGGAGAGGTATAGGGAGCTTTTTTTCATATCATACTCTAATATAATATTCTCCTATAGTGCTTACAAAGAAAAAAAGTTAATTTAACAATGTGGTAAAATGCATGTGCCTTAGGACATTTGGAAGATACACAGGTAGTAAAATTACATAATGCTAAGTAAGGCATTTCTCAGTAAACAAATACGCCATGTTTAAGTGATTAAGTACATGAGAAAAGGTAGAGATGGAGACTAATAAAGGAAAGAGAACTAATTTTAAATAGAATGGTTGTAGCATCACTAAAGACTCAGCTCTCTGGGTTGGGTGAACAAATATTTCAGCAAATCTGGAATGAATAGCATGTCTGTTTACTATGACAGGTTTTATTTGTCTTGGGTGCAACCAAGACCACATGCTGTGTTTTGTCATGTTGGAAATACCGAAGCAGATTTCCATTGTGAATGTGAATTTTTTTTTAAAGCCTTTAACATCTCAACTCAGCTAGGTAAAAGCAGTAAGTTCTTTTCCTTACCAGCGAGACATCAGTAAATCTTAAACCCCTCCACCAGAAGCATGTAGGTACAGTTCACTATCCTGGTGATAGTCTTAGGTCACTGCCATAGAGGGCCTGATCCTTCTCATTTCTAAGATCTGTGGTTCTGTCTTTAACGAAACTAATATTTTGTTTCCTTTCTCCTTCATATAGTACACCTTTTTAAATTCCATTCCCCAGGAAGATGTGCCACTGTGGGTGTAGGGCCTTCCCAACCTACACCCAACCTGGTTTTGGTTCCCAAAACCAACGGGGGAGAAATTGTTACCTAGAGTAAACATGGCAAACAGAGACCTTCCCTCCTCATTTATATCATGTGTAGACAAAGCCATGCTTGGAAGCTGTTGTTTTCAACCACATTTACGTACTGGAGTTGTTGATTCTGCTGAATTTATAGAAAATGTGTATGCCAGGGCTTACCACTTGGTTGAGAGTAGCACAGCGTACTGTGAAACTGTTTAGATCTACTTTCCATCTTGGAATAATGCTGAGTAGCAGATCCTTGCACAGTGCTCATCACGTTCCCTCCTATGCGTTAGGGAGATCACTCAGTTAGCAGGGAGATCCAGGGACAAGTGGAAGGCTACCAGTTTAAGAGTGAAGGAAAGATTATTGTGTTACAGATCAGAATCCAATCTTTTTGTCCTCTGGTCTTTACATTAGTTTGACATGAGATGGTATTTTTCTCCAATATCATATAATTCTGTTTGAATGAGTTTAAGACTAATCTTACACTAGGAAACCTAGTCAGCAGTAGAGATTAGCACATAATTAATAAGAGTCATGCTCTGTGGAATAGAGCAGGCAGAGATATGAGTTGGTGGTGAAAGGGTTGGGACCAACCGTAGTGCCCATAGTCTTGTGGGCACCCTGAGGAACACTAACCTTTAGCTATGACATGTGATCTGCTTAATTAGTGACCACTGTGCACAATGAGTATCTGATCAGGGTTAGAGGTGAGACAAAGAGGTAGAGAAAGACTCACTCCAATACCTTAAATATTCAAACGAATATCTGAACACCTACTATGTGCGAAGTTAATTGCAGATGCTTGGGGACACTGGGGTGAGAAAGTACCTGCCCCTATGGCACTCACATTGTAGTAGAAGAGACACAGAGGTAAATAAATAGTTTCAGGCAGTAAAAGATAAAAGAAAACTGGGGCGCCTTGGTGGCTCAGTCTCTTAAGCATCCTATTACAACTCAGGTCATGATCTCGCAGTTCATAAGTTTGAGCCCCGCGTCGGGCTCTGTGCTGACAGCTTGGAGCCTAGAGCCTGCTTCCAATTCTGTGACTCCCTCTCTCTCTGCCCCTCCCCTGCTTTCTCACTCTCTCTCTCTCTCTCTCAGGAAATGAGTAAACATTAAAAAAAAAAAAAAAGATAAAACTATAGTGAAGCATAAGGATGCAGTGTGGTGGGCTAGTCAACCTTGGTAAGGCAGTCACTAAAGCATGACCCAGGACAAATGAGAAGCTACCTAAGAGCTTTTTATGCAAAAGGACATCGAGTGCAGAGATCCTGATGAAGAAATGATCTTTGGGTATTCAAGGAACAAAAGAGAATCTCTGTGGCTGCAGCGTGCCAAGATAAGGAAGGGAAGGTGAGGTGAAGTTGGAGAGAAAGAGTAAAGCAAAGTTAAAAAATGGATATCCCAGGAATGAATTCGTCTTGAGAATATTGATTAATGATAAGTCAACAGTGCATATGTGTTTTAAAAGTGAAATTACCATATTTGTAGTTTTAAGGACAAAGCTGGAGGCTCAGTAGAATAACTAGGAATAAGTAGGCTGTCTTATGTCGAGAAAAGTAGCAAGATGGGGGAGCTTCAAAGCCTAGTGTTTGACATGCTGCTATTACCAAGCTGTTCGTATTGGAGTATCTCCAGTAGTAACACCAGTACATTTGTGTATGTTTTAAAAGACGATGGCAATCTCCTTTTAAAATACTGAAGGAGTTGAGTAGATCTTTGTTTCTGACAAGTCAACTCGACCCAATTCTCCCCTATAGTTCCTCTTACTACTGTTCTGTGTTTCCCCATCTTTTGCAGCAGGGGGTGGGGGAGGGGGATATGGATATCCTAAAAAACAGCCTTAACCTTCATTTGGGGATTTGTGCTGCTTAATTACTGTTTCCTTTACCATGAAGGTGGCTGTGTGTCATTGAAAGCTTGCCAATAAGATAAGCTATCTCTGCAAATAAAAACCATCTCAGGAAACCTCCACATTTTAGGGAATCAGGATGCTGGCACAATCTGCAGGTGAAATTTAATTTTGTATTCAAATGAACAAACCCATGCAGTTTGCTTGCAGAAACCAAGTGATTAGGCACACAGCTCATCCATAAATATGGATATTTTCCCATTCTAAGTTCTGTTTTGTTTGGAATACACTGAATGTTCAGGCAGTGTGGAGACTTGCCAAACATCTGGGCCTCTCTGACACTCCTGGACTCCAAGAAGTTCTCAAGTCTTTAAATTCCATCAGAGGCTTGCAGCTTACTGTTCATATTATAAACAGCAAAATCTAGGACACGTAAGTTTACTGGTCTATTTTTCTTTTGGCAGAGTTAAGATGCTCTGGTTTCAAGGAAATAGCATGCAACTTGCCAAATACTCCTTTCGACTCCTCTTGAGAAATCGTTCTGCCTCTAAGACTGTTCTGCCTGTGCTGACCTTATTTACAAAGGTACAGAGTGAAAAAGTAAAATTACTACTTCAAAAACAAAAAGTATTAGAATGTTGGATGAAGAGAATTGTACATTGAAGAAAGGGGAAAAAAGTTGACAGAAAAGCAGTGGAACAAACTTTCCGCAGACCTGCTCCTCCAGTTTTCAGATCCACTTAGAACCGTACTACTCTCTTTTCTTTTCATGTTTGAGAGAGAGAAAGCATGTGTGCGTGAGCAGGGGAGAGGCAGAGGGAGACAGAGAGAGACGGAGAACCCCAAGTAGGCGCCACACTGTCAGCATACTCTCTTTTCTACCCAGATACCTCACTGTCTCACCATTTTCAGGGAGTAAACTAATATATTTAATAGTCATTTGATCCCTATGTCAGAAGAAAGAACTATCAGAATAGATGATGTTTATAAATATATCACTTAGAAATACAGTTAATTCTTTTCATTCGTGGTAGCTATGTTCTATGAAGTCACCACAAACACTGAATTAGTGAACACCAAACCGTTCCTCCCAGGGGAAATACAAGGTTTGATTCCTGTGAGTTTCTGGTCACAACATTTTTGTCAACTGATCAATACATAATCTTGTTTGATGTATGTTTCTATTTAAAGACACTTTATTTAATATATATTGTTGATTCATCAACGTCAAATTCATGGCCAAGAGCACCACATCTCATGCCTGAACAAAGTTTATATAACACAATATTTTCTCTGTAAGGCACATCACAGCTTTCTTGTGTTTAGAAACACTAGAAAGCACTTCAGCAGTGTGCGGGGACCATTCTAGGTGGCAAAATCAACAAAAAGTACAAACATGCAAAAAGCATGGCCGTCAGTAGATCATGAAAAGGACACTTGTTGACAGTAGGAGACCTGAAACAATAAGGGGGACCACTGTTTTGTTTGACCTCAGCTGGGAATGGACACTTTTGAGTGACTCAGATTTTTCACTTCTCTGTGCAAGTCCTCAAATATTTTTGAATGACCACAGAAGCACCACAAATAAGTTTCAATGATAAGCAACTTTGCAAATAGTAAAGCTACAAATAACAAGGATTGACTGTACTTGTTTTCTAATCCCTAACACTAGTTTGAAGCCACCACTGTTTAAAATTTTTAAGGGGCGCCTGGGTGGCGCAGTCGGTTGAGCGTCCGACTTCAGCCAGGTCACGATCTCGCGGTCCATGAGTTCGAGCCCCGCGTCAGGCTCTGGGCTGATGGCTCAGAGCCTGGAGCCTGTTTCCGATTCTGTGTCTCCCTCTCTCTCTGCCCCTCCCCTGTTCATGCTCTGTCTCTCTCTGTCCCAAAAATAAATAAACGTTGAAAAAAAAAATTAAAAAAAAAAATTTTTAAGAGCTTTTTCCCCCTGAAATTTATAATACAAACATTGCTGAATTTCCTTTTGCTAGTTAACATTTCTTTGTGTGACCCATAATCAAAGAAAGAAATAAAGTACAGGGTAATGGACTTAACTTTAGTGAATAATAGTCCTGATTCAAGCAAAAAAGCTCTCTTGTTTATTAGGTTTTTCAGATTTCAGGCATTTTAGCAATCTGAAAATATTTGATGGCTGTCTAATAGTAAAGTTTAAGTCATTTTTTAAAATTGAATTTCTTGTTGAGGCTATAGTTTATAATTCTCTTTATATCCATAAGTATATAATGCATTGTTGGAAATTATGGAATAAAAATATTTCATCATCTGTGTCCATATATGCATATGAGAATTAACCACAAAAATAAAATAACCCCTTAAGGCTAATGGTGCTCATTCGGCCTAACAATTCTGCATTATTTGTCAGTATGAACAAAAGACAAGTTAGCCAAAAACATTTGCAAAAAAAAAAAAAAAAGAAAAAAGGAAAAAACCACACTAATTTTCCATTTAGCTTAAAATTTGTAATGAATCCTTGATTCAGGTCATTAGGCATATAATTGGCCAATTAGATTGGCCATATGGCATATATTGGCCATAAGATTGGCCAATCCCTGAGTCATTCATAGGGAAGAGGGATAGGATGTATTGATGGACTCAGCCTAAGTCAATAGGGAAGAGGGACAAGATGTGCTGATGGACTCAGCCTAAGTCAATCGGGGAGAGGGAGAGGATGTGCTGATGGACTCAGCCTAAGTCAATTGGGGAGAGGGAGAGGATGTGCTGATGGACTCAGCCTAAGTCAGTCGGGGAGAGGGAGAGGATGTGCTGATGGACTCAGCCTAGGTCAATCGGGGAGAGGGAGAGGATGTGCTGATGGACTCAGCCTAAGTGAACTGTTCCACCCTTCTTGTTCAGGGATGACGTCAGCAACTGCTGAGAGCGGGTTCTGTGACGCAAAAGCACAGAATTCCTGCTACCAGAAAGGGGAATGGGATGGCCAACCCAACAAATGTCCACTGTATTTCAGGGACAGAGTGAACAAGTGATCTTTTGGTGTCACGGAAAGTCCTAGATAAGGATGTTTGAATGGTCCAGACCACTGGTCTTTTTCCGTTCACAGGCCTCTTTAAAATTTGATGAACCTTTCCTTACAAAAATACATATACACATGATAACTTGCTCAGATTTTCATATTTACAAAAACAGAAAACATGATCAAGGTTCTATGGAGTTTTTTATTATAAAAGCAAAATGTTGGTATATTTGGTCCTTCTGTAGTTTAGCTTGTTCCTGTTTTGCTTCTGCTTTTAAAATCCTTGGTTGGGGGCATCTGGGTGGCTAAGTTGAGTGTCCAAATTCAGCTCAAGTCTTCATCTCATGGTTCATGAGTTCAAGCCCCACCTTGGGCTGTATGCCGACAGTGTGAAGCCGGCTGGGGATTCTCTGTCTCTCTCCCTTTCTCTCTGCCCCTCCCCAACTCTCATGCTCTCTCTCTTGCTCTCTCAAAATAAATAAGTAAACTTTAAAAATAAATAAATAAAATCCTCTGTTGGGGGTGCCTGGGTGGCTCAGTTGATTAAGCATCTGAATCTTGATTTCAGTTCAGGTCATGGTCTCGTGGTTTGTGGGATCAAGCCCCACATCGGGCTCTGCGTTTACAGCACAGAGCTTGCTTGGAATTCTCTCTCCCCCTCTCTCTCTGCCCCTCCCATGTTCACGTGAGCTTGTACACTCTCTCGCTCTTTCTCAAAATAAATAATAAAAAAAAATGTTGATTTTTTGTAACTTTCTCAGAAAATTTCACATGATTATCTTGAAACATAACAGACTATCCATAATCTGTTTATTGATGATGCTCATAATAAATGATGAGCCTAATTCTCTGAAGCAGGAAGTCAGGGCCAGAAAGACCCTTCTGAAGAAAAACTGCCTTTTGAGGATCTGGGTCCTTATTTTGAAACAAGCTGGGAGTTAAGCTGGAGGAGGGGCCTTTCTTTTATATAACAGCTCACCTCTTCCTGTCATGTTAAAAAGCAGGTTTTATATAAGCATCAGTAACGTTGAGTCTATTTTCAGGTCGTGCAAGAGAACCTATAGCTAGTCGCTGTTCATAGAGTCTCGGGCTGAGAAGATTTTAAAATCTGCCAGAGATCCATAGCATTCTAAACAGATTTCTCTACTAGGTGGTTAAAGAATACAAACAACAACAGGCACTAAAAGTTGCTTGCTCCTATAGTGGAGAATTAACCTGGGACATTTATTACTGATGCTTGTAATGAGAAAAAAGGAAAACCATTGAAGAGTTGGTACAGTCATGACCAAAGTAAATAGAGATTTCTCCCTTTTTGAAGGTGGGGCAATCACTATCTAACTCCATCTCAGTGAGTTTATTCCTGTGGACTGATGAGGAAAATCAGGCAGGCAAAGCTCAGCACCTCCAAAACCAGACTCTCAGCTATTATGGTCATGTTAGCCAGGCCAGAAAAGTGCTCCTGACATAGGAAGGACAAAGCCCTTGGACTAGAGTCAATGAAAGATAATCTTCCCCAATATGAATTAGATAAAGCCAGTAACAAAAAATATAAGCATTTAAATTATGGTGTGTTTGTGTATGTATCTATGTTTACACATATATACTAAATCTAGATGCTTAATTTGTTACACATGTATGTGTATGTATATGTGATATGTACATATTAATGTACACACACATACATGTGTAACAAATGTAAGCATCTAAATTTAGTATATATGTGTATACATTTATGTATAGGTAGATTTATTAATTGTGAAAAATCAAAACTACTAAAAAGTGCTGACAGCCCGTTTACCGTGAAACTCTAGCTATTTATAGGATTCTATGGCAATGTTTTGCTTTGGAAATAAAACAGTATAACTAACCTGGTGAAAAAACAAATCCTTTAAAATAAACATAATCTGCTTCTTGTGGTTTTTGTTGGGCTACATGTCATTCCTTGGGTTTAATGGCTTTATTTTTTCCTTCCTGTAGGATCCATGCCCCCTTTGTGATGAAGCCAAGGAAGTGCTGGAGGCTTATAAAAACAGGGTAACACCAGTTTCCCCCTCCGCTATCTGCAAGTAGAGCATTCCTATCCAACCTTCATATGCCAAAGTGGTCAGAAGCAAAGGAGCATTTAACGTTAATTTATGTAGAAAAAATTTTTAGCATTCCCAGACCCAAAATATAACCTCTCTCAGGCTTTCCCGATACTTCAGGACACATCTTGCTAAAGGATGCACAGAATAAACCGAGGTAAAGCACAGATGCTCACAGACACAGTTCAAAGCTCTCGGGGCTGGATGTTGGATGCTGCCGTAGGTTCGCGGGGAAGGAGCTTGGCGGCACCACTCTCGCTGCTCACGGTGCGCCGTGACTCTAGAATGGCCAAACGCTGAGCACTTTTTTCACCTTTCACCTTTTTTCATGAAAGCAAAAATCCCTTTCCAATTTTTTTTTTCAGGTAGCAAAACAGGTACTAATGTAGGTCTTTCATAACAGCCAAGTGGCCTGATGCACACTTTCAAAAAGCTGGGGAAACCTGCCTACCAGAGTGTGGCTTTATGTACATGGAATGGAGAGCGTAGGTAGTATAGAGTGTTTGCCTGGATCCTTTCTTTAGGAAGAAATTAAATGATTTTTCATTTAAATTTTCTTTCTATTCTTCAGAGAGAGATTTCAGTGCTAATTTCCACAAAACTCATTACCCCGAAGTGTTTTTCTCTGAGCAGTGCTGGTTTTCTTACTCTGACTCTTAATATGAATCAAAGCTAACTAGCAGGTGCCATGTTGATGCTTTCTTTAAACTTTTGTCCGCATTCCTTTTACCTTACTCTGTCATTTCCATCGAGGTGTTTTCCTGCAGCAAACCATGACACCTTTCCCGTTCTCACATGCAAAGCACATCTGTCTTGATTCTCAGCCTCCCGGTCGGGACGTATTTTATTTCACTGGAAATGGAGTAGTGACCTGACGCTGAATGTAAACAGGTGTGGCAGAAAAATGGCAAAACAGAGAGTTAAGGAATATAATGAAATCAATCAAGTTGTGGAAATCAGGGACATGAGATCACTTGGGACCTCAGACCACAGCAAACCCCTCCACATGAGAGCAAGTCTGGGCATCAGGTTGGCACTGTGGCTGTTGTATCATTCCGTGGTCTCCAAAATTCAGAGCTTTAGTCTGTCTCTGTTTCAGTTTATTTTACAGGAGGTGGACATCACACTTCCAGAAAACTCTGCTTGGTATCAAAGGTATAAATTTGACATCCCCGTCTTTCATTTGAATGGCCAGTTTCTGATGATGCATCGAGTAGACATCTCAAAACTTGAAAAGCAGCTCCAGAAACTTGAGCAGCAAGGTTTATGATCCTCCACCCTCTCTGTCCAGATGGCATCTTCCTGAGGACATGACTGTGGCCTTTCACACACCCTACAGACGTTCTAGACCAGGTGGTGCCCAATAAATGGTGACATTACTTTTCCAATTGGTGGCTGTACCAATGTGGGAATGGTTTACCTGTGGGCATTTTATAAAATAAGAGGAGTGTATTGGCAGCGAAGAGGATGATGGAGGGTGGGAGAGGTCTGTTTGTTTTATTTATTCTTCCTTTTTGTATTAATATGGAAGCATTTCACATGCACACTGGATGGTACAGTTTATAGGAAGAAGGCTCTGCATCCCTGCTGCTGCCCTAAGGGCTTAACTTTTTAATGAAAGAATAAATGCTCTTCTACTCAGTAGATAAAGTGAAATGTGAATTGTTAATAACTGTGCACAGTCAATAAAAGGATGTTTTAACAAATACATCTGCATGAAGCCTATTTCAGTGGGATTTAATAATACCTGTTTAAAATTAGAATTCATTTTTTGGGGGGTAGAAGAGAGTAATTATCCTAGTGAAAAAGACTTCATTTGAGAAAGACAAAAGAAGGATTTAAACCTCCAAAATGTATATAAGAATCTTAACATGCTTTACACGTAGTCAGTGAATTGATTCATAATATTTGAGGGCTGCCTTGGATAGTTATTCACTCGTCATCAATTGAGTTAATTCAAATTGTAAAACAGTATCAGGTTTTAATATCTTGGAGAAAATTCACTTCTGGACATAACTGGATAGCTATGTCATCTAAAGACAATATTCTTCACCATTTAGGTAAAGTATTAAAAATGTGGTTGTGTACCCTGACTTATATTTAGGCAGGTTCGACCAATAAAGCAACGGCTTCGCTTTAAAACAAAATTGCCTTTTTCTCTTAAAATCACGTCACTGTAATTTCATCTATAATGAAATTCTTTTGTGAACTATTTTAATGAATTTGGATATTGTGAGTCACTTGGCTAGATTTTAATTTGAACAGTATGATTTAGTCTCAGAAATTGTAGAATATTAGAGCTGGCCAACTTTATACACGGTCTAGTCCCACCCCTTCATTTCATACACAATGAGAAATCTGACATTCAGAGAGTTTCAGGGACTTAGCCTAAGGTAATGTAGCCAGTCAGCTGTTGGACCAGGTCTTGCTACCCACCCTGAATTTCCAGTGCTACCTGGGCTCACTGTAGGGACCTCCTTGTATTATGTCACATACAACATCCTCGATGATTCTGTACTCAACACAGATTTGGAAGCAACTTAAAAAGCCTTCCAAAGTGACAAGAGGGAAAAAAAAAAACATTACAATTGAATAGCACTGTTTATAATTTACAAATTTCTGGGACACATCTTATTTGATATTATTTGTTGAGCCCTGTGGCAGGCAATATTCTAGGATGACCCCAGCAAACCCTCACCCTCGTATAATTCCTTCCCCCTTTGAGTGTGGATGGAACTCACTGAATATGATGAAATATCACTGCTGTGTTTATGTTACATCATATGGCAAAACGAAGATCATCCTGGTTGGGCCTGATCTCATCAGGTGAGCCCTCTTAAAGCAGAGTTCCCTCTGGCTGGTTGCAGAAGAAATCCGAGATATGCTCCAGCTGGCCTAAGCATCAGTGTTGTGAACTGCCTAGTGGGGCCACATAGCAAGAAACTGTGGGTGGCTGCTAGGAGCCGAGAGTAGTTATTGGTCAACAGCTGGCAGGAAAATGTGGACATCAGTCCTACAGCTTCGAGAAATGAATTCTGTCAACAATCAGTGAGCCTAGAAGAGGATCCTGAGCTCCATATGAGAACCGGAGCCTTGCATAACACCTTGATTTCAGCTGAGACTGTGATGAGAGAATCCGGCCACACCATGCACATACTTCTGACCTGCAGAAACTGAGATAATATGGGTGCCTGGGTGGCTCAGTCAGTTTAGTGTCCTATTTCCCCTTAGGTCATGATCTCATTGATCGTGAGTTCCAGCCCTGCATTGGGCTCTGCACTGAAAAGTGAAGAGCCTGCCTGGGATTCTCTCTCTCTCTCATTCTCTCTCTCTCTCTCTCTCTCTCTCTCTCTCTCTCTCTCTCTCTCTCCTCTCTCTGCCCGTCCCCCACTTTCTCTCAATCTCTCTCAAAAATAAATAAACTTAAGAAAAAAAAAGAATCTGAGATAAACGTGTGTTGTTTCAAGCTACTAAGTTCATGGTCAATTGCTGCACAGCTATAGAGATCTAAGAGAAGTCCCTACAACACTGAAGCACGATGGCAGGTGGTGGGAGGTGGTGGGAGCACAATAATGAATGAGTCTATGTCTTAGACCATCACTGTCTCCTGGGGAGCAGGGAGAGGCAAGTTAATAAAGCAGTGATGGCTAGAACTGAGACATGTATAAAATGGCAAGGCAGCCAGATGGGGAATGTAGCAAGAAATCTTCACATAAAATTAGACTAGGATTTGATGGTTGAATAGGAGCAATAGAGTGGGGCTGGGAATAAGGAGCATGTTCCATTTGAAGGAACAGCATGTGGAAAATAAGAATATGCAAGGGCATGGCATGTTTAGAAAGTTGCAGGTGGTTTTGTGTGCCTGGAGTAAAGAACATGCAGCCAAATAGATTTGGGGTCTACACTGCGAGGGACCTCAGGTAATGTGGTTTTTCCCCCTTGTAACCATGTCCTCCTTTACTTCTTGCCCTCATCCACAGTAAGCCCTTTGGGTTCAGGATCCTTCAGGGGTATCTGGCCTCTCTATCCCATCCTCCTTGGTCCTTATTGTCCTCAAGCATGCTAAGCTCAGCAGTACTCTCCAGCAACCCTGTGGGACATTCACATCTTCAAGGCCAATGAGGAAGGGGGCCATAGGCAAGACGGCCCATTTGTGTGGCTGCAGACATCCTGAGAGCTATGTGTCCTCTGTGTCCTAGGGTTGCTGATCCTTCTCCTGGGTCACCAGGGAGAGAAGTTCCGAGAGTTTAGAGTCTGCTGAGCTAAAAGAGAACCCATGGCCTGGCCAGAGACCCTGGGAGTTTGTTCTTTCGGAGCACTTCCTGCCTAAGTATAAGCATCTGGCTATAGGTGTACAGGAAGTACAGAGGCTTCATCCAAACAACACATTTCTGACATTAGATTTTCAAACAAGTAGGGGCGCCTGGGTGGCTCAATTGGTTAAGCATCTGACTCTTGATTTCAGATCAGGTCATGATCTCACAGTTGGTGAGATCAAGCCCTACATCTGGCTTTTTGCTGACAGCAAGGAGCCTGCTTGGGATTCTCTCTCTACCTCTCTGTCAAAATTAATAAAAAACATTAATAAAAAAAAAAAAGAATTTCAAACAAGTAAATAAAAACCCGTATACTTTCAGGGTGTTAAAGTGTTGGCTGACACACC
This sequence comes from Prionailurus viverrinus, assembly GCF_022837055.1. Lineage (NCBI taxonomy): Eukaryota > Metazoa > Chordata > Mammalia > Carnivora > Felidae > Prionailurus > Prionailurus viverrinus. The sequence continues at coordinate 105,181,236 of NC_062561.1, read as the reverse complement.
ATGAAAACAGTAGATGTTACATTCCAAAGGAGTTACTGCATCACATAAACACTGCTGGAAACTGACAAGACAGGATATCTGGAGGATTTTTGTTTTTCTTTTTTAAGTAAAGTGTTCTTTCACTTCTCACTAAAGTAAAAGGTTGCAGTCACCTAATGTCAAGAGAAAGGGACGTGCGGGGGACTCGTCAGAAAGCCTGATGTGTGTCCCAAGGTAGTAGGGAGAAAGAACGCAGCGGTCTAACACCCTGCTGGCAAGTCACGTGAGAGACGAACTAGCAAGCCGCTCCGACTGCGGAGTGTAGACCTGCCATCGCTCTGAGCTTCCCCAGAAGAATAGATCAGATGTGGGCCCAATGTGAGAGAGGGCAGGCTGGGGGAGCCTCAGGAGAGAAGCAGGGATAGAATCCTAGGCTCCTTGGGGCTGAGGAAGCAAGCAGCTATTGAGATGGAGAGTGCATGTGCCGAAATCAAGGGAACTGCAGGTGAAACATCTCCCAAAACCCCGCAAAGGCCCCTGTGAAATGTCTACTGTAAATGTCTACCAGGCCTGGGAGGCTGGAAGCCAGCTCACAACTTCACCACTCAGTGACAACACTCCTGCCCCTGACCACGTTTTCTGCCTTTCCCCATCCCAGTTCTACAAGAACCAGAGCTTCCAGGAGCAAGGAAAGAAGGCCTTCCCCTTCCACAGCTTCCCACCAGCACATGGCTTCACACTACCCTGCAGGTAAGACAACTTTAAAGCAAGTACTAACTTTTGATTTTTGACATAGCAACAGACACATTAACCACAGTTTAAAGTGGACACGGTGGGGCACCTGGGTGGCTCAGCTGGTTGAGCAACTGAGTGTCCAACTTCAGCTCAGGTCGTGAACTCGTGAGTTCGAGAGTTCGAGCCCTACACTGGGCTCACAGCTGTCAGCCTGTCAGCAGGGAGCCCTCTTCGGATCTTCTGTCCCTTTCTCTCTGCCCCTCCCCAACTTGCGCTCTCCCAAAAATAAGTAAATATTTAAAACAATAAAAATAAAAATAAAGTGACCACAGGACTTTCTGCTGGCTGAGAATACTCGGAAGAATCCTGACACTTACTACAGTTTTTATTTTTTATCCTGAACAGAGTAAGAAATCCCACCACTGAATACATTTTATAAGGATAGTGGGAGACATAAATAAAGATGCTTTCTGATTGTATTCCACATTCAGAGTATTGATTATATGTGCCTAATGTTGTTTTTTTACCTATAGATATTCTGTCAATCTACTTATTAATTCACATTTGAGACAGGAATGTGGTCATGTGACTAAGAATCCTGGAGGGCTTTAGTAAACCCTCTGTTCCACTAGCTGAAAAATAGAAAGGTAGATATCTAGAAACACAGCATCTAATAGGTAGTTTGATTATCCCCCTGTTGATAAGTATTAGACAATGTTCAGTAATTATTATAGTTGTTTTCATACTTTTCCTTTCTGAAATTATGTTTGCAGGCATCAATTTGTTTTTACATAAAGACTAATTTTGACTCAAGAAGCTCATCATAATATTCTCCCACTTCCAAAGTAAATACCAATATAAACTTTTTTTTTTCCTAAGCTAATGCTTTAAAAAGGAGTGGGGGGCACCTGGGTGGCTCAGTCAGTTAGGCATCTAACTTCAGCTTAAGTCATGATCCCACGGTTTGTGAGTTCAAGCGCTGCACTGGGCTCTGTGCTGACAGCATGGAGCCTGCTTGGGATTCTCTCTCTGCCTCTCTCTCTCTCTCTCTCTCTCACTTTCTCTCTCACTTTCTCTCTCAAAATAAACATTTAAACAATAAAAGGAAATAAAAAGGAGTGGAATAAACAATTGCTGCTCTTGGTTACAGTGTTGCTTTCTCCAGATGTCTCATACAACATTAAAAGGGCTTACTGGAAAACATCCTTTTGGCCAATTTATTGCAGGAAGCAGGGGCTCACTCAGACTAGGGTTGTTCTGTTTGTTGATAATAATGCAGCAACTCATGGAAATCTGACAACAAGAATCACAGTGGGGCCCGGCTGCAGGAAATAGTCTTGGAGAGCCGCAGAAACGGAGGCAGCACCGTTGACACGGTGCCTCAGCCTCTTTCTTTCCCCTCCTGACTCACCAGCTCCCCTCCTTCCTCACAGTATCTGCTTTCTCATCACTGCAGCTTGCCCGTGCCCATCATTTCTGCTGATCCTTGTGTTCAGCAATACAGGGGTCTGAGTCTCCAGCTTCGTTATTCTGAAATCCCAAAAGAGGGATTTTACTCGGCTTGTTATTTACTAGCAGCCACCCAAGTCGTGTCAGCTGGCTGGGACTATCGCCGAAGCCACCCTTGGATCACGTGCCCATCCTTGATCCAGTCAGCTCGGGGAGCCAAGGTGAGGTGGTGAGCAAATCAGTCACTGCCCACTCAGCAGAGACTGAAAGGATGGCTGGTAATGATCGATCACGCAGCAGGTTTGAGAGCATGTCACTCCATCATATTCAAGAGAAGTCAAGAGGAACAGTTTCTAAGTTGATTTATGTCCTACTCATGGGAGTAATGAGGACTTGAACCAGGGCAACGGGAGTTAGACAGAAAGAGGTATCAAGACGCATTTCAGAGAGAGGTTGACAAATCTTCATGACTGACTGGAGAGGTGTGGGGGAGAGAGAGCAGAAGACAGCATGAAGTCTGAGATGACCGCCAGCCGTCTTGCTGTGGCTACTGGGTAAATCCTAGCACGTACTTTTCTTTGAGACAGAGAGCATAAAAGGAAGGGAGGTTAGTTTTTGGTTGTGCTTGGTGGATGGGAAAGGTGGGACAAGGTGAATTTGCCATGCCTGTGGGATATCCAGTAAAGATTAAAGTTGGAAGTTCAAATCAGAGGTTTGGGCTGGAGGTGCAGATCCGAGAGTCCCCATAATATGGCCGGAACTGCATCCATCTAGCATGGGCAGAGAAAAGTGAGCTAGGACTAAGCCCAGGGAAATACCAAACTTGACCATATGGACAGAGGAAAAACCAGGAGAAGAAAAAGAATAAGACGAGTGGGGAAAGGTCATCTAATTTGTATTCTTTGCTGCCTTTGATTATATGATAATACCACGCTCTATTCTATGCAGTGAGGACACAGCAGCAGATGGACAGCCAAGGGTCCTACTCAGGGGCTTGCATTCTAAAGGGAGAGATAAGCAACAAAGTTATCTCATCAGTGGAGAAGAGCCATTTCTTGACAGTCAGAAAAGGGAATTTTCCCCAGACTAGGTGACAGTATCTAATGTCAAAAGAGCTAGGATGAGGAATTAAAAGAAGATGACAATGGACTTGAAAATTAGTATATCAATGCTGTGTTAGGCTGAATAACGCCCCCCCAAAGGTATCCAGGCCCTAATTCCCTAGAACCTATGAATGTTACCTTATATACAAAGGGTCTTTGCAGATGCCATTAAGTTAAGGATCTTAAGATAGGGAAGCTACCCTGGATTATGGCAGGTGGGTCCTAAATCTAACCACGAGTGTCCCTGCAAGAGGGAGACAGAGCAACTACAGAAGATGAAGTATGAGATATGACAAAAGAAGCAAGAGGCTGGGATGATACAAGAAAGGGTCATGAGCCAAGGAACGCAAGTGGCCTCCAGAAGCTAGAAAAGACAAACAGATTCTCCCCTAGAGCTTTCAGAAGGAACATGTGTTGCCAACATCTTGACTTCAGCCCGGTGAAAGTGATTTAGGGCTTCTTCTGCCCTACGGAACTAAACTATAAAAGAATAAACTTTTATTGTTCTACACCACCAAGTTTGTGGTAATTTGTTGCAGCAGCAATAAGAAACTAATACAAATGATGACTCAATCTTATTAAGAGAAATGTTGGTAGGGAAAAGGAAGAAGATATAGCCTGAAAGAAATTTGCAGTAGGATGGGAAGTGGAAGGTGCAGAAAAGGCTGTAGAGTGTCTCTTTCCGGAAGTTTTCAAACATATTTTGCTTAAAGAGGGCAATTAAGAGAGAGAGAACAAAAAGCATCAGAAGAGCTGAAGAGCTGATTAACCGATTAGCTCAATACTCGAAAATGGCAAGCCATTTGTGAAAGTACCATAACTTTTAGCTTATCTTAGAAGAGCTAAGCATTTAGGCAGTAGTTCAGGGGCTTCGAGAGTGACTCTGATACTGGAGAGTAGACCATGGCAACCCATCCCCATCCACAGATGCACATACCAGACCCAGGGCTCTTGTTCACCACAGAGACCAAAATATTTTGACACTGGGACCCAGAGTCCTGCACCGGACACAGATCTTCTATCTCTCTATTAAACAGGAATCCATGAACAGTGAGGCACAGCCAACAGACAATGGTCTCATCTAGCCGGTCTTTCATTTAGACGCTGATGTTCAGCATTTTACCTCCCCTCTCACGTTCAAAAAGAATGACCACCAAAGCCAAAGTCCTTTGGAGTTATGAAGGATAGAAGGAATAAAGCTTCAGGAGAAGGGAGAAACATTAAAATCACACAAAACATGGAGAAGAAAAGCTCATAGGAGCAGCACCAGCCAAAAGATTGGACACAATAGGAAGAATCCAGCCAAAGGCCCACACTGAGTGGCAAAGGCATCCTTTCTTCATGCCAAAATGTTATATTTGAACTATTCCTGATGGAAAGCTTTCACCCTTAGAAATAAGGTAGGGCTAATATTAATTGAAGCTTTTCTTAATAATTTGGAAACACTAAGAAAGAGAGAGGATACAAGTTAATTGTGCTACTCACAATTCAACAACACAATCCAACTCCGCTGGGAAACCCTGATAGGCTTTACTGCAGCACTGTATTGCACAGAAGACCCCCAGCAATGATCCCAAGTCGTCTTTTTTTTTTTTAAGTTTATTTATTTATTGGGGGGGGGGGGTGCAAAGATACAAGGGAGAGAGAGAATCCCAAGCAGGCTCCTCACTGTCGTCTGCATAGAGCCCAATATGGGGTGCAATCCCACAAATCGTGATATCGTGACCTGAGCCAGCTGAGAAACTCCCTTATTCCTCGGCCAGGCAAGTGAGGCAGTGTCATATGTTTTTTTGTTAGGAATGTAATGCTAAGAAGCGAAAACGGGCATCTATTCATGACCTGGTAAAAAAGAGCTGTTAGAAGTTGGGAAGGAACTGCCAGAGGAGCTAAGTTTCAGGATTTAACTCCACCTCCCCCTATGTTCTCTTTGTAAAGTCATCCCAAAGTAAGGCCAGCATCACTCTTTTAAGGTTGAAGGAGATTGAGACATTCAGAAATCAGATTGTGGGATTTATTCCCATTGTGATTGCTGACTTCTAGTATCAGCCTTTTGTTCTGCATGACAGCTCTCATCTTGCAAACTAGCAAGATTCTTAAATTTGGCAAGGATCCTGCTCTGTGAAGCATTTTCAAGTTAGAGTTTTTAGCAATGTCACATTTCTCTAAGCCCTTAATAAAGAAAAGGTTGCAAGGGCAAAAGAAGCAATGGAGTTCTCACCTACTAGCATAAAACAACTTCCCAGCTGGCAGGTGCAACATGTCCAGGGTGATCACAGTCTTTGAGTTACCAAAGGATTTTATCTTTTTCTTTAAACCTCTTTACTCTACCAAGTAACTATAATAGCTAAAACATAATTATCTATTTCCCCCTTTTGCTCGATTCATTTAAAATGGTATTTTCTAGAGACGCCTGGGTGGCTCAGTGTGTTAAGCGCCCGACTTTGCCTCAGGTCACGATCTTGTGATTCGTGAGTTTGAGCCCAGCGTTGGGCTCTGTGCTGACAGCTCAGAGCCTGGAACCCATTTTGGATTCTGTGTCTCCCGCTCTCTGCCCCTCCCCTGCTCACTCTCTGTCTCTCTCTCCCTCAAAAATAAACAAACATTAAAAAAAAAATTTTAATAAATAAAATGGTATTTTCTATTTGTATATGTGTGATTACATAAAAATGCAATTATTACATTTCTTGGTATGTTCTATAACCTATACACCAAGTGAGACCCAAGAATGCCTTCAAGAGAAATAAAGGATACTGCTGTCATTCTCCATACATTTTCCAGGAGTAGGTAAGAGTAGAACAGATAATTACAAATACGGAAGAAGAAGCATCACTTTGCCAATGGTGCAGAGAGCCTACAATTATGTGCAATTCCCTACTTAGACTTTTTCGTTATGCTGAACATTGAAACAAAGATAATGATTGGGAGGAGAAAAGGGAAAGGAGGAAACTGAAACACTGAATGTAAGGAGTTCATTTAAATGGAGATGTCGCCTCACCCTAAGGGGGCAAGCAAGAGTCTGATAATCCCGCGGGCACCCTGTTGTCATTTTTTTTTTTAAACCATGGATTTGGGATCCTTATAAATGTTCCTTATTGTTGTGAAGTCAAGAATGGTTTCTCCTGCTCACAAAACATGATCACTTTCTATTGGTATTTTTTAGTGTTCTGACTGATTTTGCCTATCTGGAAAAGATACATCTTCAACCATTGGAAATAAATCTTTTTCTTCTCTGCCAAGTCCGTAATATGATCCTTTTCTATCCCTGACAGCACCATCAGATAAGTAGACATGCCTTGCTTGGTTAGAAGTATGCTGAGATTTTTAGCAGGAGCAAGAGTATAGTTAGAGACCCAGATTAAGACAGATTCAGCACACCTTAAAATTTTTCAGTTCTGTCCTGGAGGTATCCTCTTGAGCCCCAGTTTGACTATGGGACTCATGCAGGGCTGACATCCTTCCAAATCAGGTGTCTCAGGAAATGGAGAGAGGAGGCCTTTAAGACGGGCTGCAGCAAGTGAAGTTTAGATGAGACTAGATGGGTGCAGCGTTTTGGTCTCTTGAGATTCTCAGGGTCTTCTCCAACCCCTCAAACTAAAGATGAGTTTCCGAGGCAAATCTGAAGATGAGCAAACCATAGTGCCACTCAGAGGCATCAGAAACTAAAGTCTGAGGGGCGTCTGGGAGGCTCAATTGGTTAAGCAGCCGACTCTTGATTTCAGCTCAGTCCATGATCTCATGGTTCGTAAGTTCAAGCCCCACATTGGGCTCTGTGCTCACAGTGCAGAGCCTGCTTCAGATCATGTCTTCCTCTCTCTCTGCCCCTCCTGCACTCACATTCCTTCTCTCTCTCAAAAATAAATAAATGTAAAAAAAAAAAAAAAAAAAAAGGAAACTAAAGTCTAAGATTCTGCAATAGCACAGATTTTTTTTTTTTTTCTTATTCCCTTTCATCACTTGTGAGTAAAATGTAGAACAGGAGAAGGGGAATAACAGTTACACTACCTAGAGTTGTATGGCATTTTCTATTTTTCCCCAACTTTTATTTTTTTAAACTGTTTTATTTTATTCTTTCAGCAATCTGTGATATAAATAGAGCCAGTATTATTATCTTTATTTCTGAGATGAGAACAGTGAGGCCCAGAAAGGGGAAGTGACCTCCATCAAATCATGCAGTGACTCAAAGACGGCCCAAGGAATAATACCCAGTTCTGCTCTCATTTAATCCAAAACATTTACCCTACTGGCTTTAAACGTCCCTTTCCTCCTTCGTTTTTGGTGGCGGTTCTCTTTTGAAACAATCCCTTGCCAACTGTAGAGTGAAGACGGATCCATGTTCAGAGTTGCAGAGAACTGTTGTTTAAAGGCCCCCCAAGGGGCCTGTTTCCATTGCTTACCTGCAAAGCCAATGTTTGAACCTGTGATGGAAGTCCCTTAGAGGCATCTGTTGGGATTGCTCCCACCCGAGACGGCTGTAATTAGCTCTGCTAACAACTGTGATTGAACAGGGTTTGTTGTAGTCATTGTTCACTGACAGGCACAGAAAAGAGCCACATCTCAGCAAGTGGTGTTCTAAATGGTGTTTCCTGCTTGGTTAAACTCACATACGGCACTTGTCAGGGATGCTATTCCCAAACTCGGCTAGCAGCAGGCAACGTCATTGCCAACACCTTCCAGAGCCCATGGAGAAGGCCATGACAGATTCTCAGGGAATGCACTGCCACGCAATGGGAAAGACTGTCTCTATTTGACCTTGCCCAGGATCTGGCTACCCCTCCTTCTTATGGAAAACACAGGTGTGGCCTGGCATGATTAAGGGAAAAGGCAGTCTTTGTATTCCTGATCCTAAAGACTCCCACAGTTTCAGATCTCCCCTTTGTGAACACTTGTAAGCGAAAGTTCTAATGTGTGGTACATTCGGCCCATACTTTTCTGAGACTGTGCTCTTATTAGAAGCAAAACAAAATGCTGCTTATGAACACCTGCTGGTGAGCACCAAGCCAAGAGGCAGCGTGGGCGTTGGATGAGAGGTGTTGCCCTGGCAGTAAATCTAAGTTGCTCACACCAAAGTAAGGGTTTCTAGGGAAGCTATCTGAGCGAGAGGCAAATACTTAGTCATTCAGAGTAGGCCATAAAGGAGTGCTTCTTTCCAACAAGGGAAGGTCTGATTCCAAAGAGCTTAAAAAATGGTTAGCATTTCTCTCTTCAATCCATCCTTTTATTCACAATATATATTTCTTTGTTAAGAAATTGGAGGCTCTGTAATCAAACCCTTGTTGACAAGTTGTTAAAGAGCTACAATTTATCTGCTTGGTGTTAACAATAGTTTTTGCATTATGATTCTAAGTCACTTAATAAAAGAGTACCCAGGCCCTGGTGTGGTCTAAAATACTGGAAGCTTTGGTGGCTCAGTCGGTTAAATGTCCAGCTCTTGATTTCAGTGCAGGTCATGATCTCACGGTCTTGACATTGAGCCCTGCATCCCAGCTCTGTTCTGACAGTATGGACCCTGCTTAAGATTCTCTCTCTCCCTCTCTCTGCCCTTCCCCCATGCTTGCACAGGTGTGCTTATGGGCACATGCTCTCTCTCAAAAAACAGAACAGAATAGGGGCGCCTCGGTGGCTCGGTTGGTTAAGTGTCTGACTCTTGGTTTTGGCTCAGGTCATGATCTCACAATTCATGAGTTTGAGCCCCTCTGCTGACAGCACGGAGCCTGCCTCAGATTCTATCTCTCCCTCTCTCTCTGCTCCTCCCCCTCCCACCCTGCCACCAAGTAAATAAATAAACTTAAAAAAAAAGAAAAGAAAAGAAAAGAAAAGAAAAGAAAAAATAAAATAAAATAAAATAAAATAAAATAAGTGTTGTATGTATCTTGTGTCTTCTTACCTACTCCCCAACACCACCAAGTTTTAAGATTTGACTTCTTAAGCATTTCCTATAATCGGTCTCCTTGTTTCAGTGCTCACTGCTATTGCCGCCATAGTTCAAGGATTTATCGTCTCTTACCTATGTACTGCAAAAGCCCAGTCTCCTAAATGGTCTCCCCTGCTCACTGGCCTCCCACCCCATCTCCCATCCATCTTATCATCACCTCCAATTATCCTTCCAAATCACAGGCCAAATCGGATCACTCACAAACCCATCATGGCTCTCCAATGCCCACAGAAATGAAGACCAAACGAGAGAATTCAGCATCATAGTAAAAGCCCTGCATCTAGCCTCTATATAGTGTATCATTCATGTATCCTAATTCCTACTGATTCCAGATAAATTACCCTTGCATTAAAAAACCATCATTTCGCATCTTGGAGCCTTCCATCTTACAAAATCACCCTTCTGTTTCAATTCAATTGCAGCTTCCTCCAGGAAATTTTCCACCCTTTCTTCCAACCCAAATCAATCACTGTCTCCTCCAAGCTCATAAAGCACCATAGATATGTGTATATATGGTTTATTGAGATATGACTCACATACCATACAATCCACCCATGTAAAGTGTACAATGTGATGTTTTTTAGTACAGACTTGTGCAGTCATCACAATTTTAGAACATTTTAATCACCCCAAAAAGGAATCCTGTACCCATTAAGAGTGCCTTCCCATTTGTCCTCCCCCTGCCCTACGCAATCCTAATCTACTTTCTATCTCTATAGGTTTGCCTATTCACAAAGCTTCATGTAACTGGAATCCTACAATACGTGGTTCTTTGTGACTGGCTTTTCTCATTTTACACATTTTTTCCAGAGTTCATCCATGTTTTAGCACACATCAGTACTTCATTCCATTTTATTGTTAACAGTCCGACGTATGGATACACTATGTTGTATTTATTTTTTAAATCAATGACATTTGGGTTGTTACAACATTTTAGCAATTATAATGCCTCATGTAGACTTTGACTGTCATTTAGTATGTATGGCTTAGTACTAGAGGGTTTCCGTTTGTTTGGCCTGGGTCTGTTTTATCACTTGATGATAAACTCCTATGGACAAAGAACATTATTTTCATTCCGTAATCTCATATGCCAAGTATTCAATAAATGTTTGAAAGATGGATAAATGGGCAGATATCAGAGGTTTTTACTGTCGATTATAATACAAGGTACTCCAAATAAAAATATTAGAGTGGAAGCAGTAATAACACAAGGAGAGTCCCCATAAGTTTACCCAGTAAATTATAACAAACACAGGTGGTTCTTAAATAAAGTTTAATCTTGGCGCTATTTCCTGGAACTCCATACATGGATCCTACAGTTTTTTTCATGGAAGTAGTTCCTTTGTTAATAATAGTGGCAAAGTAGGTAAACACAAGCCTGGAAGATGCTAGACTTTTTCTCCTAAATGGACTCCACGGTGTTTTCTTGTTGCTCTTGGCTTGTCTGAGTTTATTATTATCGTCTGTCTAGGACAGTGGTTCTCCACCCTGGCTGACCATCAGAATCCCCTGTGGAGCTTTACAAGACACAAATTATTTGGGTCCCGCCTCCCAGAGTATGATTCTAAGCTTGGGTAGGGATCCAGGTTCTAAAAGCTATAAAGATGCTTCCGATGCATAGCCAATTTCAAGAATTCCTATATCAAAAGTTGCCCTGAGGTTAAAAGAATTAATCATATAAAGCATGTATGAGCACTTGACTCCTAGAGAGTATTTTACTCATCCTGGGATCATGCCCATTAATACTACCTAACATTTATAAGGCACTTTTTATTTGGAAAGAGCTTTGCAGTCATTTTTTCTTAGCTAGGCTTGCATGCTGGGTGACCTTGTACAAATCACATAATCCCTTTGTGTCTTAAACTTCCTCAAATGTAAACTGTTGGCAGTAATACTGACCCACCCTCAAGGGGTATTGTGGAGACTAATGGGGGCTGAAAGGCACTCAGCAAACAAAAATGTTACATGCATGCTTATTAGACAGGTATGAAGACCTAGTCACAGTCTTTTAAAATGAAACAAATTCCAAAATAAACCCAAGCCTTTCCTGCAATCTTCGTCATCATCTCAAAGATACTTTCCCAACACCAAAGTACAGTGGTTCTCCCTTTCCAGCAAGACTAATAAAGTGACATAATCTATACTCACATAGAGCTAATCATTGCAGCAAATATGTAAAACAGCCCTGAAGTATAGTTTGTTAACCTTCTCATTTATCATTCATAATGCAATTTAGAGATTGTATCTAAAAAACACACTCTTCTGAAAAACATTCTTAGAAAAAATTCATGCGTGTTCACACAAGATTGTAAGCTGATGCTACATACTCACTGTTGATGTTAAGCCTGAAGGTGCTTTCTAGTCTGCTGGTTGTTTTTTCCATGGCTATATTTAACCTCTTCTCATCCTCCCCCACGTGGCTGAAAGAATATATGGTCAAAATGAGACTTTGAGACCTAGCTCAAGTTGGGGATCGGTGAGAACGGGAGGCAGAGGAAGAGTTTCTAACCTTGGAACCAAAGACAGGTCTTGCAAGGATGGTGACCCACAACTAAGAACTCATTTGTAATATATTTTCAGGTTCTTGGAAAAGGGAGTCAGAAAACAGCCATAGTTTTCCCTTTTTCCATTTTGCTTTGAAAAGGCCACAAAACTTTCAGGGGCCAGGTCCAATTACATATTCCAATTCATTTGCAAGTGAATAGTTTCTTTGACTCTGAATAAGAATTAGTGCCCTCATGCCCACCACAGCTGATTTGAGCTATGAATTCTAAGCAAGCATGACCTTTCTGGGGACACTCGACCTTGACTATGCTCTTTTCTCTTTGGACTTCTGAGAGATTGGTTGTATTTCCAAGGGCAGTTGTCTGCTTTGGTTAAGCTCAGAACCTGCTAACAATTAAATTCTATCAAACAAATATTTACTGAGTACTTATACCTGAGGATAATACTGTAGTGATTACTGCAGAGGCCATGAAAAGTACCTTGAGATGCTATAACTCAATGACCTTGGGTCCTTTACCCAGGACAAGACCAACAACCTCCCCACAAAGACTCCCAGGGTTTAGTCAGCTGACATGCCTGTTTCCAGACGCATCCTAAATTGGCCTTCACCAGACATCAAGATGAAATGTCATTAACTTCTCACACAGTATTTTGCTCCCTGCAATATCCCATTAGACCTTGTTCAGAATTCAGAAGCTCCTGTGAAAAGAGCCTCAGTCTTATTGGTTGGGAAAGTTATCTACTACGCATAGTTTTTGTTTTTTAAACAAGGTTAATTCTGGCATGTTTTGGCCTCAATCATCTTTGAGAGTTTCAGCATTTTTGCTGCACGTCTTGAGAAAGAACCCACGTTAGCTTCAGTTTTAATAGTTAGGAGAAATTAATGCTAATACATGCCTTCAATGGGATTCACTTAGGTATCCTGAACACTTTCTTCCATCAATATGGAAAGTCCCCAGATGTATGTATTGTGGATTTTTCCTCTGTGAAGAGATGCAAATGGTTACAATCAGTTGTATGATTTCCTCTGAGTCTTTCAAAGTTCTGTTTTCTCTGTATCTCAAGGTAAGCATCCCTGCTTTGCAGATCTAGAAGCCAAGACAACATGGATTAGTTTTATCACTTTCCTCAGTGAAACAGAGACCATCTTGTCCCAGCCCATTGCTCTCCTACAAAGCACAGGAAAAAGGTATGGCATTTTAAGAGAGGAGAGAAATCAGATACAGTTTTCTGGTCCAGTGCTTGTTTTATCTTTCACATAGAATCCTTAAGATCTTAGATGAAATTTAATGATCCTTACATGTTAACTTTACTTTCTTTCAACTTCTTTAAGAAACAAACAAACAAAACAAAAAAAAAAAACATGGAAAAACACTTAACCACTTATTTGTGGATCTCTCTATAACCCGGGTCATAAAATACAATCCGGGCAAAGCCAAACAAGGCACTAGAGGGTTGAGAGACAAGGAGAATGTTACACATTAGATTTAGGATTTTGAAATATTCCGTTTTAGTGGTTTCCTGTTTTTCTTCACATATAGGGTCAACAGTGGCCTGTCATTTGTTGCAGGTATTTAGGTATTTGCTCTAGAGGAAAACTTCTCTGACTGGTCACGGACAGGAATTTACCAAACAAAAAACAAAACGAAAAAACCCACTCTTCCATAATACCAGATCAATAAGAAGTGCCCTATTTCACAAATGTTAAAATTTTCAGTTTTAATTTTTATGTCACCTAAGTTTTCTCATCTCACCCACCCCTTGAGGGCATCTCTTTATTTCTTTATAGGAAGATTTAAATAAGCAATCGGTTTCCTTTCTAAGCATTTTTGGATTAACAATAATACTTCTCTCACTTGTATTTTAGCCCAGATGATTAAACAGTAAAAATGCTAATTAGTAGCCTGTATCTGAAGAGAAAAAGCTATTTCTTAATGGGCGAAATTCAAGCTGAGATGGAGACCTCATAGGGCACTACAATAAACGGGTTAGGTTGCATGCTAAGGGGAAAGGATTAGGGACCGAATTGACCAACTCCAGAGAGAGATTCTGGCTTAGTGGAAACACTAAGCTGAGATCCGAATATATTAAAGATACTGACAACACTAAAGTTATCAAAATGCAGACATTTGTTATCAATCGTAGAGCACAATTTGTCTTTGTCTTTCTTACTGACCTGCAGCTGACTTTAGAAATAAAATAAATTACATGCTAAGAAATTAATTTTATTTTTCTTCCATTTACTTTTCCTTTCTGGAAAGACATTGAGCCAGGGTGGAGGGCATATTATTAGATGAGCATTGTGAATACAATGTCCAGAATCTGCACCCTTCTTCCCACAAACACCTATGAGGAAGTCAAAAGTCCTACTTCCAAATTCCACATCTGTCAGTTATGAGCTCCATAATGGTGGGCAAGTCTGAATTTCCAAATGCATTAGTTTTCTCATCCACTGAAGGAGGAAAAATAATATGTATCTCGTTGGAATGCTGTGAAGGTTAGAAAAGCCAGTGTATGAGAAAACATCTGGAGACTAAGGGTATATTAGCACTCAGTGCGTGTTAGAATAATGAGGGAATGGAAGAAGTCAGAGAGGAGTCGAGCTCTCATTGCCCACAGGCTAAAATCTATATATTTAGCTGGGCATTCAGTGTGCTGGAAAATCTGCTTTCTCCTCACCAGCCCTTTTTTGACAAACGTCCTGCTGTGGTCAAACATTCTCCAATACACCTTGAATGTGCCCACCTTCCTTGCTCTGGCATTCACACCACCCTCAGCTTCTCTTTGCCAAAATTCTACCCATCTCTCAAGGGTCTCAAATCCCACTGTCTCCGGGAATGTGAGGGGACTCACCTTCTCCTCCTCTAAACCCTGGTCCTTGCTGGCTAGAGCACTCCTGGAGACACCATCCACAAAACGCTTACTGCCCCAGCAGACTCCCTGCACATCAGGGACCACGCATGCAGTACCCATCGCTATACGCCACACACTGTGGTACCTTGCCAAGGAGAGGTGCTGAATAGACCCGTGATTGAATAAATACATGATTTCTCACCCTGCCCCTGTTGTGCGCTTGGACAAAACACTTTGCCTTCAGTCTCAGTCGCCTCAGCTGTGAACAGAGGATAACAGCATGGATATACTCCCCAGGTGTGCTATGAAGAATAAACCAATGACTGAAAAGCAATTTGAAAATGTAAAATGAAATGCTATATATAAATGTTACATAATCAAAATCATTTCCCTCTGTATTATGGTTTATTTGGCTTTATATCTTGGAATCCTTTGTGGGTTTCAGAATCTCACAGATGCAAAACCATCCACATTAGCACCTAAATTCTCTTGGGTAATAAATG
The DNA here is from genome assembly GCF_022837055.1 of Prionailurus viverrinus. Taxonomy (NCBI): domain Eukaryota; kingdom Metazoa; phylum Chordata; class Mammalia; order Carnivora; family Felidae; genus Prionailurus; species Prionailurus viverrinus. Next base: position 105,166,177 of record NC_062561.1, on the reverse strand, counting down.
ATTGTGTGTATTATAGCTCACGGCTACTTTTCCCTGGCATACTTACACATGAATCTGTCATAATTTGGGGCATTCATAATAACTAATGATACAATTCATTTCTTAAGGATAATCCATTCTTCTCCTTCTTTAGCCAGTTACTGTTCCCACATTGCTGCCTCAAGGGAACTAACTTTCATTAAACCCCAAATCCAGATGATGAGCACACTGTCTGGAAGCCCAAACTGAGGAGGTTATAGTCGTAGACCTGGAAGTGGTTTGGAGTTTTGAAGCACCATTTGTTTTCTGTGGCCATTTTTGTCCTGAATTCGGAAACTGTCACTCGCTTTATTGTATGTTACCAAGTGCTCAATGCAGCCTAATTGAGGTACCAGGCAAGACTGGATTAGCCCTTTCCGTAGGAAAACAGGCAATGCTAGTTGCAAATACTATTACTAAAAGAGGCTGCTGACTTTTAGTCCATAGAAGAATATAAATCTTAGAACAGTCCTTCCACATAGATAGCAACTCTGAGGAAGGAAAGACAGTAGCAACGTTAGGGGCTGATTGTGAGCATCAAGTGAGTAATTAGATGGAAAAGTATGGAACAGCACAGGACATATAGTGAGTGTCAATAAATATGAGGCATTGTTATTATCAGCAGAAGGACCAGTATGAGCCCAGCCCTGTGCTAAGAGTTACACAGAGATTCTTGCTTGAGATTCATAATAAGCTAAGCAGAAAAAACTCAACATTCTTCACCGCCACCCCAATTATCTCAGAGAAGCTAAGCACCTTGTCCGAGGTCTCAAAGTTAGGAAGCAACGGAAAGGAAATAAAACCTTCAGTCGATCATGTTTCTTCAGCCCATATTGTTTGTCCTGTTTCTCAGAACACCCTGCTGTTCTTATTTTTAACTTAGGTTAGGAGTCTGTTTTTCCTTCTTGAGTACATGACCCTCCCTTTCCAAATTCCTCAGTGTTACTCATTCTGAAGTTTTAAAATTAACGGTATTTTTTAATCTCTTCTGGTGGCATTCTGACCAATGTGTGTAGTTTTATGTACCAGGCCATCTTCCTTAGATCATTCTAGCCTTTCATCAGAGTTGTCCTCACTCGGTGGCATCCATTTTTAACAAGTTCAGTGTAGATTTTTTTCCAGGGCATGCATGAGGAAATCCCAAGTTTGGGTACAACAGAGGCTTCCCTTTCCCACACATTTCTGTTATCACATTTTTCCTTGGTTGGACCTGAGGCAATAGAACTTTGACAGGGGGTGCCTGCAATATCATTTAAACACATGAGATATCATTGTTTTGTGGGTGGTATCACCCTGGCTGCAGACCTTGTGCCAGAGCAATCTCTCTGTTACAAAAATAGCTCCTAGTTGTGGACAAACTAACACCATACTTGAGTTTGCAAAATCACCTACAAGATATCTTGTCCTCTCTAGGGGAATTAATATTTCAGAGTGCCTTATCATGAGTTATCTCTTCTTTCTGTGAAATTAATCAGAAGGATTGCTGTTTTGTAGTTGGAAAACTCAGGTTAATGGCTTGCCTGTAGTCCTAGAACGAACCTATGGCAGGGCTGGTATTAGAATCTGCTGCTTCTGATTGCATTTCTTTGCTAAGGTCTTTAGCTCAGCCCGTTCAATTTCTGAATAATTTTCAAAGTGAATACATGATGAGAGAGGTGGTGGAAACGGAAAATAGGGAAAAACACTATTCAGTTGAGCAAAGCTCCCAAAACAAAGAACAAGGACAATCAAAGAACAAGGTAATCAAAGAACAAGGACTGTGAGGACCCTTTTCCGTCATTTCCATTTATGGAATAAAAGGACAATAATCTAACGAGATTAAAATGAAGAGAAATTCCAAGTGTAGAGAGGAACTGTTCAGACCACACTGTTTTCCTATTTCAACATCATTTTGTTCTCCTTTTCAACAATCGCTACTGCTATAAATGGCATGAACTGGCAGTGCTTTTTAACCGCTGTCACAGTGTCCCCCTTAAGCAGCTAAACAGAGTGGGTCAATTCTGCCACTGCTGTTTTATGGAGAGGAAGCAGGGGTAAACAGAGGTTAAGTGACTGCCAGGAGCACTCACAGCTCAGATTAGAACCCAGGGCTCCTATCAGTCACATCCTGCTGAAATTTACAAGGCTCCAAAATGTTGTTTCAGTCAGAATGTTTCAGTCAGAGATGGGTGACAGTGCCTGAAGGGAAATTTGTTCACCATCCACAAAAGGACCAGCCCAGCTTCCATGGCCTCAACTCAGTCTTCTCATTCCCAAGCCATTCCACAAACTTCTTCATCCTTTTGAAGGAAAGGAATTGTCTTCACTGAAATAGGTTAGTACTAAGCAAGTGTCTTCTGTGTCTAGATTTCCCTGGTTTTCTGTTTATTTCATACAGATAGGACTACAATGAGTTCTTATGCAAGTAAATCTCATTTTTTTTCCCTTGTAGAATACGGGGACAGCCCAAACTCAAGAGATCACTGGGAGAACGACAGCCAAAGGATTAAGTCTGTGCCAGAGTGACAAACTGCTATCAAACACCAATTACAACAGAAGATGGTATGGAAATACGAATGTAGTCTAGAAGTGCTGTCTCTAAATGCCATCCACTCCATAAAGGAAAATAAAACCAGTTACTTGTCCAAAACCCCATGGCAATTATGTCTGTATGGAACAAAGAGATGGAAAACCCTGGAAATCAGGAAATGGAAGTCACCCATCTAGTTCTTATTTCCTAAAAAGAAACTTCCTATTTCCTTGTTTCATCATCTAACACAAATACTATAGCATGTACAGTCAACAGCCAATGTTTAGCTCCTATTACCAAGGTGATTTTTAAAATACTCACTAGCATCTGTGAAAAACCTTCACAGGGTGTTAACATGATAAACACTGTTGGCAAACTTTTCCTCTAGTTATAGACAGGAGTTGGGGGGTGGGGTGGGGTAAGGAATCCAAGGAAATATACTTTTCCCCTTATCTTCCAACCCCAACCTAGGCAGAGATCTGGTGTATATTCCATTCAGTTGGTCTACAGCTCATTCCTTGTGGGCAAAGGCCATTCTCTCAAGCCAGTCAGCAGTATGGTAAACAACTGCTTACCATGGAATGGGCTGGACTCCCTTGGCTACACCAGTCCTTTGATTCACTAAATGAGTAATTTCTGCAATCCAAATCGGTTTTTAAGGCCTACTAAGGACTGTCCAGAGCCTGATTTTCTTGCTTGACAACCTGTCTTAGGGACCTTTCCTGGCTGAGACAGGGAGCTGAATAGACACAAGTTGAAACTCAAACCAGGCCAGAGAGCCCACCTCAGAGCTGTAGCCTTCCCTGCTGGAGTGGCCATTTCAATTCCTTTCCAGCTACAGGCCTTTTGCCTTCCTTCTTGCCAATGACCCTCATCAGGAGGGTCAAGCAGCTACCGAAATAACACCTGTAATAGTCCATACTCCCTCACGCACAAGAAACTAAAACCTTCAGGACTTGTGAATCTGAGGGAGCCAATGGTCAATGATGAAGGTGTCAGGGTTGACCCTTTTCCTACTACGCGTAAGTTCATTTTACTAACACGGTTTGAGTGCCTACCTATGCCAGGTGCAGTTCCAGGCACCCATTGGCCGCTCAGCACCCAAAGCTATGGGTCTACAGCTTGCTAACGTTCTAGGCCTCAGCCTGGAAAGCAACACCCAACCCCGTTGCTTTTTGACTCTATACCTACAGCTCCGTGTATGTGTATACTTCAGCCAAGGTAAGGGCTTAAACACAGGGTGAAGGGCATCCCTGCCAACAAAAGGAGCAGAAGTGACCGGGCCGGCCAGGAAGGGCAGAGCCCACAGAGCCTACTCAGAGGGGCTACTGAGCTGCGACCGACCAGAAAGCTCAGGATCCTCCGGTGCCCGCCGCTAGGGAGGTCTCTGAGCTTGGTCCAGGAACATCCGAAGGAGCAGGGGACGACAGCGTGCATTGTGGGCACTTGTGGCTCGCTTGGAGGCGTTCCTGCTCGCGAGGACTGGGCGGCCCTGGCCCTCTGGCGGACCCAAGGAACAACAGCAGCAGGAGCCATGCTACGAGGTCCCCCGACAGAGCAGCCCGACCCTAGGTTGGGTATCGAGGCCTCCGGCGCCGTCTAGCGTCCGAGCCTCCCTTTAGCCCCCGGGCTCTGCCCAAGCGCCTTAGGCACTTTGGGCCGGGAAGGGGGCCTAGGCGCCAGTAGGCTTCCCTCTTGCTGCTGCTGTTGGTATGAAAGCACGGCTGAGGAGGGGACGTGTAATGAACTTTCCAGGAGGCCCGCAGAGTCGGAGTTTTGTTTTGAAGATAACCACCAAACCGCAACCAGAACCTTTTCCAGGGAGCCCGGAGCTCCCAGTTCCGGGCCCGGGCCTCCAAAGGTGACTGGGTGAGGCGGCCCGGGACTCACCCTCTTTGGGTCTCGGTTTCCTCGCTGGGGCTCCTTTGGGGACGCCAAGTTGGGCGCCTCCCGCGGACACCAGGTGTGGGCGTTGTCAATCCGGAGTCGGTCCGCGCTGCGGCTGGGCTTCTCGCTTCACAGCGCGCCGACACGCTGCGGCTCTTGGGGCTCTGGACGGCCCCAGACCTCTCTAAGGCAGGGGCCTCCCGGGGCCGCCACTTCCCTCCCGAGGCACCCGGGTCGCGGGGCAGCTACCCCGACAGCACCAGCCCGCAGCCCAGGCACCCCACCGCAGCCAACTTCCCCGCCGCCAGCGCGTCTCAGAGCCAGCCCTCAGCCGCAGGCGATTGGACGGCGGCGCGGGGCGGAGCCGGGCGCTCGGCACTGCCCGCGGCCGCCCGGATTCCCGGAGTCGCCGCAATTGGCTGTGGGCTCCGCCAGTCACGCGCGGAAGGCGCCCCGCCCCGCCGGGCTGGCCCAGGGCTGGCTCCGCCCCGCCCGCCGCGCGGCCCCGCCTCCCTCCAGAGCCGGGTAGCCTCAGCTCCGCGGTCCGCCTCATTCGCTAAGCTGGTCCACGAATTGTCAACGCGTTCGGGCGGCTGCTGAGCCGGGGCGCCCGCCGGGCTTGTCGTGCTCCCTCGGAGGTGCCTTCCCGAACCAGTGTGCCGGGTCCGCTAGGGCCAGAACGGTCGCCGGTTCGGGGCAACTTGGGATTCAGGACCCTCTGCAGGGGCGTCGGTTTGTGATCGGGACTCGGCGAGGAGGGTGAGTGGCCGCGCGCAAGGCGAGCGAGGGCTCCTCTTGGCGCTGTTCGGCGAGCGGGGGGACTGGACGGGTCCTGGCGGGCGTCGGTGCGTCGGTCCTAGCTTGGCGGCTGTGGGGAGGTCAGGGCCAGGCGGGATTTACTCCTTGCTAGTATCCCCACTCCCGAACTTGTTTCGGAGAGTCGCAACTCGGTCCGGGACGCGGCTCTGCGTTCTCACGAACTTGGCATGTTGTAATTGCCATCATTAGGTGGGGCCTGGGGACGCGTCCCTTGGCCCTCTGCGGCGACGACACGCGCGCTGGGGGCGGCCTCGGTGCCCTGTCGTGTACGGACAACAGTTCCTAGATGGCTTGCGGACGGGTTTCTGAAAAATTAACCAGCGCCAGAGGCGGTGCGGCGCGACAGTGTCCTATCCGTAGCCTGAACCAGGGACCATCGTGTTCGGGGTGGGTCTTGAGCGGTCAGAGAACTTAAGCGACCATCTAGGTTCTGTAACAGGGGCTTCAGTGCTTTGCAATTACTGAAAGGAATTGACAGCATGGATATTAAACTTTGGTAAAGTAATTACTTTCTATTAGCACTTGTATCCGCGTCCCTCAAGAGGTGCTCGGACCTCCACATCACCTGCAAGGTGTGTCGGAAAGACTTCGTTAGGACCAGGCGGGGAGCTGCTGTCTGTCCCAGTGCAGGGAGCCTGGGAGAATCCAAGACGAAACCGTGAAAGGGACCACCAGGCTGGTCGGTTGTGTGTGTTTTAAGCGATGAAGTTGTGACAGGAACTGACAACAGAGGATTCAAGGTTAAATTTGACACTTCGTTTGTGACCCAGTCTGGGATATTTTTTCTCTGTTTTAATGATAAGGGTTAAAAGCAGCTGGTTTTTCTGAGGGCAGGTGCATACATGTCCTTTATATTATGTGTGGACCAAATAGAATTAAATGTAATATTTTCTTGTCATTCTTATTTGATGTGAATGAGAGCTTCCGGAGTGTACTAGAGACTTGGAAGCACAATTTGGGGGAAAAATTGTCTTTGAAAATATACCAAAACGTTGAGATATATAACTGTTCATGCTTGAATATGCATATGTAGATGTGCGTGTGTGTGTAAAATCGATGGGTGAATGAGATAGAAATATATGGAGGGGGAAACAGCCTTGAACTTGCCCTGGGTGGAGGGATGGACCCTCTGATCTATGGAGTGTATGATCAGTGTGTGTGTGTGCGTGTGTGTGTGTGTGTGTGTGTGTGTGTGTGTGTGTGTGCATGTCTGAATCTGCGTGGGTCTGTCTGGGTCAGTGTATGTCCATGAACTTTACGAGCATTTAGTTCAATACCACTCGGTGCAGATTCCGAGTTCCTGTTTTACAGCCCAGCAGCCGCCAGCCGGCCCATCTGTTAAAACATAATATGTACGCTTAAGTCACTTCATTTGGATCACTAGGGTGGAGTGTGGGTAGGGGGCAACCCTTAGTAGGAACAACATGCTACAAACAAAGACTGCCTCTCAAGTTCTATTTTCATTCTGTATTCAGCCTGAACTTGTGATTTTGGTGAGGGAGAAAAGGAGTGTTTGACTCTTCGGGAATGGCAAACTACATTTTGTGAAATAATTACAGTCGTGGTTTGGGGAAAGAGAGTTTATAAGAGGAAAAAAAAATTCCTGTAGAAAAGAAATGTGTTTGTCACATTACCATGCAACACTGGTTTACTGCTTTGCAGTGGCATGTATATCAGGAACTGTTTTCTTTTGCTTCTTAAGAGAATGCATTAAAACTGAATTGTTTTGCACCAAAAAAAAAAAAAAATCCTTAATAGACGTAAACAGAGCTTTATTGCAGAGGCTATTTAATCTACCAGAGTTAAGACTGGCTTAGTAATTCTAATGAAACATGTTTTTAGGAATTTATAACCTGGATATAAATTCATATTCAGCCTAATCACTGGTTGCAGTGGTTCACAATTTATAGTTTAAGAAATAATAAAAAACCTTTATCACAAAAATTCTGATGACTAAAAGGGTATGGGAGGAGTAAAACAGCTTAATAAGTTCCTGCAGCTAAGTGACTGATACTTAAAAAAACTATAAATTTCCTTAATAACGTAATTACTTTTGGTGACAAAATAAAGGCACAGTTTTGAGAAGGCTAATTGATATTTTTGCCAATAATTTTATGCTCATAATTACATTTTAAGAATGGTGTTTATTATTAATGTGGGCAGAATAAACTGGCATGGTTCTTAAGAACTCATCACAAGAAGTATTGTTTTTATTTTTATGGTACTTAAAACATTTTGCAGAAAATATACATATCTCTAATCTGTGAGTGTCTTTTAAGTTTCTCATGCACTACAAAGACAAAATAATTCTCCTGCCTTGATATGGATCATCTGAATCAACTTAGAAATTCAGTTTGTGGGCTGAACTCTGTTCTCTAAGATTTGATTCAGGAGTCTGGGGTGGGGTTCAGTTATCTGTATTTTGACCAAGCACCCCCTCTCCTCGAGTGATTCTGACATCAGGGATCCCCTCACCGTATTTTAAGAAACACTGGCGTGGTATTTATGATATAACAGAATGACCCTAGTCTGTGAGGTCATTTAACAAGTAATTGTTCTGATATTTCCAGGTGGCATTTACCAGCCTTGTGAAATTTATAGGCAACACTCTAATACTCTGTCCTCAACAATGGCACCTTTTGTCCTGTATTCAGGAGTGTTTAGAATCCTCAGCTATCTCTCTTCTAGGTTAGCCCCAATTCTAAGGAAGTCTCTCTGGAGAAGCAAGGTAATTTAAGATCCCTCCAGTCTTAGTTCCTCCAGTCTATATTCAAAGTCAAGTGGGTTCCTGGGGTGCTCCAAGGGGACTTTGCCAGTCATAACTCACATTGTTGGACATTTCTCCCTGGAAGGTAAAAGAATCCCGGTCCTTGGGAGCCACCTTTGATTCTAAAGCCAATCGGCACTTGGGGATTAGAACCTCAGTAGGACTAGGACAGACTGACACAAGATCAAGGATCTCCTTAGGAAGCTGTAGCTGATCTGCCTCTTGCTCAAGGGAGAGTCCGGGTCACCTATCCAGAGGCCCAAACATTCTCGTTTTCTGAAACTCAGAAGTATTTCAAGCTGTCCAATTAATTGGATAGATTTTTTTCAGCATCATAGAGTGATGGGTTGAAAACTGATTGCTAATAACTTCTCTTCTCAAATCAGTGTGAATTTGGACTTATTAATTATTGCCAATTCCCTTTTTATGTACAGTTTGATACACATTAAGAGTCTATTCTTGGGGCATCTGGGGTGCTCAGTCGGTTGGGCGTCTGACTTCGGCTCAGGTCATGTTCTCACGGTTCGTGGTTCGAGCCCCGCATCGGGCTCTGTGCTGACAGCTCAGAGCCTGGAGCCTGCTTCCGATTCTGGGTCTCCCTCTCTCTGGCCCTTCCCCACTCATGCTCTGTCTCACTCTCATCTCAAAAATAAATAAACATTTAAAAGAAATTTTTTTTAAATAAAAAAAAAGGTCATTCTCCCATTTCAGATTGGCACAATTCTCAATTTAAAACTTCTAGGGGCGCCTGGGTGGCGCAGTCGGTTAAGCGTCCGACTTCAGCCAGGTCACGATCTCGCGGTCCGTGAGTTCGAGCCCCGCGTCAGGCTCTGGGCTGATGGCTCGGAGCCTGGAGCCTGTTTCCGATTCTGTGTCTCCCTCTCTCTCTGCCCCTCCCCCGTTCATGCTCTGTCTCTCTCTGTCCCAAAAATAAATAAAAACGTTGAAAAAAAAAATTTAAAACTTCTATATAAGGGTGTTTTTTTTTTAATGTTTATTTATTTTTTTTTTTGAGAGAGAGAGACAGACAGAGCGTGAGTGGGGGAGGGGCAGAGAGAGAGGGAGACCCAGAATCAGAAGCAGGCTCCAAAGCTCTGAGCTGTCAGCACAGAGCCCAATGTGGGGCTAGGAACTCACAAACTGCGAGATCATGACCTGAGCCGAAGTCAGACGCTCAACAGACTGAGCCACCCAGGCGCCCCTAAAACTTCTAGATAAGGTTTTAAAGAGAATGGATCTATCAGAGGTTGTTGCCCTTCCCTCGTTCTACCGTCCGTGTACTTAGGAAAACCTACTGACTTGTCAGAGTTCAGAAGTGCCTGGGATATTTACTGGCCTGATGACAAAAGGACATGGATAGGCTGGGACACTGAACTTGGATTGTTCCAGGCCACTGGATCATTACTGGGACTTTCACAGAGCAATTCCCATTTAAAGGAGCACTTGGCAGAAATGTTTATAGGTCACTTATCTTAACAATCCTTTGAGTACGATGATTCTTTTCCAGATGAGCAAACAGCAGCCACAAAAGGCTGGTAATATTTAGATCCTGTCTTTCCCATTCAAAGATAACACCAATAACTGAGAAATTGGCCTTGCATTTGAATTATTTTTTCTTTAGCATCCTGGTAATATGACAGGATTATGCTTAGTCATTCATATCGCCTATAATTTTTTTTACCTCTTTCTTCAAATTTTTTTGTATAGTGAATGTGACCTTGGGACAGTTTTCTTTATAAAGTTAACCACCATATGTGATACTTGGTTCAATGACCCTAACCTTAACCAGCCAGGCTTGACCCAGAATGGCAAATAATTTGCTAAAGGTCACAGAGCACGATGGCAGCAAAGCCTATACGTAGAATTCTTTGGACTCATATTTTAGACGTTTCCATTTGCTTATGAGTCCTATTATGCTGCTAGTAATGTTTTTATGCTGGCAGAATAGAATTGTTTATATTTCATTTGCCCAGCTTCTGCATGATGAATGGGACCCAGCACATTTTAAAAGCCTAAGTTATAATCCCAGCCTGATTGTACAATGGGATTTATGCCTACTTCAAAAAACTATGGTAGAATGCTACTTTTCTTGAAACTGGGCCATAGGTCACTGCAAGCTTCTAAGCAACAATTCTTTTTTTTTTTTTTTTGGCCATGGCATACTTTTGGCAAAAGGAATTTGGCGACTTCTTTTCTCGTTTTTTCACCCTTCTTTCCCCACCCCTATTCCCATGGCAAAATCTACCTATAAAGTATTTACTTTTCAAGTCAATCTGCCCTTTTAACATCTCCTAATACTTGAATTGTAGCCATTTTGACTCTTTTTCCCCCAACATACCCTTACCAAGTTCTTACCTTTACTTTAGATTTTTGGTCCTAGACACGTCCTCATACAGAATACTGATGGAGCTATGTAAGTTTTACTCTAGCTTTCGCTTTGTGGATTTAACTACAACAATGGTAAGAGAAAAGGAAGAGAAGAGTAATGTCAAAGTCATGTTGTAAGTATCATGTTAGATATTACCAGCTTATTGTTTCCACGGGAAATTTAAGATCGAGATAATTGAAGTGACAGATGCGTTCATCTGTGGCCTTGCAGACACTCTTCTAATAGAAGATGAGAAATATAACTGAAGACAACATCCTAGGTTACAGAAGAAAAACAAATGTTAAGTTCTCAGAAACGAACAGACAAAATGTGAAGGGTAGGGGTGGGATGGGATGGGGAGGGTGCTGGGAAAGAAGAAGCCCCAGGAACATGCTAGACAGAGTGGTGAGAAATTTATAGAGGTGCTGATGGTTTGGGGTTTCTTGGGGGCATTGATTCTGTTTTATATTGTCTTCACAACCCGCTCGCCCTGCTTGCTTTAAATAATTTATTATAGCAGCAGGCCTTCCTCTGTTAGTTTCCTTTTTTATAACTTTTTCCTTCTCATCTCTGGGTCTAATCAGAGGCATATATAATAGCATGGCTGCTCTAGAGTACTTAGGAAAATCCGTGATCAATATTGCTACATTATAAACCCATGGCTGTTGTGTTCTATTTTGCAATGTTTTCTTCCTTGTTATGTTAACTGCGTATCTGTGTTTTAAACAATATTTTATTCATCTTTGCACAATGAGACTATGGGCTTAGTCTTCTTGGCTGGAAGTATCTTTGGAGTAATCCATCATCAGAACACCATTGATCTAATGATGTATTTATTGCTCACTATTGCAGCACTGGCAAAAACCCAGTATGATTCTAAAAATTTGATTAAAAAGAAATCAAGCTTTTGCAAGGCGTAGCCATCCAATTATGTTAGCAGCTGCCAAGTGTAGTTTATGCTAAAATATACACACATATTTCAAGTGAGCAAAACGTGATCTTTTCAAAAGCTTTTAAAACTTTTTGCTATGAGACAAGTAGACCAAGAAGATGTCTCCTAATTAGAAAAACTGTAAGTGTACTCCCCATCTCAGCCAAAGTTAAGGTCTAGTATTTTTTTTTTTTTTTGGATTATATCCCTAGACTCGAAAATGGACAGGTTTATCTTTTTCATCGACATAATAAAAACAGTGGGGATAAGAACGAACTCCCAGCCCTTGAACGATTTTCCAGGTAATCATTACAAATCGGAATGAACTGAAATTAATTAACAAACAGTGACTGAGTACCTATCATGGGTGGCACCTCCTTTCTACTTAACTAACTCCACCTTGCAGTTCAAGCATTAGAGCCTTTGGGAAGCTTCTCCGTGTTCCTCTTTGGGCTGGTTGTATGCTGTCAGCAGGACCTTTCCCTCTTGTAGCCGCACTCCCTCCAGGTCAGCAGCCCCTGGAGGGCAGGGCCTCTCACCTTCCAGTTTCTCAAGAAAGGGTGCTTAAGAAATAGTTGCCAGGTATGCTAGAGGGCCACAGAGAATTACAGGTGAACACTTGCAAGCCCTCTGAAGGATGTACACGCGTATACTCACCGCCAGTGTATTTATTTAATGTTTATTTTTGAGAGACAAAGACAGAGCACGAGTAGGAGAGGGACAGAGAGAGAAGGAAACACAGAATCCAAAGCAGCTCCAGCCTGAGCTGTCAGCACAGAGCCCGACACGGGGCTCGAACTCCCAAGCCGTGAGATCATGACCTGAGCCGAAGTCGGACGCTTAACTGACTGGGCCACCCAGGCACCTCTCACAACCAGTTTAATTTTTTTTTTTTTCAACGTTTATTTACTTTTGGGACAGAGAGAGACAGAGCATGAACGGGGGAGGGTCAGAGAGAGAGGGAGACACAGAATCGGAAACAGGCTCCAGGCTCTGAGCCATCAGCCCAGAGCCCGACGCGGGGCTCGAACTCACAGACCGCGAGATCGTGACCTGGCTGAAGTCGGATGCTTAACCGACTGCGCCACCCAGGCGCCCCAACAACCAGTTTAAATGGCAGTGATAATTGAATCCCAGTGCCAGAGTTCCGGCGTTGGCCCCAATCTCAATGCTTCATGTAGCTGCCATCCATTCCTGCTCTTTCGTCTTTATATCCCCTCCTCTTCATTCCTGGCTTTTCCTCCTCTTGTCACTGCCTCCCTGTTGTGACTTGTTCAGAAATGCCCCCATCTCCACCCTCCTTCCACTAGTCTGGGCCACGGCCCCTGGTACCTTTTGTGTTCTCACACTCCTTGTGTCCTATCTTGAGCAAGCAGCTAACTCACGGGCCCCACTTGGAGACTTGGGGCAGCCTGACCACGCACATCTTTTCAAGTCTCAGACGGCTTGGTCCCTCTTGCCTTCCAGGGCAGCCAACCAGCTACTTTTGGCCACGGAGGTCTGGGCGCTGTGGAGGAACCAGGTGGTTGCTGGGCCTACAGGCCGCTGCCAACCAAAGCTCAGCATAATGGGCAACCTTGACATTTGTGCAGTGAGGCTTTTTAAAAAATAATAATCCTAGCAGATTTTTATTGCCGAGACTAACTTTTATAAATGTTTTTCATCTCTAAATCTCCTTTCGTTCAAGAACGACCCCCTGCACAACTGTGCTTATGATGTCATCTGATGACTTAGGTACGTGCTTACCTCAGAGTGGGTTGCTGAACTGCTGCACGGACCGCGTGTCCAGGTGGAGTTTATGGGGCAGCAAAAGGAAGCGTAACTGCCTGGGGTCAGGGCCTTAGCATCGCCCTTTTAGGTGAGATCTTCATGCACTTCAAATGACTGCAAGAGATCAAGGACCCTTGTTTTCTGTCTCATCTGGGAGGTTAAGCCTCACTTAACATAGGTGCTTTCTTCTCCTACCTGCCAAGAAAACCCCATTAGAAAATTGGGTAATTACATCTAAATATTATTCAAGGCAACAGAGAAGATGAGCAATCCTAGATTAGGTCATGGACTCACTGATGTCTTTTGGACCTTTTAAGTCAGGAGCACTTGCCCCTGCATGTCTCAAAGCTTCTTTCATCTAGGTGCTGCAGGCTAGCAGGGTTTGAGGGTGTCTATATGGGGGGGGGGGCAAACGTCTGTGGAATCCCTCGCCCGTGCCCTTCCCTGCAGCCGGTGGAGGCTCTCCCTGTGGTGCTTTGCTTTGGCATTTTCTCAGACCTGCGTTTCAGCATCCCGTATACCAAAACTTCCTCTTAATACTTTGTGACTATGTTACATAAACTGAGGTTCTCACAGCCAGAAAGTTCTCATCCTTCACCTTCTAGGTCTCCCCAATTTCAACTTTTCTCTTTCCTTTAGTCCCACCCTCCACTCACGTTTTCCTCTCTGGAAAGGGACATTCTCCATCCTTCCTGTTCAGGTACGAACTCTATTTTATAAAGCTCTATGATAATCATTGTTCCCACGAACCTTTTCCCTGCAGGAGAAACTGCATTTTTGACCATTTCCAGAGGACTTTCCTAGAGGAGTCCAGTGTGTCTTTCTCATGCTAAGGAGATGATCCCAGTGATGCGACTTCTCTCTGGGATAATACATGCTCTGATGGCCTTACCCAGTGAGAAAGGAATTCATCTCGCAAAACCTCAGTTTTCACCAGCCTTACCCATACTTGCCAGGGACGACCCCCCCCCCCTCCAACCCCTTACTTGCTTAATCACCCTTACTGCCTTCTGCTCACTTTTTGTATTGTTAGGAAACAAGATCACAAGCCTCTGCTAGCAATAGACATATTCATTGCAATCTAGGGGATGGACCTTTCTACAGAGACCTGAACAGGTAGACACTGAATAGGGAAAAGAAGGACTGGGCTGCCCTGATGTCTTTACAGACAGGACATGTGCGCTGGTGCCTCTTCCGCTGATAAGTCCTTCATCTGTTGTTCTAACCAACCATGGACCGTTTCCTTTTGAGGCTGGGTCACTGCCTTCTAGCTAACACCAGCACTGGTCCCTTTTGGCTTTCGCTTTGGAAGGATCGCAGTATTTGGTTTCCTCTCCTCCACTGATTTTACCTAATTTTTATTTCGGGTGTTTCAGGTTGTTTTACTCTGATCTACCTACTCAAGTCGTGTTGTTTCTAACCTCCGCAGATATTTTTCTACCACTTTCCAGCCCTTGACAACATCGCACAATTACACACCATCCTTATATTGAACGAAATTCCATTTTCGCCGCAGATCAGTAATGAAGACATTAAGTGGCATCCTGATGGTGACCCTTTCAAGAGCTAAGGCACCATTTGCTATTCTGTTTTAATTACGGTCTCTTAGCAAATTTTCACCAGTTATAATGTTCACCCCATTTGATAAGTAATATCTCTCAAATACTCTACAAAATTATAAAACCTATGTGCCTTATATTTTCTGTTCTCCATTATGGGCTAAATTTATAATTCTGTAATTTTTCTTAAAGAAAAAAATACTTCTTAGACGAGAATGGCTAATTTGGTTTCAAGCCGTACTGCATTTTGCTTATGGTGAACCATTAGACATTTATGTGATTTTATTTTACCTCATTCCCAACCCCCACTGACCACTCCGCTGCCAATAATCACAGCCCGACCCTTCCCTCTACAGTCAGTAAGCATCTAGGCTTTTTTTGCAAGATGGATATTTTATTTTACCGGTCCCTGATAGTTTCAACTTCAAACTAACTCCACATGGCCTAAGCAAAAATAGCCAGTGCCCTATTATGATTATATTCCCCCCTTCCTTTCTAGGCGGGTCTGTCTCCTGACAACAAATCATAAACCTGCACCTCTTCTGCAGAGCGTTTCTGCCCCTTAATCCTCTTGTCCCAGGAGAGTGCGAAGCTACTTCGGTTTCCTTAGCATCTGCCCGGTGCGTGGGATCTGTGCTAGATCTTACGTGGTCCCTGTTGAAATTCTTATAATTGGATAAGAGCTCAGAAGTGGAAGCCTTACAAAACAAAAGCCCAATGAGGGGTGTGCTTCACTGAGGCCTTCAGGGGAAAACATGTCAACTAGGCAGGCGAAAGCTGAAAGGCAAAGTTTATAAACGGAAAGCCAGAGATAGACCATTCGGCACCAGCTACTTACTGCGAAGCGCCATCTTCCTGTTGTGACTTCCGGGGTGTTTTCCCCTTGGCCTTTTCCCGGTGACCGTTCCAGTATTGTAAATTACAACGCTGGATCACCCCATATCCAGAACTTTGGAGTGCACTGAGCTAGAGTCAGAAGTCCTCGTTCCATTCCTAGACCTTCCCGGAGACAAAGAAACGAGGGATGCTTCCAAGTGGAAATGTCCGTGTGAAGGTGATGTGGTCCCCTTGCTAGGAAACCTTCCGCACACGGCACAAGACTTCAACTCCAACTGACCTACGCAGGAAGGAAGTGTATTAGCTCCTGCGAGAAGTAGGGCAGGCAGCAGGATTGGTTGATTCAGTGGCACATTTACATCATCAAGGATACAGGTTCTTTGCACCTCCCTGCCACTGTCATCCTTAGGGTCCACTTCCCTCTAAGCCTGGGTCTTACCTTCTTGGCAGGATGGCTGCAGTTGTTCAGATGGTACTCGTGGGCATGACAATATCTAGAGCACAGAAAATGGACCACCCCCTTGTACAACCTCCTTTTGAAGGAAATGAAAATATTACTAAGAAGTGTCTGAGAAGACCTGTCTTCTTATCTCATTGATCAGAACAGGATCACATGCCCCATCTGTACATCCATCACTAGCAGGATATTCTCCATCACTGCTTGAGAGAGGGGGCAGGTGAATGTGAACAAAACTGGGATTCTGTTACTAAGAAAGAAGTCTGTGTATGGGAGTGAGGGGGCAGTAGATGTTGGCAAGCAACTGTATTTAGTATACATTGTGACTTGGAAAGTAACCATGAAATTCCATTTATGACTACTGTGTGGCTGGTACGTACCACTGAAATACTATACACATCTGGACACAAAATGGCGAGGCTAGGTTGACAGGGAGAGAAAAGCCACAATGCAGACTAATTAAGGACGGAGAAATGAGCCAAGATCAATAATTATTCTGATTAGAATCACAATAAACCCTAATGATTCAAATGTACTAATTTATGTCTATTTGTCCTCGAGGAGTATATGATCTTTACTGAATAAAAAACAAGATTAAAACGATTTGCTCATTTCGTAAGAATTCTGTATTTTGGATATATTTTTTTGCAGTATCAGTCTACTTGAATGTAAACATTTTTTACCAACTTTATTTACATATCACAGCATTAATAATAATAATGATTATCGATGATGGTAAATGGCTATGATTTATTGAGTGCCCTTTTATAAATTAGGAAGTTAGCATCCAAGAGGAGCCAGTAACTTGCTTTTAGCTCACCTAGCCACCGAGTGGTTAAGCTAGGATTTAGACTTCGGTTCATCTGCCCATGTCCCTTCCCGGCCCTCCATGGCTTCTCTTTGTGTTAGAAGACTACCATTGCCTGTACGGCCTTAAGTGATCGGGTCCTGCCCATCTCTCTGACCTTATTACTTACTCACTTGCCTTCACTAGTTTTCCAGCCACACTAGCTTCCTTGTTGTTTGTCTCATAAGCTGGTCTCATTCTCACCCCTGACTCTGCATCTGTTTCGTCTGCTTGGATCACACATCCTTAGCTCCTACGGCTCCATTCTTTCCATTCAGGGCTCCCCTTCACAGTGACCTCTCAGGACCATCCCATCTGATCTCCTTAGGGGATCCCCCACCCTCCAATCCTCTGTTTCTGCTCCGTTTTTGTGTCCTCTATGGTATTTGCCATAATCTTACATAATTTACCTGTCTACTTGGTTTTGCCTGTCCGCTCCCCCACCCCCACTTAGAATAGAAGTTCCACGAGGGCAGAGATCCTAGCTGTGTTTATAAAGCGAATGGAAAATCAAGCGACTAAGTTAATAAAGAAAGGAATATTTAGAAGTTTTGACCCCTAATGATCCATAATCTGCCTTTATCTCCCACACTAGGACTAAAGATGGATGACAGTTGTCAATGAGCTGAGTGCATGCACTGTAGCTTTTTTCATATAAAATCTGGAAACAACAAAATCTACTTTTCTCTCAGTCTCTCTGTGAGAGTAAAATAAGATATAGATATCAGAATTCTTTGGAGAGAAGGTAGACTTACTACAATAATATTACATAAAGGTTTTAAAAGAGCTTGGTCGAAGAGGGAGATTTGAGTAATACTCTTAACTTCGGTTTTTATTTTGATTATACTTTTAAGGATGCCACCCCCTTTAGTGTTAGACATAAACCCTTAAAAGATGGAGGTGTACATATAAAGCTCAATTGTAAATTGGAAGACTTATAATTGCATGATAATTTGCAGTGGCAAATTCACTAAAACAAAATTGTTTTCTCTGCTTACACATAATTTTTCACTTGAACTCACGTATCTACTAAAATAATGTATTCCTAGAACCGTGTTCTTAATTATTCTGAGGTAATTATGAAGGTGCAAATTGAAAAATAGCTTTACCTCCCATGTTAATTTGGAAGAGACTGACAGAAGTGAATCAGTGCCTCCCTCTGAAGCTGCTTTTCTCTCTGGCTTTCAGCTCGGGACCCTCTCGACTAAAATATGTGCGTCTGTGTTTTCCTTTCCCTGTCGTTCTGTGGGTTGCTGTGTCATTTGTTGAGTGCGCTGTGAACCATTATTTTCTGAGGCCTCCAGTGTGACTTTACCACTCAACCAAACAAATCATCATCTCACCTTTGACAGGAGCTTCACATCCCCCTCCTACCTGCTCACCTTCCCCAGATCTTTCCTCAGGTGACCTCGCCAACCACGGCATCGCTCTCCACTCGGGGAATCAGTCTAAACCCGCGTGGTGCTGTTTCCTGCCTTCTGGGCTTCCCGCTATCACAAAAACCTGTTGGAGCCGTTACTATGAAATACACTTCTCAGCTAAACTCCCCGTATCAGACTTCCAGAAGCAGATCTAAATGTTATGGTGAGAACACATCTATATTCGAGAGTAATTTTTAAGTCTAGTTCTTCCAGATTGTTTTTATGTCTTGCATCAGAGACAAGTCAGTAAAACACAGAATGGGGAGGAAATGGAAAAGGATACTTCGATGTTGTTCACATGGTACCTTCCTCCTGTGTGTCCTGGAGGGGAGCCGTTTCTTCCTCACTTTATAAGCTAGGTAGATTTGGGTGTGTGATTGGGGAAGAGCCCATCAAGATCCAGGTGACAATGAGATGGGTAATTAAAGGGCTGGGCCAACATATCATTATTGAAATTAGGCAGGTTCATGGTCTACATAAACTCTTGAGAGACAGCTTTTGACAGGGTAGTTTTCATATACAGTAGATTGGCCCTTTTATGGCTCGACAAAGGCTTTGTTTCTCTTTTTTTTTTTTTTTTCTCTTTCTTTCTAAGCTGTGTGGGTGGGAAACAGCATGAGGTTATAGAAAATGTATAGCACACGCAGTAGCAATGAGAAGGAATCCATAATGGGTACACACATATTGCTGGAATATTTCCCAAGTACTTGGAGGGGGGCGGCCGTGAAGCTTCTTTGGCAGAGGCAGAGAACATGTGCTTTTCCATGTGTGAACACCCTGTGCTTTGAAAGGTCCTTTATGATTCACAAAAGCAGCTGCTTCTGAGCTGGTGTAGCCACAGAGTTTGGGAGAGTCACCGAGGTAGGTATACTGCAGGCTCCTGACATCTGTTTTGGGGGTTTGGTTAACTTTTGGGAATGTGCTTATTCACACGTGACATGGAGCAAGTTCTCTTCAGTAGAGTGCAGGACCCCTCTGTTTACGTCGTTAGGGTTTGCGGATCGAAGTTGACAAGGTTTAAAATTGTGAACAGTCGTTTGCTGTGTTACATGCATACAGACAGACATAGATTTTTATTGAGGGCGGTCTTCTTAATTTTGAAAACTATGTGTGACGGCTTGACTTTTGCCTAGTAAATCAGCTGTCCTGAGTGGCTCTCAGACATATTTTGTGGCATGGGAAGGCTTCCTTGCTAGGTATTTGTAATCCTACTCTGTGCTGTGTTTTGGTGAGTTTTTAGTTTTATCTGTTTTTTTATGTAAAAAATCCTGTGGTTGTGTCTTTTGTATACTTCTGTTCCACCTGAGTGCTAGTTTCTGTCTCCTCTTTACTTACCACTAATAAGTTATTTTCATTTTGCTAAGGATTTCAAGCCTACATAATACCAGCAAGTGTTGTTCCCTATCACTCTCAACAAGAGTCATGTGTGCCCAGTTCTTCAGATGAGGTAACGAGGACATGATTCTTTCACTTTTTGCTAGTTTTCAATTTATTGGATACTGGCCTAATGGAGCGTGTGCACTGTTTGCTTTTTAAAAAAGGGGCGGGGGGAGTGAAAGCTTTGTTTTTAATGTGTCGTAACTGTTGTTTCCAAAAGACAAAGCAAAACACAAAACAAAACAAAAGATTACTGCAAAATAAGATTCGTGTGGATATGTTCAACTGAAAATCATTTGAAATGTTTCACGGCTACACTTTGTGCTAAATATAAAAATAATTGTGTTTCCCATGTGTGAGCATCAAAAGCCCCAGTTGGGAAATCACATGGTTATAGCAAGTAGGTCACTATTGATGGTAGAACATGAGACAGGAAATGTCACAGCTAAGATTAGAGGCCCAAGCAGTACGTCTCGCCATGCTTTGCTGCATTGTTCGTCCTAAGTGGAAGGACTCAACAGGGTATAACTAACTTTAGCCCAATTTGAAAGTATTAGCAAGGATAGCCTTTTAATCTGGCATTCCCATTTGTTTCTAGATAACTCACTTTCCCAGTTGGTCAAAATAATTGAACTGCTTGGGTCTGCACATTGGCAGACCTCTGAATACCAATTAAAATGGCAGCCTTTACATGCTAAAAGTATACATGGGAAGTAATACTCAGCTGTACAGAATCGTAGCCCCAGATCTACCTGGTGTTTGAAATCACTCACTAGGAATAAGCAATTAAAAATGAATTCTCTTAAAAATCTCATTTATCTTCGTATTTGAAGGTAAGGTGGGGATGTGAGGGGGGGGGGCACTTTTAGGGAACCTAGTTACCGTGCCTTTTCTTCTTTGAGCAATATGAGGAAGATTTATTATTTATTTGTGGGAATTTTCACCACAGAGTATGCCTAATTTTGCATATGTTTGCATATTCTCATGTTTAAAGAAAAGGCTAGGAAGAAAAGCAATGGTCTCCTGTGTCTGCCCCCATGAGAGACAATACCTTACTTGGGGGGAGGGGAGGACAGGCCAAGATGGAGCCTTGGATTCAGAGAGAAGCCATCCCCTCATGCTACATTAGGCAGTTGAACACAAGCCCAGAGAGCCCACAGCTATTTGGAAGTGGAGGTGAAAGCCTGCCGAGATGATTGAATTTGAATCTGTTGCTCAAGTGCCCCAAGTATTCGTTCACTTCTAGCACAGAGTCCTTCACAGAAGCACCTTGGCTTACAGATTCCATGCATTCTGTGTGGAAAGTCTCACTGCTTGAATCTCAGAGGCCTTCCCAAGCTCACGCTTTCAAAGGTCATTAATGCAGATTAAAACACTCTACTTTGAACCGGGATTATTTCCTGCAGCTTGTAACTTTCAAGAGGGGCGGGGGGGTGGTGTGGAGGCTCAGTGGAATAAGTATTTTGACAGTGTTTTTACTCTTTATTCCTTCTCCAGCTTAAATACAGAGCCTAGATTTGTATACCTCATCCAGGGATAGAATGTTGGAAAGGGGGGTTGGAAGCACAGCTCTTAGAGAAATCTCTCTGGAATGAAAATTCTGGAAAAGGTTTCCAACTGGCAGTCAGAGATACTGGCTTCTGATGGGAGAAACCACAAGGGATGTGGCACTCGAGACTGGCTGTGACATTGTGTGTGCCTGGTTCACACCCATCATAAAGCAAGCTGCTTGTGAGCTGTGGAGTTAGCTCATTTTCTAGGCCTCTGTCAGAGAATGTCAGTTGATAGTGGGAACATCTTGGAAAATATTTTGGAGCGTGTGAAGTAGATCTTTGCTTTGGAAATCTTTGAAAACTCCCTTTTCTAGTTTCAAAAATGTATGCGTAGCTAATAAATATTTACATCTTTAGGTGCCTGGTAGAACTCTTTACCATCTTATGCAATTATTAGTTTCATGTGAGTTTCTGCTAGGAGTTTTCTCTTTGATATCAGTATAAATGACCAGATGGCCAGGCGCCCCATTCTCCCTCGACCCCAGTCAGAACCCCTGAGCCTGGTCCTGGTCCTGCCTCTGATAAAGGCAGATATAGAGCAAGACACCTTCTGGGAAAGAAACGGAAAACTGGATTATTTCTGTGGACTTGGTCCGGCATCACGGCCGTAGGATTCTATTCATCTTTCAAGCCTGTTTATTTTTCCTAGCTATAGGGAGCAAGTTGTAAAAATTTCTGGTTGGTAACTTTTATTTGTAAGGAGAGTACTCACTCACCAGGTTGCTAGTTGGCTGCTTAAGTTCCTATTGTGGCTGTTTCTTTCATCTGTGTTGTATCCAAGAACTCAAATACAATGTGTCTGATCACAGATGCCAAATAAGAGTAACCAGTAGGTTTCATACTTCAGTGCAGAAGAAGCAATTTCTGGTGGTGGGGGGTGGTGGTGATTGGGAGAGGTAGGTTGTGGAGCTCTGGTTTCCTAAGAAAATAAAGAGAGGGAATCCAGTATACAAACATGTAACAGGAACCCAGCCTGGATTCACACGGTTAATAACCTGTGTCTCTTTGTATAGGAAATACAATACCAGCACTTATAAACCCGTGGGCAAGGGAGTAGCACAAATAAAAACTTCATTTGTAAGAGCCATCTTGTCATTTTCCAAACACCTTAATGAGAAGGGTATTATAATTTTAACGGAGATGCAAATAATCTTTTTTTATCTTCAGTTTCTCTGATGATAATGTTGGTGGAATCTCTAAAATACAGAAAACAACCTAGACTGGATTATTTTTTGTTGTCTTTTTGTTAACAAAACTTTTTTCCAACGAAAGAAATACACCGTCCTGTCCTCAAATACAGACATAACCAATCAAGCTAATTTCCTAAGGGTGAATTATCCTTAGCTTCTGTGAAGGAGCCTCTGGTTTTTGAGCGTTTGACCCCTGAAAGGAATTGGAGGCCTCGGAAAGTCCTTAGGAGCTGTTTGAGGAACAGGAGAGAAGCTAGTTTTGATGGAGGAAATGTGACTGGAGAAAGTTCGGAGATGATCTTTTGGTCCTGTCTTTATTCTAAAAACCTACCTGTCTTGTTGTAAGTCCATTCCTTAAGAGATTTTACTCATGGGTCACCAGATCTTGCCTCCGAACAAAGAATGTCTCTTAGATATGTATGACTGTCCTCCCCGACTCTTGAAAGAGGCTGTGGTCACTGGACTGCGTTTTCTGGCGGGCTGCCTGGCACCTGGGTTTCTCGCTGCTGGATGCAGTCAGTCTTCCCAGACTTCCCCAGCTCCTGGGACTCGCCAGGCAAACGTAGGAAAGGAGGCTCAGAGACAACAATCCAGGTGATAAAAGACTCTAAATTTAGAAGACTTTTCCCTTCCACATAATAAAACTTGTTTCTTCTTCCCACACAAAACAGGGCTGTCCAGAACAACTCTGAAAACACATGACCCTGCCTCATCCCTCCCACTTGCAGCTGTCAAACCTTCCAAGGGAAATTCTTGTGCCCTGAACACTTTTGCTGCGCCACACATCATAATCCCATGGTTTTTTGTTTGTTTTATGTATACATACATATATATATATATTTTTTTTCTTTTTATATAAGAGTGCAAGCAGGTGAGGAGGCAGAGAGAGGGGGACAGAGGGTCTGAAGTGGGCTCTGTAGCTAACAGGCTGATGGCAGCGAGCCCAAAGTGGGGCTTGAAATCACGAACAGTGAGATCATGACCTGAGTTGAAGTCGGATGCTCAGCCGACTGAGCCACCCCAGGTACCCCATAATCTCATGTTTTAATGTTTGCTGACGCTGAAAACTGCTAGGCCGTGTGTGCGGAGTGTGAAGGTAGGCTAATGGGGAGATAGAGACCTGTCAACCTACCCAGTTCTTCTGGATGGATTCAACCAGACTCTCTCCTAGGTGGCAGCAGGGGAAGAGCTCAGCCAGGTGACCGGCCTTCCTTCCTCACTCACGGGGTTTTGGGTGGAGGGTTTCTCCGGAGCTGCCAGGAAACATAAATTCGGGGGTTATATAGGAGTTCTTTGAGCAAACAAAGAGAGCCAGTGCCCTGCTAGCAGAATATCCATTAATTTTTAATTTTTGAGTTGGAAATGGCACCAGAGATTATCCACATCAGGGTTTCCAAGGTGGAATTTGCAAGATAAACCACTGGGGCTAAGAGAGAAAATACTGGAATTTGTACACATTTTTATACCCCAAAAATAAGAAAAATTAAGTTTTACTAATATATGGATTGACAGTTGCTCCCTCTCCTGTTCGTTAAGTCAGAAGGGTATATGTTCGGGGTCGGGGGTAGGGGTGGGGGCGGTGGTGCTCACTTGTCCACAGCATGTTGCATTGTATCTGTACATGTTGGGTTAAATTAATTGGCTTAATATTAATTAGTTTCAACTAAAGTAGCCCTCAACAGCAACAACAACAACACAAAAAAACAAAAACCAAACAGCAACAACAACCAAGGCAAGCAGCTTAAAAAGATTCTGGTAAAAGGGCACCTGGGTGGCTCAGTCAGTTAAGCATCCAACTTCAGCTCAGGTCATGATTTCACATTCCATGAGTTCAAGCTCTTCATCAGGCTCTGTGCTGACAGCTCAGAGCCTGGAGCCGGCTTCAGATTCTGTGTCTCCCTCTCTCTCTGCCCCTCTGCCCCTCCCCCCCCCCCTCTCTCTCTCTCTCTCTCTCTCAAAAATAAATAAACATTAAAAATTTAGGGGCACCTGGGTGGCGCAGTCAGTTAAGCGTCCGACTTCAGCCAGGTCCGAACTCGCGGTCCGGGAGTTCGAGCCCCGCGTCAGGCTCTGGGCTGATGGCTCAGAGCCTGGAGCCTGTTTCCGATTCTGTGTGTCCCTCTCTCTCTGCCCCTCCCCCGTTCATGCTCTGTCTCTCTCTGTCCCAAAAATAAATAAACGTTGAAAAAAAAATTAAAAAAAAAATTTAACAAAGAAAGAATCTTGTAAAAAAAAAAAAAGTATAAATTTAAAGGTATCACTAACTGTGCAAGCAAGAATAAGTGAACATTTTGAAATGGAGTTGACAACTTTGTTCTAGGACACACTTTGTTCTAGGTTCTTGGTTTATTAGCCAAGCTGGGAGTTAAAAACTAACACAATCAGTACTGATCAAATGTTATCCCCCAATTCCAAAACTATCAAGATGATGGAATGAAACATAGACTGACATGTACTGTCATTAAGAATGAATATATTGGAAGGAAGTGTATACTTTGCCTTGAAAAATGATAATATGAAAGTGCCACAGAAAAATATGAATACCCCTGCGCTTGTGAAACCAATGTTTAAGTTCACCTACTGATCTTTATAAAATTTCACTAAATGATGTTCTGAAGCCTGTTTTGAAGTTTTTACTTGTATGCAGAAGTAAAAAAGCTACATATGTTTAAAAACTGTCTTTCTGGGGCGGCTGGGTGGCTCCGTCGGTTGAGCGTCCGACTTTGGCTCAGGTCATGATCTCAGTTTGTGGGTTCGAGCCCCCATCAGGCTCTGTGCTGACCCCTTGCTCAGAGCCTGGAGGCTGCTTCAGATTCTATGTCTCCTTCTTTCTCTGCCCACCTCCCCTCCCCCCACTCATGCTTTGTCTCACTGTTTCTCAAAAATAAATAAAGGTAAAAAAATAAAAATTAAAAAAACCAAAAACTGTTTTTCCTCCCAGTACAAACCCAGATAAGATACTATGTTGAAAACTATCTAAAATGAGTTTCTCTGTCACCAAGTGCTGTGAAAGTATTATTGAAGGTGTTACTGTATCTTGAAGACGCAAATACATATTGGAACAGGTTACAGAGGGCAGAAGACTTGTTTTACATTTGTAAGATGTTAGATCTAGCCTATTGTATTTGCTCATTTCTGTTTCACCAATGAAATACGCTAAGTGCCCCCTTTTGGTGAGCCATCACTAGATGAAATTCATTCACAATCTTTATGAAAATGTTTTGTGAGAAAAACCAAGTAGTGTTCCCTCTTGAGAAGCAGCTGTTTCTTAGAGAAGGATTCCAGGGTGAGGTTATAAGAGATAAATTCATTCACTGCATCATTCATAAGCAAGCTAGGGCAGCCAAGATGTTGAAGCCAGAGGTATACAAAATGCTGTGGGATACTTCATAATTAATTTTATAAAAAACAAATCTGTAATATACAGTGTAGTCAAAGCAATGCAATATTTTGTATTAAGTTGAGAAGGGACCATGAAAATCTTCTGTACCACACAGAGATTTGCTGGTTATCTTATCAAAAAATAATTGAGTTGTCCAACTTACAGATAAGTTACATTCATTTTTCTTCTTATAAAAAGTAAAGGGTTCCCTATTTTGTTAACCATTTCTGTGATAATGAGCCACTGTAGTATGCTACCTATGGGTCATTGTTTAAAAATACAGAGCATAACTAATTTGTCCTTTCAAGATAAAGATGTCATTTTAAGAATAAGAAGATAACTGAATTTTAACGAAACTTATTATAGAGAGAACATTGTGAAAAACAGTGTTTGGAAATGTTCACACTGTGATTTTTTTTTTTTTTTTTTTTTTTGCTTAGAACTATGACAGCCATTAAAACCCAGCTATGTAAAATAAACCGAACATGGAACTAGACCTTCAGATTAACGTATCACAAATAATTAATCTTGCTTTTCAAACATAAGGCATATTCATTCACACTATTCTTGATAAAATAATGATTATTTTCTAAGATAAAGTATCTGTACTCTTAGATATATAAAGAAATAAATATTATTTACCTTATACTTTTTGTGATTTTGATGCTAGTTTGATAATGCACCTAATATAGTACATCGCACATATTTAGTAAGTAAGCATGGCATGCATGCTTCAAAGTATTTTAGTATTGGGATTCATGAATTCAGTAATTTTTGAGACTCTAGCTCTCAGCTAAAGATTCTGAAACTTTTGGTGGCAGGGAATAGCCACAGAATCTTTGAGACAATAAAAGATAGGTGTCCTCTTTCAGAAAAATGATACACAGATGCCAAATAAAATTGTGCCCAGAATCAGGGCGATCCCACGGCCCCAATGAGTAGCTGTTGTCGCGGACGCTGATAAACCCCCTGGATGAGGACAAGAATGCCCTAAGGAGTTATGTGACTTACGCAGGGTCGCACAATGCCATAATCTCATCTTTCAATCAAGACCTGCTGAGCATATGTCATTGCATACAGGTTTCTGTCTGGCAGCTGAGGATGCAAACAGGACGATGGAACTCTATCTGGGTTGCCAAGGAATCCACAGTTTCAGCAGGGACTCCAGGGTGCAACCAATAATCACAATTCCATTTGTGTGTGGGAGAAACTTGTTTACTTGACCAGCATTAAACGCGTGTGCCCAACTGTGTGAGGCATTTTGCTAAATAAACTTCATAGAAAACGCAGAGATGGGTAAGGCGACACTTGTAGATAATCAAGTGCCAATTACCGGCTTCAGCTCCCAGTGCTTTTTCTAATGCACCTTTTATATTCTGAACGTCCTGATGCTCCTGATTGCAGTTTGCCACTCTGTTTCCTTCATGCACGAAATGATGATGTACAAGTAAAGGGAGGTGAGGCGGGGGGGGGGGGGGGGGGGGGGGGCGGGGGCAGGTCACACTCCTTCCTATTTCTAAGCAACCAAAGCTCACTCTTTGGGTTTACGTGCACCAGCATGCACTCCCCTGCCTGTGGAATAGAGCACTGAACTCTTAGATAAATTGGCAAATGGAAGAAAACAGGCAGTAATAAAGGAGGTATGGAATTTTATAAGCTTCATGATCTCTTTCCCCAAAGGCCTGAATCTATGTAATGAGGTAGTAGAACAAATTCCTGCCGAGTCTGAATTTATTCCTATAAGGAAAAAAGAAAAAAAAAAAAAGGAATGATAGGAATAAAGTAAATGCAAAATTGTTTTTTCTGCTCAGGTCATTAGTTGGTGATATTCTTGAAGGCGATGTAGAGTTTTTCCTACAAATATTGGGCTCTTTGTGGGGACTAAAAATAAACAGAGCAGCACAGGGAAATAGGCAAGCACTATTGATCTGCGTCAGGGCTGTTTCCACTTTAATGTTTGCAAAAGGCACAGCCCAGTTGTGCAAACCTATTTATAGGGAACAGCTTCCTCATTGCTATATATAGATGATAAAAACAAGGTGGACTGCCAGGTAATTTGGGTTTATTGTTAGGAAATAGGACTGGGGGGCGGGGAGGGATCTCCTCCAGAACTAGTGAGGAGGGCTTATCCCTCGTGTTCCTGTGCCTGGAAGGAAAGACCCGTGGAATCCAGTGTCTGTGCCCACACTGCCCGTGGACACACCTGTGGCCTGAGTGCCGCCTCCAACTGGTGTTTGTTTACCTCTCAGCTGCCCCAGCCTCCCTCCCCTTTCCCCGGTGCTGGTGCCGGTGCCGGAAGCAGAACCTAAAACAAACAGGGCGCCTCCAAGACCCCCCTGCCCTTCTGTCCCTGTAGAGAGCTCTGACTCCCCACTGGTATTGAGGGTGCTTGTGCCCACCTGTGCGTGAGCGTGTGGGTCTGGTGCAGGTATGCACACCTGGAATGTTTTCGTGGCATCCTGACATTTGGTTCTCCCTTTTTTTTTTTTTTCTAATTTGTTTTCTCTCTGCTCATTTCCTACCAGAGTTCTTTACTCCTCGAACACCCTCCCCCCAAACACTTATTTTTCTAGTTCCCTTCCCACCGCATTCACCAGGTCTCCACCCCTGGGCTCTTCTCTTCTCTTTTCTTTTCTCACACCTGTCAGTTCAATTCAACAAGCGTTAGTGAGTGCTGAGCGCCTGCGAAGTTCTGGGACTAAAGAGACAAACAAGACAGGATCTCTGTCCTCAAGTCCTCTGTCCAGGGGGACTTGCGGTCTGCTCTCTGCCCTCTGCTCTCCACTCCAGTTATCGATCGCTCCCTCCAGGCAGAGGTTCCCGCCAGGATTCTCCACTGTAGTAACGGCTAAGCTTTGGTTCAGAAAACAATAATTCCCCCCCCCCCCCCCCCGCAATGTCTGAGTTATGAAAGGAACAGGGGCTTGCAGCAAGGGGCGCATATACCCTGAAATGTGATCAGGGCTTGAATTCTGTGTGTTAAAACTATCAAAGGGATGCTAATGGCCTCTAACACCTTCTAGAGGCTCCGAAGTGATGCTGTTTCACCTGCAGGCATAGTTGTCCAGACTCTGGGAAATGGCCTGTTGACAGTTTCCACTCCGATGTGGTATTCTTAGTGCCAGTGCCATTGCGGCACTGGGATGCTGAAATAACTAACCGTTTTTAAGTCGGCGCAGAAAACAAACGGACCAACCCTGATGGAACATAGTAACAGTGTGCTCCAGCCTGGGTGGGGCTGGAGAAATTGCTTTCCATCATCTCTGTGTCCGTTTCATCCCTTTAGATCTTTTACACCGCAAGTTTCTCTGTCCATCCAAATACAACATGAGTTTATTCTCAACGAACGAGACGCCAAGAACAGTGACAGGCAGTACATGTTTCAATCACAAAACGGTGTGCCAGTTGCATACAGGCCAGACTTAAAAGCAAGAGGTGGAGAAGGAACTGGCCAACTAATAAACATTTTAAATAGAACCCTCATCTCTATGCCTTGGTCTTCTGATGATCACCAGACAAACGGTATTGGGGCTGAGATAATGGGAGATCTTTACCCTTCAAGGCCTCGCTGTGTGGAGGGAATTCTCAACTGGTTTCATCATTCGCAATAAGGTTAATGTCTTTCTGGTGGCTGGGAAACCTCACTGGCTTCCCAGCTTCATTCTTTACATCCTTTTGTGCCTTGTCATGCTTCACCGAGTCTACTCTGTTCATCCCTGGTCTTCCTCTGTTTCCCATTCCATGCCCTCTGGAATGTGTCACTATGCATCTTTTCCATTCCGCCATGTCTCTAAATGGCCTGCATCCAAATGGTTACAGCTGTCTTTCTTGAGCCTTATGTAAAGTAATTCATTCTTGCCTTTTCAAAGAGGAGTGAGGGTGTGAGGTCAGTGACACTGCCATATCCAGATTATTCCTCATCCTGCTTCGTGTTCTAACACCGCCCACTGTTCTAGAGCAAATAAAAGTGGCCAGGACCAAATCCACCACAACTTTCCCTGATCATTCACCGTGGCATGGAGAACAGATTGGACGTGGGCACAAGTGGAAGCAGAGGAACCAATTAAGAGGCTACCTGAATAATTCAGGTGAGATCTGATGATGGCTTGGGGAAGATGAAAACAGTGGCGATGGAGACGGTGTATAATTTCAAGGTGGAAGGACAAACGGGACTTGATAATGATCTCACTATGTGTGATAAGGAACGAATGGAAGCATGATGCCTCCTAGGTTTGGGGGATAGGGAAGTTAATGAGGGGGGTCTGCCAGAGGGGAGGGGAACAGCCCCAGCACAAATGAAGTTGGGGAAATGATGTGAAGGATCTTTTTCAACTATCTAGTGAGAATTTGACTTAAGATCACAAATAGTAGGGGTGCAAGGGTGGCTCAGTTGATTCAGCGACCAACTTCGGCTCAGGTCACGATCTCACAACTGGTAGGTTCGAGCCCCACATTGGGCTCTGTGCTGACAGCTCAGAGCCTGGAGCCTGCTTCGAATTCTGTGTCTCCCTCTCTCTCTGCCCCTCCCCTGCGTGTGCTGTGTATCTCTCTGCCTCTCAAAAATAAATAACAATGTTAAAAAGTCATGAATCTTAAAATACACGGAATAGCTCTTTGAAAACTATGAAGTTTGGGGTGACTGTAAGGCATTGGTATTATTTGCTTTGCTCCATAACATGGCCTTGATGGGCTGGTCTGACTTCCACCCAGCGTGGCGCATTAGTAATGCCTGAGTTCTGTGAGGGGGAGGGCAGTGCCTTATCCACTATATCCTTAGTGCTGACGGTCTTGCAATGAAAGGTGTTTGGTACGTTTATTGAACAGGTTAGATCACGTATTTGATTTAGAGAAGAGTTGGCCCTCTGGAAACAAACAGCAAGTTTTGAAAATACATCCGTCTTTGAGGGGCAGTGCTGCCCCCCTCAAATGCCAGAGTACCAGGGACTAAATCGGCTGGGACACATTACCACCAGGTGACTGTGTGTGCAGAAAGTGCAGTGGCAGTGAGGTCCGTTTATGGCTGGGAGTAGAACAGGGAGGGCCCGATCTGAAAGTCGGTCAGAAAGTAGTCTGGAGAACAAGGATTGAAGCTTGGAGGCCCAGGATGCAGGTCAAGTCATTTAGGTTTTTGCCCTGTAAGGTGGTTCCTTGTCCCCAAGGTGCAGGCTACTCAGGAGGTTGTGCTGGGCTGGCTCTCATGGGCTCATTGGAAGTTGGTTGGGGCATAAATGCCATAAAAATAGGCACCATATAAGAAGAGAGAAAAAAAAAGTCTGCCACCTGAAAAAAGAGAAAGAAAACGGCCCCCTTTTCCAAACCATCTACATTAGCTAAAAACTTCTTATACCAACTGGCAATATTTTATGTGTTTACCCCGACTGAGGCCTATAGCTCACAGACCTGCCAGTGTTACACGATCAATATAAAAATTCCAGTTGTTTTGCTGACTTAGGTATTCACTGAGGGATTATCTGGGAGACAGACCTGAAAAGCAATTATGTGGAAAGTTCAATATGCTAGTTCTCCTTCAGCGGGGTTGCTCAGAGGGTACATTCTGGAAACTTCTCTGGTTTTTTGGCAGGTGCACCTTCCTCCTGATGCCTTGTGCCTGTGGCACCACATTTCCAGGTCTTAGTGTCGTACTTCAGTCTGTCGCTGTGGGGCCTCCTGAAGTCACATCCACAAATATCTTGGAGCTTGTTCTCTTGACCACAAATCGTAATAGTCTTTCAGTTTGTTTTGGCCTGGCCTGGGATCGGCAGGGAAGAAGTGGTGCAGGCGAAGGAGTGAGATTCTTGTTGAAAAGACCACTTTTCTCAGGTTGATATCCATGGAGATATCTGTTCGTTTCCTCCTGGCATGGATTTTATGGCGTCCGTGAAGCTCCCTCCTCTCCACCCGATTCTTGGCCTTCCCCCACCTCACCTCCCCACCCCCACCTCTTCTCCCCAGGGTGTGAAAGTACATTTGCGGCCGTCCCACCTGAGTCCCACCTGATGGCTGCCGTGAGTGTGTGTGTGTGTGTGTGTGTGTGGCCTCAGCCATGGAATGCTGAGTGTTTGCACAGGGGTTGCTGAGAGTCAAGTCAAGAAACAAGCCTGTTGGTACGAAGCCAAAAGCCCATTTAGGGTAGCTGCTTCAGTTTCACCCCTGATCCAAGCTGGAGCGGGTTCTCCAAGTGGAGGAAAGCGGAGGAGTGGCATGAAAAGGGAGCAGGAACTTTGGGCTTTGCTCTTCAGCTGCTGGAGCAGAATCCTGGTTCACCACAGGTCAGCATCTTCTGTTTTCTGATCAGCAGCCCAGCCTGATTGGTTCGTGGTTATTCGGCTCACTGGGGCCACTTGGAAGATGCTTCTTTTGCATTTCCATGATCCCCCTTCCACCACCCCCCCTTTCCTTGCCCATCAAGTTTTGCAGTTTACTCTGTGACCCACATAAAGTAAAAGAAAACCCCCACAACCTAGGAATTCCCGTGTTGTGAGATATGTTATTTCCTGCCATTGAAAGGATTATTTTACACTGCCAGCAAGGAGGGCTTTCAGGAATACGCTAACACTCTATTTCCTCCCCCTTAGTATTTCCTCGGTTGTCCTTAGAGTGCCAGTAACCTCCACTGGGTTTCTGTACTAAAAGTGCCTCAGTGTCTCCTGGCTAATGATAAATAATCAGCCGACTATTGATTTTGATCATCTTCTAAAATAACTGGCCGTGTTTCCTTGCCACATCGATGCTATGGCACACATGGCCCATTCCTCAAGAATGGTAGCAGTCAAGCCTAGGTTGACCACATGTACTCAATCGACACAGAGACGCCCGGCTGGCTCAGCCGGAAAAACATGTGACTCTTGATCACAGGGTTGAGTTCAAGCCCCACCTTGGGGGTAAAGATTACTAAAAATAATAAATAAACTTAATTGAACATGGAAATTGTTGCTGACCTAACAATGTCTCGAGAGAGAGAGAGAGAGAGAGAAGATACAGAAAAAGGATACTCTTACTAAAAAAATACAGTGTCCAGTCATTTTGGATAAACTGGCATTTAGGAAGATAAATCGGTTATTCGACTGTTTCTGTTAGAAACAGGATCTGAAGCTACAGGTGAGACTGGCCTGAGTTCCCTGGTCCTTTCACTTTGGGGTATCAGGTGGTGAGAAATAGCAAGCCTGTTGACCACGGAGGATATTCTCTTCTTCCTCCCATCCCCGCCCTTGCTAAAGGAGGACAGTGTTTCCCTGATGATGAGCCTTTGGATGATTACCAGTGTCTTATCGGTAATGATAATGCGGCAGTGAAGGTTCTCATGCATTCATTATTAGTGTTTTCACTAACACTGCTCCCTGAGGTGATTAAAGATCCTGGATCCAGACCCCACTGGAGGGGAGCAAGTACTCTAACCCCGTTTAAAGCCACCACCTCTGTGCCCTCCTATCCCTTTCCCTGTTGTCATCGTTTCCCAAACTTGACTCTTCATAACCCAGTGATCGACCACGAGTGACCTGGGTCCCTGCTGAAATGACTCTATATGGACAAGGCAGGTGACGTAAACATGTGATGCTCTAGTGCGTGAGGGAATAGGGGAGCACCAGACTCTCAGAGAACAGAGAGGCCTGAGGCCTAAAGATCATGAAATCCTCCCCCCCCCCCACCTCCCCACACCTTCCCCCCTCCCCCAATGTAATACCCACGACTTTCAGGCTCCAGGATGCCAGCTGAAAAGTGATTTAAGCAAATCTGCACCCATAAGGCCCTTTATGCAAAGTAGTTCCTTGGCCTGGAATGTCTGCAGTCCCACATCTCATCCTCCACAGCTGGGCTTGAATTCCGCCTTCCCAGACAGATCCAGTCCCCCTCCCCCTTGCTGCTTAGCGCCGTAGTTATGCTTCTGCTCACCACACATCACACTCCGCCTTCCACTGGACGTACTTGGGTAGCTGTAGTAGGCTGCTGAAAGGCTGCATCTTCGAGTTTCTCATTCCATCTGCCCTTAGCATTTATTTCCATATAGTGGATTCTCAGTAAACCTTTCTGTTGGGAAAAAGGGGAGAAAGCAAGCCTACTTTCAAATCATAACCATTCAAAATGGAGACACTCTATTATACTATAGTCGTGGCATCCGGTGGAAAAGTAAGCGAAAACCTTGGCATGCCCAGGACGTGAGTGTTTCTCTGCCAAAAATAATTCTGAGCCAAGTCATCTATAAGCATATCACAGAATT
Organism: Prionailurus viverrinus; assembly: GCF_022837055.1. NCBI lineage: Eukaryota > Metazoa > Chordata > Mammalia > Carnivora > Felidae > Prionailurus > Prionailurus viverrinus. The sequence continues at coordinate 105,132,270 of NC_062561.1, read as the reverse complement.
AGGGAAGTCCCTTTTTTCTCTTTGTTATGTCCAGCTGGACTGTTAACGATTAATGTGGTGCATTCATTCATTTGTTTTTTCACTTACCTCTTCATTTATAGAAAACACAAGCACAGGGCAGGCTTGAATTCTCTGTCTGAAATAATTGCTTGACTCCGGGGATCACGTAACCTGTGGCATCCAAGCAGTTAGAACTCTAGGAGAAGCAAAGTAGGAACCGTGCACCACCCTGGAAAATAAATAGCACCTTAATGTCAGAATGTGAGAAGCTGTCTCACGAAGAACAGGCTCCAGAACATCCTAAATGAGTAACCTCATGCGCAGTAGCATGCTGGCACAGTGGCCGTATTGATTTATGTATTAGTGCTTTATTTAAACTCTGTGCCCAAAGGTAACTGAGTAGTACACGGCTTCTGAGTCCCACCGGACCGGCCTGGGAGAAGGCCTCCAGATCTTGATGTAGGCAGGAAGTTAATCCGTTGTTTTGACGTCTGCCTTTGTTAATCATTGAGCCTTTGACACTGAGATTTTAGTTTCAGGTTGGGTTTATTGAGGTGTAACTTGGACTAAGTTTACCCTTTTTTTAGTGTACAGGACCATGTATTTTAACAAATGCATACGGGTGTATGATGACCATCGTGATCAAGATACAAGATAGCGTCAGCACTCCCCAAATTTCTTTTATGCCCTCTTGAAGTCAACCTTCCCTTGCACACCTAGCCTCTGGCCACGACTGACCTGTTTTCTGACCCTGTAATTTTGCCTTTTCCAGGATGTTCTATAAAGGAAATCATATGCCATGCAGGCTTCTGAGTCTGGTTTCTTTCATACAGCATAATGAGATCCCTCCATGTTGCTCTGTGCATCGGTAGCTAGTTCCTTTTTATTGCTCAGTAGGATTCCCTTCATCGTATAAATGTACTACTGTTTATCTCTTCACCAGTGGAAGGACATCTGGGTTCTTTCCACAGTGGGGTCATTATGAATAAACATTCCTATCCCATTTTTTGTGTGGGAATATGTGTTGTCATCTACCTTAAATAAATACCTAAGCATGAGATTGCTGAGTTGAATGACAGGTGTATGTTTAATTCTTATAAGAAACTGCTGAATCATTTTTCAAAGTGGCTTTTCTGTTTTTGCGTTGCTGTAATATTCACCGAGGGAGGTCCACCTTTAAGGTTACATCCACACCGTTTTAGATCATTTCGAGAGGATTATATATTCCAGGGAGATTGAAGATCCCTCGAGGTGTCGTTTTGCTTGTCCTGCCTCAGCTGTGGGTACCTTTAGAGGAAAAGAGAAATGGAATAGGGATGTGGACCCCAACTCAATGGGTTAAGCTTTTTATTTATAAACAGAACTTTTTTTTGTCTCCTAACTAAAAATGATTAAAGTGAGTGTTTGGCTGCTTGGCAAGACTCTGCCCTGATATTCAGAGGAGATTAGAGTAGCTTTGCAGATAAGCTCAGAAAATCTAGCTGGCCACAGAGTCATTTCCCAGCCCTCAGGCAGTCGCTGGGTGTCCTGGTGCCGATGTCATCGACAAGGTCGAGTCCTGGGAATCTGAAGATGGCACATCTTTTAAAAGGTGATATTTCCAAGCCCTGGACAAACTCTCAACTGCCTAACAGCTGATTTCTTTTACCTCCTCACCCGAATGCTTTCAGATCCTGACCAGTGGAGACACTTTGCAGGCGAGGCTTCTTATCACCTAGTTTATGTTTGGTTGAAATCAGGGATTATGGAGTTGGCCTCCACATCTGGCCTCAGCCCTAAAGCAGGGGAAATATGTCTGAGTGCTTTCTGGCCTTGGCTATGGTCAGCACCTTTATGCTCAACAGGAAAATCAGTTCAAAGGCTATTTGCGTTGGAGGCCTGGTCCTCCTGTGGCCTATTGTGGGTCACGGTAGCTGGCTTTAGAATCGGCGGGGCATCCCAAACAGGAAGGAAAAAAAAAAAATCAGTGACTTGTGGAATGTCTGATGCCCTTTGGTAACCTTCAGAGTTCTGTGGTAACCATACAGGCACCATGACCCGCAAATCCAGCCAGTAACCCTCCAGGAACGGGTTACTCACTGTGTTTGAGTAGGAATTCATGGAGTGATCCTGACCAAGGAAAACATTCAGCCAAGGGCACTCGACTCCGTGGGGCTTTTGTACTTTACCCTCAACTCCACTCTAACAAAACAGAAAGAGGGGTAGGGTGGGGGGGGGGGGAGAGTAAATGGAAAATGATCATTTTCTGTCTGATTTTGCTTCATGGAAGCAAATGGAAATGTCCATTCAGTACCCACCTATCAGCCACAGAGTTGCAAGCACCTGTTCTTACTTCCCCGAGCATGTGTCCTCCTCAGAGGTACTGGGAAAGGCTCTACAGCATTGTCAGACATGTCTTGTGTTCCATCGGGCTGATTTGACGTTCTTCTTATAGACACCAGTTTGGACAGAATGGGGAAGATCAATAAATAGGATACCTGTGGTATGGAGAGGAAGAGGTTTGTTTTGTTTCCAGCTACAGATGGGCCTGCGGGTACACTTTTTAGAGCCAAGTTACCAGAATGTGAGAGCAGAGGAGAAGATGGGCTGGGTGGGGGTGGGGGCGGGGAGACAGTCACAGGTTTTGATTGTACCATATTCCCTGGGGCATCCAGCCCTTTTGTGACTGTTGGGCATTAACTAAACCCACGGGATGGCTTTCCCTCTTACTGTCCAGTAAATTGTTTCCCCCAGAGCTGCCAGCATTTGCAGCCAGATGACTTGTTCACCTTGGTATATTGCACACGGCCTGAAGAAGGCCCAATTGGCAGGCCCCGTCTGTGGATTCCGAGAGGCAGCAAGTGCAGGGAGAGATGTGGGGGCACTCTTGCTTGCTAGGCATATGGCGAGTTCACAATGCTAGACGTTTTAGCAGGCCATGGAGTACATTTGCCAAGGGAAAGAATACAGCGATAATGAAACTAGGGACAAGAAAATGGTGTAATAGAAGACGCCATCATGCTGCTAAATTTCATTCTTATTCCTAGGGCAAGTTGATATTATTGCAGGAGACACCAAGGATCAGAGCATGATAGAAGAGGAAGCTGTTCACAAGTATCAGTGATGTGCTGTACGGATCGTGATTCGCATATTCATATCGATGCTAGCAGTAAGAGGTTTCTTTCCTTTACGTAGTTCACAACGCATTGTTTGCTGGACCACAGTAGCACTGAATACTGCACAGATCTCACCCTTCAGCGGAGGGAAGGGGTCAAGATGAGCCAAGGGAAGGGGTCGAGTTGGGTCCGTGTCCCGACTCATTGAAACGTTTGCTCCATTTTTACACTTAAATTTACAGGGATCTGGCATTTGTATGCTGGCAAGATCCATAGCATCTGGGGGAGGGGAAGGGGTTGCTAAATTGCCATTAAAAATTCCTTTGCTTTCTGACAAAGAAGTCAATTCAGAAACTTCCAAATGGTCTTGCTACTTGAGCCTCTACGTCTGCATTTGAAATTGTTCCCCTCTAGTCCTAGTATTATAGGCTTTTTTCTTCATCAGTGAAGTGTGTACAATCTCCTTCATGTCTAAGTGAACCAACTTTTCTGTTTTCTCCTTTTAAGTTTTTGTGAAAATGATACAGGTATCAGTTAAAGAAATAAAGTAGCACGGAGAAATGATTATATTGAAAAGCCATGGTACTCCCCCCGCCCCCCGTCCAAAATGGAAACCACACTGAGAAGGGGCTAGATTTGGGCGCATGAGGGTGGCTCAGTCGGTTAAGCCTCCGACTTCAGCTCACGTTATGATCTCGCGGTTCGTGAGTTCAGGCCCCGCGTCGGGCTCTGTGCTGACAGCTCAGAGCCTGGAGCCTGCTTCAGATTCTGTGTCTCCTTCTCTCTCAGCCCCTCCCCCACTCATGCGCGCGCGCGCGCGCGCGCGCGCGCGCTCGCGCGCTCTCTCTCTCTCTCTCTCTCTCTCTCAAATGTTAAAAAAATTTTAAAGATAAAAAATTTTAAAAACGAAAAAGAAGGCGCTAGACTTTTAGTTAGGAGTTTGGCGGCAGGGGTGGGAGGCGGGAATGGTGCTTAAAATGCCCGGGGAGAAGGTTTTACTGCACAGTATGTTGGCACATATTCTAGCCCTTCTAGTTCTTGCCAGTTTTTTTTTTTTAACGGTTTATTTTGAACTCATTTTAGATTTACAGAAAGGTTACCAAAAAATAGAATTTCTGTATATGTCCCTCACCCAGCTTCCCCTAATGTTAATATCTTACATATAGCACAGTTTGACTTGTAAAAGTAAAATTTGGGGTTTCTAGCATCGGGCACGGACCTAAGGCGGGGGGTGGGGAGGGGAGAGAAACACGAGGAGTCTCCGCCGGCCCAGTGAACCGCTCTCCTTTTCACCCCCTTTGGAGTCCCGTTCTCAGCTGCAGGTGCCCGGTGAGGCAGGGGTTTTCCTGGGACACTGCCAGGCAGCTCTGACATCCTCCCACCCTTCCACTCTCCCAAAGTTTTCTCCTACATGTTCTAGGCTCTTACCTCTCAGTGTCTATCAGCCAGGGTTCTTCCCCAGAGGAAGGAACCAAAGAGATAGAGATGTAAATGACAGATATAAAATTAGCTACAGATACAAATGCAGATACAGTAAGAGAGACAGAGATAGAGAGAGATTTATTTTGAGACACTGACTCTCATGCACGACTGTGGGGGCTGGAAAGTCCAAAATCCGTAGATCAGGCCGACAGGCTCAAAATTCAGGTAAGACTTGATGTTGCAAGTCTAGGAGTCCTAAATCCCCAGGGCCAGCCAGCAGTCTGGAGACTCAGGCAGGACTTCTATGTTACAGTCTTGCGGCAGAATTCCTTCCCTGGGAGACCTCAGATTTTGCTTTAAAGCTTTTAACTGATTGGATTAACACGCCCAGGCACATACACTACCCCTCGAATTATGGAGGGTAATTTCCTTTACTTAAAGTCAAATGATAAGAAATAGTAATCCCATCTACAGAATACCTTCACAGCAGCATAGAGACTAGCGTTTGCCCAAACACCTGGGCGCCACAGCCCTGTTCACACATAAAATTAACCATCGTCTGTTCTGTTCTCTTTGCCAGCCTCTCCTTGACCTCCAGAAATTTGTTGCAATCTTTCTTCTTCCCCTGATGCTCTTCTCCCAGTTGTATCCGCGTTACATCCCTCCCCTTTGTGTTAACATTTTGTTACAGTCTAAGGAGATAAGCGCTTCTATTCATTCTACTGTCTTCTACTTGTAGAAACCAAAGTTTACTTGTAAAGAAAACCTGATTGCTCCTGCAAGTGCCTCTCCTAAATACAGGCGTGTCGAGAGAGGTCAGCAGTCCTTTTGAGATTAAAAACAACAGCAACAAAAACATCACATGATTCAACTCCCATGTATTTATTTGCTTTACATATTGCTCAAGACAGATTTCCAATATTGATTCTTAGGGGTGTCTACCGCATTGTACTTATTTGGAATTTTTCAAATATTTACTTTATCTAAAAGGACCTCTCCAAAGGAAATTGCTTATTTTCCTGTTTGTTTGGATGTAGGTCCTTCCAACTTTGAATATTTGAAAAATCTTCACGATATGAATCCTCAGCCTTCAGTCTGACCCGTAACTTTATTATTTTAATTTTCAAAATCACAAACAAAGCTCTTTGAAGGGCTTACTCGCCTCTGTAATTCACAGCACCTAGAACGGTGCTTTGTCCCAAGTAGGTGCTCAAAAATTTTTTTTAAACGTGCTTAAGTTTTTAAAAACATTCTTTAGCTCTGTATGATAATGGTATGATTCAAATGCTTCAATTTATGATAGTTCATTCATTCCTCAAATTTGATAGTACTTGTCAGGTAGGGTGGGAGCAGGCACTTTTAAGTCTCATTTTATAGGAGGGATACTTGGGCTGTGTCTGAAATGGTAAATAATTTGCTGAGGCCACGTAGCTGACAGTTGCTGAATCTGCCTGAGTCCAAGTCTTCTGATTCTTAATTTTATGCTCCTTATTTTGGATGTATCACATATCCTTATGGAACATTAGACAATGAACATATTTCTATAAATCCTACTACTGTTAGATATGCTTGCAATGAACTCACATTCATGTCATGTTCTGCTAATACGCTAAACTATCCCTTTCTTTATAAGAAGTTAAGTTTCCTTGAACAATCTACCTTGTTGTTTCGGTATGTGTTCTGTACCCACGGACCAAATAGTCCTCCATGAAAATTGCTCTCAGCTTTAGGCTCTCTCCCAGCAAAGGTGTGTTTGAGAATCAAAGACCACTAGATCACCCAGGGGGCTCAGTCACTTAAGCGTCCGACTTCAGCTCAGGTTATGACCTCGCAGTTAGTGAGTTTGAGCCCCACGTCATGCTCTGTGCTGACAGCTCAGAGCCTGAAGCCTGCTTTGGGTTCTGTGTCTCCCACTCTCTACCTCTTGCCCGCTCACACTCTGTCTCTCTCTCTCTCTCAAAAATAAATAAACATTAAAAAATTAAAAAAAAAAAAAAGAATCAAAGACCACTGATAAATAAGACACAAGGATACACTGAACAGCATAGGGAATATAGTTAATAATACTGTGACAACTCTGTATAATGACAGACTGTAGTGGATTTATGGTGGTGACCATTTCCTAATGTATGTAGTGTTGAATCACTATGTTGTATACCTGAAGCTAATTGTATGTCAACTACACTGCCATTAAAAAACAGAATCAAGAACCCCTTTGTGTTTTCAGAATTTGAGCCTTCCTACAACTGCTGAAAATTCATCTGTACAAAAAAGACATGCTTCTAGTCTTAATATAAAACCATCAAATTAAACCTAACACATCATTTACTGATAGCAAATGGAGGTGCAACTCCTTCTCTCCCACACCTCCCAAGATGCATCTTTTCAGAAATCAGGGGCCCCTGGGTGTCCCGGTTGGTTAAGCATCCGACTCCTGATTTTGGCTCACTCCGGCCATGATCTCATGGTTTATGAGATCAAGCCCCACATTGGGCCCCTTGCTGATGACAGCACGAAGCCTGCTTGGGATTCTCTCTCCCTCCGTCTCTCTGCCCATCCCCTGCTCTCCTGCATGTGCACACAGTGTGTCTCAAAATAAATAACATTTTTAAAAAATCAAATCAAACCCGTCACATAATTTACTAATAGCAAACAGACTTGCAACCCTTTCTCTCCCATACCTTCCAAGATGCACTTCACCAACCGCCTTGTTAAAAAAAAAAAAAAAGTCATCATTACAAGTACAGACTCCCTGTTACAAACCTATAGTGATATTTTTTAAAGAAATACCACGTGTCTTGATTTAGTATGAAACGCAAGTGACAGAACCCACGTGTGGTCCCCAAGAGCAAAGCCCCATTACCCAGAGCCGTTCCCAATGGTTCTCAAGCTTCTCCTGCCACCGGCCAGCAGCACACAGGGGGACAGTTTCCTTGCCACGCACTCTCTACCTTTGGTTTCCGATTTTTCTTTCTTCCTCAATTTTTCTGGGACCTCTCCCCCGCCCCCCCCCCCCACCAGGCCCTGTCATTCCACTGGACTTGCACACACATCGAAAGCTTAAATGCCTCGTTCATCTTTACTGCATTTTATGTATTATTCAGACCAGTTTCGGGGCAGGTCTCATCTGATTCCACTCAATTTGCCAGAGGTTTAAAGGATTAAACAATCCTTCAAGTATTTCCTGTTATCACTCCTCTTCTCTCAGTGCCTGAGAGCATCCTTTGGGCCCGGACATCATAACCTCGAGTGTGTGACCTGGCCTTCAGGGACCCCTGAAGCCCCGGAAGTGAAGGGGGAATAATGTGTAGCTGAAGTGCGCTTTTGAGGGGAGTGGCTCTGTAGTTTTCCTCAGATCCTAAAAGGGACCCATGACCCAAAAAGGTTTAAGAACCTTGACCGGCTCTCAGTGGCCCTGCGCTCCTGCCAGATCATTCTGTTTTCACTTGAGGCCTGGGCAGGGCTCTGGCAATGAGCCAGCAGGCCCTGGAGCCACGGCCTGTGTCCTGTCTGGTTCCCCGGTCAGCCTCCCTGACCCACTGGGCTTTACCTCTGGAACTTTCTCTCCAGTGTGCTGCCCCTGGGCTGGGCCTCACCTCTGCTGGGCTTGTCTCATTCCTTCCCACATCCCCCTGTCCTGGCATGGAAGGTGTTCCTGTCCTGTTTCTTTCCCAAGCAACGTCGCTCCGGTTTTTGTTTGTTCTGGAGCCTCTTTTCTGAATATGGAGGTTCACCATTTTTCCTCAACCTCCTGTCTGCCCCCCCCCCCCCCCCCACAAAAATGTACCTGGCCCATCGCAGAGCCACTGCCCTCCCTAGAGGGTGACACACTCCCTTCTTAGGGAATCGCATCACTCAAAAGACGAATAGCATCCCCATGCCATGAGAAACCCTGGCAGTTTCTTCCCTTCCAGCCCCCTAAAATTGCAAGGCCCACACGAACATGGTATAGTTCCATCCAAAGGCACCTGGATGCAAGCAGGTCTTACCCTGCTTCAGCCTCATCTAAATAACCTCTATCTCCCTGTCACACGATAGCAGGTTTCGCATTCTCTCTCTTTCTCTGTGTCTTTTATTTATTTAGAGAGAGAGAAAGAGAGAGAGGGGATCCCAAGCAGGTGACAGGAGCTTCGAACTCAGACTGTAAGATCATGACCTGGAGCAAAATCAAGACTCAGACGCTTAACCAGCTGAGTCACCCAGGCACCCCCAGGTTTCAGATTTTCTGATCAACTTTTTGCTGTTAGAATTGGCAAAAAAGGGGCGCCTGGGTGGCTCAGTCGGTTAAGCGTCCGACTTCGGCTCAGGTCACCATCTCACTGTCCGTGGGTTCGAGCCCCGCGTCGGGCTCTGTGCTAACAGCTTAGAGCCTGGAGCCTGTTTCAGATTCTGTGTCTCCCTCTCTCTCTGCCCCTCCCCCGTTCATGCTCTGTCTCTCTCTGTCTCAAAAATAAATAAATGTTAAAAAAAAAAAAAATTTTTTAAATAAAAAAAAGAATTGGCAAAAAAAAAAAAATAGCCAACACCGATTAAATATGCAAACCCTCAAGGAAGGTGGACACAGATAAAAAGATAGGAAAAAGGTAAAGTCACACAGATTTTCAGTGCTTTCTTCTGGTTTGGGTCTTGGCTTTACGTTAGGCCTCTTCCAAGCGAACCCCTGCATCCTGTGCTCCTTCTGATTTGCTGCCCGTGAGGTGTCTGGAGGTGCAGGGGGCACAACTGGAACGTAAGTTGAGGGACATGACTCCTTGACCATTTGAGCTTCAGTGGGCTGAGCTGGCCTCATAAATCACGTTGGCAGAGAGGGTGGATTTGGGGCCCTGAGTGAACTGCCGTTCCAAGTCCAAAGTTAGCTCCCCACGAGGTCTGCATTCTCAGCCTGCTGACACTTCCGATAGTCTTTGCTGATACCCAAAACAGAGAATTCGAGCCCTGCCATATTTAGATCCCTGCCCTAAGTCGGAGTTCTGAGCTGCCGCGTTGCTGTTTCTGATACACGATCCTGAGCCGAGGAAGTGACCGGCCTGTGGCCTCACAGACTCGAGAGCCGGGTCTGGGGCAGAGGGCTAGTTCCTGTCCTCAGATAGGGATGGGCACACCACGGCCCTGCCAGATCTCTCACCTACCCCTTCCCTCCCATCCTGAGGCCAACTTTTCAGAAGGGATCATCTGTCCCTTTGTTACTGAAAAACGAGCAGCTCTCTGGGGAAGCCAAAGTCCCTCTAAGGGTGTGGAGCAACTGCTGGGCATTATGCGTGCAATCCAGCTATATGATTCTTCTGCATGTTTCCCGATCCATTGCTCCTCCTGCAGAGGAGAGATAATGCAGGCGTGCACGGCTAACCCCACCGGAAGCCCTTCTCACGGTTAAGAATTGTCGATGAGACTTTGCAAAGTATCCTAGAGCCCACTGCTACCAGATGTCTCCGTCTAATCTGTCCAAAGAGTTTTGGGGAGGGGGAAACATTATGATCGGTGTTTAGCTGGCTGTGTGAACAGACTGTCAAGAACAGCCTAAACCCATGTGGACACAATGGAAGCGTCCTCCTGTCACATAGCACATTGAGCTCTCCCAACTTCTGACCACAAGTCCTTCTTCCATGTAATTATCTTTTTTTTTTTTTAATTTTTAAATGTTTTTATTTATTTTTGAGACAGAGACACAGAACCCGAGCAGGGGAGGGGCAGAGAGAGAAGGAGACACAGAATCCAAAGCAGGCTCCAGGCTGTGAGCTGTCAGCACAGAACCCAACGTGAGTCCTGAACCCACGAACCGTGAGATCGTGACCTGAGCCAAAGTCAGACACTTGACTGACTGAGCCACCCAGGTGCCCCCACCCCTTCCTCCATTGAAAGAAACTAAAACAGGGATGCCTGGGTGGCTCAGTCAGTTAAGACTCTTGATTTTGGCTCAGGTCACGATCTCACTGTTCATGAGTTCAAGCCCCACATCAGGCTGTCTGCTGTCAGCACAGAGCCCGCTTCGGATCCTCTCTCTCCCACTTTCTCTCCCTGCTCCTTCCCCACTCACTCTCTAAAATAAATAAACATATGAATTAATTAATTAATTAATTAATAATGAATAAAAACAAAACAACTCTTGATTTCGGCTCAGGTCATGTGATCTCACAGTTGTGAGACAGAGCCCCACATCAGGCTCTGCGCTGACAGTGTGGAGCCTGCTTGGGATTCTCTCTCTCCTCTATCTCTGCCCCTCCCCTCCCTCAGAATAAAAAAAAAAAAAAAACTTTCAGAATAGTAATAATAAAGAAACTAAAACAGCACAAAATGTTGACGTCTGGCTGTGCTCCTGTAAGGTCTGGACTCCCCTCAGCCAGCGAGGTCATTTCTCCTTTCACAAAAGGACTCAAACACACTGGTTCTTAGTTGTCACCCAGCCATATTAGCGATGTGACAAAGACAATTCAGAACAAGGCATGTGTACCCTCTCCGCCCCCTACTTTCTGAGGAACTTCTCTGTGCCAGGCCCTCTGCTTTGTACTTCATATCTGATTTAATTAACACTCAGAACATTTCGATGAAGGCGTATTTAGTTAGCCCACGTTACAGATGGCGAAATGGAGGGCAGACCGTTGAGGTGCCCTCGGTACCACAGCTAACCTTCGGTAGAAGGAGGTTGGAAGCCAGGTCTCCGGATGTGAGAACCCCTGCTTGGTCTACGACACGTGCCACTGCGGCAGTCTGTTAGATCCCAGAACTAGACTTTAGAATCATCTGGGGGACTTGCAGACGAGGAAGTCAGAACCTCTTGGTGCGGTCCCGGCCACCCAGGGAAGAGCTGCTGAGCACTCAGCGTCCCCTCGAGCGCTAAGAGGACAGCCTGTCTCTCCATTATCCTGGGACGAGGAGGAAAAGTGTAGAGGGAAGATGCTGAGAGCGTGTTGCACACGTTGAGTGTGAGGTTTTACAAGAAGTTGGCACAGAGACGGCCACTGGCAAGTGGAGATTTGTCGTGAGACGCAGCAGGACTCGCTCACTTTCCCAAACGCGTGCAGATGGGATGTGAACGCCCCAAAGAAGGGGAGAAGGTGAACGGCAAGAACTGCCCGGGTCCTTCTGGAGCCGTCAGACGGTGCTCTTGTGTCTGTGTGTATACATCTCTCTCTCTTGAAAACGTGCTAAGTGACAAAAACGGACTGGAAGAGCCACATAGTATGTGACACCACCGGTATAAAATGTCCACAGTACGCAAATCCATAGTGACAGAAAGTAGATTTGCGGTTTCCAGGGGCTGTGGGAAGAGAGGAGTGGGGGGTGGCTGCTAATGGTATGCAGTCTCTTTTGGGAGTGACAAGTTTCTAAAATTGATTCCGGGGGTGGTTACACAACTCTGGGAATATACTAAAACCCATTTCCAATGGGTGAATCATGTGGCAGATGAATTATATCTCAATTAAAAAATAACGGTATACAGTAAAACCTTGGTTTGCGAGCGTAATTTGTTCCAGAAACATGCTTGCAATCCAAAGCACCTGTCTATTAAAGTGAATTTCCCCATAAGAAATAACGGAAACTCAGATCATTCATTCCACAACCCAAAAACACTCATGTAAAAATGATTATACAAAATACAAAATAATACAAAATAATAAAGAAATACAAATACTATAATACAAAATAATAAAGAAATACATAAAGAAATAATAAAGAAAATACAAAATAAAAGGAAAAATAAATTAGCCTGCACTTAACCTTTGAAACCCTTTGTGGCTGGTGTGAGGGAGACAGGAGAGAGGAGGGTTATGGTGTAGGACAACTTTCACTATCACTAACGGAATCACTTCTATCTGTTGGCTCAATGGAATCTTTTTCTTTTGGTGCACCTTTAACAAGGAACCTATCCCGTGACCCAGAATGAAGCAAAGCATTCCTAAACTTACTCTTATAGGGAAAGGCAAAGGACTGTCCATAGGTGCTTTGAAGTAACAAAAAATACACCAGTGCCAGTTGTAGGCACCTTCCAAAATTCTGAAAAATCACTGATTTCTGCCAAACACCATGGCCTGCAACCGAGCATCTGAGTATGGGAGAAGATCACCCACAATCCCGCAGGGAGAGAGAGAGAGAGAGAAGAACCATCGGCTCAGTTGTGACACGTGATGTTCAGCATCACGTGCTATTTTATTACAAGACATCGCTCGTTTATCAAGTTAAAATTTATCAGAAACATTTGCTCGTCTTGCAGAACACTCACAGAACAAGTTATTCGCAATCCCAGGTTTTACTGTGTGTATACATGTATGTCGCTCAAACTGTCATTATTTACTCGACCAAAAATAAAATCCAAAATAAAATTACAAGTTATATCCAACCTTTAATTTGATGTGGGCACCTTGGCTCATTATGCAGAGTCAACACACCCTTTATTCAGCTCCCCCTTCATAGGTTACCTTAACTGTCAGCACAAGAAACAAAATCCTGTAAGTTAGGACATGGGAGGGCAGTTTAAGGAATAATTAGATTCTCTATCTCAAGAACCGCATTTATATGCAGTAGAGAAAAAGCTCATGATCCTTTGTGCCTTGTTTGTTCCCTGTGGGAACCATTCTCACCTGGCCTCTAACATACAGGTTCTTCTATATTGGGGTATTTAAAAACTGGGCTAGAAAAGGAAAAACTGAACACAGGTTCTTTCTTTCGGATTTGCATTAAAACGTGCATTTGAGGGGCACCTGGATGGCTCAGTTGGTTAAGCATCTGACTTCAGCTCAGCTCATGATCTCATGGTTCATGAGTTCGAGCCTCACATCAGGCTCTCTGCTGTCAGCATCCAGCCCTCTTCGGATTCTCTGTCCCCCCCACCTCGCTCGCCCCCCCCCCGCCCCCGCTCACTCACATGCTTTCTCTCGCTGTCTCTGTCTCTGTCTCTCTCTCTCTCTCTGTCTCTCTCTCTGTCTCTCTCTCTCTCTCTCAAAAATAAAATTAAAAAAAAATTTTTTTAATGAAAAAAGTATGCATTTGATCTTGGTCCACAGTTTTTAAGCCTGAACAGCACAGATGTTTGGACAGTGGCACCAGGTTTCATTATCGCTGGGTTGTCCTCCTGACATGTTGGAACTGGGTATCAAAACACGCGAGGTAACCTGAAGCAGTACTTCGAGCTGACTTCAAAGGAGAGGAAAGTGTTAACAAAAGCAGAAAGGAGTGTTTGGAAACAGCCTTAGCTATTTCACGGCAGACTTTGGGAGGACTCCAGGCCAGCGATTCTAAATACCATAGTAGTCAAGTAAAGTGTTCTTATACAAGTAAAATGAGCCTGCCTGGCAGCCTGTGCAGAAGGAAGCCTCACTCCAAACATAATATTTGATGCTGTCCACACTTCAGCACTCTGTTACCGTTGGCTTACGTATCAGATGTGATGTTTTCTCTGGTGGTTGTTTAAAGAAAGGGGGCTGGAAAATCCCCAGTTTGTTGGTATGGCGGAAGGAAAACTGTGCATATGCAAGCACGGATCCCTCTCCAAACTAAACACGTATACGGCACCTTCAGTTGAAAGGGAACGGCGTTTAGTGTTACTTCCCAATGCCTTGCGAAGGACATTAATACTCCGTATCCATTTTACTAACGTATTTAAAGCAAAGGGGTCTCCAGGAAGTTTTCTCCACATACAATTCCTACAGCTGGAGCGGAAACCAATTCTGAAACATCTCCTCTTCTAAATTATGCCTCTGCCTGGCTTTCGCCATCGGAAGCTCCTGAGGTTGTACTGTCGGGGAAGTGGGCTCAGGGCCCCAGATGCTCATGGGCCAGAGTCGCGGATCCCCAAACGGCTCCGCATTTATTCGGCCTTCTGCACAGCCTTGCTTGACAGAGTAAAAGGCAAAGTAGGGGCCTCCTGTTAGGAGAAGTTCCATTCTTCTGAGAAGCTTTTCTTTCTCAGTGGACAGCGAACTATCCAGAGCAATCCTGGAAGAAGTCATTTGTTCACGGCTGGAGGCTGATTTGCCGCCCCGCAGAAGCACACGCAGTGCAAGAAGACACGCGGCGAGTCGGGGATTTTTCTGCACATTCAGCAGGGCACTGCGCTCGAACAACCGCTTGAAGAATGCTGAAGTCATGTGTCGCTGTGCACTGGAACAGTTCTTTGTGCAGCAGAAAAGCTTGACTGGTAGCTTCAGGGAGAGAGTCACGCACAACTGGTCCTACCCGCCCCGGATTTTCAGTTCGGGGCCACGGAGAGAGCTTATTTCAAATCCACAGATAGTCTCAAAACAACTTCAGACTCTCTTTCAAACCCCCCCCCCCCCCCCCCCCGCCAGACCTTTCAGTAAAGATGCTAACAGGCTGCCAAACTGAAAACAGTAATTTCTCCTCTCCTCCACGTACTTTATCTGCCTGGCTGGGCCAGAAGATCACTCTGGACGTTCGCCGAATGAAAGTTTCGTTTGCCAGCTAGTGGCCCACGGGCCCACCCAGCCTCAGATGATGTATTTTGTTTGGCCTTTACTGTGTTTTCAAGAAACGTGTGAGTTGTCAACCTGTAAAACTCAGGACATCCCGCTTAAAAATCTACGTTTCTGGTTTCTCTTAAAATTCTGAAGTTCTGGTGATCCCAGGCCCACATTCTCAAGGCATACAGTGTGGTGAGGCCAAGGGGTAGCTCTGTGCTCCGGACCAGACGTCCGTGGTGACGCGGTCCCTGCCAGTGTGAAGTGTCACCTACTGATGAACAAGATTCTCCCACGCATGCCAGAGTCCTCAATTCAGAGATGTGTGAAATGAGTTCAGTGTAGGGTACAGGACTTCACTCTCATGTCCAAGAGAAATAACCACTGTATCAAACCCAGAGACCATAAGGAACAGCACACTTAGCTGGAAGACAGGTAACACGGCTGTGTGACACAACTCCCCTCTCTCCGTGCTGCTACCTCAGTTTCCTTACCTGCACTGTGGAGGTATTAGTAGCTGCCACTCGTCATCTTATTCAGTAATTCAGTCATTTAATAGCATCTATACAGAGGGGCCAACATCGAGGGTTTAAAGTCTCACAACAAGGATCCGCAAGTAGGACTTCATTTTCCCCACATATAAAGGGTCACAATAATAAACCTCTCTGCACCTGGCCTATTCTGTATTCTCAATCATCGTGAGTTGTGTGTGTGTGTGTGTGTGTGTGTGTGTGTGTGTTTTAAAGTACCAACTTTGTGCTAGGCCTTGGAAATATGAGTTTTTTGGGTTTTTTTGGTTTTTTTTTTAGGAGTTCCATTATCAGGCTTCTAACATAAGAGGTCCTTGGTATTTAGGGGGCCATATTTGAATCAGTACATTTCCCCCCAGAAAACTATACACACACACTAACTTGCATAACATTCCAGGGGTGTGGCAGTTCCTAAAGCATGTTCAGGGGGCCTGCTCCATTGGGTAGGTCCTCACGAGGGGTGGTCCCACAGGATGCAGAAGTGGTGGTTCCAGAAGACGCAAGAGTCTCACGAAGGAATAGCCAGGCAGCGCGGTTCTGTGTGAGAGCAAGAGGCAGAGTTGAGATGGGCAGTAAGAGCAATTTTTAATGGACACGACCTCACTCTTTTTTTTTTCAGATGGAGAAAATATTCCTATTACAACTCATGCAGTCAGACCTAGCATTTTGTTTGTCTCTCACGTGTATAACTGCAGTTCCTTTTTAAAAAAAAATTTTTTTAATGTTTATTTATTTTTGAGCGAGAGAGTGCAAGCAGGGGAGGGGGAGAGAGAGGGGGAGACAAAGAATCCGAAGCAGGCTCCTGTCTCTGAGCTGTCAGCACAGAGCATGAGGCAGGGATCGAACTCACAAACCGCGAGATCATGACCTGAGCCTAAGTCAGACGCTTAACCGACTGAGCCATCCACGTGCCCCAGCAGCTACTGTGATACATGCTATGTTCTGGAATTATCTTCTCTCCTCCGATGCTTTAACCCTTTTTATCTAAATAGCTCTAAGTCATCTTGGGTATGGAAACTCATCTCAGTATTTATTAAGCCAGACCACTGCTTTTGCATAGGGTTGATTAGGCATATTGGCTTTTGTCCATATTCCAGTCTTTTCCTAGTCTTCAACCTGTAGTTCCCAGTATGCACAGAACTAATTGCACATGGGACCTGATTATCTGTTGGTGAACCAGATGGGGCCAGTGGTCACTCTGGGCCACCTCTGCCCTTGAGCCTCTCTGAACTTTAGGTTGGATGCAGCACTTTATCACGTTCCCTCCAAAATAAATCCAACTGCAAAAGTACTGGGAGGTGGGGAGGTAGGTTTTACTTAGAGTGTGGGAGACAGAGTGAAAATTCACTGCATTTCTCATCAAAATGCCCACTAGACAACCCCCACCTGCTGAAGCTTTTCTCTTTCAAAGGCCAGACTCTGGTCTTTCCTCTATCTTCACCCACTCTGTAGCCTGTGCTAATTCAGAGAACGGAACTTCTAAGCTTCTGCAATTTTGCTTCCTCATTCCTGTTATTTAATACCGGGTGAATTATGAGAAAGCTTCCGCGCCGAGGATGACAATTTTGTTTACACCATCCAGCAAGCAACAAGCCCTCCTTAGTATTCCTGCTATTTGTGGGGGGGGTTAGGAGGAAGTTAAGTCACAAACATATCTTCCTCTCCTCCCCACCCCCACCCTACCAACAACTGACATTCTTCACTTATTACCTTGACGGCACCCTTGATGTTAGAACACGTAAACTCATCTCTCATTTTTGGACAGCCGCACAGTGTGCCGTTGTATATATGCAGGATGATGCATTGAGCCATGCCCAGAAATTTACTTTATTTTCCTTTTTCCCATTACAAACAGTGCGACAAATATCGCACACTTGTGTATGGGTAGGATAAATTACTGGAATCCGTATTTCTGTGTCATGAATGTGTACGTTACAACGTTTAGTGGATACTGTTATCCAGGGATTTGTCTCCCAACCCATTGTGTAGAAGGGACTATTTTTGTTTTCCTAAGATTACCTTGTTTTTTATGTTTGTGTACTCATGGTCCCACCTTGATTCAATAAAGGTTTAAGGTGTGTGGCAGAGAAATAGAACTTATAGGCAGATGGGAAGGGAAAATAGAAAACAAAGATAAAGACATAAAATGGGGGCGCTGGATGGCTCAGTCAGTTGAGCGTCCAGCTCTTGATTTCATCTCAGGTCATGATCCCAGGGCTGTGGGATGGAGCCCCACATTGGGCTCTGCACTGAGTATGGAGCCTACTTCAGATTCTATCTCTCCTTCTGCCCCTCTCCCCGGTTTCCGTGCTCTCTCTCTCTCTCTCTCAAAAAAAAAAAAAAATTTTTTTTAAAAATACATAAAATGGACTGGTGAGTAAATAAGGGTATTGTAAAAATTCATTCAAAGTCACTCATAAACATCCATTCAAATTGGGGCACCTGCGTGGCTCAGCCGGTTGAGCATCCAACTTTGGCCCAGGTCATGATCTCACAGCTAGTGAGTTCGAGCCCCGTGTTGGGCTCTGTGCTGACAGCTCAGAGCCTGGAGCCTGCTTTGGAGTCTATGTCTCCCTCTCTTGCTGCCCCTCCCCTGCTCATGCGCTGTCTCTCTCTCTCTGTCAAAAAATAAATAAACATTTAAAAAAAATCCATTCAAATTCATGCAAACCAGGCATCCTTCAGGTTTGGCACTAAGCTTTCCAGCAGCCAATGCAAAGAGGGGAAAGTGATCGATTATAGAATCTACAACTAAAAACAGTCAAGGCTTGCCGGCCTCATCCAAGAAACATTGCACACTGAGACTGTCCTCAGCAGTGTGACCTCGTGTGAACCCCACAGCACCCTGGTATCTGCCCATTTTACAACTCCCCGCTGTTACATGCACACGTGCTGATTATGTTGGGTGGGGTGCCAGCCTGGTCACGGCTGATAAACCAACCCCTGCCTCCGAATATGGCCAGATAACAGGGTGTTTACGGTAGGCATCGTCACTCGAACACACAGACCTTCCTTTCTCTTAAAAAAGCTTCTGGGACCTGCCTTAGAGGATGAGACCAGAAGTAAATCTGCACCAGTGGAGGGTAAGCGCAGTCAGGAAAGCTGTCACACAGGCACACTCCCAAGCACCTGCTGGGTGAGCAGGCAAAGGGGTGGATGGGTGTGTTCCCCATGCTGCCCGGGGCTGGGGGACAGGGATGCCCTGAGGGAGTGAGGAGTCAGGGACACCTGTGTAAACGGCCAGCAGCAATCACCACCAGCGGGCTGAATCTCCCGACAGAGGGTCAGATGTCTCCACAAGCTCTGACCCAAAGCAAAGGGAGTCGAGCTGGACCACAAGCAGTGGAGGAGCTAAGGGACAACGGAACTCAGGCATGGACTTGAAAGCAGGGCGAACTAGCGAGAAGGGAGTGGGTCTCCAAGGGAAGAGGCTGGCAAAATACAAAACAAAATGGGCTGAGTCACATAAGGTTTTGTCCCCAAGCCCCACTGAGCTCTGGGTAATTTTACCCACAAGCTACCCCGCACTGAGGTGTGGACACCCAGACGTAACCAGGAAAGGACCTATTGGCAATGTATCGTGAGCAGAAAGAAAAAAAGAGTTAAGAATGTGTGTCTCAGCCCCATGAATATAGAGGAGTAGTATTTTCCTTTGTCATTCCCTGGATGACAAAGGAGAAGAAAGTACGAGAAAGTTATTTGAAGGGAAAGAAACAGAAAAGACCATGGGCCCCTGATTGAAGGATTTTTTTTTTTTTTTTGGGCATCACCCTGGGGATTCACCAGAGAGAGAAAGAGACGTAAGAACAGCAGGCCACTCCCCAGGGAGTAAAAGGAACCAAAAGACACATAGGGACATGCCTGTAGGGGACATGACATGGCATGGAGAGAAAATGAGGTACATTTTCCATTTAGAGAAGACTGATCTTATTTAATGATCCTTACATTCCCTTGATTCAAGTGCGTCCACATGAAGGTTGACTTTTGAACCGTGAGTTTTAGCCAGTACAGCTGTTCTGGGTTTTAACTTCACCCACGAGGATCCTGACCCACTGTCTAAAAGCCTCCTGCCCTTCACACTGGTCTGTGAACACACTTTGCTTTGCCTAGACCTGGGAGAATGCCTTCCCCATCCCCATGTTCTGTGTACCTCCAGGCTAGCAATGAGAGCATCCCAGGATGCCTGGCTGATGAGGAAATATGATCCCAAGCTGTAGATTCTCGTATAACTTCACCAGAATATCATACTAGTGAAAACATAACTTGAACTTACATGTGGGAAAACACGAAAGTATGGTAGTCAGGTTTCACTATGAGACTGCTGTATTCTACGTTGAAAGATTTCAGTAGGACTGTGTTAGCCAGATGACTTCAGGTATCATGTGCAACTTAACTTGTCACTAAGTTTTTTTCAAGTTTTTTTACTTATTTTGAGGGAGAGAGAGAGAGAGCGTGCGTCGGGGAGGAGCAGAGAGAGGAAAGAGAGAGAATCCCAAGCAGGCTCCTTACTGTCAGCACAAAGCCTGACTTGGGGCTCAGTCTCATGAACCATGAGATCATCACCTGAGCCAAAATCAAGAGCCAGATGCTTCATGGACTGAGCCACCCAGGCTCCCCTTTGTTAAGCCTTTTAAATCATTGATAAAAATGAACTTACTGGGATAAAGTCGTGCCCAGACTGTGACAGAATATATAAAAACGAGTGTAGGTTACAGAAAAAAAAAACAAAACACCTGTTTTCTTACTGTCCAAATAGCTACCATTTCCATGTGTCATATGGTGACCAGAAATTGTGGTCAGGACTCCTCCTAATCTATTTTTAAATGAGCTCATCACATGAACACGGCTAGAAAGTTGCCACCTTTGATCAATATGCGAAATACTGAAATATGCCACCTTTGATTTTGATGCAAAAACCCCCAGTTAAGGCTCTTAATCATTTCCATGGTGAGTTTTGAACAAAATACAAGAGCAAGAGTATTACGAAAAGGTTGCTTATGTTACCCTCCTCCTCTGATTATCCAAAGAACAACAAAGCCAAAATGTGGAGAAAATCAAGATGCTCTTTTAGCCAAAAAGACTGGTGAGGCTTATACCTCCTTCGGTGGTGACTTCAGACTTTTTTCCCCTCAGCTAGGCGTAGCCTTGACAGAGGAAGGTGGGAGCCAGGGGCCTGGACCATTGTCGTCAGCAATCAGACCCTCTTGGGAGGAGGGTCCCCCACCTTAAAAAACAGTTTGCTTTGTAGTATGAGGCATTCTTCTGCCCCTAGATTATAATGAAGGTTTTTAGATAATGTTGCCGGCCATCGCCTTGGGCAGTTCTATATAGTGAGGAACTACAAAACTGTGTGACATATATTCCAATAGACAGAATTTACTACTTTATAGTTGCAGAAGCAATAATTCACAAACATTGCTTTCAATGTTGTTTTGGGGAGAGAGAGTGCAAGTGGGGGAGGGGCAGAGAGAGAGAATCCGAAGAAGGTTCGGCGGGGTCAGCACAGAGCCGGACGCGGGACTGGAGCTCACCAGCCTTCTACCTGTGAGATCGTGACCTGAGCCCAAGTCGGACGCTTAACTGACTGGGCCACCCAGGTGCCCCACACTCGAACATTTTTATTTCTAGCACTGCTGAACTGAGTGGGGTCATCACGATGCATTTTAGGCAAACGGGGTGTGAGAGTTAAGGACGGTTTCCCCCCAACTCCCTGTGCTGCCTTCCGAGCTCCTGGGATTGTCTAGCTGAGTGTCTGAGGGGGGTGAGAGGCTGAGTCTCCACTGGAATCAGGACGGGCAGGACCTACGGGCCACCAGCTTTGCACGCGCATCCCCTGCAGGTGAAAGCGGTGCTGCCTCTCGCTTGCTTCGCCTGGCACGAGCCCCAGAGGAGTGGGATTCCACAGGGCTGCACCTGCTCAGGCCCCCACAAATGACAGGCTGCTGCAGGATGTGTTGACTCACCCAGTTAGCGTGACCCAACACACAAGTCTGTGGGCACAGGGCAGTCACCACCCGCCCCCCCACCCCGCCCCACGCCCCTGTCCCCTCCCCTGGGAGCCTGCAGAACTATGCAGGTCAGGTTGTGAAAGCACATCATCCCTGGTTATTTAGAAAGGTGTTTGCAATTCCCAGGAGGTTGCTCTTGTTAAACTCTGCTCATTGTACTAGTAGAAAACAATGAGTGTGATTACTCTTTACTCTCCCTAACATCTCAAGGGAGCTCTTTGCCCATGTGACTCTCCAGGGAGACATGATGACATGGTGACATCTACCTATACCCAGGCAGGTGGCACAAATAACTAAAGAAAGAGTATGGGGGAAAAAATAATGAAATTTTCAAGTAAAATGTGTAACTATGGATTATAAACAAATACTTATACTCAGTGTAAAAAGAGTATATTTTAAAACTGACATCATGAAATGTAGAGAAATAAGTATCTAATTTTTGCTGGCTGTAAGGGGGAAATGCAGTGTATAAATCATGCAGAAAACAAATTTTCTCCATTGCTGGAGGGTATTTGGGATTGGTAGCTAAAACTTTTTAAATTTACAGGTCCTGGGGCGCCTGGGTGGCGCAGTCGGTTAAGCGTCCGACTTCAGCCAGGTCATGATCTCGCGGTCCATGAGTTCGAGCCCCGCGTCGGGCTCTGGGCTGATGGCTCAGAGCCTGGAGCCTGTTTCCGATTCTGTGTCTCCCTCTCTCTCTGCCCCTCCCCCGTTCATGCTCTGTCTCTCTCTGTCCCAAAAATAAATAAACGTTGAAAAAAAAATTTTTTTAATAAATTTACAGGTCTTTTTCCAGCATTATTATTATTATTTTTTTTTTTACATCTTGTCCCAGCATCTAGGTCCTAGACATTGGACCTCTTTTCCCCAAGATCAGGATACTTTTTTTTTTCTCTCCTCATTCGTACAAGAGGCCAGTGAGGACAAATTCAAGCAAACGGTTGTAAATGCCTCTCTTGCCGCACTTAGGATTTTTACAGCAGCCACAGAAAATGAAACCAGGGACGCCTGGGTGGCTCAGTCGGTTGAGATTCCGACTCTTGGTTTGGGCTCAGGTCATGATCTCACGGTTCGTGAGATCAGGCTACATGTTGGGCTCCATGCTGACAGTTCGGAGACTGCTGGGGATTCTCTCTCTCCCTCTGTCTCTGCTCTTCTCTCTCTCTCTCTCTCTCTCTCTCTCAAAAGAAATAAACTTAAAAAGAAAAAAAGAAGATGAAACCGGCTGGGGATGTGAGTGGATGATGGTAACGCTGTACCAGGTGGGAGGAAGATGCTGATAGGGGAACCTGACCTACAATTAATGAATGACATCAACGCCTTTCATGTGGAACAGCACACCCGAGGGCTGGATGAGACAAGCACGAAAGAAGAGAAAGATATCATCTTGTTAATTGACCTAATCGCACCTCCTCCCCCAGAACTACAGATGATTTATAACACAGAACTTCCTCTAATGCCATCAAACTGCCTCTCCCAGAAACACCACATAGTAGTGATGGTGAATGGTGATCATGAGCGAGGAGAATTTTTGCCCCTGCCTCCTGGCCATTATTTCCTCTGCGAACTTACTTAGGGAAAGCTGATGTGAAACTCACTTCTTGGCTTAGGGTGGGTTTTTTTTTTCCCCTTTATTTTTTTGTTTTTAATTTGAAGCAGTCACACCCTCCACCCCAAACAGACTGCAGATCCCACCGTTGTGTTCCTAACTTTGTGTTATGAACGTTGGACTCTGGAAAGCAACAGCAGTCTTGGCGGAACCGGTGTGGATAATGCAAGCTTTTGGTATTGGAAAGGGAAAAATGAAAAGAGCTGTGCAGGAACAAGAAGTCTGGCATTTTTTCCTCATATTTCTAGGTGATAGACAAATTGTTAGTTACCACACGTATAATTTATTAGTAATTGCTCTAATTTGCCTCCTAAGTTTCTAAAGTCGCCAGTTCACTGAGATCAAGTATTTTGTACCTATAAAATAGGAATCATGTGATAATTTAATGAAGTAGCTACCCAGTTAGGGCGATTTCTGTGCAAATGCAGTTATTGACATTATAATTTAGAGAGGTGGGGGAGGGATAACAGAGTCGAACTCCCGAGAAGCCTAGTGACTAATATCACTCACTGGGATTAAAATGCTACGTACACATTTCCTCCTGTGGACATAGGGATACTAAGATAACTTTTCTTTAGGTTGGTTTGCAGTCTGTTTAAAAGAAAACGTGTACTTGCTCCTTGGAGCATGGTAAGGGCTGGATACCAGATCCCTCCTGTGGGTGGTCTGGGAGACAGAGGGCTTGGGAGTTTGCAAACGACAGTAGAGCAGAGCCCCGCCGAGCCAGCTGCAGGGATGCTGCAGACTGACTGGGTTGGCACAGCACTTTTGGCTCTTCTCAAAGCAAACGTTCCACTTGTCTCCAAAAATAATTAGCTGACTTCCAGTACTGTTTTAAGGACCTAAATGCAAAACGTATTCTTGCGGCTGGCCTGACAGATTTCTCTCTGTTCCTGAATCTCTGCGATTTACCCACAGAGACATTTTCTACTTATCTTCTCTACTGAATAGCCAAACAAGCTGAGGTCTCATTCTGTCTCTACGGCATCAGCAAAATTGTAAACTCCCCTCTGCTTGCTGAGCTCTGTTCTTGCTGATTTGTAAGAGGCAGGAACACAGCTTAACATTTGGTTCTCAGGTTTAAACTTGTGGTCCTGAAAATGGCAGAAACTAGGAAAATGAAGTTTTTAGCTGACCTTTGACAACGCTGGAAATAGAGGTGACGGAATAAACATGAATTGCTCAGGACATTTTGGAAAGTCACTCCTTTGTCAAATTCAGCTGGCCGACATCCTGGGACTGATAAAATTCCTTTGCAGTTCATCAGAATATAACTTTGGCTCAATCTGTCAAAGTCACAACCACATCTCTCATGAGTACCATTTGGCCACAGGTCAAATCCATTATCGCAAACACAGGAGATGTTCCTGAATAGCATTCCTAACCACTGTCGATGTCTACATGCATGGAGTAAGAGCAAATATCAAAAAAAAATGTAAGAAAAACAATGCAATTTAGATGATCCCTGCTATTTTTATCGAAATCCGGAAACTCTTCCAAGTGACCAAATGGCATTTGGAAAAATAACCGTACCCTTGGAACCTGAAATCAGACTGTCAATGATGAAGATTTTAAAATAATTTATGGCTTCATAACTTCCTTGGTATATACTTTTAGCATGTTCACGACCAAGGAGGAGCCCCAGATGAGTCTTCTGGATTAATGCTTGCTTGATCAATGTTCTGGAAGCAACAGGGCAGGATGGACCACCCATTTATCCTCGAAGTGGGATCCTAGGGCCATCATCATTAACCTAATCTGCTAGCATATCAAAAAGGCAAAATCAGGGTCCCAGCATTTCTGGGAGTGGGGCGCAGGAATCTGGGTTTTTACAAGCTCTTCTGGTGATCGCGATGTTCACTGGAGTTTGAGAGCCACTGGCCTCAGGGTCTCTGGGACAAACTGTCAACTGGCAACTGATGGTTTGTGGTTGTACCTGCTTATCTTTCTTTCTGCAGATGGAAGAAATGTGGCAATCGTGCCATCGTCCTTTGAAAGCTAGCTAGGTCCCAGCTGCTGACTTTTGCTTTCTTTTCTCCACAACATTTCCCAATACCTGGATCAGAACTATGGGGCACCATACATTGAAACTGACTTAAGATGACAGTCTGTATGTTAAGCTTGGAACGTGTAGGGAGCTCCTCCTAAACTTGTTTTAGTTTGTTTGGTACTAAGAGGTGACCATACACCTAAACAGTAATACACAGTCTTCCTGAATCAACTCTCTGAACATCTTAGCTATCTGTAACCCAGAAAGTAGACCGAAAAGACCTTTTATCATTCAACATGTATATTATGAAAACTGCACACCAAAGCTTGTTCCTTTTTTTTTTTAAGTTTATTTATTTTGAGAGAGAGAGAGAGAGAGAGTGCGCACAAGGCAGAGAGAGAGAATCCCAAGCAGGATCCACACCACCAGTTCAAGCCTGATAGGGGCTTGAACCCATGAACGGCAAGATCATCACCTGAGCCGAAATCAAGTTGGATACTCAACTGACTGAGCCACCCAGGTGCCCCAGAGCGTGTTCCTTTTAAAGAAATTCTTGGAGGCTGCCAAAATCTTCTCAGTCTTAAAAACTAGTTGTGCCTCAGAATCACATGAGAAGCTTTTTTTTTTTTTTTTAACCTAAATGTAAGAGCTAAAACTATAAACCACTTAGAAGAAAACTTAGGTGTAAATCTTCGTGATCTTGGGTTAGGCAACAGTTTCTTAGCTATGACACCTATAGTACAGGCAATCAAGCAAAAAATAGATAATTAAAAATTAAAACCTTTGTGCTTCAAAGGACACTATCAAGAGAGTGAGTGAAGAGTAGGAAATATTTGGAAATCATATATCTGAAGAGAGTCTAGTATCTAGAACATATTTTTAAAAACTCAACTTACAACTCAACGATAAAAAACCCAAATAACCTGATTTTAAAAGTCATCAAATATTTGAACAGACATTTCTCCAAAGAAGATGTACACATGGCTGATACGCACAAAAAAAAAATGCTCAACATCATTCATCATTAGGGAAATAGGAGTCAAAAACACAATGAGACGGCACATCACACTAAGATAGCTAGAATCAAAAAGATAGAAGATACCAAGAGTCAACAAGGATTTGGAGAAATTGGAACCCTCACACGTTGCTGGTAGGAATATAAAATGGCACAGCCACTTGGGAAAACAGCCTGGCAGTCCCTCAAAAACTTAAAAAGAGTTACCGTAGGACCCAGCAATTCCACTCCTAGGTATATACCCAATAGAACGGAAGACATGAAAGCTTGTACATGAATGCTCGCAGCAGCCTTGTTCCTTAAAGCCAAAAAGTGGAAACAACTCAAATGTCCATCAACTAATGAGTGGATAAACAAAATGTGGTATATTTACACAATGAGGTATTATTTACCTTTACAAAGGAGTTTGAAATACTGATACATGCTGTGACATGGATGAACCTTGAAAACATTAAGTGAAAGAAGCCAGATACAAAAAGCCACATATTGTGTGATTCCATTTACGTTAAATGTCCAGAATAGGCAAAGCCATAGACACAGAAATGTGACTAGTGGATTCGTGGTTGTCGGGGGCTGGGGGAAGTCTGATGGCCACATAACTTTGTGAAATACTAAAACCACTCAATGGTAGACCTAAAAGGGTGTATTTTATGGTATGTAAATTCTGTTTCAGTTTTTAAAAACAGCCAGCAAGGTGGATTTGGCCGGTGGGGCCAAGCATATTTCCATAATCAAAAATAATGTGTGATATACACTGAATTAGAATCACCGAGGACGGGGCCAGGGCTGCTATGGTTTTGACAAGTTTCCAGGTACTTTACTTGAAACCAGTCAACTGCCGATTGGAAAATCAGTGGTTGGGGACCACTGCTCTCTATATGGTTCTGTGAGTCCGATTCTCTTAGAAGGCTGAGAGAAAAGCAGTTTCTACAGGGAGACAAACAGGAGAAAAAAAAAAGTATATATATATATATATATATATATATATATATATATATATATGTGTGTATATATATATATATATATATATTTGCTGACAACCAAACAAGACACAATCAAGAATAAGATGCACATATAACAGCTGAAAAAGCCTAAGTATTCTGAGGCCACTTAGCCCAGAAGCAAAGAGTCATATGTGCCATAACAATCCAACATCATCGCTATGGTACAACTTTTGATATTCATAGCGATGACCTGGAGGCATTCAGAGAGGATTAAACTGTGTTCAGTAAATGTTATTTAAGGCATGTGGAGGTAAATAGTCGTTTTAGAAAATAGCATTTTAAGAATGCTCCAAGTAGTAAAACCTCAACAATTGAGGAAATCTGATTATCCAGCTAAGGTAGTTTAGAAATCCTTAATAGCTTTATTTTAAAGTTTTCTAATTTTTTTTCCACTTGGCTTTCACAAACAAGAATCAGTCTTGCAACTAAGGAAAAATAACAGGATATAAACTTCCTGAAATGAGCATGAGACACAGAAAACATTTCAGGGGAGAGCGACAGAGAGGGAGAGATTTTTGGTTTTTTAATGCATACTCCTTTGTAAGCCAGTAGGCCTTTCTGTTTTTAATCGACTTTACTGAGGTATAATTCATATACAATAAAATATTTTGAGCATGTGATTTGAATGCCTTTGACAAATGTGTACACACACCCATGTAACTACCATTCCATCGATACACAGAACATCTCCACCTCCCTCGAATCATGTGCCCCTTTGCGGTCAGTCGCCCGACCATGTACCCACCTTGCCCCAAGCAACCAGTGATGTGATTTCTGGCACTATTGATTAATTTTGCCTCTAGAATTTCAGACAAACAGGTTCATACTCTGTATGTCCTTGGGTCCAGCTTCTTTCAACACAGCTATGACATACATGTATGTTGCTGCATGGGATTAGTAGTTCATACCATGTTATTACTGAGTAGTATTCCTTATATGAATACACCAAAAGTTACTAATCCATTCACCTCTTGCTTTCTGTTGGGGGCTGTTAGGAATGAAAGGGCCCAAGTCTTTTTATGGACGTATGTTTCCATTTCTCTTGGGTAAATACCCAAGGCTGGGCCATGTGTTAAATATATGTTTAACATAATAAGAAACTGCCAAACCTCCTCTCAAGTAGTTTCACCATTTTATACTCCCACTAGGAATGCAGGACAGTGACCGTGAAAGCCTCTACCAGGACTTACAAACTAGTAGAGATAAAATCCTCTCTCTAGGTGACTTTCATGTCTCATTGATTCATTATTTTGTCTGCTATTGTAGGAGTTTCACCTTGTATCTGTAACATTTCTCTATACAGTTCCAAACCCTGTTTAGGCTTCAGCCAGCGTTAATAATGATACACTATAAATTAATTATGTATATCATTATCAGCATACTATATCATTAATATGCCATTAATAAAACTAAAGTTTCAGGGCACCTGGGTGGCTCTGTTGGTTAAACGTCCGACTTCAGCTCAGGTCATGATCTCACAGTTCATGGGTTTGAGCCCCACGTCAGGCTCCGTGCTGACGGCTCAGAGCCTGGAACCTGCTTTGAATTCTGTGTCTCCCTTTCTTTCTGTCCCTCCCTTGCTTGCACTCTGTTTCTGTCTCACTCTCAAAAATAAACATTAAAAAATAATAATAAAATAAAAATAAATAAAACTAAAGTCTCAAGCACAAAACATTTTTCCTGGTCAGTGATAGCTAAAAATGGCTTCCCAAACAGCATTTATGTATGTTCCTTTCTAATGAGTGGGCAATGGCTGTGAATGAATCCTTGACTGTGTAACATCTTGGCAGTTTTTGTTGTTTATCCTTTCCAAAATCGACTTTCTGTGAAGTCAGTGCCTCAGTTCACAAAAGAGGAGCAGTACAGTTTAATGTTAAAGAGCCCTAGCTAAGGAGGTAGTCAGACCAGTGTGAACATGGTGAATTCTTTCCATGGGTCTGTTGTTTAACACACAGAGAGCTCTGGATCCCTCATCTGCAATCTGGGAGATGGGCGTTATAAATATCCTTATCTCATGTAATTGTTCTGGGGACAATGATCTCATGTAGGTAAAGCCCTTGGCAATGCTCCTAGTTCATATTTATTGCTTAAGAAATGGAAGCTTTAAAAAAGACACGTTCCAATGTGAGTGAAGGAAAAAGTCATCATAGGAAATGCAGCTGGAGTTCTGGAAGATAAATCCCCTCTCCTTGCTTTGTCTAGGAAGCCTGCTGCCTCTCTCTCCTTGGAAGTCAGGGAGATCCCCGTTCCATTAGCTGCCAATAAGCCCCATCCTCCACAAGGTCATTCCCTCCCCATCCTCTGCTCCTGCTGGGGCTGGCTGCGGGAGGTGGGGGGGGGGGGCATGTGACCCTTCTCTCACCTCGTGCCAGTCTGGTTCACCTGCTCAGAAGCCTGGACTCACCATGCTGCCCTCTGCCTCAGCTGTTTCTACTGATCTGGCACTGAAACCTCCCGCTTCCTTTCAGAACTCAACATCCCACGTGCTCAGGAGACGTACCAGACCCATGGGCTGAGGGATTAAGAGGCACCGGCTCTCTGGACCCCAGCCTCCAACAACCAGAACAGGACCATAGGAGAAAGCTCACTAGATGCACATCTTAAAATTCCAGAAAATCATTCTTTAAGTTTATTTCTCCAAAGATGTGGACCGTTAGGAAGAGAGAAACCCTCCAGATTCGGGCTCTCAATTTAGAAACCATT
This sequence comes from Prionailurus viverrinus, assembly GCF_022837055.1. Lineage (NCBI taxonomy): Eukaryota > Metazoa > Chordata > Mammalia > Carnivora > Felidae > Prionailurus > Prionailurus viverrinus. The sequence continues at coordinate 105,102,482 of NC_062561.1, read as the reverse complement.
TGGTAAATGTTTCTTTTTGCACCTGCACTTAGCGCCTTTATGCGATAGCCAGTATTGCATCTGCCCTAGCTCCTAACTCTGGAGAAATTGCAGTCTGTCAGGAGGGGAATAAACCATATCAGTTAGTAAGTTAATTAGGAAATGGAATGTGTTTAGGTATGTGTAGGAAAGAGAGCGACCAGGGAAACTCGGATTAACCAGAATTATGTTTTTAAATTGGTAAATCTGCTGACCGGAACACTGCACTGGGGCGGATCTTGTCATCTTCTCTGTGTTGCGCCCTTCACCCTACGGTGTTAGTTCCACCTCAGGCCAAGGACGGGTGAGACACAGCAGCGGGGAAGTGGGGAGGAGGGCAGAGGTTACGGTCTGGCAGAATCTGGGTGAAGTCATGCGAACGAACCATAGTTCCAGATCCTTCTGTCAGATACCCTCTAAGGTATCAACTGAAGGACCGGCTGACCTCTGTGACACTTGGCCCAAGCAGCTAGTTCACTGAGGGAGCGAGCGCCCTCAGCCAGAATGGGTGAAGGTGTGAGACAGTCCAATGTTGTATTAAATATTGAAAATAAGCCCCAAGGTAGGAGTGCTCTTTAGAGAGGCGCTTTAGCCCTCTGATGCCGCCCCTTAGGCCAGTTTTCTGTTACACACAGGAGAGAGAATGCCAGAAAATACTGGTGAATTAGTTTGACGAACTTCAGGAGTTTAAAATGAGTATCCTTGACATTTTGACATCCTAGCCCATTTTCCTTTGGCTTTCCTAACGGAAGACGATGGAAGAATTGATTCTCCGCTTGCTTTTCTTCAGCTGCTGAAAAAACTCCCTAGATTTTTTGTTTCTTGAAAGATTCACCAATTTAAAAACTAAGCTTAAATTTCTGTCAGCTTCCAGTTCTAAAAATTTTCAGTGTCTTAGATCAAATTGATCTTCTGTTAGTTCAAACTAATAAATAAATCTCTGTAGCAAACATCTTTTATGCCATTTACTCAAGCAGAAAATGCAGGTACTTCGTTTGCTTTTTAATTTTCTTTTTAAGGCAGCATTTCCCTTCCCCGCCCCCCAATAATTAGCAGTAACATCCTAAGGGTTTTGTTTTTTTTTTTTTTCCTACCCGGTAACTTTGACAAGTTACCTAAGATTGGTCAAATCTTCTATTTTGGGGGCGCCTGGGTGGCGCAGTCGGTTAAGCGTCCAACTTCAGCCAGGTCACGATCTCGCGGTCCATGGGTTCGAGCCCCGCGTCGGGCTCTGGGCTGATGGCTCAGAGCCTGGAGCCTGTTTCCGATTCTGTGTCTCCCTCTCTCTCTGCCCCTCCCCCGTTCATGCTCTGTCTCTCTCTGTCCCAAAAATAAATTAAAAACGTTGAAAAAAAAATTAAAAAAAAAAAAAAACAAATCTTCTATTTTGGTTTTTATGGGTATTGCACCTGATATTGTCTTGCTTCATGCGACAAAAATACCAAGGGCGATGTATTACCCTAGTTTATTTTTTAAAGGACAAATACATTGTTTTAGGGTCACTTATTTCTGTTGAAGTATTTCCCAAATTCAGATGTTGCTTCTCTAGACAACGAATTCATACAAAAATTTCTAACAGGTCATAAAAATACTTTCCCTTGTAAGTAGACAATCATGAATCTATTCAATCTTTGCTCACTTGTTTATAATCAAAACAAAAAGGGCTAGAAAACAGATGAAAACCTGTCTATCAGGTCCCTACTCTGTGCCACGAACTGGACTAAATGTTGCATACATTTTCTGGGTAATTCTCACAATAGTCTATAAACCATGATAGGTGCTGTGATTATCTTAATTTATATATAAGAAAATTAAAGCTCAGAGAACAACAAACCTGCCCACAGTCACATGGACAGAAAGGAAATCTTTTGTTATTAAAAAAAAAAATAACAACAAAATGGATTCAGTAATAAATTACAGAATCACAAGTTCATATTTAGTTTTCTTGTTGCTGTTACTGAAAGCATGGAGTTATCTTATATGTACGTAAACACATGGCCCTGATACTCTCCTTTGCCACATGAAGAAGTTAAGGTCCATGGAAGTGAAATGACTAACTCCCAGGGACACAGCCAGTTAGTGGATTTCAGAACCAACCAGGAGATGCATATGGCGAGGCTCCTGTGACATGAATTCTTAAGATGTTGGCGGTGTGTCCAGAACCTCCACCCCTGGGTCCTTTTGTTTTTCTTTTCTTTTTTTTTTTTTTAAGTTTATCCATTTTGAAAGACAGAGGAAGAGAGAATGAGCAGGGGAGGGGCAGAGAGAGAGAATCCCAAGCAGTCTCTGCGCTCCATACTGAGCCCAACACGGGACTCCATCTCACGGTGGTGAGGTCATGACTTGAGCCAAAACCAAGAGTTGCTTACTTAACCGTCTGAGTCACCCAGGCACCCCTTCCACCCCTGGGCTCTTAACATGTGTAGCAGAACTACTAGGCTCACGGCATAGACCCATCCTCACTTTTTCATGTGATGCTGGCACCTCTGTTTCATTGGACAAAGAAACACAATGCGTATTCCTGTTAAGTGTTCAGATGGCTGTTTGTTTACACTGCGGAGGAGTAACCGTGGTAGTTCCAGGGCTGTCACTAGTGAGCCTGTCAATGTAATTGTGTGGTGACACCACCGCAGTTGTGAAGCAATCATTCATATCCATCCTTGTGTTTATATTTAGCAGTGGCTGTTAATGGTGTAATTATAGGATATAAACAAGCTCCACCCAGAGTGAGGCCGAATGATGAGATGATTGCCTGGGGACCTAGGTTACCCAATGCATCTTGTGCTATGAAATGAAAATATCCAGCACGGACAACTTTATTGTGACTATAAATTTGGCCTCCCACTAATACCACTTCAAGCCAAATTATGTATGTTTGATGAGGCATAATTTCTTATTAGATTCGGAGAATACCAGAGCAGACTACATCATGATGGGATTATAATTTGAATTTTAATCAGGTTTTGTTCATTCCCCCATACTAGCTAATGAAATTGATTTGATAACATAGTTATTCAAATGAATAGGGGACAACATAGGACAAAAAGGGAACAAATTGTATTGCTTACCACAAACAGTACTACACTCTTTTATAATAGTAAGTGTAACTGTGGCATTTTTTTTCCTGACCTTTCCACGAACCCTGAACCCTCTTTCATCAGCCTCGTGGTGGTCCCTTCCCCGAGACAGATGTCAGAGTCTGGGTTTTGGCCTCTCTGATTAGGGATTTAACATATTGAATTCAGCCTTCTAATGATTCGCTACAGTTTTATTTTGACAGCCCTCTGTGCAAACCCTGCCTGTATATAAATCAATGCCCCTCATTGCTGACCAAGAGAGCATGTTGAAAGCTCTCCATCAAAATATCTATCATTCGGGAAGTGGAGAGAGAAGTTCGTCTAACAGACTGTGGTTTGCTCCCTTGTACGTACTCTATTCCTCTCTTTTCTTCATCTAGCACACCCAGGATTCAGACATTTGGAATAAATGTTTAAAGCAAGAGATTCCATTAACTGTATGAAGTCATCGCTAGAATAGCTATGTGATCTTGCTGTCGTGTGATCTTCTAAGTCATAGCTAGGATAGCCTCTACCCTGTGATCTTATTGTCGGTCCTCACCACACCATCGGCTACCTGAGAATAAGTCAGAGAAAATTAAGTTGCCTGAATAATGACTCATTTCTCCTTAAAACTAGCCACTTTTAACTCATTCCAGTGAGTATTTAGCTTCTAACCGGAGTATTTATTACCTGGTCATTTTTTCTAAATCACAGTTACGTATCTAAGTACATGAACAACTAGAGTTTCATGAAGGTTAAAAAGCCAAGTAGAATAAGCCAGTGGAAACAAAGTGATACACTTGTGAATATTAAAACCATGGTATTTGCCACACTAACAGACAGTTCTCTCGTTTTTGAATGCATAAAGATGGCAAACTGTCATTACTGTGAATGGCTTGGGGGCCAGGTAATATATTGTTTCTCTAAAGTATTTAAGTCATCAAGGCAGTAGCAAGAGGTCAGTGTCTGATTTGCTTAACAGCTGGAGGCAGATCAGGGTGAACGGAGACTTGTTGTCAAAACATTCTCAAAGGGGAAAATATTGATAAAAAATTAAGAAGGAAAGTTCTGGAGTTTGCATAAAATGAGAAGGAATAGAATTTATTCCCCGCCTCTGTAAGGGTACTGAATATCACTTCAGTTTGCAAATATTGATACAACTGTCATATTATTTTCACACTGAGACAATTTTGAGTTTTCTTCACTTGAAACATTGTCCCAGGGGGCATTGTGACTGTTAAACTAATCTTTATTCATGATTTATGCAGCCTGAACTCAAGTCTCTGAAACAAAATTAATAAATCATGTGTTGATGGAGAGAATGGCAGAGACTGGAGACAATTTGAAGAACAATTTCTATGTGATTGGAACCACTTAGACCAACTTTTAGTTTATGGAAATTTTCGGCTTAAGATACAAAAACTCTTAGGGCTCCTGGAAACTGTACCAATTCGTTTTTTCTGTTTATTTATTTTAAGGGAGAGAGTGAGTGTGTGAGCATGTGCACACAAGTGGGGGAGGGGCAGACAGAGAGAGAGAGAGAGAGAGAGAGAGAGAGAGAGAGAGAAAGAGAGAATCCCAAGCAGGCTCCACACTATCAGGGCAGAGCCCGACCAAGTCTGGATGCCACATGATCCCACTGTGAGATCATGACCTGAGCCAAAATCAAGAGTCAGATGCTTAACCAAGAGAACCACCCAGGCACCCGACAGTTCATTTTCTTGCCTGATTTACTCAAAGACGTGCTAAAGCCAGGCTACCCAAACTGACCTATGGTCAACTCACCCTTTAAAAGATACCTAGCTAGGAACATCACATAGCTTGACTTCACAGCACACCAGAACTCTAACTCAACCCCTTCCGACTACAAATTATGTCCATTTGTTCTTGCTGTTTTCTCAGAGGAGCTTTTAGAATTTAACTGAGTACCCTCTATGGAACTATAACCAAGCAATCACCTAGGAGACAAAGGTACATTGGTAATCAGTCCCAGATGCGATGCTGGTTGGAATGCCAACCAGGGCTAGCCGTTCATTAGTTACAGTTGTATTCCACCATGGTGTGTGGTAATCACAGCTTTAAGAACACCAAGGAATTAAGGTGTGATTATTTCTTAAATCAACTTTATTGGGGCCCCTGGGTGGCTCAGTCAGTTAAGCGGCCGACTTCGGCTCAGGTCACGATCTTGCAGTTTGTGAGTTCGAGCACAGGGTCAGGCTCTGTGCTGACGGCTCAGAGCCTGGAGCCTGCTTCCGATTCTGTGTCTCCCTCGTCTCTCTGCCCCCTCCCCTGTTCAAGCTCTGTCTCTCAATAATAAATAAATGTTTAAAAATTTTTTAATAAGTAAATAAACTTTATTTTTTAGAACAGTTTTGTATTTACAGGAAAACTGCAGATAGTAAAAAAAAAAAAAAAGTTCTCATATACCTCCCACCCAGTTTCCTCTATCACTAACACCTTAAATTAGTATAGTATCTTTGTTACAACTAATGAACCAATACTGATGCATTCTTAGTAACTCAAGATTATGCTTCATTCACATTTCCTTAGTTTTTATGGAATTTTACGTAATATGCTTTTTGTGTTCCGACAGTCAGTTGTCATGTCTCCTTAGGCTCCTCTTGGTTGTGACAGTTCCTCACATGTATGCCTTGACTTTGACAACCGCAAGTCAGTATTTTGTAGAATGTCCCTCCATGAGGATGCATCTAGGGTTCTGAGTTTGGGAGAGGAAGACAATGCAAGTCAAGGGCCAGTGTCATCACACATGAAGGCCACATGTTATCAACATGACTTTTCCGGGTTGATGTTGACCGTGATCACCTGACTGAGGTGATGGTGTCTACCAGGTTTCTCCACTGTGAAGTTGCTCTTCTTCCCTCTCTTCCATACAGCATCCTCTGGAACGAAGTCACCATGTCCAGCGACACTTGAGGAACGGGGAGTTGTGTTCCACCTCCTTGAGTCTGAGCATGTACATAACTTATTCAGATTTCTTCTGCACAGGAGATAGGTCTCTTCTCCCTCCCCCTCCCTTGATTTATTTATTCAGTCACTTATTTGTAGAAGTATGGACTCCGATTTCGTACTTGGGCTCATAGTGCAATACTACTTCTTTTTATTTTCCACCTGTAGTCAGTGGAGCTCTTACACTTTGATCCTCTGTCTTTTTGAAATAACTCCATTATTGTGTGTGTGTGTGTGTGTGTGTGTGTGTGTGTGTGTGTGTGTGTGGTGGGCTTTTGTGATCATTTCTCTTTAATTTAATTGTATCTTGCACATAAAAGTCAGCCAAAGTGGTAGTTACCAGCGTTTCTCCTCTGTGTGCCAGTCATCAATCAATTTCTTTTCAAGTGAACAAGTGGCATTTTTAAAAAATCTGTCACATTTGATGTTTTACCCGAAGATTATTTGGTACCCTTGATCTTTCCTCTCCTTGTCTGTACCATCCAGTCATGAGACACTTTTTGGATTCAAAGATAAATTATTTTAAAAGTAGTAATAAATAGAGTAAATCAGAAGAGACTAGGGACATAGAATAAATGGAATATGAAGAATTTGATCACGAAAAACAAAAAAAAATACAGAATACAAAAGCAACGGGCTTTTAGAAATTAAAAAAAAAATTGAACTTAAAAAAAAAAAAGCTGAAAATTCAGGATAAGTACACAAGACCATTTCTGAAACTAACATATATCTTAATATGATCAAGAACATTGAGACCAGAATAACAGCTCAGAGCACACTAACCAGTAAACTGGTAAGGACAATAAACTAATACCTCATGAGGATCAGGACCAAGACTCCCTTCACAAAGTGATCACTCAGTATTCTGCTGGAAGCCACAGGCATTCCAGGAAACAGAAATCTGTGGAAAGAAGGAAAAAGATCATCATTTATAGGTGATGTTTCTGTTTACCTAAAAACCAGAGAATCAATCAAAATATAATGAATAAAAATTTAATTAAAAAAAACCCTATCTACCAAATAAACCAAAATCAATAGCTTTTCTGTAATGAGCAATAAGTGTGTGTAAAATATAATGGAAAAGATCCCATTTACTAAGATGTAAAATATTCAATAATAATAAATGAGTACTTGGAAAACTGAACTATTTGCTGAGAGAAATAAAAGCAAACTCTAATAAAGGCTATGTAGCTAGATAGGAAGACTAAATATTTTCAAAATGTAGTTCTTTTCTATGTTATTCTTCAGGTGAAACACATTTTTAAGAAAATCTCAACTTTAAAATGGTGACTCAAGGTTAAGAAAAAAACAAAAAACAAAGAGAAAACAAGAAAACAACAATAACCCAGGAAGAATAAATAGAAATGATCAACAAGATGGGGGGGCTGGGAGGGAGGGAGGGTGGGTGATGGGTATTGAGGAGGGCACCTTTTGAGATGAGCACTGGGTGTTGTAGGGAAACTAATTTGACAATAAATTTCATATATTGGAAAAAAAATTTAAAAAAATAAAAAAAAAAAAGAAATGATCAACAAAATGTGGGAGACAAGAGATCTTTGTCTAACAGTTGCTGAAATGAATTATAAAGCTATCGTAACTTTGAAATGTGATGTTTTCCAAATATAGATTAATGAAGCAGTGCCTAGGGAGAGATTCTACGATGAGTAGGGATTTACTGTTGAGAACAGTGGCATACACATGAAGAAGTTACCAATAAATAAGATTGAACCAGTTGATAAACAATTTGGAGAAAATGAAAGCTGGCTTTTGACATCACACCATACACCAAAATAAAATTTAAATGTATTGAAGAATTCATGAAATTATAAAAGTCACAGAAAATCTACAATGAGGGGCACTTGAGTGGCTAAGTCTGTTGAGCATCTGACTCTTGATCTCAGCTCAGGTCTTGATCTCAGGGTCATGAGCACACGCCTGTTGTTGGGCTCTATGCTGGACATGTAGTCTACTTAAAGAAAAAATCTAGGATAAATTTTAATCTGCTCTTGGAATGAAGATTTTTCTCAGTAGAGGAATAATAAAGGATATCACAGAGAAGAATATCTAAAAATTTTTGTCAAACAGACTATAAACAAAACTAGAAGACAAATGATAGGATTTTTTTTTTTTTTAAAGAAAGAGAGCGTGCACAAGCAGGGAAGAGGAAGAAGGAGAGGGAGAGAGAGAGAATCTTAAGTAGGCTCCATGCCCAATGTGGAGCCTGACACAGGGCTCGATCTCACAACAGTAAGATCATGACCTGAGCCAAAATCAAGAGTTGAACTCTTAACTGACTGAGCCACCAGGCATCCCGGGATTTTTTTTTTTAATTTAAATACAAATAACAAAGAGTTAATATTTTGAAGATATATAGAGAATTCACTAAGAGAAAGGCAAAAACAAAATCAAAGATTGGGGGAACATGAGTAAACAAATCAGAAAGACAAAACACTATGGCCAAGAAACACATGATCAGGTTTTTTTAATTAATTAATTAAATTTATTTATTTGAATATGAAATTTATTGTCAAATTGATTTCCATACAACACCCAGTGCTCATCCCAACAAGTGCCCTCCTCAATACCCCTCACCCACCCTCCCCTCCCTCCCACCCCCATCAACCCTCAGTTTATTCTCAGTTTTTAAGAGTCGGTTATGTTTTGACTCCCTCCCTAACCTTTTTTTTTTTCTCTTCCCCTCCCCCATGGTTGTCTGTTAAGTTTCTCAGGATCCACATAGGAGTGAAAACATATGGTATCTGTCTTTCTCTGTATGACTTACTTCACTTAGGATCACACTCTCCAGTTCCATCCACGTTGCTACAAAAGGCCATATTTCATTCTTTCTCATTGCCACGTAGTATTCCATTGTGTATATAAACCACAATTTCTTTATCCATTCATCAGCTGATGGACATTTAGGCTCTTTCCATAAATTGGCTATTGTTGAAAGTGCTGTTATCAACATTGGGGTACAAGTGCCCCTATGCATCAGCACTCCTGTATCCCTTGGGTAAATTCCTAGCAGTGCTATTGCTGGGTCATAGGGTAGGTCTATTTTTAATGTTTTGAGGAACCTCCACACTGTTTTCCAGAGTACCTGCACCAGTTTGCATTCCCACCAACAGTGCAAGAGGGTTCCCATTTCTCCACATCCTCGCCAGCATCTATAGTCTCCTGATTTGTTCATTTTGGCCACTCTGGCGTGAGGTAATATCTGAGTGTGGTTTTGATTTGTATTTCCCTGATGAGGAGGGACGTTAAGCATCTTTTCATGTGCCTTTTGGCCATCCAGATGTCTTCTTTAGAGAAGTGTCTATTCATGTTTTCTGCCCATTTCTTCACTGGATTGTTTTTCGGGTATGGAATTTGGTGAGTTCTTTACAGATTTTGGACACAAGCCCTTTGTCTGCTATGTCATTTGCAAATATCTTTTCCCATTCCATTGGTTGCCTTTTAGTTTTGTTGATTGTTTCCTTTGCAATGCAGAAGCTTTTTATCTTCAGGAGGTCCCAATAGTTCATTTTTGCTTTTAATTCCTTTGCTTTTATTTTTTTCAACGTTTTTTTATTTTTTTATTTTTGGGACAGAGAGAGACAGAGCATGAACGGGGGAGGGGCAGAGAGAGAGGGAGACACAGAATCGGAAGCAGGCTCCAGGCTCCGAGCCATCAGCCCAGAGCTTGACGCGGGGCTCGAACTCATGGACCGCGAGATCGTGACCTGGCTGAAGTCGGACGCTTAACCGACTGCGCCACCCAGGCGCCCCTAATTCCTTTGCTTTTAATTGACTTTGGGGATGTGTCAAGTAAGAAATTGCTGTGGCTGAGGTCAGAGAGGTTTTTTCCTGCTTTCTCCGCTAGGGTTTTGATGGTTTCGTGTCTCACATTCAGGTCCTTCATCCATTTTGAGTTTATTTTTGTGAATGGTGTAAGAAAGTGGTCTAGTTTCATTCTTCTGCATGTTGCTGTCCAGTTCTCCCAGCACCATTTGTTAAAGAGACTGTTTTCCATTGGATATTCTTTCCTGCTTTGTCAAAGATTAGTTGGCCTTCAGGAGACTATAGATGCTGGAGAGGATGTGGAGAAACAGGAACCCTCTTGCACTGTTGGTGGGAATGCAAATTGGTGCAGCCACTCTGGAAAGCAGTGTGGAGGTTCCTCAGAAAATTAAAAATAGACCTACCCTATGACCCAGCATTAGCACTGCTAGGAATTTATCCAAGGGATACAGGAGTACTGATGCATAGGGGCACTTGTACCCCAATGTTCATAGCAGCACTCTCAACAATAGCCAAATTATGGAAAGAGCCTAAATGTCCATCAACTGATGAATGGATAAAGAAATTGTGGTTTATATACACAATGGAATATTATGTGGCAATGAGAAAAAATGAAATATGGCCTTTTGTAGCAACGTGGATGGAACTGGAGAGTGTGATGCTAAGTGAAATAAGCCATACAGAGAAAGACAGATACCATATGGTTTCACTCTTATGTGGATCCTGAGAAACTTACCAGGAACCCATGGGGGAGGGGAAGGAAAAAAAAAAAAAGAGGTTAGAATAGGAGAGAGCCAAAGCATAAGAGACTGTTAAAAACTGAGAACAAACTGAGGGTTGATGGGGGGTGGGAGGGAGGAGAGGGTGGGTGATGGGTATTGAGGAGGGCACCTTTTGGGATGAGCACTGGGTGTTGTATGGAAACCAATTTGTCAATAAATTTCATAAAAAATAAAAAAAAAAAAAAGATTAGTTGGCCATACTTTTATGGGCCTAATTCTGGGGTTTCTATTCTATTCCATTGGTCTATGTGTCTGTTTTTGTGCCAATACTATGCTCTCTTGATGATTACAGCTTTGTAGTAGAGACTAAAGTGTGGGATTGTGATGCCTCCCGTTTTGGTGGTCTTCTTCAAAATTACTTTGGCTATTTGGGGTCTTTTGCAGTTCCATACAAATTTTAGGATTGCTTGCTCTAGCTTTGAGAAGAATGCTGGTGCAATTTTGAATGGGATTGCATTGAATGTGTAGATAGCTTTGGGTAGTATTGACATTTTAACAATATTTATTCTTCCCTACTAAAGAATGAATGGGTCAACCAGGCAATTAGAGAAGAAATTTAAAAATATATGGAAACAAATGAAGATGAAAATACAACAATCCAAATGTTTTGGGATGCAGCGAAGGCAGTCCTGAGAGGAAAATACATTGCAATCCAAGCTTATCTCAGGAAACAAGAAAAATCCCAAATACAAAATCTAATAGCACACCTAAAGGAAATAGAAGCAGAACAGCAAAGAAACCCCACACCCAGCAGAAGAAGAGAAATAATAAAGTTCAGAGCAGAAATAAACAATATAGAATCTAAAAAAACTGTAGAGCAGATCAATGAAACCAAGAGCTGGTTTTTTGAAAAAATAAACAAAATTGATAAACCTCTAGCCAGGCTTCTCAAAAAGAAAAGGGAGATGACCTAAATAGGTAAAATCATGAATGAAAATGGAATTATTACAACCAATCCCTCAGAAATACAAGCAATTATCAGGGAATACTATGAAAAATTATATGCCAACAAACTGGACAACCTGGAAGAAATGGACAAATTCCACACACTTCAAAACTCAAACAGGAAGAAATAGAAAACTTGAACAGACTCATAACCAGCAAAGGAATTGAATCAGTTACCAAAAATCTCCCAACATATAAGAGTCCAGGACCAGATGAATTCCCTGGGGAATTCCACCAGACATTTAAAGCAGAGATAATACCTACCCTTCTCAAGCTGTTCCAAAAAATAGAAAGGGAAGGAAAACTTCCAGACTCATTCTATGAAGCCAGCATTACTTTGATTCCTAAACCAGACAGAGACCCAGCAAAAAAAGAGAACTACAGGCAATATCCCTAATGCATATGGATGCAAAAATTCTCAATAAGATACTAGCAAATCGAATTCAACAGCATATAAAAAGAATTATTCACCATGATCAAGTGGGATTCATTCCTGGGCTGCAGGGGTGTTTCAACATTTGCAAATCAATCAATGTGATACATCACATTAATAAAAGAAAAGAACCATATGATCCTGTCAATCGATGCAGAAAAGGCATATGACAAAATTCAGCATCCTTTCTTAATAAAAACCCTTGAGAAAGTCGGGATAGAAGGAACATACTTAAACATCATAAAAGCCATTTATGAATAGCCCACAGTTAATATCATCCTCAATGGGGAAAACCTGAGAGCTTTCCCCCTGAGATCAGGAACACGACAGGGATGTCCACTCCCATCGCTGTTGTTTAACGTAGTGTTGGAAGTGCTAGCATCAGCAATCAGACAACAAAAGGAAATCAAAGGCATCAAAATTGGCAAAGATGAAGTCAAGCTTTCACTTTTTGTAGATGACATGATATTATACATGGAAAACCCGATAAACTCCACCAACTCATGTGTCAGTGAGTTGAATTCAGCACATGAATTTAACAAAGTCTCAGGATACAAAATCAATGTACAGAAATCAGTTGCATTCTTACACACTAATAATGAAGCAACAGAAAGACAAATAAAGTAACGGATCCCATTCACAATTGCACCAAGAAGCATAAAATACCTAGGAATAAATCTAACCAAAGATGTAAAAGATCTGTATGCTGAAAACTATAGGAAGCTGATGAAGAACATTGAAGAAGATACAAAGAAATGGAAAAACATTCTGTGCTCATGGATTGGAAGAACATGATCAAGTTTTAAAGGAGCATTTATTTGCTTCATTCCATTTCCTCATCTTTTTTTTTTTTTTAAAGAAGAGAGAGAATGAGAGTGAGTGGGTGGGGGAGGGGCAGAGAGAGAGGGAGAGAGAGAATCCCAAGCAGGCTCCATGCTGTCAGTGGAACCCAATGTGTGGCTCGAACCCATGAAATGTGAGATCATCACCTGAGCCCAGATCAAGAGTCAGATGCTCAACCGACTGAGCCACCCAGGTGCCCCCTGTTTCCTCATCTTTAAATAAAGAGGTCTGTTTAAAAATATGGTCAATGTAAGTGAAGACAGACAGAGTAGTACTGAGACTGGGTGAAAGATGGGAAACTTAGGGAGCAAAAGAGAATTGTTTCAAAAAAGAACCTGACAAATCGCAGATCCATTCATTGTAACATCATAGAAACCACAGAAACAATCTTCAAAATATATGTGGGAACTTGGCAGAGGGTAGACAAGGCATTAAAAATAAGGGAGAAAAAGAAAGATTATTTAATAAATGATTTAGCTCTCATTATGAAAAAAAGGTAGAGTAATGCCTAACTCATACAGATGGGTAATTTTAGATGAATTAGAGGCCTGTGTGTGTAAAATAAACCTTTAAAATTACTAAGAGGAAATAGAGGGGAGAATTTCTTTATGACTGTGGGGGAGAGATTATTTTTCAGTCAGTATACAAAAAGGACAGTTCATAAAGGCAAAGATGGCATTAAGAAGTAAAATTCTTTGATGCAGAAGCTGCTATAAATAAAGTGAAGACACAAACCCTGAATTGCAAAAATATATTTTCAATGCATAAAACAGAAAATGTTTTTGCTTCCACACTGTATAGATGGAGAACGTTACAAGTTGGTAAGAAAAAGACAAACAACTAACTACAAAAAAGAGCAGCGAAGGATACCTTCAGGGAGTACACAAAGGAGATTTAAAGGACCAATAAATGGGAGAAGAGATGCTAAGCCTCACTAACAATTAGGGGAAATGCTTACTAAAACCAAGAGGCACCATTCCTCGGCCATCAGAATAGCAAAAATAAAAGAAGTATGACTTTCCAAATGCAGAGCAGGATGAACAGAACAGACAATTCTCTCAGCTTGCTGGGCATGCCATCTGATGCACCACTTTGGACATCAAGGTGGCAATACCTGGTCACATTGAAAATGTGGCCTGTGATAAAGAGTTTTACCTCTAGAAATATTCACTAGAGAAGCACATGCAATCAAAGCCTGGAACAAGAACAGTCACTGAAGCAGTGTTGGTCATGGCAAAACCTAATGTCTGTGGACGGAGGAAAGATAAAATATGCTATGTTCGTATTTTGTTTCCTTCGTGGCTGTGCCTCCAGCCACCTGAACGGTTTCAGGAACATTTTTGGTGCACATAAGTATTTGTTAAATGAATGATTATGAGGATGCTCACAGCAGTTGAAAATGAACAAACTGGGTCCCTGTGTATCAACAAGGATAGATTTTTTTTTAAATGTTTATTTAGTTTTGAGAAAGAGAGAGAGACAGAGAGAGCACAAGTGAGGGAGGGGCAGAGAGAGGGAGACACAGAATCCAAAGCAGGCTCCAGGCTCCAAGCTGTCAGCACAGAGCCTGGCACAGGGCTCAAACCCACAAACTGCAAGATCATGATCTGAGCTGAAGTCAGACGTTTAACCAAGTGAGCCACCCAGGCAGCCCTCAATATGGACAAATTTTAAACAAGTATTGGGTGAACAAAATGTTTCTGGACTATGTCTACTATGGTACAGATTTAATGTACATAAAACAATACTGTGTACTCTTCAAAGATAATGACATATTAAAAATAGTAGAACATGGACTAGAAGAAAACCAACAAAATTTATAACGGTGATTGCCTCTGGTAAGAAGTGAATGATGGTAGGAAAGAGAAAGAGGGAAGATCAGAAGTAGGGATAGGGGTTGGGGGAAAAAAAGGCCACTTCAGCTGACCTCAATGATCTCATTTCTTTTAATAAGAAAAGTATCTAAAGCACAAATGTCAAAATGTAAACTTTAAAAAAAATTCTGAATTGTAAATACAGAGGTGTTTATTTTCTCTGTAAAACTTTTTAAATAAAAAGAATATTTGTATCCAGAAAATAAGAAGAGGTGACTACATAAATGGAAGTTTAAGGAATAAAAACAATGGAAATTAAAATTTTGGTGGATGAGGGTCACCTGGGTGTTTCAGTCGGTTGAGCATCCAACTTTTAATTTTGGCTCAGGTCATGATCCCAGGGTCATGGGAACAAGCCCTGCATTGGGTTCCACACCAAGCATGGAGCCTGCTTGGGATTCTCTCTCTCTCCCTCTGCTCCTCCCACCTCTCTAAAAATAAAAATAAAATATGGTGGATGAAATTTTCAAAATTCATTTTCTGCATTTATTTTTTTTAACTTTTGTTTATTTTTGAGACAGAGAGAGAGCATGAACGGGGGAGGGGCAGAGAGAGAGGGAGACACAGAATCGGAAGCAGGCTCCAGGCTCCGAGCCATCAGCCCAGAGCCCGACGCGGGGCTCGAACTCGCGGGCTGCGAGATGGTGACCTGAGCTGAAGTCGGACGCTCAACCGACTGAGCCACCCAGGCGCCCCACATTTTCTGCATTTAAAATAAAGTCAAGTATATGGCCTAGATCTTAGGACAAAAAGACAAGGAGATATAAAAGAATATTTCATGGACATGGACAGCCCATCCTAGAAGTCCAACATATGATTAAGAGCTCCAAAAAGAGAATAAAGACAAAGGGGTGATAAAGACAAAGTATTTAAAGAAATAACATTTCCCAGAGCTTCAGATTAAAAGGGCAAAACTCTATGAAATTCTCAACACGAATGAGAAGGAAAAGATGCTAACAATATTCAGAGAGGGGGAACACTTTAAAGAAATAAGAATCAGACTGGCATTTTATTTGCCATCAGCAACTCATGAAAAAATTAATTCACAGCTCAGAAGGAAAAGAGTTTGAAACCTAGAATTTATTTATCATTAAGCTATTAATTGAGAGAAAGGGAAAATAAAAATTTTAGAAATGTCTGGAATAAAGATCTCTGGGGGAAAAATTGTTTGAGAATATTCTATAGCAAAGGAAGCAGAGGACCCAAAAGAAAGGAGAACATATTTGAGAAAATATTGACCCTAATTTCAAAGAGTGTGATGAAAAGAAATCCTAGGGATGTGGCATGTTTAGAAAACAGTGTGTCTGAATTACACAGTGTGTCTGACTGTGTGAGTCAGAGAGCAACAGGAAGCGTGAATTCAAGAAGAATGTGGATTTTCTATTACAATTTGATTAACCAGATGTATGATCTTAGCATTTGGGTAAAAAATAGGCTACTATTGCCAACAAGAAAAAAATAAAATAAAGGCAATTCAAACTGTCAGGAAAAACAAAAAGCTCCATAAGAAATACATAGTGCAACTATGAAACAAATGAAAATGTGTTGTGATTTAGAGCAATTGGTAAAAAATAACTTAAAAAATTTTAAGTTTTGTTTTTGTTTTTGTTTTTTTGAGATAGACAGGGAGAGAGAGCAAGCGAGCCAGCAGGGGAGGGGCAGAGAGAGAGGGAGACAGAGGATCCCAAGCTCCATGCTGACAGCAGCGAGCCCGATGCAGATCTCAAACCCATTAACCATGAGATCATGACTTGAGCCAAAGTCGGATGCTTAACCAACTAAGCCACCCATGTGCCCCCCCCCCCAAATAATTAACACTTTTATAACACACTTTGAGGCCTGGGGCATTTTCTTTCAAGCAATATGGATTAAGCAAACCCACATCACCTTCTGTCAGTGTGCAATCACACTACTGAGTTCTGAAGCGAATTGTATCTATGGAGACTCATAATGTTAAAATGCTTTCTTGGTTTTTGTTTTCTAGAACTTATTCGTAAAGAATCTGTGGAAGACAAGGGTGATTACAGATAATTAAGTTATAAACCCTAAGAATGCAAAATTAATGATGTGGCTGAGAGAATCTATGTGAGTGATGGAAAAGAGAAGCAACAGAGGGAGGTAGAACAGTGCCAGTTTCCTCGACTTACACAACTGGGGGGAGCTTAAGAGATACTGGCTGAAGGTGATGAACTAAAAAAGAAAAATACAGGACCATTATTTAAACCTATAAAGTTAACAAAGAACTTAAAAGTAAAAAATATAACAAAATTTAGGGAGAGGAAAAAGGAGGGAAAAAAGGGAGGGGGCTAAATTTCTAATTTTTTAAAAACAAGGAATTGATATTGCTTAAATTTGATAAACCAAGAATTGTTACAAGTGTAACCACTTGTAATTCCAGGACTAGGAGTAGTTTGTGAACTAGAGGTATTTTGCTTCCATGTATACCCTCCTTTAATGAGTGAATCTGTGTTTCCATGAGAATACATCACTTTTACAATAACTTTGAAAAGGGAGGTAAAAATTTACGATTTTCTCTGCCTTGCTGATTCCCCCTCCCCATAAGAAGACAGTCTAGCTAGAGAAGACTCAAGAGCTTGCTTTTGAGTTTTTCATGTTGTAAGTTCTGTATCCTTCTTAAAGCATTAGAGACCCTCGATTACAGTTGTGCCACAACTAAAAAACCTACAGAGCAATCACTCAACAATGGACAAAAATGCCCAAACAACTCAGAAGGAAACATTAAAGGTCAGTGCCTTGCAGACAGTGCTATGTACATGTCATCTCCTCTTGGCCAGATGAGTCAAACATCACCCAAAATCAACAGGGAACAAATGAGTCCAGTGGACCTGGTCAGTAGAGAAATGGATGATTCAAGGCTTGAATGATTCAAGAGAGTGTACAGACGTATAACAAAGGTGAGAGTCTATACTCGTTCATTGTTCACTCAAAGGAATTTAAAAGAGTATGACTCAAAATGTTTATGAAAAAAAATTCAGGAAGTAGTACATTTTGAACTCCATAAGTATGGGGTGCCTGGGTGGGTTAGTTGGTTGAGCACCTGACTTTGGCTCAGGTCATGATCTTGCAGTTCCTCAGTTTGAGCCCTGCATCAGGCTCTGGGCTGATAGTTCAGAGCCTGGAGCCTGCTTCGGATTCTGTGTCTCCCTCTCTCTCTGCCCCTCCCCAGCTCACACTCTGTCTCTCTCTCAAAAAATAAACATTAAAAGGGGTGTCTGGGTGTCTCAGTCCGTTGAGTGTCCGACTTCAGCTCAGGTCATGATCTCGTGGTTCGTGGGTTCGAGCCCCACATCAGGTTCTGTGCTGACAGCTCAGAGCTGCAGCCTGTTTCAGATTCTGTGTCTCCCTCTCTCTCTGCCCCTCCCTCGCTCATGCTCTGTCTCAAAAATAAATAAACATTAAAAATGTATTTTAAAAAACATTAAAAAAAGTTTTTTTTTTAATATGTGAACTCCATAGTTTTTAGAAAGGTAATGATAACTCAGTGCCTAGCATGTGCCAAGCACATGCTGAATGCTTTACATGTATTATTTAATCTTCAAACGAGTCCAGTAAGGTTAATACCATTTAAAGATGAGGAAACTGAGTCACCAGGAGTTAAATAACTTGCTCAGATTTACATAGCCAGTAAGAAGTGGAGCACAGATTATATCCCAAATCTGCCTGATTCCAAAGCCTGTCAGTTTAGAAAATACAAACACATTTTTTTAGAAATAAATCGATAACTAACTATAATCACAACACTCAGGGATTGTGATGCATTTTAATGTATCTCACCTCCCTAATGTATTTCCTATGCATAATACATTTTTATTTCTTAACAATTCAGGGATCATACTGTAAATACTATATATTGTTTGCTAATCTACTTTTTTCACTTAAGAATAAATTACTATTTCATGATTCGGTATTCTTCTGCATATCAGTCTTCAGGTCTTCTTGGTATTAATTTATTCATTCAGTCAATATTTATTGATGCACAAGGTAGTACTCCAGATACTTGTACTACGTAAGTAGACAAGCAGACAAAAATGTCTGAAGTCAGGAAGCTTCCATTTTAGTGGGAGGAAATGACAATTGACACAGTAAGCAAACTGTCATGTCGGAACTATGTGTCATGTCACATCATGTCGGAAACTGACACATAGTACAAGGATTAAAATATAAGGCAGGATAAGAGGGATGAGAAGAGCGAGGAGGGTGGTAGGGTGTTTGAAATTTTCACTGAAAAATGATATTTGAGCAAAGCCTTGATGGAGGCACAGGAGTAATCCGTAACATTATCATCACCCCCAACAAGACCCTGTGCCCAGTCGCAGTCACTTGCCATTGCCCTTTCCCCACAGCCCCTGGCAACTTGGTGTTGCCAACTTTCTGTCCCTATGGCTTTGCCTCTTCTGGACATTTCATGTAAATGAAACGGTCACAATATGTGACCTCTTGTGTATGGCTTCTTTCGCTGAGTATAATGTCTAGAAGTTTCATCCAAGTTGTAGCACATATCAGTACTTCATTCTTTTATGGCTGAATAATATTTTGTTGTGTGGATACGCCACATTTGTTGATCCATTCATCAGTTGACGGACACTGAGCATTTCCACTATGGGGTACTGGGAACAATGCTGCCTTGAACATTCATGTGTAAGTTTTTGTTGGAAGCTTTGTTTTCACTTCTAGCAGGTATATACCTAGGAGTGGAATTGCTGGATCAGATGGTAACTCTGTATTTAATTTTTTGAGGAACTTCCAGACTGTTTGCCAGAGTGGCTGTGCCAGGAAGAAAGCACTTAAAGCCAGAATGAACAGCTAGTGCAAAGGCCACTGTGGCTGGAATGGAGTGAGCTCAACATGGGATGGAGAGATAAAGCGGGGGGGAGGACTAGAATGTGTAGGGCCCTTTAGGCCATTGTAAGGAAGTTGGCTGTGATTCTGAGAAAAATGGGGAGCCATAGGAAGGCTTATGAGCAAGGGATCATGTGACCTAGCTTCATTTTTTTAAGTTTATTTATTTTCAGAGAGAGAGAAAGTGGGAATGGGGGAGGAACAGAGACAGGGAGATAGAGAATCCCAAGCAGGCTCTGCACTGTCAGTGTGGAGCTGGATGCAGGGCTTGAACTCAGGAACCATGAGATCATGAACTGGGCCAAAATCAAGATTCAGACAGTTAACCGACTGAGCCGCACAGGGAACCTCCTAGCTTCATTTTTAAAAGAATCTATGTGGCTGCCTTATAGAAAACACACTATAGGGAAAAGAAGATTAGGAGACCATCAGAGTAAGCCAAGCAAGAAATGACCAAGTTGGAAGCAGTGGAGGCAGTAAAAGTGGTTAGATTCTGCCTAGGTTTTGAAAGTAAAATTAAGCAGATTGTCTGATGGATCTGGTGGTGGTAACACAAAGAAAAAAGTCAAGAATACGTACTCAGCTGTTGGCTGCCTGAGCATCTGGAAGGGCGGAGATGCCGTTGACCAAGATGAGGGCGACTGTAGGAGAGCAAATTTTGTAGGGGGGTAGATACAGGAGTTCGGCTTTCAACATGGTACACTGGAGAAGTGGAGATCTTACCTAGGCAGTGGGATGTACAAGTAAGGAGTAGAAGAGAGAGGTCCAGGATGGAGAGAAATTTGGGATTAATCGTGTTACTGGTTGAGGATTATGAAGGAAGTGAGTTTAGACAGAGAGGAAAGGGGCACCATGGACTGCATCCTAGGGCTCTTTAGGGTAAGAGGATAGTGAAAAGAGGAGGAAACCCAATCAATTACGATGTCCTAGAAGCCAAGAGAAGAAAGTGTGTCAAGATGGAAGGAGAAAATAAATAGGTCAACATGCTTCAGAGGTCAAGTAAGGTAAGAACTGAGGATCGACCGTTCGATTCAGGAACATGTAGATAACCAGTGACCTTGACCAGGAGTTTCTTTGGAGTGGTGCTGGCAGAAGGCTCATTAGAATGGGTGGAGGACAAAAGGAAAGGTACTGAAGGAAACTCTTGAGGGTTATGGATGGCTTCATTATCGTGACTGTGGTAATGATCTCTCAGTATACACATATGTCAAAACCAATCAAATTGTACACTTTAAATATGTACATGGTAGGGTACTTCAGTTATACCTTCATAAAGCTGCAAGAGACAGAGAATGGGAGGACAGAAAGAAACCTCTTTTGATGAGATTTGCTGCAGGGGGGGCAGAGAAATGAGGTAAAAGCTACACAAGGCAGAGAAAAGAGGATTTTTTGAGGTGGGAGAAATAACCAGCCATGTATGTGTATGCTATTGGGAAGGGTCCAGAAAGAGAAAAACGAAGAATGATTGTGGGGCAGCATTCCGGGCTCGGTCTTGCGGTCACAAATTTCCATTCGGTGCAGCTCTGTGTTTTTCTCCAGTCATATTCAGCAGCAAAGGGTATAGGCCTAGAATTGGCAAAGAACTGGATCATGCCCTTGCCAAGAGAATAGACAGGAAAGAGGCAAGAGTTGTGGGTACATGCAAACAGATGGCTTGTAAGGATGGAGTTTTTGTTGAAATGGGCTCAGGACCAAAGGACAATCATCAAGAGGATGAGGTAGAGTCAAAAGGGAGAAGAATCAATGGATTAGAGGTTCCAGGGAAATTGAAAGCTTGTTGGAGTTGGGGTACTGGAGGAATCGTCAGGGGTGGTGGTCATACTGGGAGGCATGACCCAGCATTCCATGATATGGATGTGTACAGTTTGTTTAACCAGTTCAGACCCCTTTCTAAGATGAGCCTTTAGGATCATGGAAGCTATCTCCTTTCCTTCTGCCACCTCTTATTTCCTGATCATTCCTGATTCTCCCTGAGATCCCAGGAATTTCTACCAGGTTCAACCCCTCCCTTCTCAGATGACTTAACCCTAATCTAACTATTCTCTATAAGCACCTCTGCCTCTCTGATCCCAACCCTCTAATAACATCTGCCCGTGTATGCTGAGAATTCTATGATTCCCTTGAGAACCAGAAGGGAAGCCAGGGGAACAAGGCCAGGCGCCATATGTCTGTCCCTCTAGGGTATCATTGGAGGCAATCCACCTTATCAAGGGCTCAGTCTTTCATGAAGTGTTGTTAGATTGGAGAGAGATGGGGTCTTTTCCTTTTACAACTGGGGCTCTAGCTCCAGAATTTGCAAAGACAAAAGGGTTTAGGTCTTTCAGTGTATAGCTCCACCTTTCTAGGACTCTCATTGTATGGAATGTGATCTTTGTCACAGAGGACACTCTCTATTTCCTGTTCCATCAAAACCCCTATAAATGTTGTTTAGACATATACTGACCATGGTAATGACACCATATTTTTTTCTGTAAATGATCTCTGTGTTACAATCTTTAATGGGAAATCAGTTTAACAGGATAATTAAATCCTTTAGGGAGGATTAATTTGAAATCTCTAATTTATTAGCTGTTGGTACCTTGTTTTCTTTAACACATGTACGTGACGGGGATGGCATTTAGATTTAAATGCATGTATAACTGTTTACCTCCTAAACATTGTCTTTTAACGATATTTCCTTCACTGGTATATCGTCTTGATAAAGCTTCATCGAAGGAAAAATTCTCCCTCCTCTCTCCACACCCACCTTTTTCACCTTCCCAACTTCCATAGCTGCCAACCAATAAAGGCACACACACATAAAAACACACGCGAAGAATACTGCCTAGCCAAGAAACCTACCCTCATCACAACACCTTCCTCAGGCTACCTCTGCCAATCAGACAGTTAATGCCATGTCAGCACCAACGTATGGAAGTCCATCATGTTTGTTAATTCCATGGGGTCTGTATGTCCTCTTTCGACACTAGTCTTACCGTGTAGATCACCAAGTTCCATGCTGCCATCCTGTCATGGGTGACACAGACATACTGAAATCCATGGGAGTTTAAGACATAACCCCCACTGGGGGAGTGTGGGTGGCTCAGTCGGTTAAGTGTCCAACTTTGGCTCAGGTTATGATCTCAGTCTATGAGTTCGAGCCCTGCATCAGAGCCTGGAGCCTGCTTCAGATTCTGTGTCTCCCTCTGTCTGTGCCCCTCCCCCACTCATGCTCTGTCTCTCTCTCTCAAAAATAAACATTAAAAAAAAAAAGACATCACCCCCATTGAACCTAGCTCAAAGATCATTATGCATAACTCCATGGACCAGAGAAACCCCAGTGCTACAACCTTTCAACCCTTCATTCTCTCATGCATCTCTTCATGCAACTATTGTGGTTTTCTCTCTTGCTTTGTGCCTTTCTGCACAAACCCTAGTCTGGCGCATACAGTAGATGCTCAGTTATTAACAGGCTGAGCACTCCTTGGAAGATAGCCAACAGAGCCATGCACTTTACCTAGGGTCTAACTGAGGGGGACTTTCAGTAGAGTGTATGGAATGGAAATGGGCAGTTCCTGGCTCAGCGTTCATTTTAATTTGTTTTAAGTTTATTCATTTTTGAGATGGGGAGCAAGTGAGGGAGGGGAGGGGTGGGGGTGGGGAAAGAGAGAAAATCCCAAGCAGGTTCAGCACTGTCAGCACAGAGCTGGACGCAGGGCTCGATCCTATGAACCCTTGAGATCATAACCTGAGCTGAAATCAATATCAGACGCATAACCAACTGAGCCACTAAGGTGCTCCCAGCATTGGTTTATTGACTTAGGAAGCGTATACTGCTTTCTCCCTCCCCCAGAAGATGATTTTGTTAAGTGAGAAGCATAGTAGGAAAATGCAGTTAAGGCGGGTGCTGCATACCTAGAGATCATGGATGGACATGTTTTGTCTGACCAAATACACAGTTGTCCTGTCAGGGTAACTGTCCTCACATTGTTCATGCCTCCCTCCCCACCCCCCACCCCTCCCCACACACGCATACACCCTCCTCAACCCATCTAACAGGCAATCTCCTGATGTCTGTGATTTCACTCGATGCCTGAACTGGGCACTGGGCGGCCTGCACTGGGGAAAAGACATTCTTTTGTTCTTTTGCTCCCTCACCTTCCTCAGTGGAATCAAGGGTTTACGAGGTTATTTTTAGCCACTTTTGTCAGCAGGGAAAGGAAGAAAGGGAAAAATGAAGGAGGCCCGATGTTCTGCTGCAGCTTCCTGGAAAGAATGGGCTTTAAAAAAACACCACTGGTGAAGATTAATTCCTTTGTCAATAAATGTGGGCAGCTAATCTAGTGCCAATTGCCCATGCCTGGGGAATGAGCCCTGAGGACTCGAGGAAACCAGATCGTCTTGCGGTGGGGCATTTGTTTCTCCCAAACACTGACCAGGCATCTGCCATTACTTTCCATTTTTTAAAACTGCAGAGGAAAAAAGAAATGCCAAATGGTTTCTGCAACTCCAAAGGGCAAACTGGATATGTTTTGACATATGATGAAAGCAAATTATTCTAAAATCTATTCATATATAGAATTATCTTTCTGGGACACACCAAACTAAATGTCAGTTCCATGCATGAGTTCCTTCATGCACTAAGCCAGCGGGCAGTGACTTGTCTTGGTTGGTTTTAGTTACTGACTTGGACTCACGGTGGGGTTGCGATTACTAATGGGGCCGTCGGAGGTGCTTAATAGCCCTCCTTTTGCCTCCCAAACAAGCAACCACCCCCACTAAGAAGATACGGTCTCCCTCCCTGGCTCTTGGCTTTAAGGGTCACTTTCATGGGCTGTCAGTTACTCTGGCTTCTCATCAGGAGATAAAGCCTAGGGTCCTACCTGGTGCAGGGAGCATCAATTTTTACTAGAAGCTAAAAAGCCTTGGAGACCTGGGGGAATAAATCCCCTACCGGAGACATTAACGATCTCTAGGAGAGGGGAAAGCCAGGCTGGCCCCATTGCCTCACCCTCTCGTCTCCCAGCCCCCAGAGCTCAGGAAGCTTCCTGATTAAGAGCAGCTTTCACACTTTTTAACGTGTTTTTTTTTTTTTTTAACTGTAGCCCTCAGGGATCAGTTTTACATGGCAATCCAGCACACCCAAACACGAGACAGAACTTACCTTGCAAAGTACAAAGGACGCCAGCCCTTGTTTTTTGCCTAATTCCATTTAATTCTGTGTCTTCCTTAAGTGCTGCCCAAGACACTTGTGGATTTCACAAGCCACCAGTAAGTCACCCCCCAGAGGACGAGAAACACCGTCCCCGACTAGCATAATACCGGTGTTTGAAGGTGGGCAGGGGCTGCAGAAACAGGTCCTCCCAGGGGAACGTGCGCCTCTGCTCTGCGGTTGGCTAGTCTGTGCTTGAATGTCTGCCCGGCAACTCTGAGGAGCCAGGCGGGTGCTGCACGCTTTCCCTGCGGCTTCACAACTACCACCAGGAGGTCTGAGTACTGCAACGACCCTCATTGTACAGATGAGCCTCAGCTGACGGAAGAAGCGGGAGGTGCCAGCTGGGAGAGCCAGATTTCAAAGGCGATCGCTCTGACTCTGAACCCGCTCGTAACCTTGACCCTACCTGCTCAAAGCCCACTGGTAACCACTCATTACCCGCAGGGTCGGGTTGAACTTTTTAACCTCTGTAGCTTCATTTTACTCCTTTCCTCCTCCCTCCCTCTGCACTACAGCCCGAAGGAACTTCCTTCAGCTGGGCTGACACTCTAGGACTTCCTGGAACTCTCTTCTCCCTTTGCTTGGTTTGCTCCTCTTATTTAGACCTTATCTAGGTGTCAGTTTAAACCTCATTTCCTCTGGGACCTGTGCCCACCCCACCCCCACCCTCCACAGTCATGATAAGTGCCTCCCTGTGAACGTGCAGACCACGGTGTATTTTTCTCTGCCCTGTTGCACATGTTTCTATCTCCAGGGGTATGTTGGTAAATGCCCAGCAACCAGCTCTCTGGGGAATAGGGGGCGGCGGGCAGGGGGGAGGAGGGGTGATTTAGCATTTGCCCATTTCCTTGGTGTAAATACTTCCACACTTGCCAATTTGAAGCCATCAACATGGCTTCACTGAATGTGAACTTGGAAAGGCATCAATGAGATTGTGCAGATGGGCTCCAGGGCATACCGCTGGATGTCTGTCTCATCCTCTCTGACCTGGGGGAAGGCAAGGATCATCTCTGTCTTGCTGACCATTGTATATCTCCTCGGTGAATAAGAAGGGCAGGCAAGGGCAAGATAATGGGCTGGTGTTTTGAGACATATTGAGATAGTGAAATGTGTTGCTTCTTCCCAATGAGTAAGGAAGGAATGGGAGAGGAAAGGGTAAAGGCCGGGTGTAATAAAAATAATAACCAACAGGGGGGTGCCTGGGTGGCTCGGTTGGTTGAGCATCTGACTTCCCCTCATGGTGTGATCTTGCAGTTTGTTGAGTTTGAGCCCCACACTGGGCTCGCTGCTGTCAGTCCAGAGACTGCTTCGGATCCCCCATCTCCCTCTCTCTCTGCCCCTCTCCCGCTCCCACTTGTGCTCTCTCAAAAAATAAACACTTAGAAAAAATAAGAGTAACCAACAATCACTGCTTCCTTACAGACTATACCATATTTCCACACACAGTGCATCATGTGATTGTTTTCACAGAAAAGTTAGGAGGAGGGGTGTTATTTAGTCGATGAAGAAACTATCTCCCCAAAGGTATAGTGATCTACACAGGATTACACAGTTCACACCTGAGCTAGAACAAAGTTTTTCTTCAGTTTTAGCCCCACGTCCGTTTACGGTTCAGGGTGGCTTCCCATATCGACGTCCCTGCTTGTCGTGGGAAAACAGACATTTGGGCAAATGCAGAGATTGAAGCAGAGAGGATAATGGTGCAGGGAAGAGCAAGGACTGCCCAGGTGTGAGGAATGTTGTGCCTGTGCACGTGTGCACACAGGCCAGCCACACATGATACAGTATCTTGGGAAAGGAATACCAAGTGAGTGACAGAGCCATTGGTGACAAGACCCCTCAGCAGTGAGAGATGGGATTGTGAGCACTTAAGAGTGGGGCTTAAATAAGGCAATCCTGAGAAATAAAACCAAAGCTGGAGGCATTACAATCCCAGACTTCAAGCTGTATTACAAAGCTGTAATCATCAAGACAGTATGGTGCTGGCACAAGAACAGACCCTCAGACCAATGGAAAAGAACGGAGAACCCAGAAATGGACCCACAAACGTATGGCCAACTAATCTTTGACAAAGCAAGAAAGAATATTCAACGGAAAAAAGACCATTTCTTCGGCAAATACTGTTGGGAAAACTGGACAGCGCCATGCAGAAGAATGAACTTGGACCACCTTCTTACACCATACATAAAAATAAACTCAAAATGGATGAAAGACCTAAACATAAGACAGGAAGCCATCCAAATCCTAGAGGAGAAAACGGGCAACAACCTCTTTGACCTCGGCCACAGCAACTTCTTACTTGACATGTCTCCAGAGACAAGGGAAACAAAAGCAGAAATGAACTATTGGGATCTCATCAAAATAAAAATCTTCTAAAAAAAATAAATAAATAAATAAAAAAGCTTCTGCACAGCAAAGGAAACAATCAGCAAAACTAAAAAGCAACCGATGGAATGGGAGAAGGTATTTGCAAATGACATATCAGATACAGGGTTAGTATCCAAAATCTATAAAGAACTTACAAACTCAGGGGCACCTGGGTGGCTCAGTCAGTTAAGCATTTGACTCTGGCTCGGGTCATGATCTCATGGTTTGTGGGTTCGAGCCCCGTATCGGGCTCTCTGCTGACATCTCAGAGTCTAGAGCCTGCTTCGGATTCTGTCTCCATCTCTCTCTGCCCCTCCCCAACTCGCGCTCTGTCTCTCACTCAAAAGTAAACAAACAGTAAAAGAAAAAAAAAAAAAACCCTTACAAACTCAACACTCAAAAAACAAATAATCCAGTGAAGAAATGGACAAAAGACTTGAATAGACACTTTTCCAAAGAGGACATCCAGATGGCCAACAGACACATGAAAAAGATGCTCAACGTCACTCCTCATCAGGGAAATACAAGTCAAAACCACCATGAGATACCACCTCACACCTGTCAGAATGGCTCACATCAACAACTCAGGCAACAACAGATATTGGCGAGGATGCGGAGAAAGAGGATCTCTTTTGCATTGTTGGTGGCAATGCAAACGTGTGCAGTCACTCTGTAAAACAGTGTAGAGGTTCCTCAAAAAATTAAAAATAGGGGTGCCTGGGTGGCTCAGTCAGTTGAGTGTCCAACTTTGGCTCAGGTCATGATCTCACCCTTCGTGGGTTCGAGCCCTGCATTGACAGCTCAGAGCTGGAGCCTACTTTAGAATCTGTGTCTCCCCCTTCTCTAAAGAAGACATCCGGATGGCCAACAGGCACATGAAAAGATGTTCAGCGTCGCGCCTTATCAGGGAAATACAAATCAAAACCACACTCAGGTATCACCTCACGCCAGTCAGAGTGGCCAAAATGAACAAATCAGGAGACTATAGATGCTGGAGAGGATGTGGAGAAACGGGAACCCTCTTGCACTGTTGGTGGGAATGCAAATTGGTGCAGCCACTCTGGAAAGCAGTGTGGAGGTTCCTCAGAAAATTAAAAATAGACCTACCCTATGACCCAGCAATAGCACTGCTAGGAATTTATCCAAGGGATACAGGAGCACTGATGCATAGGGCCACTTGTACCCCAATGTTCATAGCAGCACTCTCAACAATAGCCAAATTATGGAAAGAGCCTAAATGTCCATCAACTGATGAATGGATAAAGAGATTGTGGTTTATGTACACAATGGAATATTACGTGGCAATGAGAAAAAATGAAATATGGCCTTTTGTAGCAACGTGGATGGAACTGGAGAGTGTGATGCTAAGTGAAATAAGCCATACAGAGAAAGACAGATACCATATGGTTTCACTCTTATGTGGGTCCTGAGAAACCTAATAGGAACCCATGGGGGAGGGGAAGGAAAAAAAAAAAAAAAGAGGTTAGAATAGGAGAGAGCCAAAGCATAAGAGACTGTTAAAAACTGAGAACAAACTGAGGGTTGATGGGGGGTGGGAGGGAGGAGAGGGTGGGTGATGGGTATTGTGGAGGGCACCTTTTGGGATGAGCACTGGGTGTTGTATGGAAACCAATTTGTCAATAAATTTCAGAAAAAAAAATGAAAAAAAAAAAACAAACAAACAAAAAAAAAAAATAAAAAAAAAAAAATAAAACTCCTTAAAGTCGAAAAAAAAAAAAAAAGAAAAAAAAAAAAAAAGAATCTGTGTCTCCCTCTCTCTCTGCCCTCCTCAGCTCACACTCTGTCCCTCTCTCTCAAAAATAAACATAAAAAAAATTTTAAATTAAAAGTAGAACTATCCTATGATCCAGCAATTGCACTACTAGGTATTTATCAAAAAGATGAATTCAAAGGGGCACATGCACCCCCCGTGTTTATAACATCACTATTGACAATAGCCAAAGTATGGAAAGAGCCCAAAGGTCCATTAACAGATGAATGGATAAAGAAGATGTGGTATGTGTGTGTGTGTACATGTATGTATATATACATATATATGTATATATATGTATATGTATATGTACATGTGTATAAATACATATATGTATAATGTAATATTACTCAGCAATCAAAAAGAATGAAACCTTGCCATCTTCAACAACGTGGATGGAACTGGATTGTATTATGTACGCAAAATAAGTCATTCAGAGAAAGACAAATATCATATGATTTCACTCTTGTGGAATTTAAGATACAAAACAGATGAACATATGGGAAGGGAAGCAAAAATAAGATAAAAACAGAGAGAGAAGCAAACCATAAGAGACTCTTAAATACAGAGAACAAACAGGGTTGCTGGTGGGGTGTTGGGTGGGGGAAGGGCTAAAGGGGTGAGGGGCATTAAGGAGGACACTTGTTGGGATGAGCACTGGGTGTTCTACGTAAGTGATGAATCACTAAATTCTCTTCCTGAAATCATTATTATGCTGTATGTTACCTAACTTGGATTTAAATTAAAAAAAAAAAAAAAAAAAAGAGTGAGGTTTAAAGAATTGGATACCTGGGTTCAGATTCTGTTCCACCCCTTGGCTGTGTGACCTTGGTCTTGTAACCTTTTTGTGCCATCATTTCCTGCTACTACTAATCAACCCTCAGAGGACTGCTATGAAGATTAAGTTGGATAATCCATGCCGAATGCTAACAGCTGGGCTTGTTCCATAGTGCACCCTCAATATTATTTTTCTAACTTCCATTACAGTGTGGGGTTTTTTTTTTTTTTTGTCTCTTCTGTAAGACACTGAGGTACTTTCTCATGCTTTATTGATGTCGATCATAGGAAAAGAAAACCTTGCAATGGAGTAGTGCGTTAGTACAAGCAGAGATACAGTTCCACTGGGTGTTTGAGCTCAGTGTGTTTCTGAGGAAGTTGCAAAACATGTTAAAAAAAAGAGAGAGAAAAAGAAAAAAGTCTTGGGGTGCCTGGGTGAGTCAGTCGGTTGAGCACCTGACTCTTGATTTCGGCTCAGGTCATGATCTCAACGTTTTGTGAGTACGAGTCCCGCATCACACTCTGCACTGACCGTGTGAAGCTTGCTTGGAATTCTCTCCCTCTCTCTCTCTGGCCCTCCTGGGCTCTCTCTGTCTCTTTCTCAAAAATAAATAGACTTAAAAAAAAAAAGTCTTGAGGTAGTCACAGAATCCGAATGAAAGTCAGACTTTTCCCACGGAAAGCAGTGAGGATTTCCCTTTGCCATGTAGATTCACTGGCGGCTTTACATGGCCTATGACATGCTTTGCAAAAGACAATCATGAGTAAATTGTATAGACACGTTAAATTTCATCTAATATAAATGATTTATCCTGTATCCTTTTCTTACCCTGTGCGGTATATAGTTATTTCTGTGTTTTCTTTCTATGTCTGTCTGTGTCTACAGTCCTCACTTTAGATGGCACACCCCTTTAGGGCAGGGCCTGTGTTTGCTTTTGAACCAAGAGCATGGTCTTTATATTCTTAAAATTACATTACAAAAGTAAAACAAAGATTAGTATTTTGTGATATGTGAAAATTACATGAAATTCAAATTTTATTTTCCAGGAATGAAGTTTTATTTGAAGTTTTTTATAGCCAGGCAATGTAGCTAATATTGCCTGTGGCCTTTTTCACACTACAATGGCGGAGTTGAGTCTTTGTAACAGAGATCATAGGGCCTGCCTGCCAAGCCTAAAATATTTCCTGTCTGGCTCTTTACAGAAAAGGTTTGCTGACTTCTGTCCTAAAATAACTAGTAGGTCTCCTAAAAAGTTGCTATCCCCTCCCCTATTGAGATTCAAGGTTTTGACTGTTTATCAAACCACACAGGGAGTGGTAGAAACTGTGCTGCGATAACCTTTTTTTTTAATGTTTATTTACGTATTTTGAGAGAGAGCGCGCACACACGTGCCTGTGCACACAAGCAGGGAAGGAGCAGAGAGAGAGGGACAGAGATAATCCCCAACAGCCTCCCCGCTTTCAGCTTTCAGCACGGAGCCTATGTGAGGCTCAATCCCATGACCCTGAGATCATAACCTGAGCCTAAATCAAGTCAGACGCTCAACTGCGCCACCCAGGTGCTCCTGTGATGCCATTTTTTTAAAAGCCACAGTGTGATTAAATAGCTCCAAATGCTCAAGAAGGCTTTCTTTCGGTGTCTAAGATAAGCTGTCATGGGGAAATGAAGTTAGTTTTAGGTAAGAAATACAAGGCAGGAAGACCCCAACCTTGAGTCTCAGCACCATGATTCTCTAAACCAGCAATGGTGGCCAACATTGCACAGGGCCGTGTAGATCAGCTAACATGATGATAACGTTGTTATAAGATACCGTCACTGCACGCTGACCCCTTAGAGGACCTGACTCTCATTTCCTTCCCAGACCTCTTCCACCGGCTGGGTGCGAACAATGGTGGTGCGGGGGTCCAAGTGACTGCCAACAGCACCACCAGCAGAAGGACCCCCCAGGCGCTTTCCTGAAGCCGTCACCGATAAACCAACACATGAATGAAGGAGTGTGCTTTTCTGGGATCAGGGCCCAAGTGCAAACAGTGCCTCTGCCAGAATCTTCCTTTAATGTTACGCTGGACCTCAGTCCTGCCTTATTCAGACTATACTCTGAGGGACGCTACTGTCACATACATAACACATGCTTTGGCTTCAGTTTTGAAAAACCAAGCACAGTTCTGAGAACTGTTTCTAACGAGTGTGAATTTTCCCACCTGTTTCTCTTTTTTTCTTTTTTTCCTATTTATTACACTTCCCTGTTGGGTGGCTGATGTCAACGTTTTCCCCCACAGTTGAGAGAAGGCAACAACGTTTTTAAAAACTAGGTTTGAACTTCGAATCCCACCCGCAGTGTTAGGAAGCTCCTGAAAGGTGGCTCGGCACGAGGGGCTTTAGAGGACTGAGGCCTCGTTTTCCACACTTATACTTGAGGATCTCTCTCTTCCCACAGTACTTAGTAATTGTTTATCAGTTTTCTGTGAAATTCTGAACATAACTTTGCTGAACCAGAGTCAGTTGTAAGGCACCAACGGTAGTTAACATCTCTGTCTGTTCAGTGATAACATAGTCTCAACGCTGTGTTCTTTCTACAATAGAAAATTGGAGGGCATTTTGTGAACTGATGGGTTTTACACTTTCCATCACTCCTAATGATGCTCATTAATTTGTTTTTATATTTATTTATTTTTGAGAAAGGGAGCGCCAGCGGGCTGGGGCCGAGGGACAGAGGATCCAACGTGGGCTCTGCTCTGACAGCAGAGAGCCCGATACGGGTCATGAGATCATGACCTGAGCCGAAGTAGGTCTCGGCTGAGCCACCCGGGCGCCCCACGCTCATTAATTTTTGAAAAGCAAAGCTTCTCACAATGATTTACTTTTAAAAAAACAAGCATAAAACATAATATACACCTGCACTACAATTAGAATGGCCATCTGGCAAAAAAAAAAAACACCCATATATATACATACATATATATAGATGTATATATGTATATATATATATATCACTGTTTAGCATCAAAGATCAGGTTAATTGAAGCTGCATCCGTGTCAAGGAGAAAGAGAGATAAAGCAAGATCTGCTGATGGATAAGGAGTAGAACTTCTCCACTCAATCCTTATTATTCACAGATTCCACAACTGAGAATTCACCTACTTGTGAAAATTTATTTGTAACCCCAAAATGAATACTTGCAGTGCTTTCACGGTGATTTGCGGACACGCACAGGGTAGCAAAAAATTCGAGTCACCTGACACACATGTTCCCAGCTGAGGTCGAGCAAGGCGACGCTCAGCTCTTTCAGATCTCATAAGGTAAACAAGCGTCCTTTTCCCACTGTGCCCGTGTGGGCTTTTTGTTGGTGATTTTGCTCTTTAAAATGGCAGAAATGCCGATGTGCTTTCTAGTGTTCCCAAGCACAAGAAGGCTACGATAGGTCTTACAGAGAAAAACAGAAGTTCGATAACTTGCATTATCTAACTTCTATAAGAAGAAGAGTCACATAAGTTTAATTCAGGCATGGGTTGTAGTATTGTGGGCCCTGGGTTCACTGTTAATGAATCAACAAAACATGTTAAATAAGTATCTTTAAACAGAAACACACATAAAGTAAGGTTATGTAGTGACGAAAGGTTATCACTTGATGAAAATGTTATGCCCAGAGCCTTGCAGGAACCCAGCACTGGGTTTCTGTTAGGAGCAATGGTTCAGCATTGGCTAATTCAGCATCGACAGCAATTTACAGAACGTAACAACCTCAAATAATAGGAATCCAGTGGTATTTGGATTCCCTTTCTATTCAATTCTCCTATATGGGGCTTAAGTACCTTTAGTCCAGAAGAATCTCTGGCTGTTAAAATTACAGTGACTTTTTAAATAATTTTTAAAGCACCAGCAAGGATATCTTCCAGTTCTTCCAAGATCATTAGAGCTGTCTTATCTCTGAATACTGTCCCATGTTCCAAAGGTGGTCGTACCGCAGGTGGTCACTCGCACAATGGTACAGGTAAGGTTAGGGGATCAGAAGGAAATGGAGACACAGGTAGAAGCCAGGAGAGTGCTAGTTGCTAGTTTGTG
This sequence comes from Prionailurus viverrinus, assembly GCF_022837055.1. Lineage (NCBI taxonomy): Eukaryota > Metazoa > Chordata > Mammalia > Carnivora > Felidae > Prionailurus > Prionailurus viverrinus. The sequence continues at coordinate 105,068,749 of NC_062561.1, read as the reverse complement.
TTCTTTCAGTTCAACCACTCCGGAGACCTTTTGTCTATCCTGGCTAAACAGTTGATACCATTTGGGGAAGCCTTCCTTTCAAGTGAAAAAGAAAGGGCATGGGGGACAGGGAGGTATATAGGTGAGACGCTGGTCCTAACCTTCTCTAATAGGGAAGGTATACCCAACAGGGTGGTGTTGTCTGTGAAAAATTAATAACAGAGTTTCAGCTGAGGGTCACCTGTTATAATCAACCTCTGGCATAAGGTTCTGTTTGTTGTAGAACGGGACACTAATTGGAATTTGTACCTGTGTTATCATCACACAGTATCCAAAAAAATGGGCAACCTCTGGCAACTTTCACGACGCTTTCTAAGAAAAAGAGCCATTTGCAACTTTAGTGACTAATATATCCACAGAATTCACTTTTATTCAAAGAGAGGATGATCTTAGACTTCTCCCCTACTCCCCAGATACCTGATTATAATAGCAAAGGAGATCGCTGTATTTTTCCCCCTTGTTTGTAAGAAATAAGGAAAATTATTTATTTTGGCTTCTGAAAAACTGACGAGCTGTGACATTTTCTTCATTGTAATGCACATGTGAAGTTATTTCCCCCAAACCAGATTCTAATTTTCTATAATTCAGTAGGACAGCTCGCAGAACTTTCTTGCCTACAGTTTGAAAGTGCTACGGGGAAAAATTAAATCATGGCACAAAAAGGGAAGTGAATGAGTTGTGATACCCAGGAAAATATGTGGTGACTCACAGATATGAAAAGAAGTTTCATCTGCAGCCTGAGACTTTGGGAATACTAAGGAAAGTGACTCGGCTTTCAGTTTTTTTCGTATTTTCTCTGTTGTGTCCTCCACGTTAACTCCCAACTTGGGGAGAGGAGGGGAATGTTCAACAGAATCAGATCAACAGAGCTGAGAATTATTCTCTCCTCTCCTCTAAGTTAGTAAAATGTGAATTGAAAAAGTCTGAGGAACTCATCAGCGTCCATCATGGCCATTGCAACTGCATATTATAAAAGTTAATCATGAAATCTTGTAGCTGTTCCACACTGTCTTGCCCAAGCATTAAATACCAAGAATTCTTCTTGTTTCAAAATTTGAGTCTTATCAAAAGAGCATGTACTTTCCCGTTAAGCAAATGCAGTCCTACTCAATGTATTAGGAAACTCTGAAGTTTTTTGTGGAATATACTTGTCATAACTGGAGAAATCACCAACTTTGTTAACTCCAACTCTGGAGGAGGAAAAAAAGTTTTCAGTTCTATTCCTCTTGCCCTAGTCTTCCTTATCACCCCAGCCAGAATGACTAAGGGCACCTTGCATCATGTAGACACTTCATCAGTATTAAATAATAATTATGGGAGCCTGGCAGAGAAATTGAGATCAGAGAGGGGAGCTTGGGTGGCTCACTTGGTTAAGCATCCGACTCTTGGACAATTTCAGCTCTGGTCATGATCTCAAGTTTCGTGGGTTTGAACCCTGCGTCAGGCTCTGCACTAGTAGTGCAGAGCCTGCTTGGGATGCTCTCTCTGCCTCACTCTCTGCTCCTCCCCCACTCACACTGTCTCTGTCTCTCTCAAAATAAATAAGTAAACTTAAAAAAAAATCTTAGGGGCGCCTGGGTGGCTCAGTCAGTTAAGCGTCCGACTTCAGCTCAGGTCACGATCTCGCCGTCCGTGAGTTCGAGCCCCGCGTCGGGCTCTGGGCTGATGGCTCAGAGCCTGGAACCTGCTTCTGATTCTGTGTCTCCCTCTCTCTCTGCCCCTCCGCCATTCATGCTCTGTCTCTCTCTGTCTCAAAAATAGATAAAAACTTTAAAAAAAAATCTTAAAGAAATTGAGGTCAGAGATGGAGCTACCAAGTTTTTCCACGAACTTCAGGGGGCTGGGAAAATCATAGAATCCCTTTGCTTTGGTTTCCTCATTTCTGAAACAAGTGAAAATATCCACCAGTTCTCCTAAGGCCACATGGTTTAAATATACAATTGATGGGCAGGCAATTTGGATATAGAAATTCCAAACAGGAATGTAAATGATGCTTTAGAAAAGTTTGGCTGATTATTACAGCTCCTGTTTATAGATTTGTCTTCTCTAGCAAGGATATGACTCATGTTAAGTATATGGATTTTTCATCTAAATTGGCATGTCTCTGGTTAAAAAGAAACAAGCTAACCAAATGTTAATTTAGGCACATTGTATTTATGTGGGGGGGGGGGGGGCGGGGAAGAGAGAGTATCCTGTCTGGGTCATTTAGTCTCTCCACTGTTGACATCTGCGGCCGCCACCAAGGTGGGGGAGGACGGGCCACTGGAGGATTCGCTCATGAACCTGGTGTTGGAGGCCATTGATGACTGTGTTACGTCACTGTAGTGCTTTGTACGTGGGGGTATTTGCACAGGTACCACTCCATTTTATAATGACAACACCCTGAGGAGCTCCTTGAGGACTATTTAGTTCTCATGTATTACTGATGAAGAGCCAAAGCTGAGGGAATATAAATGATACAGTGGTGTCCCCATGCCTGTCCGAGGCAAAGCACCCAGGGCCTCTGGGATCTGACCCAGGGGTCTTCCCACTAAACCAGCTGCTTCCTGGAGCAGGCTGCCTTGGAGAGGGATTGTTGCATATCCTTCCCTGGATATCTCTAGTGTCATGTCTGCACCTAGAGAAGAAAGGAAGTGGTCTTGGTTGACTTTGGATTATTTATGATGAGGACATAGGCCTTTTTGAGTTTGGGATTGGCTTGCTCTCCTTTGGTTTTTGTGTTTATCATTTTCCAAAGGTGGTTTAATGTGCTTCCCCTCTTGAGGGCTCTAGGATGTTATTTGTTTATCCTTTTTAGTCTAAATATGATAAAAATACATTTTATTTTGGAAAATACAAAAAGCCTGCACAATAAAAACGAAACAAGAATTGCTTATTACCTGGAGAAAACCACTGTTCACATGTTGATATAGCATCTTTCTCCCTTTGGTAGTTGAAATTATAGATAGGTATTTGTATAGCCTACTTTTTTTTCATACGGCCTTATAGCCTTATATTGTATTTTCCAGTGCCAGTACACCTGTAGTATAAAAGTAATGTTAATGGCCCCACTAATAATCCATGAAATGGGTATGATCTGTTTACTTAATCTTTCCCCCACTTCTGGGCAGTTGTCTGTGCCACTTGAAAGGAACACTGGAGAATATAAAAGAGAAGTGTGGGTGTGGACTGTGCATACTTCCCTGTTTGCATTTCTGATCATGCCCCTAAAATGGGTTCCATAAAGAAAAGACTCAAGCATTATATCCTAAAAGAAAGATTCCTGAAAAGAAAGGTCCAGCCATTGTAAGACTAGCAGCAGAAACCAGCAAATTGCTCTGCACTGTATGTGGAGGCTCATCACCCTTGCCCATGTCATCCCTGCCCAGCCTACCCCAGTCATCCACCCTCTGCATAGAGTGTCATCAAGGATTGTAGGTTACCTTTTACATGGCCTGAGCATCACCAGGAAGGAAATTGGGAACTTGGTTAAATTTTGCTTTATGGATTTTTATTTTATTTTATTATCATTTTTTATTTTTGTTTATGGATTTTATCTTCATTTTTTGCTTCATGGATATATACGTGTATGTACATATACACTTTTTAGATTATCACCTTTTTGGCATTTCCTGCTGTATTAATCAGTGTTCTTCAAAGAAGCATAACCAACAGAATAGGAGATGATAGATTGATGATGATGATGATAGCTGATAGATAGATAGACAGATATAAAGAGATTTATTATAAGGAATTAACTCATGTGATTATGGGGGCTGACAGGTTTCAAGATCTGCAGGGTTAATAGGCAAGCTGGAGACCCAGAAGGGCCAATGATGTAAATTCTAGGTCATAGGCCGGCAGATTTGAGACCCAAGGAAAGCCAGTGTTTCAGTGAGAATCTGAAGGCAAGAAAAAGCACATCCCGGTGCAAAGGCAGTCAGGCAGGAGGAATTCCCTCTCATTCAAGGGAGACTCAGCCTTTTGTTTTATTCAGGTCTTCACCTTATTGGATGAGACCCACCCACATGAGGGAGAGCAATCTGCTTTACTCAGTCTATGGATTTAAATGTGAAACTCATCCAAAAATATCCCTCACAGGAACACCCAGAATAATATTTGACCGAAGATCTGGGCACCCTGTGGCCCAGTCAAATTGACACATAAAATTAACCATTACACCCTCAATCCTGTGCCTCCGTGGCCTACCTACCTATCCCTACCATTCCCTACAGGTGACTCTAAAATAGCAACCTTTTTTTTTTTCTTTACAACAATAGCTATTTCTAGTGGTTTTGTTACTTCGCATCATTCAGAAACAGAAGGGACAGGCTTCCTCAACTTGTGCACATGGTATCTTGTGACAAATAGAAACCTGGTCATATGATGGTTAGATTCCAGCACCAGCTCATAAGAGCTCAGTCACCTGAATACGGAAGTAATAGTACCATTTCAACTCTAGCCAGCCATTTTATCAACCATGGGAAAAATAATCTCTCCATGACTTCCGAGTCAGGGTCCCACAGAGATCCAGCTTCCACCATGCTTCTACTCAAGCCACAGATCAGGAACCTAAGTCTCGGTAGATCTTCGAGCCACAGATCCTCCTTTTCTGCACTTTCAAAGGGTTCTGAATTGACGGGAAAATGGGAACTGCTTTACCTCTGAAGTATTTTGTATCTTCATCTACTTAGTCATTTATTCATGTATTCATTCATTCTTTGATTTTTTAAACAACACACGCCATGTCAGCTTAAGGAGACTATGTGCATAGGAGGGAATAGGAAGGGAAATTAGAGATTCTTTATTTTAGAGATACTTGCAAGCCATGTTTAGGTTAAGAGTTCAGATTCATAGTCCGCCTATTAATGACCTGTACCAATGAGCACCTGATTCCAAGTCTGGTCATGAACGAAAGGATTATTCAGGATGCTCCTTCAATTAAAAAAAAAAAAAAAAACTCCACACACATAAAAGGATTATTCAAGATTCATGGAAAAAAATAAAATGTTGGCAACCATTAAATAGCAGAGGGGATACTGGACTGCCTAGAAGTTAGGGGCACCTGGGTGGCTCAGTCAGTTAAGCGTCCGACTCTTGATTTGGACTCCGGTCGTGATCCCAGGGTCATGGGATCGAGCCCCACATTGGACTCTGCACCTCTCTCCCCCAAAAAGAAAAAAAAAAAACACTTAAAGAAGTCAGATAGAAAGGATTGTACTTCTAAGTAAGAGAACTAACTGTTTCAGCCCTTTGTTGCATGACTTTAAACTTGGATCCAGAATTTGATATTAAGATAGTGAATTCATTTATTCATTCAGTGAGTCAGCAGATATTTTTAAGAGCTCATTATGTGCCAGGCACTTGTTAAAAAGTATTGGGTCTTTTTGCAACAACATGGACAGATCTAGAGAATATAATGCTAAGCAAAATAAGTCACTCAGAGAAAGACAAATACCATCTGATTTCACTCATATGTGGAATTTAAGAAACAAAACAAACAAGGGGCTCCTGGATGGTCCAGTCAGTTAAGCAACTGGCTCTTGATTTTGGTTCAGGTCATGATCTCACAGTTCATGGGGTCGGGCCCAACATCAGGCTCTCCATGGAGCCTGCTTGGGATTCTCTGTCTCCCTCTCTCTCTCTCCCCCTCTCTCAAAATTAAATAAATAAACTTAAAAAAAATAAATAAAAAAAAAGAGACTAACCAAAAAACAGACTAGAGAACTGATGGTTACCAGAGGGCTGGTGGCAGGGGCGGGGGAGGTGGGGGAATGGGTGAAATAAGCGAAGGGGGTTAAGGTACACTTACCATGATGAGAATGGAGTCATGTAGAGAATTGTTGAGTCACTACATTGTACACCTGAAATTAATACAACACTGTATGTTAACTGGAGTTAATTTTTTTTAATTAAAATTTAAAAAAACTTTAAAGCATTAGATCTTAATAATATTGTTTTTAAAAAGAAGAAGAAGAAGGTAGAGAAGAGCTAGAAGGTAGAGGGAAGATCTATAAACTATACGTTTTAGTGTGGTCTTCCCAATGGCTGCATTGCCATTAAAGAAGATTGCTCATGTAAAGAAACCACGTATGTTTTGTAGTTTAAAAAATAATGCAGTTTACTGAAGCAGATTGGAGTTTTATTCCTTGAAACTAATAAAAGAGGCTTATGGGAGTTGGAAAGAAATAAAGACAATGACTTTACAATCATTTGTAGATACACAAGTATCTTTAGATGGCCTTTTTACTCTTTTTAATGAAACTATCCAAAAACCTCCACAGTAATGGGTAATTCACCTAGGAACTCATCTTCATTATTTGTGTAATTTTTAATTCTCCAAGCTTTTAGTTTCGTGTACATCAAAAACCACTTAAGGGCTGTAAAAAGATACTGAAGAGAATGCTACATTTAGAGCAGAAGATTCTGTTATTGAATTTACCATAGTGATCATCGGTTGTAAATCTAAGCAATCAGTCCAGTTTATGAATAGACCAAGCTAGAGAAATCAGCATGCCTCATTTGCATACATACACACCGTCATCATGGATTAGCTTTGGTTGCATTTTCTCCCCTGGCAAACAGGACACGTATTTTATGTCACCTTGAAAGGAGAACTTAATAAAAAGCATGATACGGCATATTCAACCTCTTTCAAGTGTCCAGATCCTTACAACCCGATATCCAAAAAGTCGGACATTTCCCTTTCTGCATATCCCTCCTTTACTGAAAGAACATGTATTTCTCTCATGTACCTAGTAAACATCTAAGTGGGCCCAGTGCTGAGCACTGTGTAAACAAGATAAGTGAGGGCCTGGTTTTAGGAGTGTTGACATCAACGGATGGAAATGAAATGACAGACTCCGTTTAATTGTCTCCTCTGTTGTTAGGAAAGTCCAAAGACATGCCCTCCCCAGCAAAGAGCAGGACCATTCATTCCTCTGTGTCCATGTTAAACGCTTCAGGGTAGCTACCTCATCTGGGGCCACAATGGTACCTGGCTCTTGGACAACCCCATGGAAGATAAAGGGAAGGTTCCAAGAGTAATCATGGCCCATCTGGCTCCCCAGAGCCTCAGATTTGCCTGCCAGCAAAAACAAAGGGAGACAGTTTTATATTCTGTATTGGATTGATGCTATGTTTTAAGGTAATACTCTCTACACACCTCGCCTTCTAATACGTAATTTCTTTTAGATTCCTAGGATGCCTCTGTGTGTGTGTGTGTGTGTGTGTGTGTGTGTGTGTGTTCTGTCTCAACCCACTGTTCCCCTGGCACGTTCTGGTCCATCTGCCCCAGCCCAGGATCCCCAGGGTCACACCACCCAGTGACAAGATGCATCAGGCCCACCTCTGTCCCTCCCCAGAGCTTCATGTAGTATTCTAATAATAATGACAGAGACCACTGAGTGGACACACAATGGGCGAGGCACTTTACATACCCTTCAGCTGAGGGCACGACCACCCTGTAAGGAAGTCACTTTCTCTCTTTCACAGATGGGCAAGTTGATGTGCAGGGAAGTCAAGTCATTTATCCAAAACCGAGCCCTGGTAACTGGTGGCAAGAGCCAGTATTCAAAACCGTGTGCCTGATTCCTAAGCTCGTGAGTTGTTTTTGTTTTTGTCTTTTGCTTCCCCACTCTGCCTGTCAAAGCAGTTTGTTGCCTCCCCATTAGTGTCAGTACTGTAATAAATGTCTCTTGGCTTGAACAGAAATACTGAAAGCGACAGTGTACCCTGGAGACCTGTGCGGTTGCTGTGGCCCTGGCCCAATCATTGCAGCCAGCAGTGTTTGCTGTGTACTTTAGATACATTGTTTCATTTCATTCTCAAATATGAAATGGGCACCATTTTATCCCCAGCTTGAGGAGTCATAACTGGTAGACGGAAGAGCCAGGATTCAAACCAACAGTGTTCAACTCCAAATCCCACATGCTGAATCACTGCAGCAGAGAGAGCTTTGCAGAGAGAGCTTTCTCCCACTTGGCATTTTAGAAAGAAAATTCCAACACTTTTTAGCGGGGAGGCGAGTGATTTTTGGCATCTATGCTAGTCAAGTTGACCATTGCCACTGGATGTGACGGCACCTGCTGTCCTCCTGTTGTGCTCATAGGACAACTTTGCAGTGGGGATTACACTTCAGTAGTCCCCGGGCTCCATGGCTAAAGTCCACGATGGTAAGATTTTATGGTGACTAGTTAGCATTAAGATGGCATTATATTATAATCATTAACTGAATACATTGACGTTTTATTGGATTGAAGAAAATAAAGAGGGTATTATATGGGGCCTGTCTGTGTGTGTGTGTGTGTGTGTGTGTGTGTGTATGTATGTACTAGAAGATACGCATTAGCCAAGAAGTCAGGACCCGAAGATACTACCGGAGGTCCAAATATCTGAGTAACAATATTACTTTCTGACAGAGAACTATTTACTAGAAAGATTCTCAGAAGGAATCGAATTGCTTTTATTAGTTTATTTATAGTGTGCACTTCCTTTTTCACCTCTCTCTCAAAAGAGGGTATTTGCACTTTTGCAGAATGTGTGAAAGTCCTCCATTTACAAAGTCCTGGAAGATATTTTTCTGCCAGTTCCTTGGTTCAGCAGCTCTCAGGGAGTTCCAGTGAAGCCTGCCGGGCACGGGGAGGGGAGGGGGGAGCGTCTGTCCTGCTCCTCCTCTCTGGCATGCATTTCCTAAGCCATTCCCCCTGCTTAGAGCAGGACACCCACACTGGCGTCTGCAGGGCCACTTGGGAAGCTCTTCTGATCCGGGTCTCCCTGTTATCCCTCTTCTCACTGCTTTATTATTCTGCACTCAATTTCAAACTAAATAGAAATGCAGATGGGCACATGAGCATCTAGGTTTCCCAAAATACACATTTTTCTTGAGTGCTTCCCTCTTGAAGTGTGTGGACAGAGCCAGCATATTATCTCCCCATTATCACTCTGTTTTAATGTCTAACTGACAGGTGCCTGTCAGTAAAACAAGGCAGTAATGGGCAGAAAATGTCTCTGCTCTTAGAGAGCCAAAAAGACCCTGGATTCCTGTCAGCCTCCGAGACACTCATCAGCCATTGTTAAAGAAGACTTATAAATGCCTCTTTGGGGAATACCCATGAATGGCCTAAATGTTTTCACCCTTATTAGTGAGAAGAGAAAAGGGGAACTGTTTCTCATTACATGGGCAGATTTCACCCACAGTGCGTATTTTTCCCCCAGTGGAAGCTTGCCCAGCACGTTACTGTGTTATTACCGCAACCCCGGAGCAGGGTGTGGCCAAGCCAGATGGCACCTGCAGGCTTCATTGGGTGAGAATGGCTTCCTGATGAGTCACAGACAAGGTCCAACTGATACAGGCCCAGTGACCTCAGCTAGTCAGTCTGAAGCCATGTGGTTCTGCCAGTCTGCTTCCTTCAGATGCATCCAGTAAATAATATGATGGCGGAAGTCTACGGGGGCAAGTGACACCAAGTGGTCTGTGTCGCAGTAAGCAAAAGAGGCGATCTTTTAGATTTGTTTTCATTTTCCCAAGAGATTAGTCAATGCAGAAGGCCTCTGTCTATGAGGGAAGTTCGGCTTAAGGAAAGACTGCATCAACCATCAAGACAAAGTCAGACACCGGGGTGCCTGGGGGGCTCAGTCTTGGTAAGCATCCACCTTCGGCTCAGGTCATGATCTCACGGTTCGTGGGTTCAAGCCCACGTCGGGCTCTGTGCTGACCGCTCAGAGCCTGGAGCCTATTTCAGGATTCTGTGTCTCCTTCTCTCTCTGGCTCTCCCCTGCTTGTGCTCTGTCTCTCTCTCTCTCTCTCAAAAATAAACATTAAAAAAAAAGACAAAGTCAGACACCAGAGCAGGTGAGAGAACCAGTGCTTGGCCTTCTTACTGAGAGCACTCAGCGGCAGAGACCAGGCCCTTGACTTATTTTGTGTCCATTTAAACCACAAGTCCAGTTCTCAATATGAGAAGGAGGGTTAGTTATGGTGAGGTGGCCTGACTTGTTTTTTTCCTTAATTTCAGTCAAAACAGGTGGACCTTCAAGAATAATACACACGATAACAAAACAACTCAGTTACTGTACCATGTAACTAAGGCACAGATGCCTTACTCTGAAAATTGACAATCAAAGGAAAGAATTAAACAGCGATCGTGCGTTTTCTATGCAAATCGGACTTCAGCATAACCAGATTGCACTGGTTGATGAAGGAAAGTTGTTTCCAGAATTCTTGCTACTAAAGGTGAAGGGAAGTTCCACTTGGGAAGGCTTAATTTTGTGGCCCCCAAATAAAATAATGGCTTCAAGCGACTGTCATCCATGGATGCAATCATTAGACCATTAGAATATTGATGGGGAAGGATGAGGGAATCATCCGCCATCACTTGAACCCATTAAAAATGGGACACCCATTAGGTGTCTCCTGATGTGATACAATGAGAAGTATACAGTGTCACCTATGAGCTATTGTTGCCTAAGAGTTGAACTCTATCAAGGCCACTTACACGTTTACAGAAAACATAGGGGATAGAGGAACAAATTAAATGATACCGCAAGAAAGCCAATTTTGAATGTGGCTTTCTTCAGCAAGATAGTGGCAGGGAGAAGAAAAGGAGGTGGCAAGTAAGAGGTACATAAATAGACATCTAAATGTTGCATACTGGGGTGCCTGGGTGGCTCAGTCGGTTGAGCATCCTACTCTTGATTTCAGCTCAGGTCATGATCTCACAGTTGGTGGGATCAAACGCCAATATCAGCACGGAACCTGCTTGGGATTCTCTCTCCCTCTCTCTCTCTCTGCCCCTCCCCCCAGTCGTGCACACGCATGCACACACGCTCTTTCAAAATAAATAAACATTAAAATAATCTTCACAGGAAAGAAGAAAAGGAGGGAAGGAGAAACAAGTGTGGCAAAATTTTGATTCGTTGTTAAATTGGCATGATGGGAGTATATCTACGTCAGTTTACTTAGTATTCTCTCTGCTTAAAATTTTTCATGCTGAAAATATTAAGGAGAAGAATAACAGATCTCTCTCAGAGGTGGGAGTGTGTGGATCCACTGGGGCCGTGACTAGAAAAAGGTCATTATCTGATGATTTAAAAAAAAAAAAAAAAAAAAAAGATTATTTTTTGAAGGTATCCTTTTTTAAAAGAAAAACTTGTTTTGTTAGCTTTTGGGGGTAGTCACTGCAAACCAATTCCATTGCCTTACATCAAGCAATTGGAGGGGAATTTGGGTAACAAATAGTCTCTGGTGGAAAAGTGAATGCTGATCTTAGCTGGAATAACTTGCTTTCTTCAGCATCCGCAGTGGTTGGTCTCCAGGGGCTTATCTGGCTACATGTGTTTTTCACATTTATTAGTGAAATTGGAGATTCAAGAATAAAACACAGTCCTCAGGAACATTTTGTTAATTTGTGACACACTAGAGATTTTTTAGCCCATAAAGCAAATGAATGAGCTCCGTGGGGGCATAACTGTTATTTTCACCCTGGAAGGCAGTAAAGACCCACTGTATTTATTAAGCACTTAGAGAATGGCAAATGAATAGTGCTATGAAAATAGAAAAATATATTCACACTATTGCTATTAATAGTGTAATTTTTTTTGTATGTTCTGAAGGAAAACCCATCAGATGAAAATTTAAAAGTAAAGATAGACAGACCTCTGTATAATATTTGACTGTTTTATCTTGGATGAGAATTTAATTCAGTGTCAGTATAAAGTTGTTTTGTTTTTGTCAAACAGGCTGGATCAGGTTAAGGAAACTCACCCCTTCTTTTTGGCGGGGCTGGATATACAAAGAAATGAACAGACCAGATATTTGATTCAGGACCTTCTTTCTAAGCGGCCACGGGGCCTAACGGGATGTTCTGGTAAAAACAGTCCTCCATGTACGTGATGTGCTGCGATATTTCTAACAGGCTTTAAAAATACTCAACGGCTGGGGCACCCAAGTGGCTCAGTCGGTTGAGCGTCGGTTGAGTCGGCTGCCTCTTCAGCTCAGCTCAGGTCATGATCTCATAGTTTGTGAGCTCTAGCCCCACGTCGGGCTCTGCGCTGACAGCAGAGAGCCAGCTTGGAATTCCTCTCTGCCTGTCTCTCTTTCTGTCTCTCTTTCTCAAAGTAAATTTTAAAAATAAACTTAAAAAGAAAAAATAACATACTCACCTGCACGGGAGGCTTGGGGACAGTGCTGGCTGGTCCTCACACCGAAAAAGCCTGGATGAAGCCGATACTCCAGCGGATGGGGGCTGTGTCAGATGCAGGGATTGATGTCAAGACGCAGGGTAAGCTGGGCCAGGCAGCGAAAGGAGCAAAGGCCAGAAGGGGGCATGTGCTCCCACGAGGACAAAGTGACTCCTCAGATTCCTTTGAAGGAGTTCATTGAATGCTTTGCATCAAGGTAGGTAGGAAGGAAGAAAGAGGCCTCGTTCCCCGCCAGTAGGGGGTGAAGAACAAGAATCCAGAAGACCCTGTGAAAAGATTAAGTGATCAAGTGATCACGGGTAACTCAGCCATTGGCTATGTGGTGCGTTTTCGTGTGCTTGTTTGCACCTTGATTTAAAAGACTAGACCCGTTTATTTTCAGGAAGCACCAAAAAAGAAGCTGTGGCTTGTCTCTGCATGTATGCGTATGTGTGTGAGTGTGTGTCGCGGAAAGGCAGGGAACAGAGTCGAAGGGCCAAGAAGAGTCATTCCAGGGGGATGTTTTTGTGCTTTTTAGCTATATTTACACAAGACTGTCAAAGCAGATGTCAGCGGTTGTGCTTCCGTGAGATGTTTGCTTGGGCAGATGCGAGGGTAGCAAGGAGGGCTTGTAGAGGGGATGAGCCAGGTAAGGGATCTGGAAGGAATCCCTCACACCCTCCCTGGCCCCCAGCTGTTGTAAGCTGACCCTGCTGCACTACAGTCTTAAGCACTGTCTGTTACCAAGTGCCTTCCACATGCCAGGCACACACCTATCCCAGGTCCTCAGTGTCAGGGAGGAAAATGAGGCTTAGCGCCGGGTAAGTCTCGTCCATTCATAAGCGCTGGGTGGCAGTTATAAGCCAGGGCTCTGTCCCCTTCCCCCCACCATCCCAGAGTGCTCCTGACCCCAAAGCCAAATATGTACAAAAGCAATGCAAAGACACCCAGAGACTCCGGCATGTCTCTAGAGCACATGTGAGATAATGAGCACATGTGGAATTTGGGAGGCTTTTAATGTTATGAAGCACACGATAGGGAGTCCCTCTGTAATGCCAAAGACAGGGCTGAAAAGTGAGATCCAAAGAGTTTTCATCTTTACTCTGTGCTTGCCTTAATACTCCTCACCACGCTGAGTCACTTAAGTCAACCTTGCGCCGAAGCCAAGGGTAATGGAGCCAAGTCTCTTGGGACCTCAAGGGCCTGAAGTGAGGCCTGGGCCCCCAGAACCTGGCAGAACGTAGAGCTTGGACAAGACCCTGGGAGAGGGCAAGAGTGCAGCCTCCCCATGGTCTTGGTGAAATGCAGACGGTGAAAGCCCCAAGGCACCCGGGCTGAAAATAAGCTAACAGCTGGCTTTATTCTCGGGGGTGGGAGGCTGAGGTTAGGCACACCTACACACCGGGCACAGGGCTGTTTGCACAGAAAAGGTGAGTGAGGTACAACTTCCTTTATGGTGGACATTCACCTGGATGCTGGTAGAAAATGAATACGAGTGAAGCGACAGACCGGGGACTTCTGGTTCTTAGGGTTTATTCTGCCCTCCTTTGGAGCTGAAACATTTACCCCTTGTATCACCAGATATCCTGGTTAGCATGTTGTACCCTCCACACTTTTCCTTAGGCTAGACAGGCAGCTGTTGGGTGCTAGGCATGCTGAATGTCATTTGAAGAATACGCTTTTCTTTTTCATCTCCCTGCGATGTCCCGGAATGTCTTACTCTCTTTTGCCTGCTCCCCTCTGTGGTTTTTCAACTTGTCACTTAAACATTTCTGATGTGTCCTGATTGCTCCCCGGTCCCCAGAACTCATCAGAGAGCCCTGCCCCACGCCCACTCCCGCTTTGGGAAGCAGAGGTCTGTGTCCCGGGTCCTGTTGTCACTTGCAAGTGTGACTCAGCTGCCGCTGTGTCTTTGAACACACAAGGCAGTTGTGGGATTTTTAATTGCCATTTTCATCTATATAATTAAAATTAAATGAAAAAATGGATAGCCTCCAAAATCCGAATTAATTTTATGAGTACTTCTTGAGGGGGAAAAAATATGTATAAACACTATAATTGTTACTTGATTTGCCTTCAGCAGAACGAGAGGATTTTACCTGCCTGAAGAGAAAATTAGTAATTTTAAATGAAAAAAAAAAATTAGCCTGATACTTCTGGTGCTTCTTGTGGCTGAAAGTCAAAAATAACAACATGGATGGAGAATCAAAACTAATAACAGGGAAGGGATAAATAACTCCGTGTGTCACTTTCAAAAAGACACTGTGTGATTGGAACTCTCTGGATCCAACTTGCCTTCATGCTAGTCTGGATTTTTTTTCCCCCCGCCTGATTCATCACCGGTGTTTACGCTTTCCTCAAGAAAGTGTCTTTACCCCCACATCAAAACCTCCTTAATGCTCGGAAACCGGCATTTCGCCTGCTTACTCTGCTATGCAAGTGTGACAGTGTGCACGTAAGCGGAGCATAATGAGAAAACAAAAAGGCAAGTTTTTGTTGTTGTTGTTTTTGTTTTTTGCTTTTTTGTTTTTTAACCCACTGGGCCAGGCGGTGTGGCAGTGCGCAGTCTCATGAGGCGCCTGACGGACATGTTTGTAAAGACTTGGACGGTCACTTTATTTGGAATGACAAACCCTCCGCTCCACATAATGAGGTCAGTGAAGCATCCAGAAAAGAAACGTATAATTTGGTAGCGTGGGTCTGTAAGCACAGCCCTGCCGAGGCTATTTCAGTTTAATGAAGCAGCTACTTTACCGCTACCCACTCTTAGTGAATAGCCTCCTTGGCGTGTTTTTGAAAACTTGAATGTTGCTGGTAATCATGTCCCAGCAATCTCCTTAGAGAGCCTTTGTGCCCTGTCCTCAGAAGAAATATGCCGCTTTTACATGTTAATGGTTTTGAAATTAGTCATTTGCTCCATTTTCATTGGAAAGGAAGGTCAGTGTGTGATTTCCCGCCTGCCTTCATTTTGTCTGAACATTCCAGATACTCCCAAGTCAGTTCATCAGGCATGCAGGGCACTGCCTGGTTATAACATGCCTCAAAAGCCAGGGAAATGTTCTATCAAAGAGCATTCTTATTCTCAGAGACTGTTCTTAGAATTCAGAGTCTAAAAGTCTCCCTCAGAGGGGGAAGTTCCTGGACAGCCTTTATTGCTTTTTTTTTTTTTTTTTCGTTTCAATCACCAACTGACTTGTCCTGCCCGCTTATTGGTCTCATTATTGGAGGCCTTGCCCCCCTGAGTACGCAGCCCCTCTAGGAAGGCGAAGGGACGTTTTAGAGATACTTCCTGAGGCAAGTATCATGTAAAACTGAGGTCCACCTTCTGAATCCTGGACCAGGGTGAATGATGTGCAGTTCTGTGGGAGCAGAAAGCCATCGAGCCATTCCTCAGTTGTGCATTTCCATCCTCCAGCCCCCCACAAATTTAGGGCAGTTTCCCCCGAGTAAGCAAAGGCATGATTGCTAGTGGAAAGATGCCTTGCCCTCATGGTTCTGCAGCCCCGAAGAGGGTCTGGGAAACATTCCTCAAGAAATGCAAAGCCTGGCTTGAAAGGTCTGGACACTACACCATCAGCAACTTCGAAGGAGTACCTAGTCATCTCTCAGAAAATATTTCTTTGAGCGGACAAAAGAATGAATACATTTGCTTCTTGGATTTGCTTTGTGGACCGACTCTGGTTGTGAGAGTGACAGGGCACCCTTCTAGAACATATTGAGACCTGAGGAGCGTGCTTCTTAAAAATCTCAGGAATTACTAGCATTGAATTTGGAGGTCCATTCTTGCCACAGATTGCCTCTCCAGGCTTGGGCCTGCTTAGTCCACTGCCCAGGCAGCCTTCCTGACCAGGTTAGTGCCAGCTAACACACATACTCTTATGCTCTTATTTTCACCTTTATACCCCATGATAACTTGTACACCCAAACAGAAGTGCCAACATAACAGATTCCTCCCCCAGACATCTTGTTGTCCTACAACTAAAAGATTCAAGTTGAGCTGCCGCTGAAAATACAGTTCTGATAGAAGCAGGCACTTGGGGGCGTGGCTTGCATTTTATTTCCTAGTATATTTATCACATACTAGATAAGCTAAGATAATGGCAGCTGCTGTAACAAATAAACCCAAATATCTCAAACATAATACATACCTTCACTAAACATTCATCATGGACAAGTGACAACCTGTGTGCAGGGATCTGAAGGAGACAGGGCTGAGGAAGAGAAATAGATGTTCAGGGAAGAGGGTCCCTTCATGCTCCCCCACCAAGAGAGACGGAGCAGTACAACGTCAGAGCTCAAGCATGATCCAGAGGTACAGCATGGTGGAAACTGACCAGCCACAGGGGAAGGGAGTTTTCAAAGAGAGAAACAAGATGCAACTCAGCCTAGAAAAAAGAGCAGGAATTAAGGTTAACGTGGCAATAGTCTCCTGCACGCGGGTCATCCCAGTTTACGGAGCATGTTCACATGTATTATTTTAGGCCTCACAAACAACCCGATCAAGTGGCTCAGGAATATTAGTGCCTTTATTCCAAATACGCAAGAGATCTCACCAAAGGCTGAGAGGCTAAGTGATTTAGCCAGGTGAGCAATGAGCCAAGGTGCAGGCGTGGGTGCCCTGCCTCCGAGAACAGAGCTTCCTCCCGGAACTCCGTGATCCCCAGGGAGGTTTCAGGGACTGCTGGGGCCAGGGGGGCTGAGGAGGTGAACAGAGGAACCCTGCCTTCCCCTCCCCCACATCCTCCGGCCGCATCCTCGTGGTGCCAGCCATGTTCCCATGGAAATCACTTACCAAAGGCAGACCATTCAGAAACATGGCAGCAATTAGCCGTAGCCCGGCTGGGTTCTTGCTTTGGTAAAACCTGTACTGTCCTTTAAAGGGGTCACAGTTTAACAAACAGGCCTTTTTAATCTTCACAATGGTCTCATCAGGCTTTCATTCATTTAGCCACTCCCTCCTCTTTTGCCGGCTCCCTCTCCTGCACCTAGCGCCTTCCTTTTCACTCTGTGCAGATGGATTTGGCCGATGCCAAATCATGTTCTATTCACAGCCTGAGAAAGAAAGAATACAAGGTGTCAAGCCTGGCCAACAAAGGACCTGCCCTACCAGTGCAATCTGATGTTCAAGTTTACACAGACACACCACCCCCCACGGGCACTGTGGTTTTGTCCTGAACAATCCCAGACAGCAGAATTCTTAGCTGAACCAGGAAGACATGTTCCCACAAGAGCAGCAGTGTTGATAAGAAAGCAGTCTGCAGAAAGACCAGTGGAAGCCCAGTTAGGCTGCAAACCGACAGCTCAGCTCTTTCCAGCGTCCACAGCAACAGCCTGCTGTTTTCCCAGGTGGCCCTAAAGGAGACAGGGAAATGCAGTGGGCCATTTGTCACTGCCCCCAGTGCAACATATGTATGCCAACTGGTGCGTGCAGCCTACACAGGCCCAGTCCTGCCCCAGGCCTGGTCTAGGCCTCTGTGCTTCCTTTTGACTGAGACTGGGGACAGTCTCCTCCTCCTCCACCTGGGGAGATGACTAGATACACTCTTGTGGGGTCAGAACCAACTTAGCCCTTCCCACCATGATCTCAGGTGCCCATGCTCTGCATAATCCCTTCTATCCAATTTTCAATTCAAGATATGATCTTGTAGGGGCACCCGTGGGTGGTTCAGTGGATTAAGTGTCTGACTCTTGATTTTGGCTCAGGTCATGATCTCGTGGTCGTGGGATCAAGCCCCACCTCAGGCTCCATGCTGAGCATGCCTGGAGCCTGCTTTAGATTCTCATTCTCTCTCTCTGTCTCTCTCTGTCTCTCTCCCTCCCTGTCTTTCTGCCCCTCCCCTGCTTGTGCTGTCTCCCTCAAAATAAATAAATAAACATTAAAAAAAAAAAAAGACATGATCTCTTCAAAGTGTGCGAACTCATTATGGGCATGCCAGGCTCGGTATCTCAAGATTATTCTGATGCATGGTGGTCTGTGAATATGGTGGTGTATTCAGTGAGTGCTGGACTGGAGCATCGTATCCATCAGATCCCAAGTTGGGTTCAGGGCTTGCTTGCAGAAGAAGGCAACGTAGAGGAGCCTTCCTTCCCTTTATGCTCAACTCCGTGCCCAGCACCCACTGTGAATGAAATGAACTGATCAGACCGCTGATGATCCCTTTTGCCTTTGAGAAGGGAAATTAAATGATGAAGTATATCACCCAGAAGTGAAATTACAGATATAAAATAAGTTTAAAGGGAACTCTACTTCGTGAATTGTTGTAAGGGCATTTTATTGCAGATTTAGGTCATATATTTAGAATTGCTTCCTTTGATGAGAACTTAATCTGGGTTATAAGTGAACGAACTTGGGGACATTGTGTGCCTGAGTGATGTCCCGTCACTAGAGTTAGCTTAATTACTGACTGCCTGGGTCTCATCTTCTCCCTCTGTGCATCTCTCCTCCGCCTCCTTCCCATGCCATCGAGCATAGGGAGGGAGCGTTTGGTCCTAGGAGTTGAAGTTATGCAGAACCTGAAAATAGACTCACAGAATGCATCCAGACATAATGATTCCATGCGGCAAGAAGGTCACTGTGTCTGCTTTTCCTGCCAACACACCCCTGGCTCTTTATCTATGGCTGCCTTGTGAGGCAAGAAAGCTGTGCCAGAAAGTTACACTTGGTGACTAGGAGGCATTATTAGAATTTAAAATCACGTCAATGGGGTTTTATAAGAGCAGGGATAGGGAAGGGGGATTCGACAGAGTTTTAGAAGTTGGTCTTTGAACATCCTTTTGTTCTGTGGCCTGAGAGCTACTATAACTCAATTACTAAAAAAAAAAAAGAAAAAAAAATCTGGCCTCAGTTACAAATCAACTCCGCCCTGTCAACCCTGCCAAAAATTAAAAAGACATCCACCCAGAAAGTTTACTGTGGTTATCCAAGTGGTGGGATCATCTGTGAGTCGTGTTGTTTTCTTTGTACTTTTCTGTACTTTCTATAACATACATTTCTGGCTTTTACAGTATTAAAAAACAAACAAACAAAGGCAACAAATCGTATTTAAAAAGCAAAACTAGGGGTACCTGGGTGGCTCAGTCGGTAAAGTGTCCGACTCTTGGTTTCAGCGTAGGTCATGATCTCATGGTTCATGGGTTTGGGCCGCACTTCAGGCTCTGGGCTGACAGCGCGGAGTCTGCTCGGGATTCTGTTTCCCTCTCTCTCTGCCCCTCCCCTACGCGTGCTCAAAGTCCCTCTCTCTCTTTCTCAAAATAAATGAAGAAACTTTTAAAAAATAATAAAAAATAAAAAGCAAAACCACACTGGCTAATTATCCGGGTGTGTCCTTGACTGCCCAGTGCCTGGTGGTTGGAAAGCCCACCAGGGAGGTGACGACAACATGTGGGGACAGCCCTGCCTGTGCCCCTACATCGGGCCTCTGACCAGGGCTGGTTGTCCACTACCCCATCCTCACTTCCGGCCTCCAGAGGTCTCCCAGGACAGGCCAGATCACAAACACTAAGAGCAATGGTGACGGCCAAGGACAGGAACAGGAACATGCTGGAGCAAGGCCAGCCAGACACCTCAGCACAAGGAGGGGATTCCGTTCCTGTCCAGTTGCCCCTGATGGCCAGGCTCCTTGACATGTGCTTTTCAGGAGGGATAGTGTCAGTTCAAGTTCACCTGCAAGCACTATGTTCTCATCCTAATAACATCCAGTAGATGCAGATTGTTCTGGAAGTTGGGATGATCCTGTTTCCCAGACCCATAGGAGTCAAGTACTGTATAATAACCAGGAGAAACAGCTAGGAGAAAGCAACCCATTGAGGAACTCCAAAAATCTTTCGGGGGCTGTGAGGTGGATTTATTTTGATTTGGGTCCTTTACCATCCAGTCTGGTTGTTGATGTGAACTCCATCCGTCAACCAATCCTGCCTCTGTCTATAGAGTCTGGGCTGTCATGGGCTCCAGAGCTTGAGATGAGCAGGCTGGGCAGAAATAGCCATATTCCTAGAGGTGAGATTCAACGCCTGCAAGTTTCTGTAAAGATGTCTGTTTCTCATGTATCACATGCAGACCTGTTACTGGATACGGTGGGGTTGCTCACACCGGTGCATCTGGGTGCTTTTAATTTGAGGTCTGGTTCAAGCCCCCACCACACTGATCGGGGACAGAATTCCTTGCAGGCCCTGTGACAGACTGTGTGTCAGGGAGGCAAGGCCTTTACTAAGAACGGATTTTAAGAGCCTGTAGAGAGCTCATTCGTCATCATTTCTTGCGTTCCTCTATGATGATGCAGTGTCCTGGATTTTAGGTATTCCACTAACAAAAACTCAATTCTAATGTCTTGATTGTGATGTCCATTAGGAAAAAATATAACGACCTCATCCAACTAATCATTTATCATGAATAACTATTTAAGACAAGGCTAAAATAGGTTAAGTTTTTAAAGGAAGTTAATTGTCAAGATATATTAAGTAGATAATTGTATTATGGGACACAGATATGGCAATGGTCAGAAATGTGGTACAGTAATTGAACGATTCACTTTGGCAAATATTGTCCTAGAAGGTGCTACTTGGCCAAAGTCTTTTTTTTTCTTTCCCTTACTCTCTTTTTTTAATCTTAGCATCTCAGAATGAAGCCGAATGGAAAATAAATTGCTTACAAGAAAAAAAGAGTTGCGAGCGGTTTTAATAAAGATTCTAGTAACTTTGAGAGAGTGTCAACAAAGACTTATTGCTTCTCTGGCACAGAGCAGGAGAACCGCTTATCTTCTCTTCAGATCTGGCTCCAGAGCCATCACGCCCTCTCCCCTCCAAGAGCAGGGATCCTAAATGTTCACGTACACTGCTATTTACGTATGCCTGCCATCTTGTTCACAACCACATCCACTGTTTCTCGTAGGTTCTGTGTGTGCACACACGTGTTACATGGTAACAAGATAATGCACCACGTCTAGGCTCCCCGTGTTATTCCTATTAAATGATGACACGGCGATGTTGGTGGCCCGTAGTTCTCCATTTTCTATTAACCGCCCTGCCCAAGTAAACTGTTTTCTGATCTCTCCTAGATGGAAATCTTGTATGAACGTGGAAGCCATTAGCAGAGTAATTGCTGTCTGTTACCATGACAACCAGCCGCTGCAGTCACCTGCCGGAAGTGCTGCCAGACTGCACCAGCTCGGCTGCGCCCGTGGTGAAGACCGTGGACGACTGTGGCAGCCTCGTGAATGGGCAGCCACAGTATGTCATGCAAGTTTCGGCCAAGGACGGGCAGCTGCTGTCAACAGTAGTGCGGACTCTTGCCACCCAGAGGTAGTACCGCTATTAAATAAATGAATCTGTAACAGAGCCGGAGCACTCTTTGTCAGATGCAGGATGCTAAAAGGAATGTAAACAGTGCTCAGGGCTTTGTGTCAGGTGAGAGGAGGTGCTGAGGGAAGAAAAAACTATACAAGTTCTCTGATCAGCGTTTCTATAGCAATGGGGTGTAACGCTAAAATCCACACTCCTGAGTTCTCCACTTAAAACACTTGCAGAGAGCCAGGCAGGGAAGGATCCCACAGGACACAGGATGGCTTTCTTTACCTGTGTTATTTGGACAATGCTATGGTAAATTACACTCTCTGTCGCCATGTGCTAACAAAGGTAGCTCTTTGTTAGAAAGGAGGGAAGGAGGCACCTGAATTCCAGTGACAAAGCCAAAGTGATTAGACTTGTGGGCAAAACTTCTGAAGTGACCTTCCTAGTGCTTGTGCTAATCAGCACCGCCTGGTGGGAGCACTATTCCTGGGTGAGTCGCTTCTGTGGTATGTCCCCACTCGGGAGTGGGGGCACTTCTCTTGCCCCCTCCTTTGCGCCCCATGGGCCCTTCACCCCTGATCCTTCACAGCATACCGTGCCTGCCCCCACAGCTTGTCTCCCTTGGATGATGAAACAAAACAAGGTCGTGGGCTCTGAGCAGCCCCGAGATGGCTTATCCAGGCCGGCACTTGGTCCCTGGAACGCTCCCCCTGTCTGGCGGCAGACTGAGAGCCATGGGCTGTCCGGCCAATACATGCTCCTTGGCTTCTCCAGCTTTCTTGCAGAATAGTTACGTGCAACTTTGATCTAATAATGTAAAATGCCTGTCAACACTGGACCTGCCCTAAGATGCCAGCACCGCCACTCCTGATTCTGGAAGGTTGGGCCAGTAACTCACATGTTGACTGCTTATCTTTGTCTGAGGAACGCAACCAAGCCCTACAGTAGAGATACAGGCCCACATGCAACTGCAGCAGGACTGTGGGTAGCACCACAGCGTTTTCCGTTACCCCAGCCTGGACACAGAAGCCACCAGACACAGACTTACACACTCATGCATCTTGTAAACATTCCCCACACACCGCCTTCTGCCAATCTGTGCAGCTAGCAAAGGGATAAAGTAGAAGAAAGTCAATATATATGTTCCCACCTCTTGGAAAGCTTCTAACAATTGGTTTAGGACTCAGAATATGATGAGGCAATGAGCACCATTGCTCACCTGCTAACTGAGACAGATGACCGGGTGTACCCTGAGGCCTTCAGACACCTTGTTTAATCAGAAGAATGGGCTTGACTTAGACCTATGAGCCAGTTGTGTGAGTGTGTGTGTGTGTGTGTGTGTGTGTGTCTGTGTCTGTCTGTGTGCGTGCGCGCAGGCGCACAGATCAGGCATTTTCACGTGTCCTACCAGGTGCTCAGGTAAACCAGACGATTTTCGACTTTCATGTGCATTTGGCTCAGTAGGAATGAAGGAGGCCAGGAATAGTCAGAGACAAAGTCAACTCTACTCCTTAAACTTTCTTCTCTCAGCCCTGAGCATGAGTGGATCCCACTTCCGGGCAAGTGGGAAGATGTTTTTCCTCTTTGAAACCTTCACTTGTTCCCAGGATCATCCCAGAAAGGTCTTTGGGAAACAGCAGTTACTTCCATGGCCATTTCCATTTGGACCAAAGATGGTGTCAAAGAGAGGGATGGGTCTAGGTTGGGTGAGGACCGGTGCAGAGGCTGTTCTTCGGGTTGGCACATACAGTGATAACATAGTTTAAAACCTAATGCCCAGTAAAGAAAAATATGAGAAGCAATATAAGAAGATGTCGGTCAGAAAGGAATGGTCCTCTCACAAAGACACAGTGTGCACTGGGAGGTGAGGCCATGTCAGTTTGAGCCCTCTATCGGCCACTAACTTCCCTGATGAGGGCCGTGTCATTGGACTTTTCCTGACCTGAGTTTTTCTGCGAGCGGAAATAGTTACCACTAACTACGCATGTACTACAGGCTGGTCCCTATTCTAAGCTTCTGATTTGAACTGTCACTTCTCCTCCCAGTCACACAAGAGGAAGACACCATTCATGCAGCCGCTCT
Organism: Prionailurus viverrinus; assembly: GCF_022837055.1. Classification (NCBI taxonomy): domain Eukaryota; kingdom Metazoa; phylum Chordata; class Mammalia; order Carnivora; family Felidae; genus Prionailurus; species Prionailurus viverrinus. The sequence continues at coordinate 105,045,184 of NC_062561.1, read as the reverse complement.
GGAAAACAGTGTGGAGGTTCCTCAAAAAATTAAAAATAGATCTACCCTATGACTCAGCAATAGCACTGCTAGGAATTTACCCAAGGGATACAGGAGTGCTGATGCACAGGGGCACTTGTACCCCAATGTTGATAGCAGCACTCTCAACAATAGCCAAATTATGGAAAGAGCCTAAATGTCCATCAACTGATGAATGGATAAAGAAATTATAGTTAATATACACAATGGAATACTACTTGGCAATGAGAAAGAATGAACTATGGCGTTTTGTAGCAACGTGGATGGAACTGAAGAGTGTGATGCTAAGTGAAATAAGCCATACAGAGAAAGACACATACCATATGTTTTCACTCTTATGTGGATCCTGAGAACCTTAACAGAAGACCATGGGGGAGGGGAAGGAAAAAAAGAAGTTAGAGAGGGAGGGAGCCAAACCATAAGAGACTCTTAAAAACTGAGAACAATCTGAAGGTTGATGGGGGGTGGGAGGGAGGGGAAGGTGTCTGATGGGTATTGAGGAGGGCACCTGTTGGGATGAGCACTGGGTATGGAAACCAACTTGACAATAAATTTCATATTAAAAAAAAAAAAAAAAGAGGAAGGCACCATTCTTTGTGCCTGTCTTAGAGATGAGGAAACTAACATACAGAGACATGACATTAATCGCGCCAAGTTAGCCAGTGTGGGTAGGCACCAGAGCTGGGGTTCAGGCCCAGGCACCACTCCAGAACCTGCCTCAGGAACCACCACACCGTATGCCTTCAAGAAATGCGCAGGGCTGGTTTTTCTAAATTCATGGCAGAGCTCTAGACTCAGGCCACCTCTGTGGGACACACCCATTACTTGCGTTGAGCTTAGTATCCTTAGCATCCTAGGAAAGCTCAAAGGATCACCTGCCACTCAGCTCACGGCTCTGGCTCAGACCTCAGTTCTGTGCAACAGCTTGAGGGCTGGCTGCCAGTTAATTTCCCACCCCTCATTCTCCCACCCTTACGGAAGGAGAAAGGAAAAGAACCCGTGAGTTTTTCCAAGTGTCCTGGCTTGATTCAAAAGACGAAGTTTGCCTGGAAACTACAGTTGGTGTCTTTTCAAAACAATTTCTGTTTTTAAGGGTGAGGAGTAGTTTTTATTTTTCGATCGGGAGTCTGCCTGAACAACATCCACGTCCAAGACAAAAATAACACACTGCTCGCTTTCACCCACTTTTGGCCCCGGGACATCCCCTGCTTCTTTATATTGGCGAAGGGAGATGCCCAAGGATCCCCACCACCCCCCCCCATGTACACAGAGCATACATCTAGGGTTTGAAAGCAAGTGTCTGTTGGAGCAGCTGCCACTGGGGAGGGTCTGAGCGATGCAGAGCCAGAGGACCATCCTCTTGGTGATGGTCTCCAGCCTGGTGACCAGCAGGCCCCCTCCTTCTCTTGCAGCCCCTTCAATGACCGGCCGATGTGCAGAATCTGCCACGAGGGCAGCAGCCAAGAGGACTTGCTCTCTCCCTGCGAATGCACAGGGACCTTGGGGACAATTCATCGGAGCTGCCTGGAGCACTGGCTGTCATCCTCAAACACCAGCTACTGTGAACTCTGCCACTTCAAGTTTGCAGTCGAGCGCAAACCCAGGCCATTAGTGGAGGTCAGTAATTGGGGCACGTCCTGAAAACTTAGCTCTAATGAGCAAATGATGTCTGCTTTGATGCCCAGATCACAAACCCCACGCAGCTCAATGAAGCACAGCGGGAGCAATGTGTAAGTGTGTGTGTGCGTGTGCATGTGTGTGCGTGACACAGACAGAAACGGCTCACGAGCTCACTCTGGAGCCGATAGTAGAAAAGTGATCTCCATGAAGTGGAGACAGGAGATGGGAAAGCAGTGTGAGGAGAAAGGGGAAGTTTATAAAGTTGCTGTCCATTTTCCCATTCCTGAGAAGTGAGACAATACTTTCGCTTTGCATACCCTCTGCCCCAGTTGAAGCAACAGATACGTGGGCATTTGGCTTGCGTACTCTGCGAGGTCTCTGTGAAAAAATATAGCTGCATAGTATAATGGATACAGACCCAGACTTCCTAGATTTGAGTAGTGCCATGACCTTAGGTAAGTAACTTTACCTCTTGAAATTACTATGTGGATTACATGAATTAAGATTTCTAAAGCACTTAGAAGAATACCAAGTACATATCCAAGTGTTTGAATAAAAAAAAAAAATCTCTCTTAGGAAATTATACACAAGCTTTTTTCAGTTAATAACCTAATATTGGAATCTCTTTTCTTAAAAGGAAGGCATTTCAACCCAGCTATTAAAATGGCAGGACACTCTTTCATATTTTAGGAGCCACACATTTCTACGTTAGACCAAGGGTCTGGTCTATGCATTAGCTAGGGGAAGTGGAAAATATCACTAGACTATTTTGCCCTCTCTCCTACCCTCAATGTCTATTAGACAGTTAAAAATTGGATGTTAGCAATAATAACTATTCTAATATATTATGAGCTGGAGCTAATTGAGAGAGACCAAGATCAAGATTATGTGCCTATAATCCAGACCCGCTGATAACCCACTCTTTATTTCAGCAGCTGACCCAGCGAAACTTGGGCATTAAGCTAGAGCTAAAAATCAAGACGCCCTTCTCAGAGACTATTTAAAACAGTATGTTAGCGCCTCAGCACTTAAGGCTCTGGAGAACTCTGTATGTACATGCTCTTGGGTTTGACCTTGAGAATTTAATCAGGACCTGTAACTGGGGCCTGTTTTAGCAATGACTTACTTGCCAAATGGCGTAAAATTTATTGGACTTGCCTCAATTCACCCTATGCTTTAAGACTCTGGATCAAGTGACCTCTTAATTTAGCAGCCTTGCTGCTTGACATCCACTCTCAGAAATTCATATTTGTAGAGTGCCTGTCAGGGATCTGGCCCCATGCCACATTCACTGGGATTTACATTCCAGAACTTCTCTGCAGAAGGTGCACGGGGAGGTACATAATTAAATAATAAACAAGGGAGGTGGAAGATTTCTCAAGCCCGAAGGCAAAAGTTAAAAAAGAAGCCTACTTGTCCTTTCCAGAAACTTTCTGGAACCTCCCCAAGTTGGTATTGCAGCTTCTCCAGGGAAGCTAACTTCCCAGAGTTAAAAACCAAAAACAAAAAAAAAACAAACAAAAAAAAACAACTCTGCTTTAAAAGGGCTGTGCATCCAGTGGTCTTGACTGGTCTCTCCCCGGTAAAGAAGACTCTTATTTTCACTTGGTAAAAACCCCAGTGTGTGTATGTGTGTGTGTATGTGTGTGTGTGCACACGTGTGCATTTCACATGCACACATCTTGGTTTTTCTCAGCTAAATTGCCTGCATCGAATCACCCAGTGAACCCCTTCCATCTCAGAGACAGAAACATGTACCTATACACAAAGGTTCTTCAAAGTGGCCTATGCTTGGCCACAGACTCTGGGATCTTAGGCAACTGTCATTAAACAAGGAAACGGGGCAAATGACCTTGAGAATGTGTGAGGTGCTCTGTAAGATTTAGGGCCATGCCTACAAAAACTTCACCCAAACGGTCACCAGTGGTGAAATTTTCATTGCACAAATGGAATGTGACATTTTTCAGAGTTAATGATGATTGAACAAGTTGAAAGTGAAAGGCAAACCTTCTCAAGCCGGGGGAGGCTGGCCGTTTGATCATCCCATGGCGAAATGAACTTGCTGTTTGACCACAAGCAATAAAAAGAAGTTGTCTTTGGTTTCTCAGCTGGAGGACAAATGAGAACCAGGTGCAGGCATAGTTTTAAACAAATGACATTACTAATTGACTTTTCCTCTCTTACCAAAGGGCAGGCTTATCCACACTGAGCTTTGCTTAATATTTTTATCTCGAGATAACCATGAATTTTTTTTCTGGAAAATCAGCAAAACCTGCCTATTGGGGTTAAGCATTCGGAGTAGCTTTACTTTATTTCTTGTTTGCACTCTTCCAATTGCGTTAATCATCACGTACCAGTTGGATCTGCCTTCTCATTAAGGCACGTAAATTCTATAACAGTGAATTTCAAAATCAACATAATAATAACAGCTTCTTGTTTGCTAGAGGAAGTGGTTGAAAAAGTCATTTATAAAAGTTATTTGTCAGCACCCAGGGGTTAGCAGTGGTCAGAATCACTGTCACACCTCAGACTCTCACACTCTTCCATAAACTCCCCCAGTCCTTCCTTCAAAGTAAACCTCATCCTCCATATCTCCCCATCCGTGGGACACTGCCCCATCCATTCCTTTCCTGCACTCTCCGCACCCAGCAGCTGGATGTTCATTTGTAACCGATCAGAAACCCAAGGTTTCTGTCTACGAGTTTCTACCCATCAAGGCCAAAATCAATGGACTGGTTCTCATTAGCACCTCCAAAGTGGGTATCACCTCCCCATTTAGCCACTGTCCATCTGTGTGGCATGCCTCAGTTTCTCAGAGCTGCAGGACAATGAACTGGGGGCTCTCCATTATATCCTTGGTGTCTATGAATACATTCAAAAGCTATATCCCACACTTAAAAATGAGAGCATTTCATGGTACTTGATTTATAACTCAATAAGGTGACTCTGTGTGTGCCCATCTACTAACCTTCCTACCTCCATGGCCAGACCAAATCATTTAGTCTCCTCTGGTAAAATCACTGCCAATTTTATATCCTAATTTTTTTTTTTCCTGCTAAGTAAGCCAGTATAACAAGAGAACTACACTGTGATCATCTGGTTTATTTGGATATGGGTGAATTTCCTCCAGTCCAGCTTATGTAAATCTCTTCAGGTCTGTGTCAATCAGCCAAAGCTTGAAAGGGAAGCATTCAAACTGCACGTAGCAAAAAGGAAGAGCAGATAAGACACATTTCACACCTCCACACCTAGTACTTCTGTCTTATAAAGGCTACGTATTTTTCATTGATGATGGAAATTTTACCCAGTGGCAATTTGTCAGATAAAGTATCCCCAAGAATAATGACCTGGTAGAACGCAGTAAATAGACATCCACTAACCATAAAAGGATTCACTGAATGACCAGCCTGGGTGGTTTTATGGGCTCCTTCCTGCTCATTTTTAGTTTTCCTCATTTCTCTCTGTAAATTGAACTCTGATGCCATTCTTTTATAACAAAGGGAAGAATACAGAAACCCAATAAAAGTACCATGATGCTTTCCCAAAAACGTGTGCCTTGACTCCCAACTACCACTGTGATTGTGTATCTGATTGAGCAGTTTGCCAAGGAAACCCATCTTATTACATGCAAACAGCATGCTTGCAACATGAGTTTCCACTGATGGGAGTATCTGGTACTGGGCTTTCCTGAGACATGTATCCATAACACCCACGCTTTCCCAGGGGACTTATGAATTAATAGATCAGCTCAGCAACGTCCTGATTAAAATGAAATAGCCAGGAAATGGTGCAAATCTGGGGGGTACAGCGGGGGGGTGGGGAGGCTTTCTGCGCTCTGATCTTCCTCTGATCAAGGAGACATGGTGATTTTTCACAGAGGGAGTGATTAGGTTTCCATACTTCTAGTTCCTTTACACAGACCCAGCTGATTGATAAGAACTGTATGAACAATTTAAAAGCTGTTCCCTGTGACTCAGAGGGTTAGCTACAATGAGACCGATAATGTTTTCACACAGATCAGTTACTCAGAACAGTGGGATATAAAGCTAGGGAGAGGAGGATTAAGGGTTTTTTTTTTTTTTACCATATATATATACACACACACACACACACACACACACATATTTAAGTCATTCGAGGAAAATGCTTCTAAAGAGTGCCCTGGATTCAGTATAATCTCCAGCTACACAGCAGGAAGCAGAGTTGGACTGCTGGGGAGAAACCACTTTGTACCTTGGCATTTGCTATTTAACTAGATTTAAGACTTCCCTCAAACCCTCTGAATATGTATGTATCAGACTTAGGCAGTGACATTGCTTGGCAATTTTCGATACATCTATGTATTGAATGGATGAGCTTTTGGTTTCTGAGTGTTCATATTCATTAGCAAACCTTTTTAGCATCGGGGTAATTAGGGAATGACACCATAGGAGATATAAAGGGATTAAAGGCGCTTTCCAGGCACGCGTACGACCTAATCCATCCCTTGAAGGCAGGCAGGCATGCTCCCCTCTTCATGCCAATTCGTGAGCGCAGCCTGGTAAGGGAGGTGGCTGGACCATGATCGCTATACGTGATAGGCAGTCAGGAGGTGTCCGCTCATTACATAAATGCAAGAACGGAGAACCTCCCCTCCCCCCACTTGCAAACTTTTTTCATACTTTCGGCCTATGGTTGTAAATCAAAGAAAGTGACACCACGTCTTTACACAGCAGGACAAGATCTTACACAAGACACGCTAGTGACACAGCTTTGAGCTACAGGGCACGTGAGAAGATTCTGACCAATCCTGGCTCCTGCTCAGTCGTTGGTCCTAAATCGGGTTTTGAGGAAGGACAGGCAATTGCAGCCCTGTGTTCATGGTGACCAGGTGGCCAGCGAGGGGAGAACATGCACTCCAGGACTCAGCAGGAGAGTGCTGGCCCAAGTTAGAAAGGGTCGGGAGTAGGGTGGATCAGGTGAATGGGAAAAATTCAGGCTTGGGGAGAAAAGCCCATATTGGCCCTTGGATAGAGGAAGACATAGATTTACCATGGTTGCATTAGGTCACAATCCCTCGGCGAGGAAGAAGTGAGCCGGTCTCATGCACTGCTCTCAGACTTCTCTCTCCTACTCTGTGTCCTGTTCTGGAGGGACAAAATGGATGACAAGGTCATATGCTGGCATCTGTAAAGTGGGAGGGAAGGACTTCGGTTGAAACCACAGAAGTTCCCACTTCTTTTTTTTGTTTTTTTAAGTGTATTCATTTTGAGGGGCGCCTGGGTGGCTCAGTTGGTTAAGTGTCTGACTTCAGCTCAGGTCATGATCTCACCGTTCGTGAGTTCGAGCCCCGTCTCAGGCTCTGTGCTGACAGCTCAGAGCCTAGAGCCTGCTTCAGATTCTGTGTCTCCCTCTGTCTCTGCCCCTCCCTGGCTCACACCCTGTCTCTGTCTTCCAAAAATAAATAAATGTTAAAAAAAAAAAAAATCAGAATGGAGACTGCTTTAAAAAAAAAAAAGTTTATTCATTTTGAGAGAGACAGCAAGAACGAGTAGGGGAGAGCCAGAAAGAGAGGGAGAGAGAGAACCCCAAGCAAGCTCCACACTGTCAGGTGCCTGGAGCTTGAACTCACTGTGAGATCATGACCTGAGCCGAAACCCAGAGTCAGACGCTTAACTGACTGAGCCACCCAGGTGCCCCAAGAAGTTCCCACTTCTCACACTCACTCCCAGGCTGATGCCACCACCTGAGCTCAGGACAGGTGAGTGTGGGTTCCCCCTGCTCTGCCCCCCAGCTTACTGGGCCCCTCCTAATGTGCGGCAACTCTCTCAACCGCTCCAGATGAGGCTAAGGCCTCACAAAGCAGAGGAAGGACCCATAGCATGAAAGACAAGGAAGTATCCGTTACCAGAAAGGGGACTGTGTTGAGGAACCTGTGTATATGTTGTGGACAACAGAGCAGAGGCCCTCCCACTGAGAAATCCATGCCAGTGACCTTGCCAAGCGGGGCTTAATGTCCCGTCTCTGTAACCCATGTTGGGCTGGCCACTCATGATGTGCAGGGAGACCTTGGACAAGTCATGGCTCGTCTTTATGCCTTAGCTTCCTCCCCAGCCAAGAAAAGCAGAGCTCACACGCTGGCTTGCTCAGGTGTGCTGTCAATCAACACTTTTTTTTTTTAAAGAATCTTTTTGGGGTTTATTTATATAAAGAGAGACAGAAACAGCATGATCGGGGGAGGGGCAGAGAGGGAGAAGAGAGAGAATCCCAAGTAGGCTCTACGCCAGGAGCACAGAGCCCCATGTGGGGACTGAACCCACAAAACCGCGAGACCATGACCCGAGCCAAAACCGAGTCTTGCTTAACCGCCTGAGCCACCCAGGGGCTCCTACACCTTTTTTATAAAGGAATTTGAATATCCCTAGATCTGATGAGTGATTGCAGTTCACCCGGGCCTTACCTCTTGCTCGTACCCACCCAGCCCTCTTCGCCCCCCTGCATTATCTGCCTGCCATTTACCTTTGATTGCGAAACTGGGTGATTTCTCCCACCTTTAAGAGTTTCCTGTGTGCATTTTTTTCTACCAGCATCTTTCTTTCTGGGTAGTAGAGACCGACCCCAAGGATATCCCTTCTGTTGTGCCCACATTATAAGTGAGCTGAAGTGGCTGGTTCAGAATCACACGGCAAATGAACCACGGAGAGACGGTGTACCAGCCTGGGAGGGGTCAGGATAACAACAGTTCAGATACCTTACCCCTGCAGCCACCGTTAGCAGTGGCCAGGCGCTTCCTTAACCAGTCTCTGGATGGGCCACCAGCCTGCACACAGGCTTGGGACACCATCTCTGGTGCCAGCAGTTGAGATGACATCCCAGATGACCTCAGCCTGAAATCCTCCACCTTGTGGCTGTTCGGTCTTGAACTTTCCTCTTGGTGTCGGTGGCTAATTTGGCAGTTGCTTCTTTACTTAAAGCTTAGTTACAAAGAAGCTGTTTTAAGGTAGCTATTAAATTCACAGCTTGCTTCATTAGAAATCACTTCATTAAAAAAACAAGCCAACCGAAGTGTTCACATGGCCGTGCCAGATGGAAGTGAGCTAAGTGCTTGGTGCCTGTGTTTTCAGCCCATCCACTGCTGGTACAGGATTAATTTGGAGGGAAAATCCAGCACCATGCATAAAAAGAATTACATGACCAGATTCTATTATTTTAAATTGTACTGATCCTCGCGGCGAACTCGGTTTGAAATACAAACTAGCATCCGTGTTCGCAAGAGGACCTCTGTCGGTCCAGCCCTGCTCCCTTGCACTGGCTCACTGAGGACCTCGAGAAGCCGAGACAGAAAGAGGCAAAACACCAAGAGTTGCTTCGCCCAACTTTTTAGTTTTAATTCTGTGTTTTTAAAAAAAAAATCCAAAGGAGGACAAAGAATAACGTGTCAAACAGGAGTGTCTCTACCACCTAGAGTTAACAAACCTTAGCGTTTTGAGAGCAACACACCTTTCGAAGGAACAGCTTCTTTGCGGGGGGGGGGGGGGGGGGGGTGTGTGCAGAGAGAAAATGTCTTCACCAATTCCCCCTTAGGCGTTCTCAAACACAGGAGAAAAAGGAGCCAGGTTTCCCTTAAACACATCTGGGCCAAGAATAAGAGGAAGTAAACAAAAGGAGACTGATAAGCCCGTGAGATTCTGGACCCTTTTAGCTAACTCCAAACGTGAGAACAACTAGCCCAGCCAGCGTTGGCCACTGAGAGGTCCGCTTCTTTCAAAGGCACACGATTAGAAGTTATTCCGTGGGAGTTCAGAGTGGTGGTGGGTGGAGGTGAAAATGTCCCAGGGCAGCCGGTAGGAGAGCTGCGTAAAGGGGAGTCTGAGAGAGGAGCAACGAGATGTCACTGAATGACTAAAGCTGGTGGTAATCATCTCGCCCTAAGGTCTGCCAAAATAACAAGGCGCATTTAGCTCCCGGGCGGGAGTAAGAGGCACCAGCTTGAACGGACAGGAGACATTGATTGCGTACCCCCTGGCCCAGGTTTCAGATGCAAAGTTAGATTATATGCACACAGCCCCCCTGCCGAGGGCTCCTGCCAGCCCCTGCTCTGGTCTCTTCAGTTTTAAGTGTCAATAACTCCAAAGAAAGAATACGCATTATTAAACAAATAATGGTGTGAAATATCGCAAGCGGTACATGATTATAGTTAAATGCTGCCTGATGGACAATTGTACTCGAATGAGCAAAGTGGAAAAGGGTCTTCTGTTAGGAAGTGGGAGATGAGTGGCTGTTCATTCAGAGTGATAGCCTGCTCTCTGCCTGTTGTCACCAAAAACTTTGTTTTTTTCAGAATAGGCACAGATCTTGATGTGACACCCAAATACAGGGGCATTAATTGATTTCACTTTGAGTCCACCTGTTTCTGTCCCGACGGTGTTCACCTCCCAGAGTTTTCTTCTTATTAACTTATTTCCCCTTTTTTAAGGGAAAGGGAACTATGCTATGCCATACCGTTTCTATACCCTTCTTATTTCAAAGTCCGCATCCGTATAAAGATACGATCCCTGTAACAGATAGTAACCCATTTTGTAGGTAAAGAAACTGAGACTCTGAGATGTTAGGTCCCTCTTAGGAGATCTTTTTTTTTTCCGTAATGTTTATTTATTTTTGAGAAAGAGAGACAGAGTGCAAGCAGGCAAGGGGCAGAGACAGAGGGAGACACAGCATCCGAAGCAGGCTCCAGGCTCTGAGCTGTCAGCACAGAGCCCGACGCAGGGCTCGAACGCACAAACCAGGAGATCATGACCTGAGCCGAAGTCAGACACTTAACCAATTGAGCCACCCAGGTACCCCTCCCTCATCAGAGATCTTAAACACTCTCAGCCACAGGGCCAGTAAGTGGAGAAGGCAGAAGAATCTAGATCTCCACAGCCCCTCATCTGTGCTGTCCCCACCATGCCTGGATTCTTCTGTCTCAGCTGGAAAAGTACTCCCTCTCACTTGTTCGTTGACATGCATATGCACAAGCACACACAGAGCCAAGGGCTTCTTCCCAATTGCCAGCCTTTCTAAGAGACTAACTGTATGGATGATTAAAGCTGTGATCTCCTCTTGACACTGAATTTGTCTATTAAACCTAAAGCAGTTACAGGGTGGGAAGGATGAACACAGGATTTTTAAGGCAGTCAACCTTCCCTGAACAATGGTGGGTGCGTGTCATTTTGCATTTGTGCAGACCCATAAAATGAACAATACTAAGAATGAACCCTAATGTAAAGGACGACTCTAGGCCATAACAGTGTGTCCATGTAGGTTACTGACTGTAACAAATGCACCACTCAGGTGGGGATGTTGATAATGGGGGAGGCTGTGCATGTTGGGAGGGCAGGAGGCATACGGGAACTCAATTTTGCTATGAACCTAAAATTGCCCTAAAAAATAAAGTCTATTAAAAACATACACACAGGGGCGCCTGGGTGGCTCGGTCAGTTAAGCCTCCGACTTTGGCTCAGGTCATGATCTAACAGTTCATGGGTTCAAGCGCTACGTTGGGCTCTGTGCTGTCAGCTCAGAGCCTGGAGCCTGCTTCAGATTCTGTGTCTCCCTCTCTCTCTGTACCCTTCCCCCACTTGCGCTCTCTCTCAAAAATAAATATTTTTAAAAATATTTTAAAGCAAAACCAAGCAGAAGAACAGACTTGGGCTGGTTCTGACTGAGAGCCGGGATTGTGGAATAGCATTCCTTCTTTGTGCCTCTTTCTGCCCTAGTCTGATGTAGTCTAAGCTCTTAGGTACAGCAACCCGTTAGGAGCTAGAAAAGTTTCTTCTTTTCCAAGGACTTCACACCCCTTCTTTGTTTCTTCTCATCTGCTTACTCCTTTTCAACATTTGAGTCTTCGTGTTACTGAGTTATTATGTCACCAATTTCTTCTGAGATTTCTCCTAAGAGAGATGTCATTAGAAAGCCCGGTGAACACAATATTGTTCACCTTTTCCCTCCTTTTATGAACAGTTGTGAAGGTTAATCACTCATAATGTTGTCGCCCACATTTGTGAGATAAATGTCTTTAAAGACTGTCATCTAGATCTTTCAGGTTGGCAAAACTGGTTTTGCAACTCATGGAGGAAAACACCGGCTTTTCTCTTGAATTATTTGTATAATTGCCTCAATTCTTTGCTTCCCTTCCCTGACAGGTGCTGCAGATTTGGGGAAAGAGAAGAAAGACCCTGTCAGGTCCTGTAGCTTGGCTTCCTTCCTTTATTTTTCACTAACTGTGTATTTCTCTGCCTCATCAACAGCCTGCCTGTATGCTTCAGATAGGACCCTGTGATATTGTCTGATAAAACTTTTCTTTGCAATCCATTATTACACAGTTGGATAGATTTACACTGCGACGGATATGTGAGAGGAAAGTTAGGACTGTATATGCATAATGTGAGGGAGAGAGAAAACTCTACTGAAGCTTTCAGTTTACTGAAAAATGGGTTTAATTCTTAGATGTGCCATTTATGAAAATGTGTAAGATGTGTTTGTGAAGAGTGAGCTCAGATTAAAAGAAGGAAAGGAGGTGTGCCTGAATGGCTCAGGTGGTTAAGAGTCCGACTCTTGGTTTCAGCTCAGGTTATGATCTCACAGTTGGTGCGTTCGAGCCCAGCATCGGGTTCTGTGCTGACAGCGCGGAGCCTGCTTGGGATTCTCTCTCTCTCTCCCTCTCTCTCTGCCCCTCCCCTGCTTGCTCTGTATCTCTCTCTCAAAGAAATAAACTTTAAAAAGAAGAAAAGGAAATATTTTCTACTCATCACTTGATCATTACTTCACTTCCAGCAACACTATTAGAAACGGGAAGCTGGAATAAATGGCAAGGTTCAAAATCTTTTGGGGCTTGGAGGAAAATATAGGCTAATATAGTATATATAATATGCTGGCAGGTGGTTGCAGCAGGAATGTTATAAAATAGAATTTATAGGCATTTAAGAACTTCTATCTGGGAAGAATCACTAAAAGCAGAAATTGCGAGACAAAGAGGAAATAACGACCATCCTAGAAAATCATGCCACCCTTCCTATTTTCCTACTTGCAAAGACTTCATCTTTGCATGAAAAGTAGGAGATACCAGGAGGAAAGGCATGAGAGATGGGAGAATAAAAGCATTCTAATGTCCTTCTAAACACTGATGTATCTGCTTTAAAATCTATGACTCTCATGTTGAAACCCAGAAGTCGTGCATTCACCAAAATAAACACATTTTCAGCTGTTGGGAAAACATACCTGACAGATACCTATCTGAAAAATAACCCAATTAGGTGAAGATGTGGCATGGCGAAAGGAAATGCCTACAAACGAAAATCCACACGGGATGGTAAGATTCTTTAGGGGAATCTATAAGACACTTCAAATTATTTTTTACCCAGGGAATTTTCCAGGTCTCAGACTTTTTAAGCAGCTTTAATGAGATGTAATTCATATACCATACAGTTCATCCATTTAAAGTGTACCATTTGGTGACAGGGTATTCTACTAAACTATTTTATGTCTCTATGGATTTGCCTATTCTGGGAATTTCCTAGAAATGGAACCCTACAGTATGTGGTCCTCTGTGATTGGCTTCCTTCACTTAGCATAACATTTGCAAGGTCTAGTCTCAGACTTTATAGAAAATGTATCTTAACCGTCCTTGGTATTATTTTATGTATTTTTGATTCTCTCCTGATATCCTCCTTAATATACGATTCCTACTCGTTATCATTGACTAGTGCTTACCCTGTACCCCTGTTCTAGGAGCCTAGTGCTCTATTTGCGGGGGGCCCTAGGTGGCTCAGTCAGTTCAGCATCTGACTCTTGATTTTGCTTCAGGTCACGATCCCAGGGTTGGGGGATAGAACCTTGCGTTGGGCTCCATGGTGAGCATGGAGACCGCTTAAGGATCTCTCTCTCTCTCTCTCTCTCTCTCTCTCTCTCTCTCCACTGCCCCTTTCTCCCACTCACTCTCTAAAATAAGATAAAATAAAATAAAATATTAATGTTCTATTTGTGTATACAGCCATTTTAGGAAGGAGGAAAAGGGCAGATGACAGGAAAAGGGCAGATTGACACAGATGTCAATAGTCCTTTTTCCTCTTGAAGTTTTGCCTTTTCCCCATAACAGTCTATGAGCTGAAACGCTATTCGTTTTTTAATCTTTTATTGTATGGAAATCATATGGCACATTGATTTTTTTTACATTGTCTGAATTTTTTCCATCTTTGCTCAATATAAATCCTTTTCTTCCTTTAAGCCCATTAACTTAATTTGGTCGCTTTCATGATTCTGCTGCCCTGCAACTATACAATTAATTTTTTAAATATCACATTTTGTGCCCTAGGGCAATTTTTTTAAACCAGTGTCTAAGGAAAAATTACGGCTTCTCAGAAGCCAGTCAAATCCTACTGCCCACATTCTTAAATTTTTCAAAGCTCAGAAAGTTGAACTGGACCCAAGCAGTGTCTCAAGACAATTTAAGGAAATGCTCTGGAATAGCATTTCTTACCCTCAGATATGTTTGAGAATTTGATAAAAGCTTGAACTGTCTCCTCTGAAATGCACAGATGTCTAGTGCTCAAATAACAGTCTCAAAGCGGGGGTCACAGGTTTTCCAAAGCCCTGCGCCCTGGTCAAAGACCCCTGATCTGAAAAGACAGTTACGTAAACTGCAAAGGAACATGTAGGGTTTCCCAAAGTGTCTCCCACACCCTTAAAATGTTGTGTGTGTTTTATTTTTATTAATGTTTATTTATTTTTGAGAGAGAAACAGAGCACAAATGGGGGAAGGGCAGAGACAGAGAGGGAGACACAGAATCCAAAACAGGCTCCAGGTTCAGAGGTGTCAGCACAGAGCCCAACATGGGGCTCGAACTCAGGAACGGTGAGATCATGACCTGCACCAAGGTCAGATGCCCAACCAACTGAGCCACCCAGGCACCCCACCCGTAAAATGTTTTAAGCAAGAAAAGTAAGTGAAATTTCTCAACACTTGGCTGCAAACTCCCTCTTCCATGAGGAGGCTGCTTTATAATTCTGTGGGTGCCCCAAGAGTGGATATGATTTGCTGGTCTGGAGGGGGAGAGCCAGTGATTCAGTTATGCATATATACAGGACTGAGCTAGTTATTAACTCAGGCTCTTCCATGGTTGGCTTGGTTCCGCATAGGGACATACTGGGGGCACATGTCTCAGGATCACTCAAGCTAAAAATGTATGTCTCCCAGCTGGACAAGCGTTTTCCCCCAAGACAACAACTTGGTGCATCCAGCCGGACTCCTGCTTGCCCTTCCATAAATGCCAGTCCTTGATGTCATGACCTTTGTCATTTGAACTGTTGCCCCTACCCCTTTAAGAATGTCTTCCCTGAAGACAGCTCTGTGAGTATTTGTAGCAAAACGGTCTATAAACATTGAACATAATCAAGAGAAGCGACGCCAGTGAGTGGAAAACAGGGCCCTCCCCTCATATCCCACCAAGGCATATTTTTGCCTCATTATATTCAGAGCTCTGTAACCAATGAAGGAGATCCAAACAGTCCAGAGGAGTGACAAAAACAGGTGGCTGGGTTGGCCTGGACAGCCAGAGGGAGACTCTCTAATCTAGATGTGAGGAGGCTCAGGAAGGACATATCTGAAATCTTGAAAATCATGAAGAGCTTAGACAATGTGCACAGGGAGTGGGCAGCACCATCTAAATTGCTTGCGTGCTACGGGGATACCTTTGAAATTTGAGGACAGGACATTTCAAACAAAAATAAAGAGGTATCAGCACATGAACTTAGGCCATTGGCTCAAAGGGAGCCCTGGGAGGTTCCAGATCCAGTCACCGTTCAGAGGCATTGCACGTCAGCCAAGTCGGCTGGGCCATCCTATATAGTTGGGGTCCTTTTCGGCAGCAAAACACCGGGCTATAGGGATCGTGACTC
This sequence comes from Prionailurus viverrinus, assembly GCF_022837055.1. Taxonomy (NCBI): domain Eukaryota; kingdom Metazoa; phylum Chordata; class Mammalia; order Carnivora; family Felidae; genus Prionailurus; species Prionailurus viverrinus. The sequence goes on along the minus strand of NC_062561.1, from coordinate 105,029,632 downwards.
TAAAAGTTCCTCTGTTTCCACAGCTTCACGGTTCTTCCATCCGGCAGAAATCTTCCCCTTTCTCAAAGTGCCGCTGTTCTTGCTTATTTCAGGGGTATGTGGCCCTGGTGAGACTGTGCCTTCTGTTCACAGTCCTACAGGTACCTCATGTTTCACTACAACCCCTCCACCACACTCTGCCTGGAGAGTTCTTGCACTCATATCCTCCCTCACTCCCTCGGAGGGACACCGATTTTTAAATGCGGTCCCGTTTTGACGACCTGGTTTTGAATTTGGTTTCTCTCTATTCCCTCTCTCTCTCTCACCGTTCTCAGGGATCAAGATAGAGATTTGTTATCCTTGTTCACATTATCCATCATAATCTCAGCTTTTGTTCAAGATTCCAAATGGGGCTCTTACTTGGTCCATTGTCCAGACACCTTTTGCCCTGTGATCCTGTCCTTCTGCTGGAAGTCATTATTCGAAGCTTATGGCCCACAGCAGGCCAGAAGACAGGGTGTCAGATGCCAGCAACTGTACTGGATGCAGGGCCAAGAGCCCCAAAACAGCCAAAAAAACAGGGCTCAGGGACCTGGGGTGGCTGGTGGGGTCCAGTTGATAACAGACTACACAGTATGAGACCATTGCCTCCCAGAAATCATTTCTATTTTGGGCACTATGCTTGTCAATTACTAATTTCTTCTAGAAATTTCTGTTTTCTTGTCCTCCGTCCTCTCTTGATCTCGTCTCCTTTTGTCTCTGGCTTCACACTGATCACATGTGCCACAGAATCCTGCAGCATCCTCTCATATTCCGGATAAGCAGTCTCCATTTGGCTGTGATCACGTCTGCACAGGGATGATCTAAAATAATTAGAGCAAAATGATTCCCATTTTGCTTATATCTGAAGTTGCGAGTGAATATATGAAATTACGCTGCCATCTAGTCCTGCTGTGCGGCTCATCTCCTCTTTGGAAAACTTCAAACCGTGGATGTCAGCATGTGTAGCGCTTGTTTTAAATAATGCCAGCACCAAATTACAGCGTCTCAGGTACAAATATGGTATTTATGATGCATTGTAGCCCATTAATTGGCTTATTGGCCTAAGTCCTCCAGGGACTGTCACAAATCTCCAGGGTGCCCTTGAATGTGACTTATGCTTCAGCCAAAGCACACCTGTGAATGCCAGAGCAACTGCTCTAACCGTGTGTCTGTGGCAAAAAATTACTTTACGGTGTTTGACCAGTAGAGTCAGGGTGAATGGTCTTTATGTACGTAGGGATGGATTTCAGCTCAACTCATCTTGTTTCCACTCAAAGTGATCCTCTGAGTCAGGAGGATTTATATTCTTCTTCAGCTAATATTTATCAAGCACAAACTAAGTATTTCTGGAAGCGGGAATTTTATAACTGTGAACACACCAGAAGAATGTTATTATGTACTAAGAGAGCTTACCTGCTGGGGAGAAAGACATGGGATAAACAAATGAATAAAAAGGTTATTTCTGATGGTGATAAAAGTTATAAAGAAAGAAACAAGTTGTTGTGAAGAGTAACGTGGTGAGAGAGTGCATGGTGATTCGTGAAGTCCTCTCTGAAGAATGATCTTTGAGTAGAGGTGTGGCCAAGAAGGAGCTGGCCATGGGAAGGAGAGTACTAGACAGAAGAGAACCCCTGCAGAGGTCCTCATGCTTTTCTGAATCAGGAAGAAACATGGAAAAAGAAGGAGCATTGCTTGAGAGATCAAAGGAACCAGATTCCAGGTGCCTAAACTTTTCCATTGAGGACCCAATGGCAGTCTGTTGAAGTCTGTGGATCCCTTCTCTCAGATCATGTTTTTAATTACATAAAATAAAAAAACATAGGAATACAGGGACAACCCATTACATTATAACACAGCGATCAAAGTATTAAAAAGACAAAAGCTGGGATATAAAATCGAAGTGCTTCTTTAACACATTCTGTGGCAGATCTAATAACCAACCATGAAGGAGCAATATGTCAAGATGTCTGCAACAGTTTAATGGGATGGGAAATAGCTGTGATTTTTTTTATTGATCACAAAGCCACAAGTGCTGCTCCAACCCATAAGATCTTCTGCATAACTCAGTGAGATGCCAGATTTCAATTAGGGGCTGTGAAAATCCCCCCAATCACAGATCCCATGAATCCTGTCCTTGGCCTGCTTGGGGGTCTGCGGAGCCCAGGGTACAAACACACAGGGCTTGTGGGCCGTTCAGAAGCCTTAGACTACATGCCCTGGGGAGCTGCCAGGGAATTCTAAGCAAGAGAAGTGATATGAGCTTGCTGCTGTGCAGACACTGGATTCTCGGATAACAGGAACAGGAGGGTGAGGAGGCAATTATGTGGCTCAGAGGAGAGTAGTGGCTTGGAAGACTAGTGACACTGGAGAGAGAGAGAGACGCGAACGAGTTCAAGATGTATTCCAGAAGAACCAACAGGACCTGCCGATTGGTTGCGTGTGGGGGGTGGGGCGTCGAGGAAGGATGGGGTCGAGGGTGTGCACCAGAGCCACCAGTATTGGTCTTGCCACGCCCAGGTCTGGGACAATGTGGGCGGGAGCTGGGTGATGGAGGTGAACCCAGTGCTCCACTGTGGACCGTGTCAAGTGTGAGGTGTTGCTTGCACAGATGGAGAGACGTTGAGGGAGCAGCGAATGCACAGCCTGAGCTCAGAAGACCATACACCCAGTCTCTACTTGAACCTGATGTTTTGAACAGAAGTGGGAACTTGAGCCAAAGAGAGACGGTCTTGCACCACTCCCTTCGAAGCTGAACCTTCCTCACCCCTGTGAGAGGGACTTCTGTTATTTTACTGCCCCCAGAGAGGTGAAAAAACTGGATGAGGGTCACACAGCATTTGGGGGAGCCAACAGGGGAAACTAGAAGCAGTCTCCTGTCTCCTCCGGCTACTTCCCCAGCCTGTAGGGGCAAACAAATTAGGATCAAGATTTCATGTAGTTATATGTGAAACTGATACTGTATAGCATTATACGTCCATTATTACACTTCAACTAAACATTTTTTAATGTTCATTTATTTTGAGAGAGAGAGAGAGTGCGTGCAGCAGGGAGGGGCAGAGAGAGAGGGAGAGAGAGAGAGAATCCCAAGCAGGTTCTGCACTGTCAGCAACATGGGACTCAATCTCACCAACCGTGAGATTATGACCTGAGCTGAAATCAAGAGTCAGATGCTTAACTGACTGAGCCACCTTAAGCACTTTTTTAATAAAAAAAATTTTGGGTAAGATTGTATGTAGTGCAAAAGCGAGCTGAAAGAAAGAGCTGAAAGAACATTAGGCTGGAGATCTCAAACCCTGGCTCCTCTGCCCTGAAACCTTGAACAAGTACCTCAACATCAATGAGGCTTAATATCATAATTCAAAATGGGAATAACAACACTAGCTGGTGTTATTAAATTCAGTGAAAGTATCTGGCACATAATAGTCACTCAGTACATATTTTTGGTTGAACCGGGGTTGTATAATTTTTAAATGGGCATCTGATATTGTCTCGTTCTCATGTAGTTCAAGGTAGTAAAAAAAAAAAAAAAAAGGGAGGGGGGGTATAAAAAAAAAGATAGTAATTGTGACTAAAACACTAGAAAGGACCTTAAATAATTTAGTGTATTTGTCATGCTATCTCATGACCTATGGAGAAATAGATGGCATTCCACAATTATTTACATCTCAGGGGAAAAAAAAGCTTGAACAGAAAATACAGGTTTTACACCTCATAGCAACAAAACAACATGTAGATATTTCTCTTGGAAACCTACAAAGAGCAAAATGTTCAGGAATACCATCTCCCGTCCAGAAGGCTGAACGCAGTGATCCTCAGGACTTGATGTGTACTCACCAACAAAAGTGTCTCCTTACCAACCAATTTCATTGGTCTAACTCATATTGTAAGATCATTTCTGGTCAGGGGTCCTGGCATCCAGATGTTTGCTCATTCATTTTCATTAAGCATCGACTGCATTCCAGCACTGTTCTTGGATTGAGGCATGCAATAATGAACAAAAATGAAGTCCCTGTCATCACGGAGTTCTCACTGAAGTAGGGAACAAAATGTAAACAAGGGAACAAACAAATAAATAAAGAGAGCATCTTTTCAGAGAGTTCCATAGTTCTGTAGAAAATAGAGCAAGGCACTGTTTATAGGTTCAGGAGTGTTTGCAGTGCTAAGTTACCCTCTGAGCTGAGACCTAAGTGATCGGAAGGAGCCAACCGTACAAGAATGTGGACAAAGCCTGCCTCCCATACAGGAACAGCCACAGGTAAAGGTTGGAAATGAAGGGGGAGAGGTGGTAGGAGACGTGGTCAGAGAGGTAGGCAGGTGTGAGGTCAGGTCTTCTTGTAGTCCTAGGTCAAGAGTACAGACACAGTTCTGACCACTGGAGAGCCTTAAGCAAAGGTTCAAAATCCTCTGACTGATGTATGTACAAGGTCTGTCTCCCTGGTTTTGGAGCTGGACTGTAGGGAAGCCAGAATGGAAGCCGGGAGGCTATTGCCTCCCAAGTAAGAGATGATCGTGGCCCGGGGATAGAGGCAGTGGACGTGGGAAGAAGTGCACAGACGCCAGACTTATTGAAGGTGGTGCTGATAGGACTTCCTGGAGGGCTAGGCACAAGACAGAAAGGAAATGGATGGCTGAGCGACTGGGTGGGTGGTGATGTCATTCACTGAGATGGAGGAGACGTGGAGAAGAGAGAGGTTGTGAAGTTAAGTACTAAATCAAGAGTTCTGTTTCGGACGGATTGAGTTGAAGTCGCCTGTTAGTCATCTAAGTGGAGATGTTGAGCGGGCTGTTGAATATGCGCATCTGGAGCTTTGGACAGAGGCCAAGGCTGGAGAAGGACATTTTAGGATCATGAGCAAATCCTCTGTGAAGTTTTCATTTGAGGCGCATTGCTGTGAGCAGTGTCAGCATCCACTGATGGATGTCCCAAACAAGCATCTCCTCAGCTCCCCGGCATCGGAATTTCTTTCTGTGAGACTTCAGCTGTCCTGGAAATTGACTGACAGACTGGAGTTCAGGGATTGAGAACACCGGTAGGAGTATGTTTCCTTGTTTTTGTTCTCTTTTGTGCCTCCATTAACTGAAATGCATGGTTTTCATGTTTCACGGTCATTTCTAAATCATGGGAAGGACCCATCACCTACCGTCTAATCACAGCACTGCCCCTTCCACTTCGCCGCTCCCCAGGCAAGCAAGACAGCTTAGTGTAAAATGAGTTGGGCTTCAAAAATAAGACCCATCCCGAGGAAGGTAAGCCCTTGGTTAATAACTCTGCCAAGTGTCATATTAACAAGAGACACTCAAGCGGATAAACCCACATGAGACAACATTGTGAGACCATGCCTTCTTTTTCTTTTTCCTCTCCATAAATTTGTGGTGGTCCTATCAGTTGTTATCCCTTCTATCAGTTTCTCCCATTCTCGTGATGGTTTCTCATTAAGGAGATTCATGGGGAAGGCTGTAATCGATCAGAGCTATTAGCCACCAGAGTGTAATCTGGTTCTAGTACAAACTGACCTGCAGGCTGTCCTATCTACCTTGAGGATTTAAGCCGATTAACTCGGAGGCTGGGAGGCAGAATCTAATGTCCTATAGCACTGCACCCCCTTTGCCCCTACTCCCCAGGAAGGGATTTAACAATTATATCCGAACCCACAGTTACTCCACCTTGAAAGGAATCACTGGTGCCCGGCTCACCTTGGATGTACACTTACGGCCAGTGAGTGATGCTGTGTCACCGGTGGAATGATACTTTCATTCCCTCTGCTGTCTATGGCCCTACAGTGCTGATTACCATGGGGCGGGGCGGGGGGGTTCTGTTTTGTTTAGATGGTTGGTTGAGTGGTTGGTTTTTGTCCGTATTTCCAAGAGCAGATCAATCTCCGGGTTCAGGAACGAGTTAGCGATTGGAATGAGATCGCCACAGAAAAATAGGCAGCTCAGTGCCAGGGCTTTTAATGGCGCAGTCTCCCTGCTTTACGTTTCTGATGGAAGCAGAGAACAGAAGGCCGGAAGGGTGCCCAGGTTGCCGACAGATCCCCTGGCGGCCAAGGAGGTGAGCCGGCCAGGCGAGAGATGCCAAATAAATTAGTATTCTCAAACATCGGCCACAGCTAACCCCCAAGTATAAGCAGAAGACCAATGTTAAACTAAAGCCTCTTGAAGCATGATGACGGAGGGGCGCCTGGGTGGCTCAGTCGGTTAAGCGTCCGACTTCGGCTCGGGTCAAGATCTTGCAGTTCGTGAGTTTCAGCCCCACATTGGGCTCTGTGCTGACAGCTCTGAGCCTGGAGCCTGCTTCGGATTCTGTGTCTCCCTCTCTCTGCTCCGCCCCCGCTCATGCTCACGTTGTCTCTCTCTTTCTTTCTCTCTCTCAGAAATAAACATTAAAAAAAAATAAAAAATAAAAAAAGGATGATGACAGAACAGATTGTTTTGGAGCACAGTCTTTAGAGCTAGAGTGCATGGACCAGAGCCAACAGCAATCTTCTCTGTGCCTCAGTTTCCCTATCGGTAAAACGGTGGTGTAGTGGCACCGCCTTCAAAGATTATCGGAGAGTAAAGCAATTACTTCATGTGGCATATAAGAGAGTGCTCTGCATTTCACAAGGTGTGAGTCAACATAAGCTCCTGTCATTGATTTAGCATTGTAAACGCTGAACGTGCGAGATGCCAGTGTTCTAAAGGGTCCACCTCAGGTCAGGTCGGGTGGCAACACAGACACACAAACAAACCTGCCATTCTGCCGAAGCCTGCTCTTTTATTAAATGTTTGGGAAATGAAGATACTGCTACAGAATAGGTTTAATATTCTGTGTATAATATGTATAACTGATTAGAGAGGCAGGAGACACAGAGGAGCAAAAAACCACAGTGAACAATAATTGAGATCAACCCTTTGTCTGTTACGAATTATGCCAAAGTGAAGCTGTGATTCAACGCCCACAGATCGGACCGCATTGTGATCTGGTAAGAGAATTCACATAGAACGGAATAGTAGCCTGAGAATATTTTATAAAGTAACCACGATACCATCCTGGCCAGCCAGTCCTTCACCTACCTGATGAAACAGTAAAATGGCAGGATTTACCATATCCCACCTCGCTGAAAGCTTGCAAAAAATCTAGTGACTGCGCGTGCACACACACATACGCACAAGTGCCATTCGGTGCAGAAAGAAAATGTAAGCATGGAAATCGAGGAACAGCAAAGTGAGGCTGGTTTGAATCCTGCCTCGGCCACCTACTTGCTGTCCACCCTTAGGTCAGTTATTCTTTGTTCCCCAGTGTCGGCATCTGTAAAATGGGGGTGATGTTAGCACATGCTTCAGAGAGTTATTGCAAGGACTCAGGGAGATAGTGCATAATAAACTCGGATTTCTAGCACTGAGCTTGCCCCAACATCTGTCAGTACTATTTATTTATTTTTATTTTTATTTTTTTACTGCTATAGTTTGCTAAGCACTAGCTGGACGGCTCCCTCCCTCTTCTCTCCCTGTCTCTCAGTCAGGGTCCCCCTCTCTCTTTCCCAATGTTTCGTACACAACTAATACATACATGTGTAGCTACATGGCGAATCCATGTTCATTTTAGAGAATACATACAAAGTGAAAAAAATTAAAGGCCATTCATGATTCCACCACCAAGAATAGCCACTATCTTGCTGGGGATCATTCTGGTCTTTGTGTAAATCCACTACATCTTTGTAGGTGTAAATGTCTGTGTGTATGTAACTATCTCATCATATATACAGGATCTTACTACACATTCTGTCCAGTAGAACTCTTCCTGCTCAGCAGTACATCATGTCAGGAAATATAAAATGCGCATTATCATTTGAAATTACTCGATGGTATTCTGTTCTAAGTAAATTCCATAATTTATTTTGTTTTCCTAATTTATTTAGACATCCCCCCTCTTGCTGGAAATTTGAGGTGTAATCAGATTTTCTCGGTTATAATCTCTGCTTGTATAAATATCCTGTTATCGACCAACTTGGATGCTTTGACAGACATTCTTACTGTGGCAGAGGGCAGGGTTTTTCTCAGCAACAGATACTACCAGTGGTCCTGTTCATGGGACTTAACATTTGTGTAAAACATAAATGACACCTGGGATTCTGAAGAAGTCACCGATTTTGATATAACGCTACCTAGGGTGTAACTTCATACCTGGGCACTTGGCTGGCTCAGTTGGTACAGCATTCAGCTCTTGATCTCAGGGTCATGAGTTCGAGCCTCAAGCTGGGCACAGAGCTTACTTTAAAAAAGAAAAGAAGAAAGAAAAACAACTTCATACTTAAATATGACCCAGCAGCAAACAACATAAAGTTGAGCAAACTTATATGACTCATGGTCTGGATTCTGCACATTAACTATAACTATATATTTATATACATACATTTATAAACACACATATATATTTACAGCTAATAATGTGCAGAGTCCAGATTTTGGGTGATAATGTATATATAAAAAGGCCTGAAAATTTTTCAAGAATATAGAAAATCACCAGCGCCTGGGTGGTTTTGTCAATTAAGCAGCTGACTCTTGATTTTGGCTCAGGTCATGATCTCACAGTCGTGGAATCGAGCCCCATGCTGGACTCCATGGTGAGCATGGAGCCTGCTTGGGATTCTTTCTCCTTCTCCCTCTACCCCTCCCCTGCCAACACTCGTTCTTATCTCTCTCTCTCTCTCTCTCTCTCTCCAAATAAATAAACATCTAAAAAAAAGAATATAGAAAATCAGAGCACAACTAGAAACTGAGAAACCAGGAACCAGCATTAGTAATAATCATCTTGCCTTTGTAATTTATCTTACACCAGACAGAGATAACTAGTGACTTGTAATTACCTCCTTCCATACCTGAGTCATTTCACTGGGTCATGTTAAGGGCCACATAGATAAGTAAAATTCTAAATTAATTTTCATAAAATGCATTCCGAATTCCCAAGCAGCAGAAATTGAGGAAAGTCTTTGCCAGTGAGGTCGGCTTGTCTGTGAACATCTGTTGCATATTTACTGAGAATTTCCTATGTTCCAACAAGGGAGGCCAGGCTTCCAGATCTGCTTCCAGAGAAAATCTGCAAGGGGAATCAGGTTGCTGCGATTCGAGCAAAATTGTTTAAGGATCTGGATTTCTGCATGTCTTGCAATTTTAATATTTTTCGAGTATTTTACTGATAGGACACCTGAGCAAGAGGGGAGCGATGTGAGTCCTCTCCTCAGTTTGACCTCCGAATCACCTGGAGCGATCATTTAACCTCACTGAGCCTCCATAAAATTAGGATAATCGTACCTGATTTCTCCTTTCCACCTCACAGCGATCGATATTCCCAGTGTTTAGGCAAGAAAATGTTAATTAATAAGAGCTCTTTGAATTTTTCTGAAGCTGCTGAGATGTGTAAGGTAACATGACAACAGGCAGCAGGGTCAGCATCATTCGCACTTGATCACTTAGGGATTTATGTGAAATTTTTTATAATGCTGTATTTATATTCACAGACAAGTTGCCTCCTCATTACTGAGCTGAGGTTGACTTCTTTCAGCATCTCAGCACGATGGTAAGGTGGGTTGTCCCTGGAAACTGGTATGTTGGGCACTGTGGGTCGTTTAATATTGGCCCCAGGCAAACACTCAAGGAAAGGGTACCTTTCAGAAATGCTCTTCCTTGCATTTTACCATCTCTCCCCGCCACCCATCTCCTCTGGTCACTCCCTGAAGCTTTTGCTGGCCCTTCCATTGCTCTGTCCTCACCTTGCTTCCTCTGTCTCTTCCTCCTGCCCTTGACCATGGCCTTCCCTTTACTCTCCACTGTGCACCATCTACTCTCATATCCCCCGTCATGATGCTTTCACTCCCACCAATGTTTCTGTGGGAACTGCAGCCATGGCCATTTGGAATGTGTGCTCAGCAGCCCACAGTGCTTCCGTTTGGGGGCCAGCCCACGGCACAGCTAAGCCCCCGTTGGTTTCGGAAACAAGATGGAAAACAGACTCGGCCTGCGTCTCTTGCCACTCCCACCCCTAACTGTGCTCAACCCTCCCTCCTCTGGACCCTTTGGGCACAGCCACTACTACATGGGGTAGTGAGGCAGGGGTATTTGGAGACATGTTTCAATGCCAATCTGAAGAAAAGCCACCTGACCTCATTACTGTCGTGCACCGACACCCATATGTAAGCATGACTTTTCCCAGAATGGATTATGGAGAACATTTCAGCAGGCATTCAGCAATTCCCCAACTGGGACAGCAACTCTGTTCCCCTCCTGTAGGAATTCTCCTCTCTGGTCTTTCAACAACCACAAAGTTTTGCCCACCCTTTTTTGGGGTTGACTCAGTCAAGAGGGCAACCCAATTAAAACGTCAGGGAGCACCCTAAGGAGGAGGTCCAGGGTCCTAACAAGAAGGGGCATCCCTCAGTTCATGGAGTCACATGAGTCTCACTCTGTGGGGATCCCCAAAACCACCATCAGCCTCCATGATTGAGTAGCAGGACTCACAGGAATCAGGAAAGCTCTTTTACTCATGGTTACAATTTATTACAGCAAAAGGACACCAACTAAAATCAGCAGAAGGAAAGGGTGAATGGACGGGGTGAAGTTCAGAAGAAACCAGGTGCGACTTCCCAGGTGTCCCCTCCCAGGAATGTCACACAAATCTGTTTAATTTTTCCAGCAACAATTTGTGACAACACATACCAAGCGTTATCAACCCAAGCCTTGGTGTCCAGGGTGTTTATTGGGGTCGGTCACATAGGCATTCAGCGCCTGCATGACTGACCTCAGCTGCTCATATTCCAGCCCCCACAGCGAACATAGGTGTTCAGCATAAATCACGCTGTTGGCATAAACTATTTCATTATACTCTTACCATATGGCCCAAGGCCTCAGGCAAACAAAGACACTCGTAAAAGGCAAAATATTGCCAGGACTCAGAGCTCATTTCTGAAGAGCCAATCTTGAAAACGGGTCTTTCAGGGGAACATGCACAATATGAGCCACCCCGGCCTGCTGAGTTAACCCTTTCCTGTAGACATCTCCCAGAGCCAAGATCCTGGAAGGCTTTGGCCACATGACAGCACTTTTTCTATCTCAGCTATTACCTTCCAGAAATAACATCCTCTCTACCTTCCCATGGGGTCGCTATTTAAAATGATAACCATCGTTTCAGAAACAGCAGGCCATCGACAGCAAGGACACTGTTCAAATTATTGTTTTTTATCATCATCACTATTGTCACGTTAAATTATCACCATAGTCACTACAATCCGGTGAGGCGGGGCCTGGGAATGAGCCCTTAATGCTGCCTTGTGATCTCAGCATGGGTCAGAAGTGCCCGTTCCCAGTTTCCTGAAGAAGAAGACAGCTTGCGGGTAGTGTATCTCCATGCCATCCTGGCATTTAACCGTGACCTTGCTTTTCTCTTCTCTCTCCTCCCTTTTCCCCGGCAGTGGCTCAGAAACCCAGGCCCCCAGCATGAGAAGCGGACTCTGTTTGGAGACATGGTGTGCTTCTTGTTCATAACTCCACTGGCCACCATCTCGGGCTGGCTCTGCCTGCGGGGCGCTGTGGACCACCTGCACTTTAGCAGTCGGCTGGAGGCCGTCGGACTGATTGCACTCACTGTCGCACTCTTCACTATTTACCTCTTTTGGACACTAGTAAGTATGGCCCACCGTCCGGGGACGGGGGGTGGGGGGCGGTCAGAGCAGCTGGAGCTGGCTGCCCCAAGGCTGGCGCAGACTTCCCTCTTGTCCGTCACATGTCCTATCTGCCCCGTGGGAGACAGACCTGCAGGTGCTGGTGAGAGAGTCTGATGCGATTTATTACCACGTGTGTGCGTGTGTGTATGTGTGTGTACGCGTAGGTGTGCTGCTGGGAAGAGCAGATCAAGTAAAGAAAAAGCCCCAGCTTCTGAGAGCCCATCAGTCAAACACACACACCCCAGACATTTCTCCCCTCCAGCGTTCTAGGACTCCATCCGTTATGAGGCATGGCGTTTCCTTTCTCTGGTTTATGTTCCTCACTTTTGCTGGGATTGTAGTGTATTATGAATGATGCATTCGGCCACCGTTGCTGTCACTGCCTGCGCACATCATGAATCCTCCTGCTGGTTATTTTCTTCTTACTTCCTGACGCAGCCTCAAGTCTTTGTTGGACGTGGGGCTGCACTTTGCCTGATGATTATTCTCTGTGTCGGGATATTGACTCTGCTGCCCATAAAAACACTCATTTATCTAGCTGAGAAGCCGCCACCAAAGAAAACCAGTTCCCAATAAGTGTGCCTGCTGTACATGAGGAAGAATTCTTAAACATCTCTGTTCTTTCCGTTCACTGAACTCATGAAGTGAGTTGATGGCTTGGGCACCAGTTGGCACGGCACTGATCTCACGCTTTATGTTTCCCTCTGGGACCCGCAGAGAAGAGCATCACTAGCCTCTACAACAGTCTCAGAAACCAGGCCCCCTGCTTCCTGGCATTACTCTCCTGTGCCTGCTCATTTCTAATCTGAACACATTCCATTGTTATTTAATATGTATTTCCTGTCCAGAGTGTACCACTCTCATATCCCGTAGCACAGTGTGTCAGCATGTGGAAGCTTCTAGTGCTTGCTCACACTTGCTCCTTTGCTCTGCCTTCCAAACCCGGCCCCACCAGCTCCCACTCCCACTACGAAAGAGGAAAAGAAGGGTGGAAGAGGAAGAAAGGAAAGGAAAGGAAAAGTTTTCCTAGGGGAATGCGGATGTGACCCATCTTAGATGAAAGAGGGGATTGGGTGGGAAAGGTACCTAGCAAGGGGTCTTTCAGGAGAATGAGAACATATTCTATTCCAGAAATGTTTCCAAGAGCCAGTGCTGCATGGTAAGAGCACATATGCATTTAGAATCCAAAGGCCCTGTGGTTGGACCCAAGATTTACATCCTAATAGCTGTGTAACTCTGAACAGAGTACTTAACCTCTCTGACCAGCCTTATGCAAAAAGGTGGAGGAGCAGGCGACAGCCCCTGGGTCCTGCTGCTGTGACAATTAGGCGCGGAAACTTCGGGAACATTTATCAGAGCACCCAGAACAGGCACGGGGCTTTCTTCCTCTGCATGCCCAGCCATCTACAAGATGCAAAGCGTTTGGAGGGAAAGAAAGGCTTTCTCCCCTTTGACTGGTGCGGAAACCACGACGCCCCGCGACAGTAGTTACTGAATCTAGACTAACTCCCTCCCTGATAAATGCTGCACCCAGCAGCCCTGGCAGGAGCCGTAAGTCAGGAGCTGACAGCACGTGGAAAGTGCCCTCCGGCAGAAACCCATTGTAAACAAGCTGTCAGGCTTCGGGAGAATATGCTGTGAAAATGTCTTAGGTAAACAAACACGGTGTCAGTCCCAGCCTGGCTGCTCAGAGGAGCCTTCCTGAAAGGGCCTCGCGGGCGCAGCGAAGGGGGACACATAGCCTCCCCACCATCTCAGACTCAGCCGGCCTGCCTCTGCAGTCTGTGCGCAGATCTGGCGCAACTCAGGGGAGCTGGGCCTTCTGGAAGCTGCCGTGCGGAAACCCGTACCAGGGACCCCGGAGTCCAGGGCGTGAGCCATCTCCGCCGAGATCCCAGGGAGAGGTGCCCCAGAAACGTCACTGCCCACATCACAAACCACTTGAGCTCCATACATAGTCAAAAGCCGGATGAGAGCTGAGTCCACGCTCAACGTTAGGAAGACATCCAGGGTGGCACTTATAATTAGCTCCCGTTGAGAGGTGGGGAGCAGGGGGGGGGGGGGGCGGTGCTGTGACCCGGGGGAAGCCCCTCAGCTCACCGCGTCCCTGATGGAACCAGCACTCAGCACAGAAACCGGTTAAGGCACAGAATGGAATGAATGAGTGATCTGTCTCCTCTGGCTTGCTCCCAGCCCGATGGGGTAGTCATTTGAATTCTCCTTATAACACGGGGAAACCTTCCGTAGGACATTGTCCAACAAGGGTCACTGCCGGCTGGCTGAGCCGCAGCCCAAATAGCCCACGGTAGCCTGAGGGGGTTGAATGTGACCCCGTGCCCACTCCTGCTCCGCATCCCATTTGCTCACACAGCCCACCTCCGCGGTACAGCCAGAGTTCAGGGAGCCGCAGTCCGTTTCTGGGAAGGTGACTTACAAGGCCCTGGCCCCATCAGCAAGCCTCAATCATGCCAAAACCTCTGGAGAGAAAGGGCAGAATAAAAAATCTGTAACGAGATTTCCCAAACCCTGCCGTGACGTTACAGTAGACCTTAGGTAACAGCCTGTCCCCTCCCTGACAGGGAGAGGTGGATGCTGATGTATTCTAGCCCTCCTTGCCCAGTCTGTGACCACAGCTCTTCGCAGGATCTGGTCCACAACAGGTTAATAAATACCCTTTGGACAAAGAAATGAATACACCTTAAGAAACCCACCCCAAAAAGAACAGTATTTTTAGAATAGTGGCCCTGTGCTCTTGCTTCCTCCTTTCCCCTTAAAACCTCAGACATTTGGGCCGCCTGGGTGGCTCAGTTGGTTAAGCATCCGACTTACGATGTAGGCTCAGGTTATGATCTCGCAGTTCATGGGAGGGAGCCCCCAGTCAGGCTCCATGCTGACAGGGCAGAGCCTGCTTGGGATTTTCTCTCTCTCAAAATTAAAAATTAAAAACTCACACATTTAAGAAATATCTAAACGAAGTTCCTAATGTCACAGTTGCCACAGCTTCTTTTTGGTTTGTGTTGTTTATTTTTCCGTCACTGCCTGTTTTTTTTTCTCTAAATCAAACCTCCCTTCTTCCTATTCTGCCCCACTGCAGGGAGGGGGCGTCTTGGAGCTCTTGGTCCAGGCTCAGCATGAACCCAGGGCAAGCGCAAACCCAAGGCCCCGTCTGCATCATGCCCCAATCTATTTTACTGTCCTCCGATAAGAAGTCATCTTTATATGATGCTTTCTTCTTATTGATTGAATTTGCCTGCAGACTGTGATGGTTAATGGCAATGAAGATAGATTAATGCATAATAAGATCTCATTTGTTTGTCTCAACAAGCGGGCTGATTTTTGTACCTCCTGGCCAAGGCACCAGGAGAACTGCTAAGTTGTTGACTCCTGGGTCGCCTGAAGCAGTGCTTCTCAGGCTGGAACGTATCTGTGAATCACCTAGGGATCTTGTTAAAATGCACGCTCTGATTCCTTAGGTCTGGGTGGAACCCAAAATTCTGATGTTCTAACAAGCTCCCAGGTGATGCAACCTGCTGCTGACCTCCCGCCACACTGAGAGCAAGGGAAACAGCCCTGTTTTTCTCTTTTTCCCCCAGTTCCCCTGTGTCTAAGAAGGAGCGTCACAAAACTGTCTTCCTTTCCATATTTAACACATCAAAAATAACAGGCCGAGAACACTAGCGCACGTGAGGCACTGTGCTAAGTGCTTTCTGTGCACTCTGAGATACCACCATTCACATTTTGCAGCTGAGGAAACTCAAACTTGGGGATGGTAAGCAACACTCCCAAATGTGGAGCCGCTAGGCAGAGGATGGGATTCAAGCCTGGGGTGCCTGGCCCGAGAGCCCAGGGTCTGCTCCCAGCATCAGAAAAGGAGCTATCTGCAGACGCCCACAGCTATTTCTCTGCTTACTGAGGTCCAGCATGCACGGCTCTTTAACATACAGAAGGGTCTCTTTTGTTTTTTAAGTTTATTTATTTTTGAGAGAGACAGGGACAGCATAAGCAGGGGAGGAACAGAGAGAGAGAGAGAGAGAGAGAGAGAGAGAGAGAGAGAGAGAATCCCAAACAGGCTCCCTGCCATCAGCACAGAGCCCGACATGGGGCTTGAACTCACGAACCCATGGGTCGAAACCAAGACTCGGATGTTTAACCGACTGAGCCACCCAGGCACCTCGGGTCTCTTTTTTGTTTATTTATTTTGAGAGAGAGAGAGAGAGAGAGAGGGAGGGTGAGTGTGCATGCGAGAATGAGCGGGGGAGGGGCAGAGAGGGAGAGAGATCCCACTGCCCCCCTACCTGCTCCCACCCCGACGTCAGACTCACAAACCGTGAGATCATGACCCGAGCGAAAATCACTAGTAGGACACACAGCAGACTGAGCCACCCAGGCACCCCCAGAAGAAGGGTCTCTTGATTGGAAACCCAGCTTTACTATAGTATTTCCAGATTCCCGACTTCCAGGACTGCCAAAGCTCTTTGTTAAGTACTTGTCTGCATTCTCCTCTTTCCCTGCTCTTAGCCCCGAGCAGCGGGCTTTCCAGCCTACCTCTCTCACATTCATGAGTAGCACCAAGCAGCAGCAGGACAGAATAGATACATGAGAATCAAGCTTAAGGAAAAAAAAAAAAAAAACAACCCTGATCCACTTTGGCATGTTCAGGGCCTTTTGGAGAAAAGCACATCTGTGTGAGTTGAGAAGCTTATATTTTCATATCCAAATCTCACTGGCACTCAGCCTGTGGCATCTGCTTTCTAGCCTCAGAAATTTGAGCTAGCGGCCGTGAATTTCATGATCCTGCCAGACGACTGGTAAGCCCTTTCTGATCAAGGGCCTGTGCTCTCCTCTGCTTGAGAAACACTGAGGTCCAACCATAGGTCAGCCCTCTGATTACCATGGATCCTGTGCCGGGATCATCCCAAACCGCCCACCCCAGATTATTAAACAGCCCATACCGGGTCATTTGTCAGCCTAAGCTCACGGGCATCTTCCTTCCCAGCACCTACCTCGTCATCTGGATGCTCCCAAACTGGAACCTACCCCCAGTGTTAAAGACAGTTTATGCATCTTCAAAAGTACAGACTCTGAACTGCCTGGGCAGTCCATCAATGCTGTAAGCTAGCCTTCTCCAAAACAAACCACAGATGTGTCTCATTCCAGTGTATTTACATGGGAAGCAAGTACTTTTCGGCGGAGTTATGCCACAATTGGCCATCAGTTGACTGCTTATAATGTTGTGTATTCTATAAGGGAGGCTTGAATCTGAAGCAGTGTTGCAATCAGAAAGCATAGGATATTTATTCACTCAGCAAACTCTACTGAGCAACTTCCTAAGTGCCAGGCGCGTGCTAGGTGCTAGGCTTACACAGGCGAACACAATTCAAACCATGCTCTCAAGATGCTTCTGGAGCAGGGAGACAGAGAAACAAATACACTAAGGTACAGAGCACTCGATGCAATGTTGAGGTAGGCACAAGGCCTACCCACGGAAGTTGAACCTACCCCAGGCTCTGGCTCAAGAAGAATTTATCAAGGGACCTGGCGGCCATGCCAAAGCATCCCCACTGGAAGCCATAGAACACCGTAGCTACAGGCAGTTGGAGTTCACCCATCAGGGCCAGCTAGTACAGTTGTACAGGTTGTGCATGGCACAATTCGAAGGGTACATTTGCTAGTCTGAATATTGAACTGTGCAGAGTCCAACCTGCAGGAGGATACATGAGCATCCCTCTCATTTAACCTGAAGACCAGAAAGACACATTGCCATATCCCACACCTCGGGGAGGGCTAGCACTATACCCACTCTGCCCAACTGCTTGTGGCTAACTTGCTTCACAACTGACGCTTTGGGGCCCAAACACTACTACCCCAAATCTAAATCCAGACTCCAAAGAAACCTCATTTCCTCTTCATATCCTAATTTTATCCAGTATTATGGGGAATGGAGGAAGCCACCCTGGGAGCCCTGCGTGTGCCCACACATGGGTTTTCTCTGGTTGGTCCCAACCTCCCAACCCTCAGCTGCTTGCAAGAGCCGTTTTGCCCATGCGGCCCGCCCCGCTGTACCACCGCCAGCTGTTCAGAGCTGTTGTAAATGACGTTCTCTGTTCCTTGGTTTGATTCTCGGCTTCTGCTTACCTGAAACCTTCCCTTATTTTTTCCTCTCCTGACCCCAGGTGTCATTTCGATACCACTGTCGATTGTACAACGAATGGCGTCGGACCAATCAGAGAGTGATTCTCCTCATTCCAAAGTCTGTCAGCGTACCTTCTAACCAGCAGTCCCTGCTGGGCCCCCATTCTGTCAAGAGGAACTCTAAGGAGACCATTGTTTGAGGCTTGTGTGGTTGGTCGGTTGGCTCGTTGTTTGGGGTTTTGGAAGTCTCCGCACGGGGGCCATGCACTGAGCCACTCCCGAACCCCTCCTTAAGCCATGGGTCTCAGAACACCCTGAGCCTTGTGAGCACATCGCCCCAGCAACGGACTCGGCCGGAAGAGAGCAGATGCTGTTTGACTTCAAATCATGGATGCTGCAATCACGTGATACTTGCTCAGCTGCCAAACATGCTTATTTAGCAGATACTATGTGGGATTTTCTGAACACCTCTTTAACATATGAGGAAGGTTGTCCTGCTAAAGATGCAATTCAATGCTTCCTTTTTTATTACTATTTCAAATATATATATATATATATATATAAGTATATATATTTAAGTCAGATGATAATTACAGTCGAAAAAGCCAACGTTACAACTGGTTTCTTGGTTTGGATGAGTTTGGTTTGGGTTAGTTTATGCGTTTCCCAGTTTCTACTGGAGATTCTTTGGGGGTAATTTGATAACTTGAGTGGTCTTTTTCATTGCCTTCTCTCTCACTCAAGGGGACAGCGTAATGGCTACAGAACAAGGCCTATTTGGAGGATGTTTTGTACTAAACTTCATTTATTCCGTTTTTAAAGGGGAAAAAAGGTGTGGCAACTCTCCCTACAGTGAACTGTTTATTTAAATTTCATTAAGGAGGGAAAGACAATTACGGCGAGAAGCAGGCTCCTTTCGAATTGTTTGATACTGCCAGCTGATAAAAGCTATTTTCTAATAATAAATATCCAGTGTGTGAAAGACAAACCCCGCTGATTGCAACATTCTTTTTTTTAATTATAAAACCTGTGAAGTTTCCCCAAAGTAGGTTTTAAAAAGAAAAGAAAAAAAAAAAAAGACAAGCAAAAAGGTTGGTGTTCTTACTCCCATCTCGTTTAGTGCATGTCTTAATTCTGCCTTCACAAGGAACTGGTGGATCATTAGACATTTCTAGGAACCCTGGACCTGTTTTGCATATCAATTAGCATTCCCATTGCTCTATTGAATTTCTAGCTTGACAGGTAGATGTGGCAAAAAACCTGTCCTAGCAGCCTATGGCCCCTTTGTCTGATTTTTTTTAAAAACGCATCCCACACAGTGCCTTCCCCCAACCATGAGCCAATTCAGTCACAGGCTGAAACAGACCTTTGCTAAGGACTTCCTGTCCCTGTTTTATCCACCACTGTGTAAAGGCTCTAAACTGCACCCTGCATTTGTAGCCACTGAAACCACGGGGCACATATGTCGTCTGAGGAAAGCCCTTGCTGGCGCTGGCTCCCCCATCCGCCTGCCTGCCGCCTACCCACACGCCCAGGAGGAGAAGGCGGAGCCCAGCGTTGGGGAATGCTTAAAGTATGGATTTCTAGAACATGACCCACATTCTGAATATCGCTCCAGCTTCTGCCTTATGCTCCCCAAGTGGGAGAGCGGAAAAGTGCAAAGGAACAGGCGGCCAGGAGGGGAACGATTTTTGTGTGCAGATCGATCAAGCGGATGCAGGTGTCACCTTTGTCTGCCGAGCACCCCCCCTCCCGTTCACAGACTGCTCCCCGAGCCGCCTGGGGAGGGAAACAGCTGTACCGCTCTCCGCTGCAAAACTCAGATGTGCTTTATGGCTGATGACAATAGATTTCCTCCCCACCACGCTCCCCTTCGACACTCCGTTCCAGTAATCTACGCCTCAGCCCTTCTGTTTGTTCGGCCCTGCTCACCCCTCCAGGCTGTCATTAGCTGCACCGCCATCAACCGTTTCTTAATTGACCTTTTTAAAATGCTGGACACCACTGGCTGCATGCAGCTGTCACACATTAAATTTCCAGAGCCAAGAGTCCAACTTGGTAGCTTGTGAACTACAGCCCTGTAATAGATTGGATAAATAACATCCACCCAGCCCTGGTCCCTGAGCTGTCAGGTTAACCAGCGACACCTCTCAGTTGAATGGCACAAGCAGTCATGAGAGGACCAGCCCCTTTCTCCTCCCGGCTCCTTCCGTGAATTAAGCAAGTGAGAGACTCCTGGGATCATTTCCGGTTGAGGTTGGCTGCAGGGAGTCCCTGCCATCTTGGTTCATGAGATGAGATACATTGACTCAAAATATCAAAGGCAGACAGGTGCCCAGCAGTTCGCTGAGGACCCTGCACTGGGAAGGTTGGCACATTGGTACTGGGTCTGTGCTACACGTCTTTCCCCCATACTTGCATCCCCACCCGGGTAAATAAAGCCGAGTCCAAATGCAAGGAGTAGATTGCTTGCAGGGTGGTGGGCAGGACACTCCTGGGAGCCCAGAGTAGCATCAGTGGCTCACTTCCTGGGCCAGCAGCTTGGGTCCTCCTCAGGAGAGAGACCCTGAGCTCTAGCAGCCCAGCACCCATCTGAGATCCTCAAAGTTCTTGATCCACTCTTGGCCCTTTATGACATCATTCAAGGTTAGAGAGCATAAGGAACTGCAGCACGTGTACAAGGCACCAGCCAAGAGGCCAGGGACAGGTGGGGACTGCCGTCCAGGCTCTGTGTCTGTCACCAAGCCAAGTTGCACCTGCCTGGAAGAAGAGGTGCAGAGGTGCTGCACTGGTCACTGCCAGCCTTGACCTCTGGCTTTGATTCTTTCTTTTTGAAAAGTCAAGAATGAAGCAGGGGGAAGAATGAGGAGGGGCAAGTAAAGGATCCTGGGGATTCACAGCTTCCCTTCCTTCAACTTCTTCAACAGCCCTCTCTTCTCCCTCTTTGCTGTACCCTGTCCTAACCATATGTCTTAAGGATATAGGGTAGAGACAAATGTGTGTCACAGTGAAGCCAGAGGGGAAAGGGGCAGCTGAGACAAATCCAGTGCATTCTTGCCTGCCCCAGGTGTGTGTGTGTGTGTGTGTGTGTGTGTGTGTGTGTGTGTGTGTGTACATGCTTCTGCATGTTCACATCTGGGGAATACAGAGCACACGGAAGATTCACACAAATTCTACAGCTCAGACTACTGAGCAGAAGCTCAGACGAGCTAGAAAATCCAATGGAGGGAAAAAATAAATGACATGACTTAGAAGTTACTTGTATTTGTCTTCCGTGGCCTGGTCTCCCTTTCCTGTGCCACAGTGCCATGGACTATCACTTACAGCTGGACTGAAGCCACAGTTACTTCATCTTTAGTGAAAGTGACTCATCTGAGGGCGTAGAGGAGCCACGGAGAAAAGGAAAGAGAAAAAGCAGCCTGCTGACCTGCACTTGGGCCACTGGCCAGCTGGAGGCTCCACTTTCATCCCAGGCAAACACTTCGTCTTCAGTCTCTCTCACCAGGGAGAATCCCAAGGCAGAAAGACTCTGAGGACAAAAGATACCTGGGAAAGGAAATTGACACATTCTTCCTTTCCTCCTTAATTTATAATGTTCCCAGAAGCTACCCGAAGTCAGCCACACAGCTCTAAGACCTAAAGCTGGATGAGAGATGCAGGTGGTGATTCCGAAGCCATGAATGGGACAGGAGGTAGACTTGTGGGTAAGTACAGAGTTCAGGATTATTTCTGGACCAGATGTCGGGACATGGATGCACCTGGCTGGACGCCATCCCTCCTGGCCAAGCACGTGGAGGGTCTATGGTCTGGCAGGCTGCCGTGAGAGACCTGGGACTATGGAGGCTGGAGTCACAAGAAATGTGTACTCCAAGGCCTTGCTTGGGCAAATGCATGCTCTCTGCAAAATGGGTCAGTTCT
This sequence comes from Prionailurus viverrinus, assembly GCF_022837055.1. Classification (NCBI taxonomy): domain Eukaryota; kingdom Metazoa; phylum Chordata; class Mammalia; order Carnivora; family Felidae; genus Prionailurus; species Prionailurus viverrinus. Next base: position 105,007,862 of record NC_062561.1, on the reverse strand, counting down.
GCAAAAATGCACCGGCCGGTATATTCTACCGGCATCTAGTGCCTGGGATTTGGAGTTCTCAGTGTCGAGGGATTGGCTCTTTTCCCTTGTTGATTAGTTGTTGTGGGGTGATTCCAACTCTCTGCTTCCCAGGTCAATAGAGTGGGAGAGAACCAGCCATGAGTCAGGCAACCTAGCATTGAGCCTGGCTCTACTGTGTCCCTGCTACTGACTGAACAAGTGACCCCACCTACCTGCGCCTCAGTTTTTTGCCTCTGTAACATGGGGGCAATACCTACCTCAGACAATCCTTGTGAGATTGGTAGGGCTTAGCTCCCAATAGTTGATGAATGAATGGCAATACCCCTTCTGCCCCCTTCAGTCCACTCACTGTGGCTGATGTGTGGGTTATTCTGCCCTAGCTTGGGTTTTGCCAAACGACTTTAATAAATGATTTGAAGGACCATAAACAAATAGTTTAAAAATCCTTTTCAAAAAGAAGAGGGATTGCTTTTAAATGATCAAGAGATATTTACTGAGCACACTGTGCCTGGAATAAAAACTAAGAGACCCTTCTGGAGGCTGAAATTACTGACTTGATTGAGATCTTTGAATCATGTGTAGATTTCAGTTACCCTTGCATTTCCTGACACTGGAGACTATGGCTAATTGAGAATTCATCACAGATGAAAAAAAAAATTTTTTTTTTGCTAGTTCTGGATCTAGTGCTACAGAGGAAAACAAATATAGTCTATCAGTTGTCTGTGTTCCCAGAAATGAGGAACTCATGAGTCACTGAGCTCATACATCTAGTGCCTTCGCAGAGACTCTGAATTCTGTGCACAAAGACAACACCAGATCAGCTTCGGAGCCCTGCTTCTTTTGAGAAACTCCTTTTCAGACACACTTTTCACCTACACCATCCACAGTTACCGTATTAAGGAAATGAATACATGAACCCTATCCAACGTTTTATTTTATCATATTTGTGAAGGCCAGATGCAAAGACCTGAGTTAATCATACATTTAGTCCCTGACAAGTTCTGTCACCATCAGCCTAGACGGGACCTTCTTCTGTTTTATTCTACAAGTATGTACCTAGAGCCAAACTCTTTGTGCCTAACAAACCACACCAAAATTCAGCGCTCTAAGACCACTATTTCATTGCATTTCACCATTCCATGGGTTGGCTAGGGCTCAGCCAGGCGGTCTGTGGGCGGCGCCCCTTCTGGTTGCACTTGGATGTCTCAGTCAGATGGTCCAGGTGCTCCTTCCATGTGTGGCCTTGCCTCTTCACCTGGCATCTCACCTTCAAAGGCCCCTCTCTTTCCATGGCAGCTCAGGGCTCTAAGAGGGAAGAAGCTTCTGTCCTGCATAAGGCCTGGGCTTGGAAGTCCCGGAGCTGTCCCCTCCCTTGAATTCTACCGGTCAAAGCAGTGACAAGCCCTGCCTGCTGACAGGAGGGACAGAATCATTTGGGGCTGTCTTTGCATCTTTGCACATCCGCTACCAGACCCTTAGAACAGAGGCAGAAGCTTAACCTGGGAATTTAGTTACTTGCCCAAGGTAACAGAGCTAGTAAGAGGCAGAGCTGGGATTCAGACCCAGACTCTGGAGTCCATGCTGCCAACCACTATGCCTTGATGCCTCTCAGCTTCTATTTTATGGTGGTTTCCCTTTCATTCCTGGTCTCCACTCTCATCTCTTCCCTTCCTTAGGCATCCAGTCAACAGAATATGCATAGAACTTTGTAAAGCATACTGTGTTTTGCTAGATGTCTTAATTTACAAAAAAGGTGATTATGCTATAAATCTCATTCTTTACCCAACCCACTCCCCACTTAATACTATGTTCTTAAGATCTGTGTTGCTTCATGTGTGCCTAGGTCACTGTTTCTAATGGTGGCTTGGGATTCCATTTCATGTTTCTATTCCCTTCGGGCTACCACCAACTCCCTGACCCAGCCAACAGGGCCCTGAAACAGACACCCGGGTAGTCATCTCCTTCCAGTCCTGTTGGAAGATTCCTCTGGACTGGTATGCATGCATGGGAATGCCAGGTTCTAGGACACTGACATGGTTAATTTCACTATGTTTGAATTGTTCTCCAGAAGGAATACACCACTTAAGACACTACCCTGCTGGGGCGCCTGGGTGGCGCAGTCGGTTAAGCGTCCGACTTCAGCCAGGTCACGATCTCCCGGTCCGGGAGTTCGAGCCCCGCATCAGGCTCTGGGCTGATGGCTCAGAACCTGGAGCCAGTTTCCGATTCTGTGTCTCCCTCTCTCTCTGCCCCTCCCCCGTTCATGCTCTGTCTCTCTCTGTCCCAAAAAATAAATAAACGTTGAAAAAAAAAAAAAAAAGACACTACCCTGTAGCAGCTGAGTTTTGCAATTTCTCCGCTAGCTAGTCTTTACTTTGGGGCCAATCTGACCATACAAACCTGTGTCTCATTGCTTGTATATGTGCAAATGCACACTTTTACTTTTTCCTACCGGGTTGGTGATCTTCCCCTTTATATTTTCCCTAGTCAGTTCAATGTGCTTCCATTTGTCATTTGTTCAACTCTCTCTTAACTTCGCCTGTGTTATATATACTTTGTTAAACAGAAATCCTTAACTTGGACATAGCCAGATCTGGTTGTCATCAGGCACTCTGTACTATGAGTGGTCTTACTGAAATTTAAATGTCTTTTTTTTTTTTAAATTTTATATAGAGAGAGATCATGAGTTGGGGACAGGGGCAGAGGAAGAGAGAGAGAATCTCAAGCAGGCTCCACACTCAGCACAGAGCCTGATGGAGGGCTCAATTCCATGACCCTGGGATCATGACCTGAGCCTAAATCAAGAGTCAGAAGCTCAACCGACTGAGTCACCCAGGTGCCTCAACAAGTCCTTTTTCGTTATAAAATCACAAAGACAGTTTCCCAGATTTTCTGCCTTTATGGTTTCATGTATCACCCTTAGGCTTCTGAACTATCTGGAGTTTACCCCTGTGCAGGATATGAGACAGGGATCCAGCTTTATCTCCCTAAGTTCCCCTCGCCTTCCACAAAACAATCTCCCCTTTTGTCATTCACTTGTGGTGTCACCTGTGTCATATACCCAGTTCCATGTAGACATGGGTCTGTTTATGCAGTCTCAATCTGTGACTTTTGTCTACTGCTGTGGCCCTGCATTACCTCGCTGTTTTTCTCCCTATGGCTTCATCCTGAGCCTCGGCATCTAGTGGAATGAGCAACCCTATCCCCTGCCAATTTCGCTCTACTTTTTTTTTTTTTCAGAACTGACTCGGTTATTTATAGACAAGCTTTTAATTCTTGTGCATAAATTTTAGAACAGTTTTGTTAACTCGTTTAAAAGGTCCTGATGGAATTTTGATTGGAATTGTAGTGAACTTATACATTAATTTCATGAAAATTGCCCTCTTTGCAATTTTTAGCAATCCCATATGATGAAAATAGCATAACACCACTTATTTAAGTGTTCTCGGTGTCCTGAAACAGAGTTGTAATCATTGTCAGTAAAATTCTTGTGTCCTTTGCTAGTTTCATTCTTAAACACCTTTAGTCATATTGCTACTGTAAATGGTACCTTTTCTTTTTTTTTAATTTTGTAATGTTTTTATTTATTTTTGAGAGAGAGAGACAGAGTGCGAGCAGCAGAGGGGCAGATAGAGAGGGAGACACAGCATCTGAAGCAGGTTCCAGGCTCTGAGCTGTCAGCACAGAGCCTGACGCAGGGCTTGATCTCACGAACCGTGAGACCATGACCTGAGCCAAAGTTGGACACTTAACTGACGGAGCCACCCAGGCACAGTATCTTATTTCTATTTTGTATCTTATTTTCCTATTTTCTATTCTCTTTTCTTGTTGGCTAGTATTATCCTGTACTAGCATCTTGGCTGAACCTGCTGTTAGTTCTTGAAGGTTGCTGATTCCCTTCTAAGCCTGCTATTCCCTGGCCGGGTGCAGTGGCCAGGTCCTCTCGGACCCTTCCATGGCAGTCATGATAGCAGGCACAGTGGCTGGATTCCAAGTCTTAATGAGGGGTCAGAGTTTCTCCACCAAAGATACTTGCTATATGTTTTTCTTCTATCATTTTGTTGAGTTTCTGTTTCCTTTCTATTTCTAGTATTTTGTGAATTTTTACATCATTATTTTAAATACCACACTGAACTAGTAATAATAACTACGCCTGACTAGTAATAATAACTACTTTAGTAGAAAGTCAGTAATCTAAGGTAGAAAAGGATTACTACCTTAATCCAAGTAGTAAGACTTGCTACTGTTAAGCCATCCTTTTGATCTTGGATCAATCTTACTTAAGATTTTGTACATCCCTGGGGCACCTGGGTGGCTCTGTCCATTAAGCATCTGACTCTTGGTTTTGGCTCAGGTCATGATATCGTGGCTCATGAGTTCAAGGCCGGCATTGGGTTCTGTACTGGCAGTGTGGAGTCTGCTTGAGATTCTCTCTCCCCTCTCTCTCTATCCCTTCCCCTCTCTCTCTCTCTTTCTCTCCCTCTCTCTCAAAAATAAATAAATGAACACTAAAAAAAGATTTTGTGTATCCCTCTCTCTATATATTGAAAATCAAGAGTTCACACTAATGGCACCAATTCAAACCAGTGCCATAAAGTTCAATCATGTTTATATTTGCCATATTTATAGCTTCTTCAGCTACCAGGAGAAAGCTGGCTTTCATTGCCCTTAATTTATTTACCTATATAATTAGTGTCTCTGTAGGTAACCACTTTCTCACCTCCACAGACATCCCCTCCCCTGTGGAGACATCCCCTTCACCTTTCTCTAGCTCTGACATCCCATACCGGGTTACCCCTCTCGGGGGAAACTCACTTCATCCCAGTCAGATTCTGGTGCAGCCAGTGGCTGGTCCTCACCTTCACTCATTTGCTTCCAATTTCCTTCTTCATTCAGTGTTTTATTTCCATCTTCTTTTTTATTCTTTTGTCCAGCCAATCTGAATTAATGGTGCATTTCATTCATCTTGAAAAAAATAAGCTTAGAATTTTCTTGCTATTCTCTTTCTCTCATCCTCTTTGCCTTCTGCTTTATTGATTTTAGCCTTATCTTTATTATGGCCTTCCTTTTTGTTTTGTGTGTGTGTGTGTGTGTGTGTGTGTGTGTGTGTGTGTGTAATTCCCTCTCGTTTCCATCTTTTTGTTGTCTTTGTTCTTAGATAGATTATTTAAAGTTATAAATTTTCCTCTAGGTACTACTTTATCTCCTACAATTTTTGGAAATTTTCAATGTTTCAATTTTAGTTCTAGGTATTTTTTTTATTTCTCTTATGTTCCTTGTCTTTATCCCCAGAGTCATTTAGTGGGGAGATTTTTCTCTTTCAGCAAATAAGCATGGGGTGGGTAGTGTTCTTTTGTTTTGTATTTCAGTTATTTTTACACTATGGTCTAAGAACGATGATTTCAGTAATGTTGATTCTTGGTAATTGTGGCATTTATTTGTGGCTTGATACATGGTTGATTTTTTGCAAATGTATATACATATATGTACATATAAATAAACAAGCTACAGTGTATTAATTATTTACATCTTCCAACTTTGCTTTTTTTCATGCTTGATCTGTCAGTTTCTGAGGGGGACATATAAAATTTCATTACAACTGTTGATTTATTTACTTCTTTTAATCCTGTTGGTAGCTGCTTTATGTATTTGTGGCAATATTTACAGGTTTATCTTTGCCATTACATCTTTTTAATGGATTTTTCCTTACCAAATTATAATATTCCTATATTGTGTTTGTCCATCTTGATGTTTTAAAATTCTCTTTTGTCTGAATTTGTATTAAACATTTCTTCGTTCTTTTATGCCTCCTGTAGATAGCATGCTGCTAATTTTTTTTTATCTGAAAATCTCTTACCTTTGAATTGGTGAGTTTCTCTATTTAAATTTACATTAAACAGATATATTGGGTCAGAATTCTACCATCTTATTTCATCTCTCATTATTTTTTCCTGTGTTCCCATACTTTCCTGAGCATCAACAACCTTGGCTACTGACATGTGCCCACAACGAGGGCAGCTAAATCCCGGTGGGCCAGCGGAAGAGGAGGGAGATGCTCCGTGCTGCCATTTGGACTCAACGACTGTCCACATGCCACACCTCAGCAAGTGACTGCATCCCTCAGGGAACATCCCCATACCTCTTTCCTGATCACCATTTCCTGATGCCTGGATTTTCACCATTTTTCCCTGCCCTGGATTGCAACCAACTTGCCTTTCGAGAACAGAAGTGGGAAACTCCATTCAGCTGACAAAACAGCCTATACAGAAGTTATCAGCACCTACCCCAGCATGGATGCAATACAGCCCTAATGTACCCCAATGACCTGGTGGCACCACACTGGCACTGCTCTTTTCTTTCTGGGATATGATAAAGCAGGCCTTGATCCATCCTAAAGTGCTATATAGGACAGAGAAAGGGACACAGCATCCCCCCCATAGTTGTCTCCCAGCTATGTCAATGAGCCCTTCCACATCCACACCTGTTGTAGCCCAAGTGTTTCTAGGTTTTTATATCCTTTTCTCAGATTCACCACCCATCCTCTTACTTCTTCAGCACTTCCAGGGTGGAGTGGGGGGAGGAGGGGAAAGAAGCCAACAATCAGGGTAAGACTGCCCTACTTTCTACCATCAGCACTTCTGGAGGTGCTGTGGAGACAGGGCCTGGAAGGAGCCCCCCAGCCTTGGCTCTGGTGCCTCAACTCCAGTCAACTACTTGATGTCTGCTCTGTATAGTGGGGATCTGGGCTAGATTTCACTGGAAAGAAGAACAACAATGTTGAAATTAGGTCCTTTCTTGTTCTAAAACTCTGGGCAACCTCATCTGGCTCCCTGGCTCCTGGGGACCCTGAGTTTGCAAAGGGCAGGAAAGGATGGGGCCACGTGGGCCTGTCCTGTATGAAGATGACTAACCATGCGCTACCCACTCCTCCTCCCTGTTCACAAGAGGAGGCAGCTGTGACTTTCAACCCAGCTGCAAATAAGAAACACTTAGCAGACATAAGAAGTGTGTTTTATTCTCAGACAAGGTTTAAAGGCTGCTGACGTTAGGATTTTTTTTTTAAGTCAATCTTGAGATTTGTGGGAGAAAATGTCTGGGAGATGCTGTGAGGGCACCTCTGCAGGGCACTCCTCACAGCCCAGGTGGTGCCATGGAGGCATGAGGATGCCCCGGTGATGGGCAAGGGGCACTACTTTTACAGTGTAACAACTAGAACTATGTTTTCTTGCCCTTTAAACAGAATGGAACAGTCTACAAGTTCAGACTGGCTTTTGGGAAATTTGCAATTAACTTTGCTATCATATGAAAATCCATTTGGAGTTCAAAAATGTCACTGGGTTTTCTCCATCACTTACCTTCCTTTCACTCCCCTTGCCTAACAAATGCAGGTCCGGCTCTATTTGATGCCTCTGGTTCAGTAGCTGAGGGTGCCAGGCAGCTTGGTGAGGTTCACAGGACATCACTCAGAGCTCACCCTCTTCAGGGCCTCTCAGCAGCTAAGGGCTCCTGGTGAGCTTGGCCCCAGACCATGGAGACAGATTAAGCAGAGTCCATGGTAAGCGGTCTCAGACTCTGTCATAAGGATCAACCTATTCTCCATCTATTCTGCAGTCCATCTGAAGGCACGGGACTCTTTGTAGGCAACATCTTATGACAAAATTAGTGGCCCTGAGTTAGGGGTCTGTGCATGAGGAGACACTCCCCCACCCCCAAGGCATGCACCATTCTGGAAGCAGCGGGGGGGGGGGGGTCCTACCAGAGTAACCTCAGGAATCCTGCAGAACCCGCTCCAAGTCCTCAGCCTGAGACTCCACTTTCAGAAGCCTGTGCCAGCTACTAGGGGCAAAGGGAAGATTTCCACACTGGTGATAAGTCTCCTTGATGCCAGATAGGAAGGATGAGGAATGAGACTCAGGCAAGATCAGCCAGGATCAAGGAACTCTCAAGCACACACTATTTGAGAGGAAACAGATGGGATGTATTCTGTTTCATGCACCTGGTAAAAATACTGTGGCAGGTGATCACATCCACGTGCAAGACATGAATCCCTCCATGTACACCTGCATCTCTTACAGATTTGTCAACACTTACACAAGGTCTTCAAAAACTGGGCAGCCCTGCTTATGGTTGCTACATACCATTGTCCTACTAAAAGGAAGAAGATCTCCTTGGAGAAAGGTCTGACTCTAAGTCAGGAAAGAAAATGTGTTAGAGGAATCTGAAACACCTTGTCATACCAGAAAGCAAAGAAAACTACAGTGGTTGTATCCAGCGGACACAGGATACAACTTAAACAAGCTCCCACCAACCTAAGATGGAACTATACGGGCATCAAAAAGGAATGACTTGGGGCACCTGGGTGCCTCAGTGGGTTAAGTATCCAACTCTTGGTTTCAGTTCAGGTCATGATCTCACGGTTCATGGGATCGAGCCCCATGCTGAGAGGGCAGAGCCTGCTTGGAATTCTCTCTCTCCCTCTCTCTCTACCCCTTCCCTGCCTGTACTCTCTCTCAAAATAAATAAACATTTTGTTTTAAAAGGAACAACTCATGAATTGTTACACATATTCTCTGGTAAAATTCATGAGTTTACAATGATACTTAAAATAAAAAAGCTCCCAAGTCACCTCTAGAGCACGCTAAAGAACCAAATCATTGTGCTGATAAGTGCTTTTTAAAAACTACTTTGTGTATTCTGTACCTTGGGGTATAATTGATGAATTACAGTTCTTTAGAGAAGACTTTCACCAAACAAATGTAGAAATAATGACAGAATCTAAATGAAATAATCAATCTGTCTAATGATCATTAACAGATGCTGAAACCACTGGCCGATAGGGAACTTTATAATGAAAAGGATCAGAGCCTCCACAAAACCCACAAATCAATCTTAATATCACAGAAAAGCAAAAGGCTGACATGACATACCTTCTGACATGATGCAATGGGAAGTACAGAAACACCCATGAGATATTCTTGTGAAACAACAGAACTTGAAAATGATCAAGCACTGTTATCTAACTGCTGGTTTACAGGAACGAGAGGGGCAAAAACATTGTCAGATTGCACCAGTCACAGGGTTTCTCAACAGCAGCGCTACTGACACTGTGAGCTGGATGTTTCATTTGGAAGACTTACAACATCTATCAAAAAACATAACATGTGGACTGGGTTTGGATCCTGATTCAGAAAACCAAAGGCAAAGAAAACATCATGAGACAGGGAAGTTTGAACACTACATATGTGATCATATTAAGAAATAATTTGGGGCGTCTGGATGGCTCAGTCGGTTGAGTCTGGCTTCAACTCAGGCCATGATCTCACAGTTTGCGAGTTCAAGCCCTGCACTGGTCTCTGTGCTGACAGCTCAGAGCCTGGAGCCTGCTTCACGTTCTGTGTCTCCTGCTCTCTCTCTCTGCCCCTCCCCGGCTCATACTCTGTCTGTCTCTAAAATAAATAAACATTAAAAAATATTTTAAGAAATAAAAAGAAATAATTTGTGGGGAGGGGGCCAAGATGGTGGAGGAGCATGGAAGTGATTTTTGCCTCTCTCTTCCCTGAAATGCAGCCAGAACAACACTAAACCATCTTGCACACCTAGAAAACTGATTTGAGGATTAACACAACAATCTGCGCAACTTGAACCACAGAATTTGGCAGTCATGTGGTGTGGAGAGTTGAACTGGGGGAGAGAAGCTGCAGAGGGCAGGGAGCTGTTTTTGCTTGTGGAGAGAGGATGGAGAAAAGCCCCCCCCCATGAAAAGAGAAAAGGCAAGAGTGGAAACAGCTGCATGGGAAAGAAGATAAAAGGGAGAAAGGAGAAAGCAAAGGATTTAAATTCCATTAAGACTCTAAAAACAGGGGGAGCAAAGAATCTGAAACTCCACAGCTCAATATCTGGCAGTGCTCTGGTGGGAAGGGTGAATCCCCAGGAACAGAGAGCGAGGTCTGAGGGGTCTTATGGCCATATGGGGAGTGGCAGTTCCCCTGCTGGGAGGACATATGATAGAGGCTGTGAGACCTCCTACAGGCAAGGGACCCAGCAGATCTTGGAAATCAGCCACATTTTCTGGTGTCAGAAGAGGGTCATTGGGGTGAAGCCTGGTGCAAGATGTGTGATGTGGTTTCCCGTAGCCCCTGAAACACTGCTGCTACATGACCACATGAACTTTTTCTGGGGTGGGCTGGTGCCCAGGCACAGTCTCTGGACATCAGCAGCAGCACAGTTGCTTGAAGGTTCCTGGGGTTGGACCGGCACCCAGCCATTGCTCAGTGAGACCCTCCCCCAGAGGGTCTGAGGTGAAAGCTGCAGTCCCTCAGAAGTGAGGGGTTGAGAAACACAGCCGCATCTGAGATAAAACTCAGGAGGGAGGTGCTATCTGGCAGCCTGAAGGCTTGGTCACAGACAGTGTAGAAGTGGGGAGTGGATGGAAGCCAGAGACAAAGGAGGAGTGCCTGACTGCCTGTCAGGAGAGCACAGAGTTCTGAAACCAGAGACTGGGTAGCTGAGTGACACCATTTTCACCTGTGCATGTGCATACACGCCTACATGTGCCACAACAATCTACCCCAGTTAGCTAAGCAATGGCACCTAGTGGAGAATGGAGACTTTAAACTAAGCCAACTGTGCCAACCACGCTCTTGAGGAACACAACAAGTCTCTCCGCCTCCTTAGTTTACAGAGTAGACAGTACTTCATAATTTGACTTCTAGGGAAAACTGGATGTAATTTCAATCATATTTCATTCTGTTCGCTGGTCCATCTATTCTACTTTTTTTCTTTTTCTTTCCTTTTCTTATTCTTGAATACAGAAAGAGAAAAAATTATTTTTATCTTCTGTTTTTATATAAAAAAGATTTTTTCTTTAATTTTCTTCTATATTGTTTACTTTTTTGTAAATTTGTTAAATTCTAGGTTACTTTCATCATTTCATTTTACTGTATTCATTTTTTCAAATTTTGAAATGTTTTCCTTTTTTTTCTCCTTTTTTCTTTTCTCTATTCTATCAAACTTCTTTCAACAACCAGATCAAAACACACCAAGGATCTAACAACCTTTATTTGATTATTTTATGCTGTTCTTAATTTTTTAATTTCTATTTTTTTTTTACTTTATTAATTCCTTTTCTTCCTTCAAAATGGCAAATTGAAGGAATTCACCCCAAAAGAAAGAACAGGAAGAAATGACAACCATGGACTTAATCAACACAGATACAAGCAAGATGTCCAAACCAGAATTTAGATTCACAATAATAAGAAAACTAGCTGGGGTTGAAAATAGATTAGAATCCCTTTCTGTGGAGATAAAAGAAGTAAAAGCTAGTTGGGATGAAATCTAAAATGCTATAACTGAGCTGCAATCTCAAATGGATACCACAGCGGCAAAGATGGATGAAGCAGAGCAGTGAATCAGAGATACAGAGGACAAACTTATAAAGACTAATGCAGTAGAAAAACAGAGACAGACTAAGGTAAAAGAGCACGATATAAGAATTAGAGAACTCAGTGACTCATTAAAAAGGAATAACATCAGAATCATAGAGGTCACAGAAGATGAAGAGAGAGAAAAAGGGGTAGAAGGTTTATGTGAGCAAATCACAGTGGAAAACTTTCCTAACCTGGGGAAAGATACAGACATCAAAATCCAGGAAGCACAAAGAACTCACATTAGATTCAACAAAAACTGACCATCAACAAGGCATATCAGGGGCACCTGTGTGGCTGAGTCAGTTGAGAATCCAACTTTGACTCAGGTCATGATCTCGCGGTTCGTGAGTTCGAGCCCCACATCAATCTCTGTGCTGACAGCTCAGAGCCTGGAGCCTGCTTCAGATTCTGTGTCCCCCTCTCTCTCCACCCTACCCCTGCTTGTGCTCTGTCTCTCTTTCAAAAATGAATAAATATTTTTTAAAAAAATTAACAAGGCACATCACAGTCAAATTCACAAAATACTCAAGCAAGGAAAGAATCATGAAAGCAGGAAAAGAAAAAACATCCTCAGCCTACAAGATAAGACAGATTGGGCTCGCCAAAGACCTATCCACAGAAACATGGCAGGCTAGAAAGGAGTGACAGGATATATTCAATGTGCTGGATCAGAAAAATATGCCAAGAATTCTTCATCCAGGAAGACTGTCATTCACAATAGAAGGAGACATAAATAAAAAGTTTCCCAGACAAACAAAAACTAAAGGTGTTTGTGACCACACTATCCTTGAGGGCACATGGAACATTCTCCAGAACAGATCACATACTGGAACATAAATCAGCCCTCAACAAGTACAAAAAGATCATACCATGCATACCATGCATATTTTCAGACCACAACGCTATGAAACTCAAAATCAGCCACAAGAAAAACTTCGGAAAAAAAAAGTCTCCAAAGACTAAAGAACATCCTACTGAACAATAAATGGGCTAACCAAGAAGTTAAAGAGGAAATTAAAAAGTACATGGAAGCCAATGAAAATGATATCACCACAGCCCAAAACCTCTGGGACACAGCAAAGGCAGTCATAAGAGGAAAGTATCCAGGACTTCCTAAACAAGGAAGAAAGATCTCAGATTCACAACCTAATCTTACACCTTAAAGAACTGGAAAAAGAACAGCAAATAAACTCAAAACCAGTAGAAGACAGGAAATAATAAAGATTAGAGCAGAAATCAAGGATATTGAAACTAAACAAAACAGAAACAGTAGAACAGATCAATGAAACCAGGAGCTGGTTCTTTGAAAGAATTAACAAAATTGATAAACCCCTAGCCAGTTTGATCAAAAAGAAAAGGAAAGGACCCAAATAAATAAAATCAAGAATGAAAGAGGAGAGATCACAACCAACACAGCAGAAAAACCAACAATAATAAAAGAATATTGTGAGCGATTATACACCAATAAAATGGGCAATGGGGGTGCCTGGGTAGCTCAGTTCATTGAGCGTCCGACTTCAGCTCAGGTCATGATCTCACAGCTTGTGGGTTCAAGCCCCGCATCAGGCTCTGTGTTGACAGCTCAGAGCCTGGAGCCTCCTTTGGATTCTGTGTCTCCCTCTCTCTCTCTGCTCTTCCCCTGCTCATGCTCTGTCTCTCTCAAAAATAAATAAACATTAAAAAAAATTTTTAATGGGCAATCCAGAAGAAAGGAACAAATTCCTAGAAACATATGAACTACCAAAAGTGAAATAAGAAATAGAAAAGTTGAAAAGACCCATAGCCAGTAAAGAAATCGAATTAGTAATCAAAAATCTCCCAAAAAACAAGAGTCCAGGGCTTCATGGCTTTCCAGGGGAATTTTACCAAACATTTAAAGAAGAGTTACCACCTATTCTTTTGAAGCTGTTCCAAAAAATAGAAATGAAGAAAAACTTCCAAACTCGTTCTATGAAGACAGCATTACCTTGATTCCAAAACCAGACAAAGACCCCACTAAAAAGGAGAACTAGAGACCAGTTTCCCTAATGAACAAGGATGCAAAAATCCTCAACAAGATACTAGCCAAACAGATCCAATAATACATTAAAAGAATTATTCACCACAACCAAGTTTATACTTGGGATGCAGGGCACTGGTTCAATTTCCACAAAACAATCAATGTTATACATCACATAAATAAAAGAAAGGACAAGAACAACATGATCCTCTCAATAGATGCAGAGAAAGCATTTGACAAAATACAGCATCCTTTCTTGAAAAAAAAAAAGCCCAAGAAAGTAGGGGTAGAAGGATCATACCTCGAGATCATAAAAGCCATATATGAAAGACTCAGTGTTAATATCATCCTCAATGGGGAAAAACTAAGAGCTTTTCCCCTAAGAAACACAACAAGGATGTCCACTCTCACCACTATTATTCCACACAGTATTGGAAGTCTTAGCTTCAGCAGTCAGACAACACAAAGGAGTAAAAGGCATCCAAATCAGCAAGAAGAAAGTCAAACTTTCAGTCTTTGAAAATGACATGATACTCTATATGGAAAGCCCAAAAGATTCCACCAAAAAACCACTAGAGCTGATCCATGAATTCAGCAAAGTGGGAGGATATAAAATCAGTGCAAAGAAATTGGTTGCCTTCCTATACACAAATAAAGAAGCAACAGAAAGTGAAATCAAGGAATCAATCCCATTTACAATTGCACCAAAAACTATAAAATACCTAAGAATAAACCTAACCAAAGAGGTGAAAAATCTATACACGAAACTATAGAAAGCTTTACCAAAGAAATTGAGTAAGACACAAAAAAAATGGAAAAATATTCCATGCTCCTGGATTGAAGAACAAATATTGTTAAAATGTCAAAGCAATCTACATATTCAGTGCAATCCCTATCAAAATAACACCACCAATCTTCACAGAGCTAGAACAAACAATCCTAAAATGTGTATGGAACCAAAAAAGACCCCGAATAGCCAAAGCAATCCTGAAAAAGAAAAACAAAACTGGAGGCATCACACTCCTGGATTTGAAGCTGTATTACAAAGCTGTAATCACCAAGACAGTATGGTACTGGCACAAAAATAGACACATGGATCAGTGGAACAGAATAGAGAATCCAGAAATGGACCCACAAACGTATGGCCAACTAATCTCTGAGAAAGCAGGAAAGAGTATCCAATGGAATAAAGGCAGTCTCTTCAGCAAATGGTGTTAGGAAAACTGGACAGCGACATGCAGAAGAATGAACCTGGACCACTTTCTTACACCATACACAAAAAATAAACTCAAAACGGATGAAAGACCTAAACGTAAGACAGGAAGCCATCAAAATCCTCGAGGAGAAAGCAGGCAAAAACCTCTTTGACCTTGGTGGCAGCAACTTCTTACTCAACATGTCTCTGGAGGCAAGGGAAACAAAAGCAAAAATGAACTATTGGGACTTCAACAAAACAAAAAGCTTCTGCACAGTGAAGGAAACAAATCAGCAAAACTCAAAGGGAACTGACAGAATAGGAGAAGATATTTGAAAATGACATATCAGATAAAGTTAGTATCCAAAATCTATAAAGAACTTACCAAACTCAATACCCAAAAAACAAATAATCCAGTGAAGAAATGGGCAGAAGACATTAATAGGCACTTCTCCAAAGAAGACATCCAGATGGCCAACCGACACATGAAAAAATGCTCAACATCACTCATCATCAGGGAAATACAAATCAAATCCACAATGAGATACCATCTCACACCTGTCAGAATGGCTCACATCAACAACTTAAGCAACAGCAGATGTTGATGAGGATGCAGAGAAAGAGGATGTCTTCAGCACTGCTGGTGGGAATGCAAACTGGTGCAGCCACTCTGGAAAGCAGTATGGAGGTTCCTCAAAAAATTAAAAATAGAACTACCTGCGACCCAGCAATTGCACTACTAGGTATTTATCCAAGGGATACAGGTGTGCTGTTTCGAAGGGACACATGCACCCCCATGTTTATAGCAGCACTATCAACAATAGCCAAAGTATGGAAAGAGCCCAAATGTCCATCGATGGATGACTGGATAAAGAAGATGTGGTATATATACACAATAGAGTATCACTCAGCAATCAGAAAAATGAAATCTTGCCATTTGCAACTACGTGGATGGAACTGGAGGGTATTATGCTAAGTGAAATTAGTCAGCCAGAGAAAGACAAAAATCATATGACTTCGCTCATATGAGGACTTTAAGACACAGAACAGATGAACATAAGGGAAGGGAAGCAAAAATAATATACAAACAGGGAGGGGGACAAAACAGAAGAGACCCTTAAATATAGAGAACAAACAGAAGTTTGCTGGAGGGGTTGTGGGATGGGGGTGGGCTAATGAGTAAGGGGCGTTATGGATGAGCACTGGCCTCTACTCCTGAAATCATTGTTGCACTATATGCTAACTAACTTGGATGTAAGTTAAAAAAATAAATAGGAAAAAGGAAAGGAGGAAAAAAAAATTTTTTTAAAGGAAATTAATTATTTTAGGTATGATAATAGAACTATGGTTCTGTTTAGAAAAAGTCCCAGTCTCTTGGAGATACATTTTGAAGGAATATCTGCAGTTATGTAATATGTGGGATTTGCTTTAAAATAATCCAGTGGGGGGCACCTGACTTCAGCTGTGGTCATGATCTCACGGTTCTGCGTTGGAGCCCCACATCCAGCTGGCTGCTGTCAACACAGAGCCCACTTCAGATCTTCTGTCCCCCCCGCCCCGTGCCTCTCCCTCATTCATGCTGTCTCTCAAAAATAAATAAACATTTAAAAAAATAAAATAATCCACCAGATGGCAGAGCAGAGGGAGGGAGTAGGGAAGAAACCAGACTGACCACATATGGGCAACTGTTGAAGCTGGCTGATGGGCACACAGGGTTGACTCTTCTCTCCACATATACATATGCTTAAATTTTGCATTGTAAAAAGTAATTTAAAAAAACAGAACAAGTTGGTGGGACACCTGGGTGGCTCAGTCAGTTAAACTGACTCCTGATTTCAGCTCAGGCCATGATCTCACAGTTCATGGGATCGAGCCCCTGTGTCCAGCTCTGTGGTGACAGCTCGGAGCCTGCTTGGGATTCTGTCTCTCCTTTCCCTCCTTCTCTCTCACTGTCTCTGTCTCTCTTTCAAAATAAATAAATAAACTTAAATAAAATAAACAAATAAAAAATTAAAATAAAATAAAATAAAATAAATAAAATAAAATAAATAAAATAAAATATAAAATAAATTAAAATAAAATAAAATAAGATAAAATATAAAAAAATAAAATAAGATATAGAATAAAATAAAATAATAAAATTAAATTAAATAATAAAATAAAATAAAATATAAAATAAAATAAAATAGAGCAAGTTGGGCCCAGCCTGACACCAGCGCTGTCCGAAAGCTGAGACCAGGAAGCTGAGGAGAGCGTGGGCTGCAGCTAGCACAATCAGAGTCAGAGGCATGCATGAACAGCATGCAACGGTGAGAAAGCAGCAGTGCATTTTAACTAGAGGCTATAGGCTCAAAGTTGGTGACTGTCCTTAGAGATGCTATACGTGGCCAAGGCTGACTATTTTGGTGTTTGCCCTGCTGAAGCGAAACTACATCAGGTTCGACAGCACGGACTGTGAACAGCCTGTGCACTGATTGCCAGGAGAAGGTCAGAGAAGGGGCCTCCAGGTCTGTGCCAGAATGATGCTTTTCTTCCCATTGTGGATAGAAGCCAACCAGCCTCAGAGCTTCTGACCTAAAAACCACATGACCTGGGCCACCCAGGCGACTCAGTCAGTTAAGAGGCCAGCTCTTTCTTGATTTCAGCTCAGCTCGTGATCTCACAGTTTGTGAGTTTGAGCCCCACACTGGGCTCTGTGCTAACAGCTCAGAGCCTGCTTGGCATTTTTCCCCTCTCTCTCTCTGCCCCTTCCCTGCTTGTACTCTCTCTCTTAAATAAACTTAAAAAAAAAAAAAAAAAACCACCCCAAAGACACATCCTGCTGAGACTGCATAGTGCTGGTGAGGCTGTCACTGACCAGACCAGTCCTGCTGAACTGAAGCCACCCACCACACTCTGGAAACAGAAATCGCCACAGGTTCCCCTGAAGCCCTGATTCTCCTCTAATAAAGCATGTGGGTGTGGGCGGAGGTTGGGGAACACTGAACTGTGAAATTTAAAGCAAGGCAACGGGGTGCTCTTGCCCGTTGCCTTGCTTTAAGTCTGGGGATAGGCCGCCTCCTTTCATTTATCAAAATCAAGGTGAAGTCTTCTGAAACCCCATCATCTCCTCTCCTCCCGTCCCATACTCCTAATGACAGCTCCATGTGGCCACAATGAGCACCACTCAAGGAAAAAATGCCTGGAATCAGGTTGCGTGAGGAGGAAAAAGAATGAGGCAGCAAGTGTGAGAATCAACAGTGAATCCAGAGAGGATTCGGGGGAAGAAGTGGCCACAGGCACCTCGGGGGTCAGGGGATCGGAGATAAGGAGAGGATACATCTGTCTCCACAACCTCCTGGTGGCTCCTGTGAACATAACAGGGGTCACGCACCCCCAGATGGGGACAATCTGCCATATGAACAAGTCATTTAACGAGTAGCACGTATGTCCACATTTCCTGCTCCGCCCGTTGTTTCTTGGAAGTGAGCAGGCCCCTCACACAAAGCCTCCTGGAATCCTGTCGGCCTCCTGGCTTCCCCCACAGACACAGCATCAGTGAACTCATGTCTCTCCACTGAAACCATCCCAAGTCATTCAGCATTGGCTACCGAGCCTGTCGAAGGTAGCACGCTGACCAACAGATTGGTTCAGAATAGCCCGGCACCCTTTGGCCGCCCATTAAATGAGGTCTGCTCTCGTTCCTGTCACTTAGGATGCACGTGCCAAAGAGGACAAGAGCACCCCGTCGCCTTGCCTTAAAATTCACAATTCAGTGTTTCCCAACCTCCACTAAGCGTTTTGGCAAAGAGCTGCCAAAGAGCCACAGTTTCTTCTGGCCACCTGGGGGGTGTGGGGGTGTGGAAGGGAGAGGGCTATGCTGGTGGATCACCTGCTGCATTAGAACCCCCGAGGCTTCGCCCACGGACACATTAACCCCCTCTCCCAGCTGAAGGCTTAAACTATTCTTTACTTAAATGAAAACCTGAAATCCACCCACAGCCAACATCAAGCGAGACCCTGTCATCTCAGCCCCGTGGATCACGCACAGCAGGTCGGCAGGCAGCTTTTGTGCAGAGCGCAGACACGACTTTCCAGCAGCGCGCAGGCCCTGTGCGCCGGGAAAGCGCTGAGAGGGAAGGATGGCCAATTGGCACGAGCGAAAAGATTTTCTCAGCGTTTGGGTCTCGACGGAAAACTCAGAAGTGACTGCCAAACATGCTCCAGAAATCCTCTCCGTGGTCCCATTTGAGCCCTGAGCACATGGGGCACCTGGACCGTCACTGTCCTCTTTGGTTTTAAGCAACAAAGGTGCCAGTGCGGCCAACCTGTCACAAGTGTTGACAGAGCTCCCAATGTCTTCTTCCAGTAGAAATGGAGACGGATCTGACAGGGACGCCGCACCTC
The DNA here is from genome assembly GCF_022837055.1 of Prionailurus viverrinus. Classification (NCBI taxonomy): domain Eukaryota; kingdom Metazoa; phylum Chordata; class Mammalia; order Carnivora; family Felidae; genus Prionailurus; species Prionailurus viverrinus. The sequence continues at coordinate 104,988,835 of NC_062561.1, read as the reverse complement.
TGCACGGGGGAGGCGAGCCACAGGACGACATGTTTAAATGATTTGGAACAAATCGGTACAGTGGGGACCACGGCAGGGGAGAGCCGACATTTGTCTAAAACAGAAAACTCAGAGTGCACTTTCCAAAGCTTCTAACTGGGAAGTAGTCATCTAATATTCGCTTTTCAAAGAAAAAAGAAAAGCCGATGTTGCTATGCTATCCCTGATTTGATGTTGCTTTTGCACACCTGTCTGCACCTGGCTGGGGGGGTGGCAATGTTGGGGGGGGTGGGGAATGATCCCCTTTCAGGTATGGGTTTCTCTACGTGAGTGACTCACAAAGCCTATCTTCGGGCAGCCTTCGATCCCCCAAACTCCCAATTTCCAGGAGCTTCCAGGTTCCAGCCCAAACCCCATCAGTGACAGAGGGCAGAGTCTAGTCTCGGAGAGCCCCAGGACGGTTCTGAATTCCTCTCGGGGGCTGGGTGAAGGACCTGACAGACGTGGGCACGTTCGCCTCCCATGGTAACAATGGTGACCTACACCCTTGAATCGGTGCCTGTCAATTTCAGGTCCAAGAGCACCTGGGAGACAGGCCGAGACGCAGGCCGTGGCTGGTGTGGATACCCCCCTGGGGATCTGACCGCTCTTCACTGTTCCGCCTCCATCTGCACAAGGGAGCCCTGAGACTGGCAGTTGTACTGACCCAGGCTAGAGCGAAACGGCCCTTCGGGACCACCCGATGTCCCCATAGCTAATGCTGTACGAGGCGGCACCATTTCCAACAGGCTCCAGTAACCCTACTACGCACGAAGCCAAAGAACTTGAACACAGTGAAAATCACGCCCGTCGTGACTGTGAAGGTGTGCGCAGGGGAGCTCTTCCCAGGTGGCGAGAACCCGTCTTTGAAACCCGGCTTCCAACCGGACGCGTTTTCCCAATGGCCATCTCCCATGGGAGACCAGGTGTCTCGAAGCCAGCTGTGTGGTGCCGTCCCACGGCTGTGCGGGGACGTATCTGTGCGATTGTTCGGCTGATGCCCTCCCGGAGCTGCAGCCCCGTCGGCGTCAGGGCAAGATTTCTCTGCGCGCAACACTGCCTTCCCGGGGCCCAGGGCGCAGCTTGGCACTCTTCGAGCGCTCAGAGACGTCTGTGGGGTTAACATCTATTCACCAAATGAGCGAAGGGTGGGATGCTTCCGGCATTCTCAGAGGCATTCCTTGCCTGAGCACTCAGCTGACGGGGAGAAGCGTCAGCTCTGACCTGCACTGTTCTCACACGGAGACTTCCAGACACGAACGGCCGCGCGATGAGAACCTCACCCTACCTGCTGACACCCCTTGTCAAAAATTCTGAAGTAACCATTCGCTTTAAATGACTACCTATCGGGGGCACCTGGGGGGCTCATTCGGTTAAGTGTCTGACTCTCGGTTTTGGCTCAGGTCATGATCCCCTGGCTCGTTTGTTCGGGCCCAGCATCGGGCTCTGCCTAACGGTGTGGAGCCTGCTTGGGATTCTCTCTCTTCTTCTCTCTCTCTCTCTCTCTCTCTGCCCCGTTCATGCTCGCTCTCTCTCTCCAAATAAATAAATACACTTAAACAAATCACTATTTATTTATTTAGACCTACTGTCTTGGCGTGATCTTTCCTCGGGATCTAATACGCCCATCAACACTCTTTTTTTGCGACAGGGCTTTTGGTCTCGGTTTGCGGATAAGCAAATTGAGAAGCAGGAATGTCAGCTTTCTCTAGACCACACTTTCTGGGACGGCGGCTTCTTGTCACTAAGTGCTGCAGTCTCCAGGGGTTTCCATTCCCAAAGCTGGTTCAAAGATGAAAAAATGCTGCCTTTTCTATTTAGAGCCCGTCTGAGGAGAAGGCCCACCCATGTGGGGAAGTACAAACTTGGAACATAACCCAAGACCGCACGGGGCATGGTTTACACAATGGTTAATTCTCTATCATGTAACAAAAAACAACACCACTATTTTTTTCTTTCACCTCCTTACTAATCAGAGCTGAATCACCACCAGTTGCAATCATTCCCGTTATTCACAGGCCGTCCACCACCCGCTAGGAGGGCTGGGGTGCTTGTTCCCGCCCCGGGACACGTCCCACAGTTCCCAGATATATTAGTAACACGTTGCCTCACCGAGGCCCAGCCTGCTCCGCAGGACTTGTTGCGTCTCCACCACCTCTGTTTAGCTTACCTAATGGTGACTATCCCCCAGAGGTGACTTTTACATCACAACACTTCACTACCTCCCTGACGGCAGGAAAAATGCATCCTGCAGGGGAGGCAGCCCGCTCCGGCTCCGGGAAGGGCGGCGCGCGGGGAGCGCGCGCCCGCTGTGGTTGCGACCCCGGAGAACAGAACGAGGCGGAGGCCGGGGGGAGGAGCCAGGAAGGCACGGCAGGGGGAGGGGCGCGTCGTAGTGGGGGGAGGGGCGCGTCGTAGTGGGGGAGGGGCGAGCGGGGGCGAGCCTCCTCGAGAGCAGTCAGCCCGCCTGTCCCGACCAAGCCACGGGCTTTACAGGCTGAGAGGCACAAGTGAGGTCGGAATACATACGTGAAAGCGCTTGCTAAACTGCACCACGCCAGTAATATTTATTACATTCGCTATTAATTTGAGGAACATTCGCAACAGAGATTTGAACTAGGGATGTGGGGATTATCTGACAGCTGGAATTGTTCCCGTTCATTCTGGACAACGAATAGCACGGTTTTCATTTGTAAACCGGCTGTGTAAATTATTTTCTGACAGCTGCCGGGGATAAAGTAGGCAGAGCTGTCGGATACAGGCCTGTGTGAACAGAACGAGTTTTTCAGAAAACCACTGGATCTCTCAGCTCCGTATTCCAGAAGCCTTGTCTGGCGGTGGCCGCCAGGCAAACGCAAATTCCGCGGGGTATGGTTGCTGAAGGAATGAATGAGTGAATAAATGACTTCACCTCTAGGCAAGACAGCCAGTCTGCAAAGCAAGGATACCCCTTACCCAGTGCGGTACAGCAAACTTTAAGTTAGGAAACCTTTAGGGGTGCCTGGATGGGTCAGTCGGTTAAGCGTTTGACTTCAGCTCAGGTCATGACTTCCAGGTCCAGGAGGTGGAGCCCCACGGTGAGCCCCGCGCTGGGATCTGCACTGACAGCTCTGGGTCTGGAGCCTGCTTTGGATTCTGTGGCTCCCTCTCTCCGCCCCTCCCCTGCTTCTGCTCTCTCTCTCTCAAAAGTAACCGTCAAAAGGGGCACCTGGGTGGCTCCGTCGTTTAAGCATCCGATTTCAGCTCATGGTTTGTGGGTTCGAGCCCCAAGTCCGGCTCTGTGCTGACAGAACAGAGCCTGGAGCCTGGTTGGGATTTTGTGTCTCCCTCTCTCTGCCCCTCCCCCATTTGCAAAAATAAACAATAAAAATTTTTACTTAAAAAAAATAGGGGCCCCTGGGTGGCTCAGGTGGTTGAGCGTCTGCCTTTGGCTCAGGTCATGATCTCTCAGTCTGTGAGTTCGAGCCACACGTCGGGCTCTGTGCTGACAGCTCGGAGCCTGGAGCCTGCTTCCGATTCTGTGTCTCCCTCTCTCTCTGCCCCTCCCCACTCATGCTCTGTATCTCTGTCAAAAATAAATATTTTTTTTAATTAAAAAAAACAAAAACTTTTTTTTTTAAAGTAAGTAAATCTTTGATGTGCCACACTGCATTTCCAGAACCCTGTCCCTGCTGTTTTCTCTTAGTTGCGTCCCTAGTCTCCCAGGTGCATGACACAGTCAGGGGCCCTGCTTCAGGCTCCTGTAGGAACTTCTGGCAGGAGGCCACCCTGAGCCTCCCAAACATGCCTCTCTGTGCCCAAACCTTTCCTTCCCCACCCAAGGACCCCTCCCATATTATAAACCTAAGCACTGTTCCTGGTGGCCCGCAGCTGCAGCTGAGTCCGGGCCAGACCCACCATCCCCTCTGTGCCAGTAGAGGGATGATTACACAACAGGCACTTAATCAAGACTTTTCAGCTCCTTTTTTCTAAGGTTCAAATTTCTAGTTTTTCTCTCAGCAGGACAAAGACTTAAAAGAGCAACTGAGAAAATGAATCATAGGAAAATTTTGGCTCCACATTTAGCCTGGGTTCAGTCCCCTCTTGACACTGGCTGGAAGGTAACAAAGGAGTGGGGGGGGGGCGGGGAGCTAGCAGCAAAGAGGAAGGAAGGTTGGGTGGTTTCACAATCCCAGGCTTGGGAAGACAATGTTCCAGTGGCCAACAGCTGGGCCACAAAGTAGCCTTTGGTGAAGGGTGGTGTGAGCTGGGACTCTCCCTGGCTCAAATGGAGAGCCTGGAGAAAAAGAAGGGAAAAGAAAAGAAGGGTTCTGGGATTCAGACTTCAGGGAAGTGAGACAATGAACAAGTCCTCTGAAGAGCATGCTCAGCCACTAAACTAGAAAGCCAGCCTCTGCCAGATGAGACCAACTCAGCACAGGACACCTGTGTCCCTCTGGTGATACTGTGGACACTCTAGCTAACACTGGGAGCTTAAGGTAAGTCCTGGCACACAGGCCTATATGGAAGGCAGTTATGGAAACACTCCGATGGGGGCACCTGGGTGGCTCAGCCGGTTAATCGTCCGGCTTCAGCTCAAGTCATGAGCTTACAGTTCATGGGTTCGAGCCCTGTGTCGGGGTCTGTGCTGACAATTCAGAGTCTGGAGCCTGCTTTAGATTCTCTGTCTCCCTCTCTCTGCCCCTCCCCCGCTCATGTGCTTGGTCTCTCAATAAATAAATAATAAACATTAAAATAAATTTTTAAAAAAAGACTCTGGTGTATTCAACAAACTAGACCCTTTGAAAATAATTACCCGGAGTGTATTACAAACAGTGAGGAAAAAGAAATACTGGTGTAGGTACCTCCACTCTATTCCAGTTCCATGGGGAGATCTGCCCCCAATGCTGGATGTGTGGGGAAAGTGAAGCCTGGTGGATGTGACAGGGCCAAGAGGATTAGGACACCCACTCTGAGGGCTGAGTGCATCATGAAAGGAGGCTTAAAAGGCAAGTGGGGGCACATGGGTGGCTCAGTCAGTTGAACATCTGACTTTGATTTAGGTCATGATCTCATGGTTCGTGAGTTCAAGCCCCACATACATCAGGCTGGCTGCTGTCAGCACGGAGCCTGCTTTGGATCTTCTGTCCCCCTCTCTCTGTCCCTCCCCTGCTTGCATTCTCTCTCAAAGATAGTAAACATTTTTAAGAAGGCAAGTGAGGATTTTCTTATTCTAAATCAAATAAACCAACAGCAATGTTTAAGAAAATGGTGTAAGAAATTTTCAGAGAAACCATTAGGCTCCACACACCAGGGCCCATTTGAAGCACTACAAAGCCAAAGGAGGTATAAAAACTCCTGAAATGGAACAAGAGCTGTGTTTCTCTGAGAGCAAACTTGGCTGACACTTAAACTGAGAATTCCAGTTCAGATTGGTGGAGGAAGCACTCACATAATAAATCTGGGTGGATATGTGCTTTATCGTTGTAACGTTACTTAAGCTAATGAACCGGCTGTCTCCTTGAACTGAGAGGTGCATTTTAGCCTCTGGTGAAAAGTCAGCAAAAGACAGGACTTACTGTGCTGTTAAAAGTGAAGGCAAATATGTAAGAGAAATGAGAGAAGGAATGCGGGTTTGCACTCTAGGTCCGGTGCCGGTCTCCAGGGCCAACTGGTGACTGGTCAGCCTCCACGATGATCCTCTGCCCTTCTCTTTGAATGACCCTCCAGATCAGCCAAGCTGCATCCATTCGCCACTGATTAACTATTCTTCCCGTTCAGCGTGCTCACATGAAGCTCCCTCCACAACACCTTGAAAACAACTCCTGTGAGTTTTACTTGTGTTTTGCCTAAATATTTTCCTCGCTGCCATCAGTTTGGTTCTGAAAGTCTCCCTAGTAAAACAGACAAATGGCAGAAACACAGAATACTAAATATTACGTCCTTCTGTGCCTTTTTTTTCTTCTGGCAAGGGAGGGAAGGAGTATTCCCAGTTTCAGAATTCTGGGCTTTCCTAGGTAACTACGTGGAAATACCAGAACATTGCTTCAAGGGGCCCAAGTCATTCTGTTCTCCATGTGATTTGGCAGGGAAAAGAAAGGGCATTCAAGTAAGTTTCTTTGTAATTTAAGATTCCATGAAAGGGATGGTGGCTGAGAAACTGAAACCAAAGGGAACATGATTTAGAATCAGCATCTCTCGTAAAATACGTACACATACACACAGGCAAATCAATGTGCACATGCTTGTATTGGTGTGTGATGAGGAAATAACTGCCAAGGAGGGGGTCCTTCTATCACTATAAAATTGATAACCTGTAATCTTTGTTTTAATAGAGAGCCAGGCTTAAAATGAGAACCAAAAATGCCCAGGTGCCATAAAGGAACAAGAATTCAGAGCGTGAAATGGAAACTTTCAGGATGGAGGCTGGGGGGTGGGGGTAGGAAACAGGGCACAACTCCGTGCAAGGACAGGACCTACCCAAAAGGGAGCTGGTTGCAAAAGGTTCAGAACCATAAAGTGCTCCCACACCTCCCATTACAGCAAGCCCAAAGACCCAGAGCAAAGGCAAACTTTTTTTTTTTTTTTGCTAGAGCAAAAACGTGTGCACGCATCGGTGAGGGGTGGCGGGGGGGGAGAAAGAATCCCAAGCAGGCTTCACACTCTGCGCAGAGCAGACAAGGGTCTTAATCCCATGACCCTGGGATCGTGATCTGAGCCAAAATCAAGAGTCGCACACTCAACTGACTGAGCCACCCAGGCACCCCAATGGCAAACTTCTGATGCAGACCGAGGGGGAGCATGTGGAAGTTACCTGTGCGAAATAAAGAATACCCATGCACCAGCATCCAAGTGGATTTTTTTCACTACCACCAGATGAGAAAACAGCAACAAAGGTCCAATCCACTATCATCATTGGGGAGCTGGAACAGAAAAGCACCAAACTACCCTGTATGTTAGGCACACAAACCACTCACAGAATAAACACCTGTTGAAGGGAAGTTCACAATCTAAAAACCCCATGAGGAAGCAAACCATTTTTGGCTCTCAAACCATTTTGGCAAACCAAATTAGGCTCTCCATAAGAACTCAGGAAAATATGTTAGAAACCATACAAGTGTGCCTAAAATGACCCTTTAAAAGAAGAAAAGAACTATAGGAAGAGCTGAATTTGAAAAAAAAAATCAAATTCCAGAAATGAAAAGTATAGAAATTACAAACTCAATGAGCAGGATAAAAAATACAGAGATAAATAGAAAGAAATTACTGAGAATACAACAACACAGAGAAATCTACAAGATATGAAAGAGAATGGGTTCTATAAAAAATCTAAAAGAAACCCCAGAAGGGAAGAACAGCAAACAGGAAAGAGATCATATTCAACAAAATAGGAGCATCCAGAATTTTCTTAGTGAAGAACAGAGAGGAGACCTACCCACAAGAGAAATTTAAAAAAAAAAAAAGAAAGAATAAAGAAAAAAAAAATCCCTATCCAAACACAGGGGTGAGACCAGAAAACCAAAGAAAGCAGAAGGGAAACCTCATGCCGGGTGTAAAACAGGTCAGTAATCCAGAAATGTATCCCAAAGCTCCGTGGATGTGGAGACACAGAGCATACACAGGAGGCAGGTGCTCGGGCCCTCTGCCTCTCCTGCTCCATGGGAACAGATACACGTGCAGCTCGTTTTCAGAGAACCTGTAGTTTCACCTTTGTCAGACTAAGTGAACGCCACCAGCTTCTGCTTGCAACACACCCAGGGCACCAAACCGCGTGGGTACAGGGTCCCAGATTTTCCCCCTATCACCAGACGTGCGTCTACATCGCCGGAGTACCTACTACTCTTCCGTGTCACGGCCGTCGATTCTTAGTGCCCACCTACTAAAAAGGGTTGATTTCTAGAACCTGACTTACCCAGCAGGAAAGTACCCTGAGTGCATTTTGATGACAAGAACCCCATCTTGTGGCAAAATCTGTCAAAGCCGAGTCTGACTGCACACTGCAGTGCCACGCTCATTGTGAAGACAAATCTGTGCTGAGAAGTTATCATTTTATCTGCTTCACCTGACACCGTATCTTGCCCGGCATTTATCTTGTGTCTGTGATGGCACCAGCGTATGCAGTAAATCTGCAGAGCACAGTAATTCTGAGACTTTGTGAGTTATTTTCCAGTGAAAGCCGGGAGTCTTTGCGCAGCTTACTGCAGGAATATTTTAAGGGAAAACCAAACACTGACTCCGGGCTGGCTTCCGAAATTTATCATCTGTTCGTTCGACGGATGGTGCAGGCATTCCACTTCCCACAAGATGAACACACTTGGAGAAAGCAATCGCAAGACAAAACTGGCCCAAACCCCTAACGATCGACACCCTAGATTACCACTATACATGACAAAGCCACCCCATAAGCACATGGCCTCCCTGTCACATCGCTCATACCTTAATCCTCTAACAGGTACGGTTACGGATATCTTTTCTCTATTTTATAAGTCGGTAAAACTAGATTCTAGAAGAGTATTCTCTCCCTCTTCTCCCTTTAAAAGGAGTATCTTCCTCAGTGTCTTCTGCCACTGTCCCTGTTCCCATTTGACTTTCCTATTAAAGGAGATTTTGAAAGGTCTAATTGTTAATAAGATAAAAAATATAAAGCACTTAGCACGGTATCTAAACACCCCAAAACATAAGCTACTATTATTTTTTTAAATGTTTATTCATTTCTGAGAGAGAGAGAGAGAGAGAGAGAGAGAGAGAGAGAGAGAGAGAGAGAGTGCGAGAGAGCAGGAGCGCACAGTGGGGAGGGGCAGAGACAGAGAGGGAGACACAATCCCAAGCAGGCTCTGAGCGGTCAGCATAGAGCCCGACACGGGGCTCAAACTCAAGAACCATGAGGTCACGACCTGAGTTGAAGTCAGAAGTTTAACCAACTGAGCCACCCAGGTGCCCCTATTATTACTTTTATTATTGTTATTACTGCTATTGATGAAGACAGAGTACTGAAAGGGGGAGGAGGGGTAAAGACCTCAGAGTGGTTTGTGGTTTCCTCATTATCAAAGCTTAAAGAAACACCTAGTTTATTTTTTATTTTAATTTTTTTTTTGAGAGCGAGCAAGTGCGAGTGGAGGAGAGGCAGAGAGAGAGAGAGAAAGAGAGAGAACGCTCAGGATGGAGCCCAATTCGAGACTCAGTCCCACGACCCTGGGATCATGACCTGAGCCGATATCAAGAGTCGGATGCTCAACCGACTGAGCCATCCAGGCACCTCAAGAAACATCTACGTTAAACAAGAAGCCAAATTATTTTTATGAAAAGCACAGGTAAAACAATACTCTTCTTCCCCCCCAAATCAGGTTTTTAAAGTGAAAAGAGACCAATTAATATTAAAACAGCTTTTATTTGTTAATGTATCATAGGAAATTAAAGCAAGTTACACTATCTTTAAAAACACAGCTAATGCATTTTAAGAGAAACCCGTCCCTCCCACCCGCTATCCCCACATGAATTAAGAATCTAAGAGAAGTAACCATAAAACAAAGTTTTGTGGAATCCTTCATCCAAGAGTGCTTACATGATGATTAGGTTAATATTGCCTTCTTACAAAATTTCTCTTTTCTATTAAAAAAAATTTTTTGTAGCCTTGATTGTTTATTACAAAAAAATTCAGTACAAAAGTTTGATATATTGAAAAATGCCCCCCCCTCACAGCACCGTTATATATAGCAGAGAGTAATCAAGAGCAGATTGCTAATCTAGATGGAGCAATCTTCAAATTATACCCAGACACACAGTGGTTTATTTACCCTCCCGTCCCCTTCTTGTAAGAACTTAAAAAAACACACATACAAAAAAATGTCAAAAAATTTGAGGAACCCTTTCCAAACAGTACACAGTTAGTTCAGTGTCAATAATTCACATCTTGCAACAAAGTGTATGGATATGGTTTCTTTTACAAAACTTTTTCAGTGTCAAAAAAGGAAATTAAGGCCATCAGATTCGCAGCTTAAAAATTCACATAAAGGAAATATAAAAATATTCTGTGCTTCTGAGAAGGCTCTGCACTGCATGTTGGTAAGGATTACCGTATTTCTTTGTGTTGAGGAAGACCGTTGACTTGAGAAGTTTACATAATTGCACAGCTTCTATTGGATGCTCTTGGGGTTCCCTGACGAGGAAAAGCAGAAAGAAAAATCAGTGCTAAGAAAATGGAGGACAGCACTTTAAAATAAGGCAGAGATGGGACAAAACCGTATTACCTAACTTCAAATGAAACTTTATCATTTTCTCATTTTTAACCTCCTCTTATAAACTTCTTCCAACAAATTCCACAACAGTGACACTAAACTCCAGCTGCACATTCAGATCCTGAAGAGCTTCAAAAAAAAAAAAAATTCTGATCTGGGTCTCTAGATAAGAATTTCTCATTTAAGTGGGGAAGTATATCTATTTATATATAATTTTAAAACTCCCTAAGTAATTAATGATATGCAGCTAAGGCTGAAAGTCACTATTCAATAAAGAACCTTCTTTTCTAACCGGAAACAGGAGGTCAGCAGGCTCCATTGTGAACAACCACATCAGGAAGCCCAGCCGGCTGGGTCCTCTGCTTGCACATCCCAAAGCACAGGCTCCGGCATCGTCCTCAGACATGAAGTCAACATGGCTCTCTCTGTTCTTGTCTTTCACCACGCACTAATTCCTTAAAACCACACAGTCGGACCTGTCACTCACCACCAGACTTGGCTGAAATTGGTTTCTTGAAGGCCACCAAAAAAACCTTATCAATTCGAAAGGCCACTGGACCCATTCTCTAATGAGAATTCAAAATATCTACCCTTCCATCTTCCCTCTTTTAAAACTTGACATCATTATCTACTCTGATCACCAAAGCTAAACGCCTCACACATCTGCCTTCTTCTCCTTCTCTCCCCTCTCAAGTTCAGTCACTAGGTCTTAATGAACCTCCATTCACAGTCCCTCAGTGTCTCTCTAATCTCCCTTCTGGAGTCAACTGCAGATTAGTATTAGCATCTCCTTGGCTCCAACGTGTGCAGAAGCTCTCTGCCCAGGCAGCCCAGACTGCACACTTACCACCAAAGCTTCCCATTTCATCTACGTATGATGTGTATCCTACGATACAACTGGACAGATACACCTAACACTGACATCCTGACACGTCCTTTGTGGTGAACAGAAGATCACCGCAGGTTCTCTGCCTCACTCCTCCCCATCAGAGCTGAGGACTATTTGCCCTTGCCTACGGCTGAAGATGGCCTACAGACTCACTTTGTCTAAGAGAATATGGGCCTAGCCTTTAAGAGATCTGGTGCTCTCTTTCTCCCCCTTATGGAAGCCAGCTGCCATGTTATAAACAAGATTTCAGCTAAACTACCAAAAGATAAAACAACGTGGGGGCGCCTGGGTGGCTCAGTTTGTTAAGTGTCCGACTCTTGGTTTCAGCTCAGGTCATGCATGATCTCACGGTTTCGTGGGTTTAAGCCCAGCATCAGGCTCTGTGCTGACAATGTGGAGTCTGCTTGGGATTCTGTCTCCCGCTCTCTCTGCCCCTCCCCAACTCACATTATCTCAGTCTCTCCCAAAATAAATAAATAAACTTAAAAAAAAAAAAGATAAAGCAACATGGAGAGAAACAAGGAGAACATTCCAGCCCCAGCCAAGATCCCAGCTGAATACAACTGTGTCATTAACTTTCTCTCCATCACATGGAGCAAAACACTTGCCCAGCTGAGCCCAGTCAAACCACAGAATCAAGGCAAGTAAGAAACACTTGTCCTAAGTCACTTATGTTTTGGGGTGTATGTTAATGCAGCCAACAGGTAATGCAAACACCACTGTGGGTCTTCTGATACCCAAATAACTGCCCAACTTTCAAATTACTGGACAAGCATACTTCCCAGGGATCTTCTCAACAATTCTGGTGGCCTAGACAGTCTTCTCCAGCATCCGACCTGCTACAAATCATACTCTGAGCCACTTCTCTGCCACCTTGAGAGATCTCTTACATTGTTATTTTACTTCCACTCATTATAATGCTTCCCACTGGGGGCAGGAAATGGATCTTGTCCTGGTTTCTTGTGAAAGTTAAGGCTAAAGTAGCTGTTCTTGAACAGTCCTCCAAAATGTATTAGGAAGTATCCCAAAGTTCGTTCTACCTCATACAACCCCCATCAAGTGGTTCTCAACCCTGGAGGTTAACCACCTAAGAGAATGTTTATTCGGAGTAGGACTGGGGCCAATGAAGCAAAATGAACCGACTTATAAAGCTGGAAACATAGAAACAAAGTCTTATAAGGATAAGGGTAGGAATTTTGATTAATCACCTGACTCAAACAGCTTGAGACTATAAACTGAAGGCTTATTACTTATTAATAATTCCAATTTAATTAATTAAAATCAAATTTGGAGTTTATTTCAAGGACTCTCAAAAGCCCAAGCATCAGCTAAAATCTATCTTATAATTAGATGATTTGGAATTTAATATAGTTTAACCGACTGAGCCATCCAGGCGCCCCTTGGAATTTAATATAGCAAGAATTTTTGTTTCCCACTGCAGAATATTACTCTGGCTTTTTTAAGTTTATATGCAGATACTCTAATTAGTGATCTAAAATAAACCTCTATCACAGAACTCTCCAGTAAATAATTTTGAGCATGCATTCCAACCCATATATACTTATTTATAAGTGATACACAACATGTCCTGCATATTATGTACATTATGAAACATGATAAAAACTGAAATTGGATATAAGGAGAAAAAAATTGTTTTAAAGAAGTGCTATCATTTTCTTCTAACACTCTCTAATGTACTATCTTGAATGTCCCCTCGGGAAAAACAAACCCCAGGTGGCAAATCACTCATCTGGTTCAAGTAATAGGGAAAAAGACCAAATCCACTGCTGATTTTGGTTTCTGTGTAATTCTTTCAATAAAATTTTAAATAAATACATTAAAGTGATACCTGCTGGTGGAAAATCTCTTCCTCAACAACCACTTCAGGTGCCGCTTCCTCCTCCTCCTCTTCTTCAGGTATGGTTGTTTTAAAGACTGTACTTCTTTGAGCAACCTCCTGAAAACAAGAGTAACTTTTAAGTCAACGTCATAACTATCGCAAAGGCAGTTGGGGAGAGGGAACTTATCTTTGCTTAACTTTTAGAAACAGCACCTTTCCTGCATCAGGGATTATTTTCTAAAAAAGAAGAAAGTGCTTCATCAATAGCTTTAGCTAGTGAACAGGATATTTTACACGACTAGTAGCAGTTGTTAGATTTTCAATATTCCCCACAGAGGAGCTACCGGTATCCAATTTCAAATACCGGCTGCAAAGATTCCAATGCTTCTGATCCCATTCGCTTACTAAGAACTCTGTGAACAATCTGGCACACGAGACTCTTTGTAACACTCAACATGAATGCAGCTTCAAGGTCCTGGCTCCTCGCAAAAAGAAGGCACTGAAGAAACTCTGAATTAAATGAAGCTGAAGGCCAAATGCTGTGATCGCAGGCAACATGGTGGCAACAGTCCACCTTCAACAACTTTCCTCTCAGGAAACGGAACCAAGACAGATGAGCACCATTTACTAATAACACACCAGTGAAGCTCCAATGTATTCTGCACAGAAAATAGTTTCATCATTCACCGTTTCCATTTTCTCCTGAAAGGCACAAGTACAGATGCCTCTCCTGTGGAGAACGCTGACTTGCACAGCACAGCAGTATTTGTGTGTAAGCAAGAGGCTGACCTGACGATCTGGCAGCAAGTAAATGAGTGTCCTACAGCCTGCTGCAGAGCATCTCATTTTATTCTGTACCAAGTCCTAAGGTCACTCAAGAAGGATAACTCCACAGACAAAGATGCTAAAATTCCGTCAGTAAAAGCTTATCTGGAATTGAACACACAACCAGCTCGTTTAAAATAGCAGAGAAAGAAAACCAAAGAAGGTTGTCTTACAAATCAGAGTTCAACTTTAAATTTATGTCCAGGGATATATCTCATAAATGAAGCAAGGTAGTACACTAGTGTTTTGTGGGGAATTTTGATTACGTTACATGGCCAAGGAAGACGGAGAGTGAGAGTCTCAGCTGGAAACTTCAACTCTGTGAGGTCAGTCAGTGCTCAGGTACACGAACAGCCACTTCACAAACATCAGCGTGCTCTGACCAAACCAGCACTAACAAAAAAGCATGTGAGCCTTACATCAATTATAATTCTTTGAAGTCAGATATCAATTGGGGGATGGCGGCATACAAAATAGAAGAATTCTCAAAAAGTGCTCAGAGTACCCAGCCTTCCACAATTCATCCTAAAACGAGGCAAGAAAAGTCAAAGAAACCCTGCTACAGAATTCTCACATTCCAGCTCAGGCAGCACGTGACAAACACATACACCTCATCTTGCAAACATTCTTAAAGCATGTGACGTTATTTTCCTCAAATGTGAAACTCCTTAAGCAGGAACTTGCCCAACTAAGTTAATTATAAGTTAATTCACCTGAACTACTTTTTATTTTTATTTTATTTAAAAAAAATTTTTTTTAACATTTACTGATTTTTGAGACAGAGAGAGACAGAGCATGAACAGGGGTGGGTCAGAGAGAGAGTGGGAGACACAAAATATGAAACAGGCTCCAGGCTCTGAGCTGTCAGCACAGAGCCTGATGCAGGGCTCAAACCCACGAACTGTGAGATCATGACATGAGCCGAAGTTGGACGCTTAACCGACTAGCCACCCAGGCGCCCCTGAACTACTTTTTAAAAATGTTTATTTTTAGGGAGAGAATGAGAGAGGATGGGCATGAGCACATGTGGGAGAGGGGCCGAGAGAGAGGGAGAGACAGAATCCTAACCAGGCTCTGCACTCTCGGCACAGAGCTCGATGCGGGGCTCAATCTCACGAACCCATGAGATCATGACCTGAGCGGAAATCAAGAGCTGGACACTTAACTAACTGAGCCACCCAGGTGCCCCTCACATTAACTACTTTTTTTTTTTTTAATGTTTTATTATTTATTTTTGAGACAGAGACAGAGCATGAGCAGGGGAGGGACAGAGAGAGGGAGACACAGAATCCAAAGCAGGCTCCAAGGCTCTGAGCTGTCACTGACACAGGGCTCGACCCCACGAATTGTGAGATCATGACCTGAGTTGAAGTTGGACGCTTAACCAACTGAGACACCCAGGTGCCCCTTTAGTTATTTTTAATATAAGCCTGCTGTTAAGCACCTTTCATGTGATGACATTTAAAAACCAAATAATCCAATGCAGAAGGCCTGTATAGAAAATAAGTGTACTAAATAATGTCTAAAAATTGATAGAAAAATCATAAAACACATTTAGAACCAAAAATCGTTGGAAGGTTTGGGCCCAGGAAATTATTAGTCAAGGCGCTAATAAGTGTCTTTATCCAAAAAGTTCCTCTCATCCAACCCTATCAAGTGCCCTGAAAGACACATATAAATGGCCTCTCTGTAAAATGTATTAGGAGTCTGTCCCTGTTAAGCCTTGCACACACAAAGGTACACTATTCAGGCATGCACTGAAGCCAGCCAGTACCAGCTGATCCGCTCACCTCTGCCAACTGTGCTCAGTCATGACATGCGGATATCCTGGAAACACCACAGTGACAGTATGGGATATCCACAGCACAGAAATCAGCAAATGTTACAGGGCTGTTTTTCGATGGAGGAGCTATTAAACTATGGTATCTCTGTACAGACAAGCAATCATTCACATATAGAAAAGCTTCAGTTATGACTATATTTCAGAAGGTAGAGACTTTTTTATTTCTTATTTCCCTCACAGAAGAACATTTTAGCATGTCAACACTTGGTGTTTTTAATCATCTAGCACCTCCTCCCTCATTTCTCAGTGGCAGTCCCCAATTTCACCTGGGTACCCATCTCTCCCGTGGAGATGGGACAAATGAGTCACAAGGAGCAGAGGGGATCAAGCTGCTAGAGAGAGAATACTCAAGCTCTGTCCTCCTGACTCCAGGAACCGGGTTAGAAGGGAGCCTGTGAGCCATGCTGATACGAGGAGAGTAAAGCCCAGGATGGGAATGTCACAGGGAAAGAGGCTCCTTCCCACAGAAAGCCAACCTGGAATGATGCACTTCCAGGAACTCCAGCACCCATCCCACATCAACCACAGAGACGCTCAGCAAACAGACAAAGAAGATCCTTGGTGACAGTGAGTGAACTCCTGGATCAAGTCCACTACTGCTGGATTTCTGGGTGTGTGAGCCCAGATATTCCCAGGAGGGTTGGTTTAAGTGGGTTTTCTGACATTTCCAATGCCTCAGGCAAGAAGAAAATATATGTAAAAAAATAAACTGACTTATGCCAATTACCTACAAACTTACGGAAAAATGGTCTTTATGGTAGTGATTATGGATTGTTGCAAATATGGTCTGGAATTTACTAATAAACACGGTTTCAGAATCAACGAATAAATACCAAATTTACTTGGCTGGCAACCGCAAAAATAGAAACCGTATTCATCCTATTTTCCTCATTTGACAAAAGTCACTTTAAATAGAGCCTAGCAAGCAGAAGACAGAAGTTTGCTAAAAGAACAAAACCAACCAAGCAAATAATCTAATATTCAATGGTTTAAGTTCTGCAGAGAAACCAAAGCTTCAGTCAGCTTTATCGAAACGTCACTGTAATACCACCTTCAAGCCCGACCCCCAGTCACGGGATCTGCTTTGTTCACATGTCACTCTATCTTGTGGGCTTTAAACTGCTACATTCCAAATACCTTCCCATAAGACCACCTCTAACTAGATAGGCTTTCACAGAGAAAAGAATGGTACACAGGTGATGACTGGATTTCCATGATTCACAAAAGCCCATCTCATCTGCCAGGGCCCCTTCTAACGGTGCTTTTCAACCTGAGCAAATCGCCACTTTCGGCAACACTGTGAGAGTGTCACGTGTGCTGCCCACGTCAGGTGTCGGGGGAATGCAGCACTTGGGTGGCGGCCCCAGCGACCCTGGGAAAGTTTCCACAGTGCTGACGGCAAGAAGCCTCTTCTTTCTCCCGTGGAGAAGATCCAACACCTTGAAGACGGAGTGAGCAACAGCAAGTGTCAACTACGCCCCCACCAGAGAGGCTAGCCAAGGACCTGGAGAGGAATTCTTCACGCGTGCCCTGAAATCTCACATGACCGTACTTAGGTCTACGGTGAATCAGAACCACTCTCAGTCTGAGATCAAGGGCACTCTTCATCCAGCAGACCGTGAATTCATGTGAAGAGCGGTCCCAACACCAGCACATGTGTGCAGTGAGAGACAGACAGGAAGGTGGCACGGCACGGGGCTCCTGATGCAAACACCCCACACCCGCATCGCAAACGTGTTACTTTATTTCTCTGAACTCAAGGAAGGCCCACGTTTAATTAAAATTTTTTTATCCAGTAAATTCTTACTGAAATATGTGCCAAGAAAATTCACCGTAGGTCCTCACCCTCAATGTGCTGTGCTGATTACTGTAATGAGACAGGCCAACCGGACAAGTCCCGTACAGGTGAGAGGTCTGC
Source organism: Prionailurus viverrinus (assembly GCF_022837055.1). Lineage (NCBI taxonomy): Eukaryota > Metazoa > Chordata > Mammalia > Carnivora > Felidae > Prionailurus > Prionailurus viverrinus. Next base: position 104,971,288 of record NC_062561.1, on the reverse strand, counting down.
ACTCGGCATTACAGCGGCGGAGAAGGAAGCCCTAAGGGGCTGCTGCGAGTTGGCCTGCAACCGCTCCTTCCTCCGCAGACTCCCACTTCTTGGGTGGGCGTGCACGTGCACATATGGTAGGGGTGTCTTTACCTGACAGCACGGGTAGGTAAGGTTCTTTGATAAGAATCTAGGACAGACATGTTAAAAATAGAAATATCAAGCAGATGTACACTCCACAGTCTTCAAACTCACAGTTTCACAAACACTCTGAGCGAACAACAAGGTGAAAACATAAGCAGTCACCAGAGGCCAGATGCTGTTGCAAGCATTTCCCAACGATTATCTCATTTATATTGTATTCCTCCCATTAATACCATCACAATTATATTACTTGTCTTTATCATCTCCACTGTAAAATGAGAAGACTAAAGTAAAGGAACTTGCCGAAAGTCACAAAGCCAGTGGCAGTGGAGACAGAACTACTGTCCTGTATGTTCAGTGTCCACAATACATTCCTACTTCACTCCTAAAATCTGAAGTCAGCTTCACTTGGATTTACTGAGCGGCCTTGGTCTGGTGTAAGCAATCAACTACTTCCCATTTCAATGTGATTTCTGAAGAGAAATCGTCTTGCACAATGAACTTTCAAGGGGAACATACACTGTGGTAGTGCTGACAAAATGGCCTTACCTCTCCCTGAGAATTTTTCAATATCACCTTCACATCTTCACCAGTGCCCCAAGAGTTCTGGTTCTTCCAGATGAGGTCAGTGGGAGGACTGGCTGTGACACCAGCATTTGCAGCCCAAATCTAGAAAAGAGAAAGGACATCAGTCAATCCAGATCCCAGCTCTCCCACATCCCAACGACAGCAAAGTAACCAAGAGACTTGGATACTTTATAAAAGAACAGATTCTAACTCTCAGAACTGAGTCCCAGGTTCAGAGACCTGCTGTATGACTAGCTGTGCATCCAGGAGAACCTTTCTAGGCCTCGGCTTCCCCAACCGATAAATGTGAATGGTGATGCACAGGGATCTGAGGGGACGTTGTCCATATTCACCTCCTACCCCTCAACATGTCAGCTGAATGTGTGCAAGTCACCTTACTCTCATTAGGCATGAAATGACAGAAGTGAAACCTGGAACGCATGAGATTACTCTACCCGCACAGAGGGGCTGGCTCACTCGGCAAGGCTCAGCTCTCACTGTCGCTACTGTTACTCTATGGGTTTTATGGGCCATTCTTCCAGGGTGGAGCCCTCTGACCAGCTCCAATAGTAGCCTCCAGCTGCCTAGAGCAGGAAGTGAAGAGATACCGCTAACTTCTCTCAAAACTTCTGCAGCAGACAGCCCACCTAGAATATTCTAATATAAACTAGTAGGTCTCCAACTAGGGGCTCTGTCACAGTACGTCAGGAGTGTCTGATACTCAACTCCGAAAAGAAAACAGGAAACGAACAAATCACCCATTACTCACTGATAAACAGGAATGCTACTGAAATAGGCAAAACCAAAAAAATTACATTTCCCTCCTAATAAGCATGGAAATTCTGCCATATTTTTAATGTATTTTATAGCAAAAGAGTATTGGTAGAGTGGAGAAAATGTGAGTCAGAAACTCTGGCTCTGAGCCAGGGACAAATCACTCCAGCTCCACAACATCCATCTGTAGGGACACCACCACCAATCTTGATGCTTCTGAAAGAGTGTATGAAAATAGAAAGGAAAGTCTTACACCCCATAAATTATTTTACAATATAAATGGCTACATGATGGCAAAATGAAGACTGGAGATCATACAGGCAGACATCTTTTCAAATGGGGAGGAAAATCTATGAATTACTAACTAGGAGGGAGCCCATCCTCTGTAGATGCTCACCTGAAGCTTCAAGATCTTTCGTCAGCATTATAGCTGGAAACGGACAAGGAGCATTTACTGGGGTAAAACAAAAAATGAACTGGAACTGGGCTGTCAAGTTTGTGGAATGTTAATGTTTTCCTCGTTTCAAGCAAGACATTTTTACTAGTCCATATGGAATCATATAGTTGGTTTAGTGTTGTTAATAATCACAAAATGTCAGTAACCTTACTGGGTAATTTAATCTAAATCTAAAATGTCCCAGAGTCTGGGGTGCCTGGGTGGCTCAGTCAGTCAGGTGTCCAACTTCAGCTCAGGTCATGATCTCAAGGCTTGTGAGTTCGAGCCCCGTGTCGGGCTCTGTGCTGACAGCTCAGAACCTGGATCCTGCTTCAGATTCTGTGTCTCTCCCGTTCTCTGTCCCCCCCATGCTTATGTTCTGTCTCTGTCTCTCAATAATAAATAAAAGTTAAAAAAAAAAAAATTAAACATCCCAGAGTCGTCCTGTTCCATGTGCTAGCCATATGTGGTTTGTGAGCATTTGAATGTGGCTGGTCAAAATGGAGATGTACTGTGAGGACAGCTGTAAGTTTGAACACATAGTTTAAAAAAAAAAAAAAGGTAGGGGCGCCTGGGTGGCTCAGTCGGTTGAGCGTCCGACTTCAGCTCAGGTCATGATCTCGCGGTCCGTGAGTTCGAGCCCTGCGTTGGACCTCTGTGCTGACAGCTCAGAGCCTGGAGCCTATTTCAGATTCTGTGTCTCCCTCTCTCTCTGCCCCTCCCCAGTTCATGCTCTGTCTCTCTCTGTCTCAAAAATAAGTAAACATTAAAAAACAATAAAAAATAAAAAAATAAATTCTAAAAAAAAAAGGTAAAATATCTGACTTAATAATTTTTTATTATTGATCACATGTTGAAAGAATAGTATTCTGGATATAGTGGATTAAATAAAATATAACAGTGAAGTTAATTTCACATCTTTTTTACTTTAATGTGGCTACAAGAAAATTTTAAATTAAGTACTTCTTTTTTTGTGTTCTAGAGCTTTAAATTAATCTTTGCTATTGTCTAGTACAATTTTACAGGAAGATTACTTATCACTACCATGTTCCAAAGAGCTTCTTATCATATTTAAGGCTAGCTACTTAAAAAAAAAAAAAAAAAATCACATTATTTTATATGATAATTGAGCTCCACTAGACCTATAGTATATTTATCTATTTGGTCCCTGAGGAACTATATCTAATGGAAAAAGCCTATGATTGGCATAATGGTTTCACATTACAGAGACAGAGAGCACACTCAATCCTGAAATCTTCTGAATTAAAATGTCAGATTCTCTCTACCACATTATGCAACCTCCAAAAGACATGTAAGAGGACTGAACAATTTTCTCTCACTATAGTAATGACTAATGAGAAGAAAAGATAGTGTGGTTAGAATATTTGTTTCCATTTTTTACCCATTATTACAAAATTAGCATCTCATATTTTCCCAATGTGGTATCAAGCTCTAGGACACTTTTTAAAAGAAAAGTCCTAACTAGTTTGAGCCTCTGATCTTAAACACTAAATGTGTATCAATCATAAATTTAAAAATATGTGTTTAGTATTTTTAAAAGAAATTGATAAAAGTTACTTCTATATCCTTCAAGAACGAAAATATGAACCATTTTCACATCTTTATCAAAGCTAACAATTTACAAAATCTACTAAGAAAAATAAAGAAATTTTGTGTTTGCTCAGTGATGCTACTTCTATAGAAAGTATGCTAATGACATTTAGTAACTATTAAAGATGTGATGTTTCAGAGCACAGCCAACGGTCAGTGAACCACTTAGAACTCAAAATACAGAGTGACACAAAAAGCCCATCTGCAAATCTAGAAATGTAAACACTATGTATGTAAAAATCACGTTACCCTCGCTAAATTATGTTTAAAAAAGTGATTCTGGGGGCACCTAGGTGGCTCAGTCAGTTAAGCGTCTGACTCTTGGTTTCAGCTCAGGTCACGACCTCATAGTTTGCAAGCTCGAGCCCATGTCGGGCTCCGTGCTGACAGCGCAGAGCCTGTTTGGGATTCTCTGTCTCCCTCCGTCTGCCACTCACATGCGTACACGCTCTTTTTCTCTCCCTCTCTCTAAGTAAATAAACTTCAAAAAAAAAGTGATTCTTTCTAGGATCTATCACTTAATGACTATTGTTCAAACCACAGGTCCCTAATCCAACACCAGAGATGGTGACTAAGGGTGAGGTGGGTCCTGGACACCAAAGCACTACCCAAATGATGCTGAAGGTCAGTCACCCAAGGCAGACAACTGTCATTTTAAGGCATACCTTAGCATTAAAAGATTATCCTAATAGTTCTTTATGCTAAACAGTATCTCCTGAATCAGACTGGCTACAATAATGTCAAGAGACAGCTGTTTTATATCTACTGGAGTAGACAAAATAAAGATTATTCACAGGTCAATACTTTCACTTTTAATAGTCAATTACCACTCTCAATAAAATAGGATTTTAAAAATCTTTAATAGTACTTGTAATTCCCTAATAATGTCAAAGATGTTTTAATGCCCACTTCTAAAATGCTTCCCTTGAAGCCAAAAATTTTCTTGAATTACTTTAACTGTTAGTTAAGACACTGAAGTTAAATTAAATGATGATTAAATTCACTTACTGTAACAGTCTGGCCTGCCTTCAGCACATATCTTGAGGTATATTTATAACTGACTGATGTGTCTCCAATTTTTCTGATCATTTCCCAGCCTCCCATTGGCTGATCCTATTCACAAAAAGAGTAAAACAAGGTCACATGAAATATACAGAAAGCGATAGATAACCATATAAATGAACTTACACAGGCAGTTAAACTAAGAAGGCTCTATGGGAGTCTTCCTAGGAATCTATTTTCCTACTACAAAAAGAAAACATGGTTTTGTCATTTAGCAGAGCAGTAACTTCAATAGTGCTACAGTTTTAATATTAAGGTACTTTATTTTAAAGAAGACAAAACTGGAATAAAAGGAATGTGAACCAAACTAAATGGTTCATAGTCACTGCTAGATCAGGTGGGTCTTTGAAATTTACAACACAATCTAGCGGTCATAATCACGATTATAAACATCTAACATTTGATTAATTTAAGCTTTAAAAAAATACAGACACATAAACTTAAAAACAGATGGAAGAAAATGTATCCTTTATCTTTTGCACCTATACCACTTCTGCCCACATGTAACTCCCTTACCTCAAAGCATGAGGGGCTGAAAAAGGGTCAGTGATGCAATGAGCCAGTCCCAAGTGAGGTCTATCACCGCGGGCCCCCAAGCTACCCAGGGCTGCCTGACACCCGAGAAAAGGTGCAGGGTATTTAAAGCAATTAGCTGGACTGATCTATATCCATCTCTAACTCAAAGCCAGGAATAAACCAGGCTGAAAGCCAGCTGTAGAATAACTCAACACAGGGCTATTAGGCCTTTTGAAAAACAGCCAAACTACAATAATGGAACAGCAGAGGCTACTCTTTTTCTTCAGGTTTTGAAGTCGTGACTAAGAGGGCATAGAGCCTGTTCTCTTTTAGTATGTGAACTACTAGCTTTCCTTTGCCCATCCAAATTATGTATTCATACACACACACACACACACACACACACACACACACACACGGCAGCTTCAATAGCTCTGGTGAGAAAAGGAGTGGTTTTCACAAACAACATTTGACAAATCCTGAACAATGCTTCAGGCAGTGACATTCATCCCAATGCACCCCCCATGGAACCCCCAGGCCTGCCATCCAGCATCATCGCACACACCCCTTCATGGCTTCCAGCTCCATGATGCCTAGCCAGGAAGGAACCTCACTTCTGAGCTCTCAAAAACCCCAGCTCAAAACCTCACAATTCCCTGCTATGAATATTTTGTTTAACTTTTAAACAAATAATTTCAAGATAGGGCTCCATACAATTCTTCATATAAATTAAATCATGAGTTTTTATTCATTTATTCATTTAAAGAGCAAAATACTCCCTGCATATATGTGACTCTAGCCTCACATTTCCTTCCTTTTCTGATGTTAACGGCTGTGAAAAAATATCTCCCATTTTCACACTCCCACTCCAACTTTTCAACCAATCTGGCCAGGGAAGGGTGTAACAACAACTCATCCTTAGGAAGGCCACTGTGAGAGAATGGCCAAGTGTGAGAAAAAGCTGTGGCTCTGTACAGAAAGGCTAAGGAAGGACATCTTTAAATCACTAAATGTACCCTCTCCTCTTCCTCCTCCTATTTCAATATGTATTTTACTCCGTGAATTTAAGTAAAAAATAGAGGAGGGCAACTCTTATTCTGTGAAGACTACTGAATCCAAATAAAGGCTGAGGAATTATTAGCAATGCAAAATAGTCTACCAATCAGCAAAGCCTTCCTAGAAAAAAAGGGGGAATCTGTTTTTCACCTGTTCAGAAGTGTTCTTCAAGCGGATAAATTTCCCATCAACATCGATCTCTTCAATGCAGACATTGCCAGTGGCCGAGGCGGAATGAGAGATGCTGACGCTACTGCTCGCCTCAGACTCTTCTACGTCGACTCTCTTCCGCTTCCCTCTGGTCGTGCGCACGCTCCTACTTGAGGATGCTCGGGACACTGTCACACGAGAAGAAGGGCTTGGGGAGAGCTTCAATCTACAGAGGAAAAATAATCCATTTATGAGACAATTATGCACTTCCAACTTTAGTAAAAACGGTATTAATATCCTACACATGCATTTCTAAAGCAAAACATCACTGAAGATCTGCTGAACAAGGCTGATATACATCTTAACTAAGACAAAAGTCTTTGTGCTAGAGTGCCCACCATAATGTTCTTTAAAAAATAATATTGGAATGTTTTTCCCTAGGAACAGAATGTAATTGTTATGCAGGAAGTCTGGAAAACATGGGGAGAGGAACCAACCCACCTACTACAATGTATGTAACACTGAAACTAAATGGCTTCTCATTCCAAATTTTTTTTTTTAACATTTATTTATTTTTGAGAGACAAAGCATGAGCAGGAGATGGGCAGAGAAAGATGGACACACAGAATCCAAAGCAGGCTCCAGGCTCTGAGCTGTGAGCGCAAAGCCCGACGCGGGGCCAGAAATCACAATCTGTGAGACCATGACCTGGCCTGAAGTCGGATGTTTAACCGACTGAGCCACCCAGGCGCCCTGGCTTTTCATTCTAAATCAGACACTTATGCTTTGAAACTTTTTTCTAAGAACAGGTATCAAAGGATTTATACACTAACCATATTTGAAAAATAAGCATAAAGGTCTCTTTCAGCAAATGTAGTATTTTACAACATAATATTTAAAATCTCAAGAAAAAGACTCTGCATCTTGACACAGTCCAGCATTTAAAATAATAGTAACAGGGACATCTGGGTGGCTCAGTTGGGTAGCGTATCCAACTCCTGATTTCAGTTCAGGTCATGATCTCACAGTCACGAGATCCAGCCACATGTCAAGCTCCACACTGGGCATGGAGCCTGCTTAAGATTCTCTCTCCCTAACTGACATATTAATTAACTCTGGGGGTGGGAATCTTTTCACAATGTATACATATACCAAATCATCATGTTGTACACTTTCAATATATTGCAATTCTATTTGTCAATTATATCTCAATAAAGCTAAAAAAAATTCCAAAAACAAAAAATCTATCCCCCTTCCTCTGGCCTCTCCCCCACTCGTGCTCGGTTTCTCAAACAATAAAATAAAATAGAATACGATAGAACACAATACAATAAAAAAGACTGCTTGAATATTTTTGTTGTTGAGAGAGATAGATGATCCATTTCTACTTATATCTATACTCCACTGTTAAAATGACAGAGAAAATATTTAAGGTTGCCTTAAATGTTAAAATAAAATTTTTGCAAAAGCTCAATCCTATTTACTACTCTTAAATAAAAAGGGGAAGGACAAAAAGTATGGGGCAGAGTGACACCGAAGTTACTTACCTCTCCTCTTCGCCCTCTAAGAGCTTCCTGTAAGCGCTGATTTCCATGTCCAGGGCTAACTTTACATCAAGAAGTTGCTCATAATCATTGAGCTGTTGCTGCATCTGATCCCTTATTTCCGCCATCTCTCGCTCTTTGTCAGACAGCATGCGTCTAGAGTTGTCTCTTTCTTTAGCGAGCAAGTCCTCCAACTCTTGAATCCTCTCCAAACATGCTCTAGACTTCAGAGTCAAGGGAACACAATTACTTTCTAGGAATGTTTCAACATTAGCACAAAGCACCTATCTTAAACCATTTCCTGGATGGGAAAACAAATAAAGCTAAAAATTTTCAAAAATAAATAAATAAATAAAAGATTCTCTCTATCCCTCTTCCTCTGCCCCTCCCCCACTCAGGCTGGCTCTCTCAACACATAAAATAAGAAGACTGCTTGAATATTTTTGTTAAGATCGATAGATCTATGATCTCCCTCTTTCTCAGTCCCTTCCCACTTACATTCTCTATCTCTCAAAATAAGTAAACTTAAAAAAAAATTAAAAACCAAAATCTCTCAAATACAAAATACAGCCCTTGGGAAGTTTTGACTTGTAAAAGATTTTAAAAAGAGGTAAATTCTTCAAATGAAGTATGTCATAAACGTACATATAATTTTTCTGTATTTGGCCAAATAAAACAAAATTTTAAAAGTTGTGGTTTTAGTAAAAGTCAAGTCTGGCTCCCCTAAAAACCTTTTCACTCAAAAGTATAAATTAACAAAAGTAAAGAATAAAAAAAGATAGGAAACTCAGTGGTAAAGAACAAAAAAGGTAGGAAACTCACTGACAAAAGAAACCTAAGGGTGAAAGTATGCTTTGGAGAACTGCTGGAATTATGCAGAAACCACAGAAAGGGATTCTGGTAACTCCCAGGGACAGTGTCCCTTTAGCACTGCTGCGCTCTCATGATCAGGCAGCATACAAAGACTGTACAATATAGTGTGGTTTGTAAGATACTATTTTAAGCATAAAACTTTGCATTTGGTATTTAAAAAAATGAGAAATCACACAGCCTGAGCCAGAAAGTTCCTCTGAGAACCTTGTGGCTCACTAGGTTATTATTCTTCTGCATTTCTCCAAGACAGAATTCATCTCAGTAACCTCAAAAAATGACAAAGGTGATCAACTCAAAAAGCCTGATAGATAGTTCACACCCTTAGAATCACAAGTAGCTGCATCAGAGCAGAATCCAAAGGGCATGTATCGTGCAAAAATTAAACCTAGAAGGCTAAAAATCAAAAGAGGATCTACACTGTGCAGAAACACTACCCTTTAATCGGTTTATGTGTTTCTCACAGGGGTATGGGTTAAAATTTTTGAAAGTGCTTTACATCTATACTTGGGTTGAACAAATAAGTAAACAGGATGGGAGAAACTAGGTTTTTTACTCTCAAAGAGAAAAGTTATAGACAAGCAAACAAGAAAGCCTAAAATGAACCCTGTGGGATGGGGTTAGTCAGAAACATCTATATTAACTTGGGTTTTGTTTAATATAAATACAAGTGGACAGAAATACATTATAGAAAGTGTGTAAACTCGGCTTAGCATAATACCTATGTCAGCTAGCTCTATCCACAAGAGGGCCTAGAAGCAATGACACCCCCAGACCAGTGAGACACTCAGTGTCCAGATCATCATTTCTATATACTATTCTCTAATAAAAAGAACCAAGGCTCCAAGGAGAAATGTCTGATTCTAGGGCTAGTGCAGGGAAAATACAAAATGAACCTGGAGTATCTTACAGCACTAGAAAGTAAAGAAGTGCTTAAAAAGGGGGGGACATGATAGGCAATCTGACAGAACTCCTAATAGCCAAAGCTGGGACCATCTAAGCCAATAAAGGAATGTAGAATTGGATTAACCCAAAAGATAAAATAAATATCCATGAGTCCATACTAATATAAACAAAACGAATGAATAAAATATAAATAAATTTTAAAAAGAAGAGACACATCTTTACTAGGGAATTCCACTTAATAATAAATGTAGATACCCCTTCAGGATGGAGAGCTTATTTCCCATCCCTTAACCCTCAAGAGTGGGCTGGACTTAGTGGGTTGCTTTCCAAGAACAGAGTATAAAAAGAAAGAAATGGTAATGACAGTGGAGAAACCTGGCAAACACTACCTTAACCAGTGATGAAGGTTAGTATCACCAATGATGTCATGTGACCCCTGACATGATGAGACAAGAAAGGCACTTAAAACCCAGAACCCCAGTCTAATCATGAGAAAAACACCACACAAACCCAGACTGGGAGACAGTATACACGGTAAGTGGCCAGTTCTTCTCAACACTCTCAAGGTCATAAAAAACAAGGAAAGCCTAAGAAACTGTCACAGGCCTGATGAGACTAGGGAGACAGGTGGTACCCTGGAGAAGGAAAACAAGTGCAATAGAAAATGTGATAAAATCCAAATAGTCTGCGGTCTAGTTAGTAGTACTGTACCAACAGCAGTGCTTTCATTTTGACAAATATACCATGATAATATAAGATGCTTACAATGGGGGAAAACTGGTTGAGGGAGACAGGGGAACTGCCTGTACAACCTTTCTAACTTTTCTGTAAATCCAGAATTATGCCAAAATAAGAAGGTAATTTAAAAAATAATTAACTAAAATCCAGAGCAGCATCTGACAGTCCATATCAGAAGCAGGCGTTCATCTTAAGAGTGATACTAAACATAATCCCTACCTCGAAAACTTGCATTTAAACTGCATTTGCAGGGGCGCCTGGGTGGCTCAACTGGTTAAGCATCCAATTCTTTGTTTTGGGTCTGGTCATGATCTCACGGTTTCTGGGTTTGAGCCCCGTGTCAGGCTCTGTACTAACAGTGAGGAGCCTGCTTGGAACTCTCTTTCCCGCCCCTGCCCAAGCTCTCTCTCATTCTCTTGCAAAATAAACAAACATTAAAGGAGTTGATGAAAGGCATGAAGTACCCAAGATTCAGAGGTAACCTCTGAGCCCAGATTTGTAAACCTAAAAATGTCTCTACTTTTCTGCCTCTGATATTACAGAGCTATATAAGTGGGGAAAAAACAAAATCAAGGTATAAAAAAGTTTTAAACTTACTCTGAATCATTTAGAAATAAATTGTATATATATTTTTTTAATTTTAGAGAGAGAGAGCACAAGTGGAGTTGAGGGACAGAGGGAGAGAGACAGATAGAAGTGAGAGAAACAGAGAATCTCAAGGAAGTTCCAAGCTCAGCATGAAACATGATGCAGGGCTCGATCCCCCAATCCCAGGATCATGATGTGAGCCAAAATCAAGAGTTGGATACTCAAGCAAGCCACCCAGGCACCCCTAGAAATAAATGATATTTTAAATAGCTACACAACACCTGTCGTGTAGGCAAACACAAAGAATACAACATGAGAGACAGACGTAGATTCTTCTTGCAAGTCTGCCATTAAGTACCTTCAAAACTCTGGGCAAGCTGTAACTAACCTCACTAAACCAGTATCCACATTTGAAAAATGAAGAAGTCAAACTAGATTATCTACATGTATGATCCTACCCCTCACTCTAAAATACTTTATAGCTGATTTCTGCTGGTCTTTTGTTTGTTTGTTTGTTTTAATAGTATGTAACATAATTGTACTAGTTTATTAGGGTCTAGCTACAATAGAAGCTTCCAGAGTCTGAATGTTAGAAAGAAAAAAAAAAAAACAACTTAGAGGTGCTTTCAAAGTGCTAATGGAGAGTCTTCTGCAAGCCAGACAGACTGTGATCAACCAAGTAATTTGGCCACTAAAAAACTAGACAGAAACAAAAGAAATGCTGTAAGCAATAAACGAAATTCCTAATTTCAAAACAGACTACTACTATCGTATCTATGTTATTTAAAAATATTTTAAGTCAGCATTTTAAAGGCTATGTCAATTTTATTTTTTTAGTATTATTATTTTTTTTATGTTTAAGCAATCTCTACACCCAGCATGGGCTCAAATTTCCAACCCTGAGATCAAGAGTCTCATGCTCTACCGCCTGAGCCAGCCAGGTGCCCCAAGGCTATGTCAATTTTAAATCAAGTTTAAGAAGTACCTCACTAGCATAAGTCAAATAACCAAAAGGAAACTGTATGGCCTAAGAGGCAGCATGAGGAAACAGGTATGGCCCAACAACAAATGCAGTTAAAATACACAATGGGAAATACTGGGAGGGGTGGCTTTTTGCTTCTCTTTCTAAGAGGCTAAAGTTTATGAACTAATGAAGACACTCCTCAAGATATATTACTTACCATAAAATCTGATACCAGTAATGAATAGAGGAAGGACACCCGCCCCCTGCGGCTCCCCAAAGTCAAAGAAATTTAAAACTATTCTGGCTGAAGGAGATGCATCTCTCCTATTTCGTAAGGAGTTAGCTCCTGGAAACCCCCAGGGCCCCACCTAACACTGTTTAAAGACCATTAACCAGAACTTAACAAAAAACTGTCAAGGACAGGAGTATAACTAAGAAGCCAAGAGGGAAACAGCCCTGAGCCTGAGTCAGGAAAGGTGGCTACCAAGTTTCACAACCTATCACTATTTAACAGGCAAGTCTGTGCCTCTGTCTATAAAACATCCATACCTAGCATAACTAAGTGGAATATGCAGCTGCCAAGAAAAAAAAGTGTAGGGGCCATGTGAAATTCAGAGAAAGGGGATGACTAGAGTATGATTTATTAAATGGAGAAAAATAGTAAATGTCAACACATAGTAGGAACACAGAAGCCTATTTTTTTTGGAAAGGTAGCTCTTAAGATGGTGCAAAGGAAAAAAAGATTATCTTTAAAGAGTATGAGGGGTAAAAGGAAAAACAGGGAACTAGGAGAAAAACCCATCTATCAGCCTGCAGCCTCTTGGGCAAGTATTTAAACTCACCTAGATCTGTGTCAGACTGAGTGAACTCAATCACTTCTCCGCCTTTGGCCTAAGATTATGTGCGGACTGAGTGAACTCAAAGATCCTTCTAGTCCTATTGCTACATGAAAACTTCAAAATACTGTCAGGACAAAATAGGTCTAAAATAATTTTTTAAATTATGTCATGAATAATAAAGTACACAAAACAGGCAATGTACAAGTTTCTTTCTTTCTTTTTTTTTTAATTTTTTTTTAACATGTATTCATTTTTGAGAGTGAGAGAGATAAAGCATGAGCGGGGGAGGGGCAGAGAGAGAGGCAGACACAGAATCAGAAGCAGGCTCCAGGCTCTGAGCTGTCAGCACAGGGCCCGATGAAGGGCTCGAACTCACGGACCGCGAGATCATGACCTGAGCCAAAGTCAGATGCTCTACCCACTGAGCCACCCAGACGCCCCCCCCCCTTTTTTTTTACATTACCCCATTTTATGTAACTCACTGTTTACCTTGTTTTCTAAATTCTTGCAAAAAAAAGTCTTCAGTTTTATAATCAGAAAAACATTTTACTAAAAATAATAAAATAAAAATAAAATAAAAATAAAATAAAATAAAATAAAATAAAATAAAATAAAATAAAATAAAATAAAATGAAAGGAAAACTTGATCAAGAATAGAGTTTATTCTTATGGGGAAAATTTAAAACAACAAAAATTTCCTCCCTGACGGGAAACGGAGGCTGAAATTACTTCCCAAGTAATTAAGGTGAGTGGCAGATTATCAAAGCATTCTGCATACTTAAGTGGTCGCTTGTGTACTTTGTGTCCATATCAACACCACCCGTACATTGAGACCGGTTTCGAGCGGCGTCCCCACCGCCTGGAGATGCACCTTCAGGGCCCCATCACAACTGGGAGGCACTTCGTCAGCACAACCAGCAATGTCATCATTTGCAACTTAGGTGTACTGACGAATGAATCAGTTGCTAAATTCTTAATAGGCAACTAATGCTACATCTGATGACCCTAATTATTACGTAGTTCAAACATTGAGAGAATCTGTCCAAAATCACAAAGCATTTCCCACTCACAAAGAATTTTTGCATGTTTTTCTTATTATGGCTTCCAAATGTGAAGAAAAAGGATGAGGCTGCTAGATGGTTCAGAAAATCTGGGTCCAAGGGGTAAGCCCTAGAAATAAATCAGCATGTCACTTCCTAAGGGAAACCTCTTTAGTTCTGGGTAATCTATTAATTTAGGAGTAACAGTCCTACCCAGGGGACGTTTATGTAGTGCAAAATGAACAAACCAGGAAAGCCCTGTGACACAAGAGTGTAGAAAACTACGATGCTCTCTGCACAATGACATCAGGCTGAGCCAAGCAGGTGGACGACAGTGGTCAAGGTGGCCTTCAAGAGCAACTTACATTATTCTTGGAAGAAGACACTTACTAACCTCTTTCTGTAGATTGGAAAGCTGAGACGAAAGGCTCTCAATTCTCATACGACTTTCCATCAGCTCTTCCCTGGCACTGTTGACAGTAGAAGTATTCATCTCTGATGACAGTCTGGCATTCTCCAGCTAAAAGAAAAACAAACAAGAGTCAGCCTTATCTAGTGACTTAGAGCAAACAATGAGGAAGTATGATTCATCTCAAGGCATTTCGGTTCAAACCTAAGCCCTACTAGTAACTGGCTGATGAAACAGGAAAAGCATCATGAAGTTTGCTGACGTGGTATGAATTATCTTACACGTCTTTCTGACTTTAGGTTCAATTCCCAACATATGAGCTTAACAATGGTAATACATGAGGTTCTCTCCCCAAAGTTTATTACTTACATATTTTACCTGAGTATTTCTAATGTGTTAGGTAATACTGCTAATGAGGAGACTGGGTACTAGCAACTTAATTGTGGGTGATGTTTGTAGAAAAATAAACATCACATATCTCTAACCCACCAAATCTAATTAGAGAAGATAAAGCCAGGGGCGCCTGGGAGGCCCAGTCGGTTAACTGTCCGACTCTTGATCTCTCGGCTCAGGTCATGATCTCACCGTTCGTGAGTTCCAGCCCCACATGTGGCTCCAAGCTGACAGTGTGGAGCCTGCTTGGGATTCTCTCAAAATAAAAAAACTTAAAAAAAAAAAAAAAAAGATAAAGCCAAAAGCAGAGAGTACTAACTCATAGATTATTTCCCACCAAGTAGAACACTTCCTTTCAGAAGCAAAATATAGCCCCTTAGACAGAAACATCCTATTTCTTCAAATGCCCATAACATTCAGCTCTGCGTGTGCCTCAGACACATTTTTCTGGACGTTGTTAGTCTGTTGGCTCCCTCTGGGGACACAGTCTATGTGACGGACGAAACCTACGTTACACTTTGGCTCCTTCACTGCCCAGCACAATGCCTAGTATGGAGTATCAGACAATTCAATGTAAGGTTTCAGAGATCCCTCCCTTTCACTAGCCAAGGACTACTTCAGAAATGAATTCAAAGCAACATCAACAGTTTGAGGCCATTCAACAGAAATTATATTCAACATTTCGATGACCTTAATTTTTCTAAGTCTTCCACTAACTCTTTTTAATCAAATCATTTACATTTCACACACTGGGATAAAATCATTTATGAGGAAAGCCTACACTCATTGGTGTTAAAGATTTTTGCATGATCTGCTAACACAAGTGGAAAGGTTCTATAGTATTTTTAGATGAATAATGGCAGCAGAGGAAGAAATACCACACTTTCCATTTAGCCTCTGTTCAAAAAAGCTTGAGTTGTGGTAGTCGCAACCAATGCACAATGATGCCATGCAAGTCAGAACGAGGTGCCGTCTGACATTCATTCGCTGTTAAATGCACATGTAGGACAGCATGATTAGTACTGGCCACGGGGAGGGAAGTATTTTCAGAAGGCTTGGGTTTAACTATTAAGACACAACTTACCTCTATTAAGAAACCCTTACCCCTGATATGGGTGAAATAACCCTACTTTCTTTCAATAATTTCTAGTATCATTTACGTTATAGAAAACTTTTTTAAAAAGTCCATTTGCGAGGCGCCTCAGTGGCTCAGTCGGTTAAGTGGCCGACTTTGGCTCGGGTCATGATCTCGTGGTCCATGAGTTCAAGCCCTGCATCGGGCTCTAGGCTGACAGCTCAGAGCCCAGAGCCTGCTTCGGATCTGTGTCTCCCTCTCTCTGGCCCTTCCCCGCTCACGCACTGTCTGTGTCTCTCAAAAATGAATAAACGTTAAAAAGAACTTTTTTTAAGTCCATTTTCTATTTTCATAGAGACTAGGGGAACTCATTTAGGAAAACTAGAACAAGGCAACCATCAAGTCATGTTCTTCAGGGTGCCTGATGCAAGGGTTCTCAGGACTCAAGCCCGTGCTCACAGGAGACCGCTCACTTTGGCATGGTAAGTCTGCTCCAGCTCCTCCTTGTACAGCTTCACTTGGGCATCGTGTTGCTCTCGCATCTCGTGAAGGGCCTGAGCCAGCTTGTACTCATACTCAATCTGACGTCCAGAATCCACCTCCACCAAGCGAGTTTCATGCTTCCTCCTGGTCTCGTTAATCTCCTGGGGGAAAAAATTACACGAAACCAAGTTACCTACCGCGGCTGCACTAGTACCAGTCCAAGCAACATCGGGGCCACTTTAAGTGTTACACGCTAACCTCCCTTTGTCTCTCCTACAGCGGGCAGGTGAAAAGACCTCGCTTTTGCCTTTGCTTGCAAAGGAGATTTGTGAGATGGAACTAATGACAGAAACGAGAGCCCTAAGAATTTTGTGTTTCTTTTCAGTGGCACAGCTATATACTTCTCTCAAGACCAGGAACGGCGTGAAGACTTACAAAAGTACCATGCAACCATGGATTAACTATGTGCACTGATTACCATCTGTTTTTCTACACTGGTGTAATGATGATCCTCAGGACATCTCTAGAAAAAATCCACGTGAAAAGTTAAACTTGCCAACCGGGGCAACTTTAACTACAAGATTTATGTATAATAAAACTATCTACTTAAACATACTAAGATGCAAGCTAATTTATGTGACTTATTTTAACAGCTGGTGCTAAGGCATGAATATCAACTGATATGAAACTGTACTAACAATGGGGCACCTTGGTGGCTCGGTCAGTTAAGCGTCCAACTCAGGTCACAATCTCATGGTTTGTGAGTTCCAGACCCACATGAGGCTCTGTGCTCACAGTGCAGGGCCTGCTTGGGATTCTCACTCTCTCTCTCTCTCCCCTCCCTGCTCACATGCTTGCTCGCTCTCTCTCTCTCTCTCTCTCTACCAAAAAGAAATAAATGTTAAAAAAAAAAAAAAACATTAACAATATTACTTTACTCTCTCAAGTACATATGATCATTCACTATTTAAGATCAGAAATAGTAGGCATAATCCTTCACTTTATGTTATAAAGAAGTATCCAAAACTAGGATGCCTAGAAAGACAAGTCCCAGAATAAAACCTCCATTCCAGCTTCTAGCGCTGGAAATACAAGAGCTGTCTTTAATGGCAATAATTCAAGAGGCCACAAGAGGGGGATATAACCCACCGACATTTGTTTTTGTGTCCTCTTCCTGCACGTGGTTCCCTATGCATTTCCTCATCTTCCTTTTAAATGTTCATTGCAGAGGAAAATGCGCTTGACAGAATCTGAAAACCAGGGTTCAAATTCCAGTTCTGTCTCCCAGGGCTGACATAAACTTGATGAAGCAAATGACACTTAAATCATGAAAACACGCAAATGAAAGGTTTTTAGTTCAACAAATACTAAACACCTACTGATTTTGCCCTTTGTCTACCTCCTTTCCTCCTCTTCCTGTTTTTCATCTTCCTCTTTCTCGCCTCCTAATCCTTAACTGTTCATAGTAAGGAACTTAAGTGTATTTATTGAAAAGTATTATATCCTCTGTTAAAAACATGAATATTTTACATTCATTCTCTCATAAAAGGCAAAACCCAAAATATTCAAAGATGCTATGCAACCCCCAAAATACTACTTTTTGTTGGTGTCATTTTTCATTTATTATTTTATGTAGAATCCGTGACTTGCAAAGGAAAAAAAAATACCCTATTCTTGGTTTAAAGATGCAGGAGTCCACACACAGCATAAAAACTAAGTAATGATACACCATCGGCAATTTTATCAAAACAAAACAATAATGTAAGTCAACTTAATATAAAAATATCTCCATTTATAAAGCAAAGCTGTAGTTAACAATTAAATGACAGCATTCACTATAATCTTTACAAGGAACTACACAAAATATTCCACTTTGATGGTCACCACTCTTCTAAGAAAAAAATAGCAAGTATTGGTATTTCACTTTTAAATAAATGACTCAAGAGTTGTCCAAAGTCTGTTTGCCCAGTAAGTGCACTGTGCCCCCCATACCTGTATGTTTTAATAGCATGTAGTTACAAAAATAGTTAAATTTCTATTTTATTATTTTTTTTCGCCAATTAACAAAAAATTTTAAGTTCCACACTAATTCCCCATTTTTTACATCACTGTTAACAGTTTTCAAAAACTATATTACCTCTAAAATCATGAAGTATTTAATTGCAGGTTCCATATACCCTGGGTTCATTCCAATCCTCTTCAATTTTGAGGAAATATATGTACATTCCCCGTTCTCTTCAATTTTATTACTTGTTTTTTGGCAACAGCTGCTACCTTCCCCAACCAAGGCTTGACCACAGAAGTCAAGGCTTGTAAACAATATTTTAAAATATACATATATAACTGTAAATGCTGTGGGCAGCCTGCCTTCAAGATGATCCCCAATCCTGATTGCTGCCTCCTGACAGTCACACCCTTGTAGAATCCCACAGTGCATCATGGTTGGTCTGTGTGGTAAGAGAGTGATGATACATCACTCTGTGGGATTGGAAAGGTTATAGCAGATAATGAGGCTTCTGTCTTGCATTCTCTCTTTCTCTCTCATCATGAGGAGCCCCATGGAAAAGCCCAAGATGAAGTGACTCTTCATGCCAGCAACCTGTGCATGAGCTCAGAAGCAGTTCCTCCGTCCAGGATGAAAGCCTGACGGCAGCCTCATGAGAGACTCTAATAACAAGGCAGTTAGTTAAGCAGCTCTCAGATTCCTGACCTTCAGAAACTGTGACATAACAGAGATCTGTGGTTTAAAGTTGGTAAATTTTAGAGTAACTTATTAACGAAGCAACAGATAACTAATAGAAATGCTTAAACAGGTTGATATTAACTGCTATGACCAAGCCTCTATGAATCAGATAAAGTGAAATCCTATCTGTTTATCTTAAGAGTTTGAGTTCTTACATACAACATTTCAGCAGCAGTGCCTTGAACAATTCATCTATAAAACCCCTCCAACTTTATATATATATATATATGGTTAGAACAAATCTTTTAGGATCCCCCCATTTCTTACAAAAATAAAACTATACAGTTACCTCCTCATACATGTTTTTACGAAACTCCAGGTCCTCAGTAAGGCTCTGACAGCGATTCTCTAAATCCACTTTAAGTAAAGTTTCATCTGCTAACTGTTTCTTGGCAGCAGCTAAGGAGGCTTCCAACTAATATAAGGGAAAAAAATTGATGAAAATCACACAGCGATTATTTAGTAATGAATTTAATAGACACCTATGGACTGAATCTAATCAAGTCTTAAAACTTGCGTATCTCTTATCTTTATCTTCTCTTTTACCAATATATGAGAGTCTCTTATTACAACCTTTATCACAGAACTGTGTAGTCAACTGCTGGTCCCACCCAGAACGCCACACCAAAACCTCTCAGATCTGGTAACTGCCAACGAGTAATAGACACATACCGATGATTTTTGCCACTACTTTCATTTGTTTCCTGCATGTGGAGCAGTGGTATGAGTTTTTCTTTTCCGATCTTACAGTTTGGTGCAATAACGAAAGAAGTTTTGAGAGCAAAGATAAGCATAAGCACAACAAAAACGAAGAAGAGCACCAGTAAGATCTGCATGACCCACAAGTGCAATGACTGAGAAGCGAAGATACTTTGTATGTCAGCTGCGTTAAGACTATCTTTCAGGTAAGCCACAAAAAAAATCATGATAAATTTTAAAAACAAAAAATATTTTCAAATTTAATTCAAAACTCAATCAATCAACCGAGTCGGATGGGGCAACTAAACTCCCAATATGGTTCAAAGGCAGAGTTTGCCTTACCTGGGCAATCTGATCCTTCAGATCCTCCAAATCTGCCTCTAAACTTTTTTTGTCACCAAGTGCAGTGGCCAGAGCTGCATCTTTAGAATTCAATGCTGCTTCATATTCTCGAAGCTTGATCTGGGCTCCATTAAGATCCGATTCCTTCTTAGCATAACTGTAAGACATTTAAAGGTACAAGATACCAAATTATACCCCTGACTTGAAGCCTTCCCCCTCCTTGCTGAAGGGCAAACAAAAGAAGATGCAGTTTAAATAAAGGCTGCCATAATCTACTAAAATTAGATGAGCAATTCAGGAGCACTGCATCTACAGCTCTGGTGGATAACAACATTCTCTTTCAGTGCCTTTCCTTCCATGATTACTAATGATTCTAGGTCAAAAAAGAAGTCCATAAGGCCATTGTTCCAGAATCTTGGCTGTCACTAAGAACATATGCCCTTCTTGTTCTATAAGGAGACACTACATATTTCAATAAGAGAAGATGTTTTTGAAGAAATAGAAAAGTATTATTTTAAAATACAATTAATATGGGGCGCCTGGGTGGTTCAGTCGGTTAAGCGGCCGACTACGGCTCAGGTCATAATCTCAGAGTCCGTGGGTTTGAGCCCCGCACTGGGCTCTGTGCTGACAGCTCTGAGCCTGGAGCCTGCTTTGGATTCTGCATCTCCCTCTCTCTGCCCCTCCCCTCTGCCTCTGTCTCTCAAAAATGAATAAAACGCTAAAATAAATAAAATAAAATTAGCATTAAATCCAAGACCCACAGGACACATAAATCAAGATATACAATGAGATTAAATAAATGAAAATGAAGTTATTTTAAAAAGCAGTTTTATGACCTGAAAATACATCATATAGAAATCTTTTAATTTACTTTTATTTGAAGTATAGTTGATACACAATGTATTAGTTTCTGGTGCTCAACACAATGATTTTGACATTTATATTCATTTACAAAATACTTATTACCATGATACGTGCAGTTATCATCTGTCACCATAGAAAGTTGTTACATTATTATGGAGCACATTTCCTATACTGTACTGTACATATCCCCATGGCTTACTTATAACTCAAGTTTGTACCTCTTAATCCCCCTCACCTATTTTACCCAACCCCCATCCCCCTGGTAACCATATTAGTTCTCTATATCTGAGTCTGTTTCTGTTTTATTTTATGCAGACACTCCCTCAATATTACATAAGAACTAACTGATCCTAGGCTTGCAAACACTTTCCATTTCTTACAGAGGTGATTTTAAGATTTCCCTAACTTAGAAATAACGGCTTCCCTAATATCTCGAGGAAATACTATTTCAGTTTATACTATTAACCCTCCAAAATGAGATGTGAAGTTTCTCTGTCTTCTAAATTACATCACTTTTCATTAAATGAAGTTCTATATTATAGAATTAAGGCTCCTTTGGATATATTTTGTCAAATAATTATATTTTAAAGGAAAGTATTTTTTTCATTCCAAACAATAATTATTAGGCACCAGGAAAGCCTCAAGACCAAAATTCTCCGTAACAATTCTTAATTAAACTGCTATTGTTGAAGAACGTTTCTACAACTGATGTTTGAGAATGGTCTAGAAGAGGAATCCTTAGTTAACAGGAATTTTTAAATTAATCTTATACTACTCAAATAAAATGGGAAAAAAAAAACCTGTCCAAAGTATTCATCTCTTACTCGTTTGGTATCATAGAACAACTATATACATAAAATCTCAGCAGTCCTTTCCCAGTAACTTTTTTCCTAAATTCTGTATTTTTAACAAACCACAAGATGGCATCCTTTCACTGATGTCTTGTTCAGGAGAGGGGAAAAATTAGTTGTTAAAAAGCAATCCCATACAGTCATTAATTTAAAACAAAAATGCTTAGTTCATACAACGGCCAGGTTCTAAAGCAGAGAATTCATTAGAACAGAATCAGTGTTCGTGAGGAGTTCTGTCCCACATAAATGAGCAGCGCTGGGCAGAAGCACATGTCATAAAACATGATTTAAAACAAACTCATATTTTACAGATTATACAATATTCACAAAAAATACTGGCTTGACAATCACAAAAAATTCTACTACACTATCTTTGTGTGTGTGTGTGTGTGTGTGTGTGTGTGTGTGTGTGTCTGTGCATAACACGTGGCTTATTTATTGCTGAGTGAGTGAATAAATTAAGGGGCTACAGACTGAGCCCACATTTGGGGCCTGGGGTTGGGTGGTGGCAGAGAGGGCCTTGGTAAGATTCAGGCTGGGCGCGGGGGCAATGGGCAGAAATTGGCCACAGGTTCTGAAAGACTGAGTCTTGAGAAGGGCGGGGTCTGCCCCTGCCTGGGCAGGGAAGGGGTCTTACCCGGTAACTGACCAGGTCTGTAGTCTGGGGTCACAGCCTGTGAGGCCAGCCCTCCCTGCCATGTGCCTTATCCTGTGGGGCCTGTGTGGTGGGGGACTGCCTTGTCCCAAGGGGCAAGGGGCTCCAAGGACAACCAGGGAGCAGGGGTGGGGCGTTGCAAGCTGACGTTTAGAAGCCTGGCCAAGTAGGAGCCTGTGAGGTCTGGCTAGAGGCAGGCCCAAGCTCCAAGTATCTCCCCACCCCCCAGTATCCAGTGTGTGTGGGGGGGGGGGGGGGGAACTTTGGATTGGGAGAAGGAAAGCCTGTCTTTCACAGGCACGTGGCCCAGGCCAGGTTGCTAGAAGGACCAGAACTGAGTGTGGGTTGTATACTCACAGTATCTATATTAGGTACTATTAGGTACTAGTATCTAATATTTAAATCTCAGATCATTATGTAGTGCTTCCAAATGTGGTACCTCTTGGCAGGAAAGAGAACCTGTGCTTCCCAGAAACCAAACGGTCTACCAGAAAGGATACTGAATTTTTTTTTTAATATGAAATTTATTGTCAAACTGGTTTCCATACAACACCCAACGCTCATCCCAACAGGTGCCCTTCTCAATACCCATCACCTACCCCCCCCTCCCACCCATCAACCCTCAGATTGTTCTCAGTTTTTAAGAGTCTCTTATGGTTTGCCTCCCTCCCTCTTTTTTTTTTTTTTCCTTCCCCTCCCACATGGTCTTCTGTTAAGTTTCTCAGGATCCACATAAGAGTGAAAACATATGGTATCTGTCTTTCTCTGTATGGCTTATTTCACTTAGCATCACACTCTCCAGTTCCATCCACGTTGCTACAAAAGGCCATATTTCATTCTTTCTCATTGCCACGTATTATTCCACTGTGTATATAAACCACAATTTCTTTATCCATTCATCAGTTGATGGACATTTAGGCTCTTTCCATAATTTGGCTATTATTGAGAGTGCTGCTATAAACACTGGGGTACAAGTGCCCCTAGGCATCAGTACTCCTGTATCCCTTGGGTAAATTCCTAGCAGTGCTATTGCTGGGTCATAGGGTAGGTCTATTTTTAATGTTTTGAGGAACCTCCACACTGTTTTCTAGAGTGGCTGCACCGGTTTGCATTCCCACCAACAGTGCAAGAGGGTTCCCATTTCTCCACATCCTCGCCAGCATCTATAGTCTCCTGATTTGTTCATTTTAGCCACTCTGACTGGCGTGAGGTGGTATCTGAGTGTGGTTTTGATTTGTATTTTCCTGATGAGGAGCAACGTTGAGCATCTTTTCATGTGCCTTTTGGCCATCCGGATGTCTTCTTTAGAGAAGTGTCTATTCATGTCTTCTGCCCATTTCTTCACTGGATCATTTGTTTTTCGGGTGTGGAGTTTGGTGACCTCTTTATAGATTTTGGGTACTAGTTCTTTGTCCGCTATGTCATTTGCAAGTATCTTTTCCCATTCTGTCGGTTGCCTTTTAGTTTTGTGGGTTGTTTCCTTTGCTGTGCAGAAGCTTGTTATCTTCATGAGGTCCCAATAGTTCATTTTTACTTTTAATTCCCTTGCCTTTGGAGATGTGTCAAGTAAGAAATTGCTGCTGCTGAGGTGAAAGAGATTTTTTTCCTGCTTTCTCCTCTAGGGTTTTGATGGTTTCCTGTCTCACATTCAGGTCCTTTATCCATTTTGAGTTTATTTTTGTGAATGGTGTGAGAAAGTCGTCTAGTTTCATTCTTCTGCATGTTGCTGTCCAGTTCTCCCAGCACCATTTGTTAAAGACACTGTCTGTTTTCCATTGGATATCTTTCCTGCTTTGTCAAAGATGAGTTGGCCATACTTTTGTGGGTCCAATTCTGGAGTCTCTATTCTATTTCACTGGTCTGTGTGTCTGTTTTTGTGCCAGAAAGGATACTGAATTTTAAAAATCACACCCATTTTATAGGCTATGGCATGTTCTATTTGATTTCACTAATTTAATGGATAATGAAACATGCACATTTCCAAATTCAGAATGTTACAGTGTAAATGATAGAAACCGTGCAACATCTTGAAAAGTACAGGAAATCCAAGAAGTCAAAAGTAAGATGGTGCACTAGTACAGGACTAGAATTTGGTGAATTCTGCAACAACAATCAAGACCAAAGAGTGGTGGAGTAAAGCGGATGGATGAGAGGAGGATATACTGATGTGTGGTACCTTGAGCCACCCAATGGTACCAGCCGAAACTTGGTGTCAAGTTCTTAGCTGCTTATACCATTGCCAATCTGTAAAAATATAAATTATTCCATTACAAATTCTTTCTTAAAGCTCTGTCACATTAGTAATTAGGCAGAAAAGAAGTCAGAAGTTGAAAATTGTGCTTAAAATTACAAATAAAAGCTTTATGTGCCCGGGTACAAGATGGAAAAGGAAGAGAGTTAAATAACTGCACCTTGAACCTATCTTATATTACCCTTTCCATACAAACCCGTATTTGTGGATGTACTCGGCTACTTCAACTCTTTCAGGGCAAGGGCCATGACTTACTACCCTCTAACTTCTATACAATCTGTAGATAATGACTATTTTGGTAATTCTTAAAAGAAATTCCCCCATACAGTCCCCAGAAAAACTCACTCTGCTTTTTCCCGCTATATAAAAATACCATGTTTTTTCCTAGAAGGAAAAAATAACTGTGATACTTCTATCATCTCTACAATTCACATTACCAGAGGCCCTCCCTATCCCCTTGCCAATTTCCTAGGCTGGATGGATCATAAGAAAATTATGAAGATCACATGCAACTTTCCATCTAATAAGCTATGAATCAATGAGTTTTACCTGGCACATGAGCTGCCAATACCAAGGACACATGGGAGCTGTGCAGAAAGCACATAATCTTGTGACAGTTTTCTAACTGCATTATTATTTTTCACTCATTACAAAGGACACAGGAAGTCTTGATCTAATTATCAGTGCTTGGTCAAATTACAAAAACCCGTGGAACTGACATCCTAAAACATAACACATTAATTGACTATAGCCACCACCTAAGCATAGAGTAGCATCTGACGCTACCCCGGAACAAACAGCAACTGAGACAGGAGACCAAAGTTACCAGAAGCTATCGCTTAAGGGCATGGTGGGCATTTTTCTTTGACAATATTTTACTGTTGTTTATTTTTGAGAGAGAAAGACAGAGTGTGGGTGGGGGAGGGGCAGAGAGATAGGGAGACACAGAATCCAAAGGAGGCTCCAGGCTCTGAGCTGTCAGCGCAGAACTCAACACGGGGCTCGAACCCATGAACCATTGAGATCATGACCTGAGCTCAAGTTGGACACTTAATCAATGAGCCACCCAGACGCCCCTCTTTGACAGTATTTCCTAACTGGATCTCTTCATAGTTGCTGACCTACCCTAAGTTATTCCCCACCTCCAGATAAGGAGACTTTCCTGTGTTTTCATTTACATTCATTCAGCATGTGAATCTACCACTAGAAATATGCACACTGCTAAATATTAAGTCAGAAAACATGCTCGTTTACAGCAGATGCTTACAGATGAACCGAAACTCCAAATGCAGCCCAGAAAACCTTTATAAAATGTAGTTGACACTCCATCGTAATTAAGTACTGCTTCCCTCAGGGCCGCCTGGGTGGCTCAGTCAGGTAAGTGTCTGATTCTTGATTTTAGCTCAGGTCATGATCTCATGGTTCCTAAGATCGAGCCCCGTGTTGGGCTGTGCACGGACGGCACAGAGCCTGCTTGGAATTCTCCCTCTGCCCCTACCCTGCCAGTTCACTCTCTCTCAAAATAAATAAAATAAACTTTAAAAAAAATTGCTTCCCTTAATAAAAATAATATGAATAAAACGAAAGCTTTCATTTCAAGAAAACTTGAATTTCACCAGGCATAACAAGTAACCAGGTCCAATCAAATATATGACCATTAAATAATCAGCTTGACAGGAGACACCTACATTCCTGTTAATATCCTATAGCAATGGATCAAGAGTAACAGACATAGTTTCAATGATACAGCATGGATATACTTTCCCAAGAGAACCTAGTACCATTAACTTTTGGGAACCAGCCCTACAATCTCTTGGGGTCTATCTGACTAACCTGAATGCAACTGCTTACCTGCCACTTTCGGAATTACTCCTGATCACCTTCTACTTACCAACAACACCACTGTACTTCACTGCTTTCACCATCTTGGTTTTTCATCCTACCACCTCTTTGACCTTGACTTGTCTTAGGATCATAATTTCAAACCTAGCTTCTGCACTGAATTACTGGTTCTGGAACTCAATGCTTGAACTTGCTTCGATGTCTGCACTACCCTTTCCATTTGGAAGATTCAAGTCTCCTGCTGAAGTATCCTTCATTTTGTCTAAGTGAACCCAACTCCGACAACCTCCACCAATAAAGAAATGGGAGATTCAAAAATGCACTTGAGGTGTGCCTGGGTAGCTCAGTTGGTTAAGCATTCAACTCTTGATTTTGGCTCAGGTCATGATCTCATGATTTGTGAGCTTGAGCCCCACATCGGGCTCTGTGCAAACATGGAACCTGCTTAGGATTCTTTCTCTCCCCTTCTTTGGTTCAAGCTCACACTCTCTCTCTCTCAAAACAAATATATAAACTTTAAAAAAAGTTTTTTATTTAAAAAATAAAATGCACTCAATTACAGAATCACTAGAAAAATGAATGCTCAAGGTAGCTCTTAGGGGAAATACATCATTACTAGGTAATAAATGTAGAGCACTTTTTAAATAAAGTCATACTACATACACAGAACACACAGAAAGTGACTGAAGACCTAATAAGCATATGACAGTAACTATTTGAAAATGAATTAATATAATTAACGACTTAAACAGTAACAAAGAACTAGTGTAAAACAGAAACCAAGAAGTAAACTTAGAGGGACACACACTTAGAACATAATCTGAAACTCATTACACAACAGTTTAATTAGATAATGGCAAATTATTGCCCTTCTGTTAACATTTTGTTGGTCACACAGGTCAGTTTGTATCACAAATGCTCAGCTAAATGAATTGTCTAGTTTGGCCAGTAGCACAACTACAAAAAAAATCTTGGAGCTCAACTTTTTTTTTTTTTTTTTTTTTTTAAATTTTAAGTAAGCTCCACATGAGGTTTGAACTCAAGACCCTGAGATTAAGTCACATGCTCTACTGACCCAGCCAGCCAAGCACCCACCCTGGAGCTCAGCTTCTCTGTATCACCTACAATGTATCTGTGAACAAAGAATCTGTGTTAGTTTTCAGGATAGGAACTATACACATGCTTTGCTTCGGTTTGGTTTCCTTCTGTCCCAAGTGCCGTAATTTTCAATGTATTTTCTCAAAAAAGCCCTTTTGCCCTTGTTCTTTGATTTTCATATATAGAGTATATATGGGTACAAAGAGTTCCATTAAGCAATTCAAAATAAGAGACCCAAATTATAGATGGTCTCTCAGTTGTTCTAATAATTACATACCTAGAAAGGTATGTAGTTTCTGTATGTATGTAAGAAAGTAAGTAAATAAATAAAGTTTCTGGATATTAAATGTCATTTCCATGAAATTCACCAAAGATTATTATGCTGCATATAACCAAGCATGGACAAGGGCAAAAATTTGTGTTCAATAAATACTGAGAGACTTAAGTATATAGAATTGTAAAAGCTCTAAATTTGACAAACAAAACAAAAACAAAACAAAAAACCAGACCAGGAATATTCATGCTTCTAAATAAAAAATAGAAATACAAGTATGTGGGGTTTTTTATTACTACTTTAACAGGTCAGGCAAAAGAATAGTGTAAGGAAACCAAAAATAGACCACTCTCAAGTCAGTTTTAAAATCCACTCATAATATTCTACAGCAAAATACTATGCAACTCTGGTTTCTTAGATCACTTCTTAGCAATTGGGAGAAGCCCTTAAAGATTGTCAGGTTCATCTTATAGAAAAATAGACGCTCGAGGCACCTGGGTGGCCCAGTCGGTTAAGTGTCTGACTTCGGCTCAGGTCATGATCTCAGGGTTCATGGGTTCAAGCCCCACAGTAAGCTCTGTGTTAACAGCCTGGAGCCTGCTTTAGAGTCTCTCTCTCTCTCTCTCTCTCTCTCTCTCTCTCTCTCTCTCTCTCTCTCTCTGCCCCTGTCTGCTTGCACTCTGTCTCTCAAAAATAAAAACATTAAAATATTTTTTTTGAAGAACAGACAAAACAGATTGAAAATTTTCCCTAATGCACGTATCGTGATACCCTAGATAGAAATGAGATGATAAAAAAAAAAAAAGAAAAATGAACACAAGAAATCCATGCCAATGACACCCCTTCTCTGTCCAGCTGCCAAGATTTCTTAACTCAGCACTCAGCACTAACATTTCACTTCAGGACCATTCTTATTTAGAAAAAACAAATAAATGACAGAGGGTGAAATGGAAAAGCTATTTCATTTTTCACCTACAGCCAGATAACCTAACAGAAACCATTCTATATAAACCGTTATTTCTAACATAACCACAAAGCAAGGATTTTAAATCCCCCAGAAGAGACCTACTCTACACGGACAGCCAGGCCAAGTATGGCCAGCTGTTTGAGCCCTGTGCTGGGATACACCGTAAGCTTCTTCTGACAGTTGTCTGATGGCAGCTGGACACCACTCCACACGACAGCAATTATTCAAGTGACTATCAGTGCAACTTCTGAGGCTCTCTTCACACCTGGAGTTCAAAATGAACATGGCCTTTACCATCTATCTAACCATGGTCTAGGCTTTTTAAGAAAAAATAAACTTCCCTTTGAATTTAAGGTAAGGATTATTAATCTACCCAAACACAAACCTTGTCTTTAGTTAAACTAATCTATTTCAAATAACAACGTACTCAAAATGCTGTTAAATAAGCATTTGCTCCAATATTCATTCACCAGCTTCAATTCTGTCCCCAAAGTATCTTCCTTTCCAAAGGAAAAAGGAATGTGATCAACAGTAGTTTTACTGAGGAAAATAAATGAATTCCTCTGCAATTAAGCTCAATGTAATACACAAAATCTCTAGAAAGTCATATGATCACAATTTCCATGAACGAGGGTCTCCTCTGGCACAAGTAAAAGGACTAAGATGCTTCTATACAAGCCCAAAGGTTGAAATTATTATTTTTTTGTGGGAGTAAAATTCTGCTAGTTATTCAAGCAGCTGAGCAGTCAACAAATTAGCAGCAACCCAATCACAATCAGGCAAAACCTAATTGAAATTAGATTATAATTAGGAAAAATACCAAATAAGACTCAAACTGGACCTCACATCTATTTCTTCGAACGAAAGAGATTCACATAGTTACTTCTGTGCTTGCTTATAGCACAGACTTAGACCTTAAATCCTAACAAAAAATGACTTATTAAGGAAAAAAAAAAAAAAACAACAGTAACCGCCACTGTGTGCCTGACCATTTATCAGAGGGCTTGGAAACCAGCAGTGAACAAAATATAACAAGTCCCTGCTCTTATGGAAGGTATTTTCTGGTAGGTAGAGGCACACAGTAAACACATTTATATATGGCAGAGGTAATCAATACTTTGAAGGAAATTAAATCAGAAAAACAAGTTAGAAATTACTAGTATGACTACTTTACTGCTCCTCTATGGGTTTCACACAACCCAATCTTGTAGGAAAATAGCCTCCTGAGAAAATGGTAATCATTAAGTCAATAATTATCTTAGGAGAGCCTAGAGGGTACTGGAAAAATGTACTGATACAACAGGAAACAAAGTCAGACACTAACCCTGTCCACAAAGAGACTCCACTCTCATGAGGGAACCAATCAATGATATAGAATTGTCTTAACACATCAAATTTGTCGGCAGCCTTCTTGACACACAGTGCTCCAAGAGTACATGATACAACTTCAGGGTAAAAATGTCACATTAAACAGGACTCCCGAAACTTCTGGGTTAAAACATCACATTACACATGACTCCAGAAACCCAACTAAAACAAGCAAAGGCACAAATTCACAATGACAAAGGCAAAGGGAAAATGACAAATCTTGGAAGCTGAACATGGATGGATAAGTGAAAATGAGCTTAGCCAACACAAGAGTGCTGAATCCTAAGCCAGGCACAGGGATATCTGAGAAGTAACCTACTTTATACTGCAGATGTTGTTGATAACAAGAGATACCTTGGTAACTCCGAAGTACAGCTAGCTGACAATCTATTACAAAGCAAAGCAAATAACCACTCCATACCACACTCCTGGGTCAATGGACCCTCATCCACCGTGGCAAAGATGAAAGATCTCCTCTCTGAGGACAGTGGGGCAGATTCCCAGACCTGGTAGTTACACAACACACCTGAAGGCAGCAGTACCACACAGAGGGTAGGGGAGCTCAGTGGACTCTCCAGACACCGAACCCGCTCTCAGCCTCTCTCAGCTTACAGCAGGCTGGGCAGCAAAGCCCAAGGAAGACTTGAAAACATGACAGTGGGTATTCCCAGTGACGTGATCCCGCCCTATCACCCCCGGAAGCTTGGTCAAGAAGCCCCACTTATGCACACAGCTTTCTATCAGCTTCTGAGAAACACTTCTGAATATAAAGGGACATACAACAGTCATCAGACAACTGAGAAAAACTCTCATGTGGATTAACTCACCCAACGTCTGTTCCATCCTCCTAGTTGTGCTTTCCTCAACTGGAAAGGTAAAAATTACATTTTCCAGAATGCCTAGACGCTAGGATATGGGAGGAAAATGAGGAACTCTAATGCACCTATAAGGAGTATGGAAGAAGGAAGTACCACAGGACCACCTTCTTGGTCCTTGTGGCAATTTTCCTGCTGAAAACCAATCATTAAAACCTGAAGCTTTCCTGTCCTTATGTCAATAACACACACATTAATGGAGCTTTGGAGTGAAATTTAAAGTCAGAAACTGAATCCTCCAATTTTGTTTTTTGTCAAGATTGTTTTGGCTACTCTGGGTACCACAAATTTCTGTATGAATTTTAGGCTTAACTTGTCAACGTCTGCAAAAAGGCAGCTGTGACTTTGATAGAGATTGCACTGAATCTGCAGGTCAATTTGAGGAAAAATGGCACCTTAACATCTTCCAATCCATGAACATGGGATATCTTTCCATTTATGTAGGTCTTCTTTCATTTATAGTTTTCAGTGTACAAGTCTTATACTTCTGTTCAATTTATTCCTATGGAATTCATTCCCTCTGATGCTGCTAAAAATAAAGTTTTCTTACCTTCATTTTTAGACTGCTCATTCTTCATGGCTAATGTACAGAAATATACTTGAGTTCTGTATATTGCTCCCATGTCGTAAACTTTGTTGAACTTACTAGCTCTCAAGAGTTTTGCTTTTGTTTTTTTTTATTAAATTCCTTAGGATCGCCTATGAAAGCATGGCACCTGCAAATAGAAACAGTTTTACCACTCCGTTCCTAATGTGGATGCCTTTTACTTCTTTTTCTTGCCTAACCGCCCTGGCTAGAACACCCGGTACACTGATAATGTTAACAAGTAGTGACAGTGGGCGACCCTGTCCTGTTCCTGGTCTTAGGAAGAAAGCAGCCAGTCTTGACCATCCAGTATATTAGCCGTAAATTTTTCATAGATACTCTTCATCAGGTTAAGAAGCTCCCTTTTATTCCTCATTCGAATATTTTTACAATGAAAGAGCAGTGTACTTTGTCAAATATTTCTTATGCATCTAGTGAGAGGGTTTTTGCCCTTCATTCTATTAATATGGTTTATTACATTAAAGACTTTCACAGACTGAACCAACCTTGCATTCCCAATATAAAACCCATGTGATCAGGGGACCCGGGTGGGGTCAGGGTACCTAAGCACCAGCTCAGGTCTTGATCTCAGGGTTGGGAGTTCAAGCCCTGCATTGGGGCCCACGCTGGGCATGGAGCCTACTTTAAAAAACAAAACAAAACAAAAAAGTAAAAAAATCCACATGGAAATAGTATATAGTCCTTTTACATGTTGGTAGGTTTGGTTTGCTAGTATTTGGTCAGGAATTTTTGCACCTATATTCGTAAGAGACATTGGTATGTGACGTTTTTCTGGTCTGAAGTTTTTCCAAAACAGTGTCCCAATGTCCATCTCCAGTTTGCTAGGTGTCATGGGGCAGGTGTTTGCAGCAACAGCAGTGGCAGCTTCCTGCTCCTGAACTGTAGCTATAAACTGTTTTTTGTTTTTTTTTAATTCAGTGGCTTCAATGGTGCCTGAGACATAAAAGCTCCCAGAATCTACAGTGTTCTAGCCATCATTCTAGCTCTCTAACGCTTTTAATAATTTTTTCTAGCCACCTGCATCCCATATCATTTTCTTTTCTGCTTAAAATATGTAGTGGATTCCATTTCCTGCAGTGAGACACAAAGACCTAAATAAACAGAAAAAGAAATTAACTTGGAGCAAACAAAAACTGTGAAGGAAAAGAGACTTCTTAAAAGGTATGAGGAAGTACTGCACCTACGAAATGTAAACAAGATCAAGATACTATAAGGAAACATGGAGACAGTAAAAAGAAGCTATTAGGAATTTAAAACAGGACAGCAAAAACTGGAAGGTAAAATGGAGAATATCTACCAGAGAAAAAAAAGTTTTAAATGAGAAAACTAAAAATTTAAGAAGTCCAACATCTGAATCACATGAGTCTCAGAAAGTATAAAATAGGAGAAAACCATGAATAAAAGAATGTGTTGTTTATATATTTATTTTGAGAGAGAGAGAGAGAGAGAGAGAGAGAGAGAATCCCGAGCAGGCTCTGCATTGTTAGTGCCAGAGGCCCATGTGAGGCTCAATCTTACAAACCATGAGATCATGACCTGAGCCGAGATTAAGGGTCAGATGTCAACCAACAGATCCACTCGTCACCTCAAATAATTTTTTAAAGTTGCCAAGGACTGAAAGACATGAATTTCCAGACTGAAAAACTATCACCACATGACCAGCACAATGGAAGGAAAAGAGATCCACACCAAGGGACATTCTTAAGAAACTTCAGAACTGGATCAAAAAAGGATACTATAGGCTTTTAAATTTTTCACTCATAGTGCTTCTTAGCAACAACAAAAGCAAACTATAAAGCATGACTTCAAAATCCTAGGAAATATGCTTTACAACTTAGAATTCTATAGCCAAACTATCCATGCTGATGTGACATAACTAGCCATAGAGAAGAGCATAAGCCTCCAAATGTTATCTCTTCAATAACATAAAGCTAATTAAAAAAAAAAAAAAAAACTCGGGGCGCCTGGGTGGCTCAGTCGGTTAAGCGGCCAACTTCAACTCAGGTCACGATCTCGCGGTCCGTGAGTTCGAGCCCCGCGTCGGGCTCTGGGCTGACGGCTCAGAGCCTGGAGCCTGTTTCAGATTCTGTGTCTCCCTCTCTCTCTGCCCCTCCCCCGTTCATGCTCTGTCTCTGTCTCAAAAATAAACGTTAAAAAAATTAAAAAAAAAAAAAACTATGATTCCAAATGACTTGATGTTTTAAGAGTTAGTATCAAGTCTTTCTATATAATTAGATAAAACTAAGTGGGAAAAAATGCCATTTCCGTAAGTAAACAAAAGATGGTATAGGGAAGAAAAACTAATGACTACTCAGTTCTGTGGGAGATTATGTCCATAGTACGTCCAGGCATTTCTGCCATAACACAATATATGTGTTCCTGAAAACCCTTCCACTAACAGATCAAATGGAAACATAAAGTTGGAACAATCCTCCCAAAACCTATGCAGTTTTGTAACAAGAGCACTAGCAATAATAATATAAAACTAGTACCTCAGGAAATGACTTGGACAACCCAGGCAGAGAGTTGTGTGGCTATAACTACCTCAAGAGATACTTATAAATGCACAAGAGTGGTCATGCAGGCTTGCGGGAATTGAGACGAGACAGAAAGAAGTAGAGCTCTGAACATACCAAAGGGAATGTACCTGTTTGGGAGAGGGAATCCTGGGAGCAGCACTCATGTTTAATCTTCTTCAGAAAAAGGTGAAAAGCAGAAACAGACTCATAAATGCAGAGAACAAACAGATGGTTGCCAGAGGGGAGGGGCATGGGCAAAAGAGTTGAAGGGGAGAGGAAAATACAGGCTTCCAGTTACCTGATGAATAAGTCACAAGGAAAAAGGCACAGTACAGGGAAAACAGTCACTGGTATTGTAACGGAGTTGTACAATGGTATTCAAGTAGAGTCATACCTTAACAGACAGCAGCTACACTTGTGGTGACACAGGGTAAGTATACAAGTATGGAATCACTATATTGTATACCTGAACCTAATGTAACAGTGTGTCAACTACACTTCGATTAAAAAATAATAAAACTGGGGCGCCTGGGTGGCGCAGTCGGTTAAGCGTCCGACTTCAGCCAGGTCACGATCTCGCGGTCCGTGAGTATGAGCCCCGCTTCAGGCTCTGGGCTGATGGCTCAGAGCCTGGAGCCTGTTTCCGATTCTGTGTCTCCCTCTCTCTCTGCCCCTCCCCCATTCATGCTCTGTCTCTCTCTGTCCCAAAAATAAATAAACATTGAAAAATAAATAAATAAAAAATAAATAAAAAATAAAAAATAATAAAACTAAAATAACACAGCTGAAAGTGCAACTGAAGGTTTTCTCTACCTCTAAATTCTACTCTTGACCTTCTGGTTCCTTTACTAGGAAAAGTCACATATAAACCAATACAACCTCCAATTACAGTAATATCATTTCTCGATTTAAAAGCCAAATATGAGCTAATTGGTGTTAAAGAAGCATCTGTAGCACCACACTAAATTAATACTTTAAATACCAAAAAACTGATCTAAACCGGTCCAAAATATAATGTACGAGGCCAGTCACAGGAAGAAAATGTGTTATGGAGAACATAATGAAGAACTCAATTCCCCATCTTTCAAAGCACAAAGTCAATAATGTCATTTGGGTAAAAATTCCAAATGAGCAGTGAAAATAGCTGAAGGTAATTTCTTTTTATGAGAAGCCTTGGGAGAATCCTTGGAGTCCTTAAATTATATACACACATACACACTGCTGTATAGTCCTGGGTTGTTTTTTGCTTTGTTTTGTTTTTTTCTTTTTTCCCAAGACTCAAATTGAAAACATCTGATAGTCAGGAAGGACTTCCCTAAAAAATGGATGCAGTGGACATCAGAGAGATGAGACGTTAACCCAAGGACAAGAGAAGTCCAGACAAGGAAATCACTTTTGCAAAGGACCTATTAACAGGGAGCGTAGTAAACAAGGTTGAATAAAGGACTTCAGAGTGAGGAGAGAGAGCAAGACCAAGTATGGTGGGAGATACAGGTGGAGTCAGAAAGCAGCCAGCTCGTGCAGAGAAGAAGTCTGAGGTAGGATGACCACCTTGTCCCAGTTTGCAAAGGGCAAGTTCCATTCATGCCAGTTGTCCCAGCATAATTTATACCTCCCTCTTTCACACACAAAAGCATCCCTGTTTGGATGCTAAATTATATGGTCACCCTGCAATTAGGTAATACTGAAGGTCTTAGTCTTTATCCTAGAAGTTACTAAAGTGTTTTAGGCAAAGTGGGTTAAGTGCATTATCATAGAGGGTAAGTGTTCTGGTCTCCTATCCAATGTTTTGTGATACAAAGTTGAAATGAGAATCTATTTTTTTCTTTTTTTGATGTTTTTATTATTTTATTTCTGAGAGTGCGTGCAAGCAAGAGGGGGCAGACACAAGAATATGAAGCAGGCTCCGGGATCTGAGCTGTCAGCACAGAGGCCGACGCGGGACTTGAACTCATGAACCATGAGATCATGACCTGAGCTGAAGGTGGATGCTTAACCAACTGAGCCACCCAGGTGCCCTGAGAATCTACTTTAAATAAAACTTTAAAAATGTCTTCTCGGGGCACCTGGGTGGCGCAGTCGGTTAAGCGTCCGACTTCAGCCAGGTCATGATCTCACCGTCTGTGAGTTCGAGCCCCGCGTCGGGCTCTGGGTTGATGGCTCAGAGCCTGGAGCCTGTTTCCGATTCTGTGTCTCCCTCTCTCTCTGCCCCTCCCCCGTTCATGCTCTGTCTCTCTCTGTCCCAAAAATAAATAAACGTTGAAAAAAAAAATTTAAAAAAAAAAATGTCTTCTCTTCACAGCCAACATTCTTATACAAGTAATCTCACAATCTTTCTTCCCACTCCTTCCTTCATTATAGCCCATGGCTTTAATCCCACTGCCAAAGTTACTAGCATTACGCACTCCTCACAATCAACAATAATCTGCCAGCCACCAAATGTAATAAATAACTTTTAGGACTTATCTAACCAAAACTGTCCTAGCATTGCTTTATAAATCTCTGTCCCATGACTCAACTCTTGTCCTGCTTCTCTGGCTATTGCTTACCATCTCCACTTTTCCTTTTTCTACCCAGTCCTCATATGAAGGTGTTTTCCACGTCTTTGCCCCTCCTCTCTTTTGTCTTTATCCCCAAATATCAGCCCTGCTCCTGCAACTGTATCTCCATTCAAAGTCTCTCCATAGAGCTCCAGGCAAGTACTCTAGATTGCCATGTGACATCTCCACCTAGAAGTCCAACAAACACCACTAATTCACACTAACCTTGAGTAGGTTCTCTAAACCAGTCCCCTATCCATCAAGGTCTAAAAGCAACACTTCCCCCAGGCACCCATGCATGGAAGCAGGGTCACCCTCAACTCTTCTCCTGACTCTCCCATGCTTAGCATCTCTTAAATCCACTTTCTATCCTTTCCCACTGCCTACCTGAGCTCAGGGCCCGCCTCAAGTGTTCTTACCTGGGTTTTATCTGTACTCTTTGTTTCCTCCACAGAATGGCCAGACCATTCTTCTGTTCATGTCACTTTTCTACCTGAAATTCTTGAGGCTCATTTCCTAAAATCCAACCGCCCTCTACCACATACGTGCATGCGTAGGTATGTACACACACACACACACGCACGCACACACGCACGCGTGCAGGTCTAGTTAGAGGAAACTAACTGCCATTTGGGTAACCACCCTCTCCTAATGCTTTCCAGCCAACTCCTAGTTACTTAACTCCCAACACTCAGCCCAGTTCCCTGGCGATGTCTTTCAAAACTTCAGAAGGCTCCTGTCTGCCTTAGTCTTTTCTTCCACAGCACCATGTAGATACTGCTATCATAACACCTATTACACTGTATTAATGTACCACATTAACAGTTCACAATAGCATAGTGTTTGTTTTCTGCTTTGCCCATGAGACTGTCAACAACTTGGTAACAAGAACTGAGCGTCCCTTCTATTCGCGGCATCTGGTTCAAGGCCTGGCATATAGTATTATTTCCACAAATGTGTGAATAAAAAATGAAAAGAACATTTCTCAAAAAAATAATTCAAAAAAACAATATTTCTCTCATGAGTATTAAAGACTTAAGAGATTTTAATTCCTCTTAAAATTATTATTAAGGCATAGAGTAAAGTAGGAAAGTAGCTTTCTAAGAAGGAAGATAAAAGAAGTCTTTTTCAGTAATTCATCTTCACCCTTTCCTCAGGAGCGAATGAAGCCCTCAGTCTTTCCAACAGCTGCTTCCATTACTGCACCCTCCTGACAAATCCACAATCACCTCCAGGGAGCTATGAACTATCACTGTGAAAAACACACATCCAGTACCATCTGCAAAAGTAACAACCAAATGGACCTGAAAATCAGCCGTCCTATGTAAGATTTCAAGTTCCAACCCAATGATAGTGCATGGTGAGCCTGCTTCAGGCAGAGAAACCAAAATCACACCTGCAAAACAGCAATGATGTAAGGATTACAAGAAATGACACGGGGGGGTGGGAGGCTGGCTGGCTCAGACGGTAGAGCGTGCAACTCTATCTTGGAGTTGAGTTCAAGCCCAACGTTGGCCAAAGAGCTTACTTAAAAATGAATAAATAAATGATCCATGTAAAAACTCTGACAACGCTTAACACAGAGCTCAGACCTAGTCTAGCTCTACCACTAATCTGCTAAATTCTCTTAGCCTGAAGTTTCCTCACTCATCAAACAGGGTTATCACACGGCTTAAAAGACAGTGCATCTAGCACAGTGCGTGGCAAACATGTTAAGCGCGAAATGAATCTTAGCACCTTCTGTCCTGTATCTTTGGTAAGTACTTTAATCTAGCTGTCAGTTTCTGCATCCACAAATCAAGTTGGTTAGACTGCATGATCCAAGACCCCTTCCGGCACCAAAAGGGCTCTGATTTGATCTGTGATTAATAAATGCAGATGCAGTGAAGGCAAAAAATTATATTTAAAAAGGACCAACTAAACAGATTAGCTAAGGAAAACGTCATTTATCATCTACTCATACACCAAAAATATCAGCAGAAACCTAAGATTATAACCTAAGTTTCAATCATTTTATGCCTTTATACCAGCAATATGACCCTAACAATATAAAAATGATCAAGAACTAGAAAGATTCCAAAATTAAAATAAATTCCTCAGACACTCATCTGTTGCTGGTAGCATCAAAAATTGGCAAAATTGTCATTTCTTCATCCAGTGGTTAACATTTAACCAGTCAATTAGTTAACATTTAACCATTAAGTTAACCAGAGGAAAAAACCTGTTAACTGTCAGCAAGAGAAGATAAACATGGCCCTCTAACCATCTCGGAGAATTTTACTTTCTTCTTGGTGTTTACCTGTATTTTTTAATTTCCCATAACAAACATAATTTTTGTGTAATAAGAAAAGCTTTTTTTTTTTAATTCCCGAAATATAACAGCCAACACACAATCCCTTATCACAGAAGTACAGTGAAAAAAAGAAGTTAAAACCCCTGATTAGGAAACTTCCTTAGACCCCAATAATAATTGGGAACTTCAGTTACGCTCCCATCACTCAAGTAATGCCTCAGCCTCAATCTCACTATCTGTGCATGGAACAGACCTACACTGAAGATATAAAATTCTCAAGATCTCTAACTCAGACATACCAGAGGTGATGTCATCTGAAATTAAAGCACAAACATTAATAGATTGTGCTGGCAGGAGGCGGGGGGGGGGGGGGGGGTGGGAAGAATCGGGGCACCTGGGTGGCTCAGTCGGTTGGGCAAACAACTTCACCAATGTCATGATCTCACAGATCGTGGGTTCGAGCCCGGGATCGGGCTCTGTGTTGACAGCTCAGAGCCTGGAGCCTTTTCAGATTCTGTGTCTCCCTCCCTCTCTCTCTGCCCCTCTCCCACTCACGTTCTGTCTGTCTTCAAAAATAAACATTAAAATTAAAAAAAAAAAAATCAACAGCATATTTTTTTACTGCTTTATCTTTCATCCTGTGTTTACTTTCTTGAATCTGGGTACACTAAAAGATTACCTAGTTTACAGGATTAAACCTAAGGATTAAATTCCAACAACTCTAAAAGATATCCTGCTCTACCAGACATCCTTTGAAAGCATAGGAAGGAAGGGTTATGACAGTTTAATTACCTAGGATCTGCTTCCTAGATTTTGACACCAATTCTAGGGGTTTTGTCCTTCCAAGTATTTCCCTGAAAATTAAGTTTAGCATGCAGTTTTATAGCTCTTATATTAAGGCCGGAGTGTTGCTGTCAACTTGCTTCTACCAGAGCAAAATTAGGACATAACCGAAAGACGAGGCAATACATGTGATGAAGGTTTTTGTTTTTAAATTAATCATCCTATGTCCAAAGAAAATTCCCTAAAGCAGGTTAGCATTTATTATTTTAAGTTTGAAAACTGAATACGAATGTTAGAACAACCCTGCTGATGTTGTTTAGTCTGTGCACCTTCCCTAAATGTCATTCTGTGACTAAAATAGGTAGAAAGCCAACAAAGGAAGTATATATATGCACTAAGTCCAAATTTATAGTAAATCCCAACCCCTTTCACCACTAGGAAAGTAACAGGAAAAATTATTTTATCATATTTGCATTTCAGTACTCTTTAAAAGTGCTAAAATTTTAGCAACTTTCCTTGGTAAATTATCAGCAATATTTTATCCAACTATTACTGGATAAAAATTCATCCATTATTATGACACAAGTAAATAAGAGGCTAAAAAATGATATAAGTGTCTTAATTCTTGCTGAGATTCACAACACTACTACTTACTCCTTATCTCAATTATACAGATGAGGAAACACAGGCCCAAAGAATTCCAGTACCCAAGCCGCAAAAAACTAAGAAGTTGCAACTTTGCGAAGTACCCTTGCTCGATACTACCCAACCTCACGCTATTGTGGTTGACAGTGTCCCAACATACTTGTTAGTAGCACATAAGTACCTGTATGCATTTTTTACTTACACACACACAAATCCAAATTTCCCATTAGAAGTTTCCTTACTAGGGGCGCCTGGGTGGCTCAGTCGGTTGAGCCTCGGACTTCGGCTCAGGTCATGATCTCACAGTCCGTGAGTTCGAGCCCCGCATCAGGCTCTGTGCTGACAGCTCAGAGCCTGGATCCTGCTTCAGATTCTGTGTCTCCCTCTCTCTCTGCCCCTCCCCCACTCGCACTCTATCTCTCTCTCAAAAATAAATAAACATTAAAAAAAAATTGGGGGGTGCCTGGGTGGCTCAGTTGGTTAAGCGTCCAACTTCAGCTCAGGTCAGGATCTCACGGTTTGTGGGTTCGAGCCCCGCATCAGGCTCTGTGCTGACAGCTCAGAGCTTGGAGCCTGCTTCGGATTCTGCGTCTCCCCCTCTCTGTTCCTCCCCCACACATGGTCTATCTCCCTCTCTCCTTCAAAAATAAATAAAAACATTAAAAAAAATTTTTTTTTATTTTTTTGAAGCGGTTAATTTAAAAACACAAATCCATACTCTCTTACATGCACTTCCAGAGTTTCTAAAACCTAAAATTTTCATTAATTCATTTGGTGGCAAAACCTGACCTAAATGGGTATGAGGCTAT
This sequence comes from Prionailurus viverrinus, assembly GCF_022837055.1. Lineage (NCBI taxonomy): Eukaryota > Metazoa > Chordata > Mammalia > Carnivora > Felidae > Prionailurus > Prionailurus viverrinus. Next base: position 104,930,116 of record NC_062561.1, on the reverse strand, counting down.
TTTTAGTTGTCTTTCTCCACTGACTATAACTATTAATATCTTTCCTTGCAGAAACATGTTTCACAATGGAGTGCCACCCCAGACCCCACTGGAGGTATTCTATATGGTACACGCATATTACCTTAAAATTGAAATTGTTTTTACTTCTATAACACACCTGGCCTTAAGGATTTTACATAAAAAACTGTGGACCTGTATCAGCAAACGAAAAAAAAAAAAGTATGCATCCATAAAATTAGTTATTGAACAACTGACCAACAAACTTACTTTTCTCTTACATCTATCTACCTTTCCTGTATAATGAGTTAACACTGAAATTCTGCAATGTCAATCTTCCTTTACTTTTTTGTTTCAAGTGTTGACTGATGGCACTCATCATCATTCTTGGAAACTGTTCACCAAAACAGCTTCCAATGACATATAATTAGGTTTGGACTGAATCAGAGTAGCTGTATCTTAAATCTGAGATGTGTTCCTGTGAGAGACCACATGGATGGAAGCGGATGTCAAATTCTCTCCAGCAGGACCAAGCATCTCCAAGAATTATTCTGTCTTTAGGTACATTGTGTACTGAGGAAGCAAAAAGGGACTAAGTAATTTCGGAATCTATGATTTTTTAAATCCACTTACATGATATACTAACTTACAAAGACTCTTAACTCTGAATAAAAACTTAAAAACAGAAAATTATTATTAAATAAAAAGAGCTAAATGGACCCAAATAGACAAAAACAACTTCTTGCTTTACATCTTACAAATTATACTGCAACTATTGCTCAAAATTAAATTATTCCCAAGATTTCCAAGAATTACTACATACAGGCAGCATTAGTCTACCCACTAGACCCTAATAAAAAGGCAGTTAAATATGCCACATAAAATAAACTTGTATCGGGGCGCCTGGGTGGCTCAGTCGGTTAAGCATCCAACTCCAGTTCAGTTCCTGATCTCACAGTTCATGAGTTAAAGACTCACTCAGCTCTCTGCTGTCAGCTCACAACCAGCCCACTTCAGATCCTCTGTCTTCCCTTCTCTCTGCCCCTCCCCTGCGCTTGTGCCCCCTCTAGCTCTCTCTCAAAAATATATCAACATTTTAAAAAAATAAATAAACCTGTCGCACCAAAGAGAATGGGAGAAGGATCATTAAACATGCCAATGAACTTCTAAAAAACGATGAAAAGCAGATAAAAGTACATATCACAAAATATGCACAAAAGGACTACAGGGGAAAGTGAGGGAGACTTAAAATGGGGGCATGAACTCATGAAACAGCTTTATATCTGATTCTCCTCAGCATCCCTTAGCCTAACTGCAGGCTTTCCGACCAGTTAGTCCACAGCACATCCCAATGAGATATAAAGAGGTCCTAATGTGTTCTTCCATTAGAAAAGCCAGGGAAGGAGCTACCTAAACAACTAAAGCACTAATGCTCAACCAATTCATTTGTAAATGTTGACAAGCGAGAAGGATCACACATGTGACAAAAATCACTTGCAAGAAGAAATCCAATCCAAACAAAAAGAACAAATGAACAGGGAAGAAAAAAGAGATCATCCAGTGAAAAGTATTTTAAAAAGAAAATCCTAAATACTACCTTCAGACAGATTAAAGAAAATAATACATCCTTAAAACAGAAACAAATTGGGGCGCCTGGGTGGCTCAGTCAGTTAAGCATCTGACTCCGGTTCGGGTCATGATCTCACAGCTTGTGAGTTCGAGCCCCGCATTGGGCTCTGCGCTGACAGCTCGGAGCCTGGAACCTGCTCAGATTCTGTGTCTCCTTGTCTCTCTCTGCCCCTCCCCTGCTCACACTCTGTCTCTCTCTCTCAAAAAATAAATGTTAAAAAAAATAAAAAATAAATAAAATAGAAACAAATTGAATAAAAGAGAAATATCTGTACAAAAAAATTTCTTGGAATTAAAAGCATGACTTCAGTCTTTAAAATGTCACTACTGAAAAATAAATTAAGTAATTAAATAAAAAGTCACTACTCAACTAGAGAAGAATCAAAGTAATTTCCCAGAATGGAAAAAGAAAAAAAAGAGACAAGAGACAAAAGTGGTTAACATCCCAACCAGAAAAAAGAAAGAAAACAAGGAACAGAAAGATTTGGAATAAAATAAATTTCCCAGAGCTAAATAAAGTTCAAGACTTTAAATAGAAAGAAACCACTTGTAACAGGTGGGATGCATAACAGAAATATCCTTTCCTAGACTCATTGCCATCCAATTTCAGAAAATCAGGATAAAAGAAAATTCCAAAGCTTCCAAAGAAGAAAACCAAAAGCAATTACCAAAAGAAAATAACTGTGACTGACATCAGACAGATACTGCAACACAGGCCACTAGAAGACAAGGGAGCAATATCATAATTCCCAAGTTCTGAGGAAAAAGGTTAGAACCAATATTCTATACCTAACCCAACTACTAACCAAGCATGACAAAACAAAGTTATTTTCAGACACATGGGACTCAGAAAGTTTAAATCCTGGGGAACTTGCGGGGGCTCGGTGATTAAGCGACCAACTCTTGATTCAGGCTCAAGTCATGATCTCACAGTTCCTGAGATAGAGTCCCACTCAGGGTGCTGACAGCAAAGAGTCTGCTTGGGATTTTCCTTCTCACTCTGCCCCTTCCCTGTTTGTACTCTCTTTCTACCAATAAACTTTAAAAAAAAAAAAAAAAAAAGGAAGTTTACATCCTGCCATCTTTTCTGAGTCAGTTGCTTAAGGATGTTCTCCAACAAAATGAGGGAAGAAACCAAGAAAAGAAAAGTATGTGATCTAGGACAGTGCGTCGAAATCAGGTCAATTCCTAGGATGTCAGCTACACACAGCACATTTTTAAAAAAATTTTTTTTTAAGTTTTTTTATTTTTGACAGAGCATGAGCAGGGGAGGGGCAGAGAGAGAGGAAGACACAGAATCCGAAGCAGGCTCTGGGCTCTGAGCTGTCAGCACAGAGCGTGACGCGGGGCTTGAACTCACAGACCTCGAGATCATGACCTGAGCCAAGTCGGTCACTCAACCGACTGAACCACCCAGGCGCCCCTACACACAGCACATCTTAAGCCCAGAAAGCTTCAGGGAAAAAATAATACTCATGTAATAGATATTATGATTACATATTTTCAGAAAGACTTCTTTAGTCAACAAGAAAAATAAAAGCCCATTTAGGAGCAAAATTCCTTAACCACACCATCCCTTCACCCTATTTTATCTTTACTACCCTGGCACCTGTTATTACGTAAAATTATATCACATACGTTATTTTATTGATTCTAATACATGTATATTTTACTTTTTAATCTTGCTAAAACTAGTATGCATCTTACAATCCACACACAGCATTTTTTCCCACTTTTTTTAATGTTTATTTATTTTTGAGAGACAGAACACAAGTGGGGGAGGGGCAGAGAGAGGGAAACAGAATCTGAACCAGGCTCCAGGCTCTCAGCTGTCAGCACAGAGCCCAACATGGGGCTCAAACCCATGAACCGTGAGAGCACGACCTGAGCCAAAGTTGGACGCTTAACCGACTGAGCCACCCAGGTGTCCCGCATGTTTTTACACTTTAATTGACAACTGACACACATCACTGTGTAAGCTCATGGTGTACAGCAAATTGTTTGATTTACATATACTGAGAAATAATTAACACAATAGGTTCAGTTAACATACATCTTCTCACATAGATACAAAAAGAAAAAAGGAAAAAAATTTCTCCTTGTGATGAGAACTGTTAGGATTTTACCTCTTAACTTTCCTATATATCACATGATGACCTATAGACATCCTGTTATACATGACATTCCTATTACTTTATCTTGTAACTGTATGTATCTTTTGACTGGCTTCCTCTATTTCCCCCTCCCCCTCCATAGGCAGCATTTTAAAACTACAGTCAGCCAGGTGGCAGTCTTGTTACTGTATTAAAAACCTTCCGTAGTTAACTTCTGAAAAGATTACAAAAGCATCAACATCGAAATGCCTCAGATTAGATGAAATAGGACCTTTATGTGCTTGTTAGGTATCTCCCCTACAGTACTCAATTCAGCAACACAAGGGCAATGATTTATTTCTTTAAAACAATCTCTGTAGTCTCTCAACATACAACAGTGACTGGCACATAACAGATGCTTAATCTGTCACATTTTAACATCTCTGAAACAAATATGGGCCCAACAGAATGGATCCTACATAGCTGGTCCTGACATTTTTTTCTTAGTGGTGCATTTCATAGCAAGTCGGCATCTAGGATTTGAAGAAATTCAGTAACAAAAATTAGACAGTAATGTGAGTGCAATGACCCATTTCAAAGGATGCCTCCAAAGGTTGGTAAATCCAAGAAACAGAAAAATAAGCTTATTAGTGAGTTTCGAAACTAAACACCCAAATAAATAAACACAAAAAGAGCTAAACACGACTGCCTCCTGGAAATAGACAATAGATTGTCAACAGTCTTTCACCAGAAGTCAGCCCATTTTTTTTTATCAAGTGCACACACTTTTTATGAACCATTTTTCAAGTATTAATAAGGGGGAGGGGTAGATTCAAGCATACAAAATCAGAGAGAGACAGGAGCATTCACACAGAAAGACATTCACGGGCAAACAGAGTCAAAGTCGGAGTCAATCATCTCCAGAAATTTCAATGAACAATGGAGGATGGAGACCGAGTTCTGGAAGCAAATTTAGCAAATATCTAAAGCATGACATCAACCCTAGTTGCCTACTGATTGATTACAAGTATGCCCTTTTGCTTACCAGAAAGTCAAGGTAGGCTCAGCAAAGGCTTGCTAGTTTATCCTAGTGCCCTGGTCTGAAAACTCAGACCTCCTTAGGTGGAATAATTACAAACTCGCCACAGCACTTCACGTTTACACAACAATCCTTACACCTGCCCTGGCCTGTCATTAATTACAATGACAGACGCGGGCGCTGAAAAGGTCTCTCCATTACCAGAAAGACCAACTGACTACATTAAGGGGGTGCAAAAGCTCGGGGAAGGAGACTGCTGCCGGGGGGGGGGGGGGGGGGGGGAGTAATGTGGTCCACGAATCAGAGAACGGTGGCCACGCCATCCAAAACCCCAGCTTTCAGCACCCAAGGGGACCCGCGACTATCTTCTTAGAAACGGCACCTTTCCCTAGAGAAAGCTAAAGAGCTTAAAACCCCAACTCGGCCTGGGCCGGCAGAGGCGCTCAGTTCAGACCCCGCCCAAGACAGGCGTAGAACGATTGCAAAATGTCACAGGGCCCAGATTGAGCGCGCCAAAGCGGGACCCACCCCCGGGAGACGGGGACGCTGGAGGCAGGTCCCTCCCCTTCCTCTCTCCGCCCGCGCACAGCTCATTCATTCTTGAGGCGGGCAGCCCATCTTCCCGGCCGGCCATCCCTGCGCCGCAAACCCACCAGCCGCTTTGTCTCTGGCCCGGCCGGAAACAGGAACGCGCATTGGAGCGCGCGCCCAGACGCCACCTCCCCACACCTGGGGCCCGCCGGGCATTCCCGGCCGGAGAACCCTTCTGGATCTCGGGGTTCGAAGTCCGAAGCTAGCCAATCCACCTTGGCGGCCTCAGGTGCGCGCTCCACCCGGCCCTGCTAAAGAGCGGGCAGTCGGAAATGTGCATCTCTCGGTCACACCGTCGCTACAACTCGAACCCCCCTCTGCGACCCCTCTCCCCGCTAAGAAACACTGTATTCTTTCGCCTTCCAAAGGGCGTCGGCACTCGGCCCCGGTCCTCCCGCCCTGGGGCTGCGCCCCCCGCCCCTCGCGTGAGCTAATGCGGCCCCCAGACGAGCACTCACTTGAGGAGCAGCTGGTCGTGCTCGGCTTTGAACTTGCCCAGCTCGATCTGCAGCTTGGCGCGCTCGCGGGCCGTGTCGTCGAGCGCGCGTCGCGCGTCCGCCAGCTCGGTCTCGTAGAGCGCCTTGAGGCCGGTGAGCTCGCGTCCGCGCACCTCCTCACGCTCCGTCACCTGCAGCTGCAGCGCGCTGTTCTCTGTCTCCAGGCTGCGCACCTTGTCGATGTACACGGCCAGGCGGTCGTTGAGCTCGCGCAGCTCCTCCTTCTCCTGCAGCCGCGACAGCCGCGTGGGACTCAGCGGTGTAGCGGGGCCGCCGGTGCGGCTACCCGACCGCGGCGGCACGGGGGTCGCGGTCGCCATGGCGGGCGGCGGGGCGGCTGGCGGGCAGAGCAGAGCGGGGAAGCCGCGGGCAGCACGGGACGCGTAGGGAGCTGCAGAGGGCGAAGCGATGATCCGAAGGCACAAACCGACGACCCGCGCCCGCGGAGAAGCTGGCGTGGGAAGGGAGAAGCACCTGGGTTGGCAAGAGCCGGGTTACGGCACAAAGGGCAAAGGGGGAAGACTGCCAATCAATCAATCGTAAAATGCCCTTTTAAGAAAACACGCACACACACACACACACTCCGGAAGATTTGGGGCGAGGGTGACCGGGAGGGGCCGAGCTGGGTCCGCGCGCCGCCGCCGCCACCGAGTCTCCCGCCCGCAGCACTTTGTTTCCTCTCAGGCGGCGCGGAGCGGCGGGCGGGGGGGGGTGGGGAGGGAGGAGGGCGGCGGGGGGCGGAGGTGGCGCGGGCAGTGGCGCCGCACTCTCCAACATGGCCGGCGCGCGCCGGCACCTCCACGTGACCGTCGCCGGCCAATGGGGAGCCGGCGGCGCGCTCCGGGGTTCGGGGGCTGGGCCTGTAAATTCAAAATCGGGGCCTCGGGCAACCGTCAGCTTGGCGCGCGGGGCTGGGCGTGGCTGGGGACGGACTGAGGGCGGTGGAGCGGGGCGCCGAGGACTGCTCGCCGGGCGGCCCAGGGCCCAGCGCCGGCCGGGCCTTCCCACCACCCCGCGGGGACCCCCGGAGGGGCTGGGCCTGCGGGTGGCGGGAAAGAGCCCGGAGGTTTTCCGGGGCGGGCCAGCGCCGCAGCCCACACCCAGCGGTTCAGGGAAATTCAAACATAAACGGCCGTAACAGCCGCTCGCACAACTCGTGGAGGCCGGGACAGTCGCAGACGTTGTAACTTTATCCCCGGCAGCCGTGGAGTTACGTAATGGGCTCTGCTGTCTGAGGTTCAAAGCCCGCTACGTGCCGGTGCCAAATGCAAGCCTTTATTTTTCTCTGGGACGGAAAACGGTGTATCCAAACACCTCCTCCCAGTCAAGTCGACGTACGCGTGTCTTGAAGCGACAGAGACCGCACAGAAGCCAGAAACCCTGACCTTGGAGTCATTTGCTACCAGTGCTGATCTGATGGTCCGTCCCTGATCGGTTGGTTTCTGAACAATTAAAGGGTTTATAAAATCAAAACCACCTCGCAAGAAGTAAATAGCACAAGCTGTGAATTATCTTGCTTCACTAAAGTCCGATGCAGCAAAATCGAAGCTTGTGCAAATTTAGGTAGAAACAACTTTTTGCTTGAAAAAGGGATCCCTCTAAAATGTAATTGTCAGCTAGTTCTAATCAAATGTCCCGTTAATCCCTTTGAAAAGCCTTTACCTTGAGGCGAACGTTCACTGGCTTTTACTGTGCCCTGCACTGATCCGTCCACGCAGACGCTCTGTGGTATGGGGATTGTTTTCGTTTGAAAATTCACGTTTAACAGCCGAAATTCCTCAAGGCTGCCCAGCAAGTGACAGGACAACGTTTGAACCCAGGCAGTTTCGGCTGACCCCAGAGCCTAGCCCTTAACTATAACCTAGGCCACCTCACGATGTATTAGTAAAGTACACCTCACATCTGTAATTGCAGCTTAGCTGCCTTAATAATGGTAGAAATGAAGACCAGGATGTTCTTTAAATATTAAGTTACGTACATAACAAGTAGTGAAGGGCACCAGGCTGCATCATCACCCTGGGGGGATTTCTGGGCACCCTGAGTGATGATACTGTCCTTACCAATGGTTCTATTTCCTGCCCTGTTACCTAAAATGCCTTTCCTTAACCTCGCTGAGAAAGAATTGAAAAGCTTCTATTTTAGGGGCACCTGGGTGGCTCAGTAGGCTAAGCCTCCCACGACAGCTCAGGTCATGATCTCATGGTGGGTGAGTTTGCGGAGTTCGAGGCCCGCCTTGGGCTCTGTGCTGACAGCTCAGAGCCTGGAGCCTGCTTCGGATTCTCTGTCTCCCTCTCTCTCTGCCCCTCCCCCACTCGTGCTCTGTCTCCCCGTGTCTCAAAAATAAATAAGCATTAAGTTTTTAAATAAATAAATAACAAAAGAAAAGCTTCTGTTTAAGAGGGTCTAAAAAATCCAGATTATTGGAGAAGAAATGAGACCTAAGGAACATGAATGCTGATCCGACGTGGTGGAATCAGCCCTGGAATGTAAATCCCCTCCACCCATGGTTTGGTTTTTGCTCCATACTCCTCCACCCCCCAAAAATATATGTATTTTGAAATCTTTTATTAAAGTATTTTCTTTCCACTTTGAAAATTTTAAAACTGTATGTGAAGTGTCGTCAGGCCTAACCTCTGTTACTCTCAAACCCATAAAGCCTTTTTTTTTTTAAGTTTATTTTTTTAGGGGAGGGGGGCAGAGAGCCTAATGGAGGGCTCAAACTCATGAACAGGGAGATCATGACCTGAGTTGAAACTAAGAGTCAGACCCTTAACTGACTGAGCCACCCAGGCACGCTCATGAAGCTTTCTCCTAATAGAATCTTTCAATTTTAGATTCTTTTTAGGAGACTCAGATTGTGTCCTTTTGTCTGAACGACAAATACATTGGAGTCAATTAAGGACCATTGATTGCTGTGTAACAATGGAAGTTATTCCTTGGTTTCCTCATAGAAAAAATTGGAATGATTTCTACATTCCAGGAGGTTCATAAAGATTAAATTTTAAACATATAATATGAAATGACTAGTAATTCTTCCTAGTAGTAATTCTATGTCTCCAACCAAAAGCAATTTTTAAAAAATGGAAAATCTCTTAGCCATAAAATGAACCAATTCTGCAAACATTTGGTCAAGAACTTTACTAAATGTACATTTGCCTTACTCTCTTGACTATTCCCATGCCTAACCCTGTACCTGGAGTGCCTTCCCCCTGCTCTTTCATAATAAGAGGCTGTTCAGCCCTCTTAAATAATTCCTGTAATCCCATCGCTGCCGATATGTTTCCCAATTAATTAGAACAGAAGTAACAAATACTTTGTTTTTGGTGACAGTGTTTTCACATTTACCAGGATAATCATATTTTCAAATACTCTGCCTTGTTTTTATAAATCTTTACTTTCTTGTCATGGCACATGTTCTCGTTGCTGGTTAGGCCATACATATCGCCACCAAGCCTCAAGTTGCCGCGACATTGGTTCCCTCTTCAATACTCCTTCCCCTGCACAGACCTACTTGACAACATAGGCACAGCTTATTTGACATTTGCCCTACTTTCTGTATGACATTTGGATCAGGGACAGAAAAATACAGGACACCTGTCCTACCTGGACAGAAGGGGCCCAGACTAGGATGGAGGTGGGGAGGCAGGAAGAAGGGAAGGAGATACTGAAAGCTTGCAGTACCTCACTTACGTCCCAGGGGAGAGGAGTGACAGCTGGCAGTTAGCTGAGCATACAGTGCAAACAAATGGACTAGCTAGGACTGCAGGGCGCAATGAAGAAACATATTGCTGGGTGGCATCCCCTCAATATATGTTTGCTGAAAGAATGCAAGAAGAAATAAATACATGGTGTTCCTCCAGGCCACATTGTTTCTGTTTAATACACTTTGCAAAGTTAATATTTTTTCCAGTTACCATAAAAGCATAACAATAAGTCAGGTTTCAGAAGGTTGAATGACTATCCAGAATCCCTTCAAACTCTGATTTTGATTTTTGTGTTTTAAAAAGAGACTAAGGGGCGCCTGGGTGGCTCAGTCCCTTAAGCAACCAGCTGTTGATTTTGGCTCAGGTCATGACCTCACAATCCTGACCTTGAGCCCCATGTTGGACTCCCTGCTGGGGTGAGAGGCTGCTTGGGATTCTTGCTCTCCCTCTGCCCCTCCCCTGCTCCTCTGTCTCTCTCAAAATAAATAAATAAACAAAAATAACAATATTAATAAAAAGAACCTAAATAGTTATAAAGGTGTCTTTATCATCTTCAATAGCATTCTTCTCTTAGCAAAGCTGCATGATATTTACATATGACTCAAAACTGTTTTCCAAATTGTTAAGATCTGGATAATTTGGCAATAGTAGAAATGGCACAGTTATTTTAACTCCGTGGTTCCATTTTCCTGAAAACTCATGAGTTGATCAAAAAGAGAAACCAGTGGCCCCTGGGTGGCTCAGTCTGTTAAGCATCCTACTTCCACTCAGGTAATGATCTCACGGTTCATGAGTTTGAGCCCCACATCAGGCTATGTGCTGACAGCTCGGAGCCTGGAGCCTGCTTGAGATTCTGTGTCTCCCTCTGTCTCTCTCTCTCTCTCTAAAATAAATAAATATTTATTTTAAAAAAAGAGAGAAACCAATCTTCACGCTTGCATTTCAGTTTTACTTTATGCCAAAATATGGTCATAACACTACTTTATTTAAAAAGAATATCTTTAAAGCCATTTAATAAGCTAGTATTTATATATCTGATTTTTTTTTAATTTTTAAAAGCCTACCAAGATATGCTCCCTCACACTATATTCTGCATCTTTACCATTAGAGTAAAAAATAATAATAATAACAATAAAGACTGGAGTCAAAGTGTAGAGTTTATACATAGTTCAGCTGTTTGTGGTCTGATTGGAACTGACACTACTCAACAGTTAAGGGCTTTCCTTTTTCATGATCCGTCTCCAGTCAGCCAGCATATTTATCTTTATAGATGGTTTTATCCCTACACACTAACATTTAAACGTATTCATTACATGAGACATTTCTCACCTAAAACATCTTTGTTTCCAGACCCCACGGTTGAGTTCAAGAAAGCAGAGGAAAAATGAAAATACAATATTCGCATAGTTGATATTCTAAAATAAAAGAATGAATTTTCAACCAGATGTTAGTGTGTTCATTACCACAATTTTGGGGTACCATTCTTCTCAAGATGGCATTGTAAAACCAGGACGAAAGACAATCACACCATTTTCAGCTTTTAAGTTTAATAATTTTGATACAGGTATAGGAAAAGATTTGAAAAGTAAGGTAGTCTGGCTGAGCCAGTCCCATCCATTCCATCTTTCCATCCCAACCTTCTCAGCCCCAGTAGCTTTTTCCTGGCTATCCTGGCTTGCCAACATACCCTACATGTTTTGGACTTGGTTAACCTCCCTATTCACATGAGCCAATTCCTTAAAATAAATTTGTCTATATATACATATCCTGTTAAATCTATTTCTTTGGAATCGGTTGCATTCCTATTCGCCAACAATGAAGCAACAGAAAGAGAAATCAAGGAATCGATCCCATTTACAATTGCACCAAAAACCATAAAATACCTAGGAATAAATCTAACCAAAGAGGTGAAAAATCTATACACTGAAAACTATAGAAATCTTATGAAAGAAATTGAAGGAGACACAAAAAAATGGAAAAAGATTCCATGCTCCTGGATAGAAAGAACAAATATTGTTAACATGTCAATACTACCCAAAGCAATCTACATATTCAATGCAATCCCTATCAAAATAACACCAGCATTCTTCACAGAGCTAGAACAAACAATCCTAAAATTTGAATGGAACCAAAAAGACCCCGAATAGCCAAAGCGATCTTGAAAAGAAAACCAAAGCAGGAGGCATCACAATCCCAGACTTCAAGCTATACTACAAAGCTGTAATCATCAAGACACTGTGGTACTGGCACAAGAACAGACACTCAGAACAATGGAGCAGAATAGATATCCCAGAAGTGGACCCACAAACGTATGGCCAATTAATCTTTGACAAAGCAGGAAAGAATATCCAATGGAATAAAGACAGTCTCGTCAGCAAGTGGTGTTGGGAAAACTGGACAGCGACATGCAGAAGAAGGAACCTGGACCACTTTCTTACACCAGACACAAAAATAAACTCAAAATGGATAAAGGACCTGAATGTGAGACAGGAAACCATCAAAACCCTAGAGGAGAAAGCAGGAAAAAAATCTCTTTCACCTCAGCAGCAGCAATTTCTTACTTGACACATCTCCAAAGGCAAGGGAATTAAAAGTAAAAATGAACTATTGGGACCTCATGAAGATAAAAAGCTTCTGCACAGTGAAGGAAACAATCTGCAAAACTAAAAGGCAACCAACAGAATGGGAGAAGATATTTGCAAACGATATATCAGATAAAGGGTTAGTATCCAAAATCTATAAAGAACTTATCAAACTTAACACCCAAAAAACAAATAAACCAGTGAAGAAATGGGCAAAAGATATGAATAGACACTTCTCCAAAGAAGACTTCCAGATGGCCAACCAACACATGAAAGCCAAAGTATGGAAAGAGTCCAAATGTCCATCGATGGGTGCATGGATAAAGAAGATGCGGTATATATATATAATGGAGTATTACTCTACAATCAAAAAGAATGAAATCTTGCCATTTGCAATTACGTGGATGGAACTGGAGGGTATTATGCTGAGCGAAATGTGTCAGTCAGGGAAAGACAAATATCATACGACTTCACTCATATGAGGATTTTAAGAGACAAAACAGATGAACATAAGGGAAAGGAAACAAAAATAATATAAAAACAGGGAGAGGGACAAAACAGAAGAGACTCATAAATATGGAGAACAAACAGAGTTACTGGAGGGGTCGTGGGAGGGGGGATGGGCTAAATGGGTAAGGAGCATTAAGGAATCTGCTCCCGAAATCATTGTTGCACTATATGCTAACTAATTTGGATGTAAATTTAAAAAAAAATTAAATTAAAAAAATAAATAATAAAAATAAAATAAAATTGCCCTCAGAAAAGAACAAAAACTCTATTTCTTTGGAGAATCCTAACACACCTTCCCTTTTTCCATAAAAGAAGGATGTAGAGGAGCTAAGAGAGGCCAACAGATTGAAATGAGAGAATGAGACAGGAAAGCTGTAGATTGACCCAGATGAATGGGCCGCCGGAAGCATGGTGGAACTGTGCACAACTCAGCAGAAGCCTTGAGGACAGAGGTGACAGAGGACAACATACTCAGGAAGCACAAGAAATCACATCTGGAAAAGGCCAGCACAGCGTGGAAACTGAGTAAATCCAAAAAGTAGATGGCTTTCCCAACAGCTGTAAAGAATCTCCTTAGATTTGGAATCAATCTCAGGGAAGACAGGAAAAATGAAAAATCTGAGAGATATTAAACTTGAATGTGATTGAAATATAAATATAAACTGGTCCACACCACTAGAAGATTGCAATCCTGGTCATCAGAATGGTCCTCCACATCTCTTTACACTGCTTTTCTCCACCTGTAGGTTTTATTCCAACACAAGCTCTCTCTACAAGGTGGAAAAGCTGGCTTCTGGGCCACTGCACACCTAAGTTCTCCTAGTATGTCCCAATATAGCTAATCTCAGGAAAACAGATTTGCTTGTTTGGGTCGCTTGCTCAGCCCTGAAACAATTACTATATCCTTTGATTGGTGAGGCCTAGGCCAAAACCCACCACAATGATAGGCAGGGGTCAGGGAGAGTCTGGAGTTAAGGCTACCCTCACCAAACCACGTGGGATGGGATTCCAAGAAGAATGAGGAGTATGTCCCAAAAAGTGATGAAGGGATGCTGGGCAAGGGATGCTGGACGAGCAAAAACAATATGTGTCAGGGCACCTGGGGGGCTCAGTCGGTTGAGCGTTTGACTTCAGCTCAGGTCATGATCTCGCAGTCTGTGAGTTCGAGCCCCGTGTTGGGCTCTGTGTTGACAACTTAGAGCATGGAGCCTGCTTCAGATTCTGTGTCTCCCTCTCTCTCTGCCCCTCCCCTGCTCATGCTCTGTCTCTGTCTCAAAAATAAATAAAAACATTAAAAAAAAAAAAAACATTATGTGTCTACCTCACTAAGGGAGAGTAAGAGAATTAACCTAAATGGTCCTTTTCTGGATAAAATTCTTTAAAGGTCTGCATATTTTAAAAAATGTTAAAATACAGGGGTGCCTGGCTGGCTCAGTCAGCAGAGCTTGTCTATCTTAAGGCTATGAGTTCAAGCCCCACAGTGGGCAAACAGCTTATGTACATACGTGCATACATACAATAGAAACTCTTAAAGGTTTAGGATACCTAAAAAGCCATTTTCATCTACCCATTAATCCATGCATTTCTTCATCAAACATTCGTGGAGGACTTACTACATGCAGAGCACAGGCCACTGAGGTACATGATTCCTGCTCTGAGGGGCTCAACAGGCCAGGCGTGGACAGGCAAACAGAAATAAATTCTGCCTCAACGTGTCAGATACTGACAAAGAGGCATGGACAAAGGAGTGCAGGCACACCGAGAGCCAGACAGTCCTCTGTGCTGGGGAGGAAGTCACTATGAGCAAACAGACGATCTCCGAGCTGGGCTTGGAAGCATGTCAGCCTCCAGGGACTGGAAGATGAATCCGGTACTTTGTGGAGACCTGTAAATGGCAAACCACAGGCCCCAGGGAGAATTAGAGGGAAACCCCAGACGGACTCCCTAATCTCCTACGGTGTGCTTTTTATTTCAAACCACAATATGCAAAGGGTGCTTTAAACTAGGAATTAGTAAGGTGGTAAAGGAACCAGATTTTAGTCAACAATTATCTTTAGGCCTGGCTTCCAGTAGTCAACAAAAATGGAAAATTGGGGAAATTGCCATATAATTAAAACAAGTAAATTACTTAAACTGCATCAACACCTTGCCTAAGGCAAAACTAAGATAGAAAGGCAATTAAGCAGGAAATTTTATCGAGCAACTCTTGTGTGCAAGGCACTATGCTGCATCCTATGAAAGAAAAAAAATTTTTTTACATTTATTTTTGAGAGACAGAGTGAGATAGAGAGCAAGCAGAGAAGAGGCAGAGAGAGGAGACACAGAATCTGGAGCAGGCTCCAGGCTCTGAGCTGTCAGCCCAGAGCCCCAGGCGGGGCTCGAACCCACAAACCACGATATCATGACCTGAGCTGAGGTCCAACACTCAACCGACTGAGCCACCCAAGCAACCGAAAGAAATTTTTTTAAGTATGAAATGTGATTCGATCCCTCAATAAAGATATCGTGTGTGTAAAAATGAAATATATACATGGATTAAATAGGTCAATCAATCAAGCTGTGAAAGACAGAGGTCCAAGGGAGTGGTGTTGATGATAAGTGTCATATCACTGGGAATGCTAAAATCTGGGGAATGAATAAATCCCCGCAGGCCAGGACAGCATGAGAGGACATTGTAGAAAAAGAGAATTTGAGCTAGACATTAAAGTAGGGGAAGACTTATTTCAGTAAGTGATTTGATTTACAAAAAAATTAGCTTTATGCACCAATTTTTCAGGAATTTTTCCATAAAGTTAGATGATGCTAGAGGCACCTGGGTGGCTCAGTCAATTAAGCATCTGACTCTTAATTTCAGCTCCGGTCATGACCTCATGGTTCTTGAGTTGGAGCCCCATGCTGGGCTCTGTACTGGCAGTGTGGAGACTGCCTGTGATTCTCTCTCTCCCTCTCTCTGCCCCTCCCCTCTCTCTCTCAAATAAATAAACTTAAAAAAAAAATGTGGGGCGCGTGGGTGGCTCAGTCGGTTGGGCGTCCGACTTCGGCTCAGGTCATGATCTCACGGTCCGTGAGTTCGAGCCCCGCGTCGGGCTCTGTGCTGACAGCTCAGAGCCTGGAGCCTGTTTCCGATTCTGTGTCTCCCTCTCTCTCTGACCCTCCCCCGTTCATGCTCTGTCTCTCTCTGTCTCAAAAATAAATAAACATTAAAAAAAAAATTAAAAAAAAAAAATGTACCTACCCTGCAGGTCAGTAATTCTACTCTTAAGACACATGAGAGCACATTTCTACTGAAAGACTTGTGGAAGAAGTTTATGCTAGTGTTATTTATAACAGACCAAACTGGAAACCATCCAAATGCCCATCAAGAGAATAGACAAGTGAATCATGGTATAAGTACTATTCAGCAATGAGAAAGAATGAGCCACAGATACGTTCAACCTTGCGGATGAATCTCACGAACATTACAGTGAGCAAAGAAAAAGTACATTTTATGTGATTCATTTATATGAAATCCAAGAACAAATAATTGGAATCTTTGTAAAAAGAAATCAGGACAGTGGATGTCCAAGGTGGCGAGAATTGATTGGAAGGGAGCATTAAGGAACTTTCTGGAATGATACATTCACGGGTGCATGGACACAGTTGTCAAAGCTCCCTAAATCACTAAATTGTACACTTAAGATGCTCGTTTCACTGTATGTAAATTTTACCAAAACTTAAAAAAAACATATTCTGGTCTCTTTTAGTTTAGATTTTAAAACTCCTGAGATGCACTTTCTACCTTTTTCTGTAAGTAGACAAGTTTCCACCTTATTTGTTGCTTGAATTTCAAGTTTTCTGTGAATTCTTCATTTTGCACACCCATGCTATACAATCTGTGTGATTTCTTCAGGAATTAGAAAGTGAACACAGCCATTTTTTGGTTTATTTATTTATTTTGGGTTATTTAATTTTTTTTTAATTTTTTTTCAATGTTTATTTATTTTTGGGACAGAGAGAGACAGAGCATGAACGGAGGAGGGGCAGAGAGAGAGGGAGACACAGAATCGGAAACAGGCTCCAGGTTCTGAGCCATCAGCCCAGAGCCTGACGCGGGGCTCGAACTCCCGGACCGCGAGATCGTGACCTGGCTGAAGTCGGACGCTTAACCGACTGCGCCACCCAGGCGCCCCTAAAACAATGACTTGATGAGATTTCAAAGGTGCATTTGAACGAATATAATTGCTATTTATACTTCAATTAAACATTTTGAAATAATAAAACAAAAAATGTATTTGAGTAATGAAGGCAGAGGTGTTCGGGCTGAAAGCTGTGACTTGAAAAGAAGGGCTGCTGAAGTGCTGAGCACAGAGCCTGCTTGGGACTCGCTCTCCCTTGTTCTCCACCCTGCCCCCACTCTGTCTCTCTCTCAAAATAAATAAAACTAAAAAGTAAAAAAAAAGAAAGAAAGAAAAGAATTGCTGCCATTTTTGTCTTAGAAAGATCGGAATATGTTGGAACATGAATACTACGAAACTGAGAATTTCGTGAAGAAAAAAGAAAGAAATCTGAAAAAATAGTTTCTACTTTTCACTACTATATTCTTTTTACTTTGTAAGATTATATATTTTGTCACTGATCATTCTATTGATCACATACAAATACCGATCTCTAGTAATCCAGGGACCAAAGTCCTTTTTGTTTTTTTAAGTTTATTTATTTTGAGAGAGAGTGGGAGTGGGGGAGGGGCAGAGAGGGAGAGAGAGAGGAAGAGAGAGAGAATCCCAAGCAGGCTCCGGACTGTCAACGCAAAGCCGACATAGGGGGTTCAATCAAACCCACAAACCATGAGATCATGACCCAAGCTGAGTCGGATGCTTAATGGACTGAGTCACCCAGGTACCCCTAAATTCTTTTAATAATATAACAACTTTCTTTTTTTTTTTTAATTTTTTTAATGTTTATTTATTTTTGAGACAGAGACAGAGCATGAGCAGGGGAGGGGCAGAGAGAGAGGGAGACACAGAATCTGAAACAGGCTCCAGGCTCTGAGCTGTCAGCACAGAGCCCAATGCGGGGCTGGAACTCACGGACCATGAGATCATGACCTGGGCTGAAGTCGGACGCCTAACCGACTGAGCCACCCAGGCGCCCCAATGTAACAACTTTCTAAACAACTGAAGGCACACCGTCAGTTTAATTCACTAAAAGTAGAGAAGCAATTTTTAAGAAGGAAGGGGATGAGAAGGGAGGAAAAAGGGAGTTATCAGAAACGGGGGTAGCTTTGTGACTTATAAAGGATATTTAATATTATAATATCATATTTTATACTTCAAAAGCAAAAAAAAAAATACCTACAGGTTTAATAACACATATTTTAAAATTTGACTCGACTTACAATTTGTCTTAAATTTTCTCGGCCAAACAGGCTTTGTAAAAACTGTGATTCCCAAATGGCTGTGGTGGAGAAAGACAGAAAGCCTCTGTTTCTAAGGGGCTTTTTTAGATTGGAGGGAGCAGGAGAGCATTTTAGGTTTATTAAAAAAGAGTTCAAAGTTATGAGACACTGTTGTGGACAACAGAGAGAAAGTATAGCACACAGCTCCTGCCCTTAGTCTCGTTGGGGCTCTTGAGTTACACGCAGAACCATATAAGCAAGTACACGATTACCTACCAGAAGCTACTGGGTCAGACAACCCGCCATGACAGCCATGACTGTAGACAAGTTCCGTTGTGACATTCACTTAGAAAAATCACCCTGTGGTGACTTGAATCAGCTCCCTCACGAAGTTTTCAGAAACCTGTTGTCATTCAAAAGAAATTGGTTTCACTTCTCGAATCTTAACCTCTTCGTTTTTGTCATTTACTCTACACTTCCTTTAAGGGATTTCATCTGCGTTGATCTCAAAGTGAGGAATGGAGAAAAGAGGTCTCACTGTCACAGGGAAAAGGCAAGTCACAGGGGGTGAGCCCAGCAATTTTATTTTTAAAAGTAAAATGAATCCAAAATGTCTGCTTCACCCTAAAATATTGAAAATGTCATTCCTCCTATGAACTCCTGTGGCATTAACACCTACAGCAGTCATTTGGAACCTAGCATATTGCTTTTTGGTTTGTCATTTCAACCAAATCGTAAGACTCTTTAAGGCAGAAGAATGTCCTTGGGGGACACTGCAGATGAGGAAATACTGTTACTTTCCTGTCCACGGGCATCCATAGTGGAGTAGAGCGACATACAATAAGAGCGACATGCTCTTAAGACCCTGGCCTTCACCACTCTCTTATATTTCATGAGTTCACCTTATCTAAGAGATACTTCTGTATACTTCCTTTGAGCAAAGGACTTGCATAGTCATGAGTCAAGAGATACTCATAAAACTTCTCAAAACAATTATTTGAAGACTTTATAAGAATTCCATTTGGAAAACTTAGTTTTTTATTATTCTTGTCTGAAAGTAAGAATGTGATCCTAACATCTATTTAAATGACTATCCATTATTGGTAAAATAGTGCTATGTGATAAATAATAACATATAATGGAAAGCTTTTTCTCTTTCACTACCAACGGCCTATTTCAGTTTCAGGTTTACTATATCATCTCAAACGCTTCCTCCAAATTTGGTTACAATTGTTGATGAAGAAATTGCAGGAAATAAACTACTTGATCAAAAATGCATATTTTAAAAATTGAGAGTTGCATGCTAAGCATTGAGAAAGAGAATAGATACATAACCCACCCCAAGTGGACTCGGGTTAATATCAGACATGTTGCTACATCTAAAAGACGTTCAGCCAATAGGACAAAAATCAAATACAAGAATAAGATACATGTGTCATATATTAACAAGTACAAGTGAATGTGACAGTTTGGAAATTTGGTGGAAGGGAATCACAGCACTGTATGTCATAATCAGAATTAGTGCTCTGTTCTAGATCACCAGAAACACACCATTTCACTTCCCATTTGTCTCTTAATGCTCCCCGAATGATCTGAGTTAGGAGACTGACCAGTCAAAGACCTGAATGGCAAATCTCTTTCTTTCATTGGAACTGGAGGGGAGAAAGAACACGGAGAATGCTTCAGAGGCCGATTTGACCGATCACTGGACAAACAAAACTGAAAATATTTGGAGGACCAATGGAGATCTATTAGGGTTCAGGTAACATAAAGTCAGGACAGCACAGGCTTCAGAATCAGGAATACCCAAGTGTGAATCCTGCACAGTCATACACTGTGTGACCTCTAGCGAGTTACTTAACATCTGTGAACCTCCATTTCCTCATTTGTAAAACCCAGAGAAAGAACTGCCTTACAGGGTTGTTGATAGAATTCAATACGTTAATATGTACACAGTGTATCTGGTACATATTCGGTGCTAAGGAAATATTTATTCCATTCCCTTCCTCTACAAAAACAGATAATTAGAATTTTTACTTCCCCATTTTAAAAGCTTCCCATCAACTTAGCATATAAAACATCATACCAGTACTGAGAAAAATGTGTGCCTGTAACAACACTGCATTTTCAAAATGTTAACTCTTTTACATTGTCATGCTTACTAATATTTATCTTGGCATAGAGTCAATAACCGTACAAATATTGCATAGTACATGTAGTGACTGCCTTACTAGAATCTGATTCCATTTCGTAAACTTTCGGTGAATACCAGTATGGCCAGCTCTAGAGACATTACAAAATAATCAGACACAGTTCCCACCCCACAGAAACTGACAGCGTGTGTAAAGAAAGGCCAATGTACTTCTGACATGTGCTCTACTGAGTATTTTTATAATTATCTGTAAGCCGACCTCTCTCTAAGGTTGAGTTGCGTTTAGATTTCATAGCCCGTTTTTGTCATTTTATTGATTGTTTTTTAGATATCCAAGCACAGTTTGGTTCACATTGATTTTTATAATATAAAGAATACATCGCTTCCGGTTAATATTATCAAAATAGGAATGGGCACGCAGTTAATGGGCACCTTGCAAAAGATGGAAAGAGACAAGATCTCTTATCCTGAGATCTTATAATACTTAAACCAAGATTTTTGCTTTGTATGTCTCTCCACCACTTCCACGTTTTGAAGAGGGAAAAAAAAAAAAAAGCACACTCTCTGCATAACCACAGCATCAACCACTGCTGCCTGCTGGCCAGAAAAAGGGTAGTATTAAGGGTGCAGTCATCTGCTTGCCACAGACTGCTGGCAAGGCAAGAAAAGCTAATTAGCACCCCAACCCTCACCCTTGCTCTGACCCTCCTTTCCATGCCTCCACCATCTGGCTGGCCTTCCCTTCCCCTACTGCTCCGGCTTCTTTCTGCATCCTCTGGCTTGGGGACGTCACAGGCATTTGCCTATCCTAGCAAGAGACAAGAACAGGCTTCAGCAGCACGCTAGACCACGAATTTCTAAAAATTTTAAAGGAAATTGCACAAATCACCTCCCCCCCTTCCCCCCAACAGTGTTCTCTTTCACTGGTGCCTGTTGTCTTACTGAAAACATCTACTCTGTCTAAGACAATCTTTAGGTCTGGAATCCAATCTGCTTTGTAATTGACAATTGTCTCGTGAAAGGTAAGCACCTAGTTCCTACACTGAGTCTCTCTCACCGATTTGATTGGGACTTGGGGGACAGCAATAGGATATAAAATCATTAAGTAAATATAGTACCTTTCAGCATAAAGCCACAGGAAATGTGAGGTGAGAGGTACCTTTGGTATGAAGCAGCAATGACAGCTCAAAGGCCATTACTTATTAAAGATGCCAGAAAAAGAGGGTATCAGTGAAGTCAACTAACATTTTGAGAATTCACAGAATAAAAAGAGTGAAACTTCCAACTAGTAATCAAATACAGACTATCAATTAACAGACAAGAATTATGATTTTCCTATTTACCTGAGACATAAAACAATCTAAATACACTGAGGTTTCACTAACAAAACTCCTTGTTACTAGGTTTACTAGGATTTGGTTACAAAAACAACAGTATATTTTTTTTCTGTATTTTGTTCTTGCGATGACTTATTTTTTCTCTTTTTCTACCTTATAGTAATATAAGTTATACACTTTTTAAAAGAAAATCTAGGAGTCCCTGGGTGACTCAGTCGGTTAAACATCTGACTCTTGATTTCAGCTCAGGTTGTGATTTCACAGTTCATGGGATTGAGCCTCCTCATTGACAGCTCAGAGCTGCTTGGGATCCTCTCTCTCCCTCTCTCTCTGCCCCTTCCCTGTTTGTGCTCCCTCTCTCTCAAAATAAATAAATAAACTTAAAAAAAAAATGTAACAGTGCCCGCTTAAAAAACGAAAGGCGATAGAAAACAAACTTTGAAAATTACAAAGGTGGGGCACCTGGGTGGCTCAGTTAGTTAAGGGTCCAACTCTTGATGACAGCTCAGGTCATGATCTCGTGGTCCGTGAGTTTGAGCCCCACACTGTTGGTGCAGAGCCTGCTTGGGATTCTCTCTCTCTTTCTCTCCCTCGCTCTCTGCCCCTCCCCCGCTTGCCCATGCACACGCGTTCCCTCTCTCTCTCTCAAAATAAGTAAAAAAAAAAAAAAAAGAATTACAAAGCTGTAAATATTAGCTCAGAATAAAAAGATGATTAGAATCTTGGAGAGAAGCTTCAGTTAAGCTTACTATGAAAAACACTTGCACCTATGAAATACATAGATATATTCCAACCACAACAGTGTAAATTTGAAAAAAAAAAATACTGTGAAGTTTTGCAGTCAGAATTTCTGCCTCAATAAGCAAACTTTCTAAAAGAAAGTGCCCGAGGATATCTTTTCATTTTCAGAACAGGAGGAAAGGGAGACCGACAAACTCCAGTCTTCATTATTCTTCGAAATTGTGTAAAATTAAGCTGTGACTCAGACCCGTACAGAACGCCAGAGGTTTCCTGCCGGTAGGGAACACCTGTAACTTTTTTCCCACTCACCCTCTGAACTGTCTTCTTATGTTTGGAGAACTCCTCACCATTGGAGTCTCAGCAAGACACAGGGTCTGCCTCCCACTCTATAGATGCTAAAAAAGCCAGCCAGCCATTTCTTTTGCAGGCCTAGTTTTGGCCAAGCAGATGCACTGGCCCAGAATTTGACCCAAAGCAATAGAAATGTGGCAGATTTGTTCTAGTAGCTCTACCCAATTTCGGAAGGCAGCTGGGACAGAGCATCAGGTTATACACAGTGTTGGTGGGGGACGGCAGCTACAACATCAACTCTTTCTTGGCAGCAATAATGACCTTCCCAGACATGTTCCGGGGCCCTTGGCATGTAGCTTCTTTTGACCCCTAGCGGTCCCACGATTCTGTGAGCGATTGGTACGTCTTCAGTACCTTCATTTTCTGCCGTCAGAATCAGCCTCTGTGCTTACAACTAGGAGCCCTAAAGGGACACAGAACCTCTGGAATAGTGACTTAGAATTAAAAAGACAGGAACCAGGGAATACAGTTTCTCTTAGAAGCTACATACTGTGCACAAAAGACATCCAGTTGAAGGTCAGAGTATTAGTAAAGAGACACGTGTATATTTTTCCTTCATGTAAGTCAAGGAGGTGTGTCCGGGAGGATATGTGGGGAAAAGGCCAGTTTCAGTGATAATCTAGAAACAACGAAGGGAAACCTTATCCCTTTATCTAGGTCCAGACTTAGATATCTAACTTACACAGTTAAAAATGCAGGAGTACAAAATAACTGTAGGCATTTTACAATTACATAAAACAAAAATACGTAAAACAAAATAGAGTATACTAAACACGTGAAAATGGTTCCCCTGGGGAGGCGGACATAGGAGTGGGGAATGGAGTTGAAGGACATGGTGGCACAAACATGTGCAAAATGCAAGGCTTATGTCTGAAGTCCTCTGGCCTACATGCCTGGTGACATTTCCTCAGCCCCTGCGATCTCCGAAAGAGAAAACAAAACTCTCCAGCTGACCAACCTTCAGGCTTGGAGATGAGCAAAGCAGCGGGGAGCCTGAGGTAACATGGGATTGAACCACCAAGCTGCCAGCTCCCCACCCAGGTGCAAACAGACAGCAGGGGGTGGTCAGGATACCTGCCATGGGGATCCACCAGCAGAGGATGATGATGTCCAACACCCTCTTTTACCAACAAAACTCTTTCCATCTATGCCTAACTATAGTACAGTGATATTCTATAGAGTCATGTTTGGGGGCGATGAAAGAGTTTGGAAATAGACTGAGGTGAGGATTGCAATAACATCACGAATGTAACTAATGCCTCTGAATTGTATCCTTAAAATGCCAAGGTTTGTAAGCATGGAAGTTCCTTGAAAAGTTAAAAACAAAACTACTCTCCGATCCAGCAACTGCACTAGTAGGTATTTACTCAAAGGATACAAAAGTACTAATTCGAAGAGGTGCATGCACCTTGATGTTTACAGCAGCATTATTAACCATAGCCAAACACTGGAAAGAGCCCAAATGTCCATCGACTGACGAATGGGTAAAGAAGTTGTGGTATACATATACAATAGAATACGACTCAGCCATCAAAACGTATGAACTCTTGCCATTTGCAATGACACGGATGGAGCTAGAGAATATTACGCTAAGAAAAGTAAGTCGGTCAGAGAGAGACAAACATCACTGATCTCGCTCAGATGTGAAATAAAAAAAAACAAACAAACAAATAAGCAAAGGGAAAAGAAAGACAGAGAGGCAAACCAAGAAACAGGCTCTTAACTTTAAACAAACTGATGGTTACCAGAGGAGGGTGGGGGGATAGATGAAAAAGAGGATGGGAATTAAGGAGGGTACTTGTGATGAGCACTGGGTATTTTATTTAAGTGATGAACCACTAAATTCCACACCCGAAACTAACAGTACACTGTATGTTTTTAACTGGAATTTTAATAAAAAATAGAAAAGAGTGCCAAGGTTTGTCATATATATTTTCACCACAATTTAAAAATATTAAAAATGACATACACTAAAAACCATTGGAATTACACACTTTAGATGGGTGAATTGTATGGTACTTGAGTTATATCTCAACAAAACTGATGAAAATTATTCAAAGTATTTAGGATTTTTATTTAAACCATTGGCATTTGGTGCTATCCATCGCAATCTTTTGGGAACTGAGAAATTGCTCCTCCTGTCTGACAACTAGTCACTTCCTTTTGCAGCACATTAGACGGGTATATTAGAAACCACAGAAACACAAACGTCCCCAGGTTTGAAACACTCCAGAGGGGCACACCTGGGTGGCTCAGTCGGTTAGCGGCCGATTTGGCTCAGGTCACGGATCTTGGCACTTTATGAGTTTGAGCCCCATGTCAGGCTCTGTGCTGACAGCTCAGAGCCTGGAGCCTGCTTCGCATTCTGTGTCTCTCTCTCTCTCTCTGCCCCTCCCCTGCTCATGCTCTGTGACTCTATCAAAAATAGATAAAGTTAAAAAAATTTTTGAAACACATCAGACGTTCATTTTTGAAAAGAAATGGAAGGCAACAGGGGCGCCTAGCTGGCTGGCTCAGTCGGTAGAGTGTGCAACTTTTGATCTCGGGGTTGTGAGCTCGAACCCCACACTGGGTGTGGAGATTACTTAAAAATAAAATCTTAGAAAGAAAGAAAGAACCAGAAGGGAACAAATAAGTAGAACCTGGCAGAGACAGACTCTCACCTAGAGATGGGCAGCACTGCCAGAGGGAAGTTAAGAAGTATCCAGTGGAAATGAAAGCCACGCTTGCCAGTGATGGGCTTTTTATTTTAATCTATGAGATTTCAGTGAGCAGCTACTGGCTCCAGGCCCACCCAGCACAAGACAGCTCCCTTCATGGGATCACCTGTAGCTGTCGGGTCTGAGCTGCAATGGGAGACCTGGGCCTGACGAACCTCGCAGCTGTGCAGGGATCAGGGCACAGTTTCTCCATGTCTAGACAGGCTCCTGTGTTGGTCCTCCCCATTCCTACCTCCAGGCCCTCAATCACGCTGCTCCCTACACCTGCAAAGTCCTTCCCACTTATCAGCGTTTCTCTGAATCCTACCCAACCCCCTCCTTCCCTAGCGCCCAGCTGGAGAGCCACCTTCAAGACAAACCAAACTGGTTTCAAAATCATTGTAGACACAGTTCCCAGATACTTTTGACCAGGCAGGGAACAGGGTGGGGTGGGGGTAGGGGGTGGAAATCAGAAGGGTCTAACAGGCTCTCATTTTTGGCAGGGGTAAGGCAAGCAGAACAGGGCTAAGGGAAAATAGTGCCCCTACTATTCCCTACAATTCTCAGGAAGTGGTGTGAATCCTCCAAGTTTACACCCCCTAGGTTACCTAATGATCTTCTTTCAACACCATTTGCGTTTCTTTAAAACAATTTATATTTAGTGACTTTACATGTTAATTCAGTGTAATGGCCTGTCTTTACAAATCATCCTTCTGTAATTATAATGGAAAAAACAGGTTATGTGCACATTTTTTCTCTCCAAGTTTCACATCTAGCTTTTGTTAAATTCCTATTAATTGCTACTTTTGGGGGCTTCTAAGGAAATGTTTGCACTGCCCAGAACAGTTGCTTCCCAAGTTTTCAAAAGTTACACACGTAGAAAATGATAGGGGTGCTTGGGTGGCTTAGTCAGTTAAGCATCTGACTTCGGCTGAGGTCATGATCTGGCCATTCATGAGTTTGAGCCCCGTGTAGGGGTCTGTGCTGACAGCTCAGAGCTTGGAGCCTGCCTCGGATTCTGTGCCTGCCTCTTTCTCTGCTCCTTCCCCACTCATGTTCTGTCTCTGTCTCTCTCTCAAAAAAAAATAAACATTAAAAAAAAGAAAAAAGTCACACACCTAGAAAATGATAATTATTTTTTATTTAGGAATACAAAAGCAAAGGGCTAAGGCAATCATATCCCCAATTCCTCTGCGCAGGGCCCCAGCTCATTCATTCATTCATTCATTCATCCATCTATCTATCTATCTCCTTCATTCATTCATTCATCCATCTATCTCCTTCATTCATTCATCCATCTACCAATCTATCTCCCTATCCGTCCATCCATTCATCCATCCCTTCATCTTTCCTTCATTCTCCCCTCCTATTCCCACTTCCCACAGACAACAGTTCTGAGTGTTTAATGGGTACTGTTTTGTTTCCTGCGTTATTATAAAATGTATAGTTATTTCGTACTCCCGAATGTTCAGTTTGTGTAAGTGACATCATGTTGTAGATCTCATTTGCTTTCTTCCTTTATTCCCTGAGCACGGTCTTGCTGTGTCTATCTAAGCTGTTACGTTGGATTTCATGGTGGACACCTCCCACGCCTAGCACCCACCCCCAGGGTGGGTACCTGTATCGCACCTGCCATGGCGATTGCCCTCATACGTACCCCCTTATGGACCTGAAAAGGATTTGTTGAATCACAGGGGTTACAGATATTCGTCGTGAATAAGTACTGTCTACTGCTCTCCAGACTGCTGTCTACCCTAGTCTAAGAGCTGTGTGTAGCATTTCCTACAGGCCCACAACCACAGCCACACCTGGCATGGAAATGAGAATATTGATACAGACACCAGAGTGAAAAGATAAGAAAAATAGGCCCTGCCCTTGGGCGGCCTGAGGCCCTCCAGCCTCCCCGAGACAGAATACCCATTCACATCACAAGGCATTTCTCTGTGTCACAACACAGATGAGGAATGCTGGGGTAGGATGCCCTCCCCACTGCTACTATCTTCTGAAAAAAATGACTCAAGCCTCAGGATTGTGTGGAATGAGGGAGAGTCACTGTTAAATTTCTCAGGATGTCACTTTGGCAATCTCTGTTCCACCAGGAACAGTCACGATTGCTGACCATTCTGCCACCATCCTGGGAGCTATATCCATCTAAGGAAGAAGCATATGCGGACAGAACTGGTCAAGGCCTCACGGGCAAGGTTCTGAGGAACAAGCGGAATCCAGGCCTGCTTAACTGCAAACCACAATCTCTTCCTATGCCTTCGTGGGACATATTTCAAGAAGAAGGGGCAGAAATAAGGGCTGCTCAAGAAGTTGACTTTGCTCCTTGGGGAACGTGGAAGTGTTCCCTGCAGAGCCACGATCGGGCTCCCCCATGAACGCTGCAGATTCCAAGAGCACAGGTCCCTTTCTTTTGCTTTGTCACCTTGGGGTTTTAGGGATTTCAGTATAGCAGTTGAGATACAAACCCGTAAACTTTATTTAGGAAAGTACGACGATCTGAGAACCATAGAGTTTGCTTTGTTAGGTTGTGTGTGTGTGTGTGTGTGTGTGTGTGTTGCTTTCCTTTAGAAGTGTAAATTAAGTGACTGATGTGTTTTCACAGTCTGTGGGTTGAGGCTGACAGAAAGAGTAAGGTAGGTACCTTTTCCATTCCTAAATAATGGAAAGAAGGAAAAGATCCCCAAGAGTTTATTTTTTACAAAACCCTTTGGAAAAATCCTGGTTTATGGGGATGATAAGGAGATAAATAGCTCAAGAGATGACATCTTCATTTATTCATATGAAATGTAAATGTTTGCTGCAGTCCGGAATGAGAATTTTCAGGATATCCATATATATTAAGTTCCGGAAGAGGGAGACACATTTGCTTACATGCTTCTCTAGAAATGAAGATAATATATTAACCAGGCAGAAAGCTAATCTAGTATGCTTGGCTTACATTTCCTAGTTTCTGACAGAACCACAGGCTGAGGATAAGGAGGGATGGACATAATCCCCTTCCTAGTAATCAAGTGTTTGTCTACTCAGGGGTCATCGCAGGCATACTGAGTGGTTCTCTGGATTTCCAGAACAGCATTTCCACCATCTTTCCACCTTGGTTCTTTCATTAGATGTATGATGTCCAAAATATGTCATGGGATCTTAGGACATTAGTGTGAGAAAAAGAAATGGGACTTCAAAGAAAGAATACCAAAACAGTGACTCCAACAGTTATAATTACATGTACATAATTTAGACATGGTTAATTATGGTTTCCCATCTACATATTTAGAAACACTGTAGATAGCATAATTTTTGGATGTGATAAGGTACGATGGTATCAAAATACACATGCACGTGTCTACACAGATACACACATGCAAGACCAGAAGCCAGGGCCCCAGGGTGGCTCAGTCAGTTAAGTGTCCACCTTTTGATTTCAGCTCTGGTCATGATCCCAGGGTCGTGGGATTGAACCCTGTGTAGATCCCCCTCTCTTTCTGCCCCTCCCCTCTCCTCTTTCTCTCTCTCATTTTCAAAAAAAAAAAAAAAAAAAGGAAAGAAAACATTCACATCTAACTTAACCAACACTGCCCCCACTTTTAGGCCATTTCTTTAGGGGCACAAAAGAGATCAGACAAATCTGAATGGAGATTTTCAGGTACAGCGAGATATTGCTGTTTCCAAAAGAAAGGGAAGGACAGAATCGTTCAGTTTGTTTTCATGAGAGAAATCATGAAGAAGAAACCAGAGGCGCTTACTAAGATTTTAGTTTGATGGGAAACACCCTGAGTGTTAGACCAAACCGAGATTGTCGCTTTCATCTGTACTTGAGACGTTGTAGAGTCCCTGGGGATAATTACGCTGCCCTCCTCCATACTAAACAATTTGCACCTATTAAGTTCTTCCAGAGACAAGTGGGTCTGTGAGACAACATCATCCAGCCCAACGAAAGTGGCAGAACAGGATACCACATACTTTGTGGCTGCTACTGTAGTCTGCATGTGTTGGTGAGAGTTCTGCTCTATTTCCTGCTGTTCAAATGTTTTTAAAACCTCACTGCCATCTAATGACTTAGGACTTTTACATCCTGAGTGGGTCAGCATAACATTCATATCTGGTGCTTAATCAAAAAGAAGGCTCTTATTGGGTTAGAAGAAACTGAATGGTAACTCGCAGGGACGGTTCAAAATAGTCTCCCGTGTGATGCTGGGCTTCTAAAAGGAAGGAAGTCTAACAGACAGACAGAAATTCTTTACCAAAAAAAAAAAAAAAAAGTTTAGTATTTAACAGGTCCCACATTTTCTTACAAATTCCTTAAATCATTTTCTAACACACTGCTTCAACTTCACCTTCGAGTAATTCTAAACACTTTGGTTGTGGCTATTTAGAGTTTTTGTACTCCAGAAAGGACAGAATTAGGCAGAACATGACTCTGTGATCTTCATTTTACCATAAACCATAAATTCCACGTTAGCACTAAACTAACATCGCATTAGACATGTGTGTTGTTTTATGTTAAATTGAGTTTCCTCTGGTTGCAAGTGACCAAAAAAAAAAAGGCGGGGGGGGTGGGTTGGGGGGGGAGAAGACAGAGAGAGTTTAAGCAAAAAAACCAAAGGGTGGAGGCACTTGTGGGAGAACCCAGGAGCATCTGCTAAATGCAGGGAAAGAGGGACACCAGGCTTTGAGAGGGCAGAGACAGAGCATCTCTGGGAACCTCGCTGAGCACAAACACAGGCAGAGATTTTCTGCATCAAGTGCTTGCTGCCTCAAATGGTTCTCGATCAAAGAGAAACTGACTGTCCCTTCTTCCCTCAGGATTCAGCTCTGGACCAGTCAGCCTTGATGATAGGGTAGCACCAAAAAACAGAAACAAGACTTAGAAGAATCAAGAATCCACCCTTGTGGGCTCGGTGGGAAGTTCTTGGAGAGAAGGGGGCAGCCCAGTGCCACCCACACTTTGACTTTAATACTATAACCACATATTACGGTTAAAGGCAAGCCTTGCTAATATTCCATAGTAGAGTGATGAACACATTAAATGATGTGTTCTTTCCTAATATTTTATTTTCATGACTTCTTCTTGATCTCACAACCCTAAGATCATGACCTGAGCTAAAGTCAAGAGTCAGACACTTAAGTAACTGAGCCACCCAGGTGCCCATAGATGTGTTCATTTGGATTAGAGTTCCAATCTGTATGTAACTAAAACATCCTTTTATTGACTCCTACCCCCTTCCACCAATTAATTAGTGTTGTTTTTTTTTATCCTTCAAGGAATCGTTCATAAGAGAAGACATTAAAATAATTCTTAGGTTTACCTTTTCCTGAGGATGTCCTATAAGACCACACTTCCCCTGATCTAAATGAGAATTTCAAACATCTCCTAGGGATCACTCAGTTAAGTTCAGTGAATGACCACTACTGTGAGCCCAAAGTAACAATTCTCACCACACTGTAAGTCCCTGAGTGGCGAAAGCTTGTCTATTTCGCCTTTGGATCCCTGCACGCACCCTCAGGCAAGCTCAAAAAAACTTTTGTCAAATAAACGTATCTTATTTATCTTTCCTATTCAGATTTACTCCTCAGAGGGAGGAAGAGCCATGTGGATTTAAACTTCAGGTGCCACACGGGACTGACAAATGGCATGCATGGCGAAAGAACTTCAGATGTATCTTAACACGTATTTCTCAAATTAAAGAAAAGCAGTAAATACAAAAAGATGTCAAATTTTTTAACGTTTATTTTTGAAAGAGAGACAGAGGGCGAGTGGGGGAGGGGCAGAGAGCCAGAGGGAGACACCGAATCTGAGGCCGGCTCCAGGCTCCGAGCTGTCAGCACGGAGCCCCACACGGGGCTCAAAACCGCGGGATCATGACCTGAGCCAAAGTCGGACAGACTGACTGAGCCACCCAGGCACAATACATAGAGATTTTAGATATAAAGGGTCTTCAGTCAGATTGAAGAGACCGAACAAGGTTTATAAAAAGACCACTCAAGAAACTCAGGGCTTTGCCTCGAAGCCAGATGAGTTGCCCCCCAAAGTAGTCTCCAGAATAGAGGACGCACAGTGGGATGGAAATGTGGGGAAAGACCCATGTGAGAGGTGGAGCCACTCAGGCTGCAAAGGTTGGGTGAGAGTCAGACCCGTGACAAGCCCACCACCCCAACCTCCGCAGGGGTTCCTAAATAGTCATGACCTTGCTCTTTTCAGTGGGATGATGAGTCAAACCAAAATTGGCATCAAAGCTGCTGGACTTTTTCCCCCCATTTTATGATTTTTGATTTTTGTTTGTTTGTTTTGTACCCAAAGCATAACAGGGAAAATAAAAAGACAGCAAAAACTTTGGCAATCACATAGGACACTTGAAGGAGTGATTTATTTGTTGCCTTTGGCAGGTTTCCACTAAAAGGTTCACTAAGCCTCTCCCTCGCTGGAGTTTTTGGGTTGGGGGGGGGGGGTGGACAGGAGGTGAAGTCGGGAAGGACTGATTTTATCCTTCTCTGCACAAACTTTCAGCCACCCTGCCTCTGAAAATAACTCTGTCTGGATTTTAAGAGGAGGGATCTCACAGAATACCGCATGTGAGATTAAAACTTTTTAAATGCGACAAAATCTAATGCGACAAAAGCTGTTGAATTGTATACTTTAAAATGGTTAATAGTGGGGCACCTAAGTGGCTCAAGTCGATTGACCGTCTGACTTGATTTCAGCTCAGGTCATGACCTCAGGGACTTGGAGGGAGCCCTGTGTCAGCCTCGGCACTGAGGGTGGAGCCTGCTTGAGATTCTCTCTCTTTCTCCCTCTGTCCCTCTCCCTCGTTCTCTATCTCTCTCAAATAAAATAAATAAATAAATAAATAAATAAATAAATAAATAAAATGATTAATAGTTAATTTTATGTTATATGAATTTTACCTCAATAAAAAGAAATGAATGGAGCACACTTAATTTGCCAAGGTCGGGAAATTCGTTCACTCTACTTTGTGTGTGTAAGCACTAGACCAAGACTAAAAGTAATTTAGCCCTCTGAAGGAGTCCTGGGCAGGGATCTGAGTTTTGGTCCCAGCTCACCTTCATCGTGGGCAATCTTTAAAAAATATTTTTAAGTTTATTTATTTTGAGAGAGAGAGAGAGAGCTGGGAAAGGGCACAGAGAGAGTGACAGAGAGAGAATCCCAAGCAGATTCCACATCCCTAGCAGAGAACCCGACTCAGAGCTCGAGCTCACAAACCATGAGATCAGGACCTGAGCTGAAGTCAAGAGTCAGATGCTTAACTAAGCTGTGCAGGAGCCCTCAAATTTCTCTTATAAATTACCAGGATTGGAATATCTGGTTACCTAGGTCTCTTCCAGAAGTGAATTGTTTGATTTTGAAGCAAGACGGATTTACATCTTTATTTTTATCTTTCAAAAGGGCTTCTTTTTACATGTCATTTACCCAGTTAAGTCTAAAGGCCCAGTGAAGTGACAAAACCGTTAAAACCTAAGCAAATCATTTTGACTGGATCTCTTCTCACCTAGGAGCTCCTTCATTGAAAAAAAAAAAAAAACACACACACTTTAACACATTCCAAGACACAAATGTGTATAAAACCCAATCCTGCCCCCAAGAAGTATGCAGCCTGCTGACCATCGTGTAAGCATTTAGAAAAGGACCAATCACAACACAGCCCAGGAAGTGTCCTTAGGGATCAGGGCTGGGAAGCAGCTGGATCCTGAGGATGACCCACCCACAGGGCAGAGAGCTCAGGCAAAGGCTGGGACGGTGCAGAGGAGAAGGAAGCTGGCGAGAGCAGAAACAGCCCCTCAGCACCCTCACCCTCACCTGGAAGATGAGGTGGCTTGTGATATGTAGCTCCTCACAATGTTCTTCACTACCAAGGGAAAAGTAGTTACCCTACCGTGGAGGAAACTGGCAGACCTCTCTAGCCAGGGATCAATGCTAAAGTCACCACATAGGTAACGAATTGATATAAAGTGCTTCCTGATATAATACGCTGAGACTTCTGCGCCACAAATGCCTAATCTCAATTTAATCGCGAAGGAAACACGAGAAAGACAGAGGAACTGTGTCCCCACTGGTGGAGACTAAAAAGATGGAACCAAAGGCAGTACATGTTCCAGGATCTTCTCTCACTGTAAAGGACATTATGCAGATAATCAGAAAGATCTGAATAACATCTGTTGATTAGACAGTAATATCGTATCAATGATAATTTCCTGACTTTGTAGTTATCTAAAAGTGGGGTGCCTGGGTGGCTCAGTTGGTTAAGTGTCCAACTTCAACTCAGGTTATGATCTCACAATTCATGTTCAAGCCCCACATCGGGCTCTGTGCTGACAGCTCAGAGCCTGGAGCCTGCTTCAGATTCTGTGTCTCCCTCTCTCTCTGCCCCTCCCCTGCTCATGCTCTGTCTCTCTCTCGAAAATAAATAAACATTAAAAATTAAAAAAAAAAAGAATGCTCTTATTTTTAGGAAATATACACTGAAGTAGTTAGGAATAAAGGGGCATCATATCTACAACTTATTCTCAAACAATTTAGAAAAAGTGTGTGTGTGTGTGTAATATTATTATACAGTATGTTATATATGTTACATTTTTGTTTATGTTAGCTATCATTATATTATACTACTATATATATAAATACAAAGAAAAAAGAATAAAACAAATACGATACAATGTTAACATTTGTGAAATCTGGGTGAAAGATGTTTGTGGGGAATCTGTGTGCTCTTGCTGAAACTTATTTGTAATTCTGATTTTACACCACAATAGAAAGGGGAAAAAAAAAAGAAGTTGAGCTTCCTGTTGCTAAAATACAAACCCTGTATTTGTCTGACCATGTTTTTGAACTTTGCCTATTTACCTCCTTTCTGTGTGACATATTGGATGAATAATAAGTAATATTTATAATAAATTTATAATAAGATGAGACATTTTGGATTTTTTACTGCAATACAACTCACATACCATAAAATTATCTTTTTCAATGTATAATTCAGTGGGTTTTAGTGATGCAACCATCACTGCTAATTCCAAACCGTGTTCAACACCCCTAAAAGAATTCATCAGCTATCACTTTTCTTTTCTTCCTATTTCCAATCTCTGACAATGGCCTTCTGTTACTATAGTTGTGACTTTTCTGGACATTGCATTTACATGGAATCATGTTATATGCAGCTTTTCGCGTCTTGTTTCTTTCATTTAGCATACTGTTTTTAAGATTCATCCATGTTGTAACACATACCGGTATTAACATTCTTTTTAATTACTGAATAATATTTCCTTGTATATAGATGACACATTTTATCGATTCATCACGTGATGGATATTTGGGATTTGGTCTGTTATGAATAATGCTGCTGTGAACATTTATGTACACATTTTTTGTGCGGTTATATACTTTCAATTCTCGTGTTTACATACACAGGAGTCCAATTATTGGTATACATACTGTATTAGCTTGCCAGAGCTGACATAATAAAACGCCACAGATCGAGTGGCTTCTACAACAGACACTTATTTTCTCATAGTTTGGAGACTAGGAAGCTGAAATTAAGGTATTGGCAAGTTTGGTGTCTTCTCAGGTCTCTCTCCTTGGCTCGCGGACACATCCACGAGCAGAAAATGCATTTTCTCTTACTAAGAAGGTTTGCTTTGGATGACATAACTTCTAAGGCCTTATCATATTAAAAAACTGGGGGAGAGGAATAATGAGGGTGTGCGTGCACAGGACAAAGTCCCTTTTGCCATTTGGTGCTTTATAAGAGCGTGGCGAATAAAAAAATTGTAAAGAAATTCAGTGATTAAACAATTTTTAAGTGAGTTTCATCAACCTATACTAAATGCCAGTTGGAATAGTGTTTAGCTCTTTCTGACACGTTAAGAATATTTTAAAGACATTTTTATTTATTTTGTTTTTTGTTGTTGTTAAATACGGAGATTTCTTTGGCCTTCCATTCAGAAAGGAGGGTCTGAATCTATCCCTCGCGGAGAGCCTGAAAGGGCTCATTCAGAAACCACTAAGAGCAGAGGTGGAATGCCCAAAAGAGCCAGGCAGGACTGGGATGCTGACCACTAGTGGCTGAACTTCTGGTCCTGCTGGTCCTCGGGGTCAGGTTGGAGACCAGAACATCTCTCACCTTCAGACACTGTGCACAGCTCCAACCTATCCTAGGGAGCACCAGCCAGGGAGGCGTGTCTAAAATGAATTGTCCGGAGTGAGCCAGTGGCCCGAGGCAGGTCAGGGAAGGTAAGAATAAGGAATGTCCAAAAGGGCAGAGGAACCGCAATTTCAGAGGCTTTAGTTACTGCCTAAGGTGGAGCTTTACATTCTACTAATAGAGTGTTGCTTGGTCAGACTGGATGGTTTGGATTTTTCCAGAATGGAACACATGGAAGGAACAAGAAAGTTTAAGAGGGTTTGGGTCAATGACACAAAACACAGAATACGGCTGAGCAGAGGGAGGCAGAGGGCTCTGACAATCCCCCACGCCCCTGATTTGATTCAGTTATTCGGGAGAGCTGATTGAGTCAGCAACTTCTAACAGGTTTTGAAAAATATGTTTTATATAGTTTTATTTATTAAAAAAATGTTAAGGTAAGTGCTATTCTTTTTTTTTTTTAATTTTTAAATGTTTATATTTGAGAGAGAGAGACAGTACATGAGTCAAGGAGGGGCAGAGAGACAAGGAGACAGAATCCGAAGCAGGCTCCAGACTCAGCACAGAGTCCAATGCAGGGCTCAAACTCACTAGCTGTGAAATCATGACCTGGGTGAAGTCAGACGCTTAACCGACTGACCCACCCGGGTGCCCCTAAAGGTTTTGGGGGTTGTTTTTTTTTTTGCTCTTAAACACTTTGAACTTTTTTTCATCATCATCCTTGGTATTATGTGACTTTAGGTTTTAAAAAGGAACTGACTTCTATTTTGTAATAGTCATATCAATATAAAATACTACTTTTGTTTTTTTTAGTTTACATTCCCAAAGCTTTCCATGCCCAAATGGGAGTGCCCACTGCATTATTCAAAACTCACAATCATTTGGTAAATGTATAATGACAGAAGGCAAACAGCGTCTTTAGGGCATGCCAAAACCTCCCAGGTATGTGTCATAGACACTTTATTTTGGCAAATTGGAACTTGTGTATTTCCATACTAAGCATTGTGATTCTGTTTATTTCTCAACCGCTTAAAAGGAGGTGAAATTGTGTTCTTCCAAAACTCACACAAAAATCCAGTGTGCAGAAACAGATCTGCAGGATTATCTTTTGTTATAAATGTCAGCAGAGAGCTACGTGAGTTTGGTTGTGTTGGTGTGGTATTTCCAGAAAATCCCTCTAACATGGCCACTTGTCTAATCTGCTTGAGTAAAGAACTAGGACTAACTACAGATATTGAGGGTTTACTATATGAATCATTACACCTATGTTACTCAATAAAAACTCCAAAAGAGTATAGGATACGTTTCACGTTTCTAGACATTGAGAGCCTTTTAGTTACTTGATCAGGTCTGCTGAGCATCAGAACCTTAGGATATTTAAAGGAATTACCCAAAGGAAACAGAACAACAATAAAAGCAGACTATTTAAGGTGTTGTGACCTTCTTACAGTATCAATTCACCAAAATTCCTCAAAAATAGATTATTGATTCAAAGCACAAGACATACTTTTCAGTTCTATGAATGCCCAGAATGACCAGAAAGGATTCGCAAGCTATAGCTGGAATATACCAAATTTGCAATTTTATGGATTTTTTTCCCCAAAGGGTTCATTCTTGAAAGTATATACTTTTTAGACTCAGGTAGCCGAAGGACACTTGTATTTGCAGGTTAAATAAGTTTGCTTGGGGCGGGGGGGTGGGGGATGAATCTACCAGGAGACTAATTATTTCCTTCTTAACAAGGCCAATTAAAAAAAAAAAGCCAGAAACACAAAGAAAACCACAATGTATGAAGGGATTCTTCTAGTATTCCTACTGGAATGAACAGGTCTCCCTGAGCTTTTTTTTCATGGGAATTCATATTCCATTAGGGATATCTCAGCAAAATAACGTGCTTAGCACCACTCAGGCAGGAATCTCGCTGGCCATAAACATTTCAGAAATACACATCTAAGCCAGCTTCGGCTAGGAGCCAAGACAATACACTAATCCACTTGGACAGCTGAGGAGGTAAAGTTGGGTCAGAGATAAGTAGCCCTGGCTGAACGTTCATAGCTCACCTACCACCTGACAAAGCCCACGGGGGGGGGGGGGGTGTGTGCAACTCAGGTGTCCCAGCTGTGCCTGCCTAAGGCTTAAACATTCCGGGATCTGACCTCTGTTACTGTAACCACACACTTTACCCACAGTACTTAAGATTTGCCAAACTGAATAAATTCCCTAAATTCATGGATGGATGCTGAATTTAGCTGCTGAAATAAAATCCTCATTGGTTTTTTTTTTTTAATTGTCTCCTGGGTTTCATCTCATTTATTCAATAAATAATTATTGAGTGCTTCCTGTGTGTTAGGGTTTTCCTTACGGTTAAGCCAAACGCAGGAAAGAGAGCTGCCAAGGTTTGCCCTGTTGAGTTTCTTTCCAAGTGAGCAAACTCCCAAAGGAGGCGGCAGTTTAGAATTGATATTTTCTGTGGCAGCTGCCAGCTGCGAGGAAACAAAAGTGTCATGGATTACTGGTGACAGATGGAAATAATGGCTTGGGCTCAAAAAAAAAAAAAAATGCAAGTTTATGGACCAACATCATAAAAAGGCCAAATTACTTTAACTAGTTACACAATGTTTAAGGTATGACGTAGTACGAAAATGTAATTTTAGATAAGCCCTTTGATATTACCAAAATAGTAGTAGATTTGAAGATTAAAATATTTCCAATATGGAACAGGTTAACACTGTGTCTATACTCCCTGACTCTAGTGTATTAGCCAGCACACTTCCTGTGGCTAGTGACAGAAACCAACTCAAAGTAGTCCGAGCATACGAGAGTTTATTGGCTTGTGTAACTGGTAAATTCAGGGTAGGGCTGGTTTCAGGATGACACATCTAGGGTCTCAGATGAGCTTGTCAGGTTTCTCTCTCAACTTTGTTTTTTTTGTTGTTTTTTTTTTTTCACCGTTCTGATCTATTCTCTTCTTTGCAGGTGGGCAAATCATCAGACAATATCCCTCAGTCATCTGCCCTCCTCTTCAAAATGCAAAAAGCAAAACACATTCCCATCTAACTCTAAATGTAAAGCCCAGAAGGGATTTTCCTTGGCCTGACTTGGGTTGCGTGCCTTTGCTTACTAAAGCCAGATAAATGGGATATTAGGAATGCCTGGAATGTTCTGTGCCCACGGAGCAGGGTCCCAGTTTAGCAGCCCCACCAAAAATCACACGATTGTACTGCTGTGGGGGAGAACCAATTCCCCAAAGGAAGAGGAGCTATGCAAGCAACGTCAAAAGACATTCCGGAAGATTCCAAACCTACACTTTGAATCTGCGCTTACCTCTTGGTTCAGCCATGTTCCACTGAATGTTTGACTAATATGGTTAATATTTCTGGCTTTGTGGTTCGTCAACTGTAACTTGTACCAGAAACATCTGGAGGGCTTGTTAAAACACAGATCGTTTGGATGCACCCCACAGTTTCTGTTTCAGAAACTTCAGTATCTAAGTGATGCTGCTGGTCGGATAATCATACTTTGAGACGCTGTACTGGGATTTTATTTTTTAAATTGTTAAAGAGCTTCTTATTCGCATTAATATCCTTCCTGGATATACTTCACAGGTAAAAGCTTTCTAGGGTTCAGGGACACATCATTCTGATGCTGATTAACATTGTGGTCTTGGGCAAGTTACTTAACCACTCTGCCAATTTTTTTCTTGTGTAAAATGGGAATAATGGTACTTACCTCATATGGTTGTTGCAGAGATTAAATGAATTAATATATAATATTAATATACATAATACACACTACATACATACCCTACATTACACTTAGAAGTACGTAAAATGTGGGATGCCTGGGTGACTCAGTTGGTTAAGCATCCAACTCTTGATTTTGGCTCCAGTCATGATATCCCACAGTTTGTGGGATCCAGCCTCGGGGCGTCTTCTTGCTTACAGCATGGAGCCTGCTTGGGATTTTCTCCCTCCCTCTCTCTCTGCCCCTCCCCCACTTGTGCTCTCTCTCTGTCGCAAAATTAATAAATAAATTTAAAAAAAAAAGAAGTAAATGGTATATAATATAGAAACATTTGCAAGTATTTAAACTGCTCCAAAAAATAGAGAGGGAAGGGGCACTTGGGTGGCTCATTTGGTTGAGTGTTTGACTTCAGCTCAGCTCATGATCTCACTGTTCGTGAGTATGAGCCCTGGGTCGGGCTCTGTGCTGACAGCTCAGAGCCTGGAGCCTGCTTTGAATTCTGTGTCTCCCTCTCTCTCTGCCTCTCTCTCTCTCTCTCTTTCTCTCTCAAATAAAAATAAAACATTAGAAAAATAGAAAAATTGTCCAAAGTATTTTATAATGAATCAAAATATCAATATCAAATCCTAAAAAGGATTATGTACACCTATGTCCCCGATAAATTAACCAACCATGAAAATCCTAAATAAAATAGCGGCCAATGGAATCCAACCATATGTTCAAATGTTCAAAAAATACAATATCACAACCAAGAGGCTTTTATCCCAACAACCGGAAGATGGTTCAACTCAATCTACAAATTTAGTTCCTATAGCAACAGGTCTGAAGCATAAAATCATATGGTCGTTTCAAATGCTGAAAGGGTAAACATTATCGACTCCTGGGGAAATATTTTAATAAAGCCAGAATAGATGGGTAGTAGACTTCGTCATTTCTATTTTTGACTATCCAGCATCAGCATCCAATTATGGGATACGGAGTTGTGTCCATCTCGGTGGGATATGGGGAACCACTCGAAGAGACCCTGGGAGCCGCAGTGCAAGCACCAGCCCAACCCGATCACCCAGGACTCTGCCTCAGGAGTGGTAATGCAGAGAAGTAAGGGTGAATTAGAACTGAGTCTGGTGACAGCAGAGGTGGCACAATCTCCAAGGGTGGCAGAGACATGTCAACCTAACTTGTTTTGGGGAACAACTTTGGCTACAGTCTGGATTCCCAGCTTTTTATTTTTTATGAGGTAAAGTTCAAGGGGCACGTGGGTGGCTCAGTGGGTTGAGCGTCAGACCTCAGCTCAGGTAGTGATCTCACAGTTCGTGAGTTGGAACCCCGCATCAGGCTCTCAGTTGTCAGTGCCGACCCCACCTGAGATCCTCTGTCCCCCTCCCTTTGCCCCTCCCCAACTGGTGCTCTCTGAAAAATAAAATAAACATTTTTTTTTTAAAAAGGGAAAAAGAGAGACGGGGCGCCTGGGTGGCTCAGTCGGTTGAGCGGCTGACTTCGGCTCAGGTCATGATCTCTCAGTCCGTGAGTTCGAGCCCTGTGTCGGGCTCTGTGCTGACAGCTCGGAGCCTGGAGCCTGTTTCAGATTCTGTGTCTCCCTCTCTCTGACCCTCCCCTGTTCGTGCTCTGTCTCTCCCTGTCTCATAAATAAATAAAACATTAAAAAAAAATTTTTTTTTTAATTAAAAAAAAGGGAAAAAGAGAGAAATTTTGAATTTATTTTTAAATTGTTTTAATGTTTATTTATTTTTTGGGAGACACGGAGTGTGAGCAGGGGAGGGGCAGAGACAGAGAGGGAGACACAGAATCCGAAGCAGGCTCCAGGCTCCAAGCTGTCAGCACAGAGCCCGATTGGGGGCTTGAAATCACAAGCTGTGAGATTGTGATGTGAGCCGAAGTCAGCCGCTTAACTGACTGAGCTACCCAGGCGCCCCTGAATTTAT
Source organism: Prionailurus viverrinus (assembly GCF_022837055.1). Lineage (NCBI taxonomy): Eukaryota > Metazoa > Chordata > Mammalia > Carnivora > Felidae > Prionailurus > Prionailurus viverrinus. The sequence continues at coordinate 104,888,976 of NC_062561.1, read as the reverse complement.
TTTTAAAAGATCAGTATGATTGTGTCTCATGAAAAATGGTAAAAAAGCAAGGTAGGCAGAGAAAAAAAATGCATTAGGTTTGTTCTGATGACCTAAGGGATAAAAAGAGAAACATTGGGTAAATGCTACAGGAAGTCAAAGAAAATTAGCAAGACCTTTACTGGCATTTACACATATCTGATGGGTCACCGCTTGGTAGGAACCTTGTAGCAAAGACTCAATTATCAGAAGAGGTAGTTGAACCAGATGATTTCAGATTTGCAAGCCTGAGATTACTGGATGCTTCCCATGAGATATTCAAGGCGTAAGCAATAATCCAAAACTTCAAGGGAATTCCCAGTTTCATGATTACCAGTCTTTCTTGTTTTTATAGATTACATTTAGATCTTCAGCCTTCCCAGAGATTCCATGAGTGATCAAACAGCCTTCCAAAATGTTCTTCTGGGACGTTACCCTGATTCTGTTTCTGATGGGAAAGAACCTCAAAACCGAGAATTTTCACTAGAGCAAAATGACTATCGCCTTGACCTGATTTTAAGAGTGTATATCCTAAACCAAACACCAACATTATATTTAATGGTGAAACACCAGAAACCCATCAATGCCAGCAATAAAACAAGTGTAATCTCTATGATCATCCACCATAGAAGTCTCTAGTTGTGTCTGTCTGTTTGTTTTAAGTAGAGGGTGGTAGGGAACAACTTTTCTATCACCCAAACCGTGCAAACAAGTGTGGGCAACATAAGCTGAGTGGCCAGTAGAATGCCTGAATCCAGTCAAGGAGAGATTTCCAGAAACCAGGCAAAAGGAGCTGTAGCAGGGGAACTTGATAATATGCCCAAAAATGTTTAACAAATATTCACTCCCTCTCTCAGCAGTTTACTTCTGGGGATTCAGCCTAAGAAAACAATCAGGGCTGAGAACAAAGACTTGTGTGTAAAGGGCAGAAAATTTGCACCTGGCCACAAGAGATGACAGTCTCTTTTAAGGAGGAAACCAATTTCTTTTTCTTCTCCTTGTCCCTCCTCACTTTCCTTCCCCTTCTTTCTACTTTCTTCTTGTCCACCCCCCCTTTCCCTCCAGTTCTTTGACCTCTTCCTCGTCATCCTCCTCTTCTTCCGCCTCCTCTCTGTCTCTGTCTCTTTAACTTTCTACCTTAATTTGCCTTTTCATCGTAAGAGAGAAGGTCCTGGGCTAGTCTAAAGGGTTAAGTTGGAAAAAAAAGTAAGGTCAGTGCTTCTGAGGACAGATACACTGAGGTATGAGGAAAAACTATAATCCTAAAGACATTTCTAAAGAACAAGGAGATAACTAGACACTACAGAAGACTAGTCCCTAAATTACTGTGTTTATACTATCCTACCCGAACTCATTCTATGATTTTAGCATAAAGCATTCTGTGTGGGTATTTTCCCCACTTGTACTTGGGAATCTTAGGATTTTCAGCTCCTGGACCTTCTTGAGAGGCATGTGGTTTATAACCACAATTTATTGAAGGCTCATTATTTTCTAAAAATCTTCTTCTTATGTGGATCACTTCATTTAATTTGCACAAGTGCCCAGTGAGGTAAATGCTATTATGATCCGTAATGGAAGGATGAGGAAGCAGAGGCTTCAAGAAGTAATGACTGAATCCAGGCAGATGGGCACCTCCCACTCCTTTTTTTTCCCCCCATTAAGTAGGAAGAATTTATTTAAAAAAAAAAACTTTAAAAAAAGTAAAAAAATAAAAAAATAAAGCTTTTTAATGTTTATTTATTTTTGAGAGAGACAGAGTGTGAGTGGAGGAGGGGCAGAGAGAGAGGGAGACACAGAATCTGAAGCAGGCTCCAGGCTCTGAGCTGTCAGCACAGAGGCTGACGTGGGGCTCGAACTCAGGAACCACAAGATCATGACCTGAGCTAGAGTCGGACGCTTAATTGACTGAGCCACCCAGGCACCTTGTAAGAATGTATATTAAATAACCTATGGTTGATTGAAAGGGAATTCATGACAAAAATAGAAGATACTTGAGGAAAGATGTGAGAAGTGGACTCTGCACACAGGCTAAATGGACACTGCCTCGAAAACGAATGATTATGGCAAAGAAAGTCTTCACATTAAAATTCTGCTTTTTATGGCTTTTTTTTTCTTCATTTCTTCACACAATTACAAAAGAAAGAATAAAAGTCCTAAATTCTTGACTATTTTTCCTTTCTTGGACCAAATACTCATTTTCCTCTAAATTATTGACCTGTGGAACTTTTTACACAATAAAATCTTTCAAGGGAAGGACTGGGTTTCAAATGAAAAAGATGGATATCTGAAGGGTACAAAGAATGCTCAGAACAAAGGATGATGAGAAAATGGCTTCAGTCACTGATTATTTCATTATCCTTAGACTCAATCACCCTTCATCCCTCCCCAGCCACAATCTACACCATCTTTAAGATCAAGAAAAAGGTGTAAACAGTTTAAAATAACTCAAAAGAAATAAAAATTTACATTTAAAAAGCAACACTCCAGTCAGGAAATATTTTCCCATCATGCTTTTCTGTGACCAGGTCAGAACCCCCACTCCTAATCGTTAAGCTACGATACCCACGTTAGCTAGTAAATCCAGAATAAACTTGGAAACTAGGCGTTTGGGTCAAAGTGGCTCCCATTCTCCAAAGCTGGTTTGGTAAAATGACATGGGAATCCTTGCCCTTTTCAGGAGCCAAACTTCATGGGAATGCATCAAGTCTTTCCACATTTCTCGACTATGTCTCTCTCCCGGCTGCCCACTATAGCGTACAGAGGTTAAGCTTTGGAGGCATACAGACCAAACCAGCTTGCACCCTGGGGGCTCGCTACAATGACTGGGTCTAAAAGGTTGTCTGGGTGGGAGTCCAGGCCCTGTGACAGACAAGAGCAGGTACCTTGCAGAGCAGCCAAGAGGGTGAGACACATCTGTGTTAGCGAGACCGTTTCAGCCATGTTTCCTTGAACAGGGCAAGCAATGCCACGTGACAGACAGAGTGGCAGTAGAGAATTTCTTTGATTATACAGGTTTCAGATGGATACCCGACTTCCTCCTTCTGGAGGAAGCAACAGCAGGATAGAGGCTCCTTCTGATCTACAGCAACTTCTGGGTGCCTAGGTGGCTCAGTCTAAGCATCCAACTTTGGCTCAGGTCATGATCTCATGGTTCATGGGTCTGAGGCCTGCAAGGACTCTGCACTGACAGCTCAGAGCCTGGAGCCTGCTTCGGATTCTGTGTCTGCCTCGCTCTCTGCCCCTCCCTGCTCACTCTCTCTCTCTCTCTCTCTCTCTCTCTCTCTCTCTGTCTCAGAAACAAAATAAACGTTTAGAGCAACTTCTCTAGATGTAGATGGTCCATAAGGCAGGAGTGAGAAGGGTAGAGGTGTCCTAAATACATTGGGTGTGGGGATGGGGGAAACGGGATAGAAACTAAACTTGCAGATCATCTGAGGATGTGCACGTGAGAGGCATCCCTTGCACTGAAAATTATCATGTGGGACGGGCACCTGGGGGGCTCAGTCGGTTAAGCACCAGACTTTGGCTTAGGTCATGATCCTTTGGCTTAGGTCATGATCTCTCGGCTCATGAGTTCAAGCCCTGCATCCAGCTCAGAGCCTGGAGTCTGCTTTGGATTCTGTGTCTCCCTCTCTCTCTGCCCCTCCCTTGCTCATGCTCTCTCTCTCTCTCTCTCTCTCTCTCTCTCTCTCTCTCTCTCTCTCCCTCCTATCCCTTAAAAATAAATAAAATACTAAAAAAAATTTTTTTAATTATCGTGTAGGATACCTCAGTTACATTTTGAAGAGAACAGAACATTTATACTGTTGCTGTGAAGTTCTGAAATCTTCATATTGGGTGCTGGAGATGACTTTAAAGATTGTCTCATTAACAGCCCACCCAATATTTACATCTCCTTGCCAAGAATTGTCCAGCCTATTTCGACAGATCTCGAGACTGAGGTCCACTTTTTTTTTTTTCCCAAACCCCTCATCCTGTGTTTGGAAAACGTTAATAAAATGGTATTTTGGAAATTTTGCCACAATGTATCTCCCTGCAAGGTTCAAACTTTGATCAAGATTCCACATCCAGAGGCAATATGGGCTAGGTCTAATCAAACAGTCTTCCACAAATCACCTTTCATAACTGTAAAAGCAGGGGCTTTTATGTAAATAAAACCTCTTATAAATGTAAAAGCCTAAGTGGCTCAGTCAGTTGGGTGTCTGACTTCTGCTCAGGTCATGATCTCATGGTTTGTAAGTTCAAGCCCCACGTTGGGCTCTGGGTGGAAAGCTCAGAGGCTGGAGCCAGCCTTGGATTCTGTGTCTCCCTCCCTCTCTCTGTCCCTCGCCACTTGGGCTCTGTTTCTCTCTCTCTTTCAAAAAATGAATAAATGTCAAAAATTTTTTTAATAAAAAAAAAAAGTAAAGGCAGCCAGAGTCGGAGAGACAACTCTCTCCAAACTACACACGCTCAAGTTAGTTTGTGCAACTCTTCCCCGTGTGACATGTGTCAAGGCCCTTCACACTCCTGATTTCTCTCCATGAGAACTTGACAGCGGTCTCTTTTGCTTACAAGATACGACATCCAGAATTAAATGTCACACTTCTAAAGTAGGGAGCAACTGTCAACTATGCTTTCCTATTGATGCAGACCAAGAGCACACTGGCTTTTTTTTTTTTTTTTTTTTTTTTGGTAAAAACCTCAAAATGGGTGGAAATTGCTAGAACGGCTGGCTACATTCCCTAAATCATTTTCACATGAGTTGTTTCTAAACCCTGCTTTTGCTTTGCTCAAGGCAGCTGCTGTACTCTTGTGAGACTCAAACGCCCTCAGGGGTAAGTTCCAGCAACAAAAGCAATAGTCCATCCAATATTATTAAATCCGTGTTTCCAGGTTCAAGACAGTCTCATGTTTTCAGTCACACATTGTATCTTTTCATAAAAGAATGATTTAGTATCTCTTAAAATGCCAGAGAGGGTGCCTGATTCCCTAATGTTCTAGCCATCATGCTTTGCGATGCAGATGCGGAAACAGCCTCAGGATTTATAGGCACTTTTGGGTGTTCTGATAAAATTTAGCTTTCGTTTAGAAAAATCTTTTCTATTCCACTTCTAAAACCGTGGATTCTTAGCAAAATGCACCAGTATTGGCATGCAGCTTAAGGACTCCTCTTTCAGACTGTCAGGGAAACCCCTACTTTTACCGTCACAAAGCCCAACTCTTAAAATACAAAATGGTAACTTGCTTTTCAGTCTCCAAGGGTTCGAAAAAAGATCAAAACTAAAGTAAGTGTTTGCGATTGTTAGGCACCCTTATAGGATTTTTCAAGCACTAGATCGTTGCCCTTTTATCTAAGTTTAGTTTAGATAAGTACTTAAAGCTTCAGAAATCAAAGTTACGCAAGCAGAGTGTCCGTGCAAGATTACTGTGCTTGGGACTGCCGGCACGCTTCCTATCTGCCTAACATAGCAAATGGGATTGGTCAAGTTCTGACAAGTGTGTGAGTTTCTAGGTTTTTCCAAAACAATATTTGGGTCATTAAAGAAAAAACTCTTACAGATAATTCAGCTGAAACTAGTTTATTAGTTCAAAACAAATGACTTCATAATTCGTCATTCTTTGGAATTGTATGTATTTTAAATCACATTTGGCGGGGGCACCTGGGTGGCTCAGTTGGTTAAGTGTCCAGCTCTTGGTTTCGGTTCAGGTCATGATCTCACGGCTCGTGGATGCAGGCCCTGCATTGAGCTCTGCTGACAGTGTGGAGCCTGCTTGGGATTCTCTGTCTCCTCTCTCTCTCTGCCCCTTCCCTGCTCACTCTCTTTCTAATTAAATAAATAAACATTTAAAATAAATTAATAAATCGCATTTGGCCTCCAGCGGTTCATGGCCTTATTCAATATGTAATGCTATATAAAGGGAAAAGTATGGAATATAGTTGACCAACTTTGGTGTTAATAATCTTGAAATATTTAATCTTTTTTTAATTTTTAACATTTATTTATTTATTTTTATTTTTTTTTTAACGTTTATTTATTTTTGAGACAGAGAGAGAGCATGAACGGGGGAGGGTCAGAGAGAGAGGGAGACACAGAATCTGAAACAGGCTCCAGGCTCTGAGCGGTCAGCACAGAGCCCAACGCGGGGCTTGAACTCACGGACCGTGAGATCATGACCTGAACGGAAGTCAGCCGCTTAACCGACTGAGCCACCCAGGCGCCCCTAACGTTTATTTATTTTTGAGACAGAGAGAGAGCATGAACGGGGGAGGGGCAGAGAGAGAGGGAGACACAGAATCCGAAGCAGGCTCCAGGCTCCAAGCCATCAGCCCAGAGCCCGACATGGGGCTTGAACTCATGGACCAGGAGATCGTGACCTGAGTTGAAGTCGGAGGCTTAACCGACTGAGCCACCCAGGTGCCCCTAATCTTTTTTTTTTTTTTTAATGTTTATTCATTTTGAGGAGAGAGAGACAGAGTACGAGCAGGGAAGTGGCAGAAAGAGACAGAGAGACACAGAATCCCAAGCAGGCTCCAGGCTCTGAGCTGTCAGCACAGAGCCTGATTCGGGACTTGAACTCACAAACCGTGAGATCATGACCTGAGCTGACTGAGTCTGAGTCAGACGCTTAACCAACTGAGCCACCCAGGTATTCCGAAATATTTAATGCTTCTAGAAGTAAAGAAAGGCAACGTGTTTCATTTGAAAACTTACTGAAAAAAATACCGAATAAAAGAATAAAACTATTGAGGGGCGCCTGGGTGGCGCAGTCGGTTAAGCGTCCGACTTCAGCCAGGTCACGATCTCGCGGTCCGGGAGTTCGAGCCCCGCGTCAGGCTCTGGGCTGATGGCTCAGAGCCTGGAGCCTGTTTCCGATTCTGTGTCTCCCTCTCTCTCTGCCCCACCCCCGTTCATGCTCTGTCTCTCTCTGTCCCAAAAATAAATAAACGTTGAAAAAAAAAATTTTTTAAGAATAAAACTATTGATGTTAATGTAGTCACCCTGCAAAAAGACAACTGTTTTACTCCCTGGTGTGCAGATGGCCAAAGTTACAGACAGGACTGGCTCTCCTTCTTCACCTTTCCCAGAGTCCAGGGTTCTGGATGGAATTCCCAGAGGCGGGGGTGGTGTTCCGGGAACAACAGAGCAGAAACATCCTCACCTGACTGGAGACTAGATGGCCTCTAAGAAGCAGACCCACCACAGACACTGGCTCTCCTGGCCTTTCTCCACCCCCTTCTCCCTGTGTGGTCTCTCTCCTCTTTCTATCCTTTCCTATGGAATCTTAACTTGGTTGGAGGTGAGGAGGGGTCGGTGGGGAGAGGAGGGTGGGGAGCTGGAAATGTGAATCTGAATTGTTCAGTCTTCACCTAGACTTCACCAGTGGCTTTATAACCTCAAGATGCCAGTAATGGAACCCATCTCTTAAAGCAAAGAATGACTCATACCTAGTTCACCCGGGAAAAGCCCTCGGGTGCAAGGGAAGAATTACAGTGAGAGCAGGGTGGGCGGGAAGCTGTCAAGATTACACACTATTTATCTTTTGAAGTTTTCTACCTCCAAATGACTTTAGAGAGAATGGCAGTGGATAACCTGCAATTAACAACAAACTAAAAATATTTACATGAGGAGTTCTTCTAGGTTCAGCATATACGCGAGATGAGAGAAAAACCATAAAAATAAAAATACATCTTGAATGAAAATATGTGCAATTCTTGGGAAAAGTAATGTTGGCTGAGTGTTTGTAATATTGGGTATAATAATATAATATTACCATTATATTTTTTTAAAGATTTTATTTTTAAGAACTCTCTACACCTGGGAATGGGCACTGGTACAGCCACTCTGGAAAACGGTATCAAGGTTCCTCAAAAAATTAAAAATAGAACTACCCTACGACCCAGCAATTGCACTACTAGGTATTTATCCAAGGGATACAGGTGTGGTGTTTCGAAGGGGTGCATGCACCCCAATGTTTATAGCAGCACTATCGACAATAGCCAAAGTATGGAAAGAGCCCAAATGTCCATCGATGGATGAATGGATAAAGAAGATGTGGTATAGGAACGCCTGAGTGACTTGGTTAAGTGTCTGACCTCAGCTCAGGTCATGATCTCGCAGCTCGTGGGTTCAAGCCCCGCATTGGGCTCTGTGCTGACAGCTCAGAGCCTGGAGCTTCCTTCCGATTCTGTGTCCCCCTCTCTCTTTGCCCCTCTCCAGGTTGTGCTCTCTCTCTTTCTCTCAAAAATCAATAAATGTTAAAAAAAAAAAAAGATGTGGTATACACACACACACACACACATACACACATACTGGAGTATTACTCAGCAATCAAAAAGAATGAAATCTTGCCATTTGCAACTATGTGGATGAAACTAGAGGGTATTATGCTAAGCAAAATTAGTCAGAGAAAGACAAATATGACTTCACTCATATGAGGACTTTAAGACACAGAATAGGTGAACATAAGGGAAGGGAAGCAAAAATAATACAAGAACAGGGAGGGTGACAAACCATGAGAGACTCTTCAATATGGAGAACAAACAGAGGGTTACTGGAGGGGTTGTGGGAGGGGGGATGGGCTAAATGGGTAAGGGGCATTAAGGAATCGACTCCTGAAATCACTGTTGCAGTATATGCTAAATGACTTGGATGTAAATTTTAAAAAAATAATAAATTAAAGGGCAAGATGTTATATTTACTAACAAAGTAATAAAAATAGTTTGAATTGATTTAAAAAAAAAAGATATTTCCCAGTTCTTTTGCCATGAGAGTTTCACTCAGCAGATTGTACTTTGTACGTCGCAGCTTCACACGGGAAACCAAATCTCCTGGAATCTATAGTGGTGGAGATATCTGGTTCCCTGGGGTAGCTGTAATGCAGGTTCTACCCTGCCCTTCGATGTGCCAAGCAGCAGATGGCCCCGGCAATGGATTTCACTGAGAGCAGTCCATGTGTGGCACAGAGCTTCTCTTTATATTTCATTCTTGGCCGTGTGGCATGCAAGCCTCAGTCCCTGACCTTCCCCAAGAGTCGGCATGAAACTAAATATTTTTAAATAGTTTGCTGTTGTCATCATAAATCCTGACCAATAAAATACTTGTCTACATAAAAAAAAAAAAAATTCTCTACACCAAACGTGGGGCTCGAACTCAGAGCCCTGAGATCAAGAGCTACATAATCTACGGACTGAGCCAGCCAGTTATCTGGATTTATTCTTAACTTCTGTTGTAGAAGGAACTTGTTCTTCTCCAGGGTCACCAAAGAGCCCATGTTGCCAAATAATCACTTTTTATCCTATTTTGTGTGTGTGTGCGGGGGGGGGGGGGGGGGGGGGGGTGTGGTCATTCAACACAACTGACCACACTTTTGAAAAAAAATTTTTTTTACATTTATTTATTTTTGAGAAACAGAGTGAGACAAAGCGTGAGTGGGGGAGGGGCAGAGAGAGAAGGAGACAGAACCCAAAGCAGGCTCCAGGCCCCGAGCTGTCAGCACTGAGCCTGATGCAGGGCTCAAACCCACAAACTGTGAGATCATGACCTGAGCTAAAGTCGGACACTCAACCAACTGAGCCATCCAGGCGCCCCCACACTTTTTTTTTTTTTTTTACCAAAAATTATATATACACGGTATAAAGAGTCAAATGATTCCATAAGGCTTATTAAAAAACAAAAAAAAAAAACAAAAGAAATTAAAACAATGTTTGAATCTCAGCTGTTTTACCCTCCAACCTGTCACCCTACTCACATCTTGTCGCCATTTCCCATTTCCCAGAGCTTTGAACTATTTTTTGTCATTATTTCCATACTTACCCCCAAGTCTCTAAATAATGTGCTTATACTACCACTTCTTTAATACTATGGGTGGTGAGGAATTAATATGGGTTTGGTTGGTCTGTCAGTCTGTCTCTGTCTGTCTTCTCTCTTACACACCGCCCCCCCCACACACACCACATACACTGCCTTTGGCAACAAGCATACTTTTCATCCTCTTGACTCCAAATAGAGTTACATTACAAAAGTGTTTATTTTTTTGATGTTTATTTGTTTATTTTGAGAGAGAGCAAGAAAGGGGAGGGGGCAGAGAGAGCGGAGAGAGAGAGTCCCAAGCAGGCTCCCTGCGAACAGCTGGATCCCATGAACCGTGAGATCATGACCTGAGCAGAAATCAAGAGCCGGATGTTTAACTGACTGAGCCACCCAGGTGCCCCTCATTATCGAAGTATTTAGATAAATGTCCAGTATTTCGTTGTTACGACTATGTAAATGCTAGCCAAGTGGTATACCTGAATATCCCCTTTTCTGTATGTCATATCTCCCTGCCTCAACTCTAGTTTTCAACCCTAGATTTAATCATTACTTCCCTCGCATTTGCTCAATCTTCTCCCTATAGAGTTTCTTACTGGGTCACCCCTGTCTTAGCGCATTCACGCTGCTAGAACAAAATCCCACAGACTGGGTAGCTTATAAACAGCAGAAAGTTCTCACAGTTCTGAAGGCTGGAGGTCCAAGATCAGAGTGCCAGCACGGTCCAGTCGGGTCCTCTTCCAGACTGTAGACTCCTCATCGTACCCTCACATGGCTGAAGGGGCTGGGAAGCTCTGTGGGGTCTGTCCTTATAAAGGTACTAATCCCATCCATGAAGGCCTCGTGACCTAATCACCCCAAAGGCCCCACCTACTGAAACCATCACCGTTGGGAGTTAGGATTTTAACATACAAATTTGGGAGGAGACACAAACATTCAGACCATAGCCAACCCTAAACTTTTCCTCGGTTTTGAAATTCTTTTCTCAGTAAGATCAGATACGTTAGGTATTTAGTCAGTTCCCTGTGCAGCGATCCCTCCTGGAGCTTCCCAGGGGGTTCCAGTAGGAATCAGTGGCCCTCCAGGCCTGGTGAACAGCTCTTGCTCTGGGACCTCTCTCCTTCATTGTTCTGGAGAATCCTTTCACCTCTCCATTGCCTTGGAATCTTGTTTTCTCAGAACCTATGTCTTTATCTTGGTTTAGTCCCTTAATTAAAGCCACATTGTCTGGTAGCCTCCTGAGAAAAAATAAATGAGTGATTCATCCTTTTTCATTGCTGTATGGTTGTCCACGGTGCAAAGGTACCACAGTTTGCTTTTTCCATTTTGCTGTTGATAGACTTTTGGATTGCTTCCTTTTGAGGACTATCACAAATAGTGCCACCATAAAAATTCTAGTGCATGTTTTTTGGTGATTTACTTAAGAATTTTTAGGGGTGCCTGGGTGGCGTAGTCGGTTAAGCGTCCGACTTCAGCCAGGTCACTATCTCACGGTCCGGGAGTTCGAGCCCCGCGTCGGGCTCTGGGCTGATGGCTCAGAGCCTGGAGCCTGTTTCCGATTCTGTGTCTCCCTCTCTCTCTGCCCCTCCCCCGTTCATGCTCTGTCTCTCTCTGTCCCAAAAATAAATAAACGTTGAAAAAAAAATTAAAAAAAAAAAAGAATTTTTGTTGCATATATACTTACGAGTGAAATTTTTGGTATAGGAGATGCACTATGTTCAGACTGAATAGATATCACCAAACATTTCCCAAAGTTGTTGGACTGACTTACACTCTTCACAGGAATGTCTGAGAATCCCAGTTCCTCTACAGCCTTGCCAAAAGTTGATATTTTCTGCCTTGTTAATATTACCCTTTTGGAGGGGGTGCCTGGGTGGCTCAGTCAGTTGAGCATCCAACTCTTGGTTTCACCACAGGTCATGGGATCAAGCCCCCACATTGGGCTTTGTGCTGGGCGTGAAGATTGCTTAGGATTCTCTCTCTTTCTCTCTCTCTCTGCCCCTCTTCCCCATTCATTCTCTCTCTCTCTCTCTCTCTCAAAAAAAAAAAAAAAGATAGCCTTTTTTGTGAGTTTTAATGGTATCTTACTGTGGTTTGAATTTGCATTTTCCTGACTACTAATAAAATTGAATGGCTTTTCACATGCTTGTTGTCTGTTCAGACATCCTCCTATTTGGTGTCACTGTTTAAATCATGTCCCTATTTTCTTTTGGGATTATTTGTCCTTTTTCCTATCGATCTGTAGAAGTTATTATATATTCTAGATATAAGTCTTTATTAGATACATGTTTACCGACTATCTTCTCTCACTCTGTGAATTGCTTTTATAATCTCTTAATGGTATCTTTTGATGAACTAAAAATTCAAATATTAATAGAGTCCATTTTATAATTTTTCCTTTTATGGTTAGTGTATTTTACATCCTGTTTAAGAATTCTTTCCCTCTTCTAAGATCAAGAAGATATTCTCATATTTTTTCTTCTAAAAGCTTTATTGTTTTACCTTTCATCTGGAATTGCATCTGGAAAAAATTTTCTGCACATGTTGAAATGTTTCAATATGGTGAAGTACTCTAACACATTGTCCCCTGTTGGCTCAACCTTGCAAATCCGGACTCAACCCAAATGGACTGCGAGATATTATCTTTGTTATATACTCCTGAATTCATTTGCAAATACTTTGCTTGGCATTTTTATTATCTTTATGTTAATGAGTGAGGTTAAATTGTATTCTTCTCTTATATGTCTTTTGGTATCAAGTTATGCTAGCTTATTAAAATGATTTGGGAAGGGTTTATTCTTTATCTATGGTTGATAATAACATTGCCATTAGCTCACACTTGAATTTTTGGTAAAACTTGCTTGTAAAATTATTCAGACCAAAATGTTTCGTTTATTTTGCAGGGAAAGCTTTTAAACCTATTAATTCAATTCATTTATATGTTGTTTCTGTATTTCATCTTGATCTATTACATAAATTTATTTCATGAAATCTTTGAAACAGGTTCCTAATTTTTTCCTTTCTTATTAATCTGTCCTGCCCATGTACACAGAGAGAGAGAGAGAGACAGAGAGACAGAGAGAGAGATCACCCTGTTCTCCCCCCTGCCCCCGCTCTCGCTACCCCTCTCTCACTACCCCCCCTCGCTACCCCCCCTCGAATGAGAGGGAGAGGGAGAGAGAAAGGGGAGAGAGATCCCCCCCCCCCCCCCGTCTCCACCCCCCAGCCCCCCCCACCCCTGCTCTCGCTCTCTCCTCAAGCGGTGCTCGGTGCTCGCAGCCTAAAACTCCTGAACTGTGAGATCATGGAGAGAGAGAGAGAGAGAGAGAGAGAGAGGAGGGGGGGGGGGAGAGCAAGAGCGAGAGAGCGAGCGCCCGCCCCCGCAGTACTGATTGGCGGGCAGCGGGCACCTGCGCAGGTCGTGATCTCACAGTTCAGGAGTTTTAGCCTGCGGGCACAGTTTTAGCCTGTCGCTCTCCCTCTCCCTCTTCTCTCTCCCCCTCCCTCTCTCTCAGGACCTAGAAATTTATTAGTTTTTAAAATATTTCAGTGAAATTTATAGTGTTACAGACACTGTGATCCTTTTTTTGGATGGTTCTGTGCTATATTTTGTGGCCTACCACATAAAACTTAAAAATGTTCCATATGTGCTTGACAGGAATGTATCTGATTATATGTCCATTAGATCTGGCTTGTTAATCATGTTGTCTAAATCTTTTTTTTTTTTTTAATGTTTATTGATTTTTAAGAGAGAGACAGAGACAGAGCATGAGTGGGGGAGGGGCAGAGAGCAAGGGAGACACAGAATCTGAAGCAGGCTCCAGGCTCTGAGTTGTCAGCACAGAGCCCTACATGGGGCTTGAACTCATGAATCCTGAGATCATGACCTGAGCTGAAGTCTGACGCTCAACCAATCAAGCCACCCAGGTGCCCCATGTTTAAATCTTTAATACCCCTGCTGATTTTTTTTTCTTCTGCTTAAGGATCATCTACTGAGAGAGATACATTAAAATCTCCTTCTTGGATAGGGAATTATCCCATTTCCTCTCAAAGTGCTAATAAATTTTGCTTTCTAGATTTGGTGCTATGTTGGTAAATTCATAAAAGTTTACAACATATATATATCTTCTACCTAATTGAGCCTCATATTAATATGTAGTGATCCTTTTTAACTCAAATAATGCTTTTTTTCCCTTATAGCCTGATATTATGATAGTCTTCTCTGTTTTACACATTATTTGTATATATCTTTTCATGTTTGAAATGCAGGGAACTTTAAATCATGTCTTACTAGGAAAAACCTTTTGGGATGCCTGGCTGGCTCTGTTTGTGAGAGCGTTTCACTCTTGATTTCAGGGTCATGAGTTTGAGCCCCATGTTGGGGGTAGAGGTTACTTTAAAAAAATCATATGTATACACACACACACACACACACACACACACACATAATTTTCTTTTTGGTTTTTAGCAGTTTCATTGAGATATAATTTATATACCATGAATGTGACCCACTTAAAGTATACAATTCATTGGTTTTCACAGAGTTGTGCTATCAACACTATATAATATTGGAACATTTTTGTCACTCCAAAAAGACCATACCCGTTAGCAGTCACTCCCCACTTTCCACTTCTCCCCTTGCTCTCCTGCGGCCCCTCGTAACCACTAATCTACTTTCTTCCTCTATGAATTTGACTGTTCTAGCTATCTCATATAAATGGAATCTTATAGTATTTGTCCTTTTGGGACTGGCTTATTTCACTTAACATATTTTCAAGGGTCATCCAAGTTAGAGCACGTACTTCATTCCTTTTCACTGATGAATATTTTATTGTCCACACATACCACATTTGTTTATGGATTCATCAGGTGATGGACATTTGAGTTATTCCTGTTTTTTTAACTATCATGAATAATGCTGTTATGAGTGTTCATGAACAAGTTTCGTAAGTACATATGCTTTCCACACGTATGTTTCTTTTGGGGACATGCCTAGGAGGGGAATTAATGAGTCTTAAAGGAAGAGTATATTTAACATTTTGAGGAATGGGCAGACTGTTTTCTAAGAAGCTTGCATCATTTTACAGTCCCACCAGCAATGTATGAGGATTTTAATTTCTCTATGTCTTCAACAATACGTGTAATGATTCATCTTTCCAGTTAGAGCTACTCAAGGGTGTATTAGGTCGGGTCACCATAACGCAATCCCACAGACCAAATGGCTTAAATAACGGAAAGATTTCTCATGGTTCTAGAGGGTGGGAAGCCAAGATCATGGTGCCAGCCACTGTGGTTCCTGGTGAGACTCTTCCTGGCTTGTAGGGAGACACCATCTTGCTGTATGCTAACATCGTGACTTCTTCTTTGTATGTGTGAAGAAAGAGAGACCTATGGTCTCTCTTCTTCTTATAAGAACACTAATCCTATTGGATTAGGGTCCTGCCCTTATGACTTCAATTAACTTAGTTACCTCCATAAAGGTCCTGACTCCAAATACAGTGACATAGGAAGTTAGGGCTTCAACATACAAATTTTGGAAGGTTACAAACATTCAGGCCAGGACTTAGAAAACACAAAGTACTGTCTCATTGTGGGTTTGATTTGCATTTGCCTAATAATAAGTACTTGAGCATCTTTTCATATGTTTTATTATCCATTCACGTATCTCCTTCGGGGAAGTGTTTATTCAAATCTTCTGTCCATTTTTATTTATCTAAAAAAATTTTTTTTTCAACGTTTATTTATTTTTTTGGAGACAGAGAGAGACAGAGCATGAACGGGGGTGGGGCAGAGAGAGAGGGAGACACAGAATCGGAAACAGGCCCCAGGCTCTGAGCCATCAGTCCAGAGCCTGACGCGGGGCTCGAACTCACGGACCGCGAGATCTTGACCTGGCTGAAGTCGGACGCTTAACCGACTGCGCCACCCAGGCGCCCCCTTCTGTCCATTTTTAAATTGGGTTTTTGTCTTTAGTATTGAATTGTGAGAATTTTTTAACAAATTCTGGGTACAATCCCTTTATCAGATATATGATTTGCAAAAGCATATATTTCCTAAAGTAAACATTTTAAATTATGAAAGTCAACAAAAATGGGGGTGCCTGCTGGCTCAGTCAGTAGAACATGCAACTCTTGATCTCGGGGTGGTGAGTCTGAGCCCCATGTGGGGTGTAGAGCTTACTTAAAAATAAAATCTTTAAAAAAGAAGTCACCAAAAATGCAAAAAAAAAAAAATCAGAATTATCAAAAAAACAAAAACAAATTATATCACAAAAGAATTTTAGAATTATCAAAACAAAGTATCATTTAAAATGACATAAAAAAAATGGGGCGCCTGGGTGGCTTGGTCGGTTAAGCATCCGACTTCGGCTCAGGTCATGATCTCATGGTCCATGAGTTTGAGCCCCGCGTCGGGCTCTGTGCTGACAGCTCAGAGCCTGGAGCCTGTTTCCGATTCTGTGTCTCCCTCTCTCTCTGCCCCTCCCCTGTTCATGCTCTGTCTCAAAAATAAGTAAACATTAAAAAAAAAAAATTAAAAAAAAATAAAAATAAAATGACATTAAAAAAAGATCAAATATGGGTGGCTCTGTTGGTTGAGCATCTTACTCTTGACTTCAGCTCAGATCATGATCCCAGGATCTCAGGATCCAGCCCCATGTCAGGCTCTGCACTGAGCGTGAAAACTGCTTAGGATTCTCTCTCTGTCTCCCATTGACCCTCTCCCTCCTTGTGCACTCCCCCCACCTCTGAAATAAATAAGTGAGGGGCGCCTGGGTGGCTCAGTCGGTTAAGCGTCCGACTTCAGCTCAGGTCATGATCTTGTGGTCCGTGAGTTTGAGCCCCGCGTCAGGCTCTGTGCTGACCGCTCAGAGCCTGGAGCCTGTTTCGGATTCTGTGTCTCCCTCTCTCTCTGCCCCTCCCCCATTCATGCTCTGTCTCTCTCTGTCTCAAAAATAAATAAATGTTAAAAAAATTAATAAAGAAAAATAAAATAAATAAGTGAGCAAATAAGTAAACAAATAAATAAATAATTTTTAAAAAATCAAATATCCCTGTCACATCAAAAAAAAAACAACCAAAAATGTGCTTATGTACCTTTTAGAAATAAACAGATTTTCAGATTAGATCACAAAGCAGAAGCCAAACTTTATAGTATGTAAAAGAAATACACCTAAAACAAAATGATTCACAAAGGTTGAAAATAAAAGAATGGGCAAAAGTAAACTGGGCAAATGCAGATTAAAAGAAAGCAGGAATTGGAATCTTAATATCAGGCAATAGGAATTCATGCCAAACACACATAAAATGAGACCAAGTGGTGCTACTTACAATATTAATTGATATGATTTACAACAGTCAGGGATAGACAGGCTCTGAAAGCACAGTGGCAATAGTCAAAGAACAGATATTACAAAAGATACAACAGAATTAGATACACTTACCTTAGGAGACTTTAATTGCATCTCAGGGTCCAGAGCAGATCACATAGACTTTTTAAAAAGGATGTGAGGATATGGACAACACAAACAACATGGTAAGGTAGAACTGGCCAATGTTATCACATTTCCTCGAGTGTAAGATGTCATCACCTGTAAAACCTATCACTTTTTTGGTAGCCCTGAGAGAATGAATGTTATCATTCACAAGTGTGACACAAGGGGGCGCCTGGGTGACTCGGTTCGGTTAAGCGTCCTGCTCTTGACTTCTGCTCAGGTCATGATCGCAAGAGAGATCAAGCCCTGCAAGGAGCTCTGCGATGATAGTGCGGGAGCCTGCTTGAGATTCTCTCTCTCCCTCTCTCTCTGCCCCTCCCCTACTCGTTCTCTCTCTCTCTCTCTCAAAATAAATAAGTGAATTGGAAAAAATAATAAAGTGTGACACAATGCCTTAATTGTAGCCTGCAAAATGCACGAAAAAGAACATCAACTGTGTGTTGTGAAATTTATTTCAGCTCTTTTGAGGGACTTGGCAATTTCTCCTAAATTCGTTTGCTCTCTCTGGTGTGCAGCAAGTATACTCCTGTACATATCTCAGGAACAAAATGTCACACAGATCCATCCACTCATACCTCACTGTCATTTATTATTTGAAGGTTCTACCAAGTCTTTGGTTATTTTTGCAAGAAAATGTGGAATTATAGCAATTCTTCCATCAACAATATTTGCTCTACTAATATCAAGTTTATACCTTTCAGCTTTATGTCCAAGCTTTGCTCTGTGCCCAGTAACTTTTAGTTTCAGGGCCAAAACATATACTATAATCTCTTTGCCCATATTTAAAATGGTAATTAAACTCAACATGTATAGAGCCAGCAATGCAAACATAACTCAGCTGAAGTGTAGTGATATAAACAGCTGTGACCACGTTTGTCCATGTGCCAGCAATAACAACCACATTACAAGTGCCATCTGGCCAAAAGGAATTATAAGATGCCAAAAATGGAAAGATGAATCCCAATCAGGGATTTTAAAATGTAAAAGAAAGACATTGTGACTCAGATGCAATAAAACCCGGTATACCGTGTTCCCTTAAAGTCGATAATGTATCTGTATTTCAAGGGCCCTTTGAACCCTAACCATATCTGGGTCCCCAAAAGAGCCTGAACAGAGTTCAAACAGTGGATGCAATTCAAGCCACACTCTGCAATCACAATTCAAGAAAGCTAGACTTACACACATTATCAGAAAAGAAAGACCCTTCCATCCAAACATGTAAAGAAAACACATTCTCTTATATCTTGAATCAAGAGGGATATACTGGGGCCACCTGGGTGGCCTAGTCGGTTAAGCGTCCAACTTCGGCTCAGGTCATGAATGCACAGTCGGTGGGTTCAAGCCCCACATCAAGCTCTGTGCTGACAGCTCAGACCCTGGAGCCTGCTTCAGATTCCATGCCTCCCTCTTTCTCTGTTCCTTCCTCGGTCTCTCTCTCACTCTCTCTCTCTCAAAAATAAACAAATCATAGATTTGTTTTCTTCTAGGAGTTTTACGGTCTCACATCTTGGGTGTGAGTCTTCAATCCGGTTTGAGTTTATTTTTGTGTATGGTGTAGGATACGGGGTCCACTTTCATTCTTCTTCTTTTTTAAGTTTATCTTATTTATTTTGAGAGAGAGAAAGAGAGCACACAGGAGGGGCAGAGAGAGAGGGGGGGGGGGAGAGAGAGAGAGAGAGAGAGAGAGAGAGAGAGAGAGAATCCCAAGCAGGCTCTGCACTGCCAGCACAGAGCCCAATGAGGGCCTTGAACTCACGAACCACGAGATCACGACCTGAACCAAAATCAAGAGTCAGACCCATAACCGACTGAGTCACCCAGGCGCCCCTCCAGTTTCATTCTTCTATATGTGGCTGTCTAGTTTTCCCAACACTATCTATTGAACAGATAGTCCTTTCCCCCACTGTATATTCTTGGCTCCTTTGTCCTAGGTTAATTGGCCATGTAAGCTTTTGTAGGTTTATTTTGTTCCACTGATGTGTCGGGTTTTTTTGTTTTTTGTTTTTTGTTTTTTTTTTTCCAAAACCACTGTTTCGATCCCAGATTGGATTAAGCCCCACCGTAAAGGCCTCCTTTTAGCTTAATTACCTCTGTAAAGGTTCTGTCTCCAAATACAGTCACATTCTGGGGTCCTGGGGGTCAGGGCTTCAGTATATGAATTCTGAGGGGATACAACTCAGCCTGTAACAAAATTCGTAATAAAATATTATGTAATT
Organism: Prionailurus viverrinus; assembly: GCF_022837055.1. Classification (NCBI taxonomy): domain Eukaryota; kingdom Metazoa; phylum Chordata; class Mammalia; order Carnivora; family Felidae; genus Prionailurus; species Prionailurus viverrinus. The sequence goes on along the minus strand of NC_062561.1, from coordinate 104,869,459 downwards.
GTTCCGTATTTCAATATATCAGCCATAGCGTATGGCTCCATTATCTCAGTGCCTCTCAAAAGTTAGATGCACTTATGAATGCCCTGGCAATCTTGTCAAAAGTGCAGACTGTGATTCATTAGTTCTGGGAGCGATGTGGATTCTGCAATTCCATCCAGCTTCTAGTGAGACTGATGCTCTCACTGATATCCACACTTTGGACCACAAAATGGACCACGCTTTGGATAGTAGTAAAACACTGCAAGACAGGAAGCAGTCAGATCCTTGTACGCATTGTAATCAAAAGGATTGGATTTGAGGGGCACGTGGGTGGCTCAGTCAGCTAAGCATCTGACTTTGGCTCAGGTCATTATCTCCCAGTTTGTGGGTTTGAGTCCAGCATCCGGTTCTGTGCTGACAGCTCAGAACCTGGAGCCTACTTAAGATTTGGTGTCTCCCTCTCTCTCTCTGCCCCTCCCTCACACTGTCTCTCTCTCTCTCTCTCTCTCAAAAATAAATAAAAACATTAAAAAAAAAAGGATTGGATTTGAGATATAACAGGACCAGAAGATATTCCATGCGAAAAAAACAGAAAAATTAAACAGCAGAGGAACAAATGTGATTCATATTTGAAGATGACAAGAGAAAGCGATTCAAATAAATTGATGATAACATGCCAAGACAACATACTGTCTTCGTGGAGAAAATGAGAAGGTACCATATCCCTGCCAAATGAAGACGTGAATAGGGTTAATGTACCCCATCAGGGCTGTCCGATTTCTAAAACTGCAATTCGCAAAACACTTTTTCACGCCACTGCATCATTTCAACAATACTACAAGTGATACAACGGGAGGCTTACTGTATATCATCAGTGATAACAGATACATTTTTAAAATGGGAAATTATTCAATCAGCACTAACAGCTCCCTTTCCAATTTATTTACTGCCAATTTTTTTTTTTTTTTTTTTTAGTATTTATAATCATGCATCACATACAGAGGAATCTCAGACTTAGTAAATTATTCAGAGACTATGTCTTTAATTCATTTGGGTTTCCTTGTCCATACTACCTTCTCCAAAATTACATGGATTTTTTTGTAACTTTTCTTAAAACAACAACAACAATAAACTCTTCATTACTGGGGCGCCTGGGTGGCTCAGTCAGTTAAGTGTCCAACTTTGACTCAGGTCAGGATCTTGCAGTTCACAAGTTTGAGCCCCGTGTCAACCTCTGTGCTGACAGCTCAGAGCCTGGAACCTGCTTTGAACTCTGTGTCTCCCTCTCTCTCTTTGTCCCCCTCGCCCACCCCCACCATGCTCTGTTTCTCTCTCTCTCAAAAAAAAAACAAAAAACAAAACAAAACAAAACAAACTCTTCACTATTAAAACATATCAAATTACCATCGATTTATATTTGTAGTGCGTTAACGCTGGTGGAAGACAGGCAAATCATACAAACTGAAGGTAACTTTCTTGTGTGAGACATTCCCACACCCTACAGGAGGTTTAGCATTCCTGGTTCCCGCTCACTATAAATACTGGTGTTGAATCTTCCAATCCTTGTGAGGGATACAAAGATCTCAACAGATGGCCAAAACTTATGAGCATGTTGACCGTCACCGCATAGATCATCAACTAGACTACACTTTACATCTTGAAGATTTAGTGCAATTGCCAAATGCTGACTTAAAAACCAAAACATCAAATATACCAAAGCAGTAAATGCTTCACAGCTATCTTGTAATCCAAAAGTTTCATGCAGAAAGGCCAAGCCCCAGAAAAGTCTGACATATTCACTCAGAGTTTATGAGAGCAAACCTCAGGTAGTTAGTTGGCTAGCCAGTGAGCTCTGAAAGTTCTTCCCTTATAACCAGAAATACAAGAACAACAGCTTCCACTCTTTTTGTAACCTGTTTTACCCGGCTCTGAGCCTCTTTCACTCAGCTGAAAACAACATACCTGGAGACACTTTGTTTAAATTCACCGGCCTGCCAGACTTTGTAGCGTATCTTATGGAAAGATAGGGCCGTATTTCATAACATAATTTACATGCTTAATTACCCTGCCCTGAATGAGGTAACTTCAGGGGACCATCTGTTCAGAAAATAACTGGATGAACACTTCAGAGAAAATATGTGAAAGGGTAATTAATGTGGCAAGCTAAACAACAATAAGACATACAAAAACATATTTGGTTCATTTGGAAGATCTCATCTGACACTTCCTTTACCATAGCATCTGTATAAAATCATGTGATGTCTGTATCAGGCCCTCTAATTTGCAAAGCTGTGGTCTTGCCAACAAATTAGTAAACTCTGGCTTGTTTGTCCACGTGGATATTTGACCCTGAGATCAAAAGCTGGATTGATTAGTAGCATCAGTAAGTTAACTCTTCATAGCCTGACTAAATTATGAAAAACATATTCTAGCAGTGACTTCCTAGATTCACAAGATGCCCTTGTTTTTTAAGTTCATTTATCTGTTTTGAGAGACAGAGAGAGGGTTGGGGAGGGGCAGAGACAGAGGGAGAGAGGGAGAGGGAGAGAGAGAGAGAGAGAGAGAGAGAGAGAGAGAATTTCAAGCAGGCTGTGCACTGTCAGCACAGAGTCCGATCTGGAGCTCAATCTCACGAAACCCTGAGATCATGACTTGAGCCAAAATCAAGAGTCAGACGCTTAACCGACGGAGTCACCCGGGTGCCTCACAAGATGCTCTTTTTTAATATAAGTTAAAGCAGCGTATTTTTACAATGACTGTCACCAACAGACTTCTGTTTACTCCAGACATTAAAGTAAATGGGTCACATTTTAATTGTTTGCTACGTCTGATTGTACGATATCCACCTGTGCCCTGTATATGTAGAATAAAATCTGTAGGACTAAGCCACAACATACTGACAGTACTTGTCTCTAGAAGCTGGAATTACATGTAGTCTTTATTTTGTTCTTTCTATTTTGCTGGGTTTTTTTTCTAAAATATTTTCAATACGCACATTTTACTTTTATAATCAGAAATACATGAGGGGCGCCTGAGTAGCTCGGTCAGTTGAGCATCCGACTTCAGCTCCGGTGGTGATCTCACGGTTAGTGGGTTTGAGCCCCACGTCGGGTTCACTGCTGTCACTGCAGAGCCTGCTTTGGATCCTCTGTCCCCCTCTGTCGCTGCCCCTCCCCCACTCATACACACACACACACCCACCCTCTCTCTCTCCCCCCAAAAATAAACATTAAAATAATAATAATAATAAAAAAAGAAATACATGAAGAACAGTTACTTTAAAAAATATAATGCAGGGGCGCCTGGGTGGCGCAGTCGGTTAAGCGTCCGACTTCAGCCAGGTCACGATCTCGAGGTCCGTGAGTTCGAGCCCCGCGTCAGGCTCTGGGCTGATGGCTCGGAGCCTGGAGCCTGTTTCCGATTCTGTGTCTCCCTCTCTCTCTGCCCCTCCCCCGTTCATGCTCTGTCTCTCTCTGTCCCAAAAATAAATAAACTTAAAAAAAAAAAATATATATATATATATATATATATATATATATATATATATATATAATGCATTACCAGCAGAATGTTGACCAAGCTGGTTGTTTAAACATGTTTTACTGAATGGAAATAAATGCACCCTGTAACAGGAAGTGGTGAGAACATAATGCATTGGAAAGATTAAAACCACAGACAATGCCAAGCATTACCTGGGAAAATGAAGGGCTTAGATAGTGGGCAGATAAAATATCTGGCGTGGCGCCTGGGTGGCTCAGTCGGTTAAGCACCTGACTTCGGCTCAGGTCATGATCTCACAGTTTGTGAGTTGGAGCCCCATCTCAGGCTCTGTGCTGACAGCTCGAAGCTTAGAGCCTGCTTCGGATTCTGTGTCTCCCTCTCTCTGTCGCTCCCTGACTTGCGCTCTGTTTCTCTCTCTCAAAAAAAAAAAAAAAAATAATAAATAAATAATAATAATAAACATAAAAAATATATATCTGGCAATAAAGGTCATAATGCAGCATTTAAACAAAACCTTTACTATTACGAATTAAGTTTAGGAGTGCCTGGCTAGCTCAGTTGGTAAAGCATGTAATGCTTGATATCAAGGTTGTGACTTCAAGCCCCATGTTGGGTACAGAGATTATTAAAAATAAAAATCTTAGGGGTGCCTGGGTGGCTCAGTCGGTTAAGCGGCCGACTTCGGCTCAGGTCATGATCTCACGGTCCGTGAGTTCGAGCCCCGCATTGGGCTCTGTGCTGACAGCTCGGAGCCCGGAGCCTGTTTCAGATTCTGTGTCTCCCTCTCTCTCTGACCCTCCCCCGTTCATGCTCTGTCTCTCTCTGTCTCAAAAATAAATAAACGTTAAAAAAAAATTTTTTTTAATAATAAAAATAAAAACCTTAAAAAAAACGAATTAAGCTGAAAACTGAAGGGGAATGGGGGTGCTGAAGGAACCTAAGGACCCTCTGCGATGAGACAGAAGCTCCAATGTCAGATTCATCTCCTTAGAATGCTACCAACCTTTGGGGCGCCTGGGTGGCGCAGTCGGTTAAGCGTCCGACTTCAGCTCAGGTCACGATCTCGCGGTCCGTGAGTTTGAGCCCCGCGTCGGGCTCTGGGCTGACGGCTCGGAGCCTGGAGCCTGCTTCTGATTCTGTGTCTCCCTCTCTCTCTGCCCCTCCCCCGTTCATGCTCTGTCTCTCTCTGTCCCAAAAATAAATAAAAAACGTTGAAAAAAAAATTAAAAAAAAAAAAAAAAGAATGCTACCGACCTTCAAAGACCATTTTAAACGAGGCTTTCGGTCCCAGCCTCCTGTACTTTCAGAGTAGGGTACTGGCATCTTGCTTACCCCACCCACGTTATCCTATTTAGTTATTCTGGAACAAATTCAAAGGTTTTCCTCCCCGATTCCCCCTTCAGGGCTCAGGAACCCATAGCCCTGCTGTTGGAAACATTGACAACAATTGGCATCAGCTGCTGGGAGCTGCCTCTCCCAAGATTACGTCCCTCCCAGATGGTAGCCCCGGGCCAACGACTGGATACTGAAGTTTCCTTGCCTCAGCTGGGGACAATGCCGAAGAATTAAACCAGCTCCAGAGTCCCCCACACAACTGCAGGACAGGCCAAGGCTTCGGCTGCAACTTACGAGGTGGGTCATCTCCCTCTACTCGACTCCGCCTTCTCTGCTCCCCGCTCCCCGGCAGGTGTATCTCCTGAGAGCACTCCCTAGTAAGCCTTCTGCACTCATTTTTGTCTCAGTGTCTATTTCCAGAAAACCGCATCCAAAATTGTTGGCAAACGGCCACCTGGGTGGCTGGGTCGGTTGAGCGTCTGACTCTTGATTTCAGCTCCGGTCATGATCCCAGGGTTGTGGGATGGCACCCCAAGTTGGGCTCTGTGCTAAGCATGCAGCCTGCTTGGGATTCTCTCTCTCTTCGTCTCTCTCTCTCTCTCTCTCTCTCTCTCTCTCCCTCCCTCTCTCTCTCCCAATGCCCCTCTCCCCACCCCTTATGTGCTTTGGGTCTCTTTCTCTCATAAATGAGTAAATAAATAAAATTGTTGCTTAAAAAGCTCCTTCCCACAATTATTCTCCAGCCACCCACTTGCTTTCCAAAGGCAATCATATTTATCAGTTTGCCATGCGTACTTGCAGAGATATTTCATGTAGTTATAAATATACATGCATATGATAGCTTAAAAAACAAACCATTCTTCACTTTGCTTTTTTCTTTTAATGATATATTTATCTCTTAATAGTATGTTTTGCAAGGCTGCCTTATTATTTTTAATGGATGCTTCCTATGGAGTTACCACAATTTATTTAACCATTACTCTATTATTATTGCATATAGAAATTGTGTCCAATTTTTTTAATACATGCCACACTGTAACATACAACTCTGTGTGTGTATCTTTTCATAAATATGTGATTACATGTCTAACATATAGAGCCAGAAGCCAAATTGCTTGGTCAGAGATACGCATTTAAAATATTGATTGATATTGCTAAATTTGCCCTTCATAGAAGTTGATTCTGAGAAGGTTTATTCTCTGAGTTATTTACGTTCTTGATCTTTATCAATCTGGTAAGGAGGAAATCATCTAATGATAGCTTTAACTTGCTATTATGAGTCATATTGAGTGTCTTACGTTTAAAAAGCATTTAGAGGGGGCTCTTTTTTCATGAACTGTCTGTTCTTATCCATTGTTAATTTTTCTTTTGGGTTTTTATCATTGTTTCTCATCTTTTTGTAGGAGCTCTTTGACTATTAGGAAACAGTATTATAGTATGAGCTACAAATACGATTTCATGGTTTGTCACTTGGATTTGACTTTGCTTTTGGTGGTTTCTGTCATGCTAATTTTTAAAATGTAGTTTAATATCACTTGTGTATGGTCTCTGAGAAAGCCTCTGAGATAAAACCCAGGGTGTGCTAACAAGGAACATTCTCATTAAAACTGTGGATGAGACCAAAACTATTTGCAATTATCGCCAAAATTTCTCCAAAGAAGACAGGCAGATGGCCAACAGACACATGAAAAATGCTCATCATCACTTACCACCAGGGAAATGAGAATCAAAACTGGAATGAGGGGCACCTGGGTGGCTCAGTCGGTTAAGCATGTAACTTAGGCTCAGGTCGTGCTCTCACCATTCATGAGTTCGAGTCCTACACCGGGTGAGCTTAAGCCCTGCTTCAGTTTCTCTCCCTCTCCCTCTCCCTCTCTCTCTCTCTCTCTCTCTCTCCCCACCCCCCCCCCCCCCCGCTCCTCACTCACTTGCACCCTCTCCCTCTCTAAAAAAAAACAAAAAACAAAAAACAAAAAACACTGCAATAAACTATCACCTCACATCTGTCAGAAAGGCTAAAATTAACAACTCAGGAAACCACAGATGTTGGCCAGATGTGGAGAAAAGGGAACCTTTGTACCTTTGTGCCCTGTTGGCAGGAATGCAAGCTGGTGCAGCCAATCTCAGTATGGAGAGTCCACAAAAAAGTTAAAAATAGAATTGCCCTACAACCTGGTAGTTGTGCTACTAGGTATTTACCCAAACCAAAAACACTAATTCAAAGGGATATATACACCCCTATTTTTTTTTGTAGCATTATTTACTATAGCCACACTACAGAAGCAGTCCAAGTGTCCATCGACAGATGAATGGATAAAGAAGATGTGGTGTATATATACAATGAAATATTGTTCAGACATAAAAAAGAATGAAATCTTGCTGTTTGCAATGACGTGGATGGGGCTAGATAGTATGGTGCTGAGAAATAAGTCAGAGTAAGACAAATACTACATATTTCATTCATATGTGGAATATAAGAAACAAAACAAATGAGCAAAGAAAAAAACAAAGAGAGAGATAAACACATCCCACATTCAACCCGTCAGCAGTTCTTATTCTTATTTATTTATTTATGTTTATTTATTTTTGAGAGAGAGAGACACTCAGTGCGAGTGGGGGAGGCACATAGAGAGGGAGACACATAATCCGAAGCAGGTTCCAGTCTCTGAGCAATCAGCACAGAGCCTGATGCGGGGCTCAAACCCACAAACCGTGAGATCAAGACCTGATCTAAAGTTGGGCACTTAATTGACTGAGCCACCCAGGCACCCCAGGAGCTCTATTTTTAAAAAATCTCTAGAATCTGACCTCTTTTCAAAACCTTCACCATTATGCTGGTCCAAGTCACCATCATAGTTTATCACAAAGGCTCCTAAATGGTTTCCCTGCTTCTACCCTGGCCTGCGCAGTTTACTTTCAAGTAGTTAGATCTTTTAAAAATATAGCAGAGATCACTGACCCCCTGTACTCAGTGCCCTGCATTGTCTCCAGCTATTTGGTTTAGGGTAAAAGCCAGTCTTTCCAACGGCTTTTAGTCTACTAAGACCCTCCAACCTTGTCTGCTCCCACACAGTGCCTGACTCACTCTGTAATCTTTGCTATTTATTACTAGAACACTATAAGTTCCTGCCTCAGGGCCTTTGCAGGCCTTGTGACTATCTTTAGAATGCTCAGTAGCCACAAGTTCATTTTCACCCCTTTTAGTATTTTGCTCAAATGTCACTTTCTCAGTGGGACCTTATGTGATCACCATGTTTCAACTCCCCCCCCCCCTTTCCAACCACTTCTGATATTCCTCTGATATTCCCCTTCCTACTCCATAGTTCAGATCTCATATGACACTCTAAATATGTTGCTTATTTATTTATGTATTTATTTAATATCTTTATACCCTAGCACTGCCACCTCCCATTTAAGCTCCATGAGGGCAGGAACCTATTCCTGTTGGGTTCAATTTTACATCCTTTGCCATAGAACAGTGCCTGTCAGTTATGTATGATGGGACAGGTCTTGAATTGTACCTGAGGGATTCCATTTCCTAATTTGATTCCACAACAGTGTACTGCAGAGTAGCTATGTGGATGATGGCTCTGCATTTGGAGCAGTAGGAAAAAAACAAAAAACAAAAAGCAAACACAAAACAAACCCAGACCCTACTCATAGGGAAAAAGTTTCAAAGAAGAATCAAGGCAGAGTATTAAAAAAGGCACATATGTAAGAAAGCTTAAGTTTTCTCAGGTAGTTAGTTATATTTGAGTTGGATGTGTGAAATAGATACTAGGAAATTAAAGCTGGAAAATGCAAATTTGAGCTTCGTTTTAAGAGATTCTGGGGTTGGGTTGTGCGGATTTAGACGTGCAAATGCAATAGGAAACCATGGTCAAGAATTGAGCAGAACTTGATATGATGGGAAATGGACTTTAAATGCTTCAGCCGCCAGTATGTCTAAGATGGGGCTGAAAGACTGTAGTCTCAGGCTACCGTGTCAGTGACAGGGCCTGAGGTCAGTGATGGTGGCCTTAGAATGGAATGACATGAGAAACCCTGTGTATGTTGAATAATCGTAAACTTGCACATGATTGGCTATAGAAGGCAAAAGGGGGTGGGGGTCAGATGGTGCTGAGATTTTAAGCCCAGGTGATGCTTAAAGCGTGTTCTAGAAGCTTTATGGAACCAGGTCTTGGATCCTTCAACACGTCCTTTAGTGGTGTGGTGTATTTGTATGTACTGAAACTTGTGATTACTCCATAGGCCCTCAATGGAGAAAGCCAGCAATGCCTTACCTCCAGGTGCTTAAGGAAATAGCTGTGCCCTTTATACTAGTAACAGGAGTGTAAGGAATAAACAGCCCAACACAGGGAAGCCAGGTCTGTAGAGTTGAGCAGTGCCAAACCCTTGGTAAAGAGGCTGAGAAGATCGTCTGCCTTTTCTTTTCCTTTAAGTGTTTTCATGGAATGTCATTGCTCAAGCCGTAGTGAACCCCTAGAATGGGACACAATTTACCTCTTGGGGAAAGTATAATCCCAAGCATGAATTGAATCCAGCCTCCAACCTCTGAGGATTGGTCCTCATCCTCACCTGTGGGAAAATCAGCCACATGAGAAGCTGCATATTATGCAAAAGGTAAGACAAAGGCAGTCTAATAAAAGGTGAGAGAAAGCCCCAGATATTTTCTGACACCTTCCTTATATATGCTTGGCCTAAGTTTCTTACACAAACATCAAGAGACTAGTTAAATGCCCCGCCCAATACAAAAACTTAAAAAAAAAAAAAAAGAAGAGAAAGAGAAAGAAAATCTATGTGATTCGGAGACACAGAATGTTAGAAGACTTTTTAAGTTTTATTTATTTATTTTGAGAGAGACAGAGACAGCCTGGGGGGAGGAGGGGTAGAGAGAGAGGGAGAAAGAGAATCCCAAGCAGACTCCGCACTATCAGTGCAGAGCCCAACGCAGGGCTCGAACCCACGAAACCATGAGAGTTGGACGCTTAACTGCCTGAGCCACCCAGCCACCCCAGAAGACTTTATTTTTTTATGTTTATTTATTTTTGAGAGAGAGAGAGACACAGAGTGCGAGTGGGAGAGGGGCAGAGAGAGAGGGAGACACAGACTCTGAAGCCGGCTCCAGGCCCTGAGCTATAAGCACAGGGCTCAAACTCAAGAGCCATGAAATCATGACATGAGCCAAAGTCAGACGCTTAGCCAACTGAGCCACCCAGGTGCCCCCAGAATGTTAGAAGACTTTATATTTACCAGGGTAAAAGATTTATCTGTAATTCCTTGTGGAAATTTTTCTTTAATAATTTTGTGCCTTCTAAATAACTTTCTTTAGGTTTGTTATATTTTTAAAAAATGATTACTGAAACCTGTAAACAAAATCTTATTGGAACATAGCCATGCCTATTTGTTTATAAAGGAAACAAAACTTCATTCAGCCTATAAGCTTAATGTTGGATTAATTCTCAACATGGGCCTATATGTCATTGCCACGGTCATGGCCGAGTGCCCTGGAGCGTTTCTTGGCCTTGCCAAATACGGCCATTTCCCATTGGACTCACTTGGCCCTGTTTCCCCCTGCTCTGAAACAAATCTTCCCCAATTATGCCTTAATTGAATGGAGTATTTGAGCTATTTGAGACAACTTGACTACCTAGAGCCAAAAGCAAAGAACCTAGTGTCTTTGACTCATCTCCAAATTTTGAAGTCCAATAATAAAAGACACCCTGTGATTAAAAAGTTTATTACAGGTTAAGTTTAATGCAGTATTAATGCACTAAAGTCCTGTGCTCCCACTCTTCCCCCGGCTTATAAAAAGCTGATGCTGTATATTTCTTGAAGAGATTTGATTTTAATACAATATAGAGGATCAGTAAATATAAGCGCTAGAAGGGATCTAAGAGGTCATATGGTACATTTAATATTTAATTTGTATTTTTCAGATGATGAAACTGAGGTTTGGAGAGATAAAGCCATATTTTACAGGACTCTGTCACAGGCTGGGAGAGGAGCTTGGAACTGGAATCCAGTTCATCTGATCCAGTGATTTTGAACTTTACCATGTTTACTACAGAATGATTAAGGGATACTGTTCAATAAAGTAAACCTCAAGTGAAATAACTCATCATGCAGCCATTTTTCAAGGAAATGTACCAGAGAATCTGTATCAGAATTGACCTTGGAAACATCCAATTCAACATCCTAGTATTTCAGGAATCCCCTTAGAGTTCACAGGTAAAGAGTATATTAGAATAATGCCAGCTGCTATAATGAAACAACCCACAAAGTTTAATGGCTGAACAGAATTAAAGTTTACTTCTCATTTAACAATATAAGTATGACTAATTGGGGGCAGTCTTCCACAAGGTAACTCGGATACCCAGACTCCTTGGATCTGATGGCCTCCCTACTGTAGGGTCATCTATGTGCCGGAGGAGGATGAGGGAAAGAAGAAACAGAAAAGACATCTTGATCTTGGTCTTGAGAGAATATGCCTTACCTCCTCTCACATTCCATTGGTTAGAGCCCTTCATATGGGGGCGCCTGAGCGTCTCAGTCTTTCAGGCACCCGACTCTTGGTTTCAGCTCAGGTCATAATCTCACGGTTTCTGCGTAGGTTCCAGCCCCAGGTCAGGCTCTGTGCTGTCAGCGTGGAGCCTACTTGGGAATCTCTCTCTCTCTCTTTCTCTCTCTCTCTCTGTCCCTCTCTCTCTCTCTCTGTCCCTCCCCCACTCTAAATAAATAAATAAATAAATAAATAAATCTTCATATGGCCCCATCTAGTTGCAAGACAGGCTGGGAAATGTAGTCCATGGCTGGACAGCACCTCTGTGCACTGTAGAAGTGGGAGTACAGATGTTTAGAGAACCTCCCTGAAGTGAAAGGTCTGGGCCTATATTTCTGCATCAGTCAGTAAGTCATTGACTCCAAGTAATACCTTGGGTGGGAAGTGGCTTAACCTCCCAGCCATCTGTGACTTAGACAGTTTCCTTCAGCCAAATGCAAGTCTTGGGGCAGAGCATAGGTGGGAGGCATTAGCAGCCAACACTGGCACTCCAGCCTGTAAAGGGGATTTAAAGTTCTTTTTTTTTTTTTTTTTTTTTTTGAGAGAGAGAGAGAGAGAGAGTACGTGTGTGCAGGAGGGGGAGGGGCAGAAGAGAGAAAAAAGAGAGAGGGCGCATGCACACATGCAGAGGGGGAGGGGCAGAGAGGGGGAGAGAGAGAATACCGGTGTGTACGCCCAGGAGGGGAAGGGGCACAGAGAAAGAATCCCAAGCAGGCTTCACACCATGAGCACAGAGCCCAGTTGTCGGGGTGGGGTGGGGGGGGGGGAGGGGGAGGGCGCCAAACCCATGAACTGTGGGATCAGAACCTGAGCCGAAATCAAGAGTCAACCGACTGAGCCACCCAGATGCCGCTGTAAAGGGGATTTAACAAGACACCGGTAGCATCTGCTCCGCTCCACCCTTTGTACCACCCAGAGCCGATTGTTCCCCAGTTAATGTCACTCTGTTTGGTTGCAGGTCCTGCAGGATTCTGGCTCGTACGATTTCTGGTTACTTAGAAAAGGAGGCTTTCTGGAACATACTACCGCCCTAACTGTAGCACGTGGTCCACAGTTGATGATAAATACAATTATGCGCAGGATGAATTGTTGTTCTTTGTAGCATGAAGGGGGTCTGATAGGATCATTTAGCCACCAAGTAGCTGGGTGGTTTTCTCAAGGGGTTGTACCATGTGGAGAGCTCCAGTGCTCTTTATTCCTGGTGGGTGGATATGTGGCAGTGGCAATAGCTAGATCAGCCTTGAGGGGAGGGAGCCCACGCTGTTGAACTCACCCGTTAACCCCACAGCTGCCACCACGGCTCCTCTGTTCATAAGCCAGTTGTGCAAGGGCTTGTGTGGCTGAGGATGGAAGCTCTCTGGCATCTGCTGAGTGAGTCTTCCTGTCGCTTGGTCAGTTACTGCCTTGTCTGTAATAGATAAGATCTGGTGAACATTTGCTAGCACTTCTCGCCTCCTCCTCCCGCTGATTCATTCACATGCTTGCCTCTAGACCTACTTCTTCATGATTTTTTTTTTTAAGTTTGTTTATTTAGAGAGAGCATGAATGAGGGAAGGGCAGAGAGAAGGAGAGAGAGAAAATCCCAAGCAGGCTCTGCACTGTCATTGTGGAGCCCATTGCAGGACCCCAATCCACAAACCACAAGATCACGGACCTGAGCTAAAATCAAGAGTTGGAGGCTTAACCAGCTGAGCCACCCAGGTGCTCCTTCATGATTTTCTAATCTTGCTCTTTGCTAGGCCACTACCTGACCTGCCAGGCCGTTTGCCCCTGCCCATGAATTTCCACATAAACTTTTGGGGGGGGGGCATTTTCTCTCCATACAGAGTAGGTGACCGGGAGCACCAAAGCAGATACCCGCTGGCAGAATTTGTTTCCACCCCCGTCTTTTAGCCCAGATGGGCTGTAGTAGCTGTCTATTTTCAACCCGTGTTAACATGCCAAGATGAGGATTTGTCCTCCTCCATCCATTGGTCTTGGGGAAACTTCAAGGAGCTATGAGCTTAAGGAAAAGTCCACGTAAGAGAAGCGAGAGGTATGCCCTCTGAAGTACTCGTTGGTACAGCTTACCAACAACTTGGGGACCTGCGTGAGTCCTGTCTCGAGACACACTGTTTCCATCTTATAATGGAATGCTGCTGGGGTCCCCGGTCGGAACAAGCTTCGCCCAGGGTGGGCAGCTCTCATTGCATAATTGCCTGATGTCTCGTAATTAAGAGTCTCTTCCGGGTCCCAACGGTGTGTCAGAAGCTCCCATTTGAAGCTGCTCAGAGAAGTGCGTAGTTCTCTGCTGCAGGTGGCATGGCCTTGCCCAAGTACCCTGCAACGGTCACATTTGGGCTTCCTGAGTATTTCACACAGCATTTTTATTTACCACGGATCAACCTCGTACCCTAGAATCCTTTGGGTCATACGGCCCAGGCAGCACTGTTTCTTATGCTCTAACCTGGATCCACGACAGAGCTCTCTTCTGCTCTGAGTCCCAGTTAAACTGGTGCTAGACCAGAGCAGTGTTTCCCAGATGTGATAAATACTGCCTCCAAAATGCCTGTATGTTCTGTGCCTTTTTTAGTGGCAAGAGGCACAAGGTGCAATTTCTTATCCTTTAGCAGAGAAAAGATATCCTGGTAAGCCCCAGAACGCTGTGCCTCCAAAAATGTTTACTTTGTGGGGGCGCCTGGGTAGCTCAGTCGGTGAAACGACTGGCTTGGTTTTGGCTCAGGTCATGATCTCACAGTCCATGAGTTCGAGGCCCACATCGGGGTCTGTGCTGACAGTGTGGAGCCTGCTCGGGATTCTCCCTCTCTCTGCCCCTCCACCACTCGCTCTCACTCCCTCTCTCAAAATAAATAATCAAGCTTAAAAAAAAAAAATGTTTATTTTGTGGCAGACTTCTTCGTCTTTTTAGTTTTTATCTTCCAGCCCCTGAAGGGCTTGTGTCTTACCAGCATTCCCGACCACTTGCCATTTCCTTCTTATCAGATTCACTTAACATGCTATCAATACGACTGACCAGAGCGATATTCTGTGGACCATCCACATGATCGAGGTCCCTTTGGATTACATTATGACAGAGCCTAGGTGCAATAAAATTGGCCTGAGGCAAAGTTGCAGGTGTATACTATGATCCATTCCTTGTAAATGCCAACTCTTTCTGACCCACCTTTCTGATGGGCATAGAAAAGAAGTATTTGCCACACCACATACCAAAAGCTATATTAATTTGTTTTAGTAAAGGCACCACATTCAGTCAAGCAACTTTGATTGGGGCTGCTATTTGCTTGAGTTTCTGGTAATCCAAGTCGTGGGCCACAATTCATTTACTTTTCGGAGGGGACAAGCTATTGAATTGCATGGCAGTTACGTGGGAACTATTGTCTCCGTATCTCTTACCTCCTTGAGGATGCTACAGACACCCACCATTTCATCTACGATACAGTATTGTTTTCACATTACAGCAGTTTATTTCCTTGCTTTTAATTTATTTTTATTTTAAAAATTTTTTTTAAAGTTTTATTTATTTATTTTTGAGAGAGAGGCAGAGAGAGTGAGTGGAGGAGGGGCAGAGAGAGAGGGAGACAGAGAATCCCAAGCAGGCTCTGTGCTATCAGCACGGAGCTCGATGTGGGGCTCGAACTCACACACCGTGAGATCATGACCTGAGCTGAAACTAAGAGTTGGACTCTTAACCAACTGGGCCACCCAGAGCCCTGCTTGCTTTTTATTTTATTTATTTATTTATTTATTTATTTATTTTGACATTTTTATTTATTTTTGGGATAGAGAGAGACAGAGCATGAACGGGGGAGGGGCAGAGAGAGAGGGAGACACAGAATCGGAAACAGGCTCCAGGCTCCGAGCCATCAGCCCAGAGCCTGACGCGGGGCTCGAACTCACAGACCGAGAGATCATGACCTGGCTGAAGTCGGACGCTTAACCGACTGCGCCACCCAGGCGCCCCTTGCTTTTTATTTTTAACTTTTGATTTTGAAATAACTACAGACTCAGAAGTTGCAAAAATAATACAAGCAGTCCTGTGTCCCAAGCCTCCCCTGTTTTCCCCAAACATGTTAAATGCCAGCATCCTTGCACAATTGAACGCATTCTCTTCTACGTGTATTTTGTCCCAGTCACTACAGGTAAAACTCTCAGCAAAGGCCCCGCTCCAGCAAGTTAAAGTCTAACGTTTTTTACCCACTGACAATGATGGGGTTTCACACTGCCATCTAGTGGTTGATTTTCCCAATCCCAAATTCTAGATCTACTCCACTTCCAGGACCACTTCTGCACCAACTATCTTAGATTATGTTCCCGGTGAACAGAGCCAAGGGTGGGAATTCCCGTTTCAGTGATCTTAAGGAGAGTGGGAAAAGTAGCATACAGCAGGGGATGAAGTTTGGCAATTACACGTCCTTAGTAAGGAGTCTAGGCTCAGCCTGATCCCATGGGAAGCCCTGAATCGTGAACTGCACCAAAAAGCTGTCCCACCCAGAGGTGAGGAGGCTGGAGTCCCTCCATCACTTGGCCACGTCCCTCCCCTGGGTGGGAGGATGTAATCTTCGGCCATCGTCTCCAGGACCACCACTAGGTGAGGAGGCTCCTGTCAGCCAGGGGCAATCTTTCATAAAAGAACAAAGCCCTGAGCCTTGAGCAGCCAACACCCACGGCATCTGGGGGATGAACACACAGCCCGTTAAAAGGGATATGGGCAGGCCACCCAACAGCATCCACTGTACCTCCCTAAGAAGAGGAAAGTTACACACACACAAACACACACACACACACAAAAGAGGAGAGTCACTTTATGGGGCGCCTAGATGGCTCAGTCGGTTAAGCATCAGATTCTTGATTTCGGCTCAGGTCATGATCTCACGGTTTTGTGAGTTTGAGCCCCGTATGGGGCTCCATGCTGACAGGGTGGAGCCTGCTTGGGATTTTCCCTCTCTCCCTCTCTCTCTCTGCCACTCCCCCAATCACACTGTTTCTGTCTCTCAAAATAAATAACCTAGAAAGAAAGAAAGAAAGAAAGAAAGAAAGAAAGAAAGAAAGAGAAAGAAACAGGATTGTCTCTTTAAAAACTGAATAATGTGGGGCGCCTGGGTGGCGCAGTCGGTTAAGCGTCCGACTTCAGCCAGGTCACGATCTTGCGGTCGGTGAGTTCGAGCCCCGCGTCAGGCTCTGGGCTGATGGCTCAGAGCCTGGAGCCTGTTTCCGATTCTGTGTCTCCCTCTCTCTCTGCCCCTCCCCCGTTCATGCTCTGTCTCTCTCTGTCCCAAAAATAAATAAACGTTGAAAAAAAATTTAAAAAAATAAAAATAAAAACTGAATAATGAGAAGGAGTGAGCCGTGTGAAGCTCTTGGGAAGAGCATACCAGGTAGTTCTGAGATGGGGGCCAACTTGGCATGTTTGAAATACAGAAAGAAGCCCCATGTGAGCAGAGTGTGGTGACAGACGCGGGGAAGGGAGAGACGGTGCTTGCACATCTCCCAGAGCAGCTGGACAAAGGGTTTTTACTCTGATTACTGCTTCCTTGAGACACATTGTATCTCTGAAGCTTGGTGGTAACTTACTTGTTTTCTGATAAATAAATAACTCGCTCCAGGAATGACTTCTTTTTAATAACTGGAGAAGTGACAGCTGAGTGATTCTCAATGAGGAAATCGGAGCTAGCAACACCGTTAGAAAGGCTTTTCCTGGGGCGCCTGGGTGGCTCAGTCAGTTAAGCGTCCGACTTCAGCTCAGGTCACGATCTCGCAGTCCGGGAGTTTGAGCCCCGCATCGGGCTCTGGGCTGATGGCTCAGAGCCTGGAGGCTGCTTCCGATTCTGTGTCTCCCTCTTTCTCTGCCCCTCCGCCGTTCATGCTCTGTCTCTGTCTCAAAAATAAAATAAACGTTAAGAAAGGTTTTTCCCGCTTTCATTAAAAACGCACATTCACACATCACCTCAGACCTTTTTTTCCAATGCATCAGATCTTAGATATCTCTCCCTTCATGAATTTTCATAAGGTAACAAAGCGGGTCGGATCTTGACCTTGGGTGCCTTATCTATTCCTTCCTAATTAAGCTGTACTTAAATGAACCGTCTCTGAAAGGGAAAACAGATTAGTCACACATGGCTTTAAAAAAAAATACTTCACCATTAAAAAAAGCACTTTTTGCTGCTTCCTATACCACACGTTGATTTTTTTCCTCTCTGTATGACCTGTTTTCCTCTCTGTGTTATTATCTGTTTTTTAATTTTACAACTTTTTGTGGAGGTTAAAATGGCTCTCCCTAATACTGCCTTACCAACCTCATTTATAAAGGTAACTACTAAGTGCAATGAAACTCTTCCTGTACAGGTCTATCCTGTCTCCACGTGCACAAGCCTCTCTTGTGCACATGATTCACACTAATAATAATCTGTCAAGAGGGAGCCCCCTATTTTCCATGCACATTGCTTTGATCCTAATCTGGGCCTTCTCACCTGGATGTATTTCCAAACAAATGCCCTTATTCTCTTAATCTCCCATCCATCCTTGGAACTATTGACAGATTCATTTTTTTTTTTTTTAATTTTTTTTTCAACGTTTATTTATTTTTGGCACAGAGAGAGACAGAGCATGAACGAGGGAGAGGCAGAGAGAGGGAGACACAGAATTGGAAACAGGCTCCAGGCTCTGAGCCATCAGCCCAGAGCCTGACGCGGGGCTCGAACTCACGGACCGCGAGATCGTGACCTGGCTGAAGTCGGACGCTCAACCGACTGCACCACCCAGGCGCCCCGACAGATTCATTTTTCTAAAACCCTATTTTGATCATTAACATAACTCTCCATAGTAATCTATTCTACTCACTCGTTTGAGGATTTAAAGTCCTCAATAAGCTGAATCCCTTTTCCTACGATTACCTTCTTTTACTTCCCAAGAGACTCCTGCTCTGCCCAGGATATTCTCACCATCCTGCAAACGCAATGGCTTTTTCCTTCCTTGTTGCCTCTGTTCATATTTCCCCACATGTAGAAACTTCTTTCCAGTACTTATCTGCTCACATCTCACCCATGATTCAAACCCTCTGCATCTCCTGTAAGCAGAAACAGTTAGGGGTGCCCAGAAAAAGAAGCTTTCTTGCAACGAGACAAGTCATTTTAGGGGCACTTGGGTGGCTCAGTTGGTTAAGTGTCCAACTTCGGCTCAGGTCATTATCTCATGGCTCATGGGTTTAAGCCCTGCATCAGGCTCTGTGCTGTGCCTGGAGCCTGCTTTGGATTCTGTGTCTCCCTCACTCTGTGCTCCTCCTCTGCTCACACTCTGTGTCTCTCTCAAAACTAAATAAACATTTGGGGCGCCTGGGTGGCGCAGTCGGTTAAGCGTCCGACTTCAGCCAGGTCACGATCTCGCGGTCCGGGAGTTCGAGCCCCGCGTTAGGCTCTGGGCTGATGGCTCAGAGCCTGGAGCCTGTTTCCGATTCTGTGTCTCCCTCTCTCTCTGCCCCTCCCCCGTTCATGCTCTGTCTCTCTCTGTCCCAAAAATAAATAAACATTGAAAAAAAAATTAAAAAACTAAATAAACATTAAAAAAATTTTTTTAAATGTCATTTTAGGCTGCCAGCCATCACATGAAAGAATGTAAGAACCGTGACCTTGACCTGGACTCAGACACCTTAAAATGACTTTTGCCCCATTTCCATGCTGCATTCTCCATTGTGCAAGTTCCTTCGTGAATCTATATGCAACTTTAGCTTAAAACTTCCCCAGTTGTGTTGTTCGGGGGGATGCTGCTTTGGGAAAATTGTCTGGTGTTCTCCTTTACTTACTGGTGAACCCAAACCCTTCCTTTTCCTATTCCTTGCTGAGATTGTATCTTTTGGCTCTACACTCATCAAGTGGCAAACCCAATTTTGGGTAACACTCCTGGAATTTGTCCTGATTCCTTTCACTCTCTAAAGCTTCTCTCTCCTCTGAAAGGTAGCATGAGTCAAGGACAGGTCACCTAGCAATCAGGATAAAATGCACATGCAATTGTTCAGGAAGATTCCAGGGCAACCATGATCTTTGCCTTCCAATATCAGGATGGCAACGAGCCTTGCTGTGGTTGCCCATAATTATTTTAACTCCCCAGGAAGACCAAAAGGATGAACAAGTTTGTTATTCCCAGCAACCAAAGAACAGAATACTCACAACTCATTGCTGGGGGAATCAAGCATGTTCTAGGTGACTCCACAGCAAGAAGACTCCTGGAAGCTGATGCCAACTGTCCCTGGACTTCACACCATGTGCCTTCTCCCTGCGCTGATGTTGGTTGCTTCTGTCTTTCTATTGTAGTAAATCACAGCCGTGAGTATAACTATACACTGAGTTTTGTGAGTCCCTCCTAATGAAGCCCTGGACTTGTAAGTGCTCTGGGGACCCTCCAGCATGCAAGTCAAAGGACAGTGACTGGAAGAATGGACAAACAAATTATGGTAGATCCATATGGTGGAATACTCTTCAGCAGTAAAGAACAATAAACTACCGATACGTGCAAAACATTGGATGGATCTCAACAGCATTACACCTAGAAAAGCCGATGTCAAAGGGTTGCATACTGTAGGATTCTATTACTATGACATTCATGAAGTGACAAAATTATAGTGTTGGAACAAAGATCAATAGTAGTAGATCCAGGGGAAAGACGTGACTATCAATAGGTAACATGAGAGAGTTTCTTTGTGGTAATGAAACCGCCCTGCGTGCTAGCGGGTCATGGTGAGTTGAATCTATACTTTTGATAACATTTCACAGAGCTATATACTCCTCCCCGCCCCCCCCAAAAAGAGTGCATCTAAGAACTGGTGAAGTCCAAATAAATTCTGTATCTCTACACCTGAATTAATAGTGTTTTAACAAAACCACTTTCCTGGTTTTGACCAATTACTATGGTTATATAAGATACGATCATCGTGGAAGCCGAGTATAGAATGCATGGGAACTCTTTGTCCTATTTTTACAAATTCTCGTGAGCCTCGATAATGTCAAAATAGAAACGTATTAACAGAAAAGAGAGACAGTGGGCGTGCGTGTGCGCGTGTGATTTGCCCAAGACTTGCCAGAGGAGACGAGAAGTTTGTAGAGAATTAAGAGCATGCTTTTTCCTCACGCTGCCAGAGAGCAGAGAAGACTCCCTTTTGTTTAACACCTGTTTGTCTTTGGTCCATTTAAAAAAATGAATTGCTAATTAAGGGTAGTAGAATATGCCATTCCCAGATATGTCAGTTTGGCATAAGGATTATTTTGAGCTAAGGGCAATTGAGAAGATGCAGATACAAGAAAAGCTCTCTGCCTTCCCACTACTTGCCTAAAACAGGAAATCATTTGTTGTTGTTTTTTTAAGTTTATTTATTTATTTGAGGGGGGGATGAAGAGGGGAGGGACAGAGAGAGAGGGAGAGAGAGAATCCCATGCAGGATCCTGTGCTATCACTGTGGAGCCTCATTGGACTGGATCCCACAAACCATGAGATCATGACCTGAGCCACAATCAAGAGTCAGATGCTTAATTGACTGAACCACCCAGGCAATGCAGGAAATCCACTTGTGAAGTTGTCCCCAACTTCCATCTCTACCAAGGAAAACAGAAGTCAATCATCAGAGACAACTCTACACCCTTATCAGCCCAGAGGAATCTATATAGAAAATCTTTTTTTTTTTAATTTTTTAAATGTTTATTTATTTTTGAAAGAGAGAGAGAGAGAACCAGCAGGGGTGGGGCAGAGAGAGAGGGACACACAAAATCTGAAGCAGGCTCCAGGCTCCGAGCTGTCAGCACAGAGCCCGAGGCGGGGCTCGAACCCACCGACCATGAAATCATGACTCAAACTGAGTTGGACGCTAACAGACTGAGCCACCCAGGCACCCGCTCTGTATAACA
The DNA here is from genome assembly GCF_022837055.1 of Prionailurus viverrinus. Classification (NCBI taxonomy): domain Eukaryota; kingdom Metazoa; phylum Chordata; class Mammalia; order Carnivora; family Felidae; genus Prionailurus; species Prionailurus viverrinus. The sequence goes on along the minus strand of NC_062561.1, from coordinate 104,848,195 downwards.
AATCTTGCTTAAATTGGCCCTTATCTACCAATGGTTTCTCCAAATACCACCCTCTTCAATCTGCAAACTCTGTAAACTCAAAGCCCTTTTGTTTTGTCAACTCTCTACAAAATTATCATTCTTTTGTTAAGATGCTATAAAACTCAAGTTCTGACATTGTTTTGAGTTACTCATCACTGCATACTCCCATTTGTATGCATGTTGCATGTAGTAACAAACTTCTGTTTGTTTTTCTCTTTTTAATCAGTCCTTTGTCAGTCTACTTTACAGGGGCCCAGAAGAAGAACCTGGGAAGATATGTGAAAAAAGTTAAAAATGTCCTTCCCTACACTCATCTGTTTCCTATTATTTGAAGAAGCTCTTTACACTTTCTGAATGGAAGTCTTCGGATTTATGTATTTCATTTTCTACCAATCTGTGACTCTCTCCTTGTCCACTCTCTTAATGGAGTCTTATGATGAAAAGTTTTTTTTAATTTTTTAAAACCGATTTATTTATTTTTTGAGAGACAGAGCATGAGCGGGGAAAGGCCAGAGAAAGAGGAGGACACAGATTCCGAAGCCAGCTCCAGGCTCTGAGCTGTCAGCACAGAGCCCAACGTGGGGCTTGACCTCACGAACCGCAAGATCATGACCTGAGCTGAAGTTGGACACTCAACCCACTGAGCCACCCAGGTGCCCCATGAAAATAAGTTTTTAATTTTAATGAAGTCCAACATTTCAATATTCCCTTTATGGTTAGTGCTTTCATATCCAGTTTAAGCTATCTTTGCTCCCTTCAAGTTCTTCAAGTCAATGTTGTCTCTGTTTGCCCCAGAATATACTCTCCGTGACCAGCTTCTGGTCCAGTACTCAAGACTCAGCACTCCATATCTGGTGGGGAAGGATGGCTCTTCTCTCACTGTTCCTAGTACATCCTATTTTCAAAAGACAGGTCTGAACTCTCTGGGAAGGGATGGTAATGACAATAACTTACACACCGTATGGCACTAACACCTATCCATCAGAATGCTTCCTGATGGTAAATGCCCTGAAGTAGCAGCAGCAGAAACATCATCACTGCTTCTAGGGAGTGAACACCACTTACCCATAGTCCAGATTCTCTAAGTCTGTATTAGCTGTGGGGGCTGTGGCTTGGAATACCTTTGGACAAACTATCACGTTTAAGGAAGGACTGGCCACAGTAGGCTTCTTGCATAGCAGCCCTTTCTACAAAGACGCACTGTTACTTAGAGTCTGGTCTACACATAAACCTCACCTGGCAGTGTGTTAAAAATGCAAATTCTTGGACTGCCTGTGTGGCTCAGTTCATTGAGTGTCTGAGTCTTAATCTCAGCTCAGGTCATGATCTCATAGTTTGTGAGATTGAGCCCCCCATCGGGCTCTGCCCTGATGGCGTGGAGCCTGCTTGGGATTCTGTCTTTCTCTCTGTCCCTCCCCTGCTTGTTTTCTCTTTCTTTCTCTCTCTCTCTCTCTCTCAAAATAAAAAAGCAAATAAATAAATGAATAAATAAATGTATAAATAAATGCAAATTCTTGGGCCCCATCTCAGACCTACTGAATTAGAATCTCTGGATGTGGGGCCCATAAATCTGCACTTTAATAAAATTACCAGGCAATTCTGATGTACACTAAATTTTAAGAACCACTACAGAATAAAATTCCTTATAGAAATAGACCAGAGAGGTGCCTGGGTGGCTCAGTCGGTTAAACGTTGGACTTCAGCTCAGGTCATGATCTCATGGTTCGTGGGTTCAAGCCCCGTGTCAGGCTCTGTGCTGACAGCTCAGAGCCTGAAGCCTGCTTCAGATTCTGTGTCTCCCTCTTTCTCTGCCCCTTCCCAACTCGCACTCTGTCTCTCTCTCTCTCTCTTAAAAATAAACCTTAAAAAATTAAAAAAAAGAAATAAACCAGAAAATTGAAATTCATTCCCCAGATTAAGTATCTGACACCTTATATATACTCAATAAATGTTTGATGAACAAAAACAAGAGTGCATGAATGAATGTGGGAAACTGAATAAAAGACACTAATCATACTTAATCTTACTTCACTCCATCTACATTCAGTTGTCAACATGTGTCCCCTATTCTCTTCTTAAAACTTAAAGCAAAAACGTCTGTGAAAAGAGTAAGTCCAGCTCACTTGTGATTAATCCTTTTTTAAAAAGTGAACTATATTTTTGAAGTTATGATAGTTGGTTAGAATATTTTGTTTTAAGCAGGGTTCATGCCCAGTGCAGAGCCCATTGTGGGGCTTGAACTCATGACCCTGAGATCGAGACCTAAGCTGAGATCAAGAGTTGGACACCTAACCAACTGAGCCATCCAGGCACCCCTGGTTGGAACATTTTAAGGTCTTTGTGAGAAAAACGTTGTTTTCTGAAATAAAGAATTCACATTTGTATTAGATAAAGGGTCCAGTCCTCAGTTGTGATCAAAGCTCTTTGTTTTGTGGTTTTGTTTTCTTGCCATGTAAGTTAAATTTTTTCCTTATGTAAAAATGGTCCTCTTTGGGGTGCCTGGGTGGCTTAGTCAGTTAAGCATCTGACTTCGGCTCAGTTCATGATCTCACAGCTTGTGAGTTCAAGCCCCGTATCAGGCTCTGTGCTGACAGCTCAGAGCCTGGAGTCTGCTTCAGATTCTGTGTCTGCCTCTCTCTCTGTGCCTTCCCTGCTCACACTCTGTTCCTCTCTCTTTCAAAAATAAATAAACATTAAAAAAAATTTTTAAAGGTCCTCTTTTCCACTACAGTTAGGAAGTCCAGAGTCCACTATTAACCCAGACAAATCATTTACAATGAAGTTGTATCTTTACAATGGAGATCGAGACATAATACTAACTTCTGGCCTGAGGCAAAGTTATATTATGCACAAGCACACATTCTTCCAAGGTTACTTTCCTGGAAGGTAAAATATTGTTCAGCAACAGTTTATTGAAAAGATAATGATGAATAGATGTGTACAATTGTATCAACATTAGTTGACTATCTTACAAATTATGTCCTTAGACCATTCAATAGTAAAGAACTGTCAGGGCACCCAATGTGTATGTAGAATGAGAAATACAGAGTATTCCTTTCCTACAGTAGGTGTTATGGGAATCTAAGGAAGATCAACTGTGAATCCCCTCCATTTGGCCCCACAATTAACATGAAATTTCATTAGTTGGAATTTTGTGGCTGAGATGAAGCAGAAAAAAACCAATATTCCAAAAAACAGCAAAATAAAATGTATTGCATGAAAGCACATACTTTGAATACTTTGGGGCAGTTCTCAGGCGTGGGGTGCTTAGAGTCAGGCGTGGTACAAAGCTCTCCAAAGATCCCAGGTGCCCTTTCCAATTCCTCCTTTGTCTCTCACCTCAGCCATTCAATAAACATTCACTGAAAAGTCTCCTCTGTGCCAAGCACCAAAGTCAAAGCAAGGGGAAATATCCGGAGGATTAAGGAATGGTCTCAGAATTTCAGAAGATTTATACAGGCAGAATAGCAATATAAAAGTGCCATGGGAGCCCAGAAAAAGGGAGGATTACTTCCAACATGACAGATGGAAGACTGAACGCTTCGCGGACAAAACAGGGTTGAGCTGTACTTTGAATGCATAGATCAGTGCATGGTAATATTAGGTTGAGGTGGGGGAAAAGAGGCCAAACTGAGGACAAAGCACAGGCCATGCCCAGTGACCATGGAGGGAAGTGATCTCCAAGAAAGGACAGTGAGGGGGCGCCCGGGTGGCTCAGTCGGTTAAGCATTTGCTTTTGGCTCAGGTCATGATCTCACGGTTCATGGGTTCGAGCTCCATGTCAGGCTCTGTGCTGGTAGCTCAGAACCTGGAGCCTGTTTCTGATTCTGGGTCTCCTTCTCTCTCTGCCCCTCCCCCACTCACGCTCTGTCTCTCTCCTTCAAAAATAAATAAACATAAAAAAAAAAAAAAAAAAAAAAAGAAAGCACAGTGAAGGCAAGCATGTGGGGGTGGTAGTATGCGTGTCATGGGCAATAAGATAACCACCAACGCTCCTTTCACTGTCCCGGATGCCAGATGCTGTCCTAATGAAGATGACTGGGCTTGGATGGTGACGGCCCTAATATAACATTATGCTCTCCTCTTTGGATCATTGACAGGTTTTTGTGCGTGTATGTGTGTATGTGGGGTAAAGCAGACATATCAGAAAACTTACCATTTTAACCCTGTTAAAGTGTATAGTTGCAGTGGCATTGAGTAATTCACATTGTCGTGCAACCAACACCACCATCCGACTCTGGAACTTTCTACGAATGATTTTTGAGCAGGAGAATGAAGGTAGCACAGAGGGCGTTAGCAAAATTACTCCAGTAGCAGCATGCAGGACAGACTGAGCTGCCCCCAAATATCTATGGGGGAAGGTGAGAGAGGGGGCAGAGAGCAGATCAGGAGAGTACAAATACTTGGTGCAAGGTGGAGAATAGCTCCCTACAGGGATAGCTGTGTCTCCACCCCTGTCCACCTGCAAGGACAGATGTGATTGAACGGTTTTGTCAGAGAAGGGAGCACAAAAAGTCCAAAGTGATTTCTGAGACCCAGAAAACTGAGACTATGGGGCATTATTAATTGATGGTATCTACCAATAGTAGATAATTTTAGGAATATGCAAGTCAGGAGGGGGAAAAAAGCAGGTCTGAAAGGAAGAAAAGAGCGGGAAGATGAGCTCATCTGATGAATTTGAGACTCTTAGCAAGACAGTGGTTTCAAACAGGCAGCTTGGAGTAGAAATTCCAGCCTAGCCTGTAAAAGAGACTAGAGATGTCAATTTTTTGGTTTTCTCTTATGCAGGAATATTTGAAGCCAAAATGGCAGAGGAAAAATGTTCCCGTTCTTGGGGTGCCTGGGTGGCTCAGTTGGTTAAGCATTGGACTTCAGCTCAGGTCATGATCTGGTGGTTGGTGAGTTCGAGCCCCACTTCCAGCGCTGAGCTGATGGTGCAGAGCCTGCTTGGGATTCGCTCTCTCCCTCTCTGCCCCTCCCCAACTCACTCACGTGCACCCCTCTGTGCATGCGCACATTCTCTCTCTTAAAATAAACTTTAAATTGAAATAAGTCAGAGAAGGACAGGTATCATATGTTTTCACTCATATGTGGATCTTGAGAAACTTAACAGAAGACCATGGGGGAAGGGAAAGGGGAAAAATAGTTACAGAGAGAGAGGGAGGCAAACCATAAGAGACGCTTAAAATACAGAGAACAAACTGAGCGGGGATGGAGGGGGTCGGGGAGAGGGGAAAATGGGTGATGGGCAATGAGGAAGGCACTTGTTGGGATGAGCACTGGGTGTTGTATGTAAGCCAATTTGACAAATTATCTCAAAAAATTTTTTTAACTTTAAAAGAAAGAAAGAAAAATGTTCCTCTTTTCATTTTCAAGGACTTACTATTTCCTGAATTCACTATATTCTTCCTCTCCAAAAAAGCTACTTTGTAACTAAGTCAGCCATGGTATGGCTAAAATTTGACTGGTAACCTAACCCATATGCCCATCCACAGGCCTAAGAATATGCCAAGCGGTTTACATGTTATGTAATAGACTATACACAACCACGTTCTGAGTTAGCTATCGCTAGCCCCATTTTCCAGATGGGAAAGTGAGGGAGAGGCGTTGGGTATGTGAAGCTTGCTTCAAGCCACACAGTAAACAGTGGAGTCAAATTTTACCCAATTCAGCCTAACTATAAAGCCCATACTCTCTGAAGCCCTTCACTGATGGTTTTTAATTTGTCCCTCAAAAAGCTATGTTTTCCTGTTTAAATACATTCTTCCTTGTTTTCTCTTTTTCTACTTTCAATTTTTTACATATCAGGTGAAATTCGTTTGTGACTCTATAAAGTGCTAGGTACTAACGGGGGTAGTCCTAAGGGTTCAAACTCCCCTTTGTTGATAAAATACTGTTGGATAATTTGTTAGGTACAGAGACACTGAAAAACTTTTCTCTCGAACTTCTGTAACACCATATCTTCAACAGGTAAAGGCAAAATTTTCCCTAATTAAATAAATTTTTTTTTTAATTTTTTTTTTCAACGTTTATTTATTTTTGGGACAGAGAGAGACAGAGCATGAACGGGGAAGGGGCAGAGAGAGAGGGAGACACAGAATCGGAAGTAGGCTCCAGGCTCTGAGCCATCAGCCCAGAGCCTGACGCGGGGCTCGAACTCACGGACTGCGAGATAGTGACCTGGCTGAAGTCGGACGCTTAACCGACTGCGCCACCCAGGCGCCCCGAATTAAATAAATATTTTTTAAAAAACTGTTTTTGGGGGGCACCTGGCTGGCTCAGTTGGTTAAGCATCTGGCTCTTGATTTTGGCTCAGGTCATGATCTCATGGTTTTGAGTTCGAGCCCCACATCCGGCTCTCTGCTTTCAATGCAAAGCCTGCTTCAGATCAGATCAGATCAGATCAGAGGCTCTGTGCCCCTCTCTTTCTGCCCTCCCCTGCTCGTGCTCTCTACCTCTTTCTCTCTCAAAAATAAATAAGCGTGGAATATAAAATTCAATTCAATTCAATTAAAAATAATAAATTTTTGTTCTTGGGCAATGCAATGGAGACCTCTTCTGGTCAAGAAGCAGAAGTCTTTGGCTGAGAACTGACCTGAAAAAAGTTAGGGTGGGAAGAAGTGGCGAAGGAAAAGATGGAATATGAAATAGGTTTAGTGAAAGAGTTGACAATGCATTAAGTGAGGAATTCTGACAAGCAGAGCAGGGAGAGGGCTGATCCCACACATGGGGAGCAGTGTGTGCAGATAATTTATAAAGGCATAAGGATGTAAATAAGACTCATTCATAACTCAACCATCCAGAAATTACATTATAAACATTCTGATCCACTGGCTTCCGGCATTGTTTTCCGGTGACATACATTCTCTTCTATGCACAAAACTGGGTAAATCCGGGTTTTTTCATTCAGTGTTTTATCACACTTCTTTTTCCATATTCTTTTTTTTTTTTAATGTTTATTTATTTGAGGGAGACAGAGCCTGAGTGGGGGAGGGGCAGAGAGAGAGGGAGACCCAGAATCTGAAGCAGGTTCCCGGCTCCGAGCTGTCAGCACAGAGCGCCCACACGGGGCTGGAACCCACGAACCGTGAGATCATGACCTGAGTGGAAGTCGGACGCTTAACCCACCGAGCCACCCACGCGCCCATTAGTGAGTACTTTTATACTGGTGTCTATACCGCCAGGGCCCCAGTCAGTGCACTGACACACACAGCATGGTGAGCAGGGTGCTGGCCACATTCCAGCTGCTGCTCAATTTCTTTGCCGGACTCTCCTCTGCCAGACCTGCTCTTGGTGGCCCTTTGGCCCGCCAGGAAGCTAGCTAGTAAAGATCAAGTATGATCACCAATGTTCTCAGTACGTGAAAAACACATCAACTGGCATTTTTGACTTTGGAAATCCCAGAGATTTCTTGTCCAGGATGGAACTGTTCCTGTCCAGGATGTCATGTCAACACACAGAAATGCTCTTCCTGGTCAGAAACACAGTATATCCAGCCAATCCTCAAGGCCAAGCCAACCATGGATTATATACTTACTTCCTTATTTCTTATTCTTTTTTTTTTAATGTTTATTTATTTTTGGGACAGAGAGATCACATGCAGGGGAGGGGCAGAGAGAGATGGAGGGGCAGAGGGAGACAGAGAATCCAAAGCAGGCTCCAGGCTCCGAGCTGTCAGCATAGAGCCCGACGCGGGCCTCGAACTCACGAACTGAGAGATCATGACCTGAGCTGACCTGAGCTGAAGTCGGATGTTTAGCTGACTCAGCCACCCAGGAGCCCCCCCTTGTTTCTTATTCTTGCCTTCTGTCCCATTCTGTAGTTCTCAGGGAAGGCAGTCCACCTAAAGTATTAGAGTTTTTTGTATCACCTAAATTCTCTTCTTTAATAATTTTTTAATATCCGGTATATATATATATATATATTTACTTTATCTTTATTATATGTATATATGTATTTACTTTATATATATACTTACTTTACTGATCTTTAAGTTGGTCCTAAGTGGACATCTATATCCTTTTTTATGATAATTTCCTTCATATGGTAATCAGATATGAACACTGCCTGAATGAAGCATAGTTTAGACTCACTATGATCTCTTTTTTTAAAATTTTTTTTTAATGTTTTATTTATTTTTGAGACAGAGAGAGACAGATCATGAACGGGGGAGGGTCAGAGAGAGAGGGAGACACAGAATCCGAAGCAGGCTCCAGGCTCCGAGCCGTCAGCACAGAGCCCGACGTGGGGCTTGAACTCACAGACCGTGAGATCATGACCTGAGCCGAAGTCGGATGCTTAACCAACTGAGCCACCCAGGCGCCCCTCACTATGATCTTTTTTAAAAAAACTGAGGTACGGGGCACCTGGCTGGCTCACTTGGCATAACATGTGACTCTTGATCTCAGGGTTGTGGGTTCAAGCCCAACACTGGGCGTAGAGATTACTGAAAAACATAAAGAAAATCTTGGGACGTCTGAGTGACTCAGTCAGTTAAGCGTCCAGCTCTTGATTTCGGCTTAGGTCAGGATCTCACGGTTCGTGGGACTGAGCCACGTTTTCAGATTGGATCCTGCTCGGGATTCTCTCTCCTCTCTCTGCTCCTGTCCTGCTTGTTCTCTCTCTCTGTCTCAATGAACAATAAGTAGTGCCTGGGTGGCTCAGTCAGTTGAATGTCTGACTTCAGCTCAGGTCATGATCTCATGGTTCACGGGTTCAAGCCCCACATTGGGCTCCCTGCTATCAGCACACAGCCCACTTCAGATCCTCTGTCCCTTCTCTCTCTGCCCCTCCCCTGCCCACGCTGTCTCTCAAAAACAAATAAAGCCATTAAAAAATAAAAATAAAAACATTTAGCAATGAGTAAGTAAACTTTAAACAATAAAGTAAAAAGAAAATCTTTAAAAAGTTTGTGGTAAAATGTACAATTCAGTGGCAGTAAGTACATTCACCTTGTTGTGCAACCATCCACTTCCAGAACTTTTTCACCATGTCAAACTGAAACTCTGTACTCATTAGACAGTGACCCTATTCTCTCCTCCTCTGTAGCCTTTGGGACTGCTATTTCTTCCTTTCTCTAGGAATTTGACTATTCTAGGTATCTAGGTATCTCATACAAGAGAAATTATACAATGTTGTCCTTTTGTGTCTGGCTTATTCATTAGCATGTTTTCAAGATTCCTCCATGTTATAGTATGTATCAAATTTTTACTACATTTCACGGCTGAATAATATTCCATTGCATGCATATACTGCATTTTATTTATATATTCATCTGTTAGTGGACATTTAAATTGTTTCCCTGTTTTGGCTACTGTGAATAATACTACTATGAACATTGACAGACAAATACCTGTTTGAGTCCCTGCTTTCAATTCTTTTTTTTTTTTTAAACTTATTTAGCTTATTTTGAGAAAGAGAGAGAGAGAAAGAGAACACGGAAGGGGGCATAGAGGGAATCCCAAGCAGGCTCCATACTGTCAGCGTGGAGACTGATGTGGGGCTCGAACTCACCAATCAGGAGATAATGACCTGAGCCAAAATCAAGAGTCAGGAACCTAACCGACTGAGCCACCCAGGCATCCCAATTCTCTCTTTTTTTAAAGACTTAAAAATAATTTTTTTAACGTTTATTTTTGAGAGAGAGAGACAGAGTGTGAACAAGAGAGGGGCAGAGAGAGAGAGAGAGAGAGAGAGAGAGAGAGAGAGAAAGATACACATCGGAAGCAGGTTCCAGGCTCTGAGCTGTCAACACAGAGCCTGATGCAGGGCTGGGACTCACAAACCACAAGATCATGACCTGAGCCGAAGCCGGATGCATAACTGACTGAGCCACCCAGCCGCCCCTTTAAGACTTTTTAAAGTTATCTCTACACCCAATGTGGGGCTCAAACACACAACCCCAAGATTAAGAGTTGAAAGATCTACAGACTGGGCCAGCCGCGTGCCCCACTGCCTTCAATTCTTTTAGGCATATACCCAGAGGTGGAAATGCTGGATCATGAGGTAATTCTTCTATGTTTAACTGCCTGAGAAATCACTACACCGTCTTCCACAGTGATGTACCATTTGCTTATGGCCATCTTTACGTTTTTAAATTATGTTTATCCATTCTTTGCTACAGGAAATTGATACTTAGATACAGTGAGCCAGTAGAAAATCATGCGGTGTATCAAAGAGGTATCTGCCAAACTGCCAGTTACCATGGTGATGAGTTACCAGGATGCAGAGACTTGGTGGGGGGAAGTGTGTTGGCGAGGTGGGGCAGGAACATGACGTTGGGGCAGTCGGAAAAGTAGGCGAAACAATCCCACGTGCTGCCACTCTGTTTCAGCTTGGCTCATCTGAGGCTGAGTTTTGGAGGGGATGAACAACGAAGGGGTGAGGACAAGACAAAGAGGAACACGGTGGGGATAGATGGTTGGATTGGATGCATCTTCGGGTTTTTCACTATTTGGCGTGAAATTAATTTCAGGGAGAGTTTGCCTTGCCTCCCCACTTTATCTTAGATGTTCCCAGAGCCTATCTCCTTTCAAAAGCCTTTATAAAGTAGACAGGCTTTTGGGTGGGTCAGAAGGTCCGACTTCAGCTCAGGTCATGATCTCACGGTTCGTGAGTTCAAGCCCCACGTTGAGCTCTCTGCTCTCAGCACAGAGCCCGCTTGGGATCCTCTGTCTCCCTCTCTCTCTGCCCCTTCCACGTTCGCATGCTTTCTTCCTCTCTCAAAAATAAATAAACATTAAAAAAAAAGCTTTCGTAATGTATAAAATGTACAACTGACTTATAGCCTTTAAACAAATGGAACCTGTAGGTGAAATACAGTTGTATGATGGCCTTCAACATTCATGGGGAAAGGAAGAGATTGAGATTGAAACACCTCGGCACTTTATTCTTTTGTCAGACCAGACGCCTCCTGACGCCGTGGGAAATCACAGTGCTTTGGTATTTGGAGAGTGGTGAATGTAGAGGCATATCTGCAATTTTTATTTCTGGTGGGTCTTTCTTTAAGACAACTTTTCGATCTTCCCCATGACAAAGCCTTTCGCTGTGATTCAAAAACAGAGAGTCTTCGAAAGGGCCAGCGTGGATCCCACATACTTCTCCGTGCTAAGGGGGGAAAAATCCGCTATAATTCACACCAAACAGCACTTTATTAGATGAAGATGGAGATTCCCTGATAGTTTTTCTAACTAACCCCGCTAAAGAGGAAGGTCTAAGGGACAGAGCAACCTAACATCCCCGCCTTTTTTTTAAAGCATGCTCTCTGGCTGGTGTCTGGACCATCCACAAGAGCAGTGCGGACTGCTGACTACTTATGTACTTACTTACTCACTGCTTATGACCGTGTACAAGTCATTTGCCCTGCTGTGAGACTCAATTTTCTCAAATATAAAATGGTCATTTTTTAAAATGTTTATCCATTTTTGAGAGAGAGTGCGAGTAGGGGAGAGGCAGAGAGAGAGGGAGACACAGAATCTGAAGCAGGCGCCAGGCTCTGAGCCGTCCGTACAAAGTCCAACGTGGGGCTCGAACTCACAAACTGCGAGATCCCGACCTGAGCTGAAGTTGGACACCCAACTAACTGAGCCACCCAGGCGCCCCTAGGAATCCTAATTTGAAGTCTCCTATTGTAGTCTGATTATTACAATAGATTCTATTCCCCTTCAAAGAAACAACTTATCTTTTCACAAGTGATCAGCTCATCTGAATTTGGAAAATGCTTTGAAAATACTGAATAGCAGCAGTGAATGGGCAGTGAGTCTTATCTGTAAATCTAGCCAAACTGTTCCTGTAGCTCTCAACCCACATATGCAGTACAGCTTTAAAAATGCATGCTCTGTACCACAGCTTTAATATTAATGACATACTTCATTAATATTAATTAGGTCCATTCTTTTTTTTTTTTTTTTTTTTTTTTTTATTTTCTTCAATGTTTATTAGTTTTTGAGAGACAGAGAGAGACAGTGCTTGAGTGGGGGAGGGACAGAGAGAGAGAGAGGGAGACACAGAATCGGAAGCAGGCTCCAGGCTCTGAGCCGTCTGCACAGTGAGATCAGGACCTGAGCTGAAGTCGGATGCTCAACCGACTGAGCCACCCAGGCGCCCCTAATTAAGTCCGTTCTTAACTGTGAGTTGGCATTATGTGGACACAAAGGTAGATAGAGAGCTCTGACACCTTGACACATGAAAGTACATCAAATAGTTTTTGTCAGACAGGAGAATGGTGGTTGCCAGGAGGGAGGGGGAGTGGGGAGACACAAGTCAAAGGGCACAAACTTTCCCTTATAAGAATAAGAAGGTCTGAAGATCTCATTTCAGCATGGTAACTGAATACTGTTAATAACACAGTATTGCATACTTGAAAGTTGCAGAGAGTGGCTCTTATGTTCACCAGCAGAAAAAGAGTTAACTATGTGAGGTGATGAATGTGTTAATTATCTTGAGCCTGGTAATGATTCCACAGTGTGTATGTTTATTAAGTCATCAGGCTGTCCATTTAAAAAATGTATATTTCTGTATTATTCCCTATAAAGCTGGAATAAATAAATATGAATTTAAAAATAGCTTTTGTAGGGGTGCCTGGGTGGTTCCATTGGTTAAGTGTCTGACTCCTGATTTTGGCTCAGGTCATGATCTCAGGGTTTGTGAGTTCGAGTCCCTTGTTGGGCTCTGTGCAGACAGCGTGGAGCCTGCTTGGGATTCTCTCTTTCTCTCTGTCTCTGTCTCTGTCTCTGTCTCTGTCTCTCTCTCTCTCCATCTCTGCCCCTCTCCCACTCTCTCTCAAAATAAATAAATAAGCTTAAAAAAATAGCTTTTGTATAGTTATAGATATGTCTATTCATAGATATATTAAATTATACTACAACTATGAATTTTTTATTATGAACATTTAGAGGAAAATACCTTCAGATTCATGTTCCTGAATTTCATATTTTCTTTCCAAGGCATAACATAACGTCTTGGGATCATCCCGTGCTTTACTGAAAATCGTGGCAAATGAACCCCAGCATTTGGAGCACACCTAGAGATTGGGAAGGCAGGAAGGAAGGATATCTTGTGAGTTAAATATAATTGTTTTAGCATTATTGCTGCATCCATGATGTGTGGATCCCCATAGCTTCAGGACACAGAGCTATGGTACTGTTTGCGGCTCATCTAATAATGAACCCACTAAATCTCCAAGTATCACCAAGAGCCAGAGTCCAGGCTGGGTATCTGAGCCTCCAACTGCACGCTGTCCTTTACAATTTGCTCTCAGTTTTCATTTAACCTGATAGTAAGGGGAAAGGCAGCAGACTCCATGATTTTCCCCAGGCCTACAAGAAGTCTCTGACCAGCCACAAAAACCAGCTTCTGAATTTAGTATCTGCTTTACACTCAGGTCAGACTTGCTTTCTCCCTGCATATACATTGTTTCCCTCTGGGACGCAAAGTTTTCCATACAGATGCCAAAGGAAGCACAAAATGTTTGTCCTTATCTTTGTAGCTCCGGGATTGCAAACAAAACAAGAAATAAACCCCCCTCAATCCAGAACGCCCAGGTCCTCACTCATTAGAAGGCTTATATGAACTCTCATCAGTGCAGCTGTTGGCAAGCTTCGGTAAGATAGGACACGTGTCCTTCCCCGAAGCCATCACCTCCAGGAGGGACAGAATTCTCATCTAGAACTTCACTAACTCACTCATGTAATTATGATGACATTGCTGCCTCAGACATCACACTGTTTTGCTAACTTCATGGCAACCCACAGCAGTTACATCAGCAGTTGATTAAGAATGTGGAGTTTTCAGGGGCGCCTGGGTGGTTCAGTCGGTTGAGCGTCTGGACTTTGACTCAGGTCATGATCTCGCGGTCTTTGAGTTTGAGCCCCGCGTCGGGCTCTGTGCTGACAGCTCAGAGCCTGGAGCCTGCTTCTGATTCTGTGTCTCCCCTCTCTCTGCTCTTCCCCCGCCCATGCTCTTTCTCTCTCTTTCAAAAATAAATAAAAACATTAAAAAAAAGTTAAAGAATTACATGTTTGACATTTCAAAAAAAAAAAAAAGAATGTGGAGTTTTCAGCCATTTTTAGTGATGTTATAGCTGCATGACTAAAACGTTCCCATCATGAACAATTTTTCAAAAATGAGGATGCTTCCGGACATAGTACAAATTTGACACACGCATACTAGACGGCACTCTGGACTGTATCATTATTATTCACAAAGAAGCCCTCCATGTTCACATTCTTTATTTGCCCTTAGCTTATTTTCTTACTTATGCATAGTGGTTGTGTGTCATTTATGTTTGCTACCGACTGCTTACACACACACTTCACGAGCGGGAGTCAAATATGTTTCGATCCAAGCCAATTCAAGCCATTTTACCCCTGAAGATCTGAAATATATTGCAGAATATTGGAGATTATAAAAACTCATTTTATCACAGCAACTGTGTCTTAGAGGAATGACACTTAAATCGCCATGAGAGGTGGAGGGTTATTAGTAGGTGGAAGATTATTGGGATCGATCCCATAGCCAGCAAGTAAGAAGCTAGGCTGAGCGGCACCTGGGTGGCTCAGTCAGTTAAAGCATCTGACTTCGGCTCAGCTCACAGTCTCACACTTTGTGAGTTCGAGTCCGACATCGGGCTCTGTGCTGACAGTTCAGAGCCTGGAGCCGGCTTCGGAGTCTGGGTCTCCCTCTCTCTCTGCCCCTCCCCTGCTCACGCTCTGTGTCTCTGTCTCAAAAATAAATAAATGTTAAAAAAAAAGATTAAAAAAAAAAAAAGCCTGAGCATAAGAATTATGGCCAGTTTGGTGAGAGTATTCACTGAATATATACCTGGCAATAGTTTGGATAGACATTTCTTTCTTATTTATTTATTTAATTTGAGAAAGGGTGGGTGAAGGGGCAGAGAGAATAGGAGAGAGAGAATCCCAAGCAGGCTCCACACTGTCAGCGCAGAACTGGACCTGGGGCTCGAACTCACAAACCATGAAATCACGACCTGAGCTGAAATGAAGAGTCGGACTCTTAACCGACTGGGCCACCTAGGCACCCCTCTTTTTTCTTTTTCTTTCTTTTTTTTTTAAAGTAATCTCCTCACCAAACATGGGGCTCAAACTCACAACCCCAGGACCAAGAGTTGCATTCTCTACCAACTGAGACAGCCAGAAGCTTCTGGATGGTTAGACATTTCCAGATTTGAATGGGCAGAAAGGTTCAGAGAAGAGTAATTTTAATAGGTAAAAATATAAAGAACCCTCAACGTTGAAGTGTTGGAGAGGACTCCAAACCCTGGCTTGTGCCCCAATAGGACCCTCACTCCCTTCTGACCAGGTCATCTTGCTTCTGGAGCAGGTCTGGAAGCAGAAGACCTCGACGAATCCCCAAACCCTGCAGTTTCCAGAGGGCATACCGCCTTCCCCAGCAGGACGCTGGTGTTCACCGTCAGTGGTGTGAATCATCAGGCACAAATAAACAAAAGCAGACACAGAGGGGGAGGAATTCCTTCAGGAGAATCTGGCCGTGGATGTACACCTCCACGGGGAGCTGATGAGGACTCCAGGCAGCAACAACAGGTGCTTTGAGGTGCCGAGGAGCGGATGGGTAGATCCTCGACTGAGGTAGTGGCCACGATGCTATTTTACTTATTATTACTATTTTTTAAATGTTTATTATTGAGAAGGAGAGAGAATACACAAGCAGGGGAGGGGCAAAGAGAGGGGGAGACAGAAGTTCCGAAGCAGGCTCTGCGCGGTCAGCACAGAGCTCAACGCGGGGCTCAAACCCACGAACCGCGAGATCATGCCCTGAGCTGAAGACGCTGAACTGACCGAGCCACCCGGGGCCCAAGATGCTATTTTATTTATTTATTTATTTATTTATTTATTTATTTATTTATTTATTTATTAATGTTTATTTATTTTTGAGACAGAGAGACAGAGCATGAACAGGGGAGGGTTAGAGAGAGAGGGAGACACAGAATTCGAAGCAGGCTCCAGGCTCTGAGCTGTCAGCACAGAGCCCGACGTGGGGCTTGAACTCACAGACGATGAGATCATGACCTGAGCTGAAGTTGGACGCTCAACCGACTGAGCCACCCAGGCGCCTCCCAAGATGCTATTTTAAAGAGGAAGGATCACAGTAAGAGTCTTTTTCATACATGTACTCAGTCCTGGGGTGACCTGGACATGAAAAGAAGGCTTATGGGGCTGTTAGAGCTATCAGCCAACAGCAGTATCCCCATCTTAGGGCTTCTTTTTCCAGAGGCTGCTTTCGGTGGAGTTCACAGGGCTCCATGTGGTACCTTTGTTCCCTAACTTGAACTTGCCACCCATGATACTGAACCTGAATTGCATCTCTTTTGTGAGGTTAAGGCAGTTCTTTCACACTAATGAATAAACCGATCTGGGACACGTCAAAAATCCTGCTGAACATTTGGCATCAATTCCCTCAGCGTATGGCTGCAATGGGTATTTGTAGAATTCCAGGAAGTCACAGTTTCTCTACACAGGTGCCAGTGAACACCAATTGATATCCTTCTCTGGGTCATTTCAGAAAGATTTTGCAGTGGGGCACCTGAGTGGCTCAGTCGGTTGAGCGTCCGACTTCAACTCAGGTCATGATCTCACTGTTGGTGAGTTCGAACCCCGCATCAGGCTCACTGCTGTCACCCTGTCAGTGCAGAGCCTGCTTCTGATCCTGTCCCCCTCTCTCTGCCCCCTTACCAACTTGTGCTCTCCCCAAAATAAGTATTTTTTAAAAAGGAAAGATTTTGCAGAATCATTTTAACAGGTTCGTTTTTTTCGAACCTTCAGTACCTTGTGGCAGAAGTACAGGGTAAGAATCCAAGATGAAATAATAATAATAATATGGAATGGATTCCTAAAAAACTAAAGACCTCAACTGTTGGTTTGCATTTAACGTTAGGGTTTAATCCATACCAGAAACCCGTACAGTTTCCAGATAGTAAGGTAACAACTGTTGGTGAAAATGAACCAGGATGGTCCATTTAGTGAAGATGAACTAGACTGTAATGTTAATGCTCTTCAACAAGTGTAACTAGAAATATTAGCAGTATTTACATGAACGTGTGGCATATAAACCAGCACTTAATTGGATGTTATTTTTCCCAAAGTATTACACGTTTCTTATTATTTTTAATGTTTATTTATTTATTTTTGAGGCAGGGGTGAAGGGGCAGAGAGAGAGGGAGACAGGGAACCCCAAGAAGGCGCCGCACTGTCAGCACAGAGCCCGATGCAGGGCTTGAATTCCCGAACCGGGAGATCACGCCCTGAGCCGAAATCGAGTCCAACGCTCAAATGACTGAGCCACTCAGGTGCCCTATCCCAACATAACATACCTTTAAGATCACCTCTCATAAAGAATCTCAGAAACAATATTCAGTTACGTATTTAAAATAGTTTTCTTCCCTTGGTTATAGCAATTTTATGAAAGCATGTCTGAAGTTTCAAAAACAGTCACTTGAGGGGCACCTGGCTGAGAGGTGCCTGAGTCTCTTGAACTCACAATGCCCAGTTTGAGCCCCATGCTGAGTATAGACACTACATAAATAAATAAATCTTAAAAAAAAAAAAAAGTCACTGCACAAAATCTAGTTTTATTTTTGTGTTCGTCATGAATAAAAAGCAACCAATAACCATTTTCCTCTTCTTTTCCCACTTGTATCCTTAGATCCAACTTCAATGACTATGTATTCCAGGAACTAAAGAAAAACTTCAAGAACTATCTGTAAAGAAGAGTTTACAATTGCTTCTTACATATTTTTGCCTAATCTATTTTGTAGACTAAAGTCAACCCTTGGAACACCTTAACTACTTTTATTTCCTTCAATAAGAATGAGTAATTTGACACTTCAGGCAGATGTAACATTTTTAATACCCAATTTCCTTAACATAAGGTAAAGCAGTCTTAGGCAGGCAACCACCGGGAATTTTTTAAATGTACATGATAATTACACAGGTATGGATCACATTCAGTATTCAGTGTAAGATCGAGTTAATTTAAAGGAAGTCAAAAAAAAGTTAAGAATGAAGACTTCTTTGAAAAGCTTCTGATGTTAATTTACTTCCTGACAAATAAGTTTATACTGATGAGTATAAACCTATTTTGTCTCTGTCCTTAAAATTGCTTGAAAGTTCTCAGAACACAGAAAAACTAAATCTGAATGCATTTGTAACAGTTTAACAATTTATGTGCCTTATTAAGATCTTTTTACGGAATGTTTTGAAACCAATCATAATTCGCTACAAAGATAAATCAAAAAAAGAAAACAACTTTTTGAATGGCATGTTACAATGACCTGGACAAAAGTAATTATCAACTAGTAATAACTAACACATGCAACAGATTGAGAAATTAAATCTCTGCTATATACTTTTAAATATTTTGTCAGACATGAGAAATGGGTCTATCAATAACATTCATCTTCCCACAAATTCAACATTATTTTCAGCAAGAAAACAGTTCTTTCTGTCCAGATTTTTAGGTTTATCAGTGCAAAGTAAAACGAAGCAATCTCAGTAGAAATGGCTTATCACAAGGTTATTCTAGAAAGGCTTAATCCTCAAAATGTACTAAAAGATGTCCAAATCGTGAGAATGATCGACCTCGATGGCTTCCTCTGCATCCAACTTGGTCTCTCCGTGGCCTTCCTGTGGCTCGTCAAGAGAGGCCAGGGCCTCGTTGGTGTCACTTGCGAAAGTTTCTCGAGATGTGTCATCATCTTCTTGAAAATTTAGATTTTTAATAGCTTGTTTCATCTTTTTCCCCAACACTTGTGTTCTTCTCTTCCTAGCAGCCTTTTTATTTTCATACTCCTTTTGATTTTCAATGTAGAAAATGTCCTACAATAAAGGAACAACCTTAAGCAAGAAGGACTGTTTATTAAATGTTTGGTACAAGGAGGACCCTTCGTGATCTCCATCTCTCACAAAAAACAAGGAAATATTATTAGACTCGTAAATGACGCACAGAGTCTAAGACAGTAGGGGAGTCCCCACTGCAGACAGAGGATGAAGCTGTAATTCCAACTCAACCCCATGTTCACTCCAGGGCCCATGCTTATTCAACCATAACATACCATCAGAGCTACAGGTTTCCTACGTGGGACGAGACAGCAGGAAAATCACGTCATTCAGGAGTTAAAGAAAATCTAATTTGTCACAAGAAAAACACAAGTCTTTGAAACAAAGTGTACTAACTTGGAAACTGTCATAATAACCATACGTGACTGTGCATGCTAAGAAACCAAGCAACACCTGAAATGTGTGACTAAGTATGATCACGTAACCTACACAATGGAAAACATCCATTCCTTAAAAAATGTCACTGTAATTAATGTGGGCACACAAATCTGTCAAAAACTTAGACCACAAGGCATAAACACAATGTAGTCAGCACTAGGATATATTCCAGGAAGTTACAGAAAAGGGATTTTATAACACAAAAATACGAGATTGTTAGTCCAGGGCCCTCCACCTTGGCGACTGCTGTGGCAGTCTGCCACGCGCACTGCAAGGTGTTCCGCAGCATGCCTGGCCTCTACCCACTAGCATATATCCACCCATCCCCAAACTGTGACAACCAAACACTTCTCCAGGCATTGCCAAACGTCCTCACCTCCTCCAAGAGGCAAAACTGCCAGCAGATGAGAGCTGAAGTGGAAAATGCGTTTTATTAAACTATTACATGGAAAAACATTAAAATAGCCTCTGGGAACCTTGATACAGGTGGAGAAGTGTAGATTCAGAGGGTACAAAAGAAAGAAAAGTAGGTCAGGGATCTGAAGAGAAGGCCAAAAATGACTGCTAAGACAGAGCAGGTTCAAAGGTTTAAAACAGAAGGTAGGATGGGCACCCTATTATCTTCTGGGAAGGGATTATTAAAAGCTGTAACCAAGTCAGTCTCTATTATGTCCTTAAAGTGCACAAATCACAAGTCCCTCCTTGTTTATAAAAACCACTGTGGAAGACGGTGAAATAAAGGGGACCCTCTCCAAAAATTTATGCTAAGTAGTTACAAGCAGCACACAGAATTAGCAGAGGAAGGAGTAAGGAACTCAAATTAAGGAGACAAGGGAAAGCTTCAGAAGATGAACGCTTTGGTGGACGGGAGGACTAAAAGTATTTGCTAGAGAAAGGACAAGGGATTGGAGGTGGAGAAGGAGGGTACGCGTGTTAAGAAGTGGAGGAAGGACACAAGAAAGTGACAAGAGGAAAATGAGGCTGGCAACCATTTACTGAACAGGCACATTTACATGCCAGGCATGGTGCTAAGAACTGTTCACTCTCACCAGAAGCTCATGGAGTGGGTATTATCCTTTTCTGACGAGGAAAGGGAGAGTGCCCGCATCGGCAGCACATACATTAAAATCCGATGAGGAAAGTGAGGCACAAGACTGCAGAGCCAACAGGTGAAGGTATAAAAAGTTAGCTCATCTAGTAGCTCTCCAAATTCACATTCTTAAAACCGACTGCGTTGCCTTCACGGAAGAGTGACAATTCACAATCTTTTAAAGAGTCTACTTAACCTTCAAGCGGAGAGAGAAAAAGAAGCTGCAAGGAGAAGCATTTCCATTTCATGGGAAAGCACATCTGAGCATGTTGATAACAACAATTCTAAGTAGTACAATGCTTGGCAACACTCAGTAAAATTATAAAGTTGCCCTTTTCACTCCAAATATATCAAGACTTTTTAAAAGGAACTGCATTCCATGGGTTATGAATGTGATAGAACAAACTGGGAAACGGCCCAAAGAAATGTTGTAACCTGTTGTTAGTGTTGTTATGACAAATGCAAACAAGAGATAATCTGAGGGCAGTTTTTTCCTACGTATATATAATTAATTTTACAAGTTAAGAACCTCAACTGTATGCTATTTGCAGAGGGGGACCATTACAGCCAAACTTTTAAAAAATATAGCAGCTAAGGGGTGCCCGGGTGGCCCAGTCAGTTAAGCGTCTCGACTCCTGATTTTGGCTCAGGTCATGGTCGCATGGTTTGTGGGATCGAGCCCTGCATTGGGCTCTGTGCTCACAGCACAGAGCTTGCTTGGGATTCTCTCTTCCCCTCTGTCTCTGTCCCTCCCCTGCTCATTTACATGTGCACATGCTCTCGGTCTCAAAATAAATAGACATTTAAAAAAAAAGTGTGTGTGTGTGTGTGCATGTATGTATATATATATATATATATAAAATTAATTTATTTTTTAACTACTCGTTCTTTTTTCTCTCTCAAACTTTATACTTTCCAAAACAAAACTTAATTACAAACCAAAATGGTACGTCACATACCAAAACACAAATTTTAAAAAGGCAAAAAGACCCACTCAATTCAGCTCCCGCTTCCTTCCAAATTCTACAGACTGAATGTTAGCATTATAGTGATCAAAGAACAATTATAACATTATCACTTGATGACACTTAAAATGACCTATGATGAAATACTATTTGCTTTAGGTTTTTTCCTCTAATAACAAGACTACTTAAGCCATGCACCATGCATAAAATTTGGAAAAACAAAGGAAAACCTTAAAAGCCAAAACATTTAAAACCCCCTAAAGTAGACCAAATCATTGGTAACTTTTTGCTATTTTACATATCAACTAACTGTCCCATGCCTCTTTTTCATTATAAATTTGTACTTTGCCTTTCAAAAAACTTGAATAATACTGCATTTTTCTCCTTTTCTTAAAAATGCTGTGAAAAGGGGTGCTTTGGGGGGACTCAGCTGGTTGGGCGTCCAACTTCGGCTCAGGTCATGATCTTGCCATTCTTGGGTTTGAGCCCTGTGTGGGGCTCTGTGCTGACAGCCCGGGACCTGGAGCCTGCTTCCGATTCTGTGTCAACCTCTCTCTCTCTGCCCCTCCCCGATGCATGCTCTTTCTCTCCCTCTCAAAAAATAAACTAAATGTCGGAAAAAAATTTTTTTTTAATGCTTCACAAAAATAGAGGCTAAAGGGCAGTCCTTTTAAAAATGTCCCTCTTGGGGTATGCCTGGCTGGCTTAGAAGAACATGCAACTCTTGATCTCAGGGTTGTGAGTTCGAGCCCCACAGTGGGTGCAGAGATTACTTAAAATAAATAAACTTCAAAAAATGACCCTCTTGGTCAACATTCTTTAATTATTAGGTATTCCAAATGTTTCTACGTTTGTTGTTACAACGCAATGTTTCTGGTAGTTTAACATAACCTACTAACATTAAAATCTCTTTCTCCACAATGAGTTAGAACTGAATTTCAAAGACATGTGATTCAGTGAAAAAAACCTGTTTCAAGTCAGTATTCTGTGCAATCCCAGGCTAATCATTTTTATTACTCGTCCTGTGCATAACACAGGAACATCTACTTTGACAGAATGGGGTGCAGATTAAATCCTATAAATAAGTGGCCCAGTGCTGCAGACATGGTGAATAAATGTTATTTTCTTCTCTTCTGCTTGTGGAAACTGTCTGTCCAAAGTTTGGTTACCTAGAAGAATCTTCTCCAGATACCACTTTCTTTAATCCTTTCAGAGCTCTATTCAATAGGCAGGGCACTTACTACAGTCCCCACTTCATAGATGACAAAATTAAGGCTGAGAGAAAGTAAGTGCTCTGTTTGTATTCATGTAATCACTAAATGGCAAAATTAAGATTAAAACCCGGATTTTGAATGTTAGAGAATTCTTTTTATCTCACCTTGCTATTTCTCTGTAAGCAGGGACATTCTGCTATGAAACAATGTTTAATGTTCCTCAGAAGAATGCTCCTTCTCAGTGCACACCTTTTGTCAGGGATTACAGTGTGGGAGGAGGGAAAACCAAGCAGTTAAGCCCCACTCTACTACTCAGTAGGCTGTTCCTCAGGAAAATGACATTGTTACAAATCTACCAGTCATTGTTTCAGGAGGAAAAAAAGGCATTATGTACAAGAGATTTCAAATGTGCGGTAACAGTAACATTTCCTGTAGCAATTTCAATAGCAGATTTAAAAACTGGAAGTGGACAGCCAGAAAAGAGGGGAAACAAACTAACATTGAGGGGCGCCTGGGTGGCTCAGTTGGTTAAGCGACTGACAAGATCTTGATCTCGGATCAGGACATGATCTCACGGTTCCTTGGGATCGAGTCCCAAGTCTGGCTCTGTGCTGACGGTGCGTTAGCTCGAGAGAAGTGGCTTTTATTTACCTGTCATCATTAGCATTATAAACGGCTAAACCACAATGCTGTGACATGTGCTATCCAGTTATAATAAAGAGAACACAAAGCTGATCCAATACACCATCTGTGTCCCATGTCCATCACCTCTTTCCTATGCAAGAAGTAAGTTCTTAATCTTGATTGTATCTGCTAAATGTAATCACGTTCCTTAATTAACAAATTAAAAGATAAATGCTGAGCCATGAAAAACTCACACTGCAGAAGAACGCCCAAAGAGGACATTCTAGTAACGTACAAATGATGAATAGTGAAGAGGCTAGCTTTTGTTCATAAGAACTAATGGAGACAGAGGAATTAAATGAAACAAATCCACAAGGAGACAATGACCACAATGTGGTACATTCTATTAGACAACCATCTCAGACTCTTCAAAATGTCTAAATCATGAAAGAAAATGTGGAGTTAAAGAGAGCGAAAGAGATACAATAAATGAAATGTGAAAATCTAGATGGGATCCGCGTTTGAGGGAGGGAAAAAAGGTAGAAAATACATTCTGGGGACAATTCAGGAAATTGGAATATGGTCAATACCTGATACTAAGAAATTGTTTTTCTTTCTCTTAGGTGATACAATGTAAGACAGTGTCCTTATTATTAACAGTTCCTTCCTACAATAATTAGGGCTGAGTGTCATGATGTTTGTTACTTTTTCCCAACTGGTACAGAAGAACAACTGTAAAGTGAGAATCTCAAAATATTAATAACCCCGAATCTTAAGTGCAGGAAATTCATCCCGTTACTGTTTCATCTATTCTCCATGTTTGAAATCTTTCATTAATAAAAGGCTGTAGGAGGCTAGAAAAAATAATCACAGGCTAAACGACCAGGAAAATGGCCATAAAGGAAACTGTGACGCTGCTCAGCAAGGGAAGAAAAACGAAGAGGAAGAGTTTATAAAGGCACATGTTTTACTTGAAACGAGACAATGACAAAATTGGTCAATTTAAGGCAAAACAGGTGATGGGAATTGAAAGAAGCTGAGGAGAAGTCAAATTACGATGGGTCTTAAAAGTCAAGGGCACTATAGCTTGTATTTACCTTAATTTGTTCCTCGCTGATACTAGGAGTATTTTTCAGGAGATTCAGGAAGACCCCACCTGGTGTTCTTCTTCGACTACCATTCTACAAAAAGAAGCAGAAACACGAGACTGTATATACTCTGTCCACGAATGGCCAAAGGGTCTTTTAAACAGACAGGTACCAGGGTGCCTGGGTAGCTCAGTCAGTCAGGTGTCCAACTCTTGATTTCAGCTCAGGTCATGATCTCACGGTTCGTGAGTTCAAGCCCATGTCTGTGCTATCAGCAGCGCCCAGAGCCTGCTTCAGATTCTGTGTCTCTCCTCTCTCTCTACCCCTCCCATGCTCACGCTCTATCTCTATCAATAATAAATAAATGCTTAAAAAAATTTTTTTAAATAAAATATTAATGAATCTATAACTTTGTGTTCAACTATTAGCAGTGACACAAAAAGAGGTGCCAGTACATCCATGACTATTTTTTTTTAAGTTTATTTATCTATTTTGAGAGAGAAAAAGAGAGAGAGCACAAGCAGGGGATCCCCAACAGGGTCCATGCTGCCAGCATAGAGCCCGATGCAGGGCTGGAACTCATCAACCTAGAAATCATGACCTGGGCTGAACCCAGGAGTCAGATGTTTACCAACTGAATGACCCAAGCACTCTTCGTGACTATTATAACTTGTCTTGTTGTTAACTTCTATAATCTATGCTCACAGGGTATTTCCTTAGCCACTGCTATCTACTCTAATGGGTTTCTTTCCTATTTCTAAAGTAATATTGACTCACTTTCACATGATGTTACTTTTCAAATTCATGAAGAGCAAATAAGAAAGAAGCCATTCAGACTTCGTCGTCTCCCAGTGTGAAAGCTGAATTAAACGTTATCTCCAAAACCATTATATAGGATAAACTGCCACTGCGTGTGATCTGGCCTAAGCAAAAATAGTGGTCTTTCTGGTCATTCTCAAATGGTAGTGTTTCTCGCTTCATACCTGTCAGAATGGCTAGTAACAAAAAGATAAGAAATAACAACTGCTGGTGACAATGCGGGGAAAGGGGAATTTTTGTACGCTGTTGGTGGGAATGTAAATTGGTGCAGCCACTATAAAAACCAGCATGGAGGTCCCTCAAAATATTAAATATAGGAATACCATATCGGGGGCACCTGGGTGGCTCAGTTAGTTGTCAGACTTTGGCTCAGGTCATGATCTCACCGTTTGTGGGTACGGTCCCTGGGCTGACAGCTCAGAGCCTGGAGCCTGCTTCAGATTCTGTGTCTCCTTTTCTCTCTGCCTCTCCCGTGCTCGCACTCTGTCTCTCTCAGTCTCTCAAAAATGAATAAACATTAAAGGGGCGCCTGGGTGGCTCAGTTGGTTGAGTGTCCAACTTCGGCTCAGGTCATGATCTCACAGTTCGTGGGTTTGAGCCCTGCGTGGGGCTCTGTGCTGACAGTGCAGAGCCTGCTTGGGATTCTCTCTCTCCCTGTCTGTGTTTCTCCCCTACTTGTGCTCTCTCTCAAAATAAATAAACTTAGGGCGCCTGGGTGGCGCAGTAGGTTAAGCGTCCGACTTCAGCCAGGTCACGATCTCGCGGTCCGTGAGTTCGAGCCACGTGTCGGGCTCTGGGCTGATGGCTCAGAGCCTGGAGCCTGTTTCCGATTCTGTGTCTCCCTCTCTCTCTGCCCCTCCCCCGTTCATGCTCTGTCTCTCTCTGTCCCAAAAATAAATAAACGTTGAAAAAAATAAATAAATAAATAAACTTAAAAAAACATTAAAAAAAAAAAAAATGTTAGCCCCTACTTTCAACAAACCCTGTAAGAGATGTGTTGTTGACCACTCACTAACAGGACACAATTTATGGATGGTTTTTGTAAGAAAAGTAATAAATGCAAAAACCAATGATACGGAATTTTTAAATTCAGTTTTTTAAAATCTGAAACACACGGCAATAAATTGGTAAGTAAGAGATCCAAGAATCAGAGATAAGTTTATTTGGTAAAATAATCACACGAAACACAATATAAAATGGAAACAACAAAGTAGTTAGTCTTACCATTATGAAAAGGCCGCCGTTTTGTTCAACTTCAGCTGTTTCCATCAGAAGTTCAATTGCCTTTTTGTTCCCAATTATCCTCACTACTCGTGCTATCAGATCTTTCTTTGGTTCCTGCAACCTGATAAGGAACAAACAGAGTAATATTAACTTCTTTATTTGTTGTATAAAGTTGAAGAAATCTACCTTAGTCTCCTGGGTTAGTGCCCAAGTGGGATCAAAATCCTATTCTGCTAACATCTGTGTTTTGAAATATTCAATATTTAACCTTAGAATCACTGATAGGGAAACGCTGCTACCTTGGGTCACCCAAGAAGACAGTAACCTCAAGGTTCCACCTCAAGTCTCATAACTCGCCCCCTCATTTTGCCTTCATGGATTATGGTGGTTTCAAAATAAATGTGCCCATCCAGCAAAGGGAATGCAAGCCTAAAAGCAAAAGAAGGTAAGTCCATTCTCTTCAAAACAATTAAAAAACATACACTATGCTTTCAATTATTATGCCTAAAAGTCCCAGCGACGTCTGGGAGCTTTAAAATGGATAGCACCTTCCTCTTAGTCTCTCTGCCTCAGAACAAAGGCTATGGCTAATATTTACTGACTTAATATGGGATGCGCACAATCCTAAAAATTTTGTAGGCATTATCCCAGCTAATTGTGTCAACAACCTTATGAAACAGGTACTTATCCTCATCCTACTACTGAGAGGTAAAAAGAGAGGAAGCCTAAGCAATACTTCTAACGTCAGAGTCCATACTCCAGAGAGATAAAGGATTAATATGGGAGTTTTACCAGTTCTCTAACCAGACCTGGCTTCCTTGCTCCTTCTCAACAAGAGGAACTGTATTATGGAAAGAGCACTAGACTAGGAACAAAGGGACCAAGGTTTAGTTCCGACTCTCTGACACAACTGTGACTTTGAGAAGTCATATGAACTACTGGGTCTCAGTGTCCTGATCTGTAAAGTGATGTCTTTGGTTTATAAAAAAATCTCTAAATTCCTTTCCAACGCTCGAATTCCAAACTTTCTCTGCAGGTTAAAAATCCAGTACTAACATTGACAGGCTTGCCTGGAAGGTAAATACTTGTTTTCCTACCACAATATTACTCTTGAACCATATCTGTTTTCAAGTGACATTATTCATTAACGACTTAGAGCTAATAAAAAGCTAAACAAAATTTGAGCTTGTTAAAAAAATGAAGTATCAATTTACTACACACCAAGAAATTCTATTCTAGGCATTTACCCGACAGAAATTAAAATGTTTCCAAATATCTGTATGTCAAAGCTCATAGAGCATTATTCATAATAGCCAAGAATTGGAACAGCAATTCAATATGGATGTTTGTATATGTATATAAATTAAAAAAGTGTTGATTCCTGCTACATGGACAATCTCAAAAATATTACATTAAGTGAAATAAATCCAGCACAAGAGAATACACACTGTATGATTCCAACAATATGAAATGTCCAGAAAATTCAAATTTATGCCAACAGAAAGTAGACTGGCAGTTATTTGGGATAGGAACAAAGAATAGCTTTAAATGGGCATATGGGTATGATGGATCTTATTGGGGCGATGGAAATGTTTTAAAAGTGGTTTATGGTTATTGTTGTAAAACTGATAAATGTGCTAAAAAATCAACACCAAAAATGGGTGAATTTTATCATGTGTACAATATGCCTCAATGAAATTATAAAAGAAAGGTGATGAGTATTTGAAAACGCTAAAGAACAGGAGTGCCTGAGTGACTCAGTCAGTTAAGTGTTCGACTTCGGCTCAGGTCATGGTATTACGGTTTGTGGGTTTGAGCCCCATGTTGGGCTCTGTACTGACAGCATGGAGCCTGGAACCTGTGGGGTTCTGTGTCTCCCTCTCTCTCTGCCCCTCCCTTACTCACTCTTTGTCTCTCAAAAATGAATAAACATTACAAAAAACTAAAAAACAAAACAAAACAAAAACGCTAAAGAACAAAACAAAACCCCACAATTTGAAAACATAAGCTTTTAAAAAGATAAGCACTAAATGGGAAGAGCTGCTACAAGTTCCTAAAAGCTTGCAAAATTATTTTATCAGGCCTGTCCAAATTTAAGGAAACACAGATATAGTCCTATAACCAAGTAAGCCCAGAGTCCATCCTTCAAATTTAAAAATTTCAAAAGAGGGGCACCTTGGTGGCTCAGTCGGTTAAGCACTGAACTCTTGGTTTCAGCTCAGGTCACACTCTCACAGTTCCTGGAATGGAGCCTGGCATGGGGCACTGACAGCTCGGAGCCTGCTTGGGATCCACCCTCTCCCTCTCTCTGCCCCTCCCCTGCTCACTCACTCACACTCTCACACACACACACACACACACACACACACGCGCGCACGCATGCTCTCTCTCAAAATAGATTAAAAAAATTTTTTCAACCTTAAAAAGAAACATTCTTAATGTACCTAGATTCATTTCCAATAAACGGAAGATTGTTGGCCAAGCACTCATTTGTAGGCCAAATTTTAATGCTCACCTGAAAGAAATTTCATCAGCTACTTTCTCTTGCGAATCATCCTCTGTGATCTCATACCGGCCTTTATAGTTCATTTCTAGTCTGTCCCCTAGTCGGTCTCTGACAGGTCGTTTTCGTTTGAGATGACCTTGCCCGTTTTCCTCTTCCTTTGATTCCATTCTTTTGCCACCGTGCATATAGTCATCTAGCTCTTTGTCTAATTCTTTTGTATGTTCTTGAGATTCTCTCTTAAGTTTCTTCGCAAGCAAATAATTGTAAGTTTCGGACTGTCTGCTTTTGTCAATAGTACCCTCCATTCCCAAGATACCAAGTTCAGTGGCCACTGCATCTTGATTCTGCTCTTGTAGCACAGCACCCCATATGTTGTTAACCTTCTTTCCTCCAGGAACAGGTAGTTTCTGGCTGCTCTGGCCAAACTGAAAAGGCTCTGGCTTGGGAGGAGGATTAAAACATTTCTGTCGCTTGCGTTTCCAAAGGGAGCTATCATCATCGGAATCAGAGAAACTCTCCTCACTGGAATCCACACTTTTAACAGTCCGATAATGTGACACTGGTGCACAAGGCGTTGCAGTACCCTGGAAGGGCCTCACTATGCTGTCCCCACCTAGTGTCTTCTGCAAGTGAAAAGAAATGCAATCAATTTGCAGGAAACACATCAGCTGCACCCAGCTCGCCCCAGTTTTAAACAAGTTATTTTGGGATTCAGCGGGACCACCGTGAGGCAGAACAATCCTCAATGAATCTCTGAAACCGATCCAGTCCCTACTTTTCTAAAGTTCTACACGGAATCTTCCCATTTTAAAACCACAAATTCTTATTTGTAAAGCTAATACAGCACTTAGTTCTAAGGCTTTTTTCTAAAAACTTACCGAAGCTCTTAATTGCCACCTTGGAAGATTTTCTCTATTTTCAGTTATCGTCAGAATGTTCGAAAATGACATACGCCATACTTTTTAGTACCAGTTGTGAAAATTAATAAAAGGAAACCTCACTAAACTAGGGTCAGCAGGCTAGAAGAGGGACTTCTCCTGCCTTATCATCAGGAAAAGACCATAACTTGCACCTAACACAGAAAGATGCCTATACCTTACTAACCCAGCAAGCGGAAGCTTTTCTTGTAGCCTGGCAACAGCCCAGCCACTGAGAGACTGTCCCAACTCAACCAATGAAAAGCCACTATACTTTAAACTCCCAGCTTATTCCCTCCCAACTCTTCCCCCTCCCCTATAAAGAGGAGCAGTCCCCTTCTTTATTCCCACTTGCCTACGGTTTTGCCCTAGCAACGCTTGGTCAGAGTTGTGATTTTCTGCTGTTTCAGAGTAAATCCCATTTTTGCTGGTAAAATAATTGACAAGTTTTGTTTTAGGGTGAACACAGTTATGACAATTTTTCTTTGTTTCAAAACACGCCGTTCTGGGGCGCCTGGGTGGCGCAGTCGGTTAAGCGTCCGACTTCAGCCCGGTCACGATCTCACGGTCCGTGAGTTCGAGCCCCGCGTCAGGCTCTGGGCTGATGGCTCAGAGCCTGGAGCCTGCTTCCGATTCTGTGTCTCCTTCTCTCTCTGCCCCTCCCCCCTTCATGCTCTGTCTCTCTCTGTCTCAAAAATAAATAAACGTTAAAAAAAAAAATTAAAAAAAAAACCACGCCGTTCTTGCGCTTAGACAAATCAACTTCCTTTGTAGGGTTTTGTGACCATATTCTTTTGATATTGGATAGTAAACGCCTACACATAGGAAGCCCTGACTCCTTCTAACACTGCACAGTTCACGCTATTAAGCTTACCGAGTCATGGGTCAATCTATGTAAAACAACTTGGAAAAGACTGAAAACCAAAACTGAAACCTTTGTATCAATTTCCTAAGACATCATTCAAAAGGGAACAACTTTGTACTAAACACAAGTATGTGCCAGAAATGGCAGGCAGGAAGGGGAGCCAGTTTTCCCTTGTTCAAGTAACTAAGGCATCTAAGATTCGTCAGGCATTGCTGTGCACTGTATGACTCACTAAATCCCTAACAAATACCCTATCGGCGGCGTATTCTTATCATTCCCATTACACAAATTGGGGCACGAGGCTAAATACCTTGGCACTGGTCACACAGTAGAGGCGCCAGTTTTCGAAGGCAAGCAGCCTAGCACAAAGCTCGCTCAAAGTGCTTGCTACTTAGCAGGCAATCAAAATACACTCCCATTTAAAAAACGGGGAGGTTCACACAAAACCGGGTGTCACATTATTGCACGGCGAAGCGGCGTCGGTTGGGACTATGGAAAACCAGGCCCCAGTGCATACGATGAATTTCATTACCGGCCCTCAGTCTCCTTACTTGCCCAAGGCGAAAAGGAGTGCCACAGGCTGTTTCTGGCCGCTGTCCCCAGCTCATACATTTTCGGCAACATCTGCCGGGCCGAGACAACCTACTCGCGCCGCGGCAGGCAAACTCCGCAAATTCGGGAAACCCAGAGCACCGGCAGGGCAGGCGAAGCGACCGCCGCACGCCAGTCTCCAGGAGGCCGAAAGCCACGCGATCCCGCCTGGCAACGAAATGCCGCGCCAGGGTTCGGACGGCCCGCTGTCGCGTCCCCGCCCAGCGCCTCTCCCCGCCGCCAGGGCCCGCGTGCCGGGCCGGGGACGCCCGCCCGACGCTCAGCCACACCGCCGCGCGTCCCTTGTGCAGTCCGGGCTCCGCGCGCCCGCCCCTCACCCACACCGCCGCCCGTGCCTCCTCGCAGCCCGGGCTGCGCGCTCCCGGTTCCGAATTACCCGCCCGCCTTTCACACTCACCGGCACCTGCAGCGGCCTGTCGCTGGGTGCGACCGTCATGTCGGAATCCGAGTCTGAAAGCTGCCCATCTTCCATGTCGCCGGCGTCCTGCGCCATCTTCCCGCGGCGTGGCGCGGCGGGTCAGGAGAGCACTTCCGGCGGGGCGGCGGGAAGGTCCAGACGGCGGCGGCTGCTCGGGCGCCCCCGCGAGGGGCCGGCTCCCGTTTTGACCTTGCGCGCGGCCTGCTCCGGATACCTGGGTCAACGCCGGCGGATATGCACAATCATTGCAAACTGTGCACCACTAGCGCCGCGCCGTGGAAAATCAATCTCCTGTTTCCCCAACAGTTTGGCACGTTTTCTCTCAAACTTTGTTTTCGTGCAAACATAAGGTTGTGCATGGACAGCGGCCATCGGGGATTCCTACCTTGGCCTCACATCCCTCACCAGGATGCTCCACGCAAGGCTTCTTGCTTCCATTCTTGCTCCTGCTCAATCCATTCTTTTCGTAGCTTCTTGGGGAGACTTTCAGACAGCGCGTGAGGTAGCTCTCCAAGCGCACTGGGCTCGGTGCACACTGTCCCTCAAGCATCCTTTGTTGTTCACGGTTCAAGGCAATTGCAGTTGCTGTGGCCTCTGCCTTGCGGACCCTTGACACTTCCATTCTTTGCGCAGGTTGTTCTCTTACATGGTTCAGTTTTCTGATTAAATGCTGCCTTCTCAGGGAGGCCACCTTCAAACACCTTAACTAAAACAAGATCCTCTGCTCTCACTCTTGAACAAACGTTTGTTTTTCTTCATGACATCAATAGCCATGTGTATTTGTTTTCATTTTGTTTTCTTCTCCCCCCCCCCGCCCCCCCGGAATGTCTGTTTTATTTACTGTTGTTTCTCTCCAGTGTTCACTTCCCCAACTGGTAGGGCCGATCTAGAACCCACCAGCTGTGAGATCATGACCTCAACCCTTAAGTGGTCGCTGAACAGACTGAGCCACTCCCCACACTGAAGCATGCTACTCTCGATCTTGGCATTGTGAGTTCCAACTTCATGTTAGGGGGTAGATTGTACTTTTAAAAAAGCTTTACAAAATTTAGGGGCGCTTGTGTGGCTCAGTGGGTTAAGCCTCTTAGTCTTGATTTCGGATCAGGTCATGATCTCCCAGTTGGTTAAGATTGAGCCCCACATACAGCTCAGTGCTGACAGCATGGAGCCTACTTCAGATTCTCACTCTCCCTCTTTCTCTGCCCCTCTACACCCCACCCCCATAAATAAACTTAAAAATTTTTTTAAAAACTAAAAAAAGAAAATACAGGAATTTATCCTGGATACTTTTTAATGTCTACCTAGTATTCCCTTGCTTGGAGATACCATCATTTATTTAGTCTCTGATGGTACCCGTTTAGGCTGTAGCCAATTTTGCATTTAACACATACTTTTATAAACTTGTTTTATTATTTCCTTGGAATAAATTTCTAGACTGTATGGAATGGAATGAATGTAAATTTGTGAAATGTGAATTTAAAACCTATAAAGCAGGGCGCCTGGGTGGCTCAGTCAGTTGAGCGTTTGACTTCAGCTCAGGTCATGATCTCACAGCTCTATGAGTTTGAGGCCCACATCGGGCTCTGTGCGGACGGCTCAGAGCCTGGAGCCTGCTTTGGATTCTGTGTCTCCCTCTCTCTCTGCCCCTAACCCACTTGCATTCTGTCTCTGTCTCTCTCAAAAATGAATAAACATTAAAAAAATTTTTTTTAAACCTATAGAGGAATTTGGAAATCACCTGGTCCAATTCCTTATTTTGACAATGAAAAGAGATTGCAGCCATGCTATATAAGAGCTGAGTCTTCACTCCAGGTCTCTTAACTCTTAGACAACTTTATGGCTTTATCTTTCCTACCTAAAATTACAATCCCCCTGGAATTGCTTGTGTATGGTGTGAGGTAGGAGTCAAATTTCATGCTAGAATTAACATTTTCCTATGTAGTATGAGATGCAGCTAAATATCATAAAATGCATAGAATAGGTCCCTTTCTAAAGATTTTCTGCACTGTTTTCCTCTAGAAGTTTTACAGTTCTCGTTCTTACTTTTAGGTCCCTGGCCCATTTGGGCTTAAGTACGGTATATGATATGAAGTGAAAGTCAAGGTTCATTTTTTTTTTTTGGCATGTGAATATCTAATTAATGTAGCACCTTTTGTTGAAAAGACTATCCTTTCCCCATTGAATTTCCTTGACACCTTCATTGAAAATTGACTATATATATGAAAGTCTATTTCTGCGTTCTCTATTCTGTTCCATTAACCTTGATGTCTATCTTTATACCAACGTGACACTGTCTTGACTACTTAGGTTTATAATAATTGTACAACTGTATAATAATTGTTAGAACTAGGTAATGTAAATTTGTTCATTTTCCCCAGGATTGTTCAATCCTTTCCATTTAAACTTTAGATCTGCTAGCCAAATGTGGTATTGTGATTGGGACTGCATTGAATCTATCATTTAATTTGGACACTGGGGAAGCTATCTTAGCCTGATGCCATTAAATGCTGGTGTCATATTGCTAATCAATAACTCTTCTTATTCTGGGCTTGTTAAATAAATATTTTGTATCCTGGGAGAGAATGCAGTGATCATAGGATGTGAATTGTTGTTCCTTTCTGAAGATAATTTTCCCAAAAAATAATATGCCAGCTTTCTAGTTGGAGCATCATTTTTTGTGAGCTTGATTAATGAGTTTGCCCAGAGCAACGGTGTCACTCACCAATGCTCTGACAAACCAGGTTTTGAGTTTGCAAAACTGAAATTGTATCCCAAGTGGTGGTGATTTCTCTAATTTATCGCTGCCTTGGGGCAAGCATTCATGTTCAGGTCGCATCCCTCTGCCTCCTGGCTAGCTCTCCTTGAGGAACGAAGACTTCTAGCATTCACTGAGGACATCATAAGCACTGTTCATGTGACTCCAGAGTCCTTGTTTTAATCACCATCTTACAATGCCTTTCAAAAAGATATTTGGAAAGCAGGATTGGCCATTTGCAGACGGCCACTTCTACTACAGAATGCTTTCAAGGTGTCCTGAGTTCAGTCTGTACATTTACATTTCTGTAGGGCTTTGCAGTTTTTATATATGCTTGCATATGTGATTCATTTCATTCTCTTTCATATATGAAATGTACTCTTATGATTCATTTGTCTCTTCCTGTTCTGCCCCATCAAAATTCATTGCTTATAATTTTTCCTGACCTCCTATTGGGCAGGGCTAAGTTAGTTTTGAAAAATGGAGGCAAAAGAGAGAGATACAATCTCTGTTTTCAACGTAGGCAGTTACTGGTGTCTCTTTTCCTAGAACTGGTTTAGAGAGACAGGAACTTCTCTACTTGACATAGTGGACAGAAAGAATCTGACATTCCTTGAGAGCATTACGTATTTCTCCTAAAATTTAGTACATCTGGGGGCGCCTGGGTGGCTCAGGCAGTTAAGCGTCCGACTTCAACTCAGGTCATGATCTCGCGGTTTGTGAGTTCAAGTCCCGCGTCAGGCTCTGTGTTGACAGCTCGGAGTCTGGAGCCTGCTTCAGATTCTGTCTCCTCCTCTCTCTGCCCCTCGCCTGCTCATGCTCTGTCTCTCTCTGTCTCTCAATAATAAATGAACATTAAAAAGAACTTTAAATTTAGTACATCTGTGAATGTCTTGTGAATTAAATAGAGGAGAAGAAAAGGAAGACTGGGGTGTTGGGATACATGTATAAGGAATCTTACTATCTCAGCCAGAAAGTGAGGAGAATTAAATTCTTGGTTAAAATGACTGAGAAAAAAAATGAGAGTTAGAATGAAGGAAATTAGTGCTTCAGTCCTAGGGGTAGATGAAGGTAGTAGCTGGGCTGTTGATAGATTACCAGTGCTGAACAAAGTATCCATGCGTACTATTCCTACCGTGTAGTCACGGATTCATTTGTTCATCCATTCATGTGAGCGCACGTGAGCCTGTTCAATGCTGGGAATTGTGCAGCCATGCAAGGCTCAGTTAGAGATGATCCCTGCCTGAATAGGTACAAGTGTAACATTTACAAACAGAAACATCATTTGTGTATATGCAGCACTTACATTGTAGTTTCTGGTAGTTGTTTGATACATGCAGAGTGATTTTTGAAATTATTTGAGCCACAGGTTGGAACAGATAAAGGTCAATCTTGAATGCAGAAATGGAAGGAAGAGTTTTACAGGTGGGGAGAATAGTAAAGGCAAAAGCACAGTGGGAAGAAAACAGGCTTGTATAGAAACAAAGGGACTTAGTATGTCTGGCTGCAATGTGGAAGGCCACCTGCAGTTAGAAGTAATATTTTGAAAAGGTAGGTTGGGAATCACTGAGGGAAGTATTAACTCGATTCAACAGTGCATGCCTATTTTTAACTTTTGGAGAAGTTAGTATTTTCCGTACATAATGTAGATCCAGTCACTGTGGAGTAAGATGGGAGATGGTAAGCGCCGGGGAGGTGGAGAGTGAGTGGAAAGGCTATTGCAGGAAAATCGAAGAAATGGAGAATGAAGAGACTTGATCAAAATTGTCTTCGTTCTTCAAAAGCAAGAATATACACGGGCAGGGTATTTAGAAAGAAGTGTCATCATTTAACACTTTTCATTAATTAGAAAACTCTAATTTGTAATTTAACAAAGCAGTGAAAACAACCCTCTGCCTCCCTCCATCAAAAACCTCCTCTGGCTACTCCCCGGAAACAACCGAGACACCGTCACTTGGGAGCTGATTAGAAACGGCGGCGGCTTTCAGACCCCAGCCCAGGTCCAGCGAATCAGAATGTGCATTTCAAAACAACAACAACAACAACAACAACAACAACAACAGGAAAAGAAAAAAAAAGAAATGGGGGGGGCGCCTGGGTGGCTGAGTCGGTTGGGTGACCCACTTCGGCTCAGGTCGTGATCTCGCCCTTCGTGGGTTCGAGCCCCGCGTGGGGCTCTGTGCTGAACGCTTGCTCTGCTCGGAGCCTGGAACCTGCTTCGGATTCTGTGTCTCCTCTCTCTGCCCCTCTCTCGCTTGTGCTCTGTCTCACTCAGCCTCTCAAAAATAAATGAATGTAAAAAAAAAAAAATTGCATTTCTAGCTGAAGTCGCGTTCCCGGCGTCTTTCACCAGATGGCACTAGCCTGCCTTCTCGCTTCCTCCCTGTGGCACGCGCTCGGTTCTAGGCGGGCGCGAGCTCCGCGCGTCCCCGGAAGACCCAGGCCGGCCGGGCGGCGCAGCAGGGGCGAGCTCCAGGGGCGGGACCCGTTCTGCCCAATAGGCTTCCCCGGGCGGGGGGCGGGGCGCTATTTCAGCCGCTCCCCGGGCCGCGGGCGCGCTGAGCGTCCGGGTCTCATTATGTGGCGCGTGCCCCGCCAGCTGTGTGCGCACCTCTTGAGGGGAAGCAAGCTCTCGGACGCTTGGAACAGGCCTGCCGCCTTCATGTCCACTTTGCTCATCAATCAGGCCCAGTACGCTTGGCTGAAGGAGCTGGGGCTCCGCGAGGAAAACGAGGGCGTGTATAATGGAAGTTGGGGAGGCCGGGGAGAGGTATGCGGGGGTCCCGGGAATCTGTGCGGCCTCAGTGCGCTCCGGGAGGCCGCGCGGTCACTGCCCGCACCCGACCCCCCCGCTGCAGCTGTGGACCGTTGTACTGGGTGGGAGGTTTTTAAACCACACAGAAGTGCCCTTGTGTAGCGTGCCTTAAAAAATGCCCCTAGATTTCTCGGTCTTTGTATGCTGTGGCGAAGCAGTGTCATTTGGGAGCTGCTGGGGCCTGAACTTTGCATGCATGCTTACAGCCTTAGCGGCAGAGTTCTGCAATGGGTAGTGAGAAATGCCACACGCTTTAGCGGTGGGAAACTCCCTCAATTTTGTGTTTGGCTCCTCTGATGTGACACGCGCCCCAGGTAATGAGCTGACTTCGTTTTCCACTGTCTTTTCTGCAATCTTTTGTTGGAGTTTGCAAGCTCAGACTTGCTGGAATCCTGTTCTGTTTTCGTGGCCAGGCACCCAGTTAAAGCTCAATAAAATGTTTTCTAGAATACAATGGAAAGGTAAGGTTATTTTCAATCAGGTGTTTTGAAGGCCGCATGCAAAAGAAAGGTTTGATAAGATAATGCTACATAGGGGCGCCTGGTTGGCTCAGTTGGCTAAGCGTCAGGCTTGGGCTGAGGCCATGATCTGGCGGTTAGTGAGCTCGAGCTAGCCTCTGGCTCTTTGCTGACAGCTCAGAGCCTGGAGCCTGCTTCGGACTCTGTGTCGCCCTCTGTCTCTGCCCCTCCTCCCCTCACGCTTTGTCCCTGTCTCTGAAAAACGAATAAATCTTAAAAATAAATAAATAAATAAATAAACATAAAAAAGTTACATAACATGCCACAAAGTTTGTTATGGGTGATATAATGAACTTAGTCTGTTGCAGGAAACATCTTGTTGGTTATCTGTGACTGTAGGAAATGCAAGTGTTTTAAATTATTTCCCTAATCCCCTCTTCTGTTGGTAGTTTGAACCTGTTTTTCCTGTGGCATTGAATCATTAGGCTCCTCGATACATTAATCTCTCCTGAAGATCTTTTAGCTACGTCTTGATTTTTTTCTTTCTAATCTCTGCAGTTTGGGTGGACATAGCCCTTTTCCATAGTTGTCCATTGTTGACTATTTCACCTTCTGACCAGGGCAGAGTAAGAGAGAAGAGTAAGTAAAACTCGTCAGTTTTGTCTGTTATTAATAGAAAAAGTGGCGAAGTAATTAAGTCAGGCTATTGCTTTTAAACCTAACATTCAGAAGGCAAGGGTGGGTTTTGCAAAAAGTGCTTCTGAATGTTTAGGTCAAGAATGAAAGCTCTATGGGTGGCCTATTTGTCATAGAAGTTAGTGTAAAAATTCCCAGTTTGGATGTGGTATCTTTTTTTTCCCTTTCTCCTCTTTTTTTTTTTTCCCCCATTTGATCTTTTCTGCCAGTTTGGAAACAATTGCATTTTCTAAGTCATCTTGTTTTTGTTTTAAGGTTATCACGACTTATTGTCCTGCTAACAATGAACCAATAGCAAGAGTCCGACAGGTAAGTTTTTTTTGTGTGTGAGTTTGAGCCCTGAGTTGGGCTCTGTGCTGACAGTTCAGAGCCTGGAGCCCGCTTCAGGTTCTGTGTCTCATTCTCTTTCTGCCCCTACCCTGCTTGTGCTCTGTCTCTGTCTCTGTGTCTCAAAAATAAATTAATGTTAAAAAAAAAAAAAAAAAAAGCAACATGAAATTTCAAAGTCCGAGAATAATGTGTTTCTTTTTCATTTCACTTTTAAGAGTGTCTGGGAGAGACTGCCCACTCTTTGTGTCGGGCGCCTTAGAAAAGGTGGAACGGAAAAGTCGTGAGGGTGTGTCCCTTTGAGGCCATTTTTCAGAATCCTCTCCTCTTTGAAAGAAGGTTCTGACCTGTGGAGTCTGGGATGGAGCCCATGTGTCTGAATTTCTGATAACATGTCACGTGTTGTCCCCAGATGAGGCTAATGGACCTTGCTTCAAGAAGCAATGTTGTAGAGGGGGACAAAACATAAGAGACTCATAAATATGGAGAACAAACAGAGGGTTACTGAAGAGGGTGTGGGAGGGGGGATGGGCTAAATGGGTAGGGGGCATTAAGGAATCTACTCCTGAAATCATTATTGCACTATATGCTAATTTGGATGTAAATTAAAAATAAAATAAAATAAAAAAGAAATGTAAAAAAAAAACCTTTCAAATGCTGCTGATGGAAGGAAATAAACTAAATGCATTATATATGCATAAAAAGAGCAATGTTGTAAAAAGCACCGCTAAATTTGAAGTTGTCTTACTGGGTTCTCATGAGTGTTTGGATACATAGGCTGTGAAAATCATTGGAATCTACAAATCTGAGGGTCACCCAGAGAGATTCCAGTCCTTTTGCAAAAATCTTGTAGCTTCTCACAAGGGGATCATTGCTTCCTTTTCTTTTTCCCTTGGTCTCCCCCCTAATTGTTAATTTAGGCCAGCGTGGCTGACTATGAAGAAACTGTGAAGAAAGCAAGGGAAGCCTGGAGAATCTGGGCAGAGGTGAGTATGAAGGTCACAGCACCATGATCTGTTGTAACTGCAGGGAGATATAGAGAAATCTGATGAGGAGTCAGGCTCCCTAAAATGGGAGTTCCTTGGGGGTTGTGCTAATCTCCTCTGCTGTAGACCTGGGATTGTGCCTTTTCCATATTTGGCTTTCAGTAAATGGGTGATTTAAAATGGATTAAAAGTCTCTAGTGATGTAGTGTAAACTTCAGCTCTGAATACTCTATTTTCCAAATGAAGTTTCTTAAATTTCTTTTATTTTTTTGAAATTTCTTAAATTTCTAATTGAACAAAAAGAAAAGAATATGTATGCTAGAAACACCCTTTTTATCTCAGTTTCTTCCCACTCCCCCTGCCAGCTTTATGCAAAGGTGGGGATGTGGGAGTGTGGGAAGGAGCGTCTCAGAAATTCCTGGTTCAGAGGACAGGGGCTTGAGTTCCTCCACCCTCTGATTAGGCCTGGAAGCAAGTTGTGCCTCCTCCGTGACTGTCTCCACCAGGGGTAATATGAGCGGCTCTAGGGGCTGTGACTGGCCGGGCTGGGTCACAGGGAGCTGTCACTAGGTGAGGGCCAGGCTCTGGAGGAGAAGAGAGGGAAGAACTGGGGTGGCCTGGATTTCCCAGTCCTCCCTCTCCTCTCCCACTCTGAATATCCCTTTTGATCTACCACCAAAGGTTATAGGCCTGAGGCTGGAGGAATATGGGGATGGTTTAACCCAGCTCTCCCCCCTCTGTTTTGTCTTGTAAATAGAGGAGACCCAGAATTCCTCCTCCATTCCTGCAGTTTTGGTGAGGTTTAAATGAGTTACTAATTGGAATTGCTTACTGGAGAATGTGGCCTTTGCCAACCTCTGTACCTGAGTCACAGAACCCAGTGCTGCCAAGTTGCGGGCTGCTGAGCCCGTGTTTTCTCTGAATCAAAGATTGCTAGGGTGACTTGGGGAGGGGCAGGCTCTCCCAGAGAGCCCTGAATTGGATGCTCCTTAGCTGTCAGCCCCGGGACCCCCTCTTTGTAAAGCGGGAGAAACATCTTGACTTTAAATGAGGCTGTAAATTGGCTCAGGGTTCCATTATGTGCTATGAGAATATCCTTGAGCAGTGAAATACCACTTCCAAAAGTAAATAGAGTGGTAACTAAAGTTCACCGTACCTAAGAGAAGAGTGTCCAAAGCAGTACCAATTTATTGTTTTAAAAATAATTATTTTGAGGGGCGCCTGGGTGGCGCAGTCGTTAAGTGTCCGACTTCAGCCAGGTCACGATCTCGCGGTCCGTGAGTTCGAGCCCCGCGTCAGGCTCTGGGCTGATGGCTCAGAGCCTGGAGCCTGTTTCCGATTCTGTGTCTCCCTTCTCTCTGCCCCTCCCCCGTTCATGCTCTGTCTCTCTCTGTCCCAAAAATAAATAAACGTTGAAAAATAAAAATAAAAAAAAATAATAATTATTTTGAGGGCTCCTGGGTGGCTCATTTGGTTGAGCATTGGACTCTTGATTTCGGCTCAGGTCATGATCTCATGGTTTGTAGGTTCGAGCCCGGTGTTCACTCCATGCTGACATCTTCCAGACCCTGCTTGAGATTATGTCCCTTCCCATCCCCCTGCCCCTCCCCCTTCACTATTCACTATCTCTCCAAATAAATAAATACATGAAATTTTTTTTCTTTTTGATCATAAATACCTATTCCTTACTAAAAAAATGGATAATGCACTAAATGAGATAATTAAATTTAATCCCCTTACCTCCTCTAGTTCGATACAGAATGTTTGTTAGAGTTATGTTTTGGTGCATTTCCTTACAGGCTTTTTTTTTTTTTTTTAATTTTTCAGGGAGAGAGAGAGAGAGGCAAAGCATGAGTAGGGGAGAAGTAGAGAGAGAAGGAGACACGGGATTCGAAGCAGGCTCCAGGCTCTGAGCTGTCAGCACAGAGCCCGATTCGGGGCTCAAACTCACGGACCGCAAGATCATGACCTGAGCCAAAGTCTGACGCTTAACTGACTAAGCCACCCAGGCACCCCGATATATATATATTTTTTGGTTTGTTTTAAGTTTATTTTGAGAGCAAGAGAAAGCACGGGTGGGAGAGGGGGAGAGAGGAGAGAGCAAGAACCAAGCAGGTTCCACACTGTCAGCTCAGAGCCTGACTCAGAAACCCTGAGATCAATACCTGAGCCGAAGTCAGACGCTTAATTGGCTGAGCCCCCCAAGCGACCCTCCTTCCAGTCTTTTATGTATTTCATAGTTGTGATTATTATACCTACTTCCTATGTACATGGCATAGTGTAAAAGTTTGTGACCTGTCATCGTACTGAATAGAAGCTTAAAGTTACTGCATAATTTTTTAATATCATTGTTTCTCTGTACATAAGCTATTTACAAAAAATTTAATTACAGTTTATTTTTTAGAGCAGTTTTAGTTTATAGTAGTATAGAGAGATGAGGTTTTTTGAGGTCATAATGGGGTTCATGGGGTCCAGACCCGACAGCCAAGAAAATTCTTAAAGACATCTTTGGTGCAAAAAGGTGATTTTACTAAAGCACGGGGACAAGACCTGTGGGCAGAAAGAGCTGCTCCAGGACCTTGAGGAAAGACTGGTTATATACTATGGAGTGGGGGGGTGGGGGTGGGGGTGGTAAAGTCCAGTGGAAGTTTCCAGTGAGATTTTCATATGCTAAAGAAGACTGCCAGGATACTGGAGGCCTAGCCATTGTTGAGCTAAGGTGGTTTTCCCTCTAGCAAAGCATTAGCATTAAGACCCTAGGAAGTTCCCGGAGAAGCTTTTTACTCTCCTGGCCTCATGTATTCATCAATGGGCTGCGGATTATAAGGATATTTAATTTTATCTGCCATTTCCTTCTGCCTTTGTTTCCCACATCTTAGAGGAGGAAAAATTTTTTGTTTTCACTTTTGTGTATTGTGGCTGGTCTAATACCGGACATAAAACAGATTAATAGGAGGCCCTGGGTCTCAGTAGGTTAAATGACCAACCCTTGATTTTGGCTCAGGTCATGATCTCATGCTTCGGTTCCTGAGATCTGGCCCCTCTCTTTCTGCCCGTTCCCTGGCATGTGCTTACTCTGTGTGTGTGTGTGTCTCTCTCTCTCTTAAAATAAATAAACTTAAAAAAAAAAAAAAAAACACCACTAACAGGAGAGAAACAAATTTAATTTCTTATGTGGGGCGGGTAAGGATGATGATGGTGACCAAGATCGAAACCCAAGAATAGCCAGGCATCTAGGCTTATATACACCCAGAGCTCTGGGCCCTCATGGAGGAAGAAGGCAATTCACAGGAAGGTGAAAGGAGCAGATGTTCAGTACAGAAATGTTTTCCCTTCCATACACTAGGTCTCTCTTTATAAAAGTTATCTTTTTTTTAAATTTAAAAAAAAAATTTATTTTTTTACATTTATTTATTTTTGTGAGACAGAGCACGAGTGGGGGAGGGGCAGAAAGAGAGAGGGAGACACAGAATCTGAAGAGGCTCCGGGCTCTGAGCCATCAGCAAAGAGCCCGAGGTGGGGCTCGAACTCACACACTGTGAGATCCTGACCTGAGCTGAAGTCAGATGCTCAACCAACTGAGCCACCCAGGCGCCCCTGTAAAAGTTATCTTTGGTGAGGCACCTAGATGGCTCATTTGGTTAAGCATCCAACTCTTGAGCTCACCCCAGGTCACGATCTCAGGATCCTGAGTACAAGCTTGGCATTGGGCTCTGTGCTGGGTGTGAAGCCTACTTAAAAAATAAAGTAAAATTGGGGTCCTGGGTGGCTCAGTGGGTTAAGCGTCTGACTGCAGCTCACATCACCATCTCGCAGTTTGTGAGTTCGAGCCCTGCATCGGGCTCTGTGCTGACAGCTTGGAGCTTGGAGCCTGCTTCACATTCTGTGGCTCCCCTCTCTCTGCTTCTCCCCTGCTTGTGTTCTGTCTCTCTCTCTCTCTCAAAAATAAATAAAAAACATTAAAAAACGATTAAAAAAATGAATAATAAAAGTTTACTTTATTTAAATTTTTTTTTTAATGTTTTTATTTATTTTTGAGACAGAGAGACAGAGCACGAGCAGGGGAAGGGCAGAGAGGTAGAAACAGAATCCGAAGCAGGCTCCAGGCTCTGAGCGGTCAGCACAGAGCCCGACACGGGGCTCGAACCCACAGACTGTGATATCATGAACTGAGCTGAAGTCGGACACTCAACTGACTGAGCCACCCAGGCGCCCCAAAAGTTTACTTTGATAATAAGAGTAGTAAGATAA
This sequence comes from Prionailurus viverrinus, assembly GCF_022837055.1. Classification (NCBI taxonomy): domain Eukaryota; kingdom Metazoa; phylum Chordata; class Mammalia; order Carnivora; family Felidae; genus Prionailurus; species Prionailurus viverrinus. Next base: position 104,804,294 of record NC_062561.1, on the reverse strand, counting down.
TAATATAATACATGTTAATAATAAAAATAAAAAATAATAAAAATAATAACAGACTTTTTGGCATAGGTCCCCTTTGTAAGTTCTTGACAAAGAGGTTGAAAGCTTTTCCTGAGTCTGTTTGGCCTTTGCCTTCTGCTCAAAATAATCCTCATGCCAAAGTGGCATAGTCTGGAGTGGCTTATTCTGACCCACCATCAACAAAAAGATAAGCAGAAAGTAGGGAGTTTGTGTACTTTATCACACTTTTCATGTTTCCCTCTTAACGTCATCTTGTGTTAACCCCATACATTTGTTACAGTTGGAGAGTCAATTTGGATAAATCATAATTTACTAAAGTGCACAATTTACATTAGGATTGACTGTGTGCATGCACTGTTTTATTTATTTATTTATTTTAAATTTATTGTTTTTTTTCCCAACGTTTATTTATTTTTGGGACAGAGAGAGACAGAGCATGAACGGGGGAGGGGCAGAGAGAGAGGGAGACACAGAATCGGAAACAGGCTCCAGGCTCTGAGCCATCAGCCCAGAGCCTGACGCGGGGCTCGAACTCACAGACCGCGAAATCGTGACCTGGCTGAAGTCGGACGCTTGACCGACTGTGCCACCCAGGCGCCCCAAGCACTGTTTTAAATGCCAGTGAAACTTTTGACCAGAAACCTTTAATTTATGTGTGTATTTATCCAAGTGTGTGTGAATTCAGGATATTTCTTTTCCTGAACGGGCTTTAAAAAATTTTTTTTAACTTTATTTATTTTGACAGCAAGAGAGAGAGAGCATGTGTTTTGGGGAGGAAATGAGAGGATGCCAAGCAGGCTCTGTGGTGTAGTGCAGTTTGACCCATAAGAAAACGTTTCTGGGTATCATAAAGGTTTAGGGGTGTTTAAGGTATTTTAAGCCTTTTCTAGAGTCATTCCAGAGGTGTGTTCAGTCTCTGAATTTCTCTGTGCATATGGCACAGTCCCTTGCTCTCCAGGAGCCAGTCGTCTGGATGTTTTCTGGGTCTCTTGGTATTGGTTTACGGGATGTGTGATAACCACGTTCTTGATGTGATCAGGAAGTCATCTGATGGGTTTGTAGTTCTCTCACAGCACATTGGTCTAATACTGTGTTACAGATGTGAGTTCACACTTTGAATCACACACTAAGATTCCATTCTCTCCTTAGGTTCCTGCTCCGAAGAGAGGAGAAGTAGTGAGACAGATTGGGGATGCCTTGCGGGAGAAGATCCAAGTACTAGGAAGTTTGGTAAAGTATTTTTGTAGTAAATACACAGTCCTTTGAGTGGGGCATAAGACTGTTGTGCATCTGTGTTTAAGGTTGTGATGCTTAAGGAAAACAGTTGATACATTTAAAATCTTCTTTTTAGAGGAAAGATGGACAAGAGGAACAAAGAAAAATAAAGACAGTTCTTGGGTTTTTTTTCTTTTTTTAATGTTTATTTTTGAAAGAGAGGGAGACAGCGCATGAATTGGGGAGGGGCAGAGAGAGAGGGAGACACAGGATCTGAAGCAGGCTACAGGCTCTGAGCTGTTAGCACAGAGCCTGACGTGGGACTCGAACCCACGAACTGTGAGGTCATGACTTGTGCCAAAGTCGGACACTTAACTGACGGCCACCCAGGCACCCTGTTTTTGGTTTCTTAAATTGTTAAGATAATAACAGACTTTTTTAAGATCATTACCTTCACAAAAGAGACCCAAAATATGGTTTGCTTTCCTGCCCGACCTCCTCGCCCCATAAATTTAGTAATTAAACTGTGAACTGTGTCGGAAAAATGCTTCTTGGCTTTTTGTTTTTTAGGTGTCTTTGGAGATGGGGAAAATCTTAGTGGAAGGTGTAGGAGAAGTTCAAGAGTACGTGGATATTTGTGATTATGCTGTTGGCTTATCACGGATGATTGGGGGACCCATCTTGCCTTCTGAAAGTAAGCAATGAAGTCAGTTAAACTAAGAGTTTTTGACTCTTAGAGCTCCAAAAAATGTGCTGGCTGTGAACAGTTTGCAAAAGAGGAATTGCATATATCACATAAAAATATGAAAATGTCTTTAATCTCTGCATGAACAAATGTGAATTACAATAGGTGAGAACATCAGATCCTTTAAGAAGATCCTTCTTAAAATTTTCTTTTTTTTTTTTATTTTTATTTTATTTTATTTTATTTTATTTTATTTTATTTTATTTTATTTTATTTTATTTTATTTTATTTTTTTCAACGTTTATTTATTTTTGGGACAGAGAGAGACAGAGCATGAACGGGGGAGGGGCAGAGAGAGAGGGAGACACAGAATCGGAAGCAGGCTCCAGGCTCCAGGCCATCAGCCCAGAGCCTGACGCGGGGCTCGAACTCCCGGACCGCGAGATCGTGACCTGGCTGAAGTCGGATGCTTAACCGACTGCGCCACCCAGGTGCCCCAAAATTTTCTATTTTTAAAGATTAGACTGTTTTGGCAAGTCCATGGGTGAGACAGCTGTTCTTTAATGGGGACTTTTGGTAACATGAATCACTAGTCCATCAGGAAAACAATTCAAAAATCTATGCAAATGGCCTGAAATATTTAATGCCAGTTTCAAGAATGTAATTTGAGTAAATTCCCTGAAATGTGACAAATGTTTATATGTAAAGATGTTCCTTGTAGTGTCAATAGGAAACATTTGAAATGATCTAGGGGCAGCTGGTTGGCTCAGTTGGTTGAGTGTCCAACTTCAGCTCTGGTCATGATCTTGTGGTCTGTGAGTTTGAGCCCTGTGTTGGGCTCTGTGCTAACAGCTCAGAGCCTGGGACCTACCTTGGGTTCTGTGTCTCCTCTCTTTGCCCCTCCCCCACTCATGTTCAGTCTCTCTTGTCTCTTAAAAATGAATAAATATTTAAAAAATATTTTTAATGATCTGAGTGCCATTTTATATGACAAAGGTTAAGCTAATTTTGGTAGTTTGTTGGTATATGTGTGTGTGTGTATATGTATATATTATTTTCTTTTTATTTATTTATTTTGACAGTGTGTGAGCACAGGAGGGGCAGAGAGAGAGGGAGAGAGAGAATCACAAGCAGGCTCCTGCACAGAGCCCAATGTGAGACGCAAACACATAAACCGTGAGATCATGACCTGAGCCGAAATCAAGAGTCAGACGTTTGGGGCGCTTGGGTGGCTCATTCGGTTAAGCGTCTGACTTCAGCTCAGGTCATGATCACACAGTCCGAGTTCGAGCCCCACGTCAGGCTCTGTGCTGACAGCTCAGAGCCTGGAACCTGCTTCGGATTCTGTGTCTGTCTGTCTGTCTGTCTCTCTCTCTCTCTCTCTCTCTCTGCCCCTCCCCTGCTCATGCTCTGTCTCTGTCTCAAAAATAAATAAAAACATTAAAAGAAAAATAAAAGAAAAAATAAATATAACCATTCTCCTTTAAAAAAAAAAAAAAGTCAGACCCTTAATTGAGCCGCCCTGGTGCCCCAGTCTACTAGCATATATTAAAAGTCATACTTGGGAAGATTGTTTCCCACAACCGCACACTTTTATGGGAAAGTTGTGTTTACTTTTAAATTGTTCTAGGTTTTTTTTTTCTTTTTTTCTTAAGAGGTGATAAATTTGTATCACAAAATTGAAAAAGAATGAAATGGTAAAGGATGAAAAGTTATTTTCTTTTTTAACACATACTTTTTTTTTTTTTCCAACGTTTTTTTTTTTTTTTTTTTTTTTTAATTTTTGGGACAGAGAGAGACAGAGCATGAACGGGGGAGGGGCAGAGAGAGAGGGAGACACAGAATCGGAAACAGGCTCCAGGCTCCGAGCCATCAGCCCAGAGCCCGACGCGGGGCTCGAACTCACGGACCGCGAGATCGTGACCTGGCTGAAGTCGGACGCTTAACCGACTGCGCCACCCAGGCGCCCCAGAAAAGTTATTTTCTTACCCTCCTGGGTGCTCCCAAATATCCCCATGGAAGTAGTGAATGTTTCTGGTTTCTTGTGTATCTTTTTAGAGCTTTTGTTGTTGGGTGGGCAAATATGTGTCTTTTAGGCACACAGACATGACCAAGCTATATGCTCTATTCTATACTTACTTTTTACTTAAGGTGTCTCAGAGATTGTTGCTTCTCATTCCAGGAGGGGACTTCCTTCATCTTTTTTTATTAGTCCTTTTTTTATTAGACAACCAACAGGTTGTCAGGACACTAATTATTTTAGCCAGTTTCCAAATAATGGATACGTGGGGTATTTTTTCAGTTTTTTGCTGAAAATGACTATGTTGCAATGACTGACCTTGTACTCTGAGGAGGTTTCAACAGTGAGGATAAGGGTTTATGTGATTTGGAAAGTTGGCATTGTTGATGGAGCAAAACAGGTGACTGCATGTCTGTGTAGAAAGTACCTGGGAATGGAAGTTGGCCAAAGCAGTCCCGGTGGTTGTCTGTGTGTAGCAGAATTACTGATGGCTGCTATTGTCGTCCTTCCTCCCTCCCTGTCTTTCCTTTGTTTCTTTTAAATATTTATTTATAAATTTTGAGAGAGAGGTGTGGGGAGTGGGAGAGGGGCAGAGAGAGAGGGAGAATCCCAAGCACAGGGCTCAAACTCATGAAGTGTGAGATCATGACCTGAGCTGAAATCAAGAGTTAGACACTTAACCAGCTGAGCCACCCAGGCACCCCTGTTTCTTTTTCTTTTTATGTTTGTTTGTTTACTTTGAGAGGGAGAGAGCGAGAGCGAGCAGGCATGAGCAGGGGAGGGGCAGAGAGAGCAGGAGACAGAGAATCCCAAGCATGTTCTGTGCTTACAGTGCAGAGCCCAACATGGGGCTCAACCTTAGGAACTGCGAGATCATGACCTGAGAGAAAGCCAAGAATTGGATGCTTAGCTGACTGAGCCACCCAGGTGCCCCTTATTGATGATTTTTAATAGGCTTTTCTAGTTTGAAAAGTTAGTAAATTTCCAGTTTGGAGAAATACACATCTGCAAACAGGAACTTCTTTGATTTATACCTGCTGAGATGTCTGCCTCACCAATTAAAACCTTTTTCACTTGTTTTACACATATTTTAGGAGAGTAGATTTATTCACCTCTACAGAGGCTTTGCTGGTAACTTTGACTTCATTGATGTAGTAGATGCTTACTGAGTGTCTAGCAGGTGCCAGGTGAACGGATAGGTGATACTTGATCAATAAGGCGTTGTCCTTGCCCTAAAGGAATTTATAAGATTGAAGATTCTTCATGTTTTAGAGTGGGAGGCAAGTAATGGACAAGTAATGGGAGGAGTGTAACAGAGCATGGTAAGTCCTGTGGTGGGGTGCAGGGGAGGGTGTGGCCCTGAGTCAGCCTTGCGGGGGTCAGGAAAGGCCCCTGGGAGACAGTAATCCAAGGCAAGGCCTCAGGGGTGAGAGGGGTGGGGCAGAATGGTCTTAACGCTGGGCCAAAGCCCACATGAAATAAGCTGGGAGAGGGGAGCCTGGGTGGCTCAGTTGGTCGAGCGTCCGACTTTGGCTCAGGTCATGATCTCACGGTTCGTGGGTTCGAGTCCTGCGTCGGGCTCTGTGCTGACAGCTTAGAGCCTGGAGCCTGCTTCGGATTCTGTGTCTCCCCCTCTCTCTGCCCCTCCCCTGCTCATGCTCTGTCTCTCTGTGTCTCAAAAATAAATAAAAAATTAAAAAAAAAAAAAAAAGCTGGGAGAATGTGGCTTATTTGGGCAACTGCCTTGGTTGCACAGCTTGCAGGCACCATCTGAGCGGGGAGGCAGGGTGGAGAGGGAGCCCCGGGAAGGCACTTGTCCTGTTGAAGAATTCAGACTTTGTCCTGAGGGCAGTTACGGTAGTGATCCAGATACCACAGAGTTGTAAGCAGGGGAGGGAGGTGATCAGGCCTGCACTGGCCTCTGTGGGGGGAAGGACAAAGAGGGGAGGGCAGGAGAGGAGGAGGCAGGCCCTGCCAGGAAGAGTGTGTCAGCACATCATCTCAGGGAGGGGAGGAGGATTGAGGTACGTCGAGGAAAGGGAGGGCAGCAGCTCCTGGGCACCCTGTTCCCGCAGGGTGAGTGTGGCCAGAAAGATGGACGGCTGGGAGCATCACCTTCCAGTCAGTGTGTGGTTTTAACTCCATTTGTGAACTGTCCACCTCCTTGCTCCAGTTCACTGCTCCATCTGCTTTGATTAAAATAGGCCCTTTGAGGTGCCTAGGTGGCTCAGTTGGTTAAACTCTTGATTTTGTTTTGGGTCATGATCTTATGGTTTGTGGGAGTTTGAGCCCTGCCCAGCCTTGGGCTCTGTGCTGACAGTGTGGAGCCTGCTTGGGATTCTCTGTCTCCATCCCTCCCTCTCTCCCTCTGTCTCCCTCTCTTCTTCCCTCTCTGTCCCTCCCCTCCTCAAAAATAAATAAGTAAACTTTAAATAAATAAGTAAACATTAAAAGAAATAGGCCCTTGTGGGATGGTGGGTGATGTTACATGTAAAATTTGTATATAGCGAACACATAGTGTCTTAGTAGTTCCCATTTTTCTCTATGAATGTGAAGCCTTGTGCCGGTCATTCATTTAACGCGTATGTAATTCTTAGAACTGTTTTTGTTCCTTGTAAGTGAGTGTCGTTGTCTTCATATGGAGAGGTTGGCCAAGGGCTTTACAGGCAATATAAAGAATAGGAGTCACAACTCCTGTGTTCTGCCCTTTGCATTCACCTCACCCAGGGCACCTCTCATCACCTCTTTGAGCTTTCCTCGTCTCTTGGATGGTGCTCATGCTGCCCTGATCCACACGGAGTTCCTGTGAGCGTCAGAGGCATAATGGTATCCTTACAGTTTATAAGGTAGTGCGGTAATAGCAGCTTTTATGGTATGCCGATTAGCTGTGTAAAGTGAACCACTGTGAGATACCTGGAGTCCCCTCTTGGTCTCATGCACCTTAGTTCTGAAAATGAATGATTTCAGACTTTGTTATTATCACCATCATGTGCATTAAATCAGTATGCTTAAGCACGGTCCACTCCTTCCCTGTCCTCAGGACCTGGCCATGCCCTCATTGAACAGTGGAATCCTGTAGGCCTGGTTGGCATCATCACTGCGTTCAACTTCCCTGTGGCAGTGTATGGCTGGAACAATGCCATTGCCATGATCTGTGGGAATGTCTGCCTTTGGTAAGACCTGCTTACTTTCTTCGTTCTTCTTCTTTCCTTTCTTTTTTTTTTAAACATTTATTTATTTTTGAGAGAGAAAGACAGCATGGGGGGGGGGGAGGGGCAGACAAAGAGGGAGACAAAGAATCCAGAGCAGGCTTCAGACTCTGAGCTGTCAGCACAGAGCCCAGCGCGGGGCTTGAACGCACGAACTGTGATGTCATGACCTGAGCCGAAGTTGGACGCTTAAGCAACTGATCCGCTCAGGCACCCAAGACTGGATATATTCTTTATACCACATTCTGCAAATAGAAAACCCAGGTAGAAAGTTGGAGAAAAAAGAACTTGGGAAGAGTCCCAGTCCTCTTTGTGAAACTTGACTTACTTTTTTCCCATTCAGGAAAAATTTCATACTGAATTCCCAAGTGATTCTGCAGCCCTTGACCATTGTTCCCATTGATACATTAACTTTTACCTCTCTGGAAAATATGGGATAGTAGATGTTAGTTGGGAGAATGTCTGTATTTTGTAGATGACAAAACAGTTGCTTGTTTTTAACTTCTGTGTTGAATGGGAGAAGTTAGATTAGGAAGGCCAGGACAGTTGTCTTTGCCCGTTTGGCATCTGTTCCACTGGTAATTAATTTACGTTAATGTTGTGTTCGGTTGAATGCTTTCACAGACTCTCTACAAAGGTCAGGCATCGGTGGGAGATTGATGATTTGGCACCATGTTGCCAAAGGGACCCATGCCTTTTAATGTTTTAATCCATAAGGACTAGTCGTGTGGTTTTTTTCCAGCCCCTTGAGCCTTCTAAGGAACTTGTAAAGTTCATGTTGATAGATTTCCATTTCCGTAATTGACAGAGGTTAATGTAACAGTTCCCGTGATCAGTGCAGCAAGCAGGTTCAAAATTGCTTGGTGCCATTTTTATGTTTTTCAAAGTTTTGTAGTACCTGAGCTCCCAAAGATGCAAAACTCAAGGACAAATGTTGATATCACTTATTAGGCTCTGTGGTTTAATTGGACAGAACTTCTCAGAAAGACTTGTTTCTGCTTGACAATAAAAGGTATTTATGATTTCCACCAAACTAAGTTGCTTTTTTTTTTTGATCCTCTCCAGGAAAGGAGCTCCAACAACTTCCCTCATTAGTGTAGCTGTCACAAAGTAAGTATGTGTGGCTTTCTTTTCCTGAGTATCGAATAATCGGAAAAGGTGATCAGTAGGCACTGGCTTTTAATCCAGTGTGGAAGGGTCATATTTATTAAGCATGGAACTTGGGTAACCTTTTTTTCTCCTTGGCTTGTAATCAGATTTTTTTTTTTTTAATGTTTGAGAAGGAGAGAGAGAGAGGCGGCGGTGGGGGGGAGGGGTACGAGGGGGGGAGAGGGGGGAATCTAGCAGGGGAGGGGCAGAGAGACAGGGAGACCAAGGATCCTAAGGAGACTCCATGCTAACAGCACAGAGCCCAATACAGGGCCTGAACTCACAATGGGGAGTTCATGATCTGAGCTGAAGTCGGCTTCTTGACTAACTGAGGTATCCAGGTGCCCCTGTAATAACTTTTACATCATTTTACGGTATATGGAGCTCTTGCAGAGCCGTGTAATTGAACTCTTTGGAAACAAGCCAGATATTGATAAAGGTATTGAAATTGGGCTCTTCAAAACTTTTATGTCTTTTGGGAAATAACACCAAATCCAGTGGAAAGGAACTATCCTTACAATTTACGGACTGTATTTAGTAACTTCTAAACATGTTCATGGTTTTGATTTTTACCCAGGTGATAGTTTCTTGGCTTTTGTTTAATAGGTGGTTGGCAAAACAAAGAAATGGTTATTATACTGTTCTATTGACTCTTCTAACACTATCTAAAATATATTTCATCTTTTGGTGACAAATAATTTTTTAATCATTTTAGAGAACTTGACAACTCTGATTAGGTCATAAAATCAGTATTACTGGTTTATCGTTGTGGCATTTAGAGTCTGTATAGAACAGGATGTCTTCCCGTGTAGAGTGGTGACCGTTCTTGCTGTTCCATTGGCTGCATGGTCTTCTTTCTCTGATTTAAGAATTGCTGGTAGAAAGCCTGTGGAGTCTTTATGGAAGAGGGTCCTTGAGGTTAGAAGTCCATTGAGGAACAGTGGCTTAGGAATTGACACGTGGGCTGAAAGAGAAAGTAGTATGTGTTAGTATTTACTTGAAAGGAATACATGATATTGAGGAAACTTTATCCTCCAAGGCAAGATAATTAAATTTAACAATTAAATAACTACTGACTTATTTATAATAATTAAAATTTATGATTATAATTATACTTGAATTATAATTAAGTACTAAAGACAACTCTAATCTGCACGACACATGAGACAAATCACATGTATAAATATGAGATTCCTGGGCAGTTTTTAAAAATAAACCTTAAAAAACAAACCCAAAACAGTTAATGTCGACAGAGTGAACAGACTTACCGATTGTTATTAGGCAGCTTTTTTTTTTTTTTTCAAGTTCATTTTTTTATTTTGGGAGACAGAGAGGGAGAGAGAATCCCAAGCAGGCTCTGCGCTCGCAACACAGAGCCCGACCATGAGATCATGACCTGAGCTGTAATTAAGAGTGGGGCACTTAACCGACTGAGCACCCAGGTGCCCCATCAGCTGGTTTAAAATATTTATTTTGATAATAGTTTCACATGTTCTACGTGATTGCTCCTTTGATCTCATTTATTTGCTCTAAATAGTTTGAAGGATTTGAAATGTTCCTATGGGAGTGTGGCTGATTTTTTTAGGTAATTGAGAATGTTAGCTGATTCTGTTAGAGAAGACAGTAAATAAAATGATGCTAGATTTTGCTGGAGTTAACTAAAGGTGCTGCAGAGTCAGCTAAACGTTCAGATTCCTAGATGAACACTGCCTACGTGTTGTCCCTTTTTCTATTCATAAAGATGTAGGAAAGGTCGTAGTTTTCCAGGAGGGATAGCATCCAGTATTTCTCTTTATTCTGTGTCTTTGTAACATTTTATGCAGGAGTAAGGAGGTGAGATCTGCTTTGGACAGGTGTGGGGGTTGCTCTGACTCACAAGCCTGCTGACTCACAAGAAGCAGAATGTCTTAGAAAAATTACATAGGCACAGCTTTCAGTTACCCATAAGGGACATGAAGTTACAAAAGTCCCTGTGCTCAGGGAAGAGCAGAAAGTCTGAGGTTCCCATTTACAGTTCTCACATTGTTATGCCAGTCCAGATGGAGTTCACCGGTCAGGGGTCGTGTCTGCTGTAAGGCATGCTGTGTCTCTGTAGCACTGGTGACGCCCTGACATTGACCAGGTCACCTGGGCAACAGAACGAGAGACTTAACCCAAAGTCAGAGGCTCATGCAATAGGGAAAAGGGTTTTGTAAACCCACAGACACAGAGCAAAATCCTGACCCTTCAAAAACAATCCGCCTCCTTCTGCAGTGTATATACCCCGAGTCTGTGGAAAAAATTGTACGACCTGAAATCTAGGTTCAGACATTACAACTGCATGTATGATCCTTGGTGGGCAGGAAAAAAGAAAACCACTATAAAGGACAGCTTCGGGGACAGTTAAAGAATTTATGTTTAACAGCGGTCCCTTTTTTTATGGAAGTGTTTGTTTTTTTAATTTGGATTTTTAAAAAAAATTTAAACAAATTAGAAATTAAGAAGTAGCAAGAAGGTTAGGAGGATTGATGAATAGTCTTGGCTGTATTCAGGAAGCTCAAAATGAATGAAAGAGAAACCAGAATTACCATTTTTTACAACTCCTCATCAGATTTAAGGTGTATGGAACTGTAGTTATTATTTTGATTCATAGAATAAGTTGTATTATTCAGTGTTAAAAAACTGCTAGCCCACAGTGCTTTAGCCTGGAGGGTGCTGATATTTCTTTAGTAAAGGATTTGGTGTGAAGCCAGTGAAGACTAGTCGTGAACTTGTTGAGGTTCTGTTGGCAGGTGTAGCTCCCTCTGCTGTACCTCCTCAGCAACTACACTAGGTTTGGGGGCCTCTTTCGGTTTCCTCCTTTACCACTTCTCTGGCTGGCCTTTGCTTTGCACAGATGTGTTGGGATTTCATTTGCTGATGGGGACTACCTTTCTTCCTTTTTCTTTCTTTATTTTTAAAAATTTTTTAAGCGTTTATTTTTGAAGGAGAGAGAGAGAGAGTGAGAGTCATGGCATGAACACCGTAGGGGCAAGAGAGAGGGAGACACAGAATCCGAAGCATCTTTTAATTTCTTTGCCAGCATTTTGATGGATTTGTGGCAAGAGACAAAAACCAAAACCAAAAACAAACGTCCTGTGATCACAATGTTGTCTTAAGCTAGATATGTGTTCCTAGTTTGGCAGAAAAATGTTAGAAAACAGTGAGCAGTTGAACTACCTGACCATTGCATTGTATCTTTTATTTATTTTGTATGTTTTTTTTCTTCTAAAGATTTTAGGGGGAAAAGAGTTCTGCCTTTAAGTATTGGAAAACCTCGTCTGTAATATGTGAGGTGAAATGCAGGCCTGCATGTTTGGGGTCAGAGTGAGGGAGAAAGTTGGAAAAAGGAAGTCACGCAGTTGGAAATTATTCCTAGTTTTAGAAAAACCCTTAGAAATTGTTTTCTTTCTTAGTAATTGCTTTTTCCTTTTTTAGGATAATAGCCAAGGTTCTAGAAGACAACAAACTGCCTGGTGCTATTTGTTCCTTGACCTGTGGTGGAGCAGATATAGGGTAGGTCAGCGGGTCCTGCGTCTTTTTCTGTTGAAGGACTCCGGGTTGATTGATCCGAATCATCTTTTTTTTTTAAGTTTTTTCAATCTTTATTTATTTTTGAGAGACACAGAATGCCAGTGGGGGAGGAGCAGAGAGAGAGAGAGAGAGAGAGAGAGAGAGGGAGACACAGAATCCGAAGCAGGCTCCAGGCTCTGAGCTGTCAGTACAGAGCCTGACGCGGGCCTCAAACTCATGATCTGTGAGATCATGACCTTAGTCGAAGTCAGACCCTTAGCTGAGTGAGCCACCCAGGTACTCCAGAATCATCTTTATTACAATAATGAAACCCAGTAAAGCTGAGGAAGTGTGAGTGGTTTTTTGCAATCATTATTATTACGTACCTTATTGGGCTTTGTCTTCATTAGTCTTTGTTGGAAGAAGAGTAAGAATTATTTTTTTTAATTACCCAGAGCTACTTGTGTAAGATGTTTACAGCCTAAAATAAGAAACTGCTGGAACATTGGGACGTCTATGGCTTCCTGACACTTGATTTGTAAAGGTGCTTACTCACAAAGCAAAGCTGTGGAATTGGAGTCTGGTGTATTCCTCCCCCCACATCCTATTGTCTAGGTTCTTGAGCTGAACGAAAAAAGGGGCCCCTGGGAATAGAGCCTCTTTTTAAAAATGTATTGTTTTAAGAAAATTGCTATATAATTCACATACCATGAAATTATCTCTTTAAAAAGGTACAGTTGAGTGGTTTTTAGAATATTCACAGTGTTTTGCAATCATTACCGTTATCTTATTTGAGAACATTTTCATTTCACCAGGAAGGAACTTTGTACTTATTAGCACTCACTTACCATCTACCCTCTTCCCCCTGGCAACCACTCCTGTACTTTCTATCTCTATAGTTGGGCCTGTTTGGGACATTTCATGTAGATGGAATCATATAACATGTGGCCTTTTGTGTCTGGTTTCTTTAACTCAGCATAACATCAGAGCCTGTTTTTAAGCTGCGAACTGACTCTGATTGCCCTGAACAATGATGGAAGTTGAAGTTGTTACTACTGGCTTAGACTTTGTTTATGTATTTATTTTAAGATTTTATATTTAAGTAATCTTTATATCCAACATGGGGTTCGAACTCACAACTCCAAGATCAAGAGTCCCATGCTCTGCCCACTGAGCCAGCCGGGTGCCCCTAGCTTAGACTTTAATTAAGTGTGGTTTCATAGGAGTCAGGCCTCACAGCCCACACTGGTGTGGTTAAAATGTTGATCTCCATCCATCACTGTTACCATACTCCACTTACTGGTCAGTCTCAAAATGAATGAATGAATGAATGAATGAATGAATAAATCAGTCCTTTTTTTATAAAAATGGGAACGTGTTAGAAAATACAACTTTCACATATAGAGTGGATAGTGAAATAATATCTAAATGTCATTTATAAAATGAATAATATATCCTTTGACCTCGTCTTTTTTGCGCTTTGTACTTTGTTTTTTTTTAATGTTTATTTTTGAGAGAGAGAGAGGAATCATGAGTGGGGGAGGAGCAGAGAGAGAGGGAGACAGATTCCCAAGCAGGGTCCGCACTGTCAGGGCAGGGCCGATGCGGGTGTTGAACCCATGAACCATGAGATCGTAACCTGAGTTAAACTCAAGAGTTGGACGCTTAGCCAACTGAGTCACCCAGGCACCCCTCTTCTTTGGACATCAGTCCTTCACGTTGGTCTTGAGCTAGCTCAGATAGAGTAGTGTTTGCATTCATGCATTTAGTAACAGCCACTTTGAGTATCCATATCCGTGCTCACGTTTGCTGGGCTGAACCTGGGGAAGTCTCCATGCATAATCTCATCAAGCTGTTCCAGCCTTAACCTAAGTCTGATGCTCTGGCTACCCTTCATGGTCCATACTGAGTCCTTTGAAGCTCTGAACCAGGAGCCAGGTGGATCAGATCGATAGTATCTGATTTATATTTCTTAGAGGTAACTGGAAATCCTAGCACAGTCTTTATTAAGTGAGCTTTCATGAGAGATACTTAGGATGCTTTCCTGCAACCTTCACATTTTTAATTCTTAAAGGAATTAGTAGTTGAGGGGTCTGCAGAATAACTGGGATGTTAATGAAGGAAGTGCTAAGGTCATAATGTATAGGAAGGACTTTCATCCTTAACAATGTCCTCAAGGTGATTTCAGTTTACAGAGAGCTCCCAGACCAGGTTAGCCTATTGTGCTGTGTGGCTCTGCCTGTGAACATCTAGTTCATTTTCATGAAAACTTTCCTTTGCATCCTTGGGATAGACATATTTGTATCTTTGACTGAGTGTCTTTTTGTGATGAGGAAATGTTCTGACCTGGTTCCAGCAGGTGCCACTGTTGCTGGGTTTCTCTGCCTTGGGTGACTGTGTTTATTCCCCTGCAGCACTGCAATGGCCAAAGATGAACGGGTGAACCTGCTGTCCTTCACCGGGAGCACACAGGTGGGAAAACAGGTGGCCCTTATGGTGCAGGAGAGATTTGGTAAGTGTTGCCTTTTAATGAGGATTGCAGTTCCATCAGGGATGGATATGAAATCTAAAAGTTGGGTTTTTCCTCCCTGATCCCTTCTGAAGGGACAACAGCCATGTTTATTTGAATATCCAGGTAACAGAGGGATACAGCTATTAATGGGGAGATTGCAAATTTACTAGCATAATTTTCAGAAGGATTTCATTTTCCCCCTGAATTACCATAGTGAAATCCTATCAAATACATTTCTTTATTTCTATCAGAAGTGTTTGGCAAATTAAAAACAGAAAATTCACGCTCCAAGCAGGACCAGGGAGTACAGGACCTAGAATAAGTATGGAACGGAAGACTTAAATCTGTTCTTACTTACATTTTACGTATATATGACTGAAAAGGGTTTTATACACACAGCCTTGTATGCTTTATGGCTCATTAAGGCAGTTTTATTATTTATTTATTTATTTGTTAAAAAGATTTAATTTTTGGGGCGCCTGGGTGGCTCAGTCGGTTAAGCGTCCGACTTCAGCTCAGGTCAGGATCTCGCGGTCCGTGAGTTCGAGCCCCGCGTCAGGCTCTGTGCTGACGGCTCAGAGCCTGGAGCCTGTTTCGGATTCTGTGTCTCCCTCTCTCTGACCCTCTGTTCAGAGTTCATGCTCTGTCTCTCTCTGTCTCAAAAATAAACGTTAAAAAAAAAAAAAAAAAAGATTTAATTTTTTAAAGTAATCTCTACCCACAGTGTGGGGCTTGAACTCACAACCCCAAGATGAAGAGTCCCATGCTCTACCAAACTGAGCCAGCCAGGTGCCCCCACAGGCATTGGTTTTCATTTCATTTCATTTCATTTCATTTCATTTTATTTCATTTCATTTCATTTCATTTCATTGTGTGCTTATTTATTTATTTATTTAAAATTCACGCATTTATTTTGAGAAAGAGGAAGAGAATTCCAAGCAGGCTCTATGCTGTAAGCCCAGAGCCCAACACGGAGCTTTATGCCACCAACTGTGAGATAAGACCTGAGCTGAAATCCACAGTCTAACACTTAACTGAGCCCCCAGGTGCCTGCCAAAGGCATTGCTTTTAAACAGCAAGTTTACAAACCAGTAGAGCTAATAACTAAGGTCAGCAAGGTTATAGGATACAAGATACAATACAAAGATCACTTGCATTCCTTTACTTTGACCATAAGCATTCTCAAAATGAAATTCTGAAGACATTTACACTAGTGTCAAAAAGAATAAAATACTTAAGAATAAATTCAACAGGGGCTCCTGGCTGTCTCAGTTAGTAGAGCATGTAACTCTTGATCTCAGGGTTGTGGGTTCAGGCCCCACGTTGGACGTGATTACTTAAAAATAAAATCTTTAAAAAATAAGAAATACAACAAAGGAAGTTGGAGTCTTTCACACAGGAATTACTACAGAGTATCATTGAAAGTAATTAAAGAACACCTAAGTCAATGTAAAGACATCCCATTTTTACTGTTTGGGAAACTTAGTATTATTGTAGCCTAAGATCAGTAATGTCCAGGTAATCTACAGATTCACTGCAATCCCTTTCCAAATGTCAGCTGGCTTCTTTGCAGAATTGACAGGCTGATCCTAAAATTCAGATGAAATGCAAAGGACCCCAAGCAGCCAAACAGTCTTGAAAAAGACCAGAGGGGGACCCATATGTCCTAATACTGCAACTTACTCTAAAAAATTCAGTATAAAAAATTCAAGACTATGTACTGGCATCAGGATAGACATAAAAATGAGTGGAATAACAGTCCAGAAATAAACCCTTCGAGTTACGGTTAACTGATTTTTGATAAGGGTGCCAGGACATTTCAATGGAGGGAAAAACTAGTCTTTTTAACAAATGGTGCTGGGACAACTAGATATCCAAGTATGTACATATGAAAGACCCCACCTTTCCTGTACACAAAAATTAACTCCTAATGTATCAAAGACCTGAATGTGAGAGCCAGAGCTACCAAACTCTTAGAAGAAAACATAAGAATAGGTTTTTGTGGCCTTGGATTAGGCAATGGTTTCTAGGATATGACCCTTAAAACATAACCAACATGAGATAGACTTCATCAAAAATAAAACTTTCGTGCTTCAGGGGCGCCTGGGTGGCTCAGTCGGTTGAGCGACTGACTTCAGCTCAGGTCATGATCTCACGGTTTGTGAGTTTGAGCCCCGTGTCGGGCTCTGTGCTGACAGCTCAGAGTCTGGACCCTGCTTCTGATTCTGTGTCTCCCTCTCTCTCTGCCCCTCCACCACTCATGCTGTGTCTCTCTGTGTCTCAAAAATAAATAAACATTAAAAAAAATTTAAAAAATAAAATTAAAAAAAAAAAACTTTCGTGCTTCAAAGGGTACTATCAAAAAGATGGACAGAACAACCTACAGAATGGGAGAAGGCATTTGCAAATCCTTTATCTGGTAACATATTGGTATCTAGAATAAATAAAGGACTCTTAAAATTCAGCAATATAAAACACAATCCAGGGGTGCCTGAGTGGTTAGTCGGCTAAGCCTCTGATTCTTGATTTCGGCTCAGGTCATGATCTCAGGGTTTGTGAGTTCGAGCCCAAATCAGGCTTCTCGAAGACAGCGCAGAGCCTTCTTGAGATTCTCTGTGTCCCTCTCTCTCTCTGCCCCTCCCCCATGTCAGAAATAAATAATAAACATTAAAAAAAATTAACCAATATATCCAACACTAGAGCAGTAGCTAAGTAAAATTTAGTCTGTCATGGTGAAGTACTATGCAGTGATTTTTTTAAAATAGCTCTTAACAACTTAGGTACATGTGTAAGAGCAAATTAGTTTGTACAATCTCAAGTAAATAGAAATGAACATTGAAGAGATTTGAAGGCTCTATACCAAATTATGAAGAGAGATTTTATTATGCTTACGAGCCATGACTTTTTCCCTGTTTGATACTTTCTGATTAAAACATTTTTTCCTGCAGTGAGCACATAGTTTTTTTAAAGTTTCTTTAGTTTGAGAGAGTGAGAGTGAGAGAGTGAGCTAGCATGAGCAGGGTAGGGGCAGAGACAGAGGAAGAGAGAATCTCAAGCAGGCTCCACACTACCAGTGCAGACCCCGATGTGGGGCTTGATGCTATGAACTGTGAGATCATGACCTGAGCGAAATCAAGAGTCAGATGCATAACTGACTGAGCCATCTGAGCACATAATTTTTTAACTTCTTTTATTGTGGTAAAAAAATATGTGTGTGTGTGAGTGTGTGTGGAAAAACACATATGTATATATATTTTGTATTATATATATAATATAAAATGTATCATTTTAACCATTTTAAGTGTATCCTTCTGTGGCATTAAGTACATGTTCATTGTTGTGTAACGATCACCATCATCCATCTCCAGACCTTTTTTGTTTTCCCAACATCATCCCCATTAAAAACCACCTCCGTATTTCTGCCTTCTTCCAGCCCTTGGCAACCATCATTCTCCTTTCTTTCTTTTCTGGATTTGACTCTTCTAAGAACCTCCTATAAGTAGAATTACCACCCAATATTTGTCCTTTTGTGACTGGCTTACTTCACATAGCATGTCTTAAAGGTCACAACGTGTGTCAGAATTTTCTTCCTTTTTAGGGCGGAAGGTTATTCCCTTGTATGTATTTACCACATTTGGTTGATTCATTCATTCATTTAAAAAAATTTTATTTCTTTTTGAGGGAGAGAGAGACAGAGCGTGAGCAGGGGGAGGGGCAGACAGAGAGGGAGACACAGAATCCAAAGCAGGCTCCAGGCTCCGAACCGTCGGCACAAGTCTGATGTGGGGCTCAAACTCACAAACCATAAGATGATGACCTGAGCTGAAGTTGGACGCTTAACCGACCGAGCCACGCAGGCACCCTGATTCGGGCATTTATTGATAGACACTTGGGCTGCTGCTACCTTGCAGCTCCTGTTTTTTGTTTTTATTTTTGTCTCCACCTTGTGGCTATTATGAACAGCGCAGCTCTGAGCATAGGTCTGCTCTTACCTGTTCACGTTCCTGTTTTCACTTCTATTGGTTAGGTACCCAGAAGTGGATTGATAGGCATATGGTAATCCTGTGATTCATTTCTTGGAAAGTTACACAGTCTTCCACAATGACTGCTCCGTTTTACACTAAATGTTTGTGGAGTTGGGGAGGGGATATAATTTCACATTTAGAGAAAAGTTACATGACTAACACAAGAAATTCCTGTATACCCTTGAACAAAATTCACCCACTACTTACTTGTTTCCCCATTTGTTTTATCACTTTCTTTCTCTCCAGCAGCACGCACACACATAAACTGTGGGTGCGTGTTGTTTTTTAACCTTTGGGGGAAAGGTGAAGACATTGTGTTTCTTCACCAAGTATTTTGGTGTATTTCTTAAGAAGGACACTGTGCCATATAACTATGTATGATAAGGTTATTAAAATCAAGAAATTTGACATCAATGCAATCCTTATGATAGAGTTTAAAAAAATTTTTTTTCACGTTTTTTATTTTTGACAGAGAGTGAGCAAGTGGGTGAGGGGCTGAGAGGGAGGGAGGGAATCCATAGCGGTTCCTCCCTGAAAGTGGAGCATCCGATGTGGAGCTCAAACTCACGAACCATGAAACCATGACCTTAGCTGACGTCAGACGTTAACCGACTGAGCCATCCACGTGCCCCCTTATGCTACAGTTTAAATCAGAAAATAAACTGGGGTGCCTGGGTGGCTCAGTCTGTTAAGTGTCCAACTCTTGGTTTCGGCTCAGGTCATGATCTTGTGTTTCGTGAGATTGAGCCCCGCGCCAGGCTCTGTGCTGACATCATGGAGCCTGCTTGGGATGCTCTCTCTCCCTCTCTGTCTTTCTGCCCTTCCCCTTCTCTCTCTCTCTCTCTCTCTCTCTGTCTCTCAAAATAAATAAATAAACTTTAAAAAAAAAGAAAACACAGTTGAGATAGGCTGTGATTTGAGGCCATCTTTCAGTGTGCGCTAAGTACTGAAATGGGCATTAACGTGTGTTTGTGTATTTTTACAGGGAGAAGTTTGTTAGAACTTGGAGGAAACAATGCCATCATTGGTAAGGCCGCCCTTTATTTGTTTGCTGTTGAGAATAGCTTCGGTAGCCATGGTGACCATACAGAACTTGGGTGGACACTCTTTCTTCCCTCCTCTGTTGTGTGCATCTAAGACCTAATTTTAGGTTTCAGAGTTTCACTTGTGAGATAGGACACAAAGGTTTGAAGGCAGAGATAACGAGAAAGGACAGGTGTTCATGCTGGGAAATGTTACCTGGGGCTTCGAGCCTGTGTCTGAGCCTTTGTAGCTTGGCATGATTTCTTGTTTTTCCTTCTGCTTTCTGAAAACTGGCCACATGTTTCTCTAAAGTAAGTAACTTTTACATGACTTGTTGATTCCTTTATATATTAAAAAATTAGTTTGTCTATAGTAAGATCTTGGTTGAGTGCTTTTTTATTGGGAAGGATCACTTCCTTAAAGCATTTTATCACCTAACCCATAGGCTTGGAGTTTACCCACTTCTCATTTTCAGTTGTCGGGCACAAAATAGGTTATCAGCCTTTTGTGGATAATGCACATCGATGGATTGAGATTTAATAGAAGCATGGATTTTGTGATAAGAAGGCAAAACCTGGTAATTTGTATATTGCCATTGTTACCATGTGTAGATGCCTATATTGTTGTGGTGAACACCAGAAGTTTAAAAAGCATGTGGCGATGGGTTTGTTCGGGTTGGACTTCTAATCTAGAGAGTGTTCATTTGCAAATAGTTAGCATTTAGTGAGCCCTGGGTAGTTGCAGGGACTGTGCTCAGCTGTTTCATATGAGTTTATTTCCTTTAATCCCCACAAAAATCCTGTCAGGTGCCTACCATTATTAATCTCCTCTGACAACTGTACTGAGGTAAAGACCATAGAGCTCGTTATTCTGCTCTTAATGGAGGCTTCGTGGTGTGAACATGCTTACATCACTGGGGTAATGCTGACACTGTCTTCCTGAGCGTTCTGATGGCATCATCTGGTCGACCGGTTAGCCCGTCTACATCGAGACACTGACAGGTGTGTGTTTTGTTTCTCCAAGCTTTTGAGGATGCAGACCTCAGCTTGGTCGTTCCGTCGGCTCTCTTCGCAGCCGTGGGGACAGCGGGCCAGAGATGTACCACTGCGCGCCGCCTGGTGAGTGTGTCGGCGTTGGGCGCGTGACGTTGTCTTCACACCCCACTTGGTTACACGTTGCGCTGTTAGGAAGTGGTGTACAACTATTGCTGGAAAAATGTGTTCCCGTAGACAGAACACATCTGTGGCCCTGATACACTCTTGTGTGCTCAAGGCTGATCAACCAGGGATTGTGCCCAAGCTACAAGTGGTAGAGCTGGACTGGGGACGGAGACCTCGAACAATATGGACAAAGTCCAATGTCACTTGGAGAATAAAATCAGCTATAAGTTTGAAGAATTCGAAAATTTTTCGCTAAAGGATATAGAGCTTGGCTTCGTTATAAAAACACTTAAATAAAACATAAAGATACTAATTTGGGGCCATAAGTCTGGTCTTACATTTCTAGACTTGATGTGACATGGTTTATTGAAAAGCAAATGTGGGTTGTCTCTGGATGAATGCATAGTCTGTGCACACATATATAGGACACATTATTATTAAGTGCGCAGAGGGAGGTGTGATTTAGCATCAGCGTATGGGGTTTGGGAAGTTTAATGTCTGTACTTATATTTGAGCTGGATTTCAGTTTTGTGTGGGGTATCAGCCTGATTTTCATGACTCTCATGGTCCTGAAAACTCAGTACTACAACCAAGCAGGTTTTGATTAGGTACAAAGTGTGGCTACATTCAACATTTTAAAAATTATTATTGTTGAGTTTTCCTCTTGTAATTAAAAATTTCAAACAGTTGTACATTTAAATTACAGAGAAATTGGCTTTGTGTTTTTACTCTTAGCCTCAATATGAACCAATTCTTTATAAGGTTAACATAATCTAAATTAGAATAAAACGGGTCTGGAAATTAAGCCTACTTTTTCTGTAACTTTTCATACTCATTTTTTCTCTGTATTTTATAACAGTTGGAGATCTTTCCTTTGTTTTTCTATAGTTGTTCTCCAAAAACATCTGAGATATGATATTCATAGAATGTTTACAATTTGTTGAATTTACTTTAGACATTTATTACACTAATGCTAAGAAGGAAACAGGTCATCCAAAAGATTATAATTTTAATGATATGGTGAAATGTGAAATGACGTGGAAGTCAAGCCTTCGTATATTCAGCTAAGTTTTACTTTTCCTTTGTGTCTTGGAGCAAGTGTACAAGTCCATGCTTTACATTTAGTGTTAAACATTAAAGGATGCTATTAGTCACTGCCCAGATTGGTTTTCATAGGGACAGTGATGTGTAGAAAAACCCATTCCAGTACTGTGCACCTCTCCATGACTGCCAATCCATTTGCTATATGAAAACCGACCCAGACAATGGATGGCTGGACCAGTTCACCTCTGTCAGTGGGAACATAGCTTGGAGCTCACATCCTACCTAGTGTGAGTCCAAAGGCAGTCCTCCTGGTTGAGTCCTCCCTCTGGAGACCTAATCCGCCGAGAGCATGCTATTACACAACAGCCATACCAAGGCAGACCAAACAGCTGTCAATATGTGTTCACCACAACTGGGACAGATAACACTTGAGGTTCTCTGGTAATTAAGATGTTGAATGCTTTAGAGTAAAAACAGGCATAATTGCTGTGTGAAGCTTGGCCAGACAGGTCCTTAGAAACTTGGTAAAGACAAGGCTTATGATTTCTGTTTAACATCTACCAAGTGGAAATTTATTATCTTAATGTAGTTATTAAAAGTAGGAATTAAATAATTAAAGAACGTATACTTGTTTGCTTTTGTTTTCAGAGATCACAGTGTCTTAAGAACTAGTATGAACTATAAATTAGTACTATTAATAAAAATCGCACATTGTTGACAAATTTATGTGTTTATTTGAATCTTCCCTTGAATGTTTCTTTTATCGCTTAGTTTTTACATGAGAGCATCCATGATGAAGTTGTAAATAGACTTAAAAAGGCCTATGCACAGATCCGTGTGGGGAACCCTTGGGACTGTGAGTATCTGGTTGATTTCAAAGGTATTTCTTTTTGACAGTTGGTGTTACCAGTGTTTCTATCTCAGACTTTTTGTTTTTTCTTTTCTGAGAGGCCTGAGGGCGTATGAAGCAGGTTATCGGGCACGTGGGGCATCAAGTCTGCTCCTAGCTTAGGATCCTGGGTGCTTGATGTAGGCTGGTGGGTGAGTCTCAAGAGATGATGTTCAGATGGGATGACTTTGACGAGCTTCTTCTCTACACTCTTTTTAAAAAAAAAATTTTTTTTCTTTTATTAGCATTTATTTAGTTTTTGAGAGTCAGAGAGAGACAGAGCGCAAGCAGGGGAGGTGCAGAGAGAGGGAGACAAAGAATCAGAAGCCGGCTCCAGGCTCCAAGCCGTCAGCACAGAGCCAGATGTGGGGCTCGAACCCCCGAACTGTGAGATCATGACCTGACCAAAGTCAGTCGCCCAACCGACTGAGCCACCCAGGCGCCCCTCTCTGCACTCTTATGACCCTTGTGCAAGCCACCACCATTCTCATGGAAGGCTGCAAGAGTGTCCCCTCCCTGACCTGCCTGCTTCCACTTTTGCCTTCCAGAGAAGCCAGAATGGTTTTTTTAAACATGTAATTAGATGAAATAATTCATTTTCCTGCTTCATACACTCCAGTGACTTCTAATGGCTCTTCAGCTGAAACCTGGATCCCTTCCAAGTCTCTCTGGATCAGGCTCACAGTCTCTCATGACGTGACCTCTGCCTCCTCCCCTGCCCACCCCCTGACCGGCTGTGTATCATTTCCTCCCTTGCTCCCTGAGCTCCAGCTTTCCCATCTTTCTTGTAGAGCTCCCAGTGTCCACGCTCCGTTCTGCTACTCTTTCCGCTGGAATCCTCTTCAGCCCGCTTTTCCCGTGACTGGTGCTCTAAGATTCCCCTGAGGCCTCCCTAGATCTCCCTTCTTCCTCTGTCCCCTGGCCACTTTTAATGGTCTGGATTCCAGCAGCCATATAGGGCTGCATCTCTTTTTCCCTGTTCCGTTCCACACCAGCTCCTGAGCCTGTGAACTTCTTAGAGCATGATCTCATGGTCATGAATAAACGGATCGTATATTTTTAGTGTGGCGCTCTGATTAATTGATAGCCATTCCTTTAACCCAGGGATTGACAGATTTCACTACCTGCTTATGTAGAGAAACTTTAAGCAGGACACAGTCCCACCCCCTGGTTTAAGTGTCTGCTGTGACTACTGTGGCAGAGACAGCCTGTGTCATGCAGAATGTTGACTATTTCCTGTCTAGCCTTTTACCAGAAGAGTTTGCTGACTCCTTGTCTACACTGAGAGGCTGTCTGAAGGGGTGGGGCTGTTCATTGGGAAAGGTTTTCTAACAGTAATGATGCCTTTTGGGGTGAAATGATACACATTCCTTTTTCTCTGCAGCTAATGTCCTGTACGGGCCACTCCACACCAAACAGTCAGTGAGCATGTTTCTTGGAGCAGTGGAGGAAGCAAAGAAAGAAGGTGGCACTGTGGTCTATGGTGGCAAGGTAATGACAGCCCAGCTCAGTAGTGACAGATGTTTGCTTCCTTTCCTTTCAGCTTGAGCAGGGCTCTGGGCAGATGGCGAAGGGTCCCCCAACTACTGACTTTGCCTTCTCCATCTTTTCATAAGGGGGAAATAGGTGTTTCAATGAGTGACAACATAAAATGCATGGAACACTTCTGGAAGGACACACAAGAAACTCCGAGTCGTGATGGCTGTTGAATTGAGACCCTGGGAATTTGTACGGAAGGGAGACCTTTCCATGGGACAGTACAAGACTTTGTATTCAGAGCAATCAGAATCTGTATTTAGTGGTTACTTTTAAAAGTCAGTTAAGGCAGGAAATCAAAGGATATGAAGCAGTTTCGCCGTAGATCTCTTGGCTGCAAGCGTTTCCACCACAAACGTTACTGTTGGATAACCAATCGGTTATAAGGCACTTTGGTATAAAGGCAACAAAAATAACTGACCATTGGTTGGGCAGTGTGTTGGTCTAGTCACTGGGTTGACTCCGGGGTTTCTTTTTTCCATTGATGGTGTACTCCCATTTTTGTATCACATGAATCTTAGCCCTGATGATGGTCACTGTAGTGGTGCCGAGTTCTGAACTCACGTTTCCCATGAACTTTGAACTTTGCATTTCCCATAGAGCTTTGAAACGTCTGTCAGGGGACACGCAGCGACATGTGTAGAGCAACAAACACAGGGTAGAAGGTTTTCATAGCACAATACAAAGCTCTGTTAAAAATATGTATCCTAGTATTGGGGAACTGATACCTCTGTTTTTTTTTTTAATGTTAATAAAAAAATTTTTTTGTTAGAGGCACCTGGGTGGCTCAGGTCATGATCTCACGGTTTGTGGGTTTGAGCCCCGTGTCGGGCTCTGTGCTGACAGCTCGGAGCCTTGGAGCCTCCTTTTGATTCTGTGTCTCCCTCTCTCTCTGCCCCTCCCCCACTCACGCTTTGTCTCTCTTGCTCACTTGCTCTCTCTCAATAAATAAAACATTTAAAAACATAAAAAATAAAGTTTTTTTGTTAATGTTTATTTTTGAGAGAGAGCAAGTAAGTCACATGTGAGAGTGAGGAAGGACAGAGAGAGGAAGACAGAGGATCTGAAGTAGGCTCCACACTGACAGCAGAGAGCCCGATGCAGGGCTTGAACTTATGAATCATGAGTTCATGACCTGAGCTGAAGCCAGACACTTAACCGACTGAACCACCAAGGCACCCCATTAAATGTTTGCTTATTTTCGAGAGAGAGCGAGAGAGAGAGAGAGAGAGAGAGAGAGTCAGAGTACAAGCTGGGGAGGGGCAGAGAGAGAAGGGGACAGAGGATCAGAAGCGGGCCCTGCTGACAGCAGAGCACGCGTGCGCACACACACACACCTTGTTAAATAGAGGTGTGTTTGTATATTTGTGTATTTTTTGTTACTTGTGTTACTTTTTTTTCTTTGTGTAACATGTACTTAAGTTATGTAATGCAATGTGGTGTTACAGTAATAGATACTGCTGCCATGCATGGGATTGGGAGTTGATACAGTTGACTCTTGGAAAACACACAGCTCAAAGAATAACACAAGCACAGTGGAGACTAGACCACCCAACCATGGGCATCAAGAGTATTTTACAGAAGGAATGCAAGCATTAGTTAAGTGGACATGAACTAGTAATTTGGTTCCATGGAGGTTGGTTAGGAGAGTGTCTACAGTATACTCTTGGGGCTTTTGATTTTTGTACAGTATGTATTGGTTTCCTAGGGCAGACTGGCTCATTTAAGTGACAGAAATTGACACCGTTGTGGGGGCTGAGTCTAAAACCAAGGTCCTGGCAGAGTTTCTGTTGAGGCCTGTGTTCTTGGCATGCAGACGGCCACCATATTGGTGTGCGCACATGGCTTTTCCTTTGTGTTTCTGGTATCTCTTCCTCTTGTAAGGATGTCAGTTCTGGCTGATTAGGGCCCCTCACATGTGACCTCATTTGAACTTTAATTACTTCCATAAAGATTCTGTTTCCAGTGGTGCCTGGGTGGCCCAGTCAGTTAAGCGTTGGACTTCGGCTCAGGTCATGATCTTGCGGTGTGTGGGAATGAGCCCTGTGTCAGGCTCTGTGCTGACAGCTCAGATCCTGGAGCCTGCTTTGGATTCTTTGTCTTCCTCCCCAGTCATGTGCACACACGTGCTTTCTCTCTCTCTCTCTCTGTCAGAAAAAACATTCAAAAATGAATAAATAGATGTTCTGTCTCCAAATTCAGTCACACTGTACCGGTTAAAGCTTCAGTATAGGAATTTGGGGATGGTGGACACAGTACTGTCTTTATTTATTTATTGTAATTTTTTTTTAATGTTCATTCATTTATTTTGAGAGAGAGAGGGAGAGAATCCCAAGTAGGTTTTTTTTTTTTTTTTTCCAAGTAGGTTTTATGCTGTCAGCATAGAGCCCAATGTGGGGCTTGAACCCACAAACTGTGAGGTCATGATCTGAGCCGAAATCAAGGGTCAGACATTAAAATTTTTTTTTTTTTAACATTTTATTTATTTTTGAGACAGAGAGACAGAGCATGAACGGGGGAGGGGCAGAGAGAGAGGGAGACACAGAATCGGAAGCAGGCTCCAGGCTCTGAGCCATCAGCCTAGAGCCTGACGCGGGGCTCGAACTCATGGACCGCAAGATCGTGACCTGAGCTGAAGTCAGACGCTTAACCGACTGAGCCACCCAGGCGCCCAGGGGTCAGACATTTAAATAACTGAGCCATCCAGGCACCCCTCACATTACAGTCTTAAAACACAGACGGTACAGATGACGTATTTTTACACTGTATAAGTTTTTTAAAAAGCCACCTGTAACGGTGTTTCAGTGTAACCTCATCCTTCTTTTTTCTATTTTTATCTGACCGACTAACTTAGGAACGATAGGAGGCAGAGAACGTTTTCATTCGTGATGACGTTATTTTTGGGAAATAATTCACCTGTAGATGGTGTTTGTCTGTTTTTTTTTAATTTTCCTCCACAAGTACGGCAAAGATTGTATCTGATGACCCAAAGTAGCAGAAGACAAAATGCTTTCATTCTTGTGATTTTACTTCTCTACTGAAGGTTATGGATCGTCCTGGAAATTATGTAGAACCAACCATTGTGACAGGTCTGGCCCACGATGCGTCCATTGCCCACACAGAAACGTTTGCTCCGATCCTTTATGTCTTTAAATTCAAGGTAAAAGTGGATTCTGTTGGCTTTTTCTCTAGTTTAATGTTGAAAAAACAAATGAGAAGAGTAAGGAAAATGAAAGTATGTGTAATTTCACTCTGTTAGCCTAGAGGGAGGTTTTAGGTAGTTACTCTGCAAGAAAAACTGCCTGTGGGGAATAAAAGAGAGGCACCTATGCCCTTCTCCGCTCAGGTTAGACAAAAACTGACCGCTACCCCTCCCAGGTCCACTCTCTGCAATCCCAAGAGATTGAATCAAGATTGGAATGTGCCGTAATTAACAGTTAAAAAATAATGAGAATTGTGTCTTTTTACAGTTATATGATTGATGTTTAAAACACTTAAATGGTTTATCACTGGTTTACATGATGTCACTAGAGGTATAATTTCATGTTTTATAGTGTGTGTGTGACTAAATTCTTGAGCAAATTATTTAGTGTCTCTTGCCTAATCTTTAAACCGTGGATAATATAAAACCTGTATCATTGGATGAGGATTAAATAACTAAGTGTACTGTAAGCAGTTAGATCTGTGGGTTGTGCATAATTGGAGCTCTGTAAATTAATTCTTACATAGTAGCTTGAATGGAAGCATGTACTCCTCTGTTTCTCAGAGTACAATTAAGGGAAAAACACACAAAGCTGTGTATCAGAGAAACGGAATTAGTAGGTTAATCTTTAGTTTACTTTTGTGCCCTAAAGTTATACGTCTTATGAATGTACCATTGTGAACTTGGACCTGAATTCTGTATCACTCCACTGTCTGTCCTTTTAGAGTGAAGAAGAAGTCTTTGCATGGAATAATGAAGTAAAACAGGGACTTTCAAGTAGCATCTTTACCAAGGATTTGGGCAGAATCTTCCGCTGGCTTGGGTATAACTTTGTCTATTTTGAAAACTTATGTAAGTCCAATTTGTCTCGTGATTGGACTTATAAAAAAGAAAGTGAAACCATCCTAGTTGAAATACGTATTTGAGCATCTAGAGTCTTAGAGGTTTGGATTTTTTGTTTGTTGGGTTTTTTTTTTTTTTTTTTTTAATTTTTTAGTGTTTATTTATTTTTGAGAGAGAGAGAGACACAGAGCTTGAGCAGAGAAAGTGTAGAGAGAGAGGGAGACACAGAATTCAAAGCAGGCTCCAGGCTCTGGGCTGTCAACACAGAGTCCCAATATGGGCTTGAACCCATGGACTGGGAGATCATGACCTGAGCTGAAGTCGGCCGCTTAACCGACTGAGCCCCCCAGACGTCCGTTGTTTGTTTTGTTTCTTAATTTCCTAATGGGTTGCTCTCAACCATGCTTCCCTTTTTACACACAGACCGAAAGGATCAGACTGTGGCATTGTAAACGTCAATATCCCAACGAGTGGGGCCGAAATTGGAGGTGCATTTGGTATGTAAAGAATCCTTTTCCACGTTGGGGGCAGTATGTTAGATGTTGGCGTTGCCATAACAAAATACCATGGACGGGGTGCCTTAAAGAACAGAAATTTATTTTCTCACAGTTTTGAAGGCTGTGAGTCCAGCCAAGGTCAAGGTTTTGGCAATGTTGGTTTCTCCTGAAGCCTCTTTCCTGGCTTGTGGTCCTTACGTGGCTTTTTCTCTGTGGAAGCACAAGTATCACTGCTGTCTCCTCCTTTTTTCTGAGGACACCAGTTCTGTTGTTTTAGGCGCCCACCTTTGTGATTTCATGGGGTTTTTTCCCTTATGACTTCATTTAACCTTAATTACCTCCTTAAAGGTTCTCTTGTCAAACACAGCCACATTCTAAGTATTGGAAGTTCCGTCTTCCAGCTTGGGAATTTGGGGTGGGGACACAATCAAGAGAGCACAAGAAAAGCAGTAGTAGCTTTTAGAAAAGTTTGACTAAGAAACTGGAATAATAGAACCTGGTAACAACCTGGTCTTACATGCCTGAGAGAGCTTATGTGTCATGTGCAGAGTTCTTGTCCAGGGTCTGACTTTTTTCTCCAATGCAGTATCCCATTAGAGCCAGGGCCCTTAAGATATGTGACCCCTTGAAATGGCATCTCTTTTGGGGGGAAATGGTCCATGACCCCGACAGCATTAAGAACCCTTGGCTTTAGGCATAAACCAGCAAGTTTCACATGAAAAATTCTGGTTTTTAATTGCTAAGCAGTGTGCTAAGTGTCCAATGTTATCTTTTATTTTAGATAAAATACTAAATTGGTTTTTTCACTGGGTTCTGCTTGTATTTTCTAAGTGTTGAGTTTTTTGTTTGTTTGTTTTAATGTTTATTTATTTTGAGAAAGAGAATCCCAAGCATGCTCCATGCTGTTAGCACAGAGCCTGAGATGGGCTCGATCTCATGACCCTTGAGCTCATGATCTGAGTCGAGATAAAGAATCAGATGCTTAACCAACTGAGCCACCCAGGTTCCCCTCCACAGTTAATTTTTAGATGGAAAAAGCTGTTCTCCCACTTTTCCTCCTCATTACCAGAGGCAACTACTTTGAGATTATTACTGGGGGGAAAAAAAAACAAACATAAATTTACCTTTGAATTTACTTCAATTAAAAAAAAAAGTTTTTATTTATTTATTTTTAATCAATTTTTTTTTTTTGATTGAGAGAGCGGGAGGGGGGAGGGTTAGAGAGAGAGGGAGAGAGAGGATCCAAAGCCCGTTGTGTATTGATAGCAGCAAGTTCGACATTGGGCTCGAACTCAACAACCTTGAGATCATGACCCGAGCTGAAGTCAGATGCTCAGTCAACTGAGCCATCCAGATGCCCCTAATTTTTATTTATTTATTTTAAGCACTCTCTCCACCCATCTTGGGGCTTGAACTCTTGAACCTGAGATCCAGAGTCACATACTCTACCAGCTGACCTAGCCAGGCGTCAAAGTAGTGTTTTAACTGCTTACTCTTTCTCCATTATGTGTTGACCCTCTGTTAGGATAGATGAACCTTCTCAACCCTCCTTCTCTGTGTGTGTGGCATGACATTATCATGCCAGGAGAGATTAAGGGGAGACCAGAGGAACCAACCAAGCTTCTTAAGAGTGCTCTCTCTCTCAGAGTCAACACAGGATGTGCTTAATTCTTCTAGCAATGGATTGTGACAAAATACCTAACATGTCATCTACCAGGAAAGCTCATTAGAGATTCAGCACCCACAGCGTTTACTGGGGGCTGGTCATCTAGGCACCTTTCCCTGGCATATACCAAAATTCCAGACTCCCTGAAGGAAAGCAGGTGTTTAACATAAACCCCGTTGTATGAAAACAGGTGAGGCCCAGTGAGACACTTGTATCTTTTAGGGAAAGTTTTACAGTGTCGGGAAAGGTATAGCAGCCAGGTTCCCAGATGCAGCAAGATCACAAGCCATGCATTTCCTGTGTAGTTGGCAATAATGTTTCCTCAGATTTGTGACGTTGTTATCCATGGGCATTATGGTTTTTGGTATTGTGGTTGGAAAGCCCAGTCCACTTTGATATCTGATCTCTTTTCTTTTTTTTCCTATATCACAAAATTCGGGGTCTACTTTTTATGTCGGTGGAGATCACTGTAAAAAATTTTCTGGCAGTGGGCCAGTGATGAGCATTAGAATATTGGGGCTCATTTTCAGTACTGGGGAGTTTTGACTAGTTTTGTTTTGGTAACGTTTCTTTGACAATTATTTTCCCTTCCTTTTTTTTTTTTTTTTTTTTAAGACTTTATTTTTAAGTAATCTCTACAGCTAACGTGAGGCTTGAATTTACAACCCCAAGATCAGGGGTCGCAAGCTTTACTGACTGAGCCAGCCAGGCACCCCAATTTTTCTCTTGCTAATTACTAGAACTATTACTTGAATACTAGCTCTTGAAGACTTGTCTAATTATGTTATCTTTTTCCTCCTATTTTTCGTCTTTTTGTTTTTATGTTTTTTTTTTTCCCCATATGGGAGATATCCTCAGTTTTTTTTTTTTTTTAAGTTTGTTTTTTTTTTTTTTTTTTTTTTTTTTTTTTTTTTTTTAAGTAATCTCTACATCCAGTGTGGGGCTTGAATATACCACCCCGAGATCATGAGTCTTATGCTCTTCTGATTGAGCCAGCCAGGTTCCCCCTCAGATTTTTCTCTTAGCTCTTCTGTTAACTATTTTGTCCTCTGTTTAGTATCTGTATAGTATTTAGTATCTATTACTAAACACAACATCAAGACTTAATGTCTTGTGATTTGATGGCACACTTTTACATAGTATCCTTTTCTTGTATGGAATCATTAACTTCTTATAATCTAAGGATATTACCATAGCATTTAAAATATTATAAAAGCAGAGTATGTATATTGTAGATAATAATGTATATAGCTAAGCATAAATGAGAAAATAAAATTTTATTTCTAGCAACTAGAGTTTTCCCATTTTAACACATTGTCTCATGGTAAGGTTCGTTTTCTTTTGCTTCTTGGCAAATTTGTTTCCTCTTTATTCCTCCCCCCCCCCCGCCCCCCTTCTAGTTCTTTCTTCCTGTTTATTTGGTTTATTTGGTCTCTTTTTTGTTTGTAGAGGAGATACTCTGAGCTAAATGTAAACTCACTGGTTGGGTAGCTCTGGTCTTCTTTTGGTATCTTTCTGTGCTGCTGAGTAGGAGCCAGTAAAGACAAACTGCTCAAGAGATACAAATTTCTTGTGTGTTTGTCTAGGAGGAGAAAAGCACACTGGGGGTGGCCGCGAGTCTGGTAGTGATGCCTGGAAACAGTACATGAGAAGATCCACTTGGTAAGACCAGGCTTTGGGAGGATGGGTTTGGGCTTCGAGCTGTTGGTTGGAATGCTCTTTTAAAATTAAAAGCTCTTCTGCTTCCTGTTCTGTGCACAGCTTCACTTAATTTTGGTTTGCTTCACTTAGTTTTGGTTCTTTCTTTCTCTTTCTTTCTTTCTTTCTTTCTTTCTGAGGCTATAACTATCTTTAAAAGTTTTTTAATGTTTGTTTATTTTTGAGAGAGAGATGGAGCATGAATAGGGGAGGGGCAGAGGGAGAGAGAGGGAGACACAGAATCCGAAGCAGGCTTCAGGCTCTGAGCTGTCCACACAGAGTCCGACACGGGGCTTGAACCCATAAGCCATGAGATCATAACCTGAGCTGAAACCAAGGGTTGGACGCTTGACTGACTGAGCCACCAGGAGCCCTGGGACCCATATAATAGGGATATTGTTCCTCTCAGGAGAAAATATAGGTATATAATTACTAGGCAAGATATTTATTTTCTAAAATATTGCATTGTATTTTAGTTCTGTTGGAATGAGAATATCTGTGTTTTTCCTTCTAGTTCAGTACAAGTTATTGAGAAATAAATGAAGAAAATTATATTCCCCATATTCTTGTGCCCTGAAGACTATTAATAACATGTTTGATAGGTGTTTTCCCAGATGTGTTTCTCTCCCTCTTTTTTTTTTTTTTCCCTAACACTGGATCTATACTAACTTTGTCCTAATTTTGTTTTTCTTCACCAACTTGTATCTTGGACATCTCACCTTGTAATATATACAGATAGGCTAAATTTTCTTAATGGCATAAAATAGTCTATATTATGTGTGTACTACTCTTTTTGTAATTTGTTCATATTTTTTTCCCCTCTAGCACCATCAACTACAGTAAGGACCTTCCTCTAGCTCAAGGAATCAAGTTTCAGTAAAGGTGACAGTAAATTGGCGTTACATCACAGCTCACAGGCATTCTCGCAACTCTTTCTTCTGAAGACAAAGAAAAATTAAGATTTGCCCTGAATAAATAAATGCGTTATTTTGAATATGCTTGGCTAATCTCTTAGCCCTGACGCCCCAACTAAGTCAAGAGACTTATCTTTAAACAAATAAAAATACAGATGTCACAACATGAGCCATATTTAGTAACAGATAGATTGGGTGAATTTTTATGTTGCTAGTAGTTCATGCTTTAAAAAAATTTTTGTATTATAATTTAGAAGAAACTAGTAGATGCTATAGTAGGAATTTGGAAAAACACAGAATGGAGAAGAAAAAGGAAGTCTTCTTGGTAGGCCGAGTGTGAGTAAAGGTTTCTGTAGTGAGTATTGATTCACCTTACCCTCAAGCATGTGCGGGGAAGAGTGGTGTTTGAAGGGAGTGTGTTGATGTTCGTGCACGTCGAGGAGCACAGCGCAATATCCATGGGGAATGCCTTGCTTTGTGTGAAACGACTAAGCGTTATTCATCGCCATTACCGCTTCCCTTGCTCATGTCCACTCGTGTCCCCACAAAAGAGCTGTGCATGGTGGACCTAGGTTTTGCTCCTGCCGTAGAACCTGTACCCGCCAAGGGCTATGCCTGTGTCTACTGAAAGTGTGCTGGGTTTCTTATGCAACATTAGACCATTGACTTTAGCTATTATGTTTATGCATTTGCCCTTGGATTTGTTCTGGGAGAATGACTACAGTGTGTGTGTGGCAGCATGTGGTAGTAGTGACCTGAGGAACGTTCACTCGTTCGTGGCTGAGAATCTGCCTCCTCCTCTCAGGAAGCTGAGTCTTTGGAGTGGGTCATCCCAAGGTTTCCTGTTGAGTCTGTGTTGGCTCTTGAAGGTCTCCTGTCGTCTTGGCAGTCTGTACTCTCTTGCCAGTTTGGACCTGGGTGGAAGCCTTCCAAGAAGATAACATTTGTAGATAATTTGATGCATCAGGATGTATGGACAGATTTGGACAACTGGCAAAGAATGGGTTATGACCCAGAGAAGTAATAAGCAAATGAGAAAACCAGGCAGTTACAAATTTATCAGGGTGGGAAAGGTATTCGTAATATGTCCGATGGCGTAGCTGTGACTGGTGTTCACCAATGCATGCTGTTGTCAACCTTGAGTATTAATTAAGCAAAATGCTGATGATGCGTACCTCTTGAGAGCTTGTTGGCCGGAAGAAGTCGGGTACATCAAAGAGGTGGACGGTTCATGTTCTTCAGTGGAAAATCAATAGTGCCTAAAATTACAAAAGAAGTAGTAACAGGCTCATGCAGGTAGGGAGATAAACTTTTAGGAATCATATACTGACAGGCCATTATTATTTTGTAAAATTCTGCAAGGTGATTTTTTGATTGAAATATTTTCTTATATCTTGGGGTTTTCCAGCATATTATTTTTAAACAAATGTTCTAAATTACAAGCTGTATCAGTGTTTTCACTTAACGTTTTTTATGTTTATAATTTCTGTTAGGTATTTAAGGAGGCTCTCCATCCTCCTGTGCATCTGTTAAAGCCATGACATGGTGGCCGATTTCCTAGCATTCTGGGGTGACTGGCAGCCCTCATCCTGGGTGTAGAAGCCGAGTAAAACGAATTCTGAAAGCTTTTTTTGAAACCAGTTCAGAATTTTTCTACGTAATGTTTCTAGCAGTTACAAGGAAATGTTTTTGTCACAATGTTTATTAAAAAAATTTTGTGCTTAAATTGGCCCCCTTTGTTCTTTTTTACTGACCTAAGAAATAAAAGTTGCTTATTAGTGTTCTTTTTTTTTTTTTTTAATATTTATTTGAGAGAGCAAGCAGGAGGAGGGGCAGAGAGGGAGAGAGAATCCCAAGCAGGCTCCGCACTAGGAGCCCAGAGCCCGATGTGGGGCTTGACCCCACAGACTGTGGGATCATGCCCTGAGCTGAAATCCAGAGTCGGATGTTTAACCGAGTGAGCCACCCAGGCGCAAGCAAGTGGTGGTGTCCATCCGTGTGCATTGTTACGGTCATATTTTTCAGGTGCTAGCGATCCTGCAGCGTTTCATGATCGCCGTTTCCACGGAGCCCCTCGTGACTGCTTGCATCTGCTACTGTAGTGGCACTGCCGGTTCCCCATCCCCTGTGTGTCCTGTGTGGACACAGGAGGTGGGGTTAGCGTGCCAGCTCCCACTCTGCCATGAACCCTGTTTCTTGGCGTGTTGCTGTACTTCTCCAGGCCGGGGGGAGAGCATCCCGACGGCTGATCCTACAATCCTGACTCTTGTGCTTCCACCGGCAGGCGTCGGGATGCTCGATTGTTCTGGCTTCCCTTTGGGGAGGGGCGCACTCGTGATGAAGACCACACGCGGTGGTGATGGGGCAGTTTTCTCAAAGGCAATGTGGTGCAGTTTTTTCACTCCTCTCTTCCCTATTGTGTAACCACAGATCATTCTTGGTGGCATTTGTTGTCCCTGGGAATGCTGAAGGGACTGAGGAGTGTGCCTCCTTGCCCTTCTGCCCTTCCCTAACACTCACAGACCTGTCTCCTGTTGCCTTCACTGTAATGTTCTTTTATCTGCCTGCTAGGTGTAGGCATTTGCAGTGATGACTGTGCTTTCTCCCCTTTTCCTATTTATCCCCTCTTGAACGTAACTGCTCCTGTTTGTTTTTTTTCCCTGCTGTTTGTTGACCTTAACGGGTTTTTACGAGGACATATGACGAGATTAAGTACCAGGACATTTAGTTTTCAGTTCCAGAAAATGTTCACACATTCTGATGCACTGAAGTTTTGGACTTTTCATGCAATCAAATTATTGATTTAAAAAAAAAATCTTTATTTACTTTGAGAGGTGGGAGAGAGAGAGTGAAAATCCCAAGTAGGCTCCACGCTCAATGTGGAGCCCAATGTGATGCTCGAACTCAAAACGGTGAGATCATGACCTGAGCCAGAATCAAGAGTCAGACATTTAACTGACTGAGTCATCCAGGTGCCCGCTTGGTTTCTTTTTTAAAGATTTTATTTTTCAGTACTCTACAAACAACATGGAGCTTGAACTTAACAACTTGAAGATCAAGAGTCACATGCTGTGCCACCTGAGCCAGCCAGGTGCCCCACATCTGTTGATCTCTTATAGTTTTAACAATTTAAGTGTAGAAAGTTAGGTTGTAGTCTACAGCCATACCACCCTGAATGCACTCGATCTCGTCTGATCTCAGAAGCTAAGCAGGGTTGGGCCTGGTTAGTACTTGGATGGGAGAAAGGTTATAAATTTTTCCTCTGCTTTTTCTTTTTTTAAAAGCTGTTTTTTTTTTTTTAAAGAATTCTTGTACACAGTTAAAAATTTAATGAACCTAGAATGCTTAAAACACAGGCTGTCCCTCTTACTTCCTGAACTGCCCCCCAATTTACCAGAATGACCTCCTGTACATTTTCTAGGGTTGCTGACCACCTCATTTCCTAAGTAATAAGATCCTCCTGCTGTTTTTCAGTAAATCAGTTGAGATGTTGTCTGCAGAGTTCTCAGTGTAATAGGTGAGGAGTAACTTTTATTTTTTACGATTTTATTAAGTCATCTCTACACCCAACATGAGGCTCGAACCCACAACCCCAAGATCAGGAGTTGCCTGCTCTACTAACTGAGCCATCCAGGCCCCCTAGGATTAACTTCTTATCAGTTCTTCTCATTCCCCCCATTCCTCTTTTCTGTTGATAGCACAGCATTTGGTTAGTCTGTAGTCATGATGTAATTATGACTGCAAAAGGCAATAAATCCTGCCATAAAGTCATGCATACTTATCTTTTGTTTTTCCTG
Organism: Prionailurus viverrinus; assembly: GCF_022837055.1. Lineage (NCBI taxonomy): Eukaryota > Metazoa > Chordata > Mammalia > Carnivora > Felidae > Prionailurus > Prionailurus viverrinus. Next base: position 104,767,661 of record NC_062561.1, on the reverse strand, counting down.
GAGTTAATAATTGTCCTTATTGCTTAATTGGCTCTATGTTTTTTTCTGTCTTAGTGTAGTAAAATCCAACATAAACTTCATTTTAACCATTTTAATGTGTGCGGCTCAGTGGCATTTTGTACATTCACTCATCGGTGCAACCATCACCACTGTCTGGTTCCAGAACATTTTTATCACCCCTGAGGAAACCCCATATCCGTTGAGCAGTCATTCCCCTTTCTCCCCTCTGCCCCAGTCCCTGGCGACCCGCTGTCTGCTTTCCGTCTCTACGGATTTGTCTATTCTGGATATTTCATAAAAATGGACTATTACTAATGATTTCCAAATGCCTGAGTTGTGTCACATGCCTATTAATATTTCCAGTTACTCAGGTAGCTGTTTTTTATTTTTCCTGGAATCAGCTCTCCCAGTGCTCTTTGTCCTCTGCTTCAATTAGACTGGCCACCCTGGGCTAGCTTGCAAGTGACATCTGTGGGTATCCCTTTGCTGTTCTTTGATATAGAGATTCTTGTTTCCTGGCTCCTATGCATTCCTTCTGATGGCATTGATACAGTAGTTTTGGTGGGGCACATCCTGCAGAAACTTCCCGAGTATGGTGATTTGGAGGTAGTTTTTGCAAAGTCTTCTAAAGGAAAGGGCTTTGTTCCTAGTTGGCGTGGAAGATTTGGTGTAGGGTTCTGGATTTAAAATACAGATTGTTTCATTTTATTTTTGTATTGGAAAGGCCCATAAGTGTTTTGTGGTATTGACCTGTTGATCTTTCATCCATTTGACCTTTGGGTATATGTTATGATTTGATCTGAATTGATTTTCCCAACTCCAAATTTGATGAAATGAATTTCCCTTTCCCCACTGATGCCTTGTGTAATACAGTGCATTCTTGTGGTTACCAAGATCTGTTTGTAGGTAGTATAAACTGATTCATTGATTGGTGTATATATGTGGTTGTGTATACACAACCAGCACGGAGCCCATTGTGGGGCTCGAACCCACAAGCTGTGAGATCATGACCTGAGCTGAAACCGAGAGTCGGATGCTTAACCGACTGAGCCACCCAGGCATCCCAATGAAAATAAAAATCTTGAAGCAGCAGGCAGTGGGCCTAGCTGGATCATTTGTGAAGTATTTTACCTGCCCGTTGTCTTTTTTTTTTTTTTTAATGTTTATTTATTTTTGACAGAGACAGAGCACAAGTGGGGGAGGGGCAGAGAGAGAGGAGACACAGAATCTGAAGCAGGCTCCAGGCTCTGAGCTGTCAGCACAGAGCCCTGATGTGAGGCTTGAACTGACGAACCGTGAGATCATGACATGACTGGAGCCGAAGTTGGATGCTTACTGACTGAGCCACCCAGGTGCCCCTAGGCTGTTGCTTTCTAAGGAGGTAGATTATGTTTGGAAATGGAAACTCAGATCCTTTAACTGTTCTACATTTGCTCTGGGCTGTTGAAGGTCTTTTTCAAAAGCCCAGCAATTCTAAAGTTTGGGATACTATTGAGTTGTCTTTATGGTGTTGGGCTGTAGGTGGCAGTGTTGGTCAGAACAAGCGCCTCATTTTGGCAGGGACATGAGTTGTGTTGCCTGTGGTGTCTGGGTCACCATGGAAAAGGTGTTCTGCTCAGCACACAGACGTGGTAAGCACCCTGCACCACTTTTATGGGCTGTTTTACATTCCAGCACCCTTGGTAACCCCCTTTTCCTACCTCTGGTCTGCTAACTGTACAGATCACCTGGGCTTCAGTCGATTACTCACTTGGGGTAAAACCTAAGCCCCAGAATGTCAGAGGAAAAAAAAATAGTGTTTGACTGTAATTGCAAATTAGTGTCTTTTGTTTTAAATTAAGAAATGTTATTAAGTTGTTTTATTTTCCATCCACTCCCCTCCCTGGTGTATGTGTGAGTTTCCCTCAGTTTGAGCAACCCCGGGGGATATTGTATTTGTTTTACTTACACTTTTATGGTACTTCTATGTTCCAGGCACTTTCCAAAGCACTTAACAAATGTAAACCCACTTAATTCTCCTAACAAGGTGTGAAGTAGGTACTATGATAATCCTCAGTTTATTAATGAGGAAACTGAGGTACAGAGAAGTTAAGTAAATTTTCCCCAAGTGAACCAGCTGATAAGCAATGGGGCTGAAATGTGAACCAAAGCAGTCTGGCTCCCTAGTTAGTACTCTGGTGACAAATCACCTAAAATTAGGGAGTGTTTTTTTAAATAATTTTTTAAAGTTTATTTATTTTGAGAGACAGAGAGTGAGTGAGCAGGGGAGGGCCAGAGAAGGAGAGAGAGAATCCCAAGCAGGCTCTGCTGACAGCTGTGATGTGGGCTCAAACTCAAGAACCTTGAGATCACGACCTGAGCCAAAACCAAGAATCAGATGCTCAACTGACTAAGCCACCCAGGTGCCTTTAAAATTAGCAAGTTTTTGCAGGACTCTTCCTGCCTACCTCTCTTTTAATTGCTCTCCATTCATTTTTTCTTCTATACAGTTCTATATTTTTTATTTTGGTATAATAACAAACTTAAAAATGGCAAATACAGTGTAAAGAACTTGTTTCCCATTAAGTATTTGAGAGTATGTTGTTGACCTCATCTCCCATCCTCCCAGATACTTGCGTGCATATTTCCCACAAACAAGGACATTTTCCTACATATCTGTAATAAGTGATCAAAATCAGGGAGTTACAGATACATTACATCTTATTGTCAGCTCCCATCCAACTTTTGCCCCTTGTAACAGTAATGTCCTTTATCCCAAAGGACATTTTGTCTTCAGTTTTTTTCTTGACTCTCATGACCTTGGCACTTCTGAAATTGTAGGCCACTGACTTGCTAGAATGCCCCTCAACTCGGTGTTTCCTCTTGAGTAGATTCAGATTTTGTGTCTTAAGTACAGTCATGGGTGATGCTGTGTTTCTCTTGCAGCATCTTCTCAGGTGGTGCCTGGTTGCAATTTGTCTATTACTGAGGATGTTAATGTCTATCTCCCTCTTAGGGTGATGTCAGCCAGCTTTCTCCATGTAAAGCATTTCTTGCCCCCTTTGTAAATGAACATCTTTTGTGGGGAGAAACTTTGAAACTACCTACGTGGCCTGTTTTCCCTCAAATTTTTCATTTCTTTACTTATTTCTATTTGTACTTAGGTTTCCCTATTTTTCCCAATAAGTTACATGCTCCCAATAAATTTTGATACCTGATTTGGCCAGCAGGATTCCTGCGAAACTGGCTACTTTTGATGTGTTCTCACTCTGAGCCCTTCCTTCCTTTTTGGGGAAAGACGTCTCAGGTCCTTCTTGGACCTACCTGTACTGGCCCTGGAATCAGCCATTTTCTCTGAAGAGCTCTGATGCCTCTTAGTCAAGAATCTTGTTTAGAAGCCAAGGCGCGTCAACGTGAAGATGTCAGTGCTCCTGGGAGTTCAGAGTGGACAGAGCTGGGAAATAACATGCACACACAAGTACATCTGTACTTATATAACCTTTCTGTATTTATGGACAACCATGAGGCCACATCAGAACTTCATGTCCAGTTCAACATCACAGTGCCTGTTCTAGTTTTTGCCTTCCAGGATTTGCTTCTCTTGTCTCTCCTAGTCAGAAACCTGCCTCCCAGGACCCTTGTGGCTTGTTCTCGTTGGTTTAACCAATCTCCCATCCTCCCGAGAACACCCTGCTCACCTCACTCTGGTTCTCAGGGTGCTGGGCTCACCCCCAACATGGCCGTCTTCCTCCCCCACGTCAAGCTCTGATCTCCACCCACACTTTCTTCTGCCTGGGGACGTCCTTCTTACCCATCTAATGGCTTTAGGACTGCACTGTTGAGGAAGAGAGGCACTAAAGAGGAGCTGCACAGTTTTAGGTCAGATTCCCAATGGTGTTTGAGTGCCCCTCACGTTGCCTGCCTGCCTGCCAGTCACGGAGCACAAATGCCTGGGGCTTCAGCTGGGTGTACAGGGAGACACTAATCTGGGATGTGTGGAACACCTGTGTCCTAGGCACAGCTCGGCTTCTAGTGGGCTGAAGGCCGTGTGAGAAATCATCTGACCTCTCTGGCCCTAGCTCTTGTGTGTGAAGTGAATGGGCTGGACCACATCTGCAGTCACAGAGCTGGTGCCTAGTGGCGCACCTGGGCGGCTCAGTCTGTCAACCGTCTGAGTCTTGATTGCAGCTCAGGTCACAATCTCCCGGTTTGTGGGATCGAGCTGCCCGTTGCGTTCTGTGCTGACAGTGCAGAGCCTGCTTGGGATTTTCTCTCTCCTGTTTCTGCCCCTCCCCCGCCTGTGTTCACCTGCTCTCTCTCTCTCAAAACAAACATTGAAATAAAAGTTAAAAAAAAAAAAAACAAAACAAAAAACTGGTGCCTGATGGCCCATGACTGGCCTAGGTGCCTTTTCTGTTTGGGATTTAGCGTTTATAAAAATCGAATTAACATTTCTTACAGTGGAGGTGGTGGACTTTAATTAGCCGTGCTTGGCCACAGCTCAGACCTTACCCAGCTTCACACATTTCTTTCCAGCCCAAGGGCTCAGTGGCTTTATTCTTTCGGGTCTCATGAATTAGGCGTATCTCAAAGAGCCCTTCTTGGCTAAGGACAGTTTTTCTGCCAAGAGTGAAGCAGTTTCTAGACTGAAGTCAGGGAGCTGGCATTACTTAGGATATTACGTTAGCTGCTTGAACAGATACTACAAAGAATAAAGGCAAAACGAAATTGTTTCTCTCCTTTAACAGTTCAGGTGTAAATAGTCCAGGATGGATCAGTGACCCATGGTGTCCAGGCCTTAGGCTTCTGTGTTGTTCCACATAGTGAGAGATGGCTCAGTGCCATCACACATTTCAGCTCATAGGTAGTCAGGGGAAGGCACTCTTCCACTGAAGGGTGTGACCCAGAAGTGACACATGTTACCTCCACTCACATTACAGAGGCAGAACTTAATCACACAGCATACACAACCCATGAGAGTTTGAGAAACAAACCTTAATTCTTTTTTCTTTAATGTTTATTTATTTTGAGAGTGAGAGAATCCCCAGCAAATTCTGCAATGCCAGCGCAGAGCCCAGTGCAGGGCTTGAACTCACGAACCATGAGATCACGACCTGAGCTGAAGCCAAGAGTCAGACGCTTAACCCACTGAGCCACCCGGGTGCCCCACTTTTTTCTTTTTTTAAAGCAATCTCTACCCCCAACGTTGGACTGGAACTCATGACTGCAAAATCAAAAGTTGCATGCTCTGTCGACTGAGCCAGCCAGGCACCCCCAAAGCTTCCTTCTTGGGAGCCACATACCCAGTCAAAACTTGGGTGTTGCATTATGTTGAGAGATGATAGAAGAGTTATTGGAAAATTAACAGCTTCCAAAGCTGTATTTATTAACAAATATTCTCCTCTGGAATTGTCTGGGATATTCTCCGTCCCATGTTGTGTTGCTTCTCTATGTGGGTAATCTGCCAGTTAAGAATGTATTTGGATTCTGCCTTCATCCCTTAGCAAAAAAGAGAGGTAGTGAGCTCCCAAAGCAGCTAATTAGGGAACTTTCAAAGTTGGTTAGGGAAGAGTGGGAGGAGGTGGAACAGAGAAATTTGGGCAGATGGGATGGGGGAGGCAGGGTTGGCAGAGGTAGGTGGAAGCCCTGTGGAAACAATGGGCTAAAAGGAAGGAGCAAATCCTGGGGAAAGGTGGTGCTGGTACAAAAGGGGTAAATGAGAACCCAGGAACCAGGACGTAAGCTTCCACCAGTGAGGCCTCTCTGCTCCGTTTTCTATTCTCTGGCTCAGTGGATTCTTAATCCTTCACACTGGGGGTTCTCACAGGTTGGATTCGATTGCCAGCTCTGGGCCATGTGATGCTGGGAAAGCCATATCTCTTCTAAGACCCACTATCTTCCTCCGTAAATTGGGCCTGATCCTCCTTCCATGCTTCTCTTCCCAACACTCCCGTAAGATACAAATGCAATTTCACGTAAGAAAATTTTCTGTGCAAAGTCTAACAGACCGATGGTATCGATAGGAGGGATAGAGCTCCCTGCGTTCTGTGTGGAAGTGGTGTAAGCCTGGGCCGTTCCAGGGGCAGGGATTTTGTTAAGACGAGGTCACAGTTGTTGACCCACAGGGGTCACCCTGATTAAAAGGTCATTCCTTTTGCAGATACGGTCCGGGAGAGTAGGCCCCTATTTGACAGGTCCTGGGTTTCAGAGTAGCTACCTGTCTGGAGAGATGGAGAAGAAGATGAGTGTGTCTCAGGTGGATGGAGAGAAACACCTTAGGCTGGGCCATGGAATCGTAGCATCTCCAGAGTGGCCTCTGATGGTGCCCAGTCCCTTTGAGGAAGTCCTAGCAGGGGACTTTTGACAGGGGCCCAAGAAACATGGCTTGAACTTGTCTGATCTTGGATTGCTGGGAGCCAAATAGCCACAGAACTGAGTGTGTCCACATTTGACCTGGTTTGAGCTGGTGATCTCGTCACTTGTTTGGTTTTCAGCTGTGAAAATCCCCCGAGGGGACTGAGTGTGCTGCCACCTGAGGACATGTAGCCGTGAGCTAGGAGGGTGAGCTTTGCTCACTCTCTCCAACAGTGTGTGCAAGCGAAGCTTGACCTGTGTTCTTTTTCATAGCCTAAGTGCCATATTGCCTTATCTTTCCTAGGGCTAGAAGGAGGGGGACAGCGTCCCAGGGATGCATCTTGTTGTATTTCACACTGCAACTTGGAGAATCAGGTGTTTGTGTTAGACCACATCCCTCAGTATTAACAGCTTTAATTTTGAAGTCTTAAACTATTTTAAAAATAATCAAGATTCAATGAAGATTTTTTTTTCCTTGCCCTGAAGTAATCTGTTCCAACTTACAAAATTAGGCGTAATCATTGCAGTATTTCCCCAGTGGTTTGTTTTGTTTTACCGATTGATGGAGTGATTGAGAGAGGCACAGTGAGCAAGGGGCAGAGAGAGAGAGAATCCCACAAGGGGCAGAGAGAAAGAGAAGTGGGGCTCACCTGGGGCTCGTGTTTTACTCCGTGGGGGTTGGGGGGGGGGGGCTCATGTTCACCTGAAGTGGGGCTTGAACTCGCCCCAGGCAGGGCTCCAGCTCACCAACTGTGAGATCCTGACCTGAGCAGAAGTCAGGTGCTTAACTACTGAGCCACCAGGTGCCCTCCCCAGTGCTTTAAATTGTGACTCCAGATACCCAAAGCAGAGTGATCAAATGATTTTAACCTCTTGAGATGGAAAAGAACCTTTAAAGGAAAAGTTTCAGGGCATTTTCTACAGCTTCTGGGCTGTAGACTCTTCATCTGGTGACTCCGTGAATTTTTATTCTCACAGTTTGCTCCATGCAAAGAGTCAGACAAAGATAGGACGTTTTCTCGCCTCGGCCTCCCTCTGCCATTCCCCTTAGCTGCCAAGTAAATGACAAATCATTCTAGTATTTTCTGTGAGTTCAGGTAAGCTGAGGGCCTCCCAGCCTCCTTGCCCATTTGTATTTTTTGACCTCTACACGTTTAATGATGCCTTTCTCATGATCGTACTGCCTCCTTTCCTCCTTGAGGGATTTCGTTTTATTCTTGCTCACAGAAAGCACAGCCATGTTGGCTGCATGTGGTTTGGACTTCACCAGAACTATCTCCCCTGTGGCCTTCCAGAACGTCCACACCACAGAGGGTACGTGCCCCACTGTAGACATTTCATGGGCTGCATGCCTCTCAGGCTAAGTGGCTGGACTCATCACAGTCTTGGGCTTTTATAAATAACCTAGTCCCTGTGTCATTTCCTCCGTCCTCCTACAGGATGCTTCTCTGTAACATGTTTTCTCTGAAGTGGGCAAAAGCCTGATTGCTCCCTTAGAGTTGCCTAAATGACTTGAGGAGCTTGAATTTTTAGTAGCTTTCAGAAAGAAAGGGGCTTTTAACTACTTCCTCCAGCAAAGACTCTCTGGCTGACTTGTGTACCATCAAGGTTCATAGTGCCAGCCGCACTGTGACTCATACTCAAATAATCACTACAGGAAGTTTGCTTTAGGATGCTTCTTGGACTTACAAGGTCTACTTCTGGTTCATTGTTATTTCTTTTTTCTGTGTGGGTCCCCTAACAAGGAAGGTTACAGAAAGCTTTTTACGAGCATCTTCACCCCCAAAGTCAAATTGACTTCTCTCTCCTTTTGCCCCCAGCAGTTAGGATGTGCCCTTATTTTCAGCTGTTTCCCTCAGTAAATGAAAGCTCTCTGAGGTCAAGACCTTGTCTAGTTGATTCAAGATTTTGTTTAGTTGTCTCTCCTGCATCTAACGAGGTGCATGGCACCTAGCGTGGAATCAGTAGATGTTTTCTGAGTAAGCAAATTAATGGATGCTTTGTTGAAGTTTTGGCTTCTTTATGTATGTATAGGGAAAGAAAAACATTTTATTCTACCCTCTTAGGTTCGTTAACTGGGACCTGTGAATTAAATACTTCCTTCACAGTGACATGTTTATTTCTTAAACTAGTTCTTTCCTATACACACTGGTTGTCAAACCTCATTTCACTTACCCTCTTAACCATAAAGGAACAGGTAAATGGTGTCTTTTTCAAGGGAGTGTTGATTGTGGGTGACATGCAGATGGTGGGGCGGGAGCAGTCTGTGAGCTATGACTCAAGTTGAGCAAGTTTGTGAGCCATAAGAAAGTTCTTCATTTTTAAGAACTTTTTAAATTTTTCTATAGGAATTCTCATTAAGTTTAGACACTTGTGAAATTGGGAACTTAATAAAGTTCTTTTTGTTTTGTTTTTAAATGATCTTTTTTAAATGAGCACCTGGGTGGCTCAGTTGGTTAAGCATCTGACTTCAGCTCAGGTCATGATCTCATGGTTTGTGGGTTTGAGCCTCACGTCAGGCTCTGTGCTGACAGCTTAGAGCCTGGAGCCTGCTTCAGATTCTGCGTTTCCCTGTCTCCCTGCCCCTGCCCTGCTCACCCTCTGTCTCTCTCAAAAATAAACATTAAAAAATTTTTAAATCTTTTTTCTTAATGTTTATTATTTTTGAGATAGAGAGTGTGAGTGGGGGAGGGGCAGAGAGAGGGAGACACAGAATCTGAAGCAGGTTCCAGGCTCCAACCTGTTAGCACAGAGCCCGACATGGGGCTCAAACTCCCAAACCGTAAGATCATGACCTGAGCCAGAGTTGGATGCTTAACCCACTGAGCCACCCAGGCACCCCTGTTTTGTTTTGCTTTTGAGAGAGAGAGAGTGAGTATGGAGGGGCAGAAGGAGAATCTTAGGCAGGTTCCCCGACTCAGTGCAGAGCCCTGCTCCATCTCATGACAACAAGATCATGACCTGAGCCGGAATCAAGAGTTGGTTGCTTAACCGCCTGAGCCACCCAGATGCCTCTGGAACTTAATAAAATTCTAATTGAAATAAAGGGACATTGGGCCTCCTGGGTGGCTCTTTCAGTTAAGCATCTGACTTTGGCTTCGGTTCTGATCTCATGGTTCATGGGTTCAAGCCCGACATCAGGCTTTGTGCTGATGGTACAGAGCGTGCTTGGGATTCATTCTCTTTCTCTGTCTCTCTCCCTCTCCCTTTCTCTCAAAATGAATAAACAACAACAACAGCAAAAATCATGGGACATTAAAATAAGTTTTGCTCTTGGATGACCTCTGGACTTTGAACTAGCAGAAGGTCCCTTCAGGTTGGGCCACTTGGGGAACTTGAGCCATTTGGGCATTGCCTCAGCTGACTCCACAGTCCAGTGTTAGGTGTCCTCCTGAACACTCAGGTTCAAAAACACCCTTTACATTGAATCCTGTCAAATCACCAGTTTGTTTTTAAGTTGAAAAAATGGTTAAATGTTAGCAGTTTATTTGGGCCAAACTACACATAAGGTTTTAATTTTCATGCTTTTTTTTTTCAAGAAGAGTTAATTTCTAAGAGTTAACCTAGGAGGCGTCTGGGTGGCTCAGTGGGTTACGTGTTCAACTCTTGATTTTAGCTCAGGTCATGATCTCATGGTTCATGGGATTGAGCCCCATGTGGCGCCTGCTTGGGATTTTCTTTCTCTGCCCCTCCCCCTGTTTGTCTCTCTCAAAATAAATAAACTTTTTAAAAAAGGAATTGGTATCATGAATATTATGAGAAGCAAAATATTATATATGAAGCAATGGCTGAAAGTTTAAGTGAATAATTTATAAATAAGGAAAATAACCTAGGAGAAATAGAGATCATTTGTCCACGTGCATGGAGCTGGGAAATAGATAATTAAGGGAACCTACATCTGGCTAAATCTGAAACCCATGAACTTTTCATGAAGTCTCACTGTCCCTTGATTTGTATTCAGTCTAGTAACCTCCTTGGTCAAGTTTAGAAGTGAGCATTCACTGGAGCTATTGGAAAGCCTTGAGCTTCTCTACAATTATGTGGTTGCTTGAAATTAAAAAAGCATTTCAGTATGTTGTTAACATTAACAACCATCTTTTTTAAATGTACAAATAAATTTCTTATTAGGGAAGCAAGGCATTTGGAAAAACCAACAAACCAGAAAGTATATGTCGGCCGACGAGACAAAATGTGGCAGCCGTGATCTCACCACCTGGAGACTAGCACTGTCAACAGTGGGATGTTTGTCCTGATCTCTCTGTGCTCATTTATTTAACAGACATTTATGGAGCACCCACTCTGTGCCATATACTGTACTAGGTGCTGGGGAAGTTTGGAGAACAAGCAGACATAGTCTTTGCCCTCAGTCTAGAGGAGGCCAAAGTCAATCAACAAGTAAGCCAACAAATACATTGACTATACGTTGAGATATTGGAAACAAAATGCCATTAAAAAAAGAGGGGAGCTGTGATAAGGAATTCTGGAGTGAGAGAGGAATGAAGAATATGCTGATTTAGACCGGAAGGTAAGGAACGACCTTGCTGAGGGGAAGGCATTTCAGCAGAGACAAGAATGGTTAAGTAGTCATGATACAAACTGCCGAATGTCTGGCCAAGGTTCAGTCAGGGCAGCGAGGGGGATCAGAACAGGCCACCCCAAAAAAGGTCTGCTTTGGCATACTGCACATTGAGAGCTGAAGGTGGTTGAGAAACAGCAGATGCGGGAGGAGCTCTCTGACCTCTCCCTTGGTGCCTAAAAGTGGAGCGTAGCTCTCCTGGAAGCAAGGTGCCCTCCCTGTGCCAGGAAGTGGAGCGCTTTCTTACCTTTTTACACAGGGCGTCAACACAAGATGAGTCTGCACAGACAAGCCTTAGGAAAGCAACATTTTTTTTGGTGCTAACTTCCTCCTTGTATTTCCTAGGCGCTTTTTCACACTTTACTGCTTTTAGCCCCAAACCACTTTTCCTTTGTCTTGTCACCTCTCTGCAATTTATTGCTCTTTGCTGTACTGGTACCCAAGCCCCAGGTGTAATTGCTTCTTCGGGGTTTTCACTTCTGTCTAGGAAAACACCCATGTATTTTTCTTATAACATTTTTTATTTTTATGTATTTTGGAAGAGAGCATGAGTAGGGGAGGGACAGAGAGAGAGGGAGAGAGAAAGCCAAGCAGGCTCCCATGAGCAGTGAGATCATGACCCGAGCCGAAACCAAAAGTCAGAGGCTTAACTGACTGAGTCAGTTCAATTCCTGGGCCCCAGCCAAACAACCTGAGAGGGTCAAGGAAAAGTCTCTCCTCCCCTTCAGCAGGAAGGAGGCTGGCACATTTGACAGGCTTTCCAAAAGGAGGAACAGGAGACCAAGATGGCTGGTCTGGAGTGAGGCAGGGCACACGGGCTAGAACCTGTGTCGCACATTTTCATAGGACGCAGAAGAGAGAGAGAGTTGTGTCCCATGGGGACATTAATTATACATGTAATTTTAGAAACAAAAAAAAATGGGAAAATTGTGTGCATGATTACTGTCACTTGTTTTTGTTTGTTTGTTAGTTTTTCATTATCAATACATAGATGGTGAGGGCTTAGTCTCTGTGAATGAATGTCCTTCCATGGGTAACCCTGCCTGTTCTTTGCTCTCCCACAGCCTTTGTGAGAGAAAAAACTAGGCGACCTATTTCTGCTGACATAATATAAATTGGGAAAAAGAAAAACTGCTTTCTTGTACACAGAGCTATGAAAGTAGGTCCCCAGGACTGAGTAAAACCCACACATGGACATTTTCCTTCCTGGAAAATATTTTTTGTTACTGGCCTATCTCCTACCCTCTTTGAAAGCTTAGGCAGAGGACAAAAATCAAATTTGTACAGTGTTAATATCATTAAATTCTAGCACCTTAAAATCACATTACCTCCTCTTATTTTCTTCCAAATCTGCCATAACTCGGTGTTTAATCAGAGCCATACTCTGATTTTTCCAGGAAATTCATATGTCCCCTCTGCCCTTCTGTGGGGCATTTGGGAAGATAGTTTGTTCGCTTTGAATCACTGTGCTCTTGTTGGTCACCGTCAGTGTTTTCCGTTGATCGTCACTGAATGGCCACAGGGAAAATGGCACGTGCCAGTGCTGGGATGTGATTGTTTCTCCTGACAACACTGAAAATCACAGTATCTGGTCCTGACAAATCCACCGTCACAGGCTCAAGTGTGAAAGACTATGCTTTGAGAGGAAAGTACGACAAAAATGGTTGGCGTATTTTGGGTGGTACTTAATGACAAGCTTACCCAAGCCAAAGCACAGAAAGAAGCCAGGGACCATTTTTATACTTGGGTAATTTCCCAGGGTTTGCACTGGCCTCAGAGAAGAGAAATTTCTTTTCGGGTCTGTGCCCTGGAAAACTTGACTTGGTGAGACTGATTAAAAAAAACAAAACACCTCCACATCCTCACACACCCGCTCTGAGGGAAACACCGCCTGCAATCTCCACCCAACTGGAATTCCCCACTCGATCCACTCTTTGGTAAAACTGAAATATGAGATGTGACGGGTGGCTCCAGCTCTTGTCCCATGAACCAGAACATTCCATGATTAGTGTTGGTGTGTGTGTATCGGGGGGCAAAATACACTGCAAATTCAGACCAGTCTGATGCTTAAGAGATTGGGGATCATTGTACTGGGCAGTTGTTTTCCTGAATTATCACGAAGGGAGAAAAATCTAATACAATTAGGTTATTGCTGTTAATGGATTTTCTTCAAATCCAACCTGTTTCCTGGTCATCTGTCACCTGTGAAGGGAGGAAGACATGTGTAATGTGTTTCCATTTAAATGTTTGTTTATTTAGAGGGAGAGAGAGAATCCCAAGCAGGTTCGGAGCTGTCAGCACAGAGCCTAATGTGGGGCTTGAACCCACGAATTGTGAGATCATGACCTGAGCTGAAATCAAGAGTCATATGCTTAAATGACTGAACCACCCAGGTGCCCCTTGAAATGTGTTTTATTAAGCAAGTCTGAGACCCAGAAAGAGGGCAAGTTTCCTTGAGGAAGTAGGGGAGCTGTAAGATTCCCAGCTGGGTCCTTTGGATGCAGCATTTGAATGGATGGATGGAAGCCAAGTATGGCTATTCTTCCCTGAATGGCCTCTCAAAGCATGAGAGACTCTATTTAGTGGGGATAACTTAGAAGCAATGCCGAATACACTTGAAAGTCTTCTTTAGAAAAATTCAGTTGTGGGGTGGTGCCTGGGTGGCTCAGTTGGTTAAGCATCTGACTCTTGATTTCAGCTCAGGTCATGATCTCATGGTTCATGAGTTCAAGCCTTGTGTTGGGCTCTGTTGCTCTCCCTCTCTGTCTCTCTTGCACTCTCTCTTCCTCAAATAAATAAATTAATAAGCTTAAAAAAAGTTAGACGGTATGATCAGTACTGAATGTGCTTTACTTGTTCTCATGGTGACTGCAAGGACAGGTTGGGCTCCAGACTATGTCCCAGGTGGAGGTCATCTCTGACACACAGTGGTCTGGGGTTGGCACTTGCAGGGTGGTGAAGCATGAGTGACTCAAACAGAGAGGGTGACCCTGTCAGCAGAGAGGCTTGCTGTCTTCTGCCTGAGTGGATGCTGGGCTCCCTGCTCACCACTCTTTCCTCTTTACTGCCTGTTTCTCCTTTCTTCTGCTTTATTTCTTATCGTCTTCTGTTTCCCCATTGCATTTTGGCCTCATACAAAGAGTCAGACCTGGTCACCAGAAAACCAGAATGCTCGGGATGCCTGGTTGGCTCAGTTGGTTAAGTGTCCCACTCTCGGTGTGGGCTGAGGTCATGATCTCATGATTTCATGAGTTTGAGCCCTGCCTTGGGCTCTGTGCTGACAATGCAGAACCTGCTTGAGATTTTCTCTCTCTCCCTCTCTCTGTCCCCTCCTGGTCCTGCTTTCTCTGTTGTCTCTCTCAAAATAAACAAACTAACAAACTTAAAAAAAAAAAAAAAAGAAGAAGAAGCAGAAGAAGATGACCAGAATGCTCTTTTCCTTCTGGCAAGCCTCCAAAAATTGTGTTTTTAGTTATTCTTAGAGATGTTTCTCTTTTTAATTGGTTTTCCTGTGCTTTTTAAGTCACCAATTCTTGCTTTCTTTTCCTTTGAACTATTAGGTTCTGAGGTAGTCTGGTTGCTTGAGAATTCTGGAGGTTTGCAACCTGGATAATGGAGGTGATGTAAACGAGTTATGTAGCAATAGAAACTAATGGAACAAATGAGGATTTTAATTGTTACTGGGGAGGAAAGAATTTTTAAGATCAAAACAAAATGCCTTAGACACTTGGAATAGAATCTGGATGATGTTTAAATCTTATGTGGTAGGACCAGAGTCCTAGGAGATATTCAGTAGCAGTAATACATTGATTTACATTTTCCTAAGATCCAGAAGATATTAGTTTCAAAAGACTTTGTGAACATCAATTAATTCTTAGCAAAGATAGCTTGGTAATGAATTTGTTCCCCTATTAATAATGGCAACCTTCCATGTGAATTAAACTTCCTCATATTGATGCAACTGTAGGGGGGCAAAATTTGCCTCTTCAAAATGTGTCTCTTTGGCACGTGGGTTATTTTAGACTGTTTTCAAGAAACAGAAGGCTCAGAAAGAACCTTTGACCTTTCCCTTAACTGCCTGAAAGGACCTAGATAAACTTCACCAGGAAAGGAGCTACCACCATAGAAACTATAGTATAATATGAACTAGGTATGGTAGACAGAAGGAACCTATCAGTGCCTATTCAATCAAAGTTCTCTCTCTGTCCCATTGTTTTTGGATGGCCCAGCAAATGTTTGTTTACCAAACATTGACTCTACGTTATTCCTATGAATTGCCTGCCTTCTCTTTATAGCACCAGACCCAGAACCCCTCCTCCTTAGTCCAGAATGTCCTATAAATCTCCTCTTGCCTGACTGTCTTTGAAATCTCTCATGTTTACGTGGATTCCCTGTGTACACATAATTAAATTTGAGTTTATCCTGTTAATCCATTTTATGTCAATTTAATTCATAGACCAGCCAGAAGAACCTTGAAGGTAGAGGAAAAATTTTCCTCCCCAACACAAATTATCAGTAGTAAAAATATAATCTGAAGCAAAGGAAAAGTCACTCTCTCCCCTTCAAGGTCTTCTGACTTACTAAGAATTAAATTGACATGAGACAGATCAATAGAAGAAAAAGCCAAAGTTTTATTACATGCTCACAGAAGACCAGTAATGAAACTGAGACCTAAAGAAATGACCAAGGCAGGCGGGCACTTTTTTACACTTCATTTATGTATTTGCTTGTTTCTTTATATTTATTTATTTATTTACTTATTTATTTATTTTTAAAGGTAGACTTTTAAAAGTTTATTTATTTTGGGAGACAGAGCATACAGGGCAGAGAGAGAGGGAGTGAGAGAGAATCCCAAGCAAGCTCTGCACTATAAGCACAGAGCCTGATGCTGGGCTGGAACCCACAAACCTGTGAGATCATGATCTGAGCCAACATCACAAGTTGGATGTTTAACTGACTGAGTCACCCAGGTTCCCCTTTATACTTTTTAGACAAAGAGACAATAAATCCCTGATGAACTGACAAGACAGAGAAATTCTAAATGGAATTTGGGCTATGGTAGTAAAGGCAGCAAAAAAAAAAAAAAAAAACCAAAAACAAAAACAAACAAGGGGTGGTTTAAACTGACTTCTTGGCTTTAAATTTCCCATCTCTGGTGAAAAGCATGTCTCTTCCTCCTGGTATAGGAAGGTACCTTTCACTTGGAGGATTTATTTCCTGCTTTCAGGGGTACAAAGGAGGTTCTTCAGGGGTACAAAGGAGTGTCCTTCTTGTATAACTTGTATGTAAAATAGTCAATATGCCAAAGTAGCACATTTTGGGGGCAGCCTGCCTTTGGTCCTTACAATCATGAATACAGGCCTTAAAATTGAACCTAAACTTCATACCTCCTTGAAGTCTTAGGATCATACTGCTAAATGGGTTTTGATAGGCAATTGAGCACAACATTCTGCTCTTAAGCAAAGGCAAATTGTCCCAAAAAGATCAAAATCAAATATTTATTAAAGTTTCTGGAGAAAGTTTGCATAACCTGAGGCAAAATGTAAATTCTTGGGCTTTTGTTATATTTCACAAAAAATGGAAACTGAGTTATTTTCAGAATGGTTGAATTTATCTTGTCCATATAATAGTTTGTGATGTGTTTGCTGGTTAATAACATGTGATATAACATGGAGTCTACAATAATGTTAATTTGGGGTATCTTTGGAATTAGTTTTTTTTTTCCTACTAGTTATAAGGTTTTTCAAAGTATTATACTCTGGATTTAGGACAAGTTGATGAAGCACAGAGTATGGTATGAAGAGGCTAGCATTTTGAATTCATCACCTGGATTCAAGTGCTTTTCCCTGCCATTTAATCCCTTGGGCAAGTCCCTTAGCTTGGACTTCAGCTTTCTCATCTGTACGATGGTAATACTAATATGTGCCTTAATTTTTTTAACCAGTTGTGTGTGTGTGTGTGTGTGTGTGTGTGTGTGTGTGTGTGTGAGAGAGAGAGAGAGAGAGAGAGAGAGAGAGAGAGTAAGTGTGTGTGTGGCTTGAAGGCTTGAAGGTAGATTGTATAAAGAAGGGCTTTGTAACAAGTTCCTATTTCTATTGTATAAGGAAGTTCATATAATTTGTCTCATAGGAAGAAACTGCAGGTTTGTTGTTAATTTCATTCAATTATGAGGTGCTCGTCTCCAACACAAGTGATACTTAAACAAGTTTAAAAAATAAAGGGAGAAGTATGTGCACAACATTCCTGGTAGGTGAGACTCAGGCTGTCTTCCTATCATGCCATCAACACAGCAGCCCTAAGCACTTGGTGACACTGTTAATGCATCCCTGTGCTCATTATCTCAATGAATCCTCCCAATGAATCTGCAGAATTGTGAGTCATTATCCCCATTGCAAGTGATGTGACTGATGCTTCGAAAGATAGGGAACCTTGCCAAACCTCATTAGTAACCAAAAGAAAAATTTGAGTCAAGAGATTTGGGTTCTAGAATCCATGCTGTCAATAGTTGATAATTTTGCCTTTGAGCTCACGAGTCATTGGGTTTAGGAATGTTATCTTCATTGGTCTATCTCTTCTTCCAGAATTTCTGGGATTATCAAGAACATTGAGGTCCTTTGGTTGGGTCAGGTCTGATCTAAAAATGTTAAGATTCTGGAGCACCTAGGTGGCTCAGTTTGTTAAGCATCTGACTCTTGATTTCAGCTCAAGTCATGATCTCATGGTTGTGAGATTGAGCCCTGCATTGGGCTCCGGGCTGGGCATGGAGCCTGCTTAGGATTCTTTCTCTCTCCCTTTCCCCCTCCCTGCTCACATGCATTTACTTTCTGTCTCCAAAAAATAAACAAACCAACCAACCAACCAACAAATAAATAGAAATGGAAAATTCGTATTTTCATTCTTTGAACAGCACAATTTTTTTATGGACTTTACTTGATACTAAAAAAGAGGGACAATTTTTCCTCTACCCTTTCAGGTCCAGTTACTGTGGCATGTGAATTAGATTGACAAACCGCAGATTAACAGGAGAAAAGATACAGATTTTAACGATGTTAATGATTTTACATGTATGAGAGACTGCATAGAAAAGCAATGAAAACCCCAAAGAAGCAGTGCGACTGGAGTCTTATATACCTAACTTAGTAGGAAAAAAGGAGTGCGAGAAAGGACGTTTATGAGAAAACAAATGACTTTTTGGAAAGATAAAGGGGCCCTTAGGGAACTATATGCATATGTGCTAGTCTTGTGACAGTGTCTTTTGGGGTGTGATTAGAGTTCTCAGGGAGGGTATTTATGACAGCAGTTCTTCTGGGAAGCCCTGCCTTTAGGAAGATAAGGGGTTGCAGGGACCCACATGCCTGCAGCCCACAATGATTCTTTTGTGCAAATGACGTGTTTGGAGATGGCATATTGTGATCTCTTTTAGTATGTTTGCGAACTGAGTTCTCAAGTTATCAAATAAATGTGATATTTAGAGTTACTATCACTTGGTCCAATCTTTGAAGACAGTCTTACTCCCTTTGCTGCTGGCAAGCAAATCCTTTGTAGGGAGGGCTTCATCTTTGTCCCTTGGGGACAGACGGGAAGCCTTCGGGCTGGGGAGGCTGTTTGGAGCATGCCTGTGGTGCGCGCTCAGGGAAGTCACCTGGTGTGAGCAAGGACCTCGGCAACAGGCAGACTCTGAGACACTTGAGGGGGACAGGAGCGAGGGCAGGATGATAGCACAGGCCGGATAGTACATGATAAATGCTCTCCCCTGGACCTCTCACATCACAGGCAAGTCTATACGTTTAGGAACTCGTACTGCAAAATGATGAAGACAGTGGTGGTCACCAGCACCCGCAGACACAGAATGGGCAACACAAGTACCACGCAGAAGTGAAACATGGAGGCATAAACGTATGAAACCGAAAAGTACATTCTTTTAGGAAAAAGAAAACTAATACTAAAGAAAAATACAACAAACTACACATATAATGGTTACTTTTATCTGTCAATTTGAACGGGCTAAGAGCTGCCCAGACACCTGGGTGTGTCTGTGACGGTGTCTTGGGACAAGGTCAGCATTTGAATCAGTGGATTTAAATAAAAATCACCCTCGTCAATGTGGGTGGACATCCAGCCCTGTGGGTGCAAATAGAACAAAAAGGTAGAGAAGGGGCAATTTGTTATCTCTTTCTGAGCTGTAACAGTTATCTTCTGCCCATGAATATCAGAGCTCCATGTTCCCGGGCCTTTGAACTCAGACTGAAGGATATCACGGGCTTTTCTGGTTTTGCTGCTTGCAGATGGCATATTATGAGACTTCACAACCTCCATAATTGCATGAGCCAATTCCCATTATAAATCTCCACTTATATATCTCTACATACCGTATTGGTTCTGCTTCTCTGGAAAATTCTGACTAATATAATGCGCTATGCCATATAGGATGCCTTAAGAAATTCCAAAAGGAATAATATCATCCAGACTGTTATCTGACCTTACTTGTCAATAATATTAGAAATCAGTAACAGAAGAATAGCTTAAACATCTCGCATTGGAAACCAAATAACATCACTAAATAAATCTTAGACTTAAAAAGAACTCAAATTTAAAAAAAATCAGAATTAAGAAATATTTGGAACCAAGTGGCATGAGAGCTGAGATAGCTAAGGATAATGGATCCTCATGGACTGAAGTTATGTTGACGGATCTCTGAGGCACAAGAAGGCCAGAACTCTCATGAGTGTTTAGGCACTGAAATCCGCCTATTGCAAGAGAATTCCGAAGCCCTGCTTTCCGCATTTTACCACCAATAATGTTGCAAAGTTTACAAAGTTTTTACACACCTAGATACTCTGAATACCCAAGTTTTTCTTGAAGGATATGTTTTTTGGCATATTATCACTTGGCTGACTCTAAGTCCTGGATCTCCTGGGACACTTCCCATTTACAGCTGCTGTCCTGGTGAAACCCTTCTCAGAGGTGGTACAGTGGGTACCTGGGTGGCTCAGTTTACATCAGTGGAAATTTGTGGTTTGAAATGTCCTCTGGCATCCCTCAGTGAACATTTTTATTCATGTTCTGTACTGATGGTGGTTTAGATCTCTGGCATTAAGAAATCCAGAATAGGCATAACCATGTATCGTGTAACCATGAAGGCAAGCCCTAGGTCACATCCTCAGTGCTAAAAAGAAATGCGGGATGGCCTAAAGGAATTCAGGGCCTAACCTGAGCTGTGTGCAATGTTGGCTGCTTCTTACTCCTTCTTTGAGCACTTGGACTTGGATTTTGCTTGCAGTGAATTCTCCTTTATGTTCTGAAAGGACTTCATGGTGTACAACCAGGGTCAATTTGGATTTAACATACCACTCTGGAGTAAGCGAGGGGGACTCGGTTCCCGCACCCACCACCAGAGATATTATTTCAGGAGATTTGATAAACATCTCGGGATCAGTTTTTTTTTTTAAATTTTTTTTTTCAACGTTTATTTATTTTTGGGACAGAGAGAGACAGAGCATGAACGGGGGAGGGGCAGAAAGAGAGGGAGACACAGAATCGGAAACAGGCTCCAGGCTCTGAGCCATCCGCCCAGAGCCCGACGCGGGGCTCGAACTCACGGACCGCGAGATTGTGACCTGGCTGAAGTCGGACGCTTAACCGACTGCGCCACCCAGGCGCCCCGTCGGGATCAGTTTTAACCAACATCTACTTCCTCAAGGTTCTGCAGTAGGCATTCCTTGGACAGTGTTTTGGGGGAGGGCCAATGTCTTTGATCTCACTATGAGTTAATCCCTGGGGACGTGTGTGGTTGCTGAATGGAACTGCTGAATCAAGGACTTCCTCCTTAGAGTGGGTCCCTGGTCTAGAAGTCATTGAATTGAGAAAGATGTGTCGAGGCAGGCCTGTGTTTTCTCCAGGACCAGAGCAAGTTAGAAGAGCAGGGTGCCTGTGACAGCTCGAAAGGTAGCGAAACAATACGTAGGAACATGAGCAGCTAAAGCTTCAAATGTTT
This sequence comes from Prionailurus viverrinus, assembly GCF_022837055.1. Taxonomy (NCBI): domain Eukaryota; kingdom Metazoa; phylum Chordata; class Mammalia; order Carnivora; family Felidae; genus Prionailurus; species Prionailurus viverrinus. The sequence continues at coordinate 104,746,758 of NC_062561.1, read as the reverse complement.
CAACTTTGGGCAGTGTTTGTGTCCTAACTGATTAAATGAGGGTCTCATCAGGAATTTCAGTGTCTCATTATACTGTTTGGGGTGTGTTCATTACTAGTGTCAAATACCAAAAATGAATAATGAATAATATCAAGCATGAAATAAGAAAGTGTTTATGGGATCCTACTACTTCCTGTAAACGAAATTCATGGGAGGAGGAACTCAGTTCCATGCTCATTCATTTCCTCAGATCAGTACAGGTTTATATGGATAAAAATATCTACACGATGAGCTCCCAGATTTGAAAGGAAGTGGAACCACCTACAGGAAGCCCCCCTTTGGTTGGTTCTGGCTTCTTGGCCTCCTGAAAATTATTTAACCTTGCTGTCTCAGGTACTGTTTGCAAAGCTGAGGATGGGAGTGATACGTTTTGTCCTCTGTAAACATCATGGGTTGATTTATTAATATTTACCCACATGTCAGGAAGCCTTTCACATGTAAGAAGCCTGATGGTACCCAAACAAAAGACTGTAAAAATATTGATTTAGATATAGATACATCTCCTATTTTTCCAGGAAGACCATGTTCCTGGTTCTATGCATTCACCTCAGTAGCAGGTGTGGTAACATGGGAATAGATAACTGGCAACCTTTAACACAAATCTATTCAAGCCATACGGTTACTCATCACCAAGCTAATGCAGGTCTCTTAACATCTTCATCATACTGTGGTTATATGTCATTCTATAGCTTCAAGGGCTTTATAGGTGTCCATATTTCCTGTTTATCATCCCTTCCGCAGATGATATTTAGCAAACTTTTTTTTTAATGGTTATCTATTTTGACAGCAGGTAGGGGCAGAGAGAGAGAGAGAGAGAGAGAGAGAGAGAGAGGGAGAGAGAGAATCCCAAGCAGGTTCTGTGCTGTCAGGGCAGAGCCCAACATAGGGTTTGATCTCACAAATTGAGATCGTGATTGACTGAAATCCAGAGTCAGATGGTTAGCCAACTGAGCCACGCAGGTGCTTCATTATGTAGCAAATTTTAGCCTTCCCTTAGGCTTCACCATGTAAAAATGGGAGACTCTAGGGGCGCCTGGGTGGCTAGGTCAGTTAAATGGCCGACTTTGGCCCTGGTCATGAACTCGCGGTCTGTGAGTTCGAGCCCCACATTGAGCTCTTTGCTGACAGCTCAGAGCCTGGAGCCTGCTTCGGAGTCTGTGTTTCCCTCTCTCTCTGCCCCTCCCCTGCTCACACTCTCTCTGTCTCTCAAAAATGAATAAACATTAAAAAAAAATTAAAAATAAAATGGGAGACTCTAGTTCTGGTTGGACCCAGTCATGTTCTTTCCTTCCCCAGCTAAGTCAGGAGAGGGTGTATTTCGAAGAATCATCTTCTGGAAGTGACAACTTGACATAACATTTGGATTCCCACCTAATTTAATACTGTGGCCCTCAAAAGGAGAAATGACTGAATTGGTTGGGAAGGTTTACAGTTGTTCCAAATGACCACCAAACTCATCTCACTTTTGGAGACCCGTTTTCGTGATCATTTATTCTTTGAAATCAATGATTATTCCTGACAGTGAAAGTACAAGGAAAAAAATCAGGAGACTTGAGGGGTCTCAAGCCCCTTAAAAAGTCCATACATTGGGGCGCCTGGGTGGCTCAGTCGGTTGGGCGTCCGACTTCAGCTCAGGTCACGATCTCTCAGTCCATGAGTTCGAGCCCCGCGTCGGGCTCTGGGCTGATGGCTCAGGGCCTGGAGCCTGCTTCCGATTCTGTGTCTCCCTCTCTCTCTGCCCCTCCCCCGTTCATGCTCTGTCTCTCTCTGTCTCAAAAATAAATAAAACGTTAAAAAAAAATTAAAAATAAAAAAGTCCATACATGATGTTATTTTCTTACAAAACTTCGTTCACAAGTCCATTTGTGCAGTGGGGTCAATCCAGTCGCCAAGCCTGAAAGACAGACCGGCCCCAAGCTAAATTTTGTGTTGTAGCATCACAGAAAATAGTGTTAGAGGAAAGCACGAAAATTATACACTCCTCGTGGATCATGCGAAAGGACGTAAAATACAACTGGAAATCTCCCCTACGGTTTTTCAAGAGTTAAAAAGCAATGACAGCACAAGGATGTGTGTGTTGAGCTTATTCACTTCTTCTACCAAGATTACCAGTAGGTTTCTGCTCATAGGGAGGAATCCGAACGCTTGGATGGAGATAACTTGACTGAGTTTAGCCACTAGATCAGTGTTGGACAGGAAGATGCAGGTAGGAATCACCTAGTGTTTCACTGTGAGTTAATCCGTCTTCCCCCTTGTTATTTAATTTCCTTTACTCCAGGGTGACTTATGGATTTATACAGCATTTCGTTCAGTTCAGCAGCCACTTGGCTTTGATTGTACAATCAGTACTTTGCCTTCAATTTTCTTCTGTCAGTAAACTACCTCCGTGGAACAACTGCCTGGCAAACAAATTGGGTCACAGTCTGCTTGTCTGTAAGGCCGACAGCACATCACATCCTCCATACCGCGTTACACAGATCAACCGTGTCAGAGCCCCAGCGTTGTCATGTGACTGTTGTTCTTATTTCTTAGTTTAGCAAGAAATGGCTTAATTTCCCGGGGGCGAGTTTAACCCTTGAACGGAAATTGGCCACAGCCTGTGGAAGAAAAGCAATTGCTCATTCACTGCTGTTTTCTCCTGAAGGAGTCAGCAGAACCATTTAATTGCAGGCAATCTAGAAATTTCTTCACCCCCCCCCCCCAACCCCGACAGCTGACTGGCTCTGACTGACTTCCTAACTGAGCATTCACTTAATGAATAGCATTTTAACAAGGTCAGCGCTGATGGGGAGGCAGACTGAAACCTGTAAATATCTCACTTTCTTTTTTTTGGAAGTATGGCTCTAAGGGCTAGAATCCTTGCCCTGTGTTCAAGCTAAAATAACCCATCCAAATTTTAATCTTAAAAAAATAGAGAATAGGGGCATCTAGGTGGCTCAGTTGGTTGAGCATCCGACTCTTGATCTTGGCTTAGGTCACTTCATGGGATGGGAGCCCCCTCATGGAGCTCTGTGCTGACAGCTGGGAGCCTGCTTGAGATTCTCTCTTCCCCTCTCTCTCTCTGCTCTCCCTCCACTCATGCGTGTGCTCTCTCTCTCTCTCTCAAAATAAATAAACATTTAAAAATAAATAAAAATTTAAAAGTCCTCAACATTAAAAAAAATAGAGAATAAAGATTGATTATCATTAAGTTTTGTTGTGGGTTCAACCACACAAACTTCCCTTCACCAGGGTGGACACAGCTGAGTGCCTAAGTGCCTAACCTTGGGAATAGCCTCACTCCTCTGCAGACCAGCCAGCCACTGGGTGGCAAGCCTATTCGTTTGGATCTCTCTTCCAGCACAGAGGGGAAAGAGATTTGTCTTCCTTGGAATGGATAGGTGTTCTCAATATTGGGCTGGCTTCCTTGCCCATCACGTTTCTGACTTACCCTCGTTGGGACTGCACACCTTATTGCTTCTGATTGAGAAGCCCATTCCATAGCAAAAGACTTTCAGCAGAGGGCTAGTGTTCATTGGATCCACTGGTTTTTGTCTCCTACTCTGTCAGCAGCTGCTGGCTTAAGAAGACTATGGCATGGCCTACTGAAGACCCTGTTAAGCTCCCAGTTGGGAGAGACACCCAGAAAGCATGTTTTTTGTTTGTTTGTTCGTTTGTTTTGTTTTATTCTAACAGGACGCAGCAGGTGCTGCGGAGAAGTCAAGATGCGTGCATCTCTCCTATAGTCTCCCAACCAACATTGGAGGCAGGAGTGGCTGCTTTCACTACGACAAGGAACAACCCGCTTGCTTTTTTGCCCTGCAATTTTGAGCCTGCCAGTCTGGGGACTGTAGTTCCCAGTGGACAAGTGTTTCCATCGAGCTGGAAGAGGACACTGCCAAAGATCCATTTTCGTCTCCTAATGCCATGGAGTCAACAGGCAACCAACACAGCAGCAACAACAAACCACAACAAAAAGAAAAAAAAAAAAAGCTCAGAACTCAAAGCCTTCAGGATAAAGATTTGGATCACCTGAGCACCTAAAGAAGCGTGAACAGCTGTGGTTCTGAGTGTGAGGATGAAATGGGTAGTGAAAGAAGGTTATAAATATATCTCTGTGATTACTTGCAGAAATGAAGACTAGCCACTGTGCGTATGTCCTTCTTTGCTTTGTGTGTGTACGCGTGTGCAAGTGAATTTGTAGGGCATATTATCATAATAAATGTGTGTAGAGTAACAGTTGTCTCCTTTTCTCTTGTCCCTCCCGTTAGTACTTTATACAAGTTTCGTTGGAGGCTGACTTTACAACTTAGTCATTAGGGAAGAGACTATTCTGGTGGGGAGGAAGAGTTAATAACGACGCTTGTTAAATATGAAAAATTCATTATGTAAAGGGAGCTTTCAATTCCTTGGTTTTTTTTTTTTTCCCCGGTCTTGGTCCAGTTAGTACAGAAATGGCTCCTGGAGTTCTCGGACCAGGAGCTAGGGCCAAGCACCAGGGAGAGAGAGGAGAAGGGGGGGGGGCAGACAGTGCTGGAGCTGGAGTCCTGGGGAAGGGTTCAGTCCCTCTCAAGGGGAGGCGCACGTGTGGGATTTCCTCTGCCCGCTTCAGGCACAGGGCTTCCGTTTTCCCATCCTCCTGGCAGGCAGAGGCTGTGTCACTGGGAATTCGCTGAACCAGGATGCGCGCGCCACCTGTCCCGGTGTGCCTTCTGGTGCTGGAGGGCCTGCGTGATGAGGCTCTGAGGCTTGGCACGGATACCCAAGAGCGGGCCCTGTTTCCTCTTTCTCCTGCTGCCTTCCTGGCTCCTGAGGTGCCTGCTCCAGCTTGTCGCGCTCCGCCGGCTGCTGCCAGCTCACCTGTATGGGCTACGACTGGAGCCTGCACCACCTTTCTTGGAGAAGGGGTCAAAGGGCAAACTCGGCCTCGGCGCAGGGGGCGTCGGGCAGGGGAATCGGGTGTCTCTCTGCTCCCACAAAAAAGAGATCCAGGCCCCCCCTTTCTGCTCCTTCATCACGGATGCTTGGAACCGCCAATACCAGGGCACCGGGAAGCAGGAGGCCCCGGCGGCGGTGGTGGCAGAGGCAGGAGAGGTGGAGGTGGCTGGAGGCCCGGTCCGCACGCAGCACCCGGAAGTCTCAGAACCACAGACGCTGATCCGCGCAGGCTGGGACTTCGCAGCTCATCTTTTTCAGGTAAGCGCAAGGACATCTTCCTGTGCGTGAGGTACAGTTGCGTCTTGTTGGCCAGAAACCTGGAGTTGAGTTTCTTGTGTGAGAGCTCCCAAATGCCTAGACGAGCGTGCACGGCTCGGCCAGAGGGGTGGACGTCAGCCAGTTACTAAGCTCAGCTCGAAGGCCTCCCTTCTAGATTCAGCTTTGTGATGCGGATGTTGAAACTCTTCTAGCCGCGTTTCTGTTGCGCCCGCCGCTGCGCGTTAGACTCTGCTAGGGGGCGCCAGCGAGAGCCCGTGAGGCTGGGACCGAAAGCGGGACTGCGCCTTCCTGTTTGCTCCCGAGAGCTTCCCGACTTGTTTCTGTGCCAGTGAGTGTTGTCCCCTTACTCTCGCTTCTTCACCCTGACTGTGGCGGTTTATTTCTGCTGCAGCCGCAGAATCCAGGTTGCAGTTCTCTCCGCATTTGCAGAACCAGCTTCCCTGAGACATGAGCGCCCCCTGGGCGCCCCTGGCGCAGATCGCTGGGCTTCCGCTGCCTGGAGCCCCTCCCGGGGCGACCAAGCTTTATAATAGTGTCAGCCACCTCTCTCTTGTTCCCCCCAACCTAGGTTTGCTACCTGTGTGCTGTGTTAGTGTTCTGTTTCCCTTTTCTGTCACCAAGTTGACAATTCTTTCCACCTGCTTGGTAGTCCTTGGGATAAGACGTTCTCTGGTGTGGGGGGATTCCATGTCTTTCCAGGATGGAGTTACCAGGGACTAGATTTGACCTCTCGTCCCTATGAAAAGTTTAGCAGTAATTGAAGTACCCCCAGGGTATCACTAAAGTAGTAATAAGTGTAAGTTTATTGTGCACACACCAGAAGGACAGTTTGCTTATCTGGTTGCCAAATAGTGAATGAGGCTCAGAGGTATATTGTTAGAAAGCATATTAAGTTATATAGTGAGAAGGCAGTGACTGTTTATTCTTGACAGCGACTGGTTATAATTTTAGACTTGCCTTAAGCGATAGGGAATTGGTCAGTGGTTACCTCTTACTCAACGTGGGGCAACAGTTCAGGTTTTGCTTATGAATTCCAGAGGCCTAAACAAGAAATGACCCAGGTGAGGTCAGTCCTGCAAAATAAGCTCAGCGAAGCTGTGCTCGTAGGGCTACCTTGGTTTTGTTGACTCAGGGAATTTTCAAGGCTGGTCTCCATTTGTGTTTGGTTTGAACACCTGCAACACCCAAATGCCGCTGACGAATTATGTGAGCAATGATTTTCGGGACTCTGGAAATCAGGTAAGGAAGGGCAGTCATGCCTGAGAGAAGAGAAACAATGGAAGTGAGCCCTGCTATTGTCCCAGCTGACTGCCTGGAGGGAGTTTTCTGGCTGTGGTGGAGGGAAGGGAACCTGGGCGGAGCCGCTGTAGGAATGGGTCTAGGATTAAGCCCAGGCGGCTTGAGTTTGCAGAGGAGAGTCCTGGAGGGGAGAGAACCTCTCTTTGAAAGGCATTAAGAGGGGCACCTGGGCGGTCAGAAGGTCGCATGTCAGGCTTCGGCTCAGGTCATGATCTCACGGTTGGTGAGTTGGAGCCCCACATTGGGCTCACTGCCGTCATCCTGTCGGCTCAGAGCCTGCTTCAGATCCTCTGTGCCCCTCTCTCTGCCCCTCCCCTGCTTGTGCTCTCTCAAAAGTAAATACAACATTAAAAAAAAAAAAAAAAAGACCTAAGAGAATGGAAAGGCAAGCCACCATCTGGAAGAAAATATTTGCAAATCTCGTATCTCAGAAAGGACTTTTATCCAAAATACATAATGAACCCTCACAGCTCAAGAGTAAGAAAACAGTCCTAGAAAAATGGACAAAAGGTGTGAACAGACTCTTCACCAAGGAGGATACACAGACGATGTCGGATAACACATGAAAAGATGGACCACATCTGTAGTCCTTAGGGGAATGCAAATTCGAACTGCAACGAGATGCCACAATACGCCGATGCTAGAAAGTCTCCAGTTTTGAAGACAGATCATATCAAGTGTCAGGTGTTGGTGAGGATGCCAGAGAAACTGCCAGTTGCATGTACTGGTGGGTATGTTCACTAGTACCCTTGGGGAAAAGTCTGGCAGTTTCTTAACAAGTTAAGGATATACTTTCTATATGAACCAGCCATTCCACTGCTAGGTCCTTAGCCAAGACAAATAAAGTGTATGTCCATACAGAGACTTGTACAGGAATACTCATAGCAGCTTTGTCTGTGATAATCGAAAACCAGAAACAACTAAAATAGCCACCCACAGGCTGATAAATAAATAATATGTGGTGCATACATACATACATATGTATTATTCAGCAAAGAAGGGAATGAATTCTTGAAACATGCAGAAAGTTGATAAATGTTAAAATCTTCAATGGAAGATTACAAACAGTATGTACTGTATGCTTTTAATATAAAATTCTAGAAAACACAAACTAATACATAGAGACAGAAAACAGATCTGTGGTTGCTTGGGGATGGACCTCGTAAGGAGGGGCGCAAGAGAGGGATTGCAGACGAATTACTTTTGGGCGTGTTGCATGTGTTTGTTATCTCGATCGTGGTGATGGTTTTTCGTGTATATACTTAGGTCACAACTTAAATTCTGCAGTTTAAACAGGCATGGTTTACTGTATATAAATTATACCTCAATAGAAGTATTAAAAGTCAGAAATAAAACAAATTAGAAAGCTTTGGTGGTGATTCTGGTTAGATAAAAGTGCACACACATTCCTTTCGGCAGCTAACAAACCTATTTCTCTCCTACTTCTGCTGCCTTAGACTCCGCACTCCCTGGGGTAGCTCACCCGGGGGCAAACAGCCCCCAGCTCTAGGTCCTGGGGAAGATTTTTGTTGCTTGCTTCTGTGGCCCATGTATGTGCAGACAACAAGGAATAGAGTTCACAGTCATAATCTTTAAATGGAAAAATAGCAAAGCGGTCATGGGATCACTGCCTGGCCAGGGCACAAGAATGGGGAAAAGCCAGAGCCTACACTGTTGAGGTCGAGAGATTACTGGCTGTTCTGTCCTCCCACTATCATCTGGGGAGGGAAAGTGAAAAAAAATGTGTGACTGAATTTATTTATTCACATGTAGCTTAGGGACCATTAGAAACAGAATAAGGATCATTCTGAAAATGCCTAACTGTAGCTTTCTAGAGACAGGAGGAGGCAAGCTAACGAGTCCCCAAATCATGACAGTGGTAGCAGGACAGACGGTTAGGCGTGATTCCCTGTATGACGTCCTCTCTCACTTTTGTGTATCAGCAGGCTTTTTATAGTCAAGGTCACTTCAGAGCAGTCACAGTGAGACTTTCTAGAGGAATTTTTAAAAATTTTTTTTAATGTTTATTTATTTTTGACAGAGAGAGACAGAGCATGAGCGGGGGAGGGGTAGAGAGAGAGGGAGACACAGAATCCAAAGCAGGCTCAGGCTCTGAGCTGTCAGCACAGAGCCCTACGTGGGGCTTGAACTCACAGACCGCGAGATCATGACCCGAGCCAAAGTCAGACGCTCAACTGACTGATCCATCCAGGCGCCCCTCTAGAGGAATTTTTAAGACAAAAGACGAATGGGCTGCATGGTTCCCCAAGACCCCCTGAGGTAGTTTTAACTATGGGAAGCAGGGCTATCTTCCCTTCCCACTTTTCATTACCACATACTTGGATTATTGTTACACTGGACAGTGTGTGTGTGTGTGTGTGTGTGTGTGTGTGTGTGTGTGTGTGAAGACTATATAAAGTGGTTAGAAACATAAATAGGAAACTACAAGAATTAGAACAGTCAGGTCTCTTTTTTTTTTTCAAGTTAGGAAGTCTTAGCATTTAAAAAATTATCTTTGTTTTAAAATTTTTCTTTTGAGGGGCACCTGGGTGGGTTCGTCGGCTGAGCGTCCGGCTTCAGCTCAGGTCATAATTTCAGTTTGTGGGTTCAAGCCCAGCGTCAGGCTCTGTGCCGACAGCTCAGAGCCTGGAGCCTGCTTCCGATTCTTTGTCCCCCTCTCTGCCCTTCCTCTGCTTGTGGCTTGTGCTCTCTCTCTCTCTCTCTCCCTCTCTCAAAAATGAATACACATTGAAAAAATTTTTAAAAAATTTTATTTTGAGAGAGAGGCTGCTTCAGATCCTCTATCCCCCTTTATCACTGGCCCTCCCCTGCTCACACTCTCTTTCAAAAAGAAACATTAAAAAAATTTTTTTAATGTTCTTTGATGAGGGGAGCCTGGCTGGCTCAGTCTGTTGAGTGTCCAACTCTTGATTTCAGCTTGTGTCATGATCCGAGGGTCATGGCATTGAGCCCTGTGTTGGTCTCTGTGCTAGGCATGGAACCTGCTTAAGATCCTCTCTTTCTCTCTCTCTCTCTCTCTCTGCCCTTCTCCCCTGCTTGTGAGCTTTCTCTAACATAAAAAAATAAAATGTTTGAGAAAATCCACTTCCCTAGAAGTACAATTTCCCTAAGGAAATACAATTCCCTAGAATTAGACATATAATAGCCCTTTAAGAGATTAAAAGCAGACACTGAGAAGAATTTTGCATTAATAAGAGTAGCTAAAAACAGAAATTATTATTTAAAAAAATTTTTTTTTCTAATGTTTACCTATTTTTGACACACAGAGAGACAGAGCATGAACGGGGTACAGGCAGAGAGAGAGGGAGACACAGAATTGGAAGCAGGCTCCAGGCTCCGAGCCATTAGCCCAGAGCCCGACGCGGGGCTCGAACTCACGGACCGCGAGATGGTGACCTGAGTCGAAGTCGGACGCTTAACCGACTGAGCCACTCAGGTGCCCCTATTTTTTCTTAAATTGAGGTATAATTGACATGTAACATATTCATTCAAGTGTACAACGTAATGATTTAAAAAAATTTTTTTAATGTTTATTCATTTTTGAGAGACAGAGAAAGACAGTGTGAGTAGTGGAGGGACAGAGAGAGAGGGAGACACAGAATCTGAAGCAGGCTCCAGGCTCTGAGCTGTTAGCACAGAGCCTGACTCAGGCTCGAACCCACACAACGTGAGCTCATGACTTGAGCCAAAGTCGGGTGCCCAACTGACTGAGCCACCCAGGTGCCCATAAAATGTAATGATTTGATATTTGTATATATTGTGAAATGATCACAATACATCTAGTTAACATTGGTCACCTTACATAGTTACAAAATTTTGTTTCTTGTTGATCAGAACTTTTAAGATTTTTTCTCTTAGCAACTTTCAAACATGCAATATGCTATTATTTAGCCACCATGCTGTACATTATATTCTGATGACGTATTTTATTTATTTAAATTTTAAGTTTTAAATTTTTATTATTTATTTGTTTATTTTTTAATTGTTTTTTAAAAATTTACGTCCAAATTAGTTAGCATATAGTGCAACAGTGATTTCAGGAGTAGATTCCTTAATGCAACTTACCCATTTAGCCCACCCCCCTCTTACAACCCCTCCAGTAACCCTCTGTTCTCCATATTTAAGAGTCTCTTCTGTTTTGTCCCCCTCCGTTTTTATATTATTTTTGCTTCCCTTCCCTTATGTTCACTTGTTCTGTGTCTTAAAGCCCTCATATGAGTGAAATCATATGATATTTGTCTTTCTCTGACTAATTTCACTTTGCATAATACCGTCTAGTTCCATCCACATAGTTGAAAATGGCAAGATTTCATTCTTTTTGATTGCCGAGTAATACTCCATTATATATATATATATATATATATATATATATATATGTATATATATATATATATATATATATACCACATCTTTATCCATTCATCCATTGATGGACATTTGGGCTCTTTCCATACTTTGGCTATTGTGGATAGTGCTGCTATAAATATTGGGGTGCATGTGTCCCTTCGAAACAGCACACCTGTATCCCTTGGATAAATACCTAGTAGTGCAATTGCTGGGTCGCAGGGTAGTTCTATTTTTAATTTTTTGAGGAACCTCCCTACTGTTTTCCAGAGTGGCTACACCAGCTTGCATTCCCACCAACAATGCAAAAGAGATCCTCTTTCTCCGCATCCTCGCCAACATCTGTTGTTGCCTGAGTTGTTAATGTGAGCCATTCTGACAGGTGTAAAGTGGTATCTCATTGTGGTTTTGATCTGTATTTCCCTGATGATGAGTGATGTTGAGCATTTTTTCATGTGTCGGTTGGCCATCTGGATGTCTTTAGAGAAGTGTCTATTCATGTCTTTTGCCCATTTCTTCTCTGGATTATTTGTTTTTTGGGTGTTGAGTTTGATAAATTCTTTATAGATTTTGGATACCAACCCTTTATCTGATATGTCATTTGCAAATATCTTCTCCTATTCCGTCAGTTTCCTTTGAGTTTTGCTGATTTGTTTCCTTCACTGTGCAGAAGCTTTTTATTTTGATGAGGTGCCAATACTTCATGTTTGCTTTTGTTTCCCTTGCCTCTGGAGACGTATTGAGTAACAAGTCGCTGCCACCGAGGTCAAAGAGGTTTTCGCCTGCTTTCTCCTCGAGGATTTTGATGGCTTCCTGTCTTACATTGAGGTCTTTCATGCATTTTGAGTTTACTTTTGTGTATGGTGTAAGAAAGTGGTCCAAGTTCATTTTTCTGCGTGTCGTTGTCCAGTTTTCCCAGCACCACTTGCTGAAGAGACTGTCTTTATTTCTTTGGATATTCTTTCCTGCTTTGTCAAAGATTAGTTGGCCATACGTTTGTGGGTCCATTTCTGGGTTCTCTATTCTCTTCCATTGATCTGAGTGTCTGTTTTTGTGCCTTGATGACTTATTTATTTTATAATTGAAAGTTTGTACCTTTTGACCCTCTTCACCCATTTTTCCCCACTCCTCCACCCTCTGCCTCTGAAAACCACCAATCTATTGTCTATGTAAAACTTCCCCGCCTCCACCACATAACTCAGATTATAAAGTATTTGTCATTCTGCGACCTTTGTCACTTGGTGTAATAATTTCAAGTTTCACCTATATTGTTGTAAATGGTAGGGTTTTTTTTTGTTGAAGTATGGTTGACACACAGTGTTACATTAGTTTCAAGAATACACCATAGTGATTTGACAACTCTGTAAATTATGCATTGCTCACCACAAATGTAGTTACCATCTGTTACCCTGAAATGCTATCGCAATATCAGCGACTATATTCCCTGTGATGTACCTTTCAGCCCTGTGATTTACTCGTTCTGTAACTGGAGGTCTGTACCTCCCACTTCCCTTCACCCCTTTTTGCTCATCTACCCACACTCCTCCCCTTTGGCAACCACCAGTTTGTCATCTAAATCTCTTTCTCCTTTTTTTTTTTTTGTTTACTTTGTTTTTTTTTTTTAGATTCCACATGTGAGTAAAACCATGGTGTTTGTGTCTCTCTGACTTACTTCATTTAGCATAATACCATCTAGGTCCATCCATGTTGAGGTAAATGGCAATATCTCATTCTTTTTTTGTGGCTGCTTAATATTCCATTGTGTATATAACCACTTCTTTTTTATCCATTCGTCTATTGACCATCACTTGGATTGTTTCCATAGCTTGGCTATTGTAAATAATGCTGCAATAAACATAGAGGTGCATGTAGCTTTTCAAATTAGTGTTTTAATTTTCCTTGGGTAAATACTCAGTAGTAGAATTACTGTATCATATGGTATTTCTATTTTTAATTTGTTAAGGAGCTTCCATACTATTCCACAGTGGCTATACCAGTTTACGATCCCACCAACAGTGCATAAGAGGGTTCCCTTTTCTCCATATCCTCACCAACACTTGTTATTTCTTGTGATTTTGATAGTAGCCATTTTCACAGGTGACACGTGATACCTTATTGTGGTTTTGATTTGTAATTCCTTGATGATTAATTATGATCAGACACATTTTTTTCATGTTTCTGTTCGTTGTGTGTGTTCTTTAGAAAAACGTCTTTTCAGGTCCTCTACTCATTTTTAATTGGGTTATTTGAGGGTTTTTGGTGTTAAGTTCTTTATATAGTTTGGATTTCGATTCTTTATTAAATATTCATTTGCAAATAACTTCTCCCATTCAGTAGGTTGGTTTTTTTTCTTGTTTTGTTGATGGTTTCCTTCACTGTGCAAATGCTTTTTATTTTGCTGTAGTCACAGTCGTTTGTTTTGCTTTTGTTTCCCTTGCCTGGTGAGGCATGCCTAAAAAATGTTGCTAAGATCATTGTCAAAAAGATTATTATGGTTTCTTCTAGGAGTTTTATCATTTCAGATATCACATTTATTTCTCTAGTCCATTTTGAGTTTATTTTTGCATATGGTATTAGAAAGTGGTTCAGTTTCTTTCTTTTGCATGCAGCTAATTTTCCCAACACCATTTGTTGAAGAGACTGTCTTTTTCCCATTGTACATTCTTGCCTCCTTTGTCATAGATGAAGTAACCATGTAAGTGTGGGTTTATTTCTAGGTTCTCTATTCTGTTCCATTGACCTGTGTGTCTGTTTTTTGTGCCAGTGCCATACTGTTTTGATTTTTAGAGTATTGTAACAATCTTGAAATTTGGGACTGTGATACCACCAGCTTTGTTGTTTCTCAAGATTGCTTTGGCTCTTTAGGTTCTTTTGTGGTTCCATACAAATTTTGGGTTTGTTGTAGTTCTGTGAAAAATGCTGTTAGTATTTTGATAGGTATTGCATTGAATCTGTACATTGCTTTAGGTACTACTGACTTTTTAACAGTAGTAAATCTTCCAATCCATGAGCATGGATTGACTTTCCTTTAGTTTGTGTTATCTTTCATTTCTTTCATTCATGTTTTATAATTTTCACTGTACAAGTCTTTGAACTGCTTGGTTAAGCTTATTCCTAGGTATTATATTCTTGTTGGTGCAATTGTAAATGTAATTGTTTTCTTAATTTCTCTTTCTGCTGCATCACTGTTTGTGTACAGACACTCAGCAGATTTCTATTGATTTTCTATTCTGCAACTTTACTGAATTCATTTATTGTCCCTGATAGTTTTTTGGTGGAGTTTTTAGGGTTTTCTATGTATAGTGTCAGGTCATCGACAGTAGTGACTATTTTACTTCTTCCTTACCAGTTTAGATGCCTTTTGTTTCTTTATCGTGTCTAGTTACTGTGGCTAGGACTTCCAATACTGTGTTGAATGAAAGTGGTGAGAGTGAACATCCTTGTCTTGTTACTGACTGTAAGGGGAAAAGTTCCCAGTTTTTCACCATTAAGTATGTTAGCTGTGGGTTTTCCGTATGTGGCTTTTATTATGTTGTGATGTATTTCCTCAAAACCCACTTCGTTGAGAGGTTTTTATCGTGAATGATGTCAGATTCTTCCTGACATTCTTGAGAGAGAGAGAGACAGAGAGAGAGAGAGACTGACAAAGAATCTGAAGTAGGTTCCAGGATTTGAGCTGTCTGCACAGAGCCTGACACGGGGTTCGAACCCATGAACAGTGAGATCATGACCTGAGGTGAAGTCACACGCTCAACCGACTGAGCCACCCAGGCACCCCTGATGTCAGATATTTTTAAAGTTTATTTATTTTGAGAGATAGAGCATGAGCATGGGAGGGGCAGAGAGAGAGGGAGAGAGAGAGAATCACAAGAAGGTTCTGTGCTGACAGCGTGGAGCCTGACGCAGGGCTCAATCTCACAAACCATGAGATCATGACCTGAGCTGAAATCAATGAATACACCCCATGAATGATGTCAGATTTCATCAAATGCTTTTTCTGCATCTATTAAGATGACCATGTGATTTCTATCCATTTTGTTAATGTGGCATGTCGTATTGATTGATTTATTGAATTGAACTGTCCTTGCATCTCCAGAATAAATCCCATTTGAGTGTGGTAAATGATACTTTTAATGTATTGTTTTCTGCAGTTTGCTAATATTTTGTTGGGGATTTTTACATCCATGTTCATCAGGGATTTTGGCTTGTAGTTTTCCTTTTTTTTTTTTTTTTTTTTTTGTAGTGTCTCTGTCTGGTTTCAGCATGAGGATAATGCTGGACTCATATAGTGTATTCGGAAGCTTTCCTTCATCTTCTGTGTTTTTGAATAGTTTGAGAAGAATAGGTGTTAACTCTACTTTAAATGTTTGGTAGAATTGACATGTGGATCCATCTGGTCCTGGACTTTTGTTTGTTGGGACTTTTTTGATTACAGTTACAATTTTATTACTAGAAATTGTTCTGTTCAGTTTTAATATTTCTTCCATATTCAGTTTTAAAAGAAGTTTATCCATTTATTTTAGTTTGTTGTCATAATTTTTCATAGTACACTCTTACAACTTTTTTGTATTTCTTTGCTGTTGGTTACTACTTCTCTTTTATCTGATTTTATGTATTTGGGTCCTCTCATTTTTTCTTGATAGTCTGGCTAAAGGTTTATCAATTTTGTTTATTTTTTCAAAGAGCGAGTCTTGGTTTCATTGATATTTTCTATTGTTTTTTTTCTTTTTTTTTTTAGTCTTTATGTCATTTATTTCTATTCTAATCTTTATTGTTTCCTCTTTTTTCTGATTTGGGCTTTTTGTTGTTGTTGTTGTTCTTTTTCTAGTTCCTTTATGTGTGAGGTTAGATTGTTTGAGATTTTTCTTTATTCTTGAGTAAGGCCTCTATTGCTATAAATTTCCCTCTTAGAGCTGCTTTTGCTGTGTCCCAAAGATTTTGGACAGTTATGTTTTCCTTTCTGTCCATGTATTTTCTCTCTTCTTTAATTTCTTTATTGGCCCATTGGTTGTTTAACAGAATATTATTTAGCCTGCATGTGTTTATGGGTTTTTTTTCCCCCAGCTTCCAATTTTTCTTGTAATTGATTCCTACTTTCATGATGTTGAATTCAGAAAAGATTCCTGATACGGTTTCACTCTTAATAAAGGTACTGAGACTTGTTTTGTGGTCTAACATGTGATCTATCCTGGAGAATGTTCTATATGCACTTGCAAAGAATGGGTATTCTGTTGTGTCAGGATGGATGTTACGTATTTATCTGTTAAGTTTATCTGGTATAATGTGTTGTTCACAGACACCGTTTCCTTTCTGATTTTCTGCCTGGATGATCTATCCATTGATGTAAGTAGGGTGTTAAAGTCCCTGACTATTATTGTGTTACTGTCAATGTCTTCTTTTATGTCTTTTGTTATTAGCTTTATGTATATAGGTGTTCCAATGTTAGGTCCATAGATATTTACAATTCTTATATCTTCTTGTTAAAATGATCCCTTTATATTTATGTAATGCCCTTCTTTGTCTTTTGATAGAGTGGGTTTTTTTAAAAATGTGAAGCCTGATGGCGTGGGTCTCCATCTCATGAACTGTGAGATCATGACCTGCGCTGATACCAAGAGTGGGACCTTTAACTGACTGAGCCACCCAGGCACTCTGATACAATGTTAGTTTAAAATCTATCTTGTCTGATATAAGTTTTGCTACCCACCCTCACATTTTTTTTTTTTTTTTGCTTCCATTTGTATGGAATATCTTTCATCCCTTTACTTTCAGCTTGTCTGTGTCTTTAGGTCTGAAATGAATTTCTTGTAGGCAGCATATAGATGGGTCTTGTTTTTTGGTTTGTTTTTTTAATCCATTTCATTGCCCTAGGCCTTTTCATTGGAGCATTTAGGCCATTTACATTTTAAGTAATTATTGATAGGTATATTGCCATTTTGATAATTGTTTTCTGGTTGCTTTTGTAGTTCTTATATATTCTTTTCTTCTCTTGCTCTCTTTTCTTGTGAGCGATGACTTTCTCTAGTGTTATACTTGGATTTCTTTCTCTTATTCTTTTGTGTATATATTATAGGTCTTTGGTTTATGTTTACCCTGAAATTTATATATAACATCCTAAGTTTATAGCAGTCCATATTTAGTTGATGCTTACTTAAATTCAACCCCATTGTAAAAGAACTTCATTTTTATTTCCCTCCCATGTTTTATGTATGTGCTATCATATTTTACATGTTTTCATTTTGTGAGTCGCTTTAAGGAATTTTTTAGATATAATTGATTTTACTGTTTTTGTCTTTTAACAGTCATACCAGCCTTATTAGTGATTGCTCTATTAGTGATTCGCTTATTAGTGATTGCTCTTTATTAGGTGTTTATGTTGGCTTTTACCTATGACATTTTTTCCTTTCATAATTTTCTCCCAAATATGGCCTTTTCCACCTAAATACGTTCCTTTAACTTTATTTTAAGGCCATTTTAGTGGTGATGAGCTTTAACTGCTATTTTCTGGGAAACTCAATTGTTGAGGGTGATAATCTTGCAGGGTAGAGAATTCTTGGTTGTAGGATTTTTCCTTTTAGCACTTTGAATATATCATGTCACTCTCTTCTCATTCCCAGAGGTTTTTTTGCAATCATCACCTGATAGCCTTATGGGGTTTCCCTTGTACAGATCTAGTTGCTTCTCACTTTCTGCTTTTATAATTCTCTTTTTATCGTTGATCTTTGACATTTTAATTATTATGTGTTGTGGTGTGAATGTCCTCGAGTTCATCTTGTTTGGAACT
The DNA here is from genome assembly GCF_022837055.1 of Prionailurus viverrinus. Taxonomy (NCBI): domain Eukaryota; kingdom Metazoa; phylum Chordata; class Mammalia; order Carnivora; family Felidae; genus Prionailurus; species Prionailurus viverrinus. Next base: position 104,729,075 of record NC_062561.1, on the reverse strand, counting down.
CTCTGTGCCTCCTGAACCTGAATGACTGTTTTACTTCCTCTGGTTAGGGAAGTTTTTAGCTATGATATCTTCAAATAAGTTTTCTGCCCCCCTTCTTTTCTCTCTCTTCTCCTTGTGGGATCCCTATAATGCAAATGTTTGTTCACTTGATATTATCAAAGATATCTTGTACCTGTCCTCATTTTTGAAAAATTCTTTTTCCCTTGTGCTTTTCAGCTTGGGTACTTTCCATTACCCTGTCTTCCCTTTGCTGTTTTTGTTTTTTTTTAATCTTTATTTACTTTTGAGAGAGTGAGAGAGAGACAGAATGAGAGCAGGGGAGGAATAGAGAGAGAGGGAGACACAGAATGGAAGCAGGCTCCAGGCTCTGAGCTGTGAGCACAGAGCCTGACATGGGGCTCGAACCCATGAACCGTGAGATCATGACCTGAGCTGAAGTCAGACACTCAACCGACTGAGCCACCCAGGTGCCCCAATTTGCTGATCTTTTTTTCTGTATCCTCTAATCTACTGTGGATTCCCTCTGGTGTATTTTTCATTTTGGTTATTGTATTCTTCAATTCTGATTGGTGCTTTTTTGTGTTTTCTGTTTGTTGCAGCTCTCACTGAATTCATCCTCTCCTCTCCAGTCTGGTGAGTTTTTTTATTACCATTACTTTGAACTCTTTATCATGCAGATTGGTTCTTTCTTTGAGGTTTTGTCTTATTCTTTCATTTGGAGCACATTCCTCTCTGTCTTCATTTTGTTTGACTTTGTTTCTATGAATTACATTGAACAGCTCCTTCCCTAAACTTGAAGTTATGATCTTGTGTACAGTCATCCCATGTAGAAACTGTGTGTGCCCACTAACTTCGCTGTGATTAGTGTCGGCTGGGAGTTCTGGGACACTTTGTACTAGGGTTGCCTTGATGGCATGATTAAAGCTGAAGTGGGTGCAAACTCTGGGGTCCTGCAGCTGTCTGCTTCGAGGGCACCCTGGGAGGCTGGCTGAAGTTGCACTCAGTACAAGCCAGGGTGTCCTGGGTGCTCCATGCCCCCTGCGAGTTGTCTGGAGCCAAAGTAGGGTGGGTCTGGAGTGTTCTGGCATTCTTTGTGCCTGTCTCACCTCAGTGAGATGGCTGCAGCTGTGGTGAGCACTGATCAGGAGGGTACCCTGCTGGGGCCGCCTTGGTGGGATGCTGGGGCTGGTGTGAGTTAGGAGCCAGGGGCTCAGTGAGGCAGCAGGCTGACTAGGGTGCCCATACTCTGCTCTTATGCACGCTATCAAGGTGGAGAAGAAACCTAAACGGTGGTGCTCACCAGCCCCTCCCAGCCAAAGAGCAGTCCAGCAGCTTCCCTGCTGTTTGGCACAACTCTAGGGTGGGATCATTTATAGTTGTTTTTATAAAGTATGACTTTTTTTCTATGCCCCAGGGCAGATGAATCTATTCGGGTTCCCTCAGCACAATCCCTCCCCACCGCACTTTGCATCAAGAGCGGGTTCCCTTTGTAACTATGTCTCCATCCCTCTTGCCATCTTCTGTGTGGTTTCTTCATCTTTTGGGGTGTGGAAGCTGTTCAGTCAGCCCTTTGTTCTTTAGGTGAAGTTGGTCTATAAATTTGTGTAGACTTGGTGCGTGCATGGTGGAGGTGAGTTCAGGGTGTTCCCATATTACTGTCTTGGATTGGAAGTGCCAAGAGTTCATTCTTATTTTATGGGATAATGTACATATTTTATAGAATAATATATTCCGTTGTATATATCCACTACATTTTCTTTATCCATTCATCCTTCAATATGCACTTAGGTTGTTTCCATATCTTGTCTATTATAAATAGTGCTGCAATATCATTTTGAGTCCCATGTTTTTTTGGCGTGTTTCTTTGGGTTAAATATACAGAAATGGAATTGCTGGATCCTATGATAGCTCTGTTTTTAATTTTTTTTAAGTTTATTTATTTGAGAGACAGAGAATGAGTGGGGGAAAGGCAGAGAGAGAGAATCCCAAGCAGCACAGAGCCTGATGCGAGGCTCGAACTCAAAACTGTGAGATCATGACCTGAGCCAAAATCAAGGGTCAGACGCTTAACCAACTGAACCCCCCAGTTGCACCTATTTTTAAGTTTTTGAGGAACCTCCATATGTTTGCTACAGTGGTTGCACCGATTTACGTTCCCACCACCAGTGTAAGAGGGAGCCAGTATTTGCTATTTCTTGTTCTTTTGGTAATAGCCATTCTAATATGTGGAGGTGATACCTATTGTGATATTGATGTGCATTTACCTAATGATTAATGATGTTGTGGATCTTTTCATGTGCCTCTTGGTCATCTGTATGTCTTTGGGAAAATGTGCTTAGTTCTTCTGCCCACTTTTTTTAAGTTGATTTATTTTGAGAGAGAGAGAGAGTGCACGATTGTGCACAAGCAGGGGAGGGGCAGAGAGAGAAATGGAGAGAGAGAATCCCAAGCAGGCTCCACACTGTCAGGGCAGAGCCCAGTTTGGGGCTTGATCTTACAAACCTCAAGATCCTCAGCCGAAATTAAGAGTTGGACACTTAACTAAGCCACCCAGGGGCCCCAACCAGCTAATCTATTTTTAACTTTTTTTTTTTTTTCATTCTAGAAAGGTAATGCTAAGGTTTTTTTTTTTTTAAATTTTTTTTTTCAACTTTTTTTTTTTATTTATTTTTGGGACAGAGAGAGAGCATGAACGGGGGAGGGGCAGAGAGAGAGGGAGACACAGAATCGGAAACAGGCTCCAGGCTCTGAGCCATCAGCCCAGAGCCCGACGCGGGGCTCGAACTCCCGGACCGCGAGATCGTGACCTGGCTGAAGTCGGACGCTTAACCGACTGCGCCACCCAGGCGCCCCAATGCTAAGGTTTTAAAGGGTGAGGAATATGGTAGACATTTGCTGTTATCTTGGCCACTTAACATCTGAAACCCTTCCTAATTCAGAACTCCCCACTTTAGTATCTCGGTGGTAGAGGCTGAAAAATCCCAGATACTTGCTTTCCATTGCTTCTTTGGAGTTAATGTGCAGACATATGACTTGGGTATCATCATTCAGATGATCATACCAGACTTAGACTTAGGAGCTACTAACAAAAAATAAAACAAGTAACAGCATACCCAAAGCAAAAAGAGCAACTAAATTTAGAAATGATGAGGTGCTTTCTCTTTGGAAAACTCAATGTAGTGGTTGTTGGAAAAACCACTAAAAAAAGTTGCTCCTGGTACAGAACTAGCGGCATGGTTATTGGGTGAGGTGGGTGGAGTGATAAGATCTGATTCCCTACTGAGAGCCACTTCCTGTTTTTAATCAACTTATCTGATTAAAAAGAGGCAGTAACTGCTCATTGTACAAACTTGAGAGAATATAGAAAAGGTCACTGTGCGTGTGCTTCTATATATACATATGTAGGTGTATACACATATATACGTAGGAAATGTTTGAGTTTCTTCATAAAATTGGGATCATACCATAGTTTTGTGCTTCCCTATTTAATGGAATTTTCTATGCCATTCTTTGACAATACAACTCTAAATAGCTATATCATTTAAATATTCTGCTATTGAATGGAATCTCTAATATTTTGCTGTCATGATGCTTCAAAGAATGTTCTGATATCTAAATCTCAGACTAGCTCTCTGCTTATTGCTTCAGGAGACATTTAGAGAGCAGATTACTAATTCCTGTATTTGTAACCTTTTTTATTTTTTTGATAAGTATACCCTTTTCTTCAAAACTTTAATTTTTTTTTTTTTTTTTTTTGAGAGAGGGAGAGAGCACGCGAGAGTGTGCACAAGCAGGGGAGGGGCAGAGAGAGAGGGAGACACAGAATTTGAAGCAGGCTCTAGGCTCTGAGCTTGTCAGCACAGAGCCTGTTGCAGGGCTCATGTGAACCATGAGATCATTACCAGAGCTGAAGTTGGACGCTTAACTGAGCCACCCAGGTGCCCCAGGAGGTGTACTCTTTAACCATTATCACCTATTTCACCCCTCCCCCCCCATCTTCCCCCTGGTAACAATCAGTTTGTTCTCTGTAGTTAAGAGTCTGTTTCTTAGTTTGTCTCTTTTTTATCCCCCTTTGTTCTTTCATCTTTCAACATGAGTGAAATCATATGGTATTTGTCTTTTTTTTTTTTAACATGAAATTTATTGTCCACTTGCTTTCCATACAACACCCAGTGCTCATCCCTACAGGTGCCCTCCTCAATGCCCATCCCTCACCGTCCCCTCCTTCCACCCCCCATCAACCCTCAGTTTATTCTCAGTTTTTGAGAGTCTCTTATGGTTTGGCTCCCTCCCTAAGTTTTTTTTTCCTTCCCCTCCCCCATGGTCTTTTGTTAAGTTTCTCAGGATCCACATAAGAGTGAAAACATGTGGTATCTGCCTTTCTCTGTATGACTTATTTCACTTAGCATAACAGTCTCCAGTTCCATCCACGTTGCTACAAAAGGCCATATTTTATTCTTTCTCATTGCCAAGTAGTATTCCATTGTGTATATAAACCACATCTTCCTTATCCGTTCATCAGTTGATGGACATTTAGGCTTTTCCCACAATTTGGCTATTGTTGAGAGTGCTGCTATAAACATTGGGGTACAAGTGCCCCTATGCATCAGCACTCCTGTATCCCTTAGGTACATTCCTAGCAGTGCTATTGCTGGGTCATAGGGTAGATCTGTTTTTAATTTTTTCAGGAACCTCTACACTGTTTTCCAGAGTGGCTGCACCAGTTTGCATTCCCACCAACAGTGCAAGAGGGTTCCCATTTCTCCACATCCTCTCCAGCATCTATAGTCTCCTGATTTCTTCATTTTAGCCACTCTGACTGGCGTGAGGTGGTATCTCAGTGTGGTTTTGATTTGTATTTTCCGGATGAGGAGCGACGTTGAGCATCTTTTCATGTGCCTGTTGGCCATCTGGATGTCTTTAGAGAAGTGTCTCTTCATGTTTTCTGCCCATTTCTTCACTGGATTATTTGGTTTTTGGGTGTGGAGTTTGGTGAGTTCTTTATATCTGACTTATTTCACTCAGATTATACTCTGTAGCTCCATCCATGTCTTTGCAAATGACAAGATTTCATTTTATGACTAAATAATATTCTATTGTGTATATATACCATCCATCCATCTATCAATGGACACTTGGGCTGCTTCCATAATTTGGCTGTTGTAAATAATGCTGCTATAAACAGGGTGCGTGTATTCCTTTGAATTAGTGTTTCTGTATTTTGAGAGAGACTACCTAGTAGTGTGATTCCTGGATTGTAGGCTAGTTGTATTTTTAACTTCTTAAGGAACCTCTTAACGTTTTCCAGAATGGCTGCATCAGTTTGCGTTCCCATAATCAGTGCACAAGGGTTCCTCTTTCTCCCCATCCTTGCCAACATTTGTTCCCTATGTGTTTGATTTTAGCCATTCTGACAGATGTGAGGTGTTTTCTCAAGAACTTTTTAAAGTTTATTTTTGAGAGAGAGAGACAGAATGAGCAGGGGAGGGGCAGAGAGAGAGGGAGAGAGAGAATCCCAAGCTGACAGCACAGAGCTCCATGCGCAGCTCGAACCGTGACATCATGACTTGAGTCGAAATCAAGAGTTGAACATGGTTAATGGACTGAGCCACCCAGGTGCCCTGTGAGGTATTTTCTTATTGTGGTTTTGATCTTTTTCCCTGGTGAGTCATGTTGAGCATCTTTTCATGTGTCTGTTGGCCACCTGTAGGTCTTCTCTGGAGAAACACCTGTTCATGTCTTCTGCCCATTTTTCAACTGGATTATTAGTTTTTTAAGGGTTGAGTTGTAGCAGTTCTGTATATATTTTGGATACGCTTTATCATTTATGTCATTTGCAAATATCTTTTCCCATTCAATAGGTTGCTTTTTTAGTTTTGATGGTTTGCTTCACTGTGAAACTTGAACCTTTTAAGGGTTTTTCATACCCATAAAATTTCTCTGTATAGGTGGCTTACTCATTCTTGAATCCCTAGTGGGTTTTCATTATAAACTATTTTTTTTTTAAGATTTTATTTTTGTGTAATCTCTACACCCAATGTGGGGCTCAAAGCCACAACCCTCAGATCCAGAGTCACGTGCTTTACCGACTGAGCCGGCCAGGCACCCCTTGACTATAAACTATGGACCTAGAACTTTTATATGACTGGAATGTCAGACATGAAAACACTGCTGAAAATAACGAATATGGTACTTGGTCTGAGACTGTACTACTTGCGTGACACTGTGATGTGCTGTAGAAACAATCCCATTGAATCCTCACAGTGACACACGTTTTGTTGGTAGTTTTGGTCACATAAATAAAATGGGGGGAAATGGCCAAAAAACTTAAGGTCACACAACTCATAAAACGTGGACCCAGACATCAGGCATTATTTTCCTGATTTCATCTTCTTCCCCCTGTATCATTGCAACCCCAGAATTTAAATCCTTTTTGAGTTGTGGACTGAATGCTTGGGAGGCACGAAGTACCAGTGAGTTGGAAGCAGTAAAGAAGAGGGGAGAAGCAGTTCAAAAAAAAAAAAAAAGCATATTGTCTTATGCTTATGTTACGTTATGCTTATGTTACAAGAGTTTATGAACTGACAGAACACAGTGTTATTAGCAGGGCAGTTTAACCAACGAGTTTTTATTAAAAGCCGGGGTGCACCAGGCACAGTTGTACAGGAGGCTAACAAATCCAAATGTTGTAACTAATTCATTTATTAGCTTATCTGATCAAACAAAATACATTTCATAGAAATGATTATAAAACGCATTGCCGATAGAAACAGAGTATCATTTATATTACAGATCTTATGGTACCTAAATAATTATTAATAAAAACCAGCCAACTCATATGGGAAACAGAAGTTAGTAAACCACCAGTTACTTCTTTATTTTCGTCAGCAAGAGGGAGAAGCATGCACTTGTCATGCTCAAATGGGCTTCAGCGTTCACTATGGACATCCTGTTTCAAAAGTAACATAGTTCACCTGTCCATTTAAAAGTTCAGTGTTTTTCATCCAGTATCAAAGCACTATGGTACTTTTTGGCTTAAAGATTAGTTTTGGTTGCAGAGTAAGCTTAACTTAGTACTTGAGTCGCATGTGTCACAGTTTCTGGATCTGGGGTGGGTGCTGACCAGTCCAGTTAAGTGTTAGTTGAACAAAACACAACACACGTGGGATAGTTTAATCTGCTCTGTGAAATTCTTGCCAGTACTCGATTGAGAAGATACACAGGTGATTTAAAGCAGAACAGAACAGCAGGAGGGGGGAAAAGAAAAACATGTTGGTGTTGCCTGAGGCGAGTCTGTCCGTTAGAGCTATTTCTTGCTGTTTTGGAGAGTTCTGGCTAATTCTTGTAAGGATCGTATCAAGTTTATTGGCACGTGATCTATTCCTTACTTTGAAGGTTGGTTCAGAGGGGTGTACAGGAGAGAAAAGGGGCAGGGAAAGGACCGAAAAGGCATGGAGTGGAGTGTGTTTGCTGACAGTCAAGTTAACTGTGGAACCACAATCATCCGAGAGGGTGTCCACCAAGGCCCTTCCTGAGACCTCCAGAGATGGGTCTGTTTTCTTGAGGAAGAAGCACTGAAAACTTCCTCAGACAGGGTCCATGTTTATTGCACAGGAACCAAAATTATTTCTGTTCCCCCCTTTCCTGAGCTGGAGACCTCCAAGTGCGCACATGGCTAGGGATGCCCATCAGCTCGCTCCTCTGGCCAGCAGGGAGCGCTCCACCACAGTGACTGGGGGAACGAACACTTTCTTCAAAGGGAAGCACGAGGTATCATGTTGGCCCGAACAATGTGGTCCTTCAGTCACCATTCTCAAGCAGCTTCTGTAGGTTGTTTTGTATCTTAAAATAGTAAGAGAGAAGTCCCTGTTATTAAAGAGAATGGAGGGGCGCCTGGGTTGCTCAGTTGGGTAAGCATCTGACTTCGGCTCAGGTCATGATCTCACGGTTCTTGGGTTCAGGCCCCAAGTCGGGCTCTGTGCTGACAGCTCAGAGCCTGGAGCCTGCTTCAGACTCTGTGTCTCCCTCTCTCTCTCTGCCCCTCCCCCGCTCATTCTCTGTCTCTCTTTCAAAGATAAACATAAAATAAAACCCAGAATGGAATATATCAAGGGCCTATCTGCCATGGCGTACATAATTCTGAGAGGAATCGATTCTACCTGGAATAAAAAGCTACCCATGGGTTCAATTTAAATCAGGCAAATGCTTTTAAGTGGAATAAAACTCTGTTGATAATCCACTTTAAAGTGAAAAAAAAAGTGCTAAAAAAAGAAAGAATGGCACTGCAATGTCAGGAAAGACCAAGACAAGTCTGATGGAAGAAAAAGAACAAAAGCACAGGACACACCAAGTGTGACCTAAATGCAGAGAGAGTGGGAAACTGATCCTTAAAGAGCCTGTGTATCATGTGGTGTCTGATTCAAATCATCAATGTTTTTTTTTTTTTTAAATTTTTTTTTCAACGTTTATTTATTTTTGGGACAGAGAGAGACAGAGCATGAACGGGGGAGGGGCAGAGAGAGAGGGAGACACAGAATCGGAAACAGGCTCCAGGCTCTGAGCCATCAGCCCAGAGCCTGACGCGGGGCTCGAACTCCCGGACCGCGAGATCGTGACCTGGCTGAAGTCGGACGCTTAACCGACTGCGCCACCCAGGCGCCCCTCAAATCATCAATGTTTAATACTCCTACCAGATATTACGCATTTCCCAGATGACTGAATGCCACAGATGAAGGGTCCATGACATGTCTTTGGATCTCGAGACTACAGTTCAGTGTTGGGCGTTAAAAATGTGCTTGGTAGAGGTCTACTGAGTAAGCGAACTTGGAAGATTTCTGAGCAAGGAAGTCTCAACGAGCAACAGTGTGATGGCAGTGGGGAACCCCATGGGACAAAAGAAAGAGGCTATGTGTATGTTTTTGTGGAACAGTCTGCGATGTCCTGTAGGCAAAGAGGGAAGGATCTAGAACGCGTGTGCCCCGAACTTCATGTGTGCTCACCTTAACCACACAGAGAAAATTTCACGTATGATGTGGAGACACCACGAAACAAGACCAGCTACACAGACAGGAAGTAGCAGAGGACGGATAAGAACACGGGTCTGTCTCTTCACTGCTCCATCACTAATGCCATTGGCAGCACTAAGAAGGTATGTATTGGTGCACCTGTGTGGCTCTGTCGGTTAAGGATCCGACTCTGGCTCCCGTCATGATCTCACAGCTGGTGAGTTCGAGCCCCACATCGGGCTCTGTGCTGACAGCTTAGAGCCTGGAGCCCGCTTCGGATTCTGTGTCTCCCCCTCTCTCTGCCCCTCCCTTTCTCGTGCTCAGTCTCTCTCTCGCTCTCTCAAAAATAAATATTAAAAAAAATATATTTATTTCATTACCCATGAAAGGCATTGCCTTCATTCTCTCATTCCTACTCCCTATCTTTCCTACCTACCCTGCAGGACCCAAGCTAAACAGAAAAGCAAGAGTGGGAAGGTAGAAAAAGAAATGAAACAAAGGAATTATGACCAAAATATATAAAACACACCTACAAAGAAACTCAAACCAGGGGGATAGCTGCTATTTCACCGCCAGGCTGTGCTGCATTGCTCTAGCGGAAGCCATGCATGAGACATGGCCACTGGTCTGCCTGTTGTGGACAGGCTCTCCTGTTTCTGTGTCCCTTCTTTCAGCATGTGGTGCCCTGGCCAGGCCTGGCCCAAGAAGGGGGCAGCAGGATTTGGTGTGCGCTTCTGGTCCAAGAATACCACTGAATGCCAGAGTGAACAAACCAGAGAATTCACACCATCCCATCCTCTAGGTCATCATGGAAGCCAAACACTTGTAAGCATTTCATCACAAAACCAAAAAACTACCTCCGCTTCTCAGCAACTAATGTTTTATTGATTTACTCTCGAAAGTTAATTTATTTTGAGAGAGGGAGAGCAGGGGACGGACAGAGAGAGAGAGAGGGAAACAGAGAATCCCAAGTAGGCTCTGCACTGTCAGTGCACAGCCCGACATGGGGCTTGAACCCACGAACCGTGAGATCATGACCTGAGCCAAAACCAAGGGTCGGGCCCTTAATGGGGTGAGCCACCCAGGCACCCCTAGGCTGAAATATTTCTAGGGAGGAAAAGCAAAAGATAGACCAACAGGGAAAATGAGATTGAGACCTAGGTCTTTGTGGAAATAAAAAATATTCTTTCACATTTACCGTGCAGTCCCCTGGCTGGGTTTGGCCATTTAGGCTGCTTGCTGCACCCCGGAAGTGTTTTAAGCATGTCGCCCCTGCTCTGTGGCCATCAACAGTCACCACTGCTACCACCCCAACACAGGAAATAAATGAGTCACCTTTTCTAATTTCATTATGTTAGCTGTAAGCTCTTGGCAGAGGACCTCCACGTTTAATTGGACTTGTGACCCCAGGCCGGATGGTGCTGTCTGTCTGGAAGAACAAAAAGAAAAACGCTGTGGGTAGGCGGGGGTGGCAAGGGAAGAAGTGGAGTGAACACAAATTTATTTGAACAGAAAATCAGGTTACAGTAGTAGACAGTGAGCCTTTAACTTGTGAAGATTACTGCAGGGCCTTTCTGATGTTAAGTCCAGACTGGGTGTTGAGGGGACTGTATCTTAAAAGCTCAGCTGGAAGTCTCTTAAGCTGTTTTTGTTGAGGTGGCTGTGTTGTGCCTTGGCTTCCAGACAAAAATCAGGCAATTCTGCTCAAGCACATGGCTTCTAAGACCTCTTTTGTTAACCTCTAATGTCCTCTCCATCCCCACTACTGCAGAAATTTGCAAGAATTATTGCTCTCCTCAGTCACAGGCATTTTTTTTTTTTTTACAGGAGGAGGAGCCATTTACACTAGAACTTGCAGAATGTTTAGGAATGTCCTTAATCAAACTGATTGCTTTTGAAGCGTGAGACTTTAGCAATTCTGTTTTTGAGACTTGCCATCCAATGTAACCGCTGTGGTCTTGTAACAGTTGGAGTCAGTGTTTACCATTTGAACCGTTTATGGCATGGGCTCTTCTCTTCCCCAGGGTCCACTGGGGTCATCTACCAGCTAAAACTGTAGGAAATTAAGAGATATGTACATTATCCTGGAGATGTATGTACATTATGCTCTAAAGGCGTTTATTGGATTTTTACATTAAGGTTTAGAACAGGGGTCTAGAACTTCTCCGTGTTTCTTGATTGTAATTTATTTTTAGATATTTAGTTTTTAGAGGGCAGTGAAGGGTCTATTTTACACAGGATCAGTTTTTCACATGGTAAATTTCAGATGGTGATTTACTTGGTAAATTATGATCATGTAAATATTAACAGAGCCATCAGATGTTTTTGTGTTTATTAGTACTAAAACAGTTTTTTCTTTACCCTTGATCCCTACCATCAAAATCTCAAAAAAGGTGGCTGAATTGGAATGTTTCAGTGTTTAGATGAGAGAACTGCGATCCAGAAGACTGACCCATCAACATGAAATTCTGACAGTGTGCAGGCTATTAATATACTAGTGAAGCTGGTAAAAGGAATGGTCCAACTAAACAAGTACAAATAGGGATTTAGCTATCGGGCAGCGTGGCTGGAGCACCTTGGGGTAAGAAGCTCAGGGGGAAGCTCAGGTCCTGTAAAAGTACTTTATGAACAAATTTTTCCTGTCATGGGTATTCCTGGTCTCATGTCATAAATAATCATTTTGATTTTTCCTGTAAGTGATTATTTTTCAGATTGTACTTCTTCCTGAGTTGTGTATTTAAATAGTGGAATGAAATACTCCATTTGCCCTTGTTAGTGGTATTTCCCCCTCATCATCACCAAGTTAGTGAAATGATAGTAGGACATGAGGTAACACTTTCCTAAAAAAACAAACAAAAAAACAACCTTGTATATGATAGTGAACTAGGAAGTAACACTAGATTTTTGCAGACTAAGTATGTTAACAATTTGAGTAAGGGTATGCACTATTTCAGACTATTCTTTAGGTTCTGCATTACTGGTTTAAATATATATATATATATATATATATATATATATTTATTCTTTAGGTTCTGCATTACCTGTTTAAATATATATATATAACCAGTAATGCAGAACCTAAAGAATATATATATACATATATATAATATATATATAGTGTATATATATACATATATATAATATATATATATATAGTGTATATATATATATATACATATATACACACACACATACACTACATACACACATGTCCAAAAGAATCTATACGCCAGCGTCTGTGTCAACTACTACTCAGACTTTAGGTAGTTGTTTGAGCACAAAGTTGTTTGTACCCAGAATGGTACAGCATAATAGTCCTCCAATTATAGACCCAGGCTGGCACCATCAGCATCAGTTGGGAATTGACAGAAATGCAAGTTCTCAGGCTCTCCTATCTAGTGCCTCAGAAACTCTGGAGATGGGCCCTGACATCTGTTGCAACAAGCCATCCAGATGATTCTGAAGCACAGTCAAAATAGCCTGACCCAGGTCCTACGCTGTACCTCACAACCAAGCCATCGGTGGGCTGGAAAGCCTATCCTCTGTGTAGTCATACAGACTTGCATTTGAATCGTGATTTTACTACAAACTGTAAAACAAACTGTAAGACACAGTAGAGTCTCTAGCACATGGTACAAACTCTGTAAACGAGTGTCTCTACTTCCAGAACTTGGGCTAAAAGTATGCTTTCTAATACAGAGTAGTTTATTTTACTTTTTTAGGCAATGCATCAAAATCCTTACATGAATGGATGTAAAGGAAAGAGCTCTAGGTCTAAATAGGTTTAATTAGGTCAGGCCTGTTAAAAATGACTGATGGGGATACCGTCTTGATGGTAGTGGCTTCGATGGCTGTGGTTGAGTCACTGACATGCACCTCTTTGTCCACGCCCAGGAGCTACACCCCCCTTGAGGTGAGGGCTAGGAGACAGTCGCCCAAATCAAGCCTCACGTAGGCTGGCTAGAGGGCATCGCTACAGAAGTTCAAGTTGTGCCCCTGGCAGGCACACCCCTAGAGGATGAGGTCCCCTGGGTCAGTATGGAGAAGAGGCTCCGACCACCTTGGATGTAGCTGGCCACATGCTTGGAGATAAAGTCCATGGTTCCCGGACCCATGCTGGGAAAGTAAGAGGGCACGCTCCCAGGTTGGCCAAAGAGGAGAAAAAGAGGACAGGCCAAGCCAAGCGGTGAATGCAGTATACAACAGGCACTTTGTCAACGTTGTGCCCACCTTTGGCAAGAAGAAGGGCCCCAATGCCAGTTCTTAAGTCCACTGTAGTCCTGGCTTTCCCCAATAAGGCGAGTTAGTCCAGTCAAAAAAACAAAAACCCCAAAAAAACATTGTGAAGGAAAATCTTCACAGATGCATTCGGCTAATTACTAGTCACATGGATCTTCATAGTGGTCAAAAGTTTCGTAACTATAGGAGTTCATATAAAGAATTAATACATGAAAAGTGAGCTGAGGTACCTGAATTGCTTCTTTCCTATCAATGTCTTCACCCACTGCCATTTTACTAAGGTAAGTTTTGCTGGTATAGGTTAATCAACAGGCCAAGGTCACAAGTGAGTCTTAGGATAATAGAACAAGATAATGTAAAATCAGGCTTGTTTCTTGCCTTATCAACCTAAGAATGGTTCAGAGGCACAGCATTCATTCTGGGGACCCTCCCACCTACGTCTTTGCTTCCCACATACACATTTCAGAAAATGTCGCATACAGAATGTAGACTTAATTCGTGTTTGCTAAGGATGGTAAATGCCAGTCAAACATTATGCTAGTCTCAAGAGCAAGCAGATGATAGCACCAGAGGGAATTGTCTTACTCATTATGATGAATGTCCACAGTGGAGGTTAGTGACCCCAGCCTCTCCTCCAGAGTATTAATTCTGTATCTCATGTAGAAGGTCGAGATGATTAGTGCACAGACACTGGAAAGGGATAAAAGAGAAATTCTCAATAGGTTAATGAAGTGCTGTCCATAAAACAATCAAAACTCAGAGCCAGTGTTGGACATTTGAGGCAAGATATTCTCCAAAATGAACTTGCCAAAGAGACTTGAAAAAGGTCTTTTTTCCAACAGGCTGATGCTGGTCAGAAAACTTGAGAGCTAGAAAGAGACTTAAAATTCTCTGGCCCAGCTTCCTCAATTGACAAACAATGACCATCCTACTAGGATGTCTCAAGGCCATGCCCAAGGTGGATTACCAAGCCCATGGTCCTACTCCCAGTGCTGTGGCCCTCACCAGAAGGGCCTGGCAATGAGTGCCTAGTCTTGTTATCTGGTGACTCATAAATTCCCTTCTTTATCTGGAAACCAAACTGGGCACATCCTCCTTGGTTGTCAGGAACAGCCTAGAACTAGGTCAGGCTATTTTCAGAAAAACAACTGATTACAAACTGGAAGCTGAGGGGGAATTTTTAAAAGTCAATGCCTGAGTTTTCGTTGAAGGGGATGATGGTATTTTAAAGCTGTTTTGGCTTCTATCCAGAGGACATGGGATAGATGGGAAAATAAACACTAAGGCCAACGATGCTTCATAATTCACAGAACAATTTTCTAACGAATGGCATCCACTCAGAACTTAGTTCTCTGCTGGATCTGGCACATTTTGGTTTTCCTTCCTCCCTTCTATTTACTTAAATAAGGAGATGAATATGAAAATGTAACCTAAGCCTAAGGGGGGAAAAATGTTGGAAGAAGACACAAAAATTATCAAAGAAAAGCTCTGGATCACATTAGAGACAACTGAGATGTGTAAAGGTTCTTGCAACCATGAAATTATTTTTTTTTAGAGAGCGGAATCATTTTCTTTTTATTTAAAAAAAAAAAATTTTTTTTTTTCAACGTTTATTTCTTTTTGGGACAGAGACAGAGCATGAACGGGGGAGGGGCAGAGAGAGAGGGAGACACAGAATCGGAAACAGGCTCCAGGCTCCGAGCCATCAGCCCAGAGCCCGACGCGGGGCTCGAACTCACGGACCGCGAGATCGTGACCTGGCTGAAGTCGGACACTCAACCGACTGCGCCACCCAGGCGCCCCGCGAGCGGAATCATTTTCTAAAGTCATTCCTAATAAATTCATCTACTTACACGATTGCGTAAAAAATAAGAATATGGTGGAGAGTCGTACATGTCTGAGGCTTTACTTTGTGTAAGATTCCAATGGTTTCTGACTGACCTGTTGGGAAGAAAAAAAAAGGAACAGTTTTAAAACTACAACACACCTCCTTCGTCCAGCAAAATCCCTATGGGGAAGGGATAGTTGAAAGAGATAATTATTCCTGGGTAACAGAAATAGGAGAAAACATGAAGTAAAGCCTTCCAGGTATCTTTTGATTTTTTTTTTTAATTTTTATTTTTTTAAATGCTTATTTTTGAGAGAGAGAGAGAGACAGACAGACAGACAGACACGAGTGGGGGAGGGGCAGAGAGAGAGAGAGAGTGGGGACAGAGGATCCCAATTAGGCTCCATGCTGACAACACAGAGCCGGATGTGGGGCTCGAACTCACCAACCATGAGATCATGACCTGAGCCAGAGTCGAATGCTTAACCGGCTGAGCCACCCAGGGGCCCCTTTCCAGGTGTCTTTTTAACCAGTAGTTCTAACTCCTTCCAACTCGTTTCATCCAGTTTATACTTACTGAGAGCCTTCTCTCTGTCAAGCACTGCACTGGAGTGAATGGTAAACAAAACAGACACCGTCCTTGCCCTCACACCAGTATAATTGGTAACCAGTTAGGAGAATAATTAGTAAATAAAAAATAATCCAGTAATTTGAGTTTTACCAGCCATTTTGGAATCATAATCTCAAAGTATTCACAATAACAAAGGGGCCTCCATGAAGGCCATTTACCTTTGTATCCTCCATAGTAAGACACAGAACTGGGTACTGTTTGTTGAATGAAATGCAAAAGGAAATAGATGTTCAGTAGGAAGGGGAGGAGGGAATATGAGAGGCAGTCATCAAGTGAAATATGAGGCCCTTTAAAAGTTACAGGCAGATGTCTGTCACTATCCCATTTACCCAAGACATTGATTCCTTACCATGTGAAGGGAGACTCTTGGCTTTTCCTTCAGGCACTCTATTCACATGGGCATCTGCCCGAGTTGGTTTTGTTTCTCCCTTGGAGACATTCAGAACTGTCTGGGATTCTGTCACATGGAAATCTATCAAACCAAAATGGAGCTGGCTGAGTTTTCTTCCCAATGCATTTAAAAAACACAGGAGCAACCACAAAGCAAATCAGTCTCACAACATGTGGAATGGCCAAGAATATAAATTGATCTTCTCACAAGTTGGTTCAGTGGTTAGGTATTGAAATCCAATACTTAAGCAAGTAAGAAAATGATATAAAGACAGTCTGTCCTTAGTCCAGTGACCATTGGGGACCATTCAGCTCTAACAGTGAATAGTATCACTGAGATAAGAAGAAAACATTCTATGTTTTTCTCTTTCAACCACCCTCATATTATGTCGATTTAAGAGAGATTTATTGGGGTGCCTGGGTGGCTCAGTCGGTTGAGCGTCCGACTTCAGCTCAGGTAATGCTCTCACACTCTTGAGTTTGAGCCCCATGTCGGGCTCTGTGCTGACAGCTCAGAGCCTGGAGCCTGCTTCCGATTCTGTGTCTCCTCCTCTCTCTGCCCGTCCCCTGCTCATGCTCTGTTTCTGTCTCAAAAATAAATTTAAAAAAGCAAAAAAAAAAAAAAAATTAAAAAAAGAGACATTTATTGTGTATAAAGAGAAATGGATTTTTATCATGTAGACCATTCTTTTCCCCTAAAACTTTCAGACTACCCTTTCTCCAAAGTCCCTTGTCAATTTTTTTTTTTTTTTTCTAAAAGTTTATGTATTTTTGAGAGGAAGGGCAGAGAGGGAGAGAATCCGAAGCAGGCTCCACCTTGATAGCTCAGAGCCTGATGTAGGGCTCAAACCCATGAACCATGAGATCATGACCTGGGCCTAAATCAAGAGTTGGTCACTTAACTGACTGAGCCACCCAGGCACACCTTTCTCCATTGTTAATTAGTCCCTTCTTAATTGCTGATTAATTGACAAGGTATTGATTTCTGTTGGTTTTGTCTTTGTTTTTAAGGGGTGACATGAGGATGTTTTGTGGAGCATGACATTTTAGAAATTTCTCGGACCTCGAGAGTTCTCGGATTCAGGAGTCTGGGAACCAGAACTGCTGTATCCTTCCATGTCTTGCCGCCTTTGTCGAACTACTCCATCCAGATCTGAGAATTCATCGTTGAAATCCTGAAGGGAAACAAGGCAGTGTACAAAATCCAGTTCCCCTCATTACACAGGCAGGCCTCTGGAACCCCCAGGCCTTTCCACTTAGGCATAACCTATAAAATACTGAAAAGAAGGGAAGATTACCCCGTACCACTGGGATTTCCCCCAACAGGGCAGAGGATCTGGTTACTGAAACACATTTTTTCTGGGGAGTTAGAATCCTGTCAACAGTGGCCAACTTGTTTCAAACAACAGATGTCTAGGGGGAAAAAAAAAAAAAGAGCTGAACTAATGATTGAAAAGCTTCCAGGATAAAACTGGAGAAGTCTCTTTAGGATGTTGTAATGAGAAAAACTGATTGACATGGACATATATACGAGAAAAAATAAGATGTCAAGTTTTCTAAAATACATGTGTTAAATGCAAAGGTACTCGTTAAAACACAGTTTAAAAAAGGTATGGAAAACAAAATGGAAAAGGGCTTTAACAAGTTACACACTGAAAGGAAAGTTTTGGCTATTTTTCTTCCCTCTCTGACTCCCTTAAAACCCAGTCAGTGCTATTACTTTTGAATTCCAGAGGAATGATGGAGGGGTAAGGAGTAGGGAAAAAGCAGGGATGTTTTAGTTTGTATTTCATTTCCCCCCATAAGTGCTTAAGAACTGGAGTCACAACAGGTGTCATTAAAATGTCCTGGGGAAGGTCCTGTTAGGCTGAGCTTTTCACGATTTAGGTCGCTGCCAAATGAAGAGACTTATCTGGTAAGCAAATGACCACACTTTCAGCTGATACTAGCTATCTGTTGATCGTTTCAATAACTCATTTCCATTTCAGGCACGAATTTATAGGAGGCAGAAAGTTGAAAAATTCAAGTCTCTTGGGTGTAACAATTAGTAATTGAATGCCTATCATCTATCAGACAGTAGGCACAGCTCCTTGCATAGACGACTGCACTCAATCTGCACAGCCACGTCGTGAGGTTGGCATTTTACTGGATGAAGAAACTGAGCCACAGCAGTTCAAGAGCTTGTCTGATGGCATAACTCAGCTGGGTGGAGCCCAGATTTGAAACCAAGTTTGTTGGTTCCAAATCATATTGTGTTTCATTTTCTTTTGTCTTGCTCTCCCCTACTTTCTTTCAAGGTGTGTGTTTTTTTTAAACTGAGATAAAAATTCATGTAATACAAAAGACATCATTGAAAGCATACAATTTAGTGGTGTTTAGCACAATCACAATGTCATGCCGCCATCACCTCTGTCTGATTTCAGAACATTTCCATCACCCCCAAAGTGAAACCCTTTACCTATTAGCAGTCACCCTAATTTCTCTGTCTTTCCCCATCCCTTGGCAACCACTAATCCACTTTCTCTCCCTATCAATTTGTCATGTAAATGGAATCACCTAGTATGTGGCCTTTTGTGTCTGGCTTCTTTGACTTAGCATCATGTTTTCGAAGTTCCTCCATGTTGTATCTATCAGTTCTCCTTCCTTCTCAGGGTCAAATAGTATTCGGTTGTATGGACATATGACATTTGACTTATGCATTCAGAAGATGATGGACGTCAGGATTGTTTCTGTTTTTTGGCTATTATGAACAAAGCAGCTGTGGACATTGTTATACAACTTTTTATGAGGACAAGTTTGCAATCCCTGTACTTTTTCACAGCTCTTAAAAAAAAGATTTGTAGATGTTAAAACCATGGGCTCATACCATTACACCAAGGTATTTCAACATGTAATAGTGATTTGTTTGGGAATAATTACTTGAATAAATACGGCTAGAACTCGCTTGAGCCAACATGATGCCACCATAGGTAGAAAACGTGTACAAATGGGGGAGAGCTACTTTGCACTGGAGATTTACTGTACTGTCAACGGAATCTGAAGGAATCAAAAAATCTCTTTCACTTGGTCACTATAGAGTGCTTCTTTTATAATTATTTCTGGATGTTCCTCATCTTTTCTCCTAAGCTAGAAAGTCTTGGAAGGCAAGAACTAGTTTTGGGTTTTCTTGGTGTCCTTATAGCCTTACACTAGCACAGTGCCTTGAACAGAGAAGACAATCAGTGATTTGTGGGGATGGACCATGCCCCTCCCCCAACCATTGGTGAATCCCTCTAAAACAACACTGACAAGCAAACGGAGCAAGATTTTAGGATCACCTCCACGGACCACCCACTCGCCCAGACAGCCATTATCCTGTTTCTTAAAAAAAAAAAATTTTTATACTTTATTTTTGACAGAGACAGAGAGAGAGAGACAGAGCACAAGTGTGGGAGGGACAGAGAGAGAGAGAGAGAGAGAAGGGAGACACAGAATCCGAAGGAGGCTCCAGGCTCTGAGCTGTCAGCACAGAGCCCCCCGTGGGGCTCGAACTCACACACTGTGAGATCATGACCTGAGCCCAAGTTGGATGCTTAACCGACTGAGCCACCCGCAGGGGCCCCTATACTGCTTCTTTTCTTTGGTAGGACAGCTCTTCGATTACTTGGAAAAAGTTGATGGCCTTCTATGCCCCGCCCCGTTCTTGAGGACAGAAACACCCTGTGTCTTCAATTTTACCTCAGATATTAAGGTCCCCTGGTCATGGTGTCAGGAGAAGTGTAACTGTGGGACGCATCATCCCCTTTCGTTCGCACTGAGCTAGTTAGGTAGGCAACTCACCAGAGGCAGAGATGAAGGGCGGTCTGCCCGGAAACTGTTCTCAAGAGAAGACGGGTTGGGACTGTTCCCAACACTTGTATTCTGAAATTAGTGAAACAAAAAGGAAAACCAGATCAACTACGAAACCACGGGAAATACACAAGAGAGATAGCAGGTGAGGCTCGGGGATGTTGTACTCACTTCTAAGTGTCCACACACAGATTTTAGTAGTTTGTAAGTGGAATCTCTGGAGAGTAAGGAGACAAATATGTACTGCAAAACAAAACAGAGTGATTACGGAACAGATACTGCCTGACCACAAGTCAGAGTTCAGAGTGCAGAACTTTATCTGTATACATGTTTTCTTCTCTTTTCCCCTGGTTTACAATCTCATTCACCTCTATCAGTTTTTATTCTGTTCCTGGAATGAACAAAATCTACTCCCCCACAACAGCAACAAAACCTTTAAGCCCCCTTTAAGTAATAAAGAAATGCTAAATGGTATGAAGGCTCCAATACCCTGACGCTGATGTCCCCAACAGGCAGGCAAGACCTGGACACTAAGAAAAAAAAAAAAGGCTAGTGATATTTGCCAGAGCCTCTTTAAAACTTGTTCCCCTCTGCCTAACCCTTTTCTTTTAAGGTATTTAACAATTCCCAAGGGTCTGCTTTCTCTGTTCTGACCTAGATTTCCACTAAAAATTTCCCAGAGGCTCTCACAGGCTCGTTCTTTTTCAAGCCACTTCCAGATTCTTCCTTGTACAAATATGGAGATTTTTCTAGTGGATGCTTACACACAAGCGATGGGAAAGAAGTGAAATCAGATTAGACAAGTAATTTGGAGACAAATGACATAAGGAAAAGTAATTTTACTAAGCGGTACATTGAAGAAAATACTAAAACTCCCTCTTTCTCCACCTATTAGAGCCACAAAATCTTTTCACATCCCCTTTTCAGAAGTCTGTGATTATCCCTTTCACTCATCAAAGAGAGCACTCAATATGCTTTTTTTTTTTTTAATTTCTTTTTTTAATGTTTTCTTATTATTGAGAGACAGAGAGACACAGATCATGAGCAGGGAGGGGCAAGGATAGGGGGAGACAAAGAATCCAAAGCAGGCTCCGGGCTCAGGGCTGTCAGCACAGAGTCTGATGTGGGGCTTGAACTCACAAACTGCGAAATCATGACCTAAGCCAAAGTCGGACGCTTAACTGACTGAGCCACCCAGGCGCCCCTCGATATGCTTTCCAAGCAAGCACGTATTCCAAAGTAGTTAACACTATGGGTTCTGCATTAGACCTACTTGCAGAGTCTGGCTCTGACACTCAGGAAGTAGGTGACATTGGGCTAACAGCCCCACCACTCTTGGCTTCAGTTTTCTTTTTTTAATTAAAAAATTAAAAAAAAAAATTTTATTTTGGCAGGGAAGGGGCAGAGGGATAGGGAAAGAGAGAATTCCAAGCAGAGTTCATGTTATCAGCGCAGAACCTGAGGCAGGTCTCCATCCTGTGACCCTGGGATCATGACCTGAGCTGAAATCAAGAGTTGGATGCCCAACTGACTGAGCCACCCAGATGCCACTTGACTTCAGTTTTCGTGACACCTACCCCTAATAGGTAGCAGTGTGGGACAAATGGGAAAACAGAAGGAAAGTGTTTAGCATATGCGTGGCGAGAAGTACATGCTTATTAGCCATTAATGTTAACATTTTTTTCCCAAAATATTAATATATTTCCTACCACGTCAGAATAGCCTCTTATATCTTTCCTTCACTCTGCTTCCCTCTTCAATTTATCCAGTATGGTTGGAAATGGAATGTAGCTTTTATGCTTTCATAGAAATATTCAGTAAAATATTAAAACAATTAATTTCAAGGGGCGCCTGGGTGGCTCAGTCAGTTAAGCGTCCGACTTGGGCTCAGGTCATGATCTCACGGTTCGTGGGTTCGAGCCCCGCGTCAGGCTTTGTGCTGACAGCTGGGAGCCTGGAGCCTGCTTCAGATTATGTGTCTCCCTCTCTCTCTGCCCCTCCCCTGCTCATACTCTGTGTCTCTGAAAAATAAACATTAAAACAGTAATTTCCAGTGACAAATGAGTAACCATAGAATTCTACTCCCTCTATTTGGCCAAGGTGAAATCAACACCACTCTACATGTAGGTATTTCTGGTTGCACACGTTTGGGGCAGCCCAGCAGTATCGAGCAGCTCTAGAATTTCTATACAGAAGAACACAAGACTTAAAGCAACCTGGAAGCAAAGTGGGCCTAGGAACTGGTCCTGAAGCCACATGTGTACAGCAAGAACCCAGTTTATGTATTTGGGATGGTTCTGGAGAAATACCAAGGGAGAGTGTGGGGGGGCTCTTCAATATCACCCTGCCTCACCCATCAACAGTGGGGTGGTGGTGGCTGTTTCAAATATTAAATATTAAAGAAAGTGAATATATCAGTTTAGCCTGTTCTAAGAGATATTAGGGAAAGGGAAAGGGAAGCTGGGAAAGAATTTTTTTTTTTTTTTTGACCTTGATCAAGCAAGTCTAATGAAGTCAGCAGAAAATGCAAAATTGTCAACAAGTGTGTGAGAATAAAGTTCCTTGTGAGGGGAAACAACACTACAGAAACAAGACAAAGGAAAGGCACCTTGCTTTGAGGCGTACTCACCCGGTCTGTGACTGTCGCTATAATCAGGGCATTTGGCACCAGAAGGGCAGTTTTGGTTTTCTTTATTAGGGTGACGGAGAAAGCCGGAATAGAGATCTGAAACAGAGTCAGTGAGTTAATACGGGTTCAGGCTTCATAGGACAGGACTTCAAATCATCATATTCAAGGGAAAAATTTTTTAAAGTTTAACTAAGAAATCAAAACCAGCACTAAGCTCTCCAGCCTCCAAGAAGAAAAACCAGTCTCCTCAAAGTTCTGTTTACACAGCCAGAGGGCAAATGTACATCATCAATTCTACTTCAGGGCTTGGTGGGAAACCTTCATCTTGAAACAAGGGAATGAATGCAAAGAAGCACAGCCATTTTAAAGACAGGCCCAAGGCTCTAAAGCAGTTATGTGGACATCCACTTGGGGTTAATCTCCGCATACACCGCTCTCCTACATCCTGAGGCACATGCGGGTAGGGAAACACTGAATAGCACTGGGAGACACAAAGCCTGGGACGTGAATTCTCAGCTCAGTTCTGAAAAAAGAAAACCTTGTTTTAAACGAACCTGGAGACCAGAAAGGGGAACTCTTATGCCCCCACCTCTGGCCCTCAGTTGCAGACTCCAACAGGAAGAAGCCCCCCCCCCCCACCCCTTTACTACTCACACCAGCTGGAAGAATTTCTCCTTGCCCAACAAGCTCAGCCAATAGGAAAATACATCTGATCCCGTGAGAAGCCCTGAATTCTCACTTCCCTCCAATGGGCTTGTGTTCAGAGCAACCCTTCCCAATTTCCTCCTTTTCTCTGTAATTTAACTTTCCCTCCTTTGATCTCCAGACTTGCCTATGATTTGCCATAGCCTGCATGTCTCAAAGTGCTATTCCTGAATAAACCCATTTTGCTGATAAAACAACTGGCTGTTTTACTTTTAAGGTCCACGCTATCTATGTGACCTACTCAACCTTGAAAGCTACCCTTTCTAAGCCTCAGTCTTCTGATGTGTAAAATGGAGATAATCTTACCTTTCCCCAGGATTTTCTGTTGATTAAATGAGATAATATATGGAAAATGCCTAGCAGTCATTAAGAAACTCACTCATTGTACTCGCTTAGGAAGCCTGTGCACACGCTAAAATTAGAACAATACAGAGAAGATTAACATGGCCCCTGCACATGGATGATGTGCAAATTCATGAAGTAGTCCATATTAAAAAAAAAAAAAAAGTCATTTCCTTATTTGTCTCCTAAAAAAAGATTGGGTAAAATAAAAGAACTCTAACTTCTTTTCTGGTTCAAACAATAGAGAATTAAAACAATGACAAATGAAGCAGCTACCATTTGTTGCCTCCTAGCCACTAAATGAGAATGTTATCTAATTATGACAGTCCAGGGAAGGAGTTAATCTTTTTAAAAAAATTTTTTTAGGTTTATTTTTATTTTTGAGAGAGAGCGAGAGAGCAAGCAGGGGAGGGACAGAGAGGGGGACAGAGCATCTGAAGCAGCGAGTCTGATGTGGGGCTCGAACTCACCAACTGTGAGATCATGACCTGAGCTGAAATCAAGAGTCAGATGCTTAATCGACTGAGCTACCCAGGGACCCCAGGAAGGAGATATTCTAAGACATAAGGAAATGTGTTTCAAGAGGTATGTGACTTGCCCAAGGTCATAAATATAACAGGTTACAAAGATGAATCAATCTGATCCAAGATGTGTGTTGTTTTTCATACAATGTACCACATGCATGGACCAGATACTATAAAGACCAGATGTTCCTGATACTTTTATGTTATATCCCTCCAACCCACTTTGGATTCACAGAGAAATGGATAATATCCCTTTGATCCTGGAAAACAGAGTAACACACATCCAATGGCAAAATGACCTGACTCCCTCCACGGGTACACACACTCACATGTACATTTTGTAAAAATGCTTTGCATATTCTAAAAGAGAACAAGGTCAGTGGGGGGAGAGGAGGGCCTTAGGTTAGTACTGCCAACTTGAAGGAAGAAAAAAGAGCTTTTAATTCTGAATACTTACATTCCCATATTTAGGCTTATGAGATGGAAATGTTCTATTCCTCAAAGTTCCAGATAGGAACACTATGGAAGAAGGAGAGGCTAATCTTCTTTAAGTTTATTTATTTTGAGAGAGAGAAACAGAGAGAGAGAGAGAGAGAGAGAGAGAGAGAGGCAGGCAGAGAGAATCCCAAGCAGGCTCCACACAGCGCAGAGCCCAATGCGGGGCTCAAGCTCACAAATGGTGAGATCATGACCTGAGCCCAAATCAAGAGTTGGATGCTTAACTGACTGAGCCACCCGGGCGCCCCGAGGGGCTAATCTTAATGAGACATTTATTTGCTAACAAGTATTTTGCTTAAGAACTCTACCCTCTAAAATTTTGAAGAATGAGATGACTCCTAAGTTTTAAGTTGGGATACCAAGATGGATGAGGATATAAAAGTGAATCTAATTTTGTTTCTGAGTAGTGACACAAACACACAGAAACTAGGGGCTATAAATTTGGGTATCTTCATAACCTAAGGCATGGAACACCTTTAAGAAGGAGTTTTCAACCAACCGCTTCTTAAGTATAAAATGACAGGCAGATCACATTTGAGAAATAAAGCATCAATCACTTTTCCGTTTGGGCCTAGATGGAATCTTATACGTGCATTTAATGTTATCAGCATCTGAAAATACTGCCAGAATGATCGAAAGGTCCTGATTACATTTATTAATATTTTTTCAGGGGAGAGTGTCTAGAAAATGTCTCTTCCTAGAGTGCACTGTTTGGTTGACTTTAGTTCATATTGGAAGGTGCTGGACCCAGTAAGGAAAGTCTGCCCCAGATCTGAGGACCCAATCTCCCTGACACCATCCTCAGAGGGGAAGAAACGTACAAATCACTCTCATGGTTCGTATTTCCCACCTCCTGGTAATTTCCAGTCTCTTGTCTCTTAGAGTAGCTGTAGCACATCCAAAAGACGCACTACCTAATATTGTCCCTATCACTCTTTTTGTCGTGACGGCATATCCTTAGTGTCAGGGCGACACGACCATCCAGCCAAATTAGGACTTCGTAAAAATAAACTTAACTCTCCAGGGCGGTAGCAGCCCCAAGAGTCTGAAAGATGGCACATCGTTTCATGTTCAAGGCATGTGTTTCCACAACTGTGACAACAACAATGTACAGCCAGCCATTTACATTTGGTCACGTGCCTTCCCAAACAGCATCCCCCAAATAACCCGGGGAACTGGTGTCCCCATTCCATTCGTCTGGACAGTGTGCCTCAGGGAAACTGAGTCATTTAAATGGCACCACTCAGCTAAGAGGCAGAACTGGTCCTCCTCCCACAGGACGTCTGCCTGACACGATTTTTTTTTTAAATGTGTATTTATTTATTTTGAGAGAGAGAGAGTGTGTGAGCAGGGGAGGGGCAGAGACAGAGGGAGAGAGAGAATCCCAAGCAGGCTCTATGTTGTCAGTACAGAGCCCAGCGCGGGGCTTGAACTCACGAACTGTGAAATCATGACCTAAGCCAAAATCAAGAGTCAGACACTTAACTGACTGAGCCACCTAGGTGCCCCTGACAGGATGCTTTTTTTTTTTTTTAATTTTTTTTTTTTCAATATTTATTTATTTTTGGGACAGAGAGAGAGCATGAACGGGGGAGGGGCAGAGAGAGAGGGAGACACAGAATCGGAAACAGGCTCCAGGCTCTGAGCCATCAGCCCAGAGCCTGACGCGGGGCTCGAACTCACGGACCGCGAGATCGTGACCTGGCTGAAGTCGGACGCTTAACCAACTGCGCCACCCAGGCGCCCCTGGATGCTTTTGATTAAAAAAAAAAAAAAAAAAAAAAGTCTTAGGAGCAGAACAGAGAGACAGTACAAGCAGGCCTTTCATGCCAAACTACCCAGAAATGGCCCTAGTATTGAATGTATTGTCCATTTAAGCCTTATGGTGGTCCTCTGAGGCAAGTAGTATATGTGCCTTCTGGCGCAGAGGAGGAAGCTAAGGCCTAGCGAGGCTAACTCACTAGGTCACAATCACACGCCAAGGGAGACGTGTAGCCAGGACTTGAACTCATTCATGGTTTGTGAGTTCGAGCGCTGCATTGGGCTCTGTGCTGACAGCGCGGAGCCTGATTGGGATTCTCTCTCTGCCCCTCCCCTGCTCCCCTGCTCATGCGCACTCTCTCCCTCTCAAAATAAATAAGTAAACTTAAAAAACAAACAAGAATCCCCCCATCCCTGGGGCGCCTGGGTGGCTTGGTCGGTTAAGCGTCGGACTTCGGCTCAGGTCATGATCTCACGGTCCGTGGGTTCGAGCCCCGCGTCGAGCTCTGTGCTGACAGCTCAGAGCCTGGAGCCTGTTTCAGATTCTCTGTCTCCCTCTCTCTCTGCCCCTCCCCTGTTCGTGCTCTGTCTCTCTCTGTCTCAAAAATAAATAAACGTTAAAAAAAAAAATTAAAAAAAAAAAATTCCCCCATCCCTTCCATCCTTTAACAAAGACTAAGTCTTTGTTCACTAATGTCTCTAGACGCGCTGCTTTCATCAGAGATGTTGGCTCTGTCTGAATTCCTGAGAATTAGCCTATCACACTGAACAGGAGATCATTGCTACCCAATCCCTTCTGTACTCCATGAACAAGTTCTTATAAATAAGAAATCTAGAAATACAGTGGAGCACTGCTTAATCGTGCTTTGTGTGATACTGATTCGGGTAATAGTGTTTACCAAAGTATGTGTATCCAGACACGACTCTTTATGATTTGGGAACAACATTAAAATAACACGTCTGACCCGAAGAGTGGTGTGCTAGTCTGTTGACCCAACACCAGCAAAATGGAGAATTTCCATTGTATTTGTGATGTGGTCATTGTCTAAAAGCCTGACAGGGGCTTTAGGGAGACTATTTAAATAAAACCTATCTACCACTCAAAACAAAAGGTTTTCAGTCAGCGACTTCATGGATATAAAAGTTGCTTATTTATAATCATGAATCAGAATGATTCAAAACTCATTAGGTCACACGACCCTAAGAAGGTGTTTCTCTGACTCCTCGCTGTGGTGGCCTGAATGGTGTGACATCGCCCGTCAAAGGGACAGAATGTCAGTGGGATGGAATTATCTTTTTCCTTCTTATGACACAGTCCCAAGGTCTTTGCTTAGGAAGGCAGTGCATTGGGAAAACTGCCAGTTCCTTTAAGCTATCCTCCTTAACAGCTCACGTGTCTTGGGCCTGTCCTCCCCCACATCTGTTTTATGAGAAGGACAAGTTGTCAGTTGTGGTCCACTGGGGATGGTGGGTGTTTGACTCTCTCAGACCAGGCCGTAAATGTTTCAGTTTCTGCTCATGTGGTGCTGGTGATGCTACAAAGTGAGCTCTAATCACTAGCTTATTGATAGGCTTGTTTTTCTACGTGTCTCTGACTGGTAACTGATATGTACACAGTGCAAAAATCATTATTTATTTAAAAAAAGGTCTTGGGTGTAATATATGTCTTTGAAACAAATTATGGCACACTCTCCAAATGAATAGCTGTAAGAGGTCTCTGGTGACATCTGGGTAAAAAGGCATTAGCATAGGGTTGTGGGAGAGATATATGTGTATAGAGAAATACATCGAGAGTGGTCTTTAGGGGAAAAGGGAACTTGGTGTCATTTAGAGGCATTTAGAAACTAATATTAGGAACAACGATGAAGGAAATAAACATATAAGGGTATGATAACAATACAAATATTTATAAACACATTATAAAAATGACTGATATTCACAATATATAATAAAGTGCATAGCTTTCTTTTAAAAAAAATTATACTAACCTTAGTGTCTTTTCCGAACACCTTGGAATGAAAACAAATCCAGTTTTCTGATACGAAGAGCTTCCCCTGGTATAATATCTCTTTCTGTAGAGCACACGTAAAACCTGGGAAAATATATATAAAAGCATTTAGAGTTTCCATGTAAAATAAAAATTGCGCATGTATGTTGGGGACTCAGGATTGGCAGAGGCAATACACTCGTACTCAAAAGATCTGTCACTTCATTGTCAGTCATCTTTAGTGGAATAAAGATATGGGGAAGAGGGTTTGTGTTTTATTCCAAAGCCTTACACACAGGAGTACAACAATCAAAATGGCAAGACAAGGCTATCATTGTGAATAAGAGTTCAAGAATGGAGTTTCAAAATGTCCTCTACTTAGGAAGGTATGTCGGCCTGTGCTAATGTTGGCAGTCCTGCCCCTCCTTCCCTGGGACTGTCACTAACGACTCCTTTTGAAGTGGATGATCTCAGTGTGGGAAGCGCATGTGACCCACATGTTTGGCCATCATCAGAGGCATCCTGCCTCAACATCTGTATCCTGGTAGCTAGAATGGAACCTCGGTCTTAATGGACCTAAGAGGAGCTGAGTAGGTCCTAACTGGCGTGCTGGATAAGATGTTCTGGTGTGATAATCACGCCCAGTACAGCTCAGGGACGGACACATGTCTGCACATGAGAATCTGTGTTTCCTTTCAGCATTCTTCTAGTGGCCTCTCTTCCTCCAGCCTTGTTATCTGAAATCTCAGGACAGCCCAAATGCAGTGCACTGCAGCAGTGAATACAGAAGGTGAGGAGATCATCCCGGAATCATCTTGGAGGGTTCCCTGTCGTGTGGAGGGATTCAGTTTCCCATTCTACTCTCTCATCTTTCAAGATGCTTGAGGAAAGCTGAATGAAGCTGCCATCACCGTTACATCATAACTTTCGAACCCACGTTCCCCTTGGTGATCCTGTTCCCAGACGGAGCCCGCTTTCTCTCCCCCAGCCAACTAGCGTGTTTTCAAAACAGTTAAACAGGTCAGAACTTACTCTGCCTCAATGGTTCTTCAGTGGGGACATCAAGAAACAGCTTGTGGAAGTGCATGTTTGCCTTATACTACAAGGAGAACACAACACAGGCGTCACCGCTGGCATTTCTTGGCATAACATCACCAATTTTAACTTCAATGTAAATTACATAACAGATTTCCCCTCCCTTCACAGAGTATCTTTAGGAACTCCTTGTCTCTGATCGTACAGTCTTCGACACAACCCCTCAAAGAAGGCAGGGCACAAAGGTTTCATTTTCCAACAAGGTAGTGACTTTCTGGTTGGAAAGACATGTGAAATCATGCTGCAGCCTTGTGCCAAGGTGGCTGGCCAAGGACGTTCCTAATAAATGACACAAAGGGATCTCACCAGGGAAGGTAGTAGATCCTAGGACACTAAAGATCCAAGTACTCTTGGAGGACAGCAGTGGTTAAGAGCTTAGATAAACCTAGTTCAAGTCTTGGCTACATGTCCCCTTTGGTGTGTGACTGTGACCTAGTGAGTTAGCTTTGCTGGGCCTCAGTTTCCTCCTCTGTGCCAGAAGGCACATATACTACCTGTCTCAGAGGACCGCCATAAGGCTTAAACGGACAATACATCCAAAAGACCCACTACCTGGTATTGTCCCTATCACTCTTTTTGTCGTGAGGGCATATCCTTAGCCAGTGTCAGGGCGACACGACCATCCAGCCAAATTAGGACTTCGTAAAAATAAACTTAACTCTCCAGGGCGGTAGCAGCCCCAAGAGTCTGAAAGATGGCACATCGTTTCATGTTCAAGGCATGTGTTTCCACAACTGTGACAACAACAATGTACAGCCAGCCATTTACATTTGGTCACGTGCCTTCCCAAACAGCATCCCCCAAATAACCCGGGGAACTGGTGTCCCCATTCCATTCGTCTGGACAGTGTGCCTCAGGGAAACTGAGTCATTTAAATGGCACCACTCAGCTAAGAGGCAGAACTGGTCCTCCTTCCACAGGACCTCTGGCTGACAGGATTTTTTTTTTTTTTTTAATGTGTATTTATTTATTTTGAGAGAGAGAGAGAGAGAGCATGAGCAGGGGAGGGGCAGAGACACAGGGAGAGGGAGAATCCCAAGCAGGCTCTATGTTGTCAGTACAGAGCCCAGCGCGGGGCTTGAACTCACAAATTCTGAGAGCATGACCTGAGCCGAAATCAAGTCGGACACTTAACTGACTGAGCCACTCAGGCGCTCTCTGACAGGATGCTTTTGATAAAAAAAAAAAAAGTCTCAGGAGCAGAACAGAGAGACAGTACACGCAGGCCCTTCATGTCAAACCACGCAGACTTGGCCCAAGATCGCCATAAGGAAGAGCTTTACAAAGGTCCTACAGGCGATCGATGGGCCCCGCAAGTCAGCTATTTTATAAACGCCTCATGTAAAGTAGGTTATCTCATGCTGCTTCCTAAAAGTACATTTTGCATCCAGAAAGTTACCCAGATTAAAGCGACGTATTCCAAGGAGGCTTTCCTGAGATTCTTTTTTTCTTATTTAATGGCTACAGTGAGCATTGGTGGCATGAGTTGATTTAAAAGTAACCTGATGGGGCGCCTGGGTGGCGCAGTCGGTTAAGCGTCCGACTTCAGCCAGGTCATGATCTCGCGGTCCGTGAGTTCGAGCCCCGCGTCGGGCTCTGGGCTGATGGCTCAGAGCCTGGAGCCTGTTTCCGATTCTGTGTCTCCTTCTCTCTCTGCCCCTCCCCCGTTCATGCTCTGTCTCTCTCTGTCCCAAAAATAAATAAACGTTGAAAAAAAAAAAAAAAAAAAATTTTTAAAAGTAACCTGGGCCAAGGGGCACCTGGGTGGCTCAGGTGGTTATTTGTTCGACTTCTGCGAAGGTCATTATCTCCTGGTTCGTGGATTTGAGCCCTCTGTCGGGCTCTGTGCTGACAGCTCAGAGCCTGGAGCCTGCTTCGGATTCTGTGTCTCCCTCTCTTTCTGCCCCTCCCTTACTCGCGATCTGTCTGTCTCTCTCAAAAATGAAAGCGTTTAAGAAAAATAACCTGAGCCAAAAAATCCAAAAAACAACCTGGAACATGAAGTCTTCACAAATGTGAATGTAATAAATGGAAAAAAAAAAAGAAGAAGAAGAAGAAAAAAAGGCAGTGGAAATGATGTACATTAAAAGGGACAGATAAATCCAATATTTGGCTCCTGACTGGATTCGTGGGGGGGGCGGGGGGGGGGCAAAAAACATTGATGCAGGCATTGACTACTGGAAGATTGTGGAATTCTGAAATGGATTTTATAGGAGTAATATTTTTGTGTATTTACTATTCAGTTAAATTTCTTGTGTGTGCCAATGGGTTTTTTGTTCTCCTTCTTAGGAAACACATATTCGAGTGTTTAGCGGGGGGGGGGTGTTAAAAAACAACCTCAAACTACTGGTCCCAGTAAGTATGCCACGCTCCATGACACAGGACTGGGCTTAGTTACCTATTGGTGTGGGTTTTAGAGCGGAACTGAACTGCTTCTGGAGGAGAATCGTGACGGTCCACAGGTTTTCCTCTTCAGTAGGAAGCTGGGTTGCCTTCCATTCACACAGGTGCTATATCACACTCATTTTGATGCAAGGACATCACAACTCTCTTAATCGTTAGGCAAGCTAATTATCTTGGCTGGTTTTTAGACCAGCACATGACCACATAGGTCCCCGCTCTTGGGGCACTTGTCAGAGTTAGGGGTCACGGTATGCAACTCACCGCCACCCAGGATATACCGGAAGGTCAGTGGGGAAATATGAAACTGATTAATAGTCGGCCGAAGGATCTGCATCCTGTTCTGTGTTCCAGATTCTCTACTATCTGCCTACGAGAGTCGTGAATGGCAGGAAGATACACATTTGGGTCCTTCCTTTCCCTTGGCTCTAGGGGTCCCCCCATCCTCTGATCAGTGCAGTCCGCATTCCCAAGTTACCTGGCTGGAAGACGAAGACTTCTTCCTGTCCATCTTAGATTCATTTTTGCTTTCTGTTTTACAGTCGTTCTTATCACTTGCTAAAGAGGCACCATCAAAACTGGATTTTGACCTGAGCAAAGAGAACCCAGGGAGTCTGTAAGATGAACTGTTTAATGCTACTCATTAATCCTATTGTAATAAATCTTGATTAGCATGCCATCTCACAAGAAAACCTGACATTTGTTTTGTTTTGTTTTTCTGGACACCAGTGATCACTCCTAATACTCTAAGAGCATTTACACAGCATAGTGTGTGGGAGACTGGGATGGTTTCACAGGGCCACAACCTCAATCTGCAGAAATGCAGACTTCTAGAAGGGAGAAATACAAACTGAATTGTGAAGGTAATTATACCATCTCAAAGGATTTTAAGCAGTAAAAGTACTGTAGGCAAATTTTTAAACAAAACTGCAGCTATAATTCGATCCAAGAATATTTTCGTTTCAGAATTCTATTAATATTTAACATGGGTTAAATGAGTAGGGCATTGTATTAAAGGCCTAGAGGGACACAAGACGGTCTTTTTCCTTAAGAAGCCTGTGAATGCATCCAACATCTTTTTTCTAAGGCAGTACAAGACGTAGCGCCCAATAATAATACATACCACAGCTATTAGGAGGAGGTATAGAGACCCTAAGTTCAAAAGGAGGTAAGAGGAGATCGACAGCACAACGTAGGTTTAATACACTGGGCCTCAGAGGATAAGCAGGAGTTGGGTATAAGGAAAAGAGAAACAAAACATCCCAGAGTGGGAAAACAGTAGAAGTGAAATCAGGATAAAAATGAAGACCACGTTGGAAAGTCAAGTTTTCCTTTGTTCTACTAAGGACAGAGGTCAGAGCTCCAGTATTTGTTTCTAAGGTGATTCTAGTCCTGGCTCTTCATTTGAGTAGGTGTGTGAATTTGCACATATCTTCAACCTGACAGACAAACAGAATCATTCTCAAGTGGAATGCATGTATGGTTTTCAGAGATGTATATACAAACAACTTTTATGATACAATTATGTATTTTTTTTTCATTATGGGGAAGAATGGCACATGAAATCCATGATCCTACAGTATGATTCCTTAGAAAGAGGCTCAGTTAAAATGAGTATTTGGTTCGGGGCGCCTGGGTGGCTCAGTCGGTTGAGCGGCCGACTTCGGCTCAGGTCATGATCTCACAGTCCGTGAGTTCCAACCCCGCGTCGGGCTCTGTGCTGATGGCTCAGAGCCTGGAGCCTGTTTCAGATTCTGTGTCTCCCTCTCTCTCTGACCCTCCCCCATTCATGCTCTGTCTCTCTCTGTCTCAAAAATAAGTAAACGTTTGGGGCGCCTGGGTGGCTCAGTCGGTTAAGCGTCCGACTTCAGCTCAGGTCATGATCTCCCAGTCCGTGGGTTCGAGCCCCGCGTCGGGCACTGTGCTGACCGCTCAGAGCCTGGAGCCTGTTTCGGATTCTGTGTCTCCCTCTCTCTCTGACCCTCTCCCGTTCATGCTCTGTCTCTCTCTTTCTCAATAATAAATAAAAACGTTAAAAAAAATAAAAAAAAAAAATAAGTAAACGTTAAAAAAAAAATTAAAAAAAAACGAGTATTTGGTTCAAAGCACAGTTAAGAATCTTGAGTAATTCAGGTGATACAAGGGTGTGACTGAGAGACAGAAATGACTGCAGTTAAGACTTCAGACTCTGGGTTTCTCAGGCCTGAAAAGATGGGCCAAATGATATTCCAAGCTGCTGCCAGCCACAACAGTTTGGGTCCATGATGCTCTAATCACAGGTGAAATACCTCTCATTGATTCCAGGTGTCAGATTTGGATTTAGCTACTGGCCACTGAACCTATCTGCAGATACAAATGACTTTGGAATTCTAGGGATTACTTTTTTTTTTTTTTGAAATTATGAGTACACATTGGTAGTCAAAAATAATTTTTACAAATGGCAATTTACCTATTAGTATACCGTCCACTAATCCGAATTAATTACCTCGACTGATTCACACTAGTAAATGTTAATGGAATCATCAAGGCAACGATCAGACCTTTTGAGGGACTGTAAGCAAATTCTGACAGGCAAGGCAGATGTATCCCTGACGAATTCAAGAGGTGCACGCAGAAGGGGCTTGTGTGCACAGCACTGGTCTCTGGGGAAGCGGTAGAAGGGGCGCTTATTTATATGGCATTGGTATCTTTGTGTCTACCCTGTTACTCTCTCATCTCACAGGTCACTATACGCAGCACCGGAAGTCGAGTGCAGAATGAAAATGTAGGGCCTCTTATTCAAGAATTAGGAATTTCCAGACAGCGAGAGCAGAGCATTAAATCAAGCGTGGGGCTCTTTGCAACTGCACAGATGACACACCCACACCGTTTGACAAACATGCTCTCATGATGAGTGTATTATTCTCACCCAAAGCCTGGGGGAGGCAGAGAAAAAGCCACAGTGTTTTTAAAGCGCCTGCTGGAGCCAGTCAATAATGGTGAAAGATACAAGAAACGACATGCTTTGTGCGTTTGCCCGAGCCTCATTTGCTGAGTGAGGCAAGGTGCTCTGAAAGCAAACAGCTATGGAAAGAAGTGCTAAAAGTGAGATGTGTCCAAACAGCCATGCAGAACTGATGAAGAGAGAAGTGGAAGAGGCAGGAAAGAAAAATGTGGGAGAGAGAGAAGACTTAGGCTTGGTCTTGAATGAAGGATGTGATGTGGAGAGAGGGAATGGGCTGTGTAGCCAGGAAGGAAGGGAAAGGCAGGAGTTATTTAATTATCCTTTAGCAGAGGCCCGAAGACCCAGAAGGTACAATTCTGACAGTTCCAGTAACAGAGACATGAGCAATCGCTCCACCACTCAGTACAGACCCCTGGCTACATGCACCGTAACTGACCACTGAAATGATCATTCTCTGATGAGGGCACAAAAACAACTCTGAGCTCCTACTTCTTCCTTGCATGTGAGAAAAAGCATGTAACAAAGAGTCTCTGAGAGTGACAGGGACCGCACCTCATCTCAAAACTGCCTGTCCCTTCTAGGCTCACGACCAAACTGATGCTGGACCTACCAGCACCGGCCCCAAGAAACAGACATGCACACCCTGTCCGGGGATCCCCCTCCGCTTTTTCGTGGCTGCCAGGAAAGCGAGACAGCAGGTGTGCACACGCACAGGCAGAGCAGATACTCCAACCTGGGCGGGCTGCACCAGCACCCCGGCCAGCCTTTCCAGGTGCCGTATCAACCTATGCCAGGCAATGGGCTATCCTGGCTTTATCACTCAGCGAGATCAGTCCTTGAAGAGAGGGGCAGGTGTTCTGCAGTAGGTTGGGGCAGGAAGGAGAAAGTAAGCTGCCAGAAAGGGATGAGAAAGGAAGGCACGCATCCGTGCCGAGTTTGAGGAAAACCACCCCAGTTCTTTCTCAGGGGGTTATCTGGTTACGGTGGATCCTCACTTGTGACAACGGCCATTGAACTAGAAACATCAGCTCCTCCCAGCCACCCCTCCTCCCCAAAGGCCTCAAAGAACCAAGAGTCAACGTGAGGACACTCACCGCAAGGAAATGATTCTCTTCTGGTCTGGGGACTCAGCCTCGCAGGATGGGGTAGGGGACTGGGCTGTTGGCGACCTGCAGATCTTCTTTTTCTCCTCCAAACCATTCTCAGCCTCTGAGCTGGAGAAGAGAGAAAAACGCTTCACCTTAGACATCCGGGGAAGGGAGACATGTGGAAGGAAAAACGATGAGAAAACCTTGCTTTCTGGAGAGGGGAATGATACTCAAGCCCCACAACAGGCTGAAGTCAGCGTGGACAGCTGTGCGCTTTCCAGATCTCCATTCTGAAGCCTCTCAGCTGGTGCCTCAAGGGCAGGAGCTCCAGGTCCTGCCTGCTGCTGCAGGTAAACATCCGACTTTGTGGGGACTTGGTGGCTGCCGGGCGTGCGCAGGAGGGCCCCACGCTGCCCAGCTCTGCCCGGCTAGCATGCTGAGGTGACAGATCACCTGGAGGCTGGGAGGGCCCCTGCACACACGTGCACAGCATACAGGCTCACAGCCAGCTGTGAGCCACTGCTGGGAGCCCCCGCCCCTTTGTCTGCATTTCCCTTAACACCCAGTGTTATAGTTACATAGGTCCCAGTTTGGGTTGTCGATGTTTTAACCAAGGACCTCTCTAAGCAATTTCCAGTCTAATCTACACCGCCACCCAGGCTGGGTAGGAATTATTACTCCCAGATTACAGATCTGGAATCTGAGGCTGTCACTTATCAACTTGGCCAAGTTCACAGAATCAGAATGGTTCTGAGTTGGGAGGCCTCTGGGTCCACACTCACCCTCCTATTCTCTAACTCTTCTCCCTGCCATCTACCCCCCTCCCCCAGTCACTGGTCCATCCATCTAGCCCCCTTATTAGCTCTTTAGTGTGAGGGCTCCAGGGCGGGGTGAGGATCTTGTTGCCTTTTATACTGACCACAGAGTCTAGGTGAGTGCTGGTATATAATGACGATCACTAGGCTTTTAGGGCTGACGTTGGTAAAAGAAGGACTAGAGGCAAAAGCAAGTCAGGACGGTTTGCATGCTGAACCACAGACCAGTGGAGGTAATGAGTGTGGTGGATACAGGAGTTGAGTTCCCTCAATGTTAGGGACTGGGGACACCAATTCCAATACGAGCAAGAGGAGAGAAAGGAAGGCGGGAAGGCACATACACGGTGTTTTAATTTCCATGGAGCAGACCTTCTTTGGTGTCAGTCTGCAAAGCACAGGATTCACAAGACAGATTTCTGAGAATGTGAGAACGCCACGGTGGCTGAACAGAAAGGGAAAATACTAAGATAGCGTCTCTATGATCGTTCGGCTAATTTTAATCCCCATTCACCACCTACTTGGTGTCTTCACCTGCAGATGACCGCACAGGCAGGAAATGTCACTGGTTAGTTGAAGTTTTGTGGTTGCTTGCTTAAGACCCTTTTCACAGCATTTGAGATTGCCAGCCCATACCAGTAACACTGCTGTAGTGTCACCATCAACACCAAGGGTATTTGACAAGGTATCCAATGGACAATCCCTACATATGGTGGATATTCTTATACTGTGGTTAGTATTTCTCTCTTCCTCAGTACATAAATATTCAAGGACAGGCGCCCAACTTTCCACTTCTTCAATTCTCAAAGCACTCAAAAGCACTTAAGTACATTAAAAGAATTCAGTCCATAAATGAATTGCATTATGTGATGAAAGGTAAAGGGAAGGCTTTGAAATATTAATAGGAAAACACCGCTCTGGTTTAAAATAGAGGATTTTATTTAATGTTAGCATCCAGTTTAATTCACAGACTCAGAGAATTTGGGAACTTTTAAGGGGCTTTAGAGCATAACCCCCCCAACTCCCCTCCCCAAGACACACACACATTCTGATTCTTCAAAGGCATCAGACAGCAATCCACTTGAGAGCCCCTCTTGAAGTAGGGAGAATAAATCTGTGTGGACCCTCAATAATCCACTCAGCATTTATTTACATATTTACCGATTTTATACAAGAACCGAGCCACTGCTGTCCTGTCCAGCACCTCTGTGTACTTAGAAAGAGCCTTCCCACTAAGAAGCACTCATAAAAATGTGCCCCTCTGTATGGATGTAGCCCTAAGGCGACTTCAGCTCTGGGCAAATGTCTTATTTATCCAATTACTAAATTCCTTAAAAATGGGGAACTCGTGTGTTTTTTCCACAGCACTCAGCTCAGCATTTGGCTCATAGTGGTCCTTTAAAAAAATTTTTTTTTTAAACATTTTACTTATTTTTGAGAGACAGAGAGAGACAGAGCATAAGCAGGGGAAGGGCAGAGAGAGAGGGAGACACAGAATCCGAAGCAGGCTCCAGGCTCTGACCTGTCAGCACAGAGCCCGATGCAGGGCTCGAACTCACAAACCTCGAGTTTGTGACCTGAGCTGAAGTCAGACACTCAACCAGCTGAGCCACTGAGGTGCCCCTGCTCATAGTGGTCCTTAATACATGTTGACTGATATGGGATTCATCCGGTAGTGTCTCAAACACGAAGTGACACTGTTGTATGGGCTGATTTCAGTTTTAGAGTTTTGTTGACTTGAAGATGCTACAGAAAACTCAAGCAAGTTGATTCCTAACGCAGACGAGATCACTCCTGCAAGCACCCCTTACCTCTGATGTCCTGTGGCAGCAGACTAAACTATGGACAATCCCAACAGCAGAGACTGCCAGTGTCTGAGTGAGCAGAGCGTGGGAGGGGACTGGAACGGTTCCTTGAGGCCCCTCAGTGGCTCTCAAGTTACCATCACTAAAGCTGAATTCACCAGCAAGGGAGAGGAAGTAACAGGTCTCATTTAGAGCATGAAAATAAAGAAATCAGGTTTTTTCGTTTTTGTTTTTTTTTTCTTAGAGAGAAAGAGAAAACACCTACATGAGTCAGGGAGGGGCAGAAGGAGACAGAGTTTTTCTTTTCTTTTTTTTTTTTTTAATATATGAAATTTATTGACAAATTGGTTTCCATACAACACCCAGTGCTCATCCCAAAAGGTGCCCTCCTCAATACCCATCACCCACTCTCTCCTCCCTCCCACCCCCCATCAACCCTCAGTTTGTTCTCAGTTTTTAACAGTCTCTTATGCTTTGGCTCTCTCCCACTCTAACCTCTTTTTTTTTTTTTTTCCTTCCCCTCCCCCATGGGTTCCTGTTAAGTTTCTCAGGATCCACATAAGAGTGAAACCATATGGTATCTGTCTTTCTCTGTATGGCTTATTTCACTTAGCATCACACTCTCCAGTTCCATCCACGTTGCTACAAAAGGCCATATTTCATTTTTTCTCATTGCCACGTAGTATTCCATTGTGTATATAAACCACATTTTCTTTATCCATTCATCAGTTGATGGACATTTAGGCTCTTTCCATAATTTGGCTATTGTTGAGAGTGCTGCTATGAACATTGGGGTACAAGTGCCCCTATGCATCAGTACTCCTGTATCCCTTGGATAAATTCCTAGCAGTGCTATTGCTGGGTCATAGGGTAGGTCTATTTTTAATTTTCTGAGGAACCTCCACACTGCTTTCCAGAGCGGCTGCACCAATTTGCATTCCCACCAACAGTGCAAGAGGGTTCCCGTTTCTCCACATCCTCTCCAGCATCTATAGTCTCCTGATTTGTTCATTTTGGCCACTCTGACTGGCGTGAGGTGATACCTGAGTGTGGTTTTTTTTTTTTTTTTTTTTTTTTTTTTTAATTTTTTTTTTCAACGTTTATTTATTTTTGGGACAGAGAGAGACAGAGCATGAACGGGGGAGGGGCAGAGAGAGAGGGAGACACAGAATCGGAAACAGGCTCCAGGCTCTGAGCCATCAGCCCAGAGCCCGACGCGGGGCTCGAACTCACGGGCCGCGAGATCGTGACCTGGCTGAAGTCGGACGCTTAACCGACTGCGCCACCCAGGCGCCCCCTGAGTGTGGTTTTGATTTGTATTTCCCTGATAAGGAGAGACGCTGAACATCTTTTCATGTGCCTGTTGGCCATCTGGATGTCTTCTTTAGAAAAGTGTCTATTCATGTTTTCTGCCCATTTCTTCACTGGATTATTTGTTTTTCGGGTGTGGAGTTTGGTGAGCTCTTTATAGATTTTGGATACTAGCCCTTTGTCTGCTATGTCATTTGCGAATATCTTTTCCCATTCCGTTGGTTGCCTTTTAGTTTTGTTGGTTGTTTCCTTGGCTGTGCAGAAGCTTTTTATCTTCATAAGGTCCCAGTAATTCACTTTTGCTTTTAATTCCCTTGCCTTTGGGGATGTGTCGAGGAAGAGATTGCTACGGCTGAGGTCAGAGAGGTCTTTTCCTGCTTTCTCCTCTAAGGTTTTGATGGTTTCCTGTCTCACATTTAGGTCCTTTATCCATTTTGAGTTTATTTTTGTGAATGGTGTGAGAAAGTGGTCTAGTTTCAACCTTCTGCATGTTGCTGTCCAGTTCTCCCAGCACCATTTGTTAAAGAGGCTGTCTTTTTTCCATTGGATGTTCTTTCCTGCTTTGTCAAAGATGAGTTGGCCATACGTTTGTGGGTCTAGTTCTGGGGTTTCTATTCTATTCCATTGGTCTATGTGTCTGTTTTTGGGCCAATACAATGCTGTCTTGATGATGACAGCTTTGTAGTAGAGGCTAAAGTCTGGGATTGTGATGCCTCCTGCTTTGGTCTTAGAAGGAGACAGAGATCTTAAGGAGGCTCCGTGCTCAGGACAGAGCCAGACCCGAGGCTTGATCCCACGACCCTGGGATCGCGACCTGAGCGGAATCAAGAGTCGAACGCTTAAATGACTGAGCTACACAGGCGCCCCTCTTTCTTTTTTTTTAAACAAGAAGACAAGGCCTTTCAGGGACAGTGACTAGGAGGGTCAACTAAAAAAACCCCAAAACCAAACCAAAAGAATAATCTTTCTTTTCCTTTTCTTTCTTTCCTTCCTTCTTTTTCCTTCCTTCCTTGTTCCTTCCTCTTTTCTTTTTTTCTTTCTCCTTCCTTCCTTCCTTCCTTCCTTCCTTCCTTCCTTCCTTCCTTCTATGTATAAACTATTTATTCACAGACAAGGCCTAAAGATTCCTTGGACCCACCCACAGTATGGCCACAGCAGCCTGTGGTCTTTGAATGCTGGCCTCGGACACGAAGTCCCCAGAAGGGGTGCCACCTTCTTTGGGGTGCAATCTTCGCCAGTCGCTCCAGGCCTTTGCGTAGTTTGGTGTTTGTACCATTGGCCAGGACCTGGTTGTATTTTTTCCATCCTTGACATCCTTTCGTCTGTTGCAGAACCAGTCTGGGAGCTTATACTGGCATGGATTCTGCATCATGGTACACACACGGTCCATGTCGTCCTCAGTGAGCTCTCCTGCCCTACTGGTGAGGGTGAGGTCTGCTCTCCCCAACACCCCATGAGCCGATCTTTGCCCCACACCCTTAACTGCAGTGATGGCAAAGGCTGTTTTCCGCCAAATAATTGCTGCTGGTGTTGGGTACTTGCAAGACGTACTTGCTGGAACTTCTCAGCGATCATTGGACCGCCCCAGCAGTGGCATGTCTCAACCTTCCTCTTTCAACAAATGCTTATCAGAAGGGTTCCCGATGGCAGGGCAGGATGCTCAGGGCTGGGCAGCTGAACAAACAAGTGGCTGGTGGTTTTAAGGATGCTTAGAAGCAGCAGCAGATGCTGGGGACAGAGGATCAATCTGTACTCAGCCTTGGCAAGTTATTTCTTCTCCCATCTCCAACCCAACTGAAGGGCCACTTATAGGCCCTGAAAGCTTTCAGTAGGGATTCCAGAGCAGTGAGACAGAGTCATGCTCATGCTAACCAAGCCGGATGGTACTGTTTAGGAGAATGCGTTCTTATCACCGGCTAGTAAGTGCTATTTTCAGGAAGAGACACTGCCCCACACTGTTACGCAATCTACAAATAAAAACACGGGTTGGACAATCCCTATCGACAGTACATTATGTGTCAATTCCCAGACCTCATTAATCTGATGATAAGATGATCAACCTTTCACCATTTTTCAGAATCAGAATTCTTACACGAAGCCAAGTCCCATTCGTCCTGGAAAGAGTCTCTTTGAGTTTAAGGTAAACTCCACTCTCCTTTCTCCTGTCACATTCATCTCCCAGGCCTTTTGTCCCTCATGCTGGGAATGAGTTGAATTTAGCCATCATCCCAAGCAAGTCCCAAGCAGAAGGCATAATTCAAAAGTTACAAGCTGTCCAAGGAGCTACTGCGCAGAATGAGGATTCAGTTGCATCTCATGTGAGTGAATGGGCTGTGTCTCCAGGTAAATGAGAACTGGTACCTCCCTGTGGTTCAGTCCAAGTAGCTCTGTTCCTTCCCAATTCCAGTGGTGAATTCCTGTGTTTGAACCTACCTTCAAGTTAAATCGGTCTAAGCAAAGGCATAAAAAATGTCATAAACTCCCTTATGGTAGTGTGGGTGAGGGTAGGTTTATATCCATTGTCACTTAAACAAAAAAATCCCTGATCATCATATCCTGAAACCACAGTCTTGACCAACAAAGTTTGGAAGTGACCTGAGGATAGGATATGTTTCCCCAGTCTCCATGAGATAAAATCCTGGAAATGGGACTGTTGTGATGAAGGCCAGGCCTGTCACAGTACAGTGTTGTGCTGAAATGCTGTACTGAACACTCATGTGCACCTGGGCAAGCCAAGGCCTGGGGCACCAAACCCTTGATTTGGGTGTGCTGCTTGCTTAGTGGCTTCAAGACTGGCTGGCAGGCAACGGTGGCAGTTTGTGAGAAGCAAAAGATGGGCTGTAAGGACAGAGGAGGGCTCTGGGGGTGGGTGGGCAGCAGCCACAGTACAAACTGAGACTTCACAGGAACCATAAGGGAACAGAATGGGGTGCAAAGGTGCAGGAGTTGGTGATGGAGACCAGGGCCCCTCTAAGACCCCTCAGCGTCTCCAATTACAAAGTAAATGCCAAATCTCCCAAACTAGATTTTTGTAAGTTAGGAAAAAGAGTTTCATTTGTAATTCAGATACAGTCTGTCTTGGTCTAGAAGCTTTACATTTTATTTATCTATCTACATATTCATTTCTGAGTATTAGAAGCAGAAGGCATAATTCAAAAGTTACAAATGGAGCTCTGAAAACTGTAAAACATTGACGAAAGAAAGCGAAGAGGACACAAGTGAAAAGACAGCCCATGTTCATGGATTGAAAGAATATGGTTAAAACGTCTATCCTATCCAAAGCCATCTACACAGTCAGTACAATCCCTATCAAAATACCAACAGCATTTTTCACAGAACAAATAATCCTAAAATTTGTTTGGAGCCACAAAAGACCCCAAATATCCAAAGCAATCTTGACAAAGAAGAGCGAACCTGGAGACATCACTATCCCAGATTTCAGGATATACTATACAAAGCTATAGTAATCAAAACGGTATGGTACCGGCACAAAAACAGACACATAGATCAATGGGACAGAATAGAGAACCCAGAAATACACCCACACTTATATGGTCAATTAATCTATGACAAAGGAAACAAAAATGCACAATAGGGAAAAGACAGTCTCTTCAATAAATGGTGCTGGGAACAATGGACAGCTACATGTAAAATAATGAAACTGGACCACTTTCTTATACCATACACAAAAATAAACTCAAAATGTATTAAAGACTTATGTGTGAGACCTGAAACCATAACACTCCTAGAAGAAAACAGAGTGAGTAATCTCTTTGACATTAACCTTAGCAACATTCTTCTAGATATGTCTTCTTGGGCAAAGGAAACAAAAGCAAAAATAAACTATTGGGACTACACCAAAATAAAAAGCCTTTATACAGTGAAGGGAACCATCAACAAAATCAAAAGTCAACCTACTGAATGCAAGAAGCTATTTGCAAATGATTTATCTGGTAAGCGGTTAGTATTCAAAATACATAAAAAACGTATACAACTCAACACCAAAAAATAAATAATCTCACTAAGAAAATGGGCAGAGGACCCGAATAGATGTTTTTCCAAAGAAGCTATCCATAAAGCCAAAAGACACATGAAAAGATGTGTCTAATCTTCGCCAGTCATCAGGGAAATGAAAATCAAAACCACGGTGAGATATCACCTCACACCCGTCAGAATGGCCAGACTTAAAAAAGACAAGAACTAACAAGGGCTGGTGAGGGTGTGAAGAAAATGGAACCCTTGTGCACTGTTGGTGGGAATGTCACTTGGGGCAGCCAGTGTGGAAAACAATATGGAAGTTCCTCAAAAAATTAAAAATAGAAATACCATACAACCCAACAATCCCACTTCTGGGTATTTGCCCAAAGAAAACAAAAATACTGATTTGAGAAAATATATGCACCCCTATGTTTACTGCAGCATTATTTACAATAGCCAAGCTGTGGAAGCAGCCCAAGCATCTATCGATGAATAAAGAAGATCCAGTATAGATACACATTGGAATATCACACAGCCATTAAAAAGAATGAGACCTTGCTATTTGTCACGACATGGATAGACCCAGAGGGTATTGTGCTAAGTGAAAGAAGTCAGACTGGCAAAGACAAGTATCTTACGATTTCATTTATAGTGGGAGTCTAAAAAACAAATGAATAAATA
The DNA here is from genome assembly GCF_022837055.1 of Prionailurus viverrinus. Taxonomy (NCBI): domain Eukaryota; kingdom Metazoa; phylum Chordata; class Mammalia; order Carnivora; family Felidae; genus Prionailurus; species Prionailurus viverrinus. Next base: position 104,684,594 of record NC_062561.1, on the reverse strand, counting down.
CAATCTAAAAGCAGAAAGAGACCCATACATACAGAGAACAAAGTGACAGCTGCCACAGGGATAGGAGTAGGAGGATGGGGAAAACGGGTGAAGGGGACATTCCGGCTTCCCGTTATGGAATGAGTAAGTCGGGGATGAAGGGTAGAGCACAGGGAATACAGTTGGATGGTATTTAATACTGTACGGTAACTGCACTCATGGTGATCACAGCATAAGGTATAGACCTGTGGAATCACTATGTTGTACCCCTGCAACTCTGTCACATTGTGTATCAACTAGACTTCAATGAAAAAAAAAGTTACAAAAATGGGGCGCCTGGGTGGCTTAGTTGGTTGAGCTTCTGACTTCAATTCAGGTCATGATCTCACTGTTCTTTTTTATTTACTTTGGTTTTATGTTTATTAATTTTTGAAAGACAGAGAGAGAGCACAAGCAGGGGTGGGGTAGACACAGAGGGAGACACGAATCCGAAGCAGGCTCCAGGCTCTGAGCTGTCAGCACAGTGCCTGACATGGGGCTTGAACTCACAAACCTCAACGATCTCACTGTTCTTGAGCTCAAGCCCCACGCTGGGCTTACTGGTGCCAGCATGGAATCTGCTTTGGATCCTGTTTCCTCCTCTCTCTCTGCCCCTCCCCTACTCGTGCTCTCTCAAAAATTAACTTAAAAAAAAAGTTACAAATCAAAAACCAAATCTCCTTTCTATCCCTATTTCGCGGTGGCCCTGTTTTTCTCCAAAGAGGCACCCACTACTGTTCCTGGCAACTGTGTGTCTTTCCAGGAAGAGGCTGGGCACATCTGAGTGTGTATTTTTAAAGCACAAATGATACCATGTTATCATATAGTTTCCTTTTCTTTTCTTTTCTTTTTCTGTTTATATTGGTGCTGTCTCCCTATCAGAATATACAGGGCTTCCTCATTCTTTTTAATGATTGCATGAGTTCCACTGTAAAGGATGAATTATAATTTAATCAGTTCCTTATTGATGGGCATTTAGGTGGATTTCAGTCTAATGACAAATAAAAATAACACCGCAACAAATATCCTTGTATGTTTATTATGTGTGTGAATATATCCATAGGATAATTTCCTGGAAATGGATCACCTGTGTCAAAACAAACACAATTTAAAACATTTATAGTTGTTGCCAAATTGCCCTCAGTAGAGGTTTTGTAAGCCACACCCACCATATAAAACAGTGTTTATACATTCTTACTAGTAAAGTGTGAAACTAAAAAAAAAAAAAAAATTCTGCGTGCCTGGTACACAGGATAACAATAGTAATTTAATGACTCGTTTTAAATTTTTGATCTTTGCAAATGTGAGAGGTAAAGAAAAATCCCATTACCGTTTTGATTTACTGTTCTCTTCTTATGAGTAAGTTTGAGTATGTTCTCATATATTTTTAAATTTCCTGTATTGTGAATTAGCTGCTTGCATGTACATTTTGCCAATTTTTCTAATGGGCAATTGATTGAAACATTTAGGAGACACAGTCTTATCACAACTACATAACCAATGCTTGCAATATTCTAGAATTGACTTTTTGAATAAATGATGTTAAACAATTAGAAGTTCAGTGGATATTAGGGGTTGGCATAACATTAAAATAAAATGTTGGGGCACCTGGGTGGCTCAGTCGGTTAGGCATCAGACTCTTGATTTCAGATCAGGTGGTGATCTCATGGTTTGTGAGAGTGAGCCCCACATCGGGCTCTGTGCTGTCAGCGCAAGTTGGGATTGATATTTTCTCTCTCTCTCTCTCTCCCTCCCTCCCTCCCTCCCCCTCTCTCTTTCTGTCAAAATAAATAACGGGGTATCTGGGTGGCTCAGTTGGTTAAGCGTCCGACTTCGGCTCAGGACATGATCTCACGGTTTGTGAGTTCGAGCCTCGCATAGGGCTCTGTGCTGACAGCTCAGAGCCTGGAGTCTGCTTTGGATTCTGTGTCTCCCTCTCTGTCTCTCTCTGCCCCTCCCTGTCTTGTGCTCTGTCTGTGTCTCTGTCAAAAAGAAATAATTAACATTAAAAATTTCAAAATAAATGTCTCTGACAAATAATAATAAAGTATCTCTGACAAATTAACTTTTTTTTTTTTTTTCTGATGGGCTTCCTGGCAGATAGAAAAAAATGCCCAAAACATAGTATTCTTTGGTTTCAGTGAAACCTTTAATGAAACCTGACAGGCTTTCTAGTTCAAGAGGGAGAGATCGAGCACAAATGTTTGTCTCTCCTTTCTGAGCCCTTTAAAATAACTAAAAAAAGTAACACTCCTGCTGATAATGGAGGGAAATCATCAACAGAAGCGTTAAGTCCCCAAATTTCTGTAATATATAAAGTGGAAAGTAAAGTATAATATTAACTTGTGCAGCAACGTAACGAAGCTGTACTTAGAACATGGGCGTTAATGGAAGATAAGACAACAGTGATCTGGTCTATCAGAGTCCCGTGAGGTGCTGTAGGAAGAGGATTAAGAAGTGGATGAATACATGAGATTAAATTAAAGGTGTCAAGGAGATTTTATTATTTTATGCTATTTTATTTTATTTTATTTTGAGACAGCATGAATGGGGGAGAAGGGCAGAGAAAGAGTGAAAGAGAATCTTTTTTTTTTTTGTTTTTTCAATATATGAAGTTTATTGTCAAATTGGTTTCCATACAACACCCAGTGCTCATCCCAACAGGTGCCCTCCTCAACACCCATCACCCATGCTCCCCTCCCTCCCACCCCCCATCAACCCTCAGTTTGTTCTCAGTTTTTAAGAGTTTCTTATGCTTTGGCTCTCTTCCACTCTAACCTCTTTTTTTTTTTTTCTTTCCTTCCCCTCCCCCATGGGTTTCTGTTAAGTTTCTCAGGATCCATAATGAGAGTGAAAACATACGGTATCTCTCTTTCTCTGTATGGCTTATTTCACTTAGCATCACACTCTCCAGTTCCATCCAAGTTGCTACAAAGGGCCATATAGTGAAAGAGAATCTTAAGCAGGCTCCATGCTGAGCATGGAGCCCAAGGTGGGGCTCAATCCCATGACCCTGAGATCGTGACCTGAGCCAGAATCCAGAGTCGGATGCTCAACTGGACTGAGCCACCCAGGAGCCCCTGAATAAGAGTTCTTTAAATGCCTCCTCTGGACCCCCGCTCCCATCATCAGACCTACCATCAAGCTGGCAGATACTTAGCCATGGGGGTGAGATACCAGAAAGGTTGTCAACTAACAGACTGAACATACTTAGGTGCAGGGCACCCAGGATGGAGTGTGGAGCCCCACAGTGAATCCTTCTCGTCCTCCCATTTGGAATCAAGTAGTCCCCAGGCTAGGCACCAATCCACTACCCATGTCCTTCCATGGATCCCAGAACAGCTCTCTAGTCCCTCTTTCTGAAATAGGAGACGACAACACAGGACTGCCAGCCCCTTGAAGAAAGCCTGAAGTCTTAACGAAAAGACCAACATAAACCAACAGCACTGTGGGGCTCCACACTCCATCCTGGGTACCCTGCACCTAAGTATGTTCAGTCTTTTAGTTGACAACCTTTCTGGTACCAACAGCGAAGTAAAATCCTTAGGAAACAGACTTGAGAGCACAGAAGAAAACTTAACACAGACAACCAAACAAGCACAAACCCATAGTCTTCTAATGCATATCTTCTGAGAGAGAAGATGGTACCCATGAAACAGATTATGGGGCAAGGGAAACCTTCCTTGACTCTTTAATTCTCTGTTTTTTTTTTTTTCATAGTAAGTTTATTTATTTATTTTGAGAGACAGTGAGCGAGCAGGGGAGGGGCAGAGGGGGCAGGGGAGACAATCCCCATGGGGTTCCACATTGTCAGTGCAGAGCCCAACATGGCGCTCAAACTCACGAACTGTGAGATCATGACCTGAGCTGACATCAAGAGTCTGACACTTAATTGACAGAGCAGAGCCACCTAGGAGCCCCGACTCTTCAATTCTGAGTCCAAGTCCATAATAGCTTACAAGGCACCTGGTGACCTGCCTTGTCCACCTCTCCTATGCTCCTGACACCCTCACTCACCTCCCTTCAAGCACACCCCCAAACTCTCATGAGAAAACCTGTGCACTGGCTGTTCATCAGATGTAGGTTGATATATTATTGAAAGAGATAAAAGAGAGGGGCACCTGGGTGGCTTGGTCAATTAAGCATCCACCTTCAGCTCAGGTCATGATCTTACTGTTCGTGGGTTCAAGCCCCATGTTGGGCTCTGGACTGACAGCTCAGAGGCTGGAGCCTGCTTCAGATTATGTGTCTCCCTATCTCTGGCCCTCCACTGCATGTGCTCTCTCTCTCTCTCTCAAATAAATAAACATTAAAAAAATTAAAAAAAATAAAGGGATAAAAGAGAAAATAGGACTTAGAGGGATATGCCTACTTAACATTGGGGGTAGGTAGAGGGAAGCAGGGAGTTAGTCTGAGTTGACTTATGATCCATCAAAACAGGAAAGTGAAGAGATAAGGTTTAAAGTCAGTAAGAAAAAATATAAACATTTTTGTAGATAATGAAGTAACCACAGAGGTAAATCAGGTACAGTCTGAAGAAGCTACCAGGGAGGCAGATGGAGAATGGGAGAGGCAGGAAGTGAGTTCTTGATAAATTTTAATGCACTGTATTATTTTGTGAACATTTAAAAACATGTTAATATCCTTATAAAGAAGTTGTAAAATATAGCATAAATCATAAAAGTAGGTGGGTCTGCTATCCAAGTCCTTGTTTCCAAGTGTTTTTATTTTTTAATGTTTTATTTATTTTGAGAGAGAGGGAGGGAGGGAAGGAGGCAAAGAGAGAGAGTGAGAGCGATCATGAGTGGGGGAGGGGTAGACAGAGAGCATGAGAGAGAATCCCAGGCAGGCTCTGCACTGTCAGTGCATAGCCCAACCCAGGACTCAAACTCACCAGCTATGAGATCATGACCTGAGCCGAAATCAAGAGTCAGGTGCTTAACCGACTAAGCCACCCGGGCGCCCCACTATCCTCCAATGTTTGAGTTCCTACTAAGTGTAAAATATACTGCCAGATGCTGCCCTCTCCAGGACTTAGCCTCTACAGGGAATTTTAATTTAGCACCTAAGTAAAGCATAATATAGGTTATAAGGGATGTCTACCACAAAGATAGTGCCTTGGGAATTCAGAAATCTCTTGCAATTGTCCAGAGGAAAACCAGGGAAGATTTGTGGAGGAAATAAGCATGATCACTGTGTGTGTGTATGGGAGCAATATGTCTTTTCTCATTTAGCAGACACTTATTAAAGCTGTCAGAAATACATTTCAGTACAAGAAACCGGAAGTGTAAATTGTATTTCTATTTGTGCTGTAAGTAAAATCAATCAATCAATCCCGTTGGACGGAGAAAATCAAAACCTTCCAGTATCACAGTGTGGTCACCTTTGCCACTTTTCTATCCAAAGAGACACTGTATTTGTGCAACGGTAATTGGGGGAAGGAAGGATGGACGTTTGAGCTGGGTACATATAATTTAGACTTGTAGAGATTCCAAAAGGGCAGCAGAAATACAAGGAAAGGCAGAAGCAAAAACACGCAGACAAGGTAGAGTCACACATGCACAAGGAAATCTAGCAGTTTGGTTTTCTCTGGAGTATAGGCAGCAGAAAGAAGAGTCAATTATGTTGTGGTCAAGTTTGAGTCCCATGAGAGCGGGCTGCGTTCGGACTTCATTTGTTGTGCAGCAGGGATAAAGTGAACATTTGTAAGCAGAAGGAATTTGTAAGCAGACAGGATATTAAGTGCTCACCGTTTCCCACACTTTGACCGTGAGGACCTGATGAGCTACGTACTTCTGGAGGATTATACTCCACCTGTGGCCAGGCACAGGGGTGGGGTGGGGGGTGCTGGAGGCAGAGAGGAGGACGAGTTTAAGGCAAGAAGCAGAGACTGCACTGGAGAACAAATCCAGAGATAATACCAGAAGGGAGCAGAGAACAAGCAACGGAGAGCAACAGCCAAGATAACCCCAAGGTTCTGGGGGATGGGGAAAATAAAACTGCCACCAAAAACTACAGGGACCATAGGAGGGAATGGAGTTGGGTGAGTGGGGTTTTGCAAACATAGATTTAGATGTGACAGTTCGACGTAACAGATGTCTATTGTCAGCAATAGGTGGCTAACATATCGTTAGCAAAGTATCTCAGAAACCATCAGAGCCCAAGAGAACAAGAGCAAAAAGGCTATCTGACTGCAGAAGGAAGGTTCTGCTGGCTGGAAACTACTTCTGCCGAATCCCAAGCACACTGCCATAGCCAAGGGGCTAGCTCCTACTCAGCAGCTATACCAGGCAGGGAAGAATGGCTTACCCAAGGCCACCAACTGGCCCCAACACACCTCTCTCTCTCTCTCTTTTTTTTTTAATGTTTACTTATTTTTGGGAGAGAGAGAGACAGCATGTGAATGGGGGTGGTACAGAGAGAGAGGGAGACACAGAATCTGAAGCAGGCTCCAGGCTCTGAGCTGTCAGCACAGAGCCTAACGCAGGACTTGAACTCACAAACTGGGAGATCAGGACCTGAGCCGAAGTTGGGACACTTAACCGACTGAGCCACCCAGGCACCCCTCCAACACACCTTTTTTTTTAATTAAAAAAATTTTTTTTTTCTAACGTTTCTTTATTTTTGAAACAGAGAGAGACAGAGCATGAAAGCGGGAGGGTCAGAGAGAGAGGGAGACACAGAATCTGAAACAGGCTCCAGGCTCTGAGCTGTCAGCACAGAGCCCAATGCGGGGCTCCAACTCATGGACTGCGAGATCATGACCTGAGCCGAAGTCGGATGCTTAACCAACTGAGCCATCCAGGCGCCCCCACACCTCTTTAAATGGGTCCCACAGAGCTCCCCTCATTCGCATTAAAATGGACAAGTACCTATCTGGTGACTAATCACGTGACTCACTGCTACCTTTCTATCTTCTGATTCTGTGTGCCCCAATCCCTGCTCTTCTCTCAATGCTTAAGGCAACTCAATCCCAAAAAGCATTTAATTGTCACGATTCTGATTTTGAAGGGACAGAAACCCAACTCAAACTAGCTTATGTGTAAAAAAAAAAAAAAAAAGCCCAAAAGGGCTTTTGTCACTGCTTCAGGATGAAGTCACCAGCTCTGGGGAGCTGCAGCTGCACACGTTTCCCTTTGACATCTGAACACAAAGCAGTGATCTCCAGGGTCTCCCTCTGTAAGTCCCCTGGGACATCAATGCCCAATTCATCCTCCTGAGACACGGCCTCCATTATGTTAGGCCACTGCTCCAGAACCAACGGCGGCTTTCTATTGGGCATCAGATTGCGGCATCTGGATATGAGCCAAAACCTGCCAGAGTTGTGCCATCTTCCTTCGCTTTTCAGAAAGAGTTCTCCGTTCCAGCCATGTTGGTCTTCTCCCTGTGGCCTTGGTTGTATCATGTTCTGCCCTCTGTCTGTGCACTGGAGTATTCTCTGTGCTCTTTCCCAGCTCCCCACAACCTCCCCACCGCCTGGTTCCATGTCCAGGGCATGTCGAATCATGTACCTTTCTGACACTGGCCTCCATCTGTTCCCTTCCGATGTCTGGATATAAGAAACTGTGTGATTAATACTTGCTGACTGCACAACTTTGAGTATATTTGCAGTACAGGACGACAATCAGCATTTTAAAAAGGGCTTGGGCTTACGTTCTCTCTCAACCTACACGGTCATCTCCTTCCCAGGTGTGATTTACAGCTTGTACTGGAAGAGGGCCATGGGGAAGATGGGAGAGGGGAGAAAAAGGTGGTCTTTTCACTCTCCCTTTCACTGAACCAGCATTGTGTGTAAATAATCATTAGTTAGGTGAGTGATAATTTAAACCCTATAGCAACTCAAACAGACTGTCTTCATTGTTGGAAGAAACCATGATTGCAAGGAGAATCATAATTAAATAAGTAACTTCTCAGTAGTGGTATTTAAAAAAAAATTTTTTTTTATGTTTATTTATTTTGAGAGAGAGAGAGACAGACAGAGCGTGAGTGGGGAAGGGGCAGAGAGCAAGGGACACGGAATCTGAAGCAGGCTCCAGGCTTTGAGCAGTCAGCACAGAGCCCGATGAGGGGTTTGAACCCACGAACCATGAGATCATGACCTGAGATGAAGTCGTACGCTTACCTGACTGAGCCACCCAGGCACCCCTCAGTAGTGGTATTTTGAGGCCAAGCACAAATGGAAAACAACAAAAGAAAATGACAAGAGAATATATCAAGGAGGCAGCAATTGACTTTTCCAATTTCCAGGAAAGGTAGATTGCTGCTGTTGATAGTTTGCTTTTATTATTTACACCCTCAGCATGTAAACAGTATTTTGTATGCTGCATTGCTTCCTGCTAATAAAATTTCTAAAAATATGTTTCATACAGCTCCTTTAAACAAAATATAATTTTCTCAGGGCCAAGGACTTTAAACTTAAACGCCAGCAATTGCTAAGTGTCAGAATACGCCCCTTTCATGTACCTAAGATATATTAGGGGACATTTATTAAAGCTTTGGCCTGAAGGATGTGTTTGGGGAAAGAGCTAACTTTTAAAAGCAGAATGAAAAACTTACCAAAACAGAAAGACAGAATACAAAAGAATAGGATACAATGGGTGGCTCAGTTGGTTAAGCATCTGACTTTTGATTTTGGGTCAGGTCATGATGTCAGTTTGTGGGATCGAGCCCTGACAGTGCAAAGCCTCCTTGGGATTCTCTCTCTCTCTCTCTCTGTGCTCCCCACCCCCAAATAAAAAAATAAACAATAAAAAAAAATAGGGCATGAAACCCAGGAAAACAATAGTGAAAGTACAGTATTAACAAATCTTTAGCTATTATGGGAAATATTCAAAATATCAAAAATATTAAGATCAGAAAGTACCTCAGGTACTTTAGAAATAACTATAAATTAAAACTTAGATTTTGGAGAGCAGCTGGATCATTAGGAATACATTTACAGGAGGCAAGAGAGAAAAAGAATATGCCATGTGATAAATCAAAATAGCCATATGCAACTAAAGGCAATTCTAAATGATCAAAGCAAGGCTGTTTACATGAGCTGGACGTGTAACTGTTCAAGTTCATAAATGTGCCTATCGTCCAGATCAGGAATGCTAGAATTTAAGGATAATTAAGAAGTCTTTCTTTTTTTAAAAAAAAATTTTTTTTTAACGTTTTATTTATTTTTGGGACAGAGAGAGACAGAGCATGAACAGGGGAGGGGCAGAGAGAGAGGGAGACACAGAATCTGAAACAGGCTCCAGGCTCTGAGCCATCAGCCCAGAGCCCGACGCGGGGCTCAAACTCACGGACCGCGAGATCGTGACCTGGCTGAAGTCGGACGCTTAACCGACTGCGCCACCCAGGCGCCCCAAGAAGTCTTTCAATGAGCTTTGCAGAGGGCCATGATTTTTAAACACCTCTACACCAAAAGAGATCTTGTATCCAAGGTAAATAGCCACAGCTGGTTCAATATCCGCAAAACAATCAATGTGATTCATCACATCAGTAAAATAAAGGACAAGAACCACATGATCCTCTAAATAGATGCAGAGAAAGCATATGACAAAATACAGCATCCTTTCTTGTTAAAAACCCTCAAGAAAGTAGGGATAGAAGGAGCATACCTTGAGATCATAAAAGCCATATACGAAAGACCCACCATTAATATTATCCACAATGGAGAAAAACTGAGACCTTCCCCCCTAAGGTCAGGAATAAGACAGCGATGTCCACTCTCGCCAATGTTATTCAACATAGTATTGGAAGTCTTAGCCTCAGCAATCAGACAACACAAAGAAATAAAAGGCATCCAAATCGGCCAGGAGAAGGTCAAACTTTCACTCTTTGCAGATGACATGATACTCTATATGGAAAACCGAAAAGATTCCACCAAAAAACTGCTAGAATTGATCTATGAATTCAACAAAGTGGCAGATATAAAATCAATGCACGGAAATTGGCTGCATTCCTATACACCAATAATGAAGCAACAGAAATAAATCAAGGAATCGATCCCATTTACAATTGCACCAAAACCCATAAAATACCTAGGAATAAATCTAACCAAAGAAGTGAAAAATCTATACACTGAAAACTATAGAAATCTTATGAAAGAAATTGAAGGAGACACACACACACAAATAAAAAATGGAAAAAGATTCCATGTTCCTGGATAGGACGAACAAATATTGTTAACATGTCAATACTACCCAAAGCAATCTACATATTCAATGCAATACCTATCAAAATAACACCAGCATTGTTCACAGAGCTAGAACAAACAATCCTAAAATTTGTATGGAACCAGAAGAGACCCCGAATAGCCAAAGAAATCCTGAAAAAGAAAACCACAAAGGAGGCATCCTAATCCCAGACTTCAAGCTGAATCACAAAGCTGTAATCATCAAGACAATAATATGGTAGTGGAACAAGAACAGACACTCAGATCAATGGAACAGAATAGAGAACCCAGAAATGAACCCACAAACGTATGGCCAACTAATCTCTGACAAAGCAAGAAAGAATATCCAATGGAATAAAGACAGTATCTTCAGCAAGTAGTGCTGGGAAAACTGGACAGCGACACGCAGAAAAATGAACCTGGACCACTTTCTTACACCATACACAAAAATAAATTCAAAATGGATGAAAGACCTAAATGTAAGACAGGAAGCCATCAAAATCCTCAAGGAGAAAGCAGGCAAAAACCTCTTTGATCTTGGCCACAGCAACTTCTTACTCAACACGTCTCTGGAGGCAAGGGAAACAAAAGCAAAAATGAACTATTGGGACCTCATCAAAATAAAAAGTTTCTGCACAGCGAAGGAAACAATCAGCAAAACTAAAAGGCAACCAACAGAATGGGAGAAGATATTGGCAAATGATTATCAGATAAAGGGTTAGTATCCAAAATCTATAAAGAACTTATCAAACTTAACACCCAAAAAACAAACAATCCAGTGAAGAAATGGGCAGAAGACATGAATAGACACTTCTCCAAAGAAGACATCCAGATTGTAAACCGACACCTGAAAAAATGCTCCACATCACTCATCATCAGGGAAATACAAATCAGAACCACCATAAGATACCACCTCACACCTGTCAGAATGGCACACATCAACAACTCAGGCAACAACAGATGTTGGCGAGGATGCGGAGAAAGAGGATCTCTTTTGCATTGCTGGTGGGAAGGCAAACTGGTGCAGCCACTCTGGAAAACAGAATGGAGGGTCCTCAAAAAATTAAAAACAGAACTACCCTACCACCCAGCAATTACACTACTAGGTATTTATCCAAGGGATACAGGGATGCTATTTCGAAGGGACACACGCACCCCAGTGTTTATGGCAGCGCTATCAACAATAGCCAAAATAGGGAAAGAGCCCAAATGTCCATCAACGGATGAATGGATAAAGAAGATGTGGTATATCTATACAATGGAGTATTACTCGGAAATAAAAAAGAATGAAACCTTGCCATTTGCAGCTACGTGGATGGAACTAGGGGGTATTATGCTAAGCGAAATTAGTCAGAGAAAGACAAATATCCTATGACTTCACTAATATGAGGAATATAATGTACAAAACAGATGAATATAAGGGAAGGGAAGCAAAAATAATATAAAAACAGGGAGAGGGACAAAAACAGAAGAGACTCTTAAATATGGAGAACAAACAGAGGGTTACTGGAGGGGCTGTGGGAGGGGGGATGGGCTAAATGGGTAAGGGGCACTAAGGAATCTACTCCTGAAATCATTGTTGCACTAGATGCTAACTAACTTGGATGTAAATTAAAAAATTAGTTAAATTAAATAATTAAAAAAAAAGATAAATAGCCACGTGCTTAGTTTTTGAAACTACCACATCCTGAACATGATAAGGAAGAAGGGAAGGACAAATATTTAAGGACTGTCTCTGTCTCAATAGGTTTACATTTGAAAGGAAGACAGCACACATAAAAAACCAAACTCATTGTCATATCAACCCCCTTAAAACCCAAAATGTAAGTGTTAATGCCTCCATTTTGGAGGTGTCAGAATTCAGTAGGGTTCCTTCACAGAATTTGGAACCTCATCTTAAAAATTTCTTTTAAGTTTATTTATTTACTTCCAGAGGGGGAGAGAGAGAGAGAGCCCAAGAGGGGGAGGGACAGACAGAATGCGAGACAGAATCCCAAGCAGACTCTGCGTTGCCAGCTCAGAGCCTGGTGTGGGGCTCAAACTCACGAACCATGAGATCATGACCTGAGCCAAGATCAAGAGTCGGACGTTTAACGGACTACACCACCCAGGCGCCCCAGGAATTTCATTTTAAAGGAAAAGAGGACCAAAAGGTAGTACAAAATTGGAAGGATAAGGGTTTCAGGCCCAAGTCATAAAAAATGACAGAATACAAAGCAAAAGGAACAATTAAATGTATACCATGAGTGCCAAAGAGAAAGTCTGTAGTGTACGAACCTGAGAGGTGGGTAGAATCATAAAAATCAAGCGGCTTGAGGCATGGTACTGCCGGATGAAGGGGTGAGGGTGTCACTGAGCAGAGGAGACTCAAGTTTATGAGAAAGCAACAGGGCGTCCTGCCCTGAAATGAGGCAGAGCTTTCTTAAAATGATACTACTGAGAAAATTACGGTCTGTTCTCTGATCGATGGGTACTGGAAGAAAGGAAGGGGAGGGGGCCTGGATTTATAGCTTGTCTTCCAGGAAAGAGAAGGAAGAGGGCCAGATGTTAGGAGAGAAAGGGGAAAAGCTACAAATCCCCAAAGCAGGTCGTCACTAGTCCAGTACTCGGGCAGAACCTGTCTCTATGTTAATAATGCCTCCTGAATTAAGTTTCCTCTCTTGGTACCATACGTGATAGTAACTTTTTTTTTTTTTTAATTTTTTTTTTTTTTTCAACGTTTATTTATTTCTGGGACAGAGAGAGACAGAGCATGAACGGGGGAGGGGCAGACAGAGAGGGAGACACAGAATCAGAAACAGGCTCCAGGCTCCGAGCCATCAGCCCAGAGCCCGACGCGGGGCTCGAACTCACGGACCGCGAGATCGTGACCTGGCTGAAGTCGGACGCTTAACCGACTGCGCCACCCAGGCGCCCCAGTAACTTTTAATCGGGAAAGAGAGGGAACGTATCATGCCAGAAACATACGTACTTAACCAGAAGGGGATAGTTTACCTATTAATAGCACAGTAGCATTTAAAGGTTTAAAAAAACAAACCAGAGCCACTGGATGCTGGCTTGAAGAGAGAAATGTGTGTTTTTGTTTCGAGGCCCTCCCCCCCACCCCCACCTGTGTCCGTGGAGACAGGCTGGGCTGCTTTGGCCCTCAGCTGTTGGAAGAGACATTTGGACTGGAAGCACGGAAGATCCAAACCGCCTCTGCCCCCAGTGGCTGTCATCTGTGAGGACTGAAGTGCTTTCTTTCCTCTTACACCCTTCATTTCCTGGAGCTCTTTCTGTATGTAGCAGGGTGTGCGTGTGTGTGTGTGCGCGTGCGCGCGTGCAGGGGGAGATCAAAAGCCAGCGAGCTGAAAAACCCAGATACGTGGGCATCGCAGCGGAGTTAAAAGTTGCCACAAGAGTCCAAAATAGCACCAGAGAGCGCTCCGGAAAACTGTCTCTCCTTTGTTTCCCCCCACTTGAACTACTTCCTCTGTCTTCTGTACTCTGCTCTCACGGTTCAGAATTGCATGTGTGTGAGGACAGCTCAGGATGTTCACTGAGCTGTGCTGTACAGGAATTTCCAGAAAAGTCAGCTTCAGACTTCCTGCCACATCACTCCCAGTGATCAAAATGGGCACAGACCCTTTGGACGTCATGAGTGCACATGAAAATTCTCTTTGTTTAAACACTTTCTATTTCCAAAAATCAGGATTTTTTTTTCCCCAATGAAAATTAAGAGGACTCAACTACCAGATAAGAAAGGTACTGTCACTTTTAAAAAATGCAATACCCAGCCATTAGAGAAAACAGTTTTCTATAAGAAGATTTGGTTTAACCAAAACACTTCCAAACTAGGTACTTATTTAAGCAAAGAACATTTCATGCTACCCAAAGGCAAAAAAATTTACAAAGTGTACATTTTTGGTTGTTTCAAGTTGTAAGACTCAAAAGTATTCATGTGACTTGCTTATGAAAGTAAAGCCGTGAACTGTCTCTTACCTGTTTTTTTTTCCCCGCTGGAATCTATTGCCGTGTTTTTTACTTATTAGTGTTAGAGAAATATTTGATATTTATATATCATATGATATAAATAATATAGCACATATAGTATTGCTACTAACATGATATATCATATAAATTATATAACATAATTGTTATTTCATGTATCAAAATAGGTAATAATTATAGTGACTCCTCACTGCTGGTGAAAAGAAGTGTTTATCCCAGTATTTTAAAGATAACTAACTTGCACAGGATGGAAGAGTTAGAATTAGTGTAATTTATACATGAAAATTATTTCAAGAAAATAAGAAGTTTAAATAGATTTTATTAAGTCTTACATCTGACAGCCTTACTTCCTGTCCTTAATTTCTCCCACCACAAATATGCATTTTCTCTACCTGCGCTGAAAATGTATTGCTTTGCCCAACATCTGTTGTCTGCCTCTTCCTTCTCCCTTGCCACCCGTTCGTATTGGATTTTCCAGAGGACTTTAAACTGGCATCGCTGTTCTCAAAGAGCATTCACACCCACAGCGTGACACCATACCACGCCTCATGATGACTTCACGAGATGAGTGTGTAAGACAGGTATTATCCATATCTCATAAATAAGCAAACTAAGTAAGAGCACTGAGGGACTGCATAACAATCTGAGAGCTGTTACTCCCATACACTATCTGTTTCCCACTAAACCCATTTAGACACGAAGACCTGTGGAATTTATCTGCTTAATATTTTTCAGTTATGTTCCCTCCTGTCCTTTCCCAGTGCTGCTGGCTTTGCCGGGGTCCTCAATGTCTCCTGCCTGGGCTACTGTATTTCCCTACTTCATGTGAGCTATGAGAGACACTCCCTCCATCTCACACCTTACCCTGTGATCTTGGAAAAACCCAAATATGATACAATACTCATATCATCTCCCCACCACTACTCCATCGAAAACATTTCCAGTTCTCCACTGTCTAGAGGATGCTGCTAAGGATGAATTAAGGAGACCCTCTGCAATTTGGAACCTCCCTCCTTGGCTTTTAACCTTCTGTCATATTGCCCCCCAGTCGTGCACTTGTACTGCTTAAGCCGTCTTTCTGTCTTTCCTGGTCCCTGGCAAGCACTGTTTATCTTCCAAGATTTAGCTCTGGCTGGACTTTGTCCTATACGGAAGCTTCCCAGTCCCTGTGTGCCCTGAGGACTGAGTCTCCTTTTTAAAACTTTTTTTAAAGTTTATTTATTTAAAAAAAAAATTTTTTTTTTCAACGTTTATTTATTTTTTGGGGGACAGAGAGAGACAGAGCATGAACGGGGGAGGGGCAGAGAGAGAGGGAGACACAGAATCGGAAACAAGCTCCAGGCTCTGAGCCATCAGCCCAGAGCCCAACGCGGGGCTCGAACTCACGGACCGCGAGATCGTGACCTGAGCTGAAGTCGGACGCTTAACCGACTGCGCCACCCAGGCGCCCCAAGTTTATTTATTTTGAGAGAGAGAGAGAGAGAGAGAGAGAATGAATCTCAAGCAGGCTCCACACTGTCAGCACAGAGCCCAGCGCGGGGCTCGAATCCATGAATTGGGAGATCATGACCTGAGCCGAAATCAAGAGTTGGATGGCTCAACCGAGCCACCCAGGTGCCCCTTAGGCTCCTTTTATTTTTTAATTTTCATTTTTAAGAAGTGTTGCTTCTTAAAATTTATTTATTTTTTTAATTAATTAATTTATTTTTGAGAGGGGGAGGGGCAGAGAGGGAGAGAGAGGAGAGACAGAGAGAGAGAGAGAGAGAACCTCAAGCAGGTTCTGTGCTGACAGCGCAGAGCCTGATGTGTGGTTCCATCTCATGAACCATGAGATCATGACCAGAGCCAAAATCAAGAATCTAACATTTAACCCACTGAGCCACCCAGGCGCCCCATGAAAATGCTCCTTCCCAGTACCCTGTAAGGTATGACTTCCATGGCAACTACATGCATTAATGTGAGGTTTGCTTTAACATTATGAAAGGCTACCATAAGCCTCTGGGGGGCAGGATCCAGGGTCTCTGTGACTCTAGGGGGAAAGTGCTCCACTCATTTCTACTTAGGTTCATCATATCAGCACCAGACGCCAGGCATTCTGATTTCTAGTCCAGAGCCCTTTGTGGCTACACCAGACAGCAAAAATAGCAACATGAAGGGATGCCCTTCACTTGGGATTCCTGGACTTTACAAAGCCTGGCGTGAGAAAGACCAGAGAAGTTTCCTACTGGGTTGGATATCCTTGTGGCAGACTTAGACGAAACTGGCCAGGGGTAGTTTTGGTGAGGCAGTGGCTTGCCCTTCTAATTCTTCCAGGCAAAGATCTGACAAAATGATACAGCAAATACTGTGGGTCAAGAAGGAACATTTCCATTGAGGAAGCTTTATGGTTTCTTCCCAGGAAACTGGGTGAAAGGTAGAGCTTTACTAAGCCCATATGAGCTCATCACTGCTGCTGGGAGGAGCCATCACACCTTAGTTGGTTTTGTTTTTTTAAGAGTCTAAAGGGCAATGCTTAGATAGTGCAGATGCCCAGAAGCTGGAAGAAAACAGGATTGCCTTCCTTCATTTTACACCTCTGAAATGGATAAGGCTCAAGGAGAGTAATCTATTCCATCATCTTGTGGCTTCCTAAGAGCAGCCCAATGCATGGTTTCTGGGAGTGGCACCTTCATAAGGGATGTTATGATATTTCGGTGTCTTAATGACAGCCTGGCTTTCTTGCCTCCCCCACACCAGGTCCTTGCTCCCACGGCCTCTGTTCCAGAGCTGCTCTCTGTCATACCACACTGGAATTTAGAAATTCTTTTTTTTTTTTTTTTACCCCATTTTAAAAAGTTTGGGGTAAGGGAGCTTAGGGTAGTGCGTGCACTTTTTACTTGACCAATGGAGGTAGGTGATGTTTATAAAAAGAATAGTGACAGCGTTTGAAGATCAGTCATAGATCTCATTGGAAAAACTCAGGCCGGCCTACTTTTGGGGATTAATATTTAACTTACATCATAACTGACTGGGTAATTAAAACCTCCCACTCATTTTCATAAATTATTAGAAAAAACTTCCAACTACTTATTAGAAAAGTTTTATGATATATACAAAGTAGACAAAAGAATTATCTCCTCTTGGCCAATCGCGGTTTATCTGTATCCCACCCTCTCCTCCCAACTCCCATTCATTTTGAAGCAAATCCCCATATTATCACTGCATCTGTAACTACTGCAGTAGGAGGCTAGATGTTGAATTAAAAAAAAAGGATAAACACAATACCGATACCAACCCCCAAAAAGATTAACAATAATAACTGATTTAGAAAATATGTGAAATCTAGCTCTTGTTCAGGGAAGGTATTAGCATCACATACTCTTACGGACAAGTAGCAGGACATGCCATCCCAAAAGATGCTGCTTCAGTATGTAGACTATTTTAAGCTGTAGGCATTTGAAGGAGGACAGGTGCATGGAGAGGCTTACTCTGAACTCCCTTTCCCCACCTAAAGATGGATCCTCCAGAAGGAACTCAGGAGAGTTGCATCAACTATGAAGGATTGACTCATCACAAAAGAGCAGACTAGAAGCTCACACCACACCCACCCAGACAAACTGTCATAAATTATCATACCTCCTGCCTATTCTTCTTCTTTCCTAAAAATCATTAAGTGTCCCCTGAGAGGCCCATCTCTTCCCTCCCCTTTCCCTATAAAGATGGTATTTCATACTGAATTCTAAAGCCACTTCTCTGAGTTACTCACTTTTTCCTGGCTATCTCCCACATACACATAAGGTCAACATGTTAATAACATTCCTCGCTTGTTAATCTGCCTTTTATTATAGGAGTCTTGGCTAAGAACTTGGGAGAGTAGAGGTAAAATTATTTTCCCCCTCTCCAGTACTTAGGCTTTGAGTGGACGAAATTATCTCTAGGCATGTGTTGGATATCAGGAATATTTAGTATGGGACTTGGGAAGGTTCATGTTCCCTGCACTAGTCCACATGGCTGGCACCAGCTTGGCAATTGGAGGTAACCCTTTGATATCTCCAAGTGCTGGAGTGTCTTCTCTTGGGGGCCTAGCTGCTTTGGCTACAATGGGGAGAAGAAACAGAAAGAGAACCTAATCTCAACACCTGGGCCGAATGAGGTCTTGGGGATGAAGGAAGAGAGATTTGCAGTTACACATGGGTCAACAAGAAGCTGGTTGCCATTGTGAACGGAACGGATCTAACGGGACGAGCTGCCATGACGGTAGGTGGGATGGCAGTGCCACACACGTATCTCGCCTGCAACTCATGTAGCACCTGTTCCTCTCTACCCCCTCCCAACTCTTGCCTTTCAATACCCAAGGGGTATTCTTGAGAGAGACCTTACGCATGGCAGACATACGTGGTGGTGTGATAGCACAACCACCCATTTCCTCTGGCCCATCAGTACTATTTGTCAGTGAGGCCTTGGGCTGTGCTGGTATTCGAGGTTGTCTGGGCTTTCCCACAGATGTGCTCACTGGCTTCTGAGAATTTGCAGGGTTAGGTCAGCCCTCCTGGGCACAGTAAAGTGATGGAAAGTACCCATCTGAAAAGCAAGTAGCATGTGGGTTTGAAACAAAATATGGCATTCTTGGTGCAAAGATCAGCTATCTCCCTAAAGTATTAGATTCTCAGACACTGTCAAGCATAAATATATGCCACAAATGATAACTGCCCCCCTCGCCGTTTGCGAGAAGTTCCTGCCCATTCTTACAACAAAAACCTCTAGAATCCTGCTCATGAAAAAAGAGCTTTTATGTAACAATAATTTCTACCCTCTCCTTCAACAGCTTCATATACCAAACTGTCAGGTTACCTTACAGAGAGTGCTGAGGAAATGTCTTTTCTTAGCTGAAGGCAAGCTTGTTTTAAAGGCAGCTACCTGCATGGTGTAGTTGGCTCAATCATGAGAGACAATGCGAAAGGCCCATCTTTTGCTGTATCCCTGAATCCCCTCACCACATCCCTGCTTGCTCTTCCAGCCCCACTCCATTATGCCCCCCTATACTTCTTTATAGTAATCTCTGACAAGGTAGGACTGAATTGGGGAGGGGAGAGGAAGGCATCTCTCTCTTTTACTGTTTCGAACATAATACCACCAACACGCGAAGTCTCTGGTGGCATCTTCTCACCAATGGCTCAGAGAAAGCTGGTTTTACAGAGGCACAGCAGCAGGTGACCAGATAAAGGCTATCTCTGGAGATAGAGGAGAAAGATGTGAAAGGGTGTGAGCAGGCTATGTGGCCTCAAGCTTTTGCCGGGAGGGCCCGACTTTCTTACTAACTAATGGGAGCCTGGCCTAAGACTAGAATGCTCAGAATGAAACAATATTTAGCAAAACCAGAACAAAGAATACAAATAAGGCTGAAGGAGTCTCCTTTCTTCTGTGACAGGTCATTTTAGGGGTGCTTGAGCCAAATGGTTTCTAGTAAAATCTGTCTGCGAACTCCATAAATCAGTGGTTCCCAAAGTGGGGTGTAAGCACCTTCTACGTTAGAACCACCTGGGAGATGCTGGGGAGTTGTAAAACTGAACTTTTTTTTTAAGTTCATTCATTTTTTGGGAGACAGAGAGAGCCAGAGCGTGAGCAGGGTAGGGGCAGAGAGACAGGGAGACACAATCTGAAGCAGGCTCCAGGCTCTGAGCTGTCAGCACAGAGCCTGATGAGGGGCTCTAACTCATGAATCACAAGATCATGACCTGAGTCGAAGTCAGACGTTCAGCAAACTGAGCCACCCAGTCCCCCTTTTTTTAATGTTTATTTATTTTCGAGAGAGAGAGAGAGAGAGAGAGAGAGAGAGAGAGAGAGCGCGCGTACGTGCATGAGTGGGGGTGGGGGTAGGGGAGCGAGGCTGTTAGCAAAGAGCCCGAGGCAGGGCTCAAACTCACGAACCTCGAGATCGTGACCTGACCCAAAGTCAACGCTCAACTGAATGAGCCACCCAGGTGCCCCAACAGTGAATGTTCTTAACCCTACTTCACATCCTTTTAAGACTTAAGTCTTTTTTTTTTTTTTTTTTTTTTTAAAGGATTTTTAAAGTAATCTCTACAATCAATGTGGGGCTCCAACTCACAAACCCAGATCAGGAGATGCATGCTCTTCCAACTGAGCCAATCAGGTGCCCCAAGACTTAAGTCTTATGCCCAATAAAATCTTAGAACTACTGACGTGAAGATAAGCCAAGCCAAAGATTACTAGGCCAAGCGAGAAGCAAATGGATTACTTTTGTTTCTTTCACCCAGTGATCTTATAATGTGAGATGGGAAAGAGGGGTCAATTTATCAGCATAAACTAGTACTTCTGAAAAATAATCCCCATTGATGATGAATATTTTTAGCTACCTCAGGAATAAAGTTCCTGTATTAGTTAAATGCACTATCCAGAGTCTAAACACCAACCATGGTTTGAATTTTCTTTGGGAGACACAATTACTCGTGATTTTTGTTTTATTTTTTGCTATGATCTATCATTGTCAAGGTTACTACAGGTAGCCTCTCATAATCACAGATGTTAATGTGTTTGAAACTTCTTTGAAAAAGACAACGGGCTCCTGGGTGGTTCAGTCGGTTGGGTGTCTGACCTCGGCTCAGGTCATGATCTCATGGTTCATGGGTTTGAGCCCTGCATCGGGCTCTGTGTTGATAGCTCAGAGCCTGGAGCCTGCTTCAGATTCTGTGTCTCCCTCTCTCTCTCTCTGCCCCTCCCCTGCTTGCACTCTGCCTCTTGCTGTCTCTCTCAAAAATAAGTAAACATTAAAAAGAGAAGAAAGCATAGGGATAAGGTTGGATTTCAAGACACTAGTTATGCTCAATGTCTTGTAAACAAGAGCAAATTTCAAATTAGGGAGGAATTTTTAGCACAAGGCGCACAGGAAAATTTCTAAGTTTTATAATGCATAAATGTGAATACACCTTGGAAAATACATTTATTGTTATTTTAATTGATTTTAATGTTTATTTATTTTTGAGAGAGAGAGAGAGCAAGAGCAAGTACGAGCGGGGGAGGGGCAGAGAGAGAGAAGGAGACACAGAATCTCAAGCAGGCTCCAAGCTCTGAGCTGACAGCACAGAACCCGACATGGGGCTCGAAGTCATGAACTGTGAGATCATGACCTGAGCTGAAGTTGGACGCTTAACTGACTGAGCCACCCAGGCACCCCTGGAAAATACATTTTAGATAGTGTTGACTGAGTTTGTTTCAAAATTAAGAGTACTGTAAATATTCAGTTAAAGAAGGTAGTTGGCAATGAGGTTAAGGGTTAACAGGGTTTGATGTGCTCAAGTTAAAACTTACAACATGAGAATCCAACACAACAAGCCACAAGTCTATCATTTAAGTTTATCTGGACTTTCTTTTGTTTTGTTTTGTTTTGTTTTGTTTTTTTTAAGTAGGCTTCACACCCAGCAAGGAGCCCAGTGTGTGGCTTGAACACACAACCCCAAGATCAAAACCTAAGCTGAGATTAAGAGTTAGATGCTTGGGGCGCCTGGGTGGCTTGGTTGGTTGAGTGTCCGACTTTGGCTCAGATCGTGATCTTCCAGTTCGTGAGTTCAAGCCCTGCATTGGGCTTCCTCCTCTCAGCACACAGCCTGCTTTGAATCTTCTGTCCCTGCCCACTCCCCCATCTCTCTCTTTCAAAAATAAATCAAACACTTTTAAAAAAATTACAAAAAAAAAAAAAAAAGTCGGATGCTTAACTGACTGAGCCACCCAGGCACCACTAGTCCAGACTTTGTTAAATGCTTATTCTTTCAGAGGGATTTTAGAATATTCTCTACTGTTGGGAGAGAGTCGCTCAAATTGTTTGAACTTAAAATTTAAGGAACACAACAATCCTTATAATGTTAAGTTTTCCTTTCCTTTTAAAGAGGTAAACCTCTCCATTAAGTTGTCTTCTATTGTAGGTGTACTAACTCCTCTTAAACTTTTTCTGGCTCCTTCATATTTCTTGTTGCTTGTCTGTACATTTTCCTCCGATTTGTTTTCTAAATTTGTTACTGTCGATGTGAAAGGCAATGGATTTTAAAATATTTCCTGATGATCAATCTATTGACTACTCTCTGTTTCTGTTTGAGGTTAAAAAGGGACATCAGTTTTCACCTATACTCAGCATACAGGAAGTCCAACCTCCCGGGGGTTAGTCTTGACAGCTGCCTCTCATGGTCCTTATTGCCTTCATCCTCCAAGAGAAGGACCACTTCCCTTTCTTGAGAACTTTGAAACCTGGCTCCTTGAGTGTCCACGTGAACGGCATCCAACCACTTGGCACTAACTGCATTAGATCACTGACTGCTCAGACGGCTCCCTACGGAAATCCTCTCTCCTGCTGTCTGCCTGAAGTCTTCTGTTATTCCCGTTGTCAACCCTCACTAGTCCTGCCATACATGCTTTTCAGCCTCAGACACAGATAACTGTCTTTGATAGTCTATGTTCTCCCTGGCTGATCAATCCCTTCTGGCTTATCTCCTGAGGCGGCTCAGACCACCTCCATGTCTGATGGCCTTTCTAGCCATGCCAGACCTTCTGCCAGCATCAACATCCCAAGATGGGCTCAAAACCAGCCAGCCCTTTCAACCTCCTAATTCCTGGGTGGTGACCACTGTGGAAGGGCGGAAATGAGCCCTTACTGTGGACTGGTGCTGCTGTCACTGGACACTCAGCAGCCCGTGGACATCCCTCCCGTCCCGTTCCAAGGCCCAAGCCAAACACAACTCATCCCTCTGGATGAAAGCGGCCATGTCACAACTCAGCTAAGAAAACTGAAATCTGGAAGCATTCAGAGGAACGTAGCCCCGTGTGTTCCCCTGACCCACCACGGTGTGTGGTGTGCATCTGTCACGTCCGGGTACTTCTCCAGTTTCCGAAGACAAGGGCTCCCTCATACTGACGTGCAAGCCCATTCTCCCACACCGCTGGGCTTGTGCCATCGGGTAGTCCATATCTGTGGTACGTCATCTTTCCCCTCCCTGCTGGCTTGCTCAGAGTTTATGTACAGTCTCACAAAGCTCTCTCATTTAAAACCCCCAATCGATGGGGCGCCTGGGTGGCTCAGTCGGTTGAGCGTCCGACTTCAGCCAGGTCACTATCTCGCGGTCCGGGAGTTCGAGCCCTGCGTCAGGCTCTGGGCTGATGGCTAGGAGCCTGGAGCCTGTTTCCGATTCTGTGTCTCCCTCTCTCTCTGCCCCTCCCCCGTTCATGCTCTGTCTCTCTCTGTCCCCAAAATAAATAAACGTTGAAAACCCCCAATCAAAACCTTCCTTTGACCTCACTTCCTCTAGTTTCCTCCCTCCCTTTCCTTCAATTCTCAGGGGCGTCTCTTGAAGCTACAGCCTATCCATGCTGTGTCTCCCTCTTCATTTCTCATTAACCCAATTCACTACAGTCTGGCCTCCATTTCCAATGCTCCACTAAAATTTCTCCGGCAGAGTTTGCTGGCGATCTCTGTATTGCTAAGTGCCACGGGCCCTTCAGGAGTTCTCTTAATGCTGCTCTTGGTAGTGCCTGCCCCTGCTATCTCTTGAGAGTCTCAGTCCTTGGATTGTTTTTTCATGACTCGATTCCATTTTGTTTCATTTTATTATTGTTTTGTTTTCTGCTGTGCCATTGACTCTCCATCACCTTTGCGGCCTCTTCTGACCTTCATTCCGACATAAAATCATTCCTAGGTTCTCTCTTTGGGACTCTTCTCTCCATTGGAAAATTCCGTCCACCCTCATGATTTTAACTATCACCTATATGCTGACATTTCCCAAATCTGCCGCCTGGCTCTGACCTTCTAGGGTTTTCTGACAACCACCACCAACCAATTCTCTGATTCTTCAGACACCAGCTGGGGATCCAACAATCCAATCCGGACACAAATTACCTGGAGTTAGCATACACTCTACAGGTTAAGGGATCAGTCCCGAAGACTGCCCCCACTTCAAGATGCCAGCTCTAAGTCCCAGGCCGAGTGGCTGTAAATTAGGGGTTCTCATGACCCCCTCATCAGGTTCGATAGTTTGCTAGAATGGCTTACAGAACTCAAGGAAATGCTTCATTTCTGAGTTTATTATCAAGAAAACAATTCAGGAACAATCAGATGGAAGCGATGCCTAAGGCAAGGTATGGGTGCAAGTGGGGCTCCCCTGTGTTCACTGGGTGCATTAAATCCCTCAGTACCTCGATGGGTACGCTAATCTGAAAGATCACCAACTCCTGTTCAAGAGTTTTTACAGTGCCTAATCTCAAGCCCCCTTCACCTCCTAGGAGGCTAAGGGTAGGGTTGTAAGCTCCTATTCTATTCTCACTTGGCCATTTTGTTGATCAGCCCCACCCTCACTCCATCTAAAGGCCCTACCCTAAAACACCTTTTTAGCATAAACTCAGGTGTGATCAAAAGGGGCTTATTTTGAGTAACAAAAGATACTCTACCATCACTCAGGAAATACTAATTTTAGGAGCTCTGTGCCAGGGATTAAGGACAAAGACAAAATACATTTCTTTGTTGTTTTTTTAAAAATTTTTAAAATGTTTGTTTTTGAGACAGAGACAGAGCATGAGTGGGGGAGGGGCAGAAAGAGAAGGAGACACAGAATCCGAAGCAGGCTCCAGGCTCTGAGCTGTCAGCACAGAGCCGGACGTCGGACTCGAACTCAAAGACTGTGAGATCATGACCTGAGCCGAAGTTGGATGCTTAACCGACTGAGCCACCCAGGCACCCCAAAATACATTTTCTTTTTTTAAATTTTTAAATTTTTTTTAACGTTTATTTATTTTCGAGACAGAGACAGAGCATGAACGGGGGAGGGTCAGAGAGAGGGAGACACAGAATCTGAAACAGGCTCCAGGCTCTGAGCTTTCAGCACAGAGCCCGACGCGGGGCTTGAACTCACGACTGCGAGATCATGACCTGAGCCGAAGTCGGCTGCTTAACTGACTGAGCCACCCAGGTGCCCCCCAAAATACATTTCTTATTACAGCACAGACTTTTATCCCAAACTTAACTCTTATAAAAGGAAATTCATCACTTTAATATCCCCAAACTCCTTTTGCTTCTACCTCCCATGGCTTTATTAATGGCATCACAATCTATAGAGCCTTCCTGGAGAGAGAAATTACCAGTCATTCTAGCTCCTTCCCTCCATCAATTCAACTCATCACCAGGCTCTTCCAATTTTAAGCCTTTTGACATTTCTCAAACCTATTCTTCCCCCACTTCTCCTACTAAAACAATGTCATCTGGATTGTTTCACAGCCAGTGAATCCCTGCTTCCAGTTTTGTTCTCCATCAAATCTACCTTAAATCTTGCTAATGGGGTCATTTCTAAAAAACTCTCACCTAGCTGTTTCACACTGATTCCTATTTTTCCATTTATTTATTTATTTAAAAAAATTTTTTTTCAACATGTATTTATTTTTGGGCCAGAGAGAGACAGAGCATGAACGGGGGAGGGACAGAGAGAGAGGAAGACACAGAATCAGAAACAGGCTCCAGGCTCTGAGCCATCAGCCCAGAGCCCGACGCGGGGCTCGAACTCACGGACCGCGAGATCGTGACCTGGCTGAAGTCGGACGCTTAACCGACTGCGCCACCCAGGCGCCCCTATTTTTCCTTTTAAACTTAGGTTTCACTAAGTGTCACTATTTCCTGCCAGGAAGTTGTTATTCAGTCCTTATACTGGGCTACTTTCTCCTACACTATTCTCCTAAAAATAGCCTGTATAGGGGCAACTGGGTGGCTCAGGTAGTTGAGCATCCAACCCTTGATTTGGGCTCAGGTCATGATCTCATAGTTGTAAGAGCCAGCCCTGCGTCTGGCTTAGCGCAGACAAGGTGAAGCCTGCTTGGGATTCTCTCTCCCTCAAAATAAATAAACATTAAAAAAGATTCTCTCTCTTTCTCTCCCTCTGCTCCTCTCCCCAGCTCATGCTCTTTCTATATATAAAAGAAGAATAAAAAAAATAACCTGTACATATCCTTTTTTTATTTTTGAGAGAGAGACAGAACATGAGCGGGGGAGGGGACAGAGAGAGAAGACAGAGAATCCAAAGCAGGCTCCAGGCTCTGAGCTGTCAGCACAGAGCCTCACGCGGGGCTGGAACTCGTGAACCTTGAGATCATGACCTGAGCCAAAGCTGGACACTCAACCAACTGAGCCACCCAGGCGCCCCTGACCTGTACTTATTATTTGTCACAATAGACTGAAATTCATATTTGATATCACATTAAGACATTGCTCAAATTACAGTGACATCTGCTCTAGAGGGCAGGGTCCATGTCTAATACAACCTAATATTCTTACAAAATAGTACTGTGAAAATGAATACAGGAAACCTCAGCTAAAATGGAGTCAGAGGCCTGGAAAGAGGGGAGCTGAAGCTGCACCCCTAGTTGCCCCACTTAGCCCAGCCAACAGAAAGAGATAGGCTTTGCAGTCCCCCAAAGAAGAAGCCTACTTTAGGACTCCAGGAGGAGGAAGATTTTCTCCTTGCCTAGCAAGAGCTCAGCCAATGAGAGACTGTCACCAATCAGCCAATAAGAAGCCACTACACTTCAAATTCCCAGTTTGCACCAATGGCCTTTTGTTTTTAACAGCCCCTCCCAACTCCCCCTTTTCCTCTGTAAAAGAGCATTCCTCTCCTTGGTTCTCTGGACTTGCCTGTGGCTTTTCCTGGACTTGCTTGTCCCAGACTGCAATTCTTCTGCTGTTCCCTAATAAACCGATTGTGATGGTAAAATAACTGGTTGTTTCACTCTTAAAATAGATAGTACAATCCCTAATAACAGCAAGCCCTCAGTCTGTGTGTGTCAAATTCACCTACCGGTGTAAATAAAAGTACTTTATATTTAAAGTACTTTAGGGGCGCCTGGGTGGCGCAGTCGGTTAAGAGTCCGACTTCAGCCAGGTCATGATCTCGCGGTCCGGGAGTTCGAGACCCGCGTCGGGCTCTGGGCTGATGGCTCAGAGCCTGGAGCCTGTTTCCGATTCTGTGTCTCCCTCTCTCTCTGCCCCTCCCCCGTTCATGCTGTGTCTCTCTCTGTCCCAAAAATAAATAAACGTTGAAAAAAAAAAATTTAAAGTACTTTATATTTTAATTTTATTTATTTATTTATTATTTTATTTATTTATTTATTTATATATTTATATTTTATTTTATTTAAAGTACTTTATATTTAAAGAATATAAAATGCTTTAAAATCCTTTAAAAATTATTAAACTGAAGTGCCAAGCAAATATCCCTGACTTCATTTCTGAGGAAAAGGGCTTTTTAAACCTTAAAGTGTCCTCTGCATTCAAGTGAAGTAGATGATTATTTTCAGACCTGAACTATAGCTGAGAAGCTTCCAATTCGACTGATAAGAAGTTTGGTCTCCAGGGGCACCTGGCTGGCTCAGTCGGAAGGGCACAGGACTCTAGATCTCAGGGGTTCGAAGTTTGAGCCCCATGTTGAGTGTAGAAATTACCTAAGTAAATATTAATTAAAAAAAATAAGTTTGGTCTCCATTTGTGTTATACGTTTGACATTAAATAACTTGATTAGGGTTTAAAAAAAATTTTTTTTTAATGTTTATTTCTTTTTGAGAGAGAAAGAGTGTGACAGAGCATGAACAGGGAGGGGCAGAGAGAGAGAGACAAACACACAGAATCTGAAGCAGGCTCCAGGCTCTGAGCTGTTAGCACAGAGCCCGACGCGGGGCTTGAACCCATAAACCGCGAGATCCTGACCTGAGCCGAAGCTGGATGCTTAACCTACTGAGCCACCCAGGCGCCCCATTGATTAGGTATTTCTACTATGACTGGTCCAGAAGGCATTGTGACCCTGTCAGCCGCTGCCAAAAGGCAAAGCAGAGAGGTCTGAATGCTACATGAATGCTGATAAGTATCTATAAACTTGTAAGAGAATGGTTTAGGTATGTTCCAATGGCAACCCTGCCTAACCAGTTATATGTTTACCTAGGGAAGGAAAAGCAAAAAATAAGAGAAGCCAAAACCAAGGGAGAGAGCAAGGATTCTATTCACATTCAAAAGGCTTTCCTTGGTTTGTTCATTCTGAAAGAATTCTTTACACAAAAGCTACAGAAGAGTGCAAAGAAGTAGGGCAGTTTTTCTTCAAAGACTCTTACTCTTCAGGTTGGAAGGAATCTAAAAAATCAGGTCATTCAGCCCTCTTTCTTTACACAGGAGAAAAGTGAAGACCAGGGTGAATGAATTCCCTAAAGTTCCAAAGAATCCATAGCAGAGCCAAATCCGGAAGTGAAGAAAGAGAACAAAGGAAGAAGAGCGTCCTAAATGGGGGCTCCAACTCTTCCCCCACTGTGTTCTTCCTAGTTCCCCCAGCCTGCACCATGCTAGCCACAGGAGACCTTTACATACTGATCAAAAATGCGATTATGAACTCTCAAGCAACCTATCCTTGTCCTTCCTAATGCCTGGGATAATTTTCAACCTTCTGCTGAGGCCAAATTCTTTCCCGCCCCTCACCCTCACTTCAAGTATCACCTCTTACCTCAGCTCCCTTCAAGGAAAACAAATTGCCTACATCTCTGTTCCCATGGGAAATTGATAACCACTGTGGAATTTTTATCGCATGGTTTTAATTGTGTGTGTGCACCCATACCCCACTCTCTTCTCCCCAGAATCCTAAGGGCACTGCACACATGTCATTTACCTTGTAATCCCAGCAGAGAGTAAGCAGTGGGGAAATGCTTGTTGAATTCCAGGGGATTATGGAAGAGCAGAGGCATAGCACATACAAAGTATCAAACACATAGCATTAAAATCAGGTCTCAGATAAAAGTGCTATGCTAATAAATCCATTTAGACCCAAAACTGGGAAATCCAATTTGAACAAATAAATCCGTTTGAACCAAAAGGGAAAGCTACATGCTGACAACTGACAGCCATCATGTGGAAAAGTCAGGAGCGACATCTTGCATATGTGAAAAAAGTCCATCTGGTATAAAGCGGTGATATTGGGAGAGGGCCTAAAAGATGTAACTGGCATACAAATTCCTTTAACGTGTAATGAAGGAGAAGATAATACAAGATATTGACTGCTGAACCTCACTTACTTCACCGTCTGAACTCAGGGCAAGTTTTTAAAAAATTGTTTTCCCTAAAACATAGGGAATACACTTCAATGAGAAGATATTGCATGTTACATGTGCATACTCAATGTACTTTTTAATGCTTAGGATTTGGCCCAAACCTGCCTGGGCACGTTACAAACACTGAAAAATGATTTTAGGATGGAAAAATAATTGTAACATTTTACTGTTTTCATGCAAAGGTTGCAAAGTAATGACCTGAATTTGAAAGTATAAACTGGTTTGTGTCACTAGAAACTCAGTCTTATTATTTTAGAGTCACATCCTGTTTTGGGATCAAAAATGATCCTATCCAAGAATGCTTTAAAGGTATTGAAATTATTCTTATCCACCTAATTCACCACATTTGGCTTTAGGGTATTTCCAGAAATTGAATTCATTCTCAAAGGATGAGGATTTGCCAACCTTATGACTATTCAAAGAATGGGCTCCAGGCTTTGAAAGTAACTCTGCAAGAAGAGTTTCAAAAAGATTTTGTGCAATTGCAGCATTTTTGGAAAAGTTCTTGGGTTCCTTTGGTGACTACTTTTAAAGAGACAACATTCCCATGTTTTTAAAACAAAGCAGTCACATCACTTTATAGAAACATTCTGTGCTTATGCAAAGAAGAATCCAACCATGGTTTTAAAAACTGGTGTGTGTGTGGGCCGCGGGGGGGTGCCTGAGTGACTCAGTCGGTTAAGTGTCCCACTTTTGATCTCAACTAAGGTCATGATCTTGCGGTTCATGAGATGGAGACCAGCGTCGGACTCTGGGCTGACAGCACAGAGCCTTGCCTGGGATTCTTTCCCTCTCTCTTGGCCCCTCCCCGGGCATGCATGCGTGTGCTTTTTGTCTCTAAAAATAAATAAACTTTAAAAAATGTTTAATAAATAAACAAAACCTGGAATTTATGAATGACTGCCATGCAAATCACATTGTAAAGCTGCAAACGCAATGATAAAGTTCCCTGTGGCCAGGTCTGAGTGCAGATGAATGCAGAAGGAGCCAGAGAGGGGTACCTGTGTCTGACAATACACAGAGGAAGTCTCCATGCTCAACAGAGAGCTAGAGGTGCTCCCTCTTTCCTGTCCTCTACATAACATCAGAAATCCTTTGAATGTTAGAATTGTTGAATGAAAATGAATCTTGGATTCACAGTTGAGAAAACAAACCTATTAAAATTAAGAGATCTGGCGTGCCTGGGTGGCTCTGTCGGTTAAGCGTCAGACTTTGTCTCAGGTCATGATCTTACGGTTCATGGGTTTGAGCCCCATGTCAGGCTCTGTGCTGACAGCTCAGAGCCTGGAGCTTGCTGCGGATTCTGTGTCTCCCTCTCTCTGTCCCTCCCCTGCTTGCAGACTGTTTCTGTGTCTCTCTCTTAAAAATAAACATAAAAAAAAAAAAATTAAGAGATCTACTCAGGGATGCACAGACACTTAATGGGAGGCACTGCGCCTTCTGTATCTTTCCTCATCCCAAATCTAGTGAGGTTGTGTCATTAATTATTTTAGGGGGCTGGTTCAGATTACACTGCACATTGGAATTTTGGCTTCAACAGCTGTTATGATCCTGGGCAAGTGGCTGTGTCTCTGTTATGCATAGAATGTGATGACAACTGTACCTGTGTCATATATGTGAAAGCACTCTAAATGCTGTGTAGCACATAATAATGGTATCACCTCACCTCATGTAAGCTTTGATACATTTTCTGAAGCTTCTCTGAAAAAAGATCAAACTTCAAAATATTGCTGTTCTCTACTCTTACTTTCCTTATGGGCAAAGGCCTTGTGTTCTTCAGCTAGGTGACTGCCATGACACTCAGGCTGGTGTTCAACACACAGAACTACTTACTCAATGTCAGTTGACAACATGAGCAAATCTCTCTGGTCAGTATCAGCTGTTCAATAATCGCCTTTCTCCTAGCTCATAGGCCATTTACTATTAGCTCCTCTCAGGTACTGATGAAAGGTCTGATGTTTTGTGATTTTAGTATCTGATTTCAGCCAAGGGCCTGTGACTGCTTGTAAAATTTTTAGCAAATATTTGCATCAAAACAAGGACCAGCGTAGAAATCTACCAATTTGATGTCAAACTAGTCCAACTTCATACACTACAGAATTTTATTATGACAAGAAAGGAAAATATTCTTTAAGTTTTTTTTTTTTAATGTTTGTTTTTGAGAGAGAGAGGCAGAGCGTGAGTAGGGGAGGGGCAGTGAGAGAGGGAGACACAGAATCTGAAGCAGGCTCCAGGCTCTGAGCTGTCAGCACAGAGCCGGACGTGGGGCTCAAACTGACGAACGTGAGATCATGAGTCAGAAGCTTAACCAACTGAGCCACCCAGATGCCCCGGAAAGGAAAATATTCTTGATAGTTCCTATGGGCTCTCAGAAGACCACATTATATGTTATGTAACACATCCAGCACCATATTTAAGTTGTTAGGATCAAATGAGGTGCTGTTTTCCAGTGAATTACAGAAACAATACAGCGATAATGAAAGCCATCATGATGAATTAGTTTTTCATCCTTGTTGATATACAGGAACTTAATTCACAAAACACGCTTAGGACTACACACTAGGGATTTCAAAGTAACTTGGAGGATCACAAGATCATTGTTTTCAGATGATAATCCTCAGTATTAACAATAAAAGACAAAAATTAGCCCGTTTCTAAGGTTCTTCACATTTTTTAAATCACCACACAAGATGGAAGACATCATTTGAAAAATCTAGAAGGCAACAAATATGGATATAAACACAAACCTGATATATATGGACTTAAAAAAACACACACCAACATTTATACACAGACCAGCATCTCCATGAGTGGAGAAGAGGCATGTCAGTTACCCATGTCGGTGCCGGAGATTTCACCAACATGACACAGAGCAGTATCTGGAAAAAAGAGGAGAGAAAGCGGCCAGGATGCAAGGGGGAGACACACACATTAATGGCAAATTAACATTTTCTCTTTCCTTTTTCAAGGTAACTCGGTATCTCTCCTCAGTTTTTTCTTTTTTCTCTTCTCTCCCCATCTCCTTACTCATTGTCTCCACCTTCAAATTTCCACTTCTCCACTTGGATCTCTTCTTTTTTAAATACGTCTCATCACGACTGTGACCTTTGTTGGCGTGTTCACGTTCATTTGGTCCTAGATAGGCCCCTGACCAGATGAGGTGGCCAATATACCTATATGCTAATATGACCAAATACTGCTACCTCATCTGATCAGGGGCCTGTCTAGCATCATCCATTCAGGAGAGGGGAACAGAAGAAATAAGAAACTGAATCAAGGGCGCCTGGGTGGTTCAGTCAGTTAAGCGTCTCACTTCGGCTCAGATCATGATCCTGTCGTTCATGAGTTCGAGCCCCGCGTTGGGTTCTGTGCTGACAGCTCAGAACCTGGAGCCTGTTTCGGATTCCATGTCTCCCTCTCTCTCTGCCCCTCCCCCCACTCATGCTCTGTCTCTCCCTCTCCTTCAAAAATAAACGTTAAAAAATTTTAAAAAAGAAACTGAATCCGTAACTTGAGGATGTCTTAGGTAACAGTTCCTCTAATACCATGGATCCATTTTGCTAAGATCCATTTAAGAAAGTTGTGTTCTGATGGAGTTATTTATCCTTCAGGGCTAAAACCGAATAAGCCACTTCATTGGTAGATAACTATTCTGCAAAGAGGTTTGAGAAAACTGTGCTTTATGAGAATACTGTTTGTCATTCACCGAACTCTCCTACCGTTTGCAGTCCAAATACTGTATGATCACACTCACAAAGCACTTCATTTCACCAAGGCCAACCTTTTTACATGCATATTGGGAGATGCATATTCTAAAACAAACCAAACCTACAAAAAGCTAGATTCTGGCCTTAAATGACAACAGCATGAGGACACAACGAAAACCTCAGCAAGCGGTTACCCTTGAGACAAGGAAATGTAACGTGGAAGGCAGGAAGAAGGCTCTCGCTTTTCATCTTGAACAGAGGCTACACTATTTTTCTAGCCTTATACGCATATTGCTTTAAACTATGTCAACACAGATAGGGGAGATTATGGTCCAATTTCTTAGGCTCTTCTTTGTATTACTCTGTCATAAAAAAAAAAACAAAACAGTGATAAATGTCACCAGCAAAATTTTAAGAGGTTGTAAAAAATGTACCCAAGTATGCCAGCCTGAGTTATCTTTGTTAGCACTGTCACATCTGTTCACATCTTTGATAACACTGCACTTTGGGGGAGTTTTCAAAATCCTAAGTATGAATGTCACCTACTATCTTCTGAAGTCTAAGGTACTGATCTGCGTTTAAAGGGCTTACAGTCTTGGGATGCCTGGGTGGCTCAGTCAGTTAAGTGTCCGACTTTGGCTCAGGTCATGATCTCATAGTTCGTGACTCAAGCCCTGTGTCGGGCCCTGTGCTGTCAGCTCAGAGCCTGGAGCCTGCTTTGGATTCTGTGTCTCCCCACCCCACCCCGCCCCTCCCTGGCTCGCTCGGTCTCTCTCTCTCAAAAAAAATAAACATTAAAAAAAACATTTAAAGCGCTTACAGTCTTGTTTTCCCGGATTGTGAAAGGATTTCTCTTAAAGCTATACCATACGCCCTCGTGCATTGCCAGTAGAAACATAACATAGTATGGCTGCTTTGAGAAATTTTTCCAGTTCTTCAAAAAGTTGAACACAGATTGACCATATGACTCAGAAATTCCACCTCTACGTATATAAGAAGTGAGAGCATATGTCCACACAAAGACTTGCATACAAATATTCATAGCATTATTCATAATAACCAACAACTGGAGACCAACTAAATGTTCCTGAACAAGCCAACAGATGGACAAAATGTGGAATATTCACATAGTATCGCTGAATACTATTCAGTGACAAAAAGGACTCAGCTAATGACATACGCTACTTTACAAACGGACCTCAAAAACCCAAGGCTAAGTGAAAGAAGGCAGATACAAAAGACCACGGATTATATGATTCCACTTATATGAAATGCCCAGAAAAGGCAAGTTTATAGAAACAGAAAGTAGACAAATGGTTACCTGGGGCAAGGTGGGAATGGGGATTCAACATAAATGGGTGCAGGTAATCTTTGGGGTGGGGTGTGGGAAAATGTTGGAAAACCAGGTATGACAATGGTGCACCACTCAGTAAAATTACTGAGGTATACAGCTGGAAATGGGTACATTTTATCACCTGGAAAATGTATCTCAAGAACCCTGTTAAGAATAATCTGCCTCTTGAGACATCATGTCCCATTAAGAATGTGGGAGTCTGGCACACAGAGTGACCGAAGATAACATACGAACCAGTTTATCTTTGAGAATGCAGTTAAGTTGCTTTTGCTTCTCTTCTAGGGGTAAATAATTAAATTTACGTTTAGATAAAGCCCCTTCTTTCCTTTAAAAAAATTTTTTAAAAAAATTATTTTAGAGACAAAGCTCGTGAACAGGGGAGAGGGGCAGAGTGAGAGAGATACAGAATCTTAAGCTCAATGCAGAGCCCGACGCAGGGCTCAAACCCACAACCCTGGGATCATGACCTGAGCTGAAATCAAGATTCGGACACTCAACCAATGAGCCACCCAGGCTCCCTCCCACCATTTCTTTTAAGAACAGTCACTGATATGGCTCTGGAAGAGTCTCTCTCAAGGACCTTTGAAAACGTGTGAGACACCTAGAACTGAGCGTTAACAGAGTTAGAAAGATGGTGAAGGAGAGCTCTTTTAGAGTTTAACAATTGCAAAAACAATGAACAATGTAAAGATGAGGAGCCCAGAGATAAAAGCTCAATGTCAGGAAGCAGGATTTCGAAAATCAATGGCTTGTAGATAAAAGTACTGAACAATAGATGGGAAAGCACCAAAGCAGTAAGCAATATTTAAATGAGCTGGTAAGTCAGGAAGTAGTTCTCGTAGGAGAGGTTTTTAACATAAAGTAAAAACCAAGGTGCCATGTTGGTTTCATGCAAGTATTGCCCCACGTGTCTTTGAGGTCTAGCTGCTGCAACAGAGGCTCACTTTTAACAGAATACTGGGGAAGAGGCGCCTGGGTGGCTCAGTCCGTTGAGTGTCTGACTTCGGCTTAGGTCATGATCTCACATGGTTTGTAAGTTCCAGCCCCTCACCGGGCTTTGCGTTGATAGCATGGAGCCTGCTTGGGATTCTGTCTCCCTCTCTCTGTGCCCCTCCTCTGCTAGTTCACTCGCTCTCACTCTTTCTCAAAAGTAAACATTAAAAAAAAAAAAAAATTGAACCCTTGGGCTTGCTACTGTCAGAGTTAGGGCTGTTGAATTTTGACTAATTATCTTTTATGTAATCCTCCCACCCACCCCCACCCCAACGCCACAGCATGTTCCAGACGCTCAGTGGGAAAGATTGACACAGCTATGGTTATCAAGAGCTAACAACATCAGACACTGGGTGAAGTGAATTTCTTACACTTCTCATTTATAGTTGATAGCAAGCATCTATGAAGCAGTGACTTAAGTATTCCCCTTTACAGATGATGAAGGGGTGGCTTAGAGGCGTTCAGTAACTGGCCAGGGTCACACTTCCAGGAGACAGAGAAGTCAGATTTCAAATCCTACTTTCCTAGAACATGCATTCTTTTTCTTTCTTTTTTTAATTAAAAAAAATTTTTTTTAACGTTTATTTATTTTTGAGACAGAGAGAGAGACAGAGCATGAATGGGGGAGGAGCAGAGAGAGAGGGAGACACAGAATGGGAAGCAGGCTCCAGGCTCTGAGCCATCAGCCCAGAGCCCGACGCGGGGCTCGAACTCACGGACCGCGAGATCGTGACCTGAGCTGAAGTCGGCCGCTTAACCGACTGAGCCACCCAGGCGCCCCTCTTTTTTTAATTTTTAAAAATGTAAGTAATCTCTACACTAACACGGGGCTTGAACTCATGACCCCAAGATCAAGACTTGCACGCTCCACCAAGTGACCCAGTCAGGTGCCCCTAGAGCCTGAATTCTTAACATCTTTACGAACTGCTTCGATAGATCAGCAATTTCCGATAGTAACCTTTAGCCATAGGACTGATTTGATTCACTAAATTCCTTTTTCAAAAACATTTTAGACAAGAACGCTGTTTCATTTTTCTCCGTCTTTTCAAACTCAACTGTTTCACTTTAATAACATTTTAATAGTTTCTAATGTCATAATTCTTTCTTCCTATTCCAAAGTTCATATTAAAAAGTATACCAGATAACCAGAATTACCAATTACCAGAACTGGTGACCTGGAAATGAGAATTTTAAAAAAACTGTGGGGGTACCTGGGTGGCTCAGTTGGTTAAGCGTCTGACTTCAGCTCAGGTCATGATCTCGAAGTTTTTGATTTTGAGCCTTGCGTCGGGTTCTATGCTGACAGCTCAGAGCCTGAAGTCTACTTCAGATTCTGTGTCTGCCTCTCTCTCTGCCCCTCTCCAGCTCACTCTCTCTCCCCCCCAAATAAGTAAATATTAAAAAAAAATTAAAGGGGTGTCTGGGTGGCACAGTCAGTTAGGCATCCAACTTCGGCTCAGGTCATGATCTCACTGTTTGTGGGTTGGAGCCCATGTCAGGTTCTGTGCTGACAGCTCAGAGCCTGGAGCCTGCTTCCAATTCTGTGTCTCCCTCTCTCTCTGGTCCCTCTCCTCCTCATGCTCTCTTTCTCTCAAAAATAAACAAACATTAAAAAATTTTTTAAAATTAAGATTGCATTACAAATATGTTACGGGTCATGTAATTTATTATTTGAAATATGAATCAAGAAAACTTTTGCTCAGAAATGTATCAGTCATTTTAGACAGTTTTTGTAACTCCTTGAAAGTAACTTAGCCATTAAGGGGAGCCTAGGTGGCTTAGTCGGTTGTGTCCTACTTTGGCTCGTGTCATGATCTCATGGTTTGTGACTGTGAGCCCGGGTTGGACTGTGTGCTGACAACTCAGAGCCTGGAGCCTGCTTCAGATTCTGTCTCCCTCTCTCTCTGCCCCTCTCCTGTTCGCGTTCTGTCTCTCTCTCCCTGATATAAACATTAAAAGAAAGAAAGAAAGAAAGAAAGAAAGAAAGAAAGAAAAGGTAACTTAGCCCGTTAATAAATCAGATCCACAAGAGACTTTAAGAAATAAAAGTGTATCTCAGAAAACGTGTGTGAAAAACATTAGGTTAGAAATGTCTATATATTGGGAACATAACATTCAGAATGAAAAAAGTACTCAAAGGGAGGAAAGTAGGGTCTCAAAAGGAAATATGCAGCTAAATTACCAGTTCTTGGTAAGAAGGGGGCTATTTTTATTTATTGGTTTATTTTTATTTTTTTTAAGTTTATGTATTTATTTTGAGCGAGAGAGAGAGAGAGAGAGCGAGAGCGAGAGCGAGAGAGAGAGAGAGAGAGAGAGCATGAGCAGGGGAGGGGCAGGGGGAGAGTGAAAAAGACAAGACTAAGCAGGCTCCATACTGTCAGCGCAGAGCCCAATGTGGGGCTCGAACCCATGAACCACAAGACCATGACCTGAGCTGAAGATGCTTAACCAACTGACCCTCCCATGCGCCCCAGAAAGGGGGTATTTTTAAATCAAATATGCATTTTGGTGATGAGTAAATCTGCAGCCTTACTGCTAACACAAAGATGAGTAACTCCCAACTCTCAGGCAAGTCAATGCACCTAAAAATTCTAACTGCTACTGATAGAAAATTTGATTAAACAACTTTAACAGAGTAAAATTTCCCCTGAGATAGTCAAGCTGAACCTCAGTTACAAGTATATCATACACCTTAATTAGGGGGAATGGCGTCTCAGCCTCCCTAGCTCACTAACAGATGGTTATCGAAAGTGATTATTCGCTGGGCCCCCTGAGAAATTCAGGAAGAAAAAAAATGTGATCAGAGTTTGCAATCTATTTAAGGTTCACTAATATATATGGGACTAGTGTGTGAGCTAGTAACTGTTAACAGCTTGAAATAGTACTTTGTACATAATAAATGCTCAATAAATGTTCACTGTTCATCAACAGCAATAATAGCAGCAGCTAAAATCTATGGGGTTGATCACAGACATGCAAGGGGAACATGGAGAAACAAGAGGTAAGTATGGCCAGCGATAAGGAAGGACTTTAAAGGAAGGAAATCGTGAGTTGATTTGTACAGGTATATTGAGAAAAAGAACAGAGGGGACTGCTTGAGCAAAGGAATAGAGATGAGAGGGAAAGAATGTAGGTAACTTCCTGCAACAGTCCCTTTGGCACACCTGTTCCTTATTCTGCATCATCACCTCTTAAGTCTGGAGCGGCTAGTTACTGTGATTGTTTGGACGGAAAAGATAGTCATGCTCGTAGTATTAGGAATGAAGTTGACATGATCTACATGTACTCCAATGTCCTTAAATTCCTGGCAGAGGAGACGAGGTCATGCGGGCCATCCCAGATTCTAGAGTAGAGAAGTGTTCAAGTTCAGGCTCTAGTGTTAGAGTGCAGGCTCTGGACTTGAATTTAGCTGTGTCTCTACCTAGGTGCTTAACTTCTCAGACCCTCCATGTTCTTATGTGTCGAGTGGATAACGACAGCATCTGTCTCATTGTGTATGAAAATGAATGCAAAATGTTGAGCACAATGCCTGTCACACAGCAAGCATTCTCAATAAATGCCAGCTATTATTAACTAGGAGGCCAGGTTGTAGGTGATGAGGACTATGTGGCAAGAGCAAGCCATTCTTCTTTTTTTTAAATATTTATTTTTGACAGAGAGAGAAAGAGAGACAGAGAGAGCGCGCACATGCGAGTGGGCAGGTGGGTGCAGACAGAGGATCTGAAGCAGGCTCCGTGCTGTCAGCACAGAGCCCGACGTGGGGCTCGAACTCATGAACCGTGAGATCATGACGAGAGCCAAAGTCGGATGCTTAAGTGGCTGAGCCACCGAGGCGCCCCAAGAGCAAGCCATTCTAATACTCCAAGAAGAAAACACCCATCAGGACATCCAGATTCCAACGAGTCTGAACTTTGTCATAATTAATCTAAGTTACAAAGTTCAGAACAAAGAAGACTGGGTGCCTAAGCGTCAAAATTTTCCTACCCAAATGATTTCAAATATGGAGTGATCACAATATATATATAACACTGATAATGTATCTACCTCCGTCTTAAAATTACTCTTCTTCTGGTACCAAAACAAGAGTTTAAAGCTCAGGAAATAGAGTGTCTCAAGTCTTTGAGTGATTCAGAAGTGACTTCAGCAGGGCTGGAAGTGACCATTTTACAGGGAAAAACAAACAAAAATCTCCATAAACCAAGAAAAACTTACCAAAGACTGTTGAACGGGCAAACATCCTTAACTGTGAAGAAGATTCAGTTATAGGCCGAACTTTTTATAGTAGTATCTTGTTTGAGTTTAATGTAGCCACAGCCCCCAGCAATGTCCTCTGAACCCTCATTCCTGTATTCCCCACCACGATGGAACCAACAGTAGGCGTTCCTGTATTTGTTGAACTGAAATGAATTTGTGAAACTAGCTGTTCCAAATGAAGGTGTGGCTGTTTGGGGCCTTCCACTTCAAGGTGGTTATGTTTATTGTCTATAAAATTATTTTCCCCAGCGTCTGAAGAGTTTGAAGTTAACAGAATTCACCTGAACAGATAACAGGCTTTCTCAATCTATTAAAACACTCTCCTCAACTGAGTACACTACTGGGAATGCAAAGATGTAAAGACTTACCAGCGGCCGCATGGACTTGAATCATTTTGCTTTGTGTAACTGGAACTTAGCACTGCCTGGGCTGACTTCTAGGCTAGGAGTTTACAGTCCAGGTTTCTAGTCTTGCTTGGCCCACTTAACACTCCTGTCACCTCTATGAAGTGCTGTTTAGAATGCCACAATCCCTCTTTTTTAAGAGAAGTATATAAAAGAAGGAGGAACTGCAAAAGAAATGTCCTTTGCTACTTTATCGCTTTCTTGGGCTTGAGTTAATAGAACAGAGTTAGGACTTTATTTTGGGGAGAGAAAACAAAAACATTTTGTGAGGGTTATACCTATGGCATTTTTTCCCCCTCAATCATCTTTTCATCGTTCATTTAAACAGGAAAGAATATCAGCTGAACTTGACAAAGCTGAGGGGCAGAAGAAAGGGCAGACAAGGAAAGCAGACACTGGGAGAGATTATGACCAAAGCCTTTGACACAACAAATCAAAGCGCTAGTAAAAGCTATTTTTCTTCCAAAACTTCAGCCCAAACTCCAATACACAGATGGAATATGCTTTTATAAACACCATTCTTTATGTGGAACCACACCGTGTTATAAAAATTGAATAAATGTTGAAACAATGGAGATCACACTTTCACTGTTTTTTAGGTACCCCCAACAGGTTGGTACCAAAAAAAAAAAAAAAAATTTGGCTTCTTTAACAGGTTATTTATATATTTATCTTAGTAACACTTAAAGTTACAGCGACACAGAAAATAACCAAATACTGATCCTTTTCCTTTTGGAAAGAAGAATGTTTGGCAAGAACAAGCATGGAAATAATACTTCTGGATTTTAAAAACAGTCGTACAGGGGAAGATAAATAAGTTTTGTTACAGGAAGGTAATCCTTGTGATCCAAGTATCTGAGTTTTCTGTTTCTGAACTAGAAAAGTTTCTAGGCCCAGCAATGTGCCAATCCTATTATGAATATGAATCTTTTAAGAGGATTGTCATAACCCAATGTTCGAAATGTTTTATGTTATTATATATTCATTGTGCTCCTACAGCAGCTCCCCCACCCTCTCTCTTTCTCTCTCTCTCTCTCTCAAAAAAAAAAAAAAAAAAAGAAAGAAAAAAAAAAGAAAGAAAAGAAAAAAAAAAAGGAAAAAAGAAAAGTATGTAGCGAGTTTGTGTCAAGTTCCCAAGCAAAGGCAGACAGTCCTTGAAGGGAAAGATAAAGCGTATTTCATGTTTTCTCCCACTTGTCTCACTTGAGCAGAAACGAAGGAGATGGGGAAAAGACACCCTTTAGTTCCGGATCAAATGACAAAATACACATCGCTGTGAAACTAATAACCAGATGGCCTCTACGAGGTAGCTTCGTCTTCATACACGTCATGAAGAAGTAAGGAACAGAAGGAAGGGTCAGCGCTGTTCCTTGACCTGACTTAGACATCTGAATGCCTGCCCCAGACCTCCCTCGGGACAGATACCATGCCAATCCCGCTTTCGCTCCAATCCTTCACATCCCCACCAGACTGCAAGCTGCGGTCCGTTCCTCAAACGCTGCGGTGCCTCGTTCCCCAATACAGCATCGGAGAGAAAGAAGAGCCCGGACGCCCCCCGAAAGAGTTCAAGCCACGGGGCTGTCCGTCCACGGTCAAGTTCCAAGCCAAACCCGTCCCCGGCACAGAAGTTTGGGCAGCGCGCTCCCGCCCGCCCGGGGCCGGACGCTACTTACTGGGCTGAGCCAACTTTGCTGTCTCTCTTCGCGAGCACTTTGGCAGGCTTTGCGTCTTCCACATCTTGCTGTAGTTCGGTCATCGGGGCCGCGGGTGGAGGGCACCTTCAGACGTCCCCTCGCGGCTCCCAGCGTCCCGGGCGCAGGCCCCGCGAGCCGCGCCTTTCCCCGCGCCCTCCGTGCGCCCTCCTCGCGCGCTCCCGGCCGCTCAGCGCATCCAGGCCGGCCCGGAGCCGCGGGGCCGCCAACCTGGACACGTCCGGGCGGCCGCGATTGGTCGGCGCCGGCGTGCGGGCCGGGGAGGGAAGGGGAGGGCCGAAGGCAAGTGACAGCCTCCTGCCCCAACCCGCGAGGCCCGGCCCGAGCGCCTGCAAACCTGTTGAACTAGTCTGGCTGGGGGAGGAAGCTAATTGGCCACGCAGGTGGAACAGTTGCCTAACTAGGCTCTGTATATTTAGCCTCCTGGTAAGTTGGGTTTCCTCCCGCCCCTCCCAGCACCCCCCCCCCCCTCCAGCTGTAACCGGGGAGTTTTAAAAACGGGCGGCCTTCTGCGGCTACAGGAAATGGTTCGGACTGAGCGAGGCGCTCGGTCTCCCAGATGCGCGCTGTGGGCTGCGCGGTGTCCCGGCCTAAATTATTCAGACAGGATATTGCCTCATTGGGGACTGCTCCGTCGGGGCTCCAACAATAGGTCAGTTCAGTGACAAAGGTAGCGAGACGTGGTTGTCTCTAGAGGTTGTCTGGTTAACCCTTCCCCGTTATGGGGGTGGGGAGAGGGGTGGGTGTGGGGGTGCAGGGAGAGCGTTCCTCAAAATCTCATTAGCAACTTAGCGTCGACTGTGCCCCCCACCTGGAAAAGGAATGCCTCTTCTTCCCGCTTTTTGGTGAGGTTTTGGCTTGCTGAATCTGTCTCAAAGTTTGCATTTGAAACATCCTCCAGGGGCGCCTGGGTGGCCCAGTTGGTTGGACGTCCGACTTGGGCTCAGGTCATGATCTCACGGTTTGTGGGTTTGAGCCCCTGCGCGGACAGCTCAGAGCCTGGAGCCTGCTTTGGATTGTGTGTCTCCCTCTCTCTCTCTCTCTGCCCCTTCCCACCCTATCAAAATAAATAAATAAGTACGTAAATAAATAAGTAAATAAATATTTTTAAATATTAAAAAATTAAAAAAAACCCCACATCATCCATTTCTTTCACATAGTTTTGAGAGCTTCTAGGTGCCAGGCATCCTTCTAAACATTCCCTTATTATAACAAATAAAGTATGTGTTGGTGATCTTCTAAGTCGTTGACAATAAGAGGAATGTAAAACCTTAGTGTTGGAAGCCCAAACTGACTTTAAAACAATTACAAGTGGCAACAACAGTTCATGACATGGCTGGGGGGGGGGGGGGGGGGGAGCGATCTTTCGGCCCTGCCTGCGGCTGCAAGACCTTTCTGTTTCTTTAAATTTAAATTTTAGATTTCAGAATAATGGCAGAGACTACGAAACCATAGTGTTTTCGTTTATGTTTGTATATGTGTGTATATAGGGTGTGTGTCAAAGAAAACACCTACCCTTTCGGATAACTGCACACAGTTGGGGGATCAAGGCCTTTCCAAAGATTTCTTTTTGCCTTTTCATTTACTAGCTGTGTGATTAGGCTGAGAGAACGAAAGCATCTTTTTGTAGCCTGCTTGCTCCAAAATTGTCCTAACACTTGGAAAATAAAATAAAAATGTTTTTGTAAAATCTACGAGAGTGGGCCTGGCAGATCGTGCCCCGTCTCTCATGCGCTCTCTCTTTCTCACCTATTTTGCTGCAAAGGGGGGTTGCTCTTCACCATTGACTCCTGTGGAAGCCTGGCTGGGTGTGGTGGGGAAGGCTTTGTGTGACCAGAAGGTTTGCAAGCTCTCTTAGGGATCCCTTCCTGGCTTTTCCTGTACTCACAGTGTGTGTAAAAGTTACCACTCTCTATGCCCAAAACTTTTTGTCTTATCCAACATCAACTCTGTATCCATTCAACAATAAGCCTTCCTCCCTTCCTCTGGGTCTCTGGTAACCTTTATTCTACTTTGTGTGTCTTTGAATTTGTCTGTTCTGGATACTTCATGTAAGTGCAGTCGTGATATTTTTCTTGCTATGTTTGGCTTGTCTCACTGCGTATAATGTTTTCAAGTTCCACCTAAGTTATAGCGTATCTCATCACTTCATTCTTTTTTTTATGGCTGAATAATAATCCATCGTGTGTATACCCCACATTTGTTTATCTGTTGACCTGTTCATGGACACTTGACCTGTTTCTACCTTTTGGCTCTTGTGAATAATAGTGCTGTGAATGACATACAAATACCTGTTCACGTTCTTGCTTTCATTTCTTTTGGGTATATATCTAGGAGTGGAATTGCTGGTCAGATGGTAGTTACATGTTTAACCTTTTGAGATACCTTGGCTAGGCCTCTTTTGATGCATGAATAAAAACCAGTGTTGAAAGCTTCCTCAGCATAGGCTTACAGCTCAATCAATGCGCACTTGGGTGCCCTCAAACTTGTTCTGTAATGTGTAGGATGAGGACTGAGAATAGTGTGATCTTAAG
The DNA here is from genome assembly GCF_022837055.1 of Prionailurus viverrinus. Classification (NCBI taxonomy): domain Eukaryota; kingdom Metazoa; phylum Chordata; class Mammalia; order Carnivora; family Felidae; genus Prionailurus; species Prionailurus viverrinus. The sequence continues at coordinate 104,640,358 of NC_062561.1, read as the reverse complement.
GGAGAAAGGAAGGGAGGGGGGTGGGTTTAGGGGCAGGTGGCGGAAATAGCAGCTAGTCCTTCCCCAGAACGGGGAAGAATTACAAAGGAGCAAGTAAATGTTATTATTTTACTTAGTGATGTTTGTCTGGGTTTAAAAGACTTTGTCAGACAGCTTCATAATTTGTTTATTCATGGGGCTATCATACAGGAAAGTGGAATGCGGTATTTAAAAGGCAGCAGCAGTAGATGATAGGGGAAATTTCACTGCAGTGTGACAAAATAGAAACTTAAGATTATGTCTGAAATATATTTTAGGGGGCTCTTTGATTTTGCTCCAATAACAGACCCTTTACTTTTCTTCCTCCTAGCCTCTGGGCACCTAATTTCTTGTTTCTAACATCAAAGAAGAGTTCTAGCTCTTACTTTTTCCAGTTACTTAATCAGATCCAGTAGTAAATGCCTAATCCATCACCTTTCAGGTTGCAGAAGACTCCTACTTAACGGCTTGGAATATCGACCAAAGTCAGTGTCTTTTTTACATTGATCAGATACACTGTACGTACATAGTCTCAGGGGCAGAGTTCAAATATGAGTTTAGAGATTTGAGTGGAGATAATAGTGTAAGGTGTGGTCAAGTAATTGCCTAATTGATAACAAATGGCAGGCAATGTATTTATTAGTCAATAGAGGTACGCTAAAGGATCATCACATGCCTATAATTTCATAACTATTGTCTGACGACATGTTTAAGAAGCTGTTGATGCTCTTACCAAGATACAAGCTGTCATAACTATGCATAATATTCAATGTATCAGTGTCATAAGTCAAAGAAATTCATGAACACTCATCAGACCATTCCCATTTTCAATTTAAGCTCAGTGTTCAAAGGAGAAAATGGAAAACACTGCACGAGTTCAGAAGAGAGCCCCATGGGGACCCTGAAGGGTTTTATTTTAAGACTTCGAAAAAAAAGTTTTAAGAATGAAAGTTGAGAAGCATTTACTTATAGGAAGGGAAATTTCCTGATGAGCACAGCCATTAAACATTGGAATGGAAATCTATAGTAAGGCATGGAATCTCCTACTATGCACATCTTTGAGAATAATATTTTAAAAAAGTCAAATAGAATGGTTCTAAACCAGTATTTCCCAAGCCAGGTTATACTGCAAATGGGAAAACTTGAAATATTCTCTTCTTCTCTCTAGGGATGAGGCACGAACCAAGTTTAGCATCCATGTTGAGAGAAGTGGACAAGATGGTAAGGGCTTCCTGGTGTAGGGGCCAGCAGTAGCTGGGAAACACTAGTCTAAGTCATGTTCTGGGAGAAAGCAGCAGCAGTAAACAAAACTCTGCCGGTCCAATGTTCTTTTTAAAAATTAAAATACACAGGGGAACCTGGGTAGCTCAGTCAGTTGAGTGTCCAACTCTAGATTTCAGCTCAGGTCATGATCCCAGGGTTGTGAGATTGAGCCCCACATCGGTCTCTGTGCTGAGTGTGGAGCCTGCTTAGGATTCTTCCTCTGCCCTTTTCCCTGGCTTAGGCATGCATACTCTCTGTGTCAAATGAAAATAAAAATAAAATACACAATGCCACATAATTAATACATTGAAATCGACCCCAGAGGTTTAAAGTAGATGTCTGTTTTCTGTATGGTTAATGTTACAGGTCACATGTGAAGTAAGGAAGCCCCTGAGACCATCCGGTATGTGGTTTTCACACCAGGTTCTGCGAGAGTCGGGGCTCTTTGAACTAGAGAGTTGAGGATCCGGCCTTTCAACTGAGGTCTTCTGACAACAGCCTCCCTTTTAGCACCACTCAGATACACAGCCTCTCCTGCTTCTGCTAGACCTCTTCCTCTTAAATCTCTTTCATGTATTTGTTTTTTTTTTTTTAAGTTTTTTTTTAATGTTTATTTTTGAGAGAGAGAGAGAGAGACAGAGACAGAGCACAAGCAGGGAAGGGGAGAGAGAGAGGGAGACACAGAATCTGAAGCAGGCTCCAGGCTCTGAGCTGTCAGCACAGAGCCCCACGCGGGGCTCGAACTCACGAACTGTGAGATCATGACCTGAGCTGAAGTTGGATGCCTAACCAGCTTAGCCACCCAGGGGCCCCTTTTTCATGTATTTGTGTTCTGTATTAGTTTCTATTTGAAGAAGGGGAAAAATGTTGCTTGTGCCACACTGAACAAAAATTTCAAATGAAATCTACAGTCCTTTTTCAGAGAAGAGCCTGAGCTTCAGAGGGTTGAGGGACTTGGCCAAGATGACAGTGATCCCTTGAGGATGAAGATTCAGCTTTCCTGAGTTTCACTGGGTAGTTGTAGGGGTGTAGGAGAGTGAGCAGAATGTCAGAGAAACGTACCTTACCAGAGAGTGTGTGGAAGGGAGATCCCAAGGACCCTACACGTGTATAATGTTTGTGAGCAAAGAACTGTTGGAGTCTAGAGCTATCTTTGGTGGCTGCATTTTGTCGTTAAATATTGCTGCATAACTACTTCAAAGTTTGTGGCTTAAAACGATAATTTAATATTTCCTCTCATGGTACGGTGGGTTGACAGGGCTCAGCTGCACAGTTCTCATAGGGGTCTCTCAGGCAGTCACTGTCGTTGGAGTCATTTGAAGACTCAATGGAGCTAGACATGCACCTCCTATGTCTGGTCCTTCAGCTGGGATAGCTGGAACAGGTGGAGAGTAGTGGAGCATTTTGTCTCCCTGCATGGCCTGCCCCATGGCCAGGTGGGTTTCCTTACAACATGGCCATCTCTGTATACTTCGACTTTTTACCTGATGGCTGACTTCCTCCAGAGCACGTGTTCTGTAATGCTAAAGGGGAATCCACAAGGCTTTTTATGAGATAGCCTTGGATATCAGGCAGCTTCAGCTCTGCTTTCTACTGGTCAAAGGTGAGCCCCAGAGCCAGCCCACAATCAAGGTGTAAATACCTGGAGTGTAGTTTACCAGGGACCATGCCTGGGGAGTGGCTTCCACAGTGCAGATAATAGATGAGGCTCTCTGACTGGATACTTTTTCAATGTGAATGTGAATAAATGGGCATTTGTTTTTTCTTTTTAAATGCTTTACGTTTTATTTTGTATGTGATAGAGAAAGAGAGAGAGCGTGAGCAAGGGAGGGCCAGAGACACGAGACAGAATCTGAAGCAGGCTCCAGGCTCTGAGCTGTCAGCACAGAGCCCAGTGGGGGGCTCGAACCCATGAACCGTGAGATCATGACCTGAGTGAAGTCAGACGCTTAACCAACTGAGCCTGAACTCAGGCGCCCCTTTTCTTTCTCTTTCTTTCTTTCTTTTCTTTCTTTCTTTCTTTCTTTCTTTCTTTCTTTCTTTTTCTTTCTTTCTTTCTTTCTTTCTTTCTTTCTTTCTTTCTCTCTCCTTCTTTCTTTCTCCTTCTTTCTTTCTCTTCCTTTCTTTTCTTTCTCTTTCTTTTCTTTCTTTCTTTCTTTCTTTCTTTCTTTCTTTCTTTCTTTCTCAATGTTATTTATTTTGAGAGAGCACAAGAAGGGGAGAGGGGCAGAGGATGAGAGAGAGAATCCCAAGCTGGCTCCATGCTGCCATCGCAGAGCCCAGCACTGGACTCCATTGAATGAACTGTGAGATAATGTCTTGAGCAGAAACCAAGAATCTGATGCTTAACTGACTGAGCCACCCAGGCTTCCCATAAATGAGCATTTCTAACAGCACTTTTGTACATGCATGAGGTGTACAAGTGAACAAAACAGGAAATACTCATGGTGTGTTGGGTCTTGCATTCTAGTGGGACAATTGAAAATGAGAACAATAAGCACATCAAGAACACAATTTCAACAGATGAGAGATACAAACAACAAAAACAGAAAACAATGGAGAACGAGGGAGGGCTATTTTACACAGGAAGATCAGGGAAGCCTCTTTAAGGCGTGACGTGTCAGACTTGAAAGAGGGGAAGGAAGAAGCCATGTGAAGTCTGAGTGCAAATCTGGGCAGCCATTGGGGAGAACATGGCTAAAGGTGTCGAGGCGAGTCTGACCTTGGCCATAGTCTAGGGACAGCAAAAAAGGCCACTGTTCTCTACTGTGCCTGGTGTATAAGGAGGGAAGAGAAGGTTGGTGGGAGATGGTCTCATAGAAATATTATCTTCTCTGTCCATTTGTTTCTTATCTGTCCCCTCCCGTAAGATTGGAATCTTCCCCCTCAAAAGGGGCTTGTGTTTGCCATTCTATCCACAGTACCTGGTTAATGTTAGGAGCTTAATAAATAAATATGTGTTGAATGAATGAAGGAATCATTGGGTGGTTGTTTCTAACCAGTGGTTCTCAGCCATAATCATTTGGAACTCCAGATGACCTGAGATGTTCTAATGTTGAGTAGTAGCATTGGACCTTTTTTTAAAGTGTATTTATTTATTTTGACAGAGAACGTGAATGGGGTAGGAGCAGAGGGAGAGTGGGAGAGAGAGAATCCCAAGCAGGCTCCACGCTGTCAGCGCAGAGCCTGACGCAGGGCTCAAACTCACGAAATCATGAAATCATGACGTGAGCCAAAACCAGGAGTTGGATGCTCGACCAACTGAGCTACCCAGGCACCCCTGACCTTCTTTTCAAGAATTTTCCATTTTTTTTTAAGGTTTATTTATTTTTGGGACAGAGAGAGACAGAGCATGAACGGGGGAGGGTCAGAGAGAGAGAGGGAGACACAGAATCCAAAACAGGCTCCAGGCTCTGAGCTGTCAGCACAGAGCCCGACGTGGGGCTTGAACTCACGGACCGTGAGATCATGACCTGAGCCAAAGTCAGACGCTTAACCAACTGAGCCACCCAGGCGCCCCAAGAATTTTTAATTTTTAAAAGGGATCTCTACATTCAACATGCGTCTCAAACTCACAGTCCTGGGATGAAGAGTCACATACTCCACTTACTGAGACAAGCAGGTGCCCCACATTTGTCGTGTGTGTGCGTGTGTGTGTGTGTGTGTAATTTGCAGGGGAAAAAGAGAGTTCATGAAAAAGAAATTTAAATCAAATCCTCTCACCCCGCACCTCCAACTTAAAAAAGAAAACCTTTGGTTTATGCTAGGACGGCACGTATTTCAAATGGGCAGAGAGGTCCCATGACTCCCAGATGGTCTGGCTCCGAAGTAAGTCCAAGAATCACTGTTTATAATCCACAGGCAACGATTGTAAGTTAGGGAATCTCTCAGCTTTTCTTAGGGAAACATTCATACAGCAACTTCCTTTCCTTGTTCTGGGAACTGATAATCATGCCCTCCTTATAAGCACTGGCTGTGCTCTTTCCTTGTGCCTGGGTTTCACATGTGCTGTTTTGCTCCCTGTGAAATGTTCTGAGGAATCAGTCTGCATAGTGCAATTAGGACATTGTTTTGAAGCAGTTAATACTGAATTATTCAAAGGAGTTACTGTTGTTAAATTTTTTTCTTTATATCACCAGTTGCACACTTTTTATTTCTTTGGATTTTCATTCCTTTTTACCTGCTTTCATGTTACTCCTTTTCAACAATTCCTGTTAGCATTTTGTTATCCTTTCTTCCAATTGGTTTTCTGATGGTATTCCTTTCTAAGAATTACTTAACAAAAACGATAGCACAGGAGGAACAGGGGAGGAGCGAATGGAGAAAACCCTTCAGACCAACAAGAAAGTTTTTTTGTTTCCCTCAAGTAGCCACGGATTTATTTTGTTTTTACTTTTTGTTTCAGTTTTATATCTTATTTTATTTTTTAATGTTTTATTTATTTATTTATCTTCAGAGAGAGGCAGAGAGTGTGAATGGGGGAGGGACAGAGAGGGAGACACAGAATCCAAAGCAGGTTCCAGGCTCTGAGCTGTCAGCACAGAGCCCGATGGGGCTCGAAAGCACAAGCTGTGACCCAAGCTAAAGTCCGACAGTCAACCGACTGAGACACCCAGGTGCCTCAGTTTCAGTTTTATAAATAGACCCATCATTTGAGGCAAATTTTGCAGTCTGGCCTTCCTTCTTTCCTTCCTTCCTTTATTCTAACCAGTATTTTCTTTCTTTTTTTTCTTTCTTTTTTTTTTTTTTTTTGGTGCCTTTCATGTGCCAAGCTATATTCTGCGTGATAGAGATTTAAAAATAAATAAGCACCTATGTGCTCTGAGTGAGTTCACAGTCCACTGGAAAAGAGTTCAGTAAATGGTTATTTACAATATATACATACACAGAACCTCAGTCAAAACCTATCACGTTTATATATCAGGACCAGACCCTTGGATGTCAGATGGTGGGAAGGAGCAGGTGATGGCCATGGGATGCTTCACATTCTTCTGTTTCGGGTCACACACAAGTCACTCCCACTCTCCACGTGGCCCCACCCCCCCTCCACATGCGCACAACTTGTTGGAAAGACTCTAGGCTGGAAGTCAGGAGAACTGGGGTCTGGTCCAGGCACTGTGCTTTGTGCTGGAATGTGCATCTATTAATGGAATACAGCATTGAAGTAACAGAATGCTGGCCTCAAGGAAGGGGCTCTAGACTTCGTGGTTACAGCTGTATCCCTTTCCGTCTTACAGAAACTAAAAGAATGAAGGGGGGAAAACTTTTTTTTTTTAATTTTAATTTTTTTTAACGTTTATTTATTTTTGAGACAGAGAGAGACAGAGCATGAACGGGGGAGGGTCAGAGAGAGAGGGAGACACAGAATCTGAAACAGGCTCCTGAGGCGAGAGTAATTATTACAGTCTATTCTCTTGGGAAAGTAAGTGCATTCGCCTTCTTCCTTTGGGGCCCTGTGCTTCTTTGTATTGGCTTCTACCTCTAAAAGCATACCAGATCACAACAGAATGTTTCCTTGTGTGTTATGATCACAGGATGACTAGAATCAGAATTTAATTTCTACTTTTAGTAGTAGTCAAAAACAAAATTAGGGGCATCTGGGTGGTTCACTTGGGTAAGCATCCGACTCTGGATTTTGGCTAGGGTCATAATCACACAGTTGGTGAGTTCAAGGTGACAGCATCTAGCCTTCTGGGGATTTTCTCTCTCCTGCTCTCTCTGCCCCTCCTCTGCTCACATTCTGTCTCTCTCTCTCTCAGAATAAAATAAATAAACTTTAAAAAAAGAAATAAAATTAAAAGTTCATCTTTCCTTTTTATTAAAAAACATATAATAATCGCTTTAGTAAAACACACATTAGGGGGAGATTCAGACACTGGAAATGCTTAGTCCTATAGAATCCCGAAGAATCTCAAAGTCTCCAGATTTTGAGAAAATGTATAAATTAGTAGTAGACACTACAAAGAAACAGGAGGTGAGAGCTGGTGGGAATGGTCTTGATTCCTGGCTTCTCAGCTGAACTGCTCATGCAGTCCTAGGGTATTCTGCCCCTCTGTCTCTGTCCTTTGGTAAATAACTCCCCTTATTGGAGTTACTTGAGGGAATTGTCCTGTGGCAAAAGAGTCTCAGCCAGGGGAGGGGTGGGGACGAAGTGAGGTAAAATACGGAATGATTGAGATTCAAACTGATCTAAGAGTCCTAATATGCATTTTACTACCTTTGACTAGTGAGTTACCTCCTCTAAGCCTCAGTTTCCTCATCTGTGGGGAAAAAAATGGGAATAGCAGTAGTATCTATGTTACAGGATCATTGGGGAATTTAAAAAGCTAATGTATATAAAGGAATTAGTACAGTAAACTGTTGATTGTCCTTATCAGGTTGCTATTGATGAGAATAACGTTTTAACAAATTGAATGTCCTGCCCTCCTTTAGATCATCAGCCCCTTAAATCATTGTGTCACCTGCTAGAAGGCATTACTAACTATAGAAGATGTATCATCTATTCCTCTCTGAGTCCTCAATCCTCTTCTACCTGATTTCCTTATATCACAAGCTAAGACTCTATCCTTAGATCAGTGACATCGATATTATTAGCCTGCTAGGCCTCATCTGAATTTCTGACATGTCCTGGGTTTTTTACTCTCTCAAATGTCTTTGCCACTCTAAAAGTTTTAGTTTAATGATAAAGAAGTCATTGGAATTAGGAGGTAATCAATATGAAGTCTGACAGAGGATGATTATAGAGTCTGGTTGCCTTGAGAGTCCTGATTCAGTCCCACTACTATGGCGTATTTATAAGAGAGTCCCCTTTTATTCTCAGAAGGTATCCATGTTTGGAAAAGTTATTAACAGACAATCTATAGTTTGACTAAACTAAAATATGGCATTAGCTCAGGTGTTGAGATTAGGCACGAACCAAACTTGTACATCTTATAGCCTTGCTGTCCAGTAGACCCCTTGTGTCACTCATAGTATTCCCAACTTTTACTAAAAGACCTGAAAGTTATCAGAACAAATGTGTTGCAAAAAAGAAATGTATGCAAGAATGTCAAACTATGACAGTTGGGAAACAACTCAAAGTTCGTGCTCCATTGGTGTCAAATCAGAGGCATCTCTATGCACAGTTGACTGCTTCATGATCCAAGCAAGAGTTGGGGTCTGACTCATTGTTATTACCTATCTTGACTTTGCTAACCCCAAGGCAGAATTTTTGCTGAGCCCTCATTGAGTCACTTATGAGTCTTTTATATTGACACTAGGTTTGCTGACAGTCTGGTTTAATTCTCCCAGTTCGTTAAGCATTTTGCTCTAGAAGAAAGAAATGGGTCATGGGACTCTTGTAGGGTAAGAACGTTCTAGGCTCTGGGTTTCAGTTTATCACCCAGTGGGCTAATTCCTTAGCACCTTGGATATCTGTCGGTTACTAAACTGCCCATGGGTAGTGTTTGTAATGAAAAACTAGCACACCCTAGGAAACACAACAAAATTACGTTTAGGACTCCTTTACTTTTTCACTGATCATTGCCTATTTTTGTATTTAAAAGTGTGGAGAGAGGTTACCTTCTGGGTGTGGACTGAAAAGGGGATAGGAAACTTTCAGGGATTCTCGTAATGTTCTCTATATTGATCTGGGTGATGATTGCATAGGTGTATGCATATATGAAAATTAACTGAATGTACAGTTAAGATTGGTCACTTTAATATATGTTAAGTTAAACCTTAATTAAAAAGAAGTAAGAAGGAAAGAAAAGCCTCAAATCTCCTGAGCTAGTGCTGGTTAAAAAAAAACATGTATTCTGAGTTAGTCAAGAAGAAACCAAACATCTACTTACATAATCTTGTTTTCTCCTGGATTTCAATATATTTTTCATTTCCCTTCTACAGATATGCTTCATGATCTCTATCTTTACTTAATCTTTGATAATAAAACTTCAAACTATGCCAGTCTGAAACTTTGAAAACTTTCAAACAAACTAGTCCACTCCAGTATGTAACATTACAAAGACTTTGATTCTTTTAACTGTGCACTTTTCCGTAACTTACGGAATATTGAAAGCTTCCTAGGCCATATAAATCATGGCTTATAAATAGTATCTGCATTCACCTCTTGATTTCCGGTTTATCATGTGACTGTTCATTAAGGTGGTTGAGTTGTATAATGAAAGAGATCAAGGGGCGCCTGGGTGGCTCACTCAATTAAGAGTCTGACTTTGGCTCAGGTCACGATCTCGTGGTCTGTGAGTTCGAGCCCTGCGTCGGGCTCAGAGCCTGGAGCCTGCTTCGGATTCTGTGTCTCCCTCTGTCTTTGTTCCTCCCCCACTTGTGCTCTGTCTGTCTGTCTCTCTCTCAAAGATAAATAAAGATTAAAAAAAAAAAAGATCAAGAGAAGGAAAAAGTTGTTTTTTTTTTTTTTTTTTAATTTTGGAGAGAGACAGCACATGAGCGGGAAGAGCAGCACAGGGGGAGAGAGAGAGAGAATCCTAAGCAGACTCCATGCTCAGTGTAGAGCCCAATGTGGGGCTCGATCCCATGATGCTGGGATCATGACCTGATCCAAAATCAAGAGTCAGATGCTCAACCGACCCAGCCCCCAGGTGCCCCAAAATCTCTGAGATATTTTAGAAAATATCCTTTTATTTTTCGATCTTCCTCCAAATTCTCCTAATGTGTGGCCAGTCACTCATCTAAAGTTTAGCTCGGTTCAAGAACTGAAATTTTTTGCAGTTAAAGAAAAAAGAAGGGGGAGTAGAGACTGAAATTAATCCAGTCCCTCCTATGTGCCAGGCACTGTGCATAGGTTATTTAACCTGTACAACAACCTTATAAAGATGATCTCATTGTATCAATGAAGAAACTAAGGTTCCGAAAAGGTAGACAACTCTCCGAGTGTCACATAGCTATTATTCAATTGTTTTGTCCCAAAGCTGCTTCTTTTTGTACTGTCTTTGGTGATGTCACAAGAGGGGAATTCTGAAATGATTTAAAAGATTATGTCAAAAGAGGGGATGGCTCAGGTCATGATCTCATGGTTCATGGGTTTGAGCCCCGCCATGGGCTTTGTACTGACAATGGGGAGCCTGCTTGGGATTCCGTCTGTCCTTCTTTCTGCCCCTACCTTGCTCGCACATGCTCTGTCTCTCTCTCAAAAATAAATAAACATTAAAAAAACAAAAAATAAAAATAAAAGATCCAAAGGGACTTGAGAGATAATCTCATCAGTCTTGCTTAGAGATAAGGAAACTAGATCTAGGGAACCCAGTTGTTTGGTTGGAGGTTATATTGTGTCCATTTGGGCAACATACCTCTCAATTTCTACTTCCTCCTGGAAGTTCCCTTTTCTCCTTTCCCTACCTCCCCACCTCATCCTGCCTCCATAACTTACTGTAGTCAGAATTAGAACCCTTTGCATCTTATGTTGTGTGGTGAGCAGAGAGGTAAGTGGCATCTGGAGCCTGGGTTTACATCCCTGGTTACCACTTAGGAGCTGTGTGACCTTACGTAAGTTACTCAGATTCTCTGAGCTTAAGTTTTCTCACTGTAAAATAGCATAATAATGGCACCTGTCTCATGGGGTGGTTGTGATATATAATAAAACATGGAAAACCCTTTAGAATGACATGTGGCATGTAATATGTATCTTGTGAGTATTACTAATTAGCTGCTGGGGCGCCTGGGTGACTCAATTGGTTAAGCATCTGACTTTGGCTCAGCTCATGATCTCACAGTTTTTGAGTTTGAGCCCTGCCTCAGGCTCTATGCAGACAGCTCAGAACCTGGAGCCTCCTTCGGATTCTGTGTCTCCCTCTCTTTCTGATCCTCCCCTACTCTCTCTCTCTCTCTCTCTCTGTCTCTCAAAAAATAAATAAATGTTAAAAAAATAATTAGCTGTTGTTACTGTGTGCACAATACTCAATTTTTGGTTATATGTATACCGGCTTATCTCTTCAATGGGATGGAAGTGATGTCTTACACATCTCTGTAATTCTCCCTTTAGTGCCGAGATGAGTGCTTCATAATTCTAGACACTGAACACAGGCCTCCTGGACTGATTTCACTTTCCTGGTTGATGACCTTCAAAATTTCCCCCATGGTCCAAATTTCCCAAGTTAATAACTTCATCAAGTACATACTCCACACCTCCCAGACCTTATTCTTGAGGATCCTGATTACTGATTTCCAGGCGGGCATTTCTGTCCCACGGGATTTCTCATGCCTTTTAGAAATCTGGAAGTACAGGGGTAGTTGCGTTATGCCCGAGACTCAGTTCAGGACTTGGTTATTTCTTTTTTGTTCCTTTAGGGGATTAACATCAAGCATGGACTGACTTTCGGTCCTTGGTATTATGTGGTTGATGCAAACTGGCCTAAGGGAACAAGCATGTAATTCTTCTGTGTGCTTTCAACCTACAGCTTCCCGTTTCTGCTGATGGTGGTATCCTCAACCGCGCTACGAGCTGCCATGGGGAAAAGTAAGCCCTTTTTGTCTTCTTGCTTTCCTTTATATGCACTCTCTACCAAATAACCGCCATTAGAAAAAGGACTTGTGTGAATCCAAGGCTTTGTTTCCTTGGGTTGTGTTGTGGACTTTCTAGGATTTCCTGATTTCAGGGAAGGTAGAAGTTGTTTTTTGGTTTCCACTTAGAAAGTTTAATCTTGGCATTTCAATGGCACTAGACTGTTGTTTTCAAAAGGATGGTATGTAGAATATTGGGACACATTTTCTAAAAATGTGGATGGCAGCTATCAGATCAGACACGAACGCTCCACCTCCTTTTTGGCAAAGTTGAGAACTTTTTTTTTTTTTTTTAATGACAAACTTCCGCACTATTGTCTTGAGATTCAAATAGTGTTCAACATCTAAATTTTGGGAAAATTACGCTTTTATTCTATTGGGAACTCTGTAAGCGATTCTTTTCCAGATAAACTCTTTCTTACTAGCAGAACTTGGAGGATACATATATGTATTTAGAAAGTTTCTTATGCGGCACTTGGGTGGCTGGGTCGGTTAAGCTTCTGACTTTTGCTCAGGTCATGATCTCACGGCTGGTCAGTTTGAGTTTACTTTAATCTGCGTCTTACTTTCTCCCCATTGTCTCTCTGCCTAGTGTCTGAATAGTGTGAGGTCTGGTCCATTGTCTCTTGTTAAACCTTCTATTCTGAGTACCTGTTATAAGTGCCCAATACATATTTCTTGGACAATAAAATGATGACACTTAGAAGAATATTACATATTTATAGCTAGTGTCCGACTTAGAAATGCGTTGTGCTCTACATGGCATTTTGTATGCAGAATACAGTTTCTCATATAAAAAGTAATGTAAAAGGAATGTAGATTCCAAGCTTGGCTTATAAAAGTGATCTGATCCCATAGTGTCAATTCTCTTGTTTTTGCTACTCCAGAAGCAAACTTTTCTGGCTTGGTTAGTGAATCAAATCCTCATTTTAAAGCCTGTTTGTATAGTGAAGGCAGTTCTTACCTTATGATGAGCTCCCCAACTGAATCAGGGAATGGATTTCCCTTTTTATTCATTTATTTTGAGAGAAACAGAGAGAGCGCAAGCAGGGGATGGGCATAGAGAGAGAGAGACAATCCCAAGCAGGCTCTGCACCGTCAGCGCAGGGCCTGATGTGGGGCTCGAACTCACACACTGTGAGATCATGACCTGAGCCGAAATCAAGAGTAAGTTGCTTAACCAGCTGAGCCACCCAGGTGCCCCTAAATTTCCCTCTTTGTAGTCTCCTTCCTGGGTGAATATTAGCCAAAGGTATACAAAGGGGTGAGGAACCCGTTTTGTCTTCTCCAGGTCTTTGGGGCTGACTCTACCCTAACCCCTGGCTCTATAAAAGTACTCCCCTCCCATTAAATTCCCCACTAAATTACGAAGACTTCCAATTTCCATATGTGACCTTTTCCTTTTAGCCACAAAATCCAGTATAATTAATTCAGGCCCTGGAGGGAAATAGTGAAGGAAAATTCTGGAATTAATTTTGAAGCTACTACAGATCCGCAGGCATTGATCCAAAACCCGTAGGGCCAGATATGTTTTGAATACAGAGATATTTTTGGATTTTAGCAAAGTAATATGACGCATATGCTGCCTGTTACAAAATATCCCCAGCTTGTAATTCAATCAAACAATATTTCTTCAGCTAAATATGTGACTATTCCTGCTAAGTCCTCTAAGGAGAGGCAGCTTACAGCCTCACATCACCACATTTCAGATTCTGCTAGCTACGTGATGAAGGTGGTGTGGTTTTCAAAGCTCTTCCTACCTCAGATTTACTGGTAGGAGACTGTGGACCAGGAATCCCAAAGAAATAATGGCTCAACAAAGAAAACAATGAAGGTTGTCCTAGTCTCAGAACCCTGGGCAGGTTCTTGAGCAGCAGGGATCCTACCTAGAGATAGAGGAGAATCACCTCCTTTGACCAGAAGGCTGAGAATATCTTTCTAGGTGGTTTTTTACCAGGGCTTCTTGGTTTAGCCAAACTCGTAGGTTCATTAGCTGTACATTTCTTATCAGTAGGTCTACTTGCTCATCAAGCCAGGCTCTCTCAGTTGGGTGAAAGAACTGTCCTACTTAGAGAGAAGACTTTTTTCCACTGTCGGTGCTAGGAAGGAAGGTACATGGATGGTTTGGAGCCCCATTGGGGATGTTGGGAGGAGCCCTAAAGATAGAGGAAAAGGCAAGATGTTGTTGAGGATGCTGGATGGGAGGACCAATACTGGGACAGGGTTGGGCCTGAAACCTGATTCAAGGACCCCCTCCTACACTTTTGATAATCTCTCTGGCTGGTTGCACTGTCATGAGATAAGTGACCCTCAGCTATGTAAGCCGACCAGTGTGTGTTGCTAGAATTTGAAAGCCTAACAACGAACTGGAAACTTTCCAATGTTCGGTTAGCCCCATTGTCCTTATTATCTTACTTGTATGATTTATACATTTGTGATCCTGTGTATGCCTGGGGATCCTAAGGGTTATCTCAGTATTTAATTGCCTGAGCTTAACCAGCAGCAGAGATAAGATCTGCTCAAGAGTATGGTTAGAAAACTGTACTTTAATGGAAAGTACCATTGCTCTATTTGATAGTAAACCTTTCTGTTGAAGGACTAGGTAAAACAGGTCTATATCTAGAAGTTTCTAGAAAGCATTCCCTCTTGTTCTGGAAACCGAGTAGCAGGTTCTCTCCTGCTGCTTATGACTTGGCAGTCCCTAACATTGTTCTTTTTCTTGTCTTTTAAACTTCTGGCATTCTAGCATTAATTAACACACAATTTCCTAGTAGATTTTTTTGTATTAGTTTTAGTATTTAAAAAACACTTCAGGGGCACCTGGGTGGTTCAGTTGGTTAAGTGTCTGACTCTTGGTTTCAGCTCAGGTCGGGATGTCATGGTTTGTGGATTCAAGTCCCATATCAGGCTCTGTGCTGACAGCCCAGAGCCTGCTTGACGTTCTCTATCTCTCCCTCTCTCTCTGCCCCTCCCCCGCTCTCTTCGTGTGTGTCTCTCTCTCTCTCTCTCTCTCTCTCTCTCTCTCTCTCAAAAATAAACTTTAAAAAAAAACGCTTCAAAAGAGAAGTGAAATGAGCTTTTGTTAGTGCCAGTTTATTTTCCATCAAGACATGTTTATGAATTCTTTGTTGCCTAAAGGCATACTGGGAGGTTCACTGAGGCTAACTTCCTGGAATTTTCCCAAAGCTTCTCACCTGTGTCCCATGGTCAAACTAGGCAAACTCGCAGGGGCCTTGTAGCTACAAGAGGTAATTTTTCCATATCATCATGTGATTCGAACCTGAGATCATAGTTGTGAAATTGAGATTGAAGCAAAGTCATCCTGTCTTAAAATGTGCATATTACAAGTGATTAGAAAATGAACTTCACTAATTATAACTAAGAGACGAGAATCAGCTTTGTGTTAAGGAATTAATTCTGAGAATAAATGTGAGCCATTAAAAAGAATCCTTTTCCTACGTTTCCTCAATGTATACCAGACTTGTGTTGCCTTCCTAAGTATATAACACTGTCATTCCCAAGGAAATGTATCTTGTAACCATGAAGTTACGAAGCATGCTTCATAACTTTCTAAGTTATAAGAACTTTCATAACAGTTCTAAGTTATAAGAACTGTAACTGGGGTGCCTGGGTGGCTCAGTTTGTTGAGTGTCTGGGATCCGCTCAGGTCATGATCCCACGCTCTGTGAGTTGGAGCCCCACGTCGTGCTCAGCGTATCAACACAAAGTCCGCTTCCGATCCCCTCTCTCTTTGCCCCTTACCCATTCAGCTGCTCTCTCAAAAAATAAACAGCCAAACTCAATCAATCAGCATAAAGAAGAAAAGGGAAGTGTAACCAAGAGCAGACGAATGATTCTAATAGCTCACTGTAGGAAAATGGGTTTAAAACCCTGATCCCAACAATCTCCCAAATGTTCTTTAAGGTAGCTGTAAGCAGTTTCATAGTTAAGAGTTGGTAATCTGGCTGGCTCATTCTTGGCAAGAAAAAAAACATTTGGGGCTCTCCAAATGTAGAAAAACCTAGGGCTTTATTTCATGGAATGTTTGTTGAGATTAGGGAGAACTTGACAGGTCCTATCTGGTTGTATGTTTGAGTCCCCTCTAGCAATTCCCTCAGAGTCTACCTCTGAGCAGATCACCTCACCAGACCCTAAGTTGGATCAAAGCAGGAATCATAACCTTTCCAGTCACCTGTGTGTAGCCAGTGTGGAGCCAATGGAGTAAACCCTTGATAAAGGAATGCAGAATGTTGAATGAACCTATCAAAGACTTGAATACTTCTGGATACAGGGAGCTCATTACTACTCACAGCAGCCCAGTTCATCCTTGGGAATTCTGGTTGTTCCACCTTCTCTTTTATAATGATTCGACTTGGGGCGCCTGGGTGGCTCAGTCGGTTAAGCATGCGACTTCGGCTCAGGCCATGATCTTGAGGTTCATGAGTTTGAGCCCCATGCCAGGCTCTGTGCTGACAGCTCAGAGCCTGGAGGCTGCTTTGGATGGTGTATTCCCTCTCTCTCTCTGCCCGTCCCCTGCTCATGCTCTCTCTCTCTCAAAGCTAAATAAACATTAAAAAAATCTTTGTAATGATTGGACTGTCATATCTTCTCCTTCAGGCCATGTAGATCGACTCTACAACGTGATAAAGCTTTAAGTATCTGAGCTGACCCTCTTGCCCTATTCTCCCCACCTGGCTTCTGAGGTTTACTTCTGCAGACTAATATCCCCAGTTCTTGCACGGCCGACATAGATCTGCGTGTTCACTCGTGCTCTCAGATCTCTGAGCATGCTGCAGAACATTACCTTTCCATAGCCTGACCATGGTTCAGGGAAGGCCTGACACGCATTGGATGGTGACGCATTCTGAAGTCTACTTTTGCTATTTGATATCAAATTAACTCTAACTTTTTAATTTTTTGGAGGAAGCAATTTTTTCAACTCTTCACAGAAAACTTCTCCATTAGTCTTAGTAAAACCTTGTCTCAGTGGAAGACAAGTTAAATGGAAGGCTATTACTATCTTGGAAACAGGCTTACTTGCTAATGCTTCACCTCTTGTGTCTTGTGCCTAAGGTGACTTTCTTAGATTCAAGACCTTTTGACTCCTTGTGAAGATTAAATGTGGATTGTTTGGTGCAGGGCCCCTCCCTGGGTGATTGATCTCTGCCAAGAGTGTGTCCTCCCTGTCCGTCAAGCGAGTCATGGGGCTACCAAGTCTGATCCTGGAAAACTGATTTCCCCATGTGGCTGTCCAATGGTTAAGGCAGAGCTTGGAAGACTTTGAAAGGCTGCTGCTAACTAAGAATTTACTGTCTATTTTTTCATAGGGCCAGAAGTGCAATTCAGTGTAAAAAAGAATTTACTGATTTTCATGACCTTTAATATTTGCTGAAGCTAACATTTATTTTATTTTTTAAGAAACTCTTTTTTTAAAAAAAATATTTACAACATTTATTCATTTTTGAGAGACAGAGTGTGAGTGGGGGAGGGGCAGAGAGAGAGGGAGACACAGAATCTGAAGCAGACTCCAGGCTCTGAGCTGTCCATACAGAGCCCAACGTGGGGCTTGAACTCATGGACCGAGAGATCATGACCCGAGCTGAAGTGGGATGCTCAACCAACTGAACCACCTGGGCACCCCTCCTGGAGCTAACATTTAAAGCAAACTGTTAATGTGGAAGATGCAGTAGACGCTTAGGCAAACATGCAGGAATTTTTGCTAGAAATCATCTGTTCGTGAGATACCATCTTTGGGCAATCGGAGAAACCAAATTGTAAAAGAAAACACTTGGTTTCAGTTGCTTGAACCGTTGGAAATTACAGCCAGTTTCTAACTGTTCGGGGGAGTTGGGGGAGTGAGGGGGAGGGAGAAGAAGAGACTGCGGGCGACAGAAGTAGAAGGAAATTAGGAATAGGTGATAAAAGAAAAGGCAGGACATTTCTGAAATGCCACGCAGGCACAGAAGCCTGCACTCTTATTCTCTTGCTTGGCGTGCATTTTGGGTTCTGCCCTGCGTCGGTACATTTTGTAACTCACTGCTCAAAGTGCAGCAGTTCTTATGTAATAGAAAGTCATTGTTGTAGGGGCAAAAAAAAAAAAAAAAAAAAGATGTCCCTTCCACTTTATTTCCCCAGTCTATTCTAGTTTGTGGTGGTCACTGACTCTCGAAACAGTTGAGACAGCAAGTAGGTCCTTCCAGGCTTTCATGAGATATTCTTACGAGGCATTTGCAGTGGGGACATGGATGAAATCGGGTTCCTCCTGCCTGAGGTTTCTTTCTCGGGGTTGCCTCGTAGACTTTTGCATCTGGGCTACAGGAACAGCGGGACTGGTCAGTATTTCAGCAGTGAGTCATGAACTCTGTTCTGGGCAATAACCATTTCAACACCTGTACATCTGCGAGGATTCTTTCTTGAATGCCACAGGCAAAAGGTAAAGGTCAGAGAACCTTTTCCCTTCATCTCCCTGTCCTTTTATCTCTTTTCCAAAGGACACGCTGATTCCAGGATAGCACTAGGGGAGGTGTCTTCACCTGGAGGACTGGAGTGGAATACCCTGATGGTGGTAATAGCCAGGTGGTAATTTTCCCTGGAAAATCCCGGGAGTACCTCAAAGTGCTCAGGCCTAACTGACTCTAGGCTAGTCCTTGAACCAGTCCAACTTCCCAGGTCATGGATGTAGGCAGACTTTTGATGTAGGAGCCAAACCTTACAGTGTCCCCTTGGCCTTGAAACCCTGCTAAGTCTATTCCAGAGCGTCTCAGTCCTCTTTGTCTTTTCCTCAAGAATCTGTGTGTCATTGGATGGTGGTTCTGAGGGCTTTGTTTTTCACCCCTGTGCAGAATAGAGTCACCGTAGCAGGCCCGAGACTGGTCTTCTTAGAAGGGCTTGTTTGCAAGCTCAGCTCTTAGCTGACCCTTGGGAGCTTAGGTTTTGGGGGTGTTCCCACTTTTCCCAGGCTGGTAAAAGTGGCTCATGGGGCCTAGACTATGCAAGCAGTGTGACTGATGCTCAACATCTGCTTTCCTTCTGGGAGTTTAAATTTGGAGCATGTCTAGGCAGAGGGTTCCTATGTGACCAGCCTCCAAGAAAAACCGTGGTTCCCCTGTCTCTAAAGGGCTTCTCCGGGCAAAAACATCATATGCCTGTTGTTACATTTTCCTTGATGGGGGAAGAGGGTGTTCTCTGGGACCTATCATGGGAGGGAGAGGGCATAAGGGAGCCTATATAAGGATTCCTCCAGACTCCACCTGAATCTTTGCCATTATGCCCCAGTTTACTATATCACGCTATTAAATCTTAGCCTTGTGTACGACTATATGCTGAGTTTTGTGAGTGCTTCTGGTGAATCCCTGGGTGTGCTTTAGTCGTCTGGACCCTGGAACAACCCCTTTCTTATGGTACTTATTCTCCTACATCCTTACCTTAGCCTGGCACAATTTCAGGGAAAGGATAAAAGGGAAATGCTTTCAAAACGTTAAATGGCAAATTAAGAAAATACTGATCTAGAAGATCTAGCTTAATAAAAATATGTCATTTCTTTTGAAAATCAGGATGCCAATTTGTTGGTCATGCAAACATTATTTTTATGGTTTGTACTTACAGAAGATGAGTTTAAAAAAAAAAAAAGGAGGGACGCCTGGGTGGCTCAGTTGGTTAAGCCTTCGACTCTTGATTTTGGCTCAGGTCATAATCCCAGCATTGGGGGATCGAGCCCTGTGTTTGTCTCCATACTGAGTGTGGAGCCTGTGTAGGATTCTCTCTCTCCCTGTGGCCCTCTCCTCTGCTTACATACTCTCTCCCTTTCTCTCTCTGTCTCTCTCTCAAAAAAAATTATATATAATAATAAAATAAATATGTTGTCCTTTCATTACCAAGTTGTAAGAAATCTTTATATATTCCGGATATTAGACCTTCGTGAAATAAATGATTTGTAAATATTTTCATCCATTCTGTGGATTGTCTTTGACTTTCTCGGTGGTCAAAAACGTTAAAATCTTTTTTAATGTTTATTTATTTTTGAGAGACATAGAGAGATAGAGCATGAGTGGGGGAGGAGCAGAGAGAGGGGGAAGCACAGAATCTGAAGTAGGCTCCAGGCTCTAAGCTGTCAGCACAGAGCCCTACGCGGGGCTCGAACTCACAGACCTTGAGATCATGACTGAGCCGAAGTTGGATGCTTAACCGACTGAGTCACCCAGGCACCCCTTGGTGGTGTCTTTTGTATTTAACTTTGATGAGGTCAAATTTATTTATTATTTCTTTTGTAGGTTATACTTTTGGTGTCACATCTAACTCTCATATCAGATTTTAAGAACTACACTTACTTTAGAAGTTCTACATCCATTAGCCCAATTCTGTTATTCCAAGATGAAAAGAGATTAACAGTTACAAGAGCTAGCGTCCAGTGGAGTAGAAATAACATGGGATTTAGAGTCTTAAGATTGAGTTAAGTCTAGGAGTGCCTGGGTAGCTCAGTTGGTTAAGTGTCTAACTTCAGCCCAGTTCATGATCTCACACTTTGGGGTTCGAGCCCTGTATTAGGCTCTGTGCTGACAGCTCAGAGCCTGGAGCCTGCTTCGGATTCTAGGTCTCCCTCTCTCTGCCCCTCCCCCATTCACCCTCTGTCTCTCTCTCCCTCCCTCTCTCTCTCTCTCTCTCTCTCTCTCTCTCTCTCAAAAGTAAAGAAACATTGAAAAAATTAAAAACAAATTGAGTTAAGGGGCACCTGGGTGGCTCAGTTGGTTGAGTGTCTGACTTTGGCTCAGGTCATGATATCGCTGTCCGCGAGTTCGAGCCCCACGTTGGGCTCTGCGCTGACAGCTTGGAGACTGCAGCCTACTTCGGATTCCGTGTCTCCTTCTCTCTCTGCCCCTCTCCCACTCACCCTCTGTCTCTGTCTCAAAAATAAATAAACATTAAAAAAATTAAAAAAAAATTGAGTCAATGCTTTTATCATGGGAATTAAGTACTTCATTTTTTAAAATCCTGGTTTCTTTTTTTTAAATGTTTTTATTATTATTATTATTATTATTATTATTATTATTATTTATTTTGAGAGAGACAGAGACAGAGACAGAATGCGAGTGGGTTGGGGCAGAGAGAGGGAGGCACAGAATCTGAGGCAGGCTCCAGGCTCTGAGCTCTCAGCACAGATCCTGACGTGAGGATCGAACTCACGAGCTGTGAGATAATGACCTGAGCCAAAGTTGGATGCCCAACCAACTGAGCCACCCAGGCGCCCCTTTAATCCTCTTTTCTATCTGGAAACTGGGGTAATAATAGTTCCTGTTTCGTAAGGTTATTGGGAAGTTTGAATTAGCTAATTTGTGAAAATGGCTTAGTACTGTACCTAGCACACAGGAGACATATAATAAATGTGAGGTTGTTGTCCTTTTTATTACAAGATTTTAGAACCACGGCTGGCCGATATCAAGAATTACCCAATGGTCATCACTGTGCTGTTAACCATGTATATTTGAAAGGCTGCAAAAGTTACATAAAACTAGGTTTGCTTATGGTCATATAGCCTCTGGAACCATGGAAAAACCTGGTAGGTCTATAGTAGGAAGATTTTATTTCTTTTGAATTCAAGAATAAACAATGCTTTTGCTTTTCGATATCAAAAGAAGGGGCAGAAAATTGGCATCTGCAGTGACTGGATGTTTCATCACAATGTGTACTCCTTTTTATTTCTCATGAATTAAGGGCCATGTATAGAATTACAAGGAAATTAACAAAACTCCTTCCCTGCCACTCAGATAGGAGGACTTTAAGAAAAGTGGTTTGATATTTCCGTTAAATATTTACTGTGCTTTATAGCATTACCTCAGAACTTCGATATTAATGATCCAATCATTTGGTGTTCACAGGTACAGAGTGCTTTAGGGCTACATTAGAGCACACTTTGTTTTATTACTGTAAACCCAGATATTGTTGAAAGTTCAAAGTCAAATCATCTCTTTAGTTCAGTGCTCCTGCGGTCTGACACACAGGCACCTTCCAATAGAGATAAACTTATTAATACTTAACAGAAAGAGCCTTTCTTTTTCTCTTTCTCTCTCTCTCTTTCTCTTTCTTTTTCTCTTCCTTCTTTCCTTCCTTCCTTCTTTCTTTTTAAAAAACTTTTGTTAAACATTTCAACCTAAAATTTTGCCAGTTTATTCATCATCAGAAGTTAAACTCTTGGTCAGTAATGGCATGACTGTATTTCCTAATCTGGACAATTTAGCAAATATTAAGAACCTTTTTGAAATAAAAACACAATCTATACTGCAAAGCATTTAAATGAAGCCGTATTTAATTTAAATGAGGTTGTCTATTTTAGCTATTTCTTGACTAACTTGCAATCAAAAGAAACTGTTAGGGATTACTTCTGTCCTTACTAAGAACACAGAGCTAACAATATGATACAAAGATGAATTACATAGTCTTTTCCAGTAGAAATATGTCAGTTTAATATGTGATCTAGAAGCAAGATGTTGTCATTAGTGGGAGAGTGACATTGGGGTAAAATGAGAAAATTTCAGTCATTAATTACCCAGGTTGATAAAGCAGTTTGCGAGGTGACAGTCTAGGGTAAAAAGTAGTCTCAGGTGTTGTAAACTGCACTGAGGCAGAGCTTGCATTCGCTAGGTAGGTTTCTCAGCACTTCACAAGCATGGTCACTCATTCACTCCCCACAAGCACCTTGTGAGATAGCACCTGTCACTCCCCCTTTGTAACAGGAGCAGACTTGCCAATCTCTTCATTGAGATGGGACCCCGCTCAGTCTTGCTCAGCTCCTGCTGTTCTTTTTTTTTTTTTTTTAATTTTTTTTTTTCAACGTTAATTTATTTTGGGGACAGAGAGAGACAGAGCATGAACGGGGGAGGGGCAGAGAGAGAGGGAGACACAGAATCGGAAACAGGCTCCAGGCTCTGAGCCATCAGCCCAGAGCCTGACGCGGGGCTCGAACTCCCGGACTGCGAGATCGTGACCTGGCTGAAGTCGGATGCTTAACCGACTGCGCCACCCAGGCGCCCCAGCACCTGCTGTTCTTAACTACCGTTCGAGGCTACTTCTCTCTCAGCTCAAAGAGGAATTATTATCGGTAGGGCAACTTGGCGAATTTCTGGAATCTCTATTTCTTGAAACCCCCCAAAATGCGGGATGTACTAATGTAGATAAATAAAAGATTCAATAATATTTTTTCTCTCTCTTAGGAAGGAAAATCAAGATATTACCATGTTTATGTTTTAGACTAAAATTAAATTCTACATTCAATATATGTTATATACTCCAGTATATGTGACTCATGAATTATATAATTTATGTAATATGATCATCTGGTATAAATGACAATATGAATGTCATATAATACACATGTGTAGGGGATAAATTTTATTTCCATATTTTCCAGGAATCAGTCATTTTGGAAAAACCCTTTCTTGTATTGATTTGTTAAGTTGTTAGTGGACAGTATCTCTTTTATTGATAAGAGATACTGTGATAATATTAGAAAATTGTCTTGGTTGAAAAATGTGTGTTAACCACAGCGACTGGGGCAGATTCAGTTTTGTAGGACCTGCAGCTTAGACAATATGGGGGACTTCTTTCAGAAAAGAAATCGAAAATTAGTTGCAGACAAAGAGTATTGAATTAGAAGGGGTTCGTTCAGGTGATCAGCCCTGAAATTTCAGCTTCATCAGCTTTGTGGTAAATCTACCACATCAGATAGCCACTAAAATAAATTTTATTCATTTATTTTTTATTTTTCTATTTAAAAAAAAAAAATGTTGAATACCATAAGACTAAAGTAATCCCTGAAAAGAATTATGCACTTTTTCCCCCAAAAGGAGCTTATAATTTAAAAAATACAGGTATGTATATATTTCACCTCATTTCTTTTCTCCCCCCTCCCTTTAATTTCTCCATTGTCCAGAAAAATCCTCTCTATGGTAGATTTCTCCATTTTGTGAGATGAGGAAAAAGAGAGGGTCTTTGATTTGTTCCAGGTCACAGAGGCCTATCAGGGCCAGGCCTGGGCTCTTTCCACTTAAACTCTTGGTGTATGAATTTAAAGAGATAATATTCTTTAAAAAAAAAATTTTTTTTTTAACGTTTATTTATTTTTGACACAGAGAGAGACAGAGCATGAATGGGGGAGGGTCAGAGAGAGAGAGGCAGACACAGAATCTGAAACAGGTTCCAGGCTCTGAGCTGTCAGCACAGAGCCCAACATGGGGCTCGAACTCACAAGCCCCGAGATCATGATCTGAGCCGAAGCCGGACGCTCAACTGACTGAGCCACCCAGGCGCCCCTAGAGAGGTAATATTCTAAGTACAACTATGAAGAAGCTTCTTCTCAGTGTCTTTACTCGTATTTTACTGGTGAAGAAGCTAAGGTTGGAAAAGTTTGCAACAAAGCCAGAACACAAACTCTCAAATTTCTGAGTGAAGAACATATTTCTTGACCACTTGAACTTGGGTTGTTTTCCTAGAGATAATCACATTTTCCCCTTCAGAACAGTTGTGATTTTGAAAAAACAACCGAGCTCCATACTTTCCCCCCTGCTTACTTTATTTCCATGTTCCTTTAAGGTCATCATAATAGGGGACTTGGGCCACATGGGAAAAATGCACTAGCCTGACAGCTGCTGGGTTCTTCAGGTTTAGATGTTAAAGTTTTCATGGTGTCCACGTCTTTCCAAATATATTAATAGAAATACTTATTTTTTAGCGTTATGTACTGCCCCCACCCTGTGTTTAGCTTTAAGGCGTTTATAAGTTATAAAAGAATGGATCGGGACAAAGAAACAAATCAAAAAAAACCCTTAGAGTTTGACACAGGGTTGTGTGGATAATGACTTCCAACTGTGTTGCCATAGTAACATTTCGCCTACTTTGTTACTATAATAGTTAGCGATTCTTGAGTGCTCTTACTTGCCAGCAACAATATATTATCCATACTTAATGCTCATAATAGTCCTCAGAGGTAGGTGTTATATTTTCCGTCTCACAAATGAGAAAGCTGAGGTTTAGAAAGTTCAGATCGCTGGATTAAGGTGAAATGGCAAATACCAGCATCGTGATCAAATACAGGCCTGCACAATTCTAAGGCTGCTCTCACTGCCTTCAGATTAGAAACATGTGGCAGCTTTGGTGACATCCAATAGCTCTTGTGGTGACCATCCTCTAAGATGGCCCCAGATGATCCCCCTCTCTTGGTACCCTCACCCTGTATTGTCCCCTTGCATACTGAATCCACAGGGCTGACCTGTTTAATCAACAGGATATTGCAAAAATGGTGGTGTATTTCAGAAACTGGGTCATAAAAGACGTCGTGTCTTTCACACTCCTCTGTTTCATGAATCACCTGCTCTGGAGGAAGCCAGCTGCCATGTTGTAAACAGCCCTCTATCCACTTGGAGAGGAACTGAAAGCCTCCTACAGACACCAGTACTAACCAAGCGAGTCGCTTGCAAACACACCCCGCAGCCCCAATCCAGCCTTTGGATGACTGCAGCCTTGGTTGATGGCTGATTGCAACTCATGGGAGACCCTAAACTAGCACTACCCAGCTTTTCCCTTCCAGATTCAAAACCCACAGAGATTGCATAAGATAATAAACGCTTATGTTTTTAAGGGGTAACATTTTGGTGTAATGTGCTGTGAAGCAGTCGGTAACTCATAGAGCCTGTGTTGGCCGTTCTTCCTCAGTTTGGAGTGAGCCTCCTTGTCGATTCCATGTTCCGGTAAATGAGTGATCTGGAATTGCATTGGCTTTTGCGTGTTGGGTAGCATGGAGTCAGGCAAAGGCCAGTGGGCAGAGCCTGTGTGGTGATGTGATACACAGCCACAAAGGAGAAATGAATGTCTTCTGTTCCCCAAATGTGGCATGTTGAAAGAGTCACTGCTAACTCAAAGTCTACATCAACTGGATACTATCTCCGACGGGAAGAGAAATAGGGATGTTATTATTTCTCTCGGGTGTTTTATTTTGTTTGGGTCTTGGGACCAAATTAAGCCCTTGAGTTTCATTTATACTTTTTTTTTTTTTTAACTTAAAAAAATTTGTTTATTTATCTTGAGAGAGAGGGCATGAGAGAACGCACATGCAGGGGAGGGGCAGAGAGAAAGAGAGACAGAGAGAGAGAGAGACAGAGGGGGGGAGCCCTAAATCCCAGGCAGGCTCCACCCTGCCAGCACTTAACCCGATGCGGGGCTCGATCCCATGAACCACGAGATCATGACCTGAGCCGAAATCAAGAATCAGGCACTTAACCGACTGAGCCACCCGGGTGTCCCTCATTTTTACTCTTTGAGGAGAGTGTGTCTGAGCTCTGCCTCATTTTCTCTGACTTCCCCTCTCCATCTCTTTGCTCCAGCGACTCAGGGTTCTTTCAGCAATTTGAAATGCATTCTTCTGTTGCACAGAGAATAGCAAATGCTATTTCTTCAGTGTTGGGTTCTAGCTGTTTTCTGTGTTGTCTCCTTGACCCACATTCAGCTCTCATATTTAATTTCTTTTTTTTTAGTTATCATTTTTATTGAGCTATAATTGACACATAACATTGTGAAAGTTGGACCTGTGCAATCCGGTGCTCTGATGCATTTGTATATTGCATTATGATTACTACAGTAGGCTTAGCTAACACCTTTATCATGACCCACAGTTGCCGTTTCTTTTTTATGTTGCAAACTGCGTATCCCCAGGTGCTGCTTTGTGACCCGGAGGCTAGGTTCAGTCCCTTTGCTCCATTTACCTGTGCCCTGTACTCTCCTGTGCACTATGCTCAAAATCCTATTTATGTGTGTCTTCCTCTCATGAAAGCAGTGTTGGAACATGGACCACCCCTGTTGTATTCACCACTGGATTGCTGGTACCTTATTACACAATAAACATTTGCTGATTTAATACTGTTGGAGGGAAATGTCATTCCGGGCAGAGAGCAAACAAGTGCAGAGGCAGGCAGGTATGAAAGCGTGTGGCGGGTGTGAGGGATTATTCATTAAATTAAAAATGAATGCCTTATAAAATTCTTTTTTCTCTCATATCTAATTTAATTCAATTTTATAATAATTAGGTTTATTTTTAAACTTAATTCAACATGAAAGTAAGTTAAAATTAAGTTTGCACTGGGGCACCTGGGTGGCATCCAGCTTTGGCTCAGGTCATGGTGTCTCAGTTCTTGAGTTCGAGCCGTGCGTCGGGCTCTGAGCGGACAGCTCAAGAGCCTGGAGCCTGCTTCGGATTCTGTGTCCCCCTCTCTCTCCGCCCCTCTCCCGCTCGCGCGCTCTCTCTCTCTCTCTTTCTCTCTCACAAATAAATAAACGTTAAAAACATAAACATAATTAAGTTTGCGCTTAAATTTATGCAGACAGAAACCTCAGCCATTCTATTGCTCCTTGTAATTTTTTCCTTCTCTTTTCCCAGTTGCAGGGATGAAACATTTGGGGCCACAGCTGAGGCGAATGCCAGTTCAGATCTAATAATAAATCCCTGTGGAACACTGAAAGGGTCCAGGACTATGAGTCAGAGGTCTGATGCATCATTTGGCTTGGCCACTAGCTACTCTTCCACACTGAGCCGATGGCTAACTTGTGTGCCCTGAGTGTTCTGCTGAGCCTTCGGCCTTCCCGGGGCTAGGTCAGCAGCACCCCAGCAAGGACCAGCCTTGCTTGTTAACTCAGGGGAGCGGTTTATCGTTGTAACACCCACCACCATTTATTCAGCCCTGCGACACTGATCCTTGTCTGTTTCACGCCAGGAACTGTGCTGAATGGTTGGTTAGAAACAAGGCAGCAGGATGAGGAAGAAAGACAAAGGTAACAGGAGCCATTCAGTGTGTGGTAAATGCTGTCGTGGAAGGACAGCAAAGGATAGAATGTACCACGGAGTCGGCTGCCGGGGGAGGCTTTCTGAAGGTCCAGGTTTGAGGGATGGCACAGAATTTACCCTGCCAGAGGGTTGTGGGCGGGTCAGAAGGTGCCAAGACAGAACTAGTGTCCGTGGCTGGAGTGGGGGCTTCCTGGAGCTGGAGGTGGGACCAGGGAAAGCGGCCAGGTCACACACGAATTTCCCAGTGTCCAGAGGACAAGTGTGTGGGATAAAGGCACACAGCTGACTGACCTCACCATTCCTGCTTCTGGATTTCTTTCCTTTTCACAGGAGCACGTTTGGAGTCGGGTTTATTCATGGCATATTGTCCTGCCCCTGTGGGTTTGTTGGCAATAATAAAACAGGCTTCTTTTTCTCCAGGGTAGTCCTGACAGCTATTAGTATTTTTTACACAAGGTAAGGTTTATTCTGTGGCACTTAGCATTTGAAATGTGCAGTCATTTCTAGATGTAAGTTTTGCAACATGGGGATAAGCCATCAACATGCTGTGCGAAATTATAGATTAGAGAGTTAGGGTAATAATGTAATCTTCACAGTGCATGCACATTGCCTGCTTTGTACAGGAGCCTCTGTGTGTGTGTGTGTGTGTGTGTGTGTGTGTGTGCGCGCGCGCGCCCATCACCAACAGAATTTGGAGCCTCTGGAAGTGGGAGCTGGTTCTTTAGCCATTAATTTACTTCACAAGGCTCCCTTCTCGTTATAGTTTCTCCTACGTGCCAGATGCTAGGGATAGGGAGCAAAGAATGTACTTCCAGCCTCTAAGAGTGCTTGGTGGTGACTAAATATACCATTATCTCTCTACGGATCATCCCTACTGCCTTACAATAACCACGGCTAGCGTTAGAACATTTGCTGTGTGCCAGGCACTTTATGTGTTACCTTGTTTCATATTCCCCACAGTCCTACCATTGTCTCCCTTTTACCATTGAGGAAAGCGAGGCACAGAGAGTTTACTCTGCCAGTGAGTGATGAAACCAGATGCACACCAGACAGGGCTCCGTATAGCGTGTCCCCTTACAGCGATTACAGAAACAGTGTTCCAGAACTGTTGGTTAAATGAAATTACCCATGACAGTTGTTCTTTCACCACTCCCGAAAAGTACCTAGGACCAATACCTTTGTCTTTTTACAAATGAATTTAACGGGAACCAACAGAACCACATAATGGGTCCATATAGAACTGAAAATCCCAGGGTGGCTCCCTTAACCTTGTTCTTTCAAAGCGAGTCGCATGCCTACTTCTGAAACCGGTGTCCCTTCTGAGGTCATCAGAGTCCCCCTGGGTGGGCTGAAGAAACTGAATTCAATGACCCCTGATGATGGATTTGATTTTCTGAAATAGCCCAAATAATTTGAAGTCACGCCAGGCAAACAAATTGATCGGTGAACTTGGATAATGCCATTTGGCCACCTGTCTGGCTGTGCATTCACTACCTGAACTAATGTCATTAGCTTAATTTTGCCATGCAGCCACAACAGAAAACCTTTTTTCCTATTTCTGTTCCTTGCTTTCCTATCTAAGCAATGTAGACAGTAACGACCGTAATCCATCAGT
The DNA here is from genome assembly GCF_022837055.1 of Prionailurus viverrinus. Lineage (NCBI taxonomy): Eukaryota > Metazoa > Chordata > Mammalia > Carnivora > Felidae > Prionailurus > Prionailurus viverrinus. The sequence goes on along the minus strand of NC_062561.1, from coordinate 104,611,127 downwards.
CATAGTGAAAAGCCACTAAGGTTTGTAAAGTCACATCTGTAAAAAGCTCCCATGAGTAAAAGCCACTGTGCAAATAGAAGAGGTTATTAGTACTGCTCTTGGCTCTAGACAGGTACTCATTCATCCTTCATGTACTTCTCAGCAGGGGTGGACAACTTGCCCTCCTGTAACTCCACAAAGTGACCCATGGAGGCAACTCTTAGAACTTGTAGCTCAGGTATGCTTGCCCAGCATTACCTTAGACAAGGAGGGGAGAAGGAGAGAGAGATGAAGGCATGTAAGTGAGGCTGATTAATTTTTTTTTTAAGTCTGTTATGGGGCGCCTGGGTGGGTCCATCAGTTAAGCATCCGACTTTGGCTCAGGTCATGATCTCACGGTTCGTGGGTTCCAGCCCCACGTCTGGCTCTGTGCTGACAGCTCAGAGCCTGGAGCCTGCTTCGGATTCTGTGTCTCCTCTTTCTGCCCCTCCCCCGCTCATGCTCTGTCTCTCAAAATAAATATTAAAAAATAAAATAACTTTAAAAAGACAATAGCTTTTTTTTTTTTTTTTAGTATTACCTTGGGTTTTTGCCCCATAAACACAGAAATTCTCATAAGTCATGCAATTACCACAAGAAAAGAAAAAAGAAAGTTTGGTGTACTTTTATAATGATATCAGCTGCATTATGGAGGTTACAGTCCTAACAGGAGAGAACTTGTGTTTGTCATTGGCACTGATGAGAATCAATCACAATTTACACATGTGATTACTAGAAGAGTTTGCCAGAGACTACCTTCTGGTTCTGTACATTTCCAGCCTTGTTTTTCTTCCACTGCCTTCATACTGCTGATAAATGGTACCTGGAGGACATATTCATATCATGATGCCATCTCTGGCCTTTAGTGGGTAGTGGAACGTTCTGGAGAGTCAGGTTGGCTAACAGCAACTCATGTACACAGGCAACTCACATAGACCAATTCCACTAATCCCAAAGTCACTGTATGTCCAAACAACTTCCCCTTAGCTCATAATGCCAAAAATGCCCTTGCCCACCCAACTGGAGGGCAAGTGTGACAGAGAGAAAATTGGAGTGAAGAGAGAGAGAGTCGTAATTACAGTTAAGAGATTGTCTGAGAAGTTTACAGAAATGTAGGACTAGGTGCAGAGCTTGCTGTAGACACTCCCAGGGCCTTGGGAGAGGCCTGTGTGAGTGAGTGAAGATTAAGCTTCATTGGCTTTATAATAAATACATCCCTCCTGACCATCCATTCTGGTATGTGGCCAATATAGCATATGGTGCCAACAAATAAGAAAGACTGCTACTCCTGAGGGGTGGAAGCAGGAAGTCTCCCCAGATGCTATCCTAGACCCTTCCGGAAGTGCATCAGGCAAGATGAGTGTGAATTTTTGAGGCAGTCACGTGGGTTCCCAGCACGTTCCAACACCTGAGGCCAGGATAGAACGTGTGTTTTGAGAGAACATTGGGTGCCTGGTGTGAGGAGACTGTGGGGAAGTGTCTGGCAAAGCTTGGAAACGAGACTGCAGGTCCTTTCTCCCCTGGCTAGGGTAGCTGTGGGGGGAGTTCTGTTTTCTTCTGCAGGGAAAATTCTAAACCTGCTCCCAGAGAGGACTGTTCCTGTGTCCTTTATTACCTCCTTGCTCCAACTTCTATAGCTCCATTCATCCTGATGCATTCCATCATTTCTCTGCCTTCTGGCAACCCGCCCTTCACTCTCCTCTGAGGCTCAGCCGAGTTCACAGGTCCTGCCTGTGAACCCTACCCACTAAGAACACTGCATTCACTGAAATACTTACTCCACACTTAGGACACTGCTACTACTGTATCCCCTTAACACAGTCCTGCTTTCTTTGACTCTTATCTCCTCATCCCTCTTCCTGGAGAAGGAAGCCCATTTCCCAGAACTCTACTCCCTCCCGGTTCTAAATATAACCCTTTATGTCTACAACTCCAGCAAGCAGGAGCTGAGACAATGGGCTCATCTGGTGAAAATGGGTCATAATATGCCATGTACAGTGTTCTTCTTCTTTAGGTACCAAAAAGTGCTCTTGTTCTTTCCCTAATAGCAGGAGGAGTGGGCGTCGCTAAGAAAAATCAAGACTGGTGGGAAGGGAGAGAAGAAGGGCAAACACTTCCTCTGCCACTTACTGGTGGCAGCTGGGACAGTAGGCAGAATAGAAACAGAACCATTGGAGCCACTAGGTGGAGACATGATGCATATGACTCCAGGGCTACCTTGGACCTGACAGGGTTGTTGTTGACTGCAACCTGGAGTAGTCCCCAAAGCAGAACCCAGAAAGAGTCTGAGCCAGCCTCAGCTGGTCCCACTGTGGTCCCACATTCCAGCTTAGTGCTGCCTCATCGTTTTGGATCTTGTTTGTTTGTTTGTTTGTTTTTAATCTGTCTTCTTAGGCAAAGACAACAAAAGGAAAAATAAATAGGTGCCCCCGGGTGACTCAGTTGGTTAAGTGTCCAACTCTGGATTTCTGCTCAGTTTGTGACCTGATGGTTCATGAGTTTGAACCCCGTGTCGAGCTCTGTGCTGACAGTGCGGAGTCTGCTGGAGCTTCTCTCTCCCTATTTCTCTGTTTCTGTGCCCCTCCTCAGCTTTTTCTCTCTCTCTCAAAATAAACAAACTTAAAAAAATGGGATTATATCATACTAAAAAGCGTTTCACACAGCAAAGGAAACCAACAAAATGAAAAGGCAATCTATTGAATGGAAAGTATTCACAAATGATATATCTGATAAGGGTTTAAAATCCAACATACATAAAGAACTCATATAACTCAATAGCAGAAAAACACACAACCCCATTAAAAAAATGGGCAGAGGCCCTGAATAAACATTTTTCCAAAGAATATGTACAGATGGCCGACAGACACGTGAAAAGATGTTCAACATCACTGATCGTCAGGGAATTGTACATCAAAACCACAATGAAATAGCACCTCATGTCTGTTAGAATGGCTAGTATCGAAAAGACAAGAAATAACAAGGGTTATTGAGGATGCAGAAAAAAGGGAACTCTCATGCACTGTTGGTGGGATTGTAAACTGCTACAGCCACCATGGAAAACAATATGGAGTTTCCTCAAAAAATTAAAAATGGAACTACCGTAGGATCCAGCAATTTCACTTCCACATATTTATCCAAAGAAAACAGAAACACTATTTGAAAAGCTGTACACATGTCTCTTTTCATTGCAGCATTATTTACAGTAGCCAAGATATGGAAGCAGCCTCAATGTCCACCAATAGATGAATGGATAAAGAAGATATCGCGCACGGGCACATACACACACACAGTGGAGTATTAGCCATTAAAAATTGAAATGTTGCCATTTGTGGCAATACGGAGAGGCTAGAGGGTATTATGCTAAGTGAATTAAGTCTGACAGAGAAAGACAAATTACCATATGATTTTGCTTATGTGTGCATTCTAAAAAACAAAACAAAGAAAACAAAGCAGACTTATGAGATCAGGGAACAAACTGAGAGTTACCAGAGGGGACGGAAGTGGGAGAATGGATGAAATAGGTAAAAAGGATTAAGAGGTACAGACTTCCAGTTACAAAATAAATAAGATATACATGGGGATGTAATGTACAGCACAGGGAATATAGTCAGTCATCTTGTAACAACTTTGTACGGTGACAGGTGGTAACTAGACTTATTAAGGTGACCATTTCATAATGTATATAAATAGCACTACATTGTATATCTGAAACTAATACAATACTGTATGTCAGTTATTCTTCATTAACAATAAATAAATAAATAAATAAATAAATAAATAACCTTTTCTCAGGAAAAAAAAGAGGTTAGAGTAATACATGTTTTTCAAGGTTGCCCAATGTTCTGTATATTTGGGGAAATGATGTTAAAGATTTTCAAACAAGGATCATCTCAGTGGAGGCCAGGAAAGTATTCAGTAGTTTCAATGACATCTTGGAACATTGGAAGGGACCTTTTTTTTTTAAAATTTTTTTTCTAGGGTTTATTTATTTATTTTTTTGAGAGAGACAGTGTATGAGTGGGGAGGGGCAGAGAGAGAGGAAGACACAGAATTTGAAGCAGGCTCCAGGCTCCGAGCCGTCAGCACAGAGCCTGACGTGGGGCTTGAACTCATGAACCGTGAGATCATGACCTAAACTGCAGTCAGATGCTTAACTGACTAAGTCCCCCCTTTTTGTTTAATTAAAAAAAAATTTTTTTGGGGGGGTAGACCTTTTTTAACCTGAGAGAAAAGGACTGATAAAACCTGAAATGTTAAAAGCATTCCATTTAAAATAGGAAACAAAACATTCAGAATGTCTGGAATTACTACTCACTCTCAACATTATCATGGAGTTCATTGCTTGTGTGATAAAATAAAGATTTAGAAGGAGTAAAGAATGGAATCGTGAAAACAAATTTTTTTTATTATTTCAAATAATGTTATTGTCTATAAAGAAAATGTCTTAGATTTTACAGATTGATTATTAAAATTAATAAGATTTAGCAAGAATGTTGAATATAAGATAAACTCAGAAATTTAGTTACATTTCTTTGTAACATCATCAAAAGAAAGTGCAATTAAAAATGTATTTCCAGGGGTGCCTGGGTGGCTCAGTGGGTTAAGCAACCGACTTCGGCTCAGGTCATGATCTCACGGTTTGAGCCCCTTGTTTAGCTGTTTACTGACAGCTCAGAGCCTGGAGCCTCTTCGGATTCTGTGTCTCCCTCTCTCTCTGCCTCTCCCCCGCTCGTGCTCTGTCTCTCAGAAATAAATAAACATTAAAAATTATACACACACACACACACACACACACACACACACACACACATATTTCCAATAGCAACAGAGGGGTAAAGTACCTAAGAATAAATCTAACAACGTATAAGGTCTTTGTGTAGAATATTCTAAAACTTTATCAAAGGATATTAAAGAAGTCCTAAATAAATGGAGGGACAAACCACGTGCATGAATAGGTATACTTAACACCCTAAAATGAGCAGTAGACTTAAAGCAATTTCATCAAATCGAGTAATAGACTTAATGCAATTTCAATTAAAAATTAATCTTCATTTGATAAACTGATTCTAAAATGTAAATGAAAACGCAAAAGGGTCAAGAGTAGCCTATCACTTCTGAACTATGTAAGGATTCTTGTCTCATTAGACAACAAAACTTTTAATTATAAAGTCATAGTAATTAAGACAACAATGTATGACAGAAAGAAGAAAGAAAACACACTTTCAGCAGAAAATATGTAAGAACATTCTAATGACCCCAGGGTAGGGAGGGATTTCTTACATAAGTCATGAAAAGTGCAAATCATTAAGAAAATAATGCGTTGATAAATTAGAAACAAGAATGTGGATATGGTATAGAATGTGAAGAGACAGGTCATATGCTGGAATAAAATATTTACACCACATATAATTAACCAAAAATCTAGTATCTGAAGTGTTTTTAAAACTATCTAAAAATAAGAGGCGCTTGGGTAGCCCAGTTGGTCGAGCGACTGACTCAGGTCATGATCTCAGGTCATGACCTCGCTGTGAGAGCGAGCCCTGTTGTTAAGTACCACACTGAGTGTGGAGCCTGCTTGGGATTCTCTCTCCTTCTCTGCCCCTCTCCTGCTCATGCGCATGTGGGTGCACACACATTCTCTTTCTCTCAAAATAAGTAAATGAACATTAAAAAATATCTAAAAAAAAAAAAAGAAAGAAAAAGGCAGTAACCCATCTTCCCCTGCCTCCTGACCCAAAGGGTCAGGGAAATGAACATGAAAACCTCGTTGAGATGGCATTTCTCAGCTTCCATATTGGAAAAAACTTAAAAGCCAGGCAATGCCAATGTTGTGGAGGCAGCGGAATAGCTGTGGGTGAGAGCGTAAATGACACCAGCTTGGAACACAGGTTGACATCGTGGGCAGGGTTAGTCGTGCCTGTAATCTGTGACCCAGCAATTCCTCCGCTGGGTCCATACTTTACAGACACTCTTACACAAGCACATGGCAAGGCATGGGCAGGATGCAGTATTTCTTGACAGAGCAACGTCAGAGCCCGTCTCTGGGCCAGAATGCCCTTCTACAGGGAACAACACATCGTGATACCCCCATGTTCTAAACCTCCCATTGGTTTCCCACTGCAGTTAAAATAGAATTCTAAACCCCTACATCCAATGCTTCTCCCTCCGATTTCATCGGATGCCACTGTCCCCTGGTTCCTCAAGACATAAGATCCTCTCCACCTCAGGGCAACGTGTTCCTTCTCAGTCATTCCATGGTTGGCTCTTTTTTCATCCTCTTGGACGGCTGAATTATCACTTCCTTGAAGAGTCCTTTATTTCCCACCCCATCTAAGTTAGTGTTCCCTATTTTATTCTCTATATCAGCCCTGTAATTGTTTCCTATGATAATATATGTTAAAACGAGAATTATGTATGCATGTGTGGATGCATTCATGCGTTCGTAGTTTTTTATCCTCTTTGACATTAAACTAATAACCTCTATGAGGGCAGAGACTAGGTCTATCTTGCTCATGTCTGTATCCCCTGTGCATTCCACATAGCCTAGCGTATGATAGTCACACACTACATCTTTGTTGAATGATTGAATAAGAAAACTGCATAAATTGTATCTGTACCTACTTGAAGCAGTATGTTGATCTCAGAATACCTTTTAGCTGTAGTTCGTGGAAAGGGTAATGGGATCCCACATCAGCCACATAAATTCTTAACGTTTAGTTAGAAGTTAAAGGGAAGTGTTTACCTGTTTTTGTTTTTGTTTTTGTTTTTTACCTGAAATAATTGACCAATGTGTTTCCATGAATTATTTTGAATGATTTAATATATAATACCTTAAGTAGATTTTTCACCTAGACTGAAAGTCCTTCATTGCCCAAACTGTTTGGAGATACGTGTGATGTTTTTAGATTGGTTCTGATACACATTAAAAAAAAAAATGCTTCTAGCTACTAATATAGACGTTTGATGTTGACTATTCTTTAAAAGAAATTTTTTTTTAAACATTTATTTGTTTTTGAGAGACAGATCATGAGCCAGGGAGGGGCAGAGAGAGAGGGAGACACAGAATCCGAAGCAGGCTCCAGGCTCTGAGCTGTCAGTGCAGAGTCCTTGCAGGCCTCAGACCCATGAACCATGAGATCATGACCTGAGCCAAGGTTGGATGCTTAACTGACCGAGTCACCCAGGTGTCCCTGATGTTGAATATTCTGATATGCAGGTAAAATAGGCCTGGGCTGTTTTTGAAAGGGGCTTGAATTTAGGTTGATGTAGGTTTTTATTTTTATCCTATTTATTTATACTTATTTAAATAATATATGCATATTATTTAAATTATATTTTCTGTATTTTTTGCATTTAAAAATTTATTTATGTACTTTAATTTCATTTTGCCTGATTAGACATTGAACTCCTAGAAACGTCTGCATTACAGCCTACACAAGAGATGGACGAAGCAGACAAAATGATTCAAGAAACATTTCAAATGTGGAAGTAATACAAAGATTTTACATGCTCAGTCATAGGAGTTGTGCTCATGCTCAGACAATTCACGTCAGATAGATGGATATTAATGATGGATGGAAAAATTAAGTTAACTTAAAATAGGTGCATCATGCAACATTTTGCGTAAATTCAGGCTCTTTGTTCCTAAAACTTCTTTAAAAAAATGTCTTCACTTGTTTCTGTAACCCGACATTCTGATACCCAAACACCATTAAATGAAGTGGGATTTCTTGGTTTCTGTTTAATTTTTAAAAGCTATAATTTTGAGCACTTTTTCTTTTTTAGAGAGAGAGAGGGAGGGTGCAAGTGAGTGAAGGACAGAGAGAGAGAGAAGTGGGCTTACCAGATGTGGGACTTGAACTCACGAACAGTGAGATCATGAACTGAGCTGAAGTCAGATGCTTAATGACTGAGCCACCCAGGCGCCCTGAGCACTTTTTTGTATAAATGATTTAAAATGATTAAAAAAACAAACAACCACCTTTCTGGCTGTGGTGCTGTGTAAAAAGTCAACTTCCTGTTTGGAGGTCACTTCTCTGCCTTCCCTTGACAAGTTTAATGGAAGTAACATGAAAGTTGGGTAAGAAACTTTTTCTTGTAATTGATTTCCACTTGCATTTGATATCTTATGTCAAATTATATCTCTAGGAACTTATAAAGTATAAGTTCCTAGAGAATTATTATGAGACCAAAATGAATAAAGAGTTAGCGACACAAATTTTGATTAAAAATATGTAATTATTAAGGGCGCCTGGGTGGCTCGGTCCGTTAAGCGTCTGACTCTTGGTTTGATCTCGCAATTTGTGAGTTCCAGCCCCGCATCTGGCTGTGTCTTGACATTAGGAGCCTACTTGGGATTCTGTCTCTTTCTCCCTGCCCCTCCCCTGTGCATGCATGCACGCATGCTCTCTCTTTCAAAATAAATAAACATTTAGGGGCACCTGGGTGGCGCAGTCGGTTAAGCGTCCGACTTCAGCCAGGTCACGATCTCGCGGTCCGTGAGTTCGAGCCCCGCGTCAGGCTCTGGGCTGATGGCTCGGAGCCTGGAGCCTGTTTCCGATTCTGTGTCTCCCTCTCTCTCTGCCCCTCCCCGTTCATGCTCTGTCTCTCTCTGTCCCAAAAATAAATAAACGTTGAAAAAAAAATTAAAAAAAAAAATAAAAAAAAATGTAATTATCAGAGTGACGTTAATATAGGCATTAATATTTGTAGCTAAAAAGAGCATGTTCTGAATCAGGCCAAAGCAGCTATAAATCACTCTACGGTAAGTAGTTGAACCACACAGCACAGGTAATACTGTTTTGATAATTAATTTAGAAAGCCCCTGCATTTACTTTTTTGATATTGACACAGTAATTCTGACACCAAAGTAAGGTTTTGGGCTCAACTATTTGGGCTTCAGTTCCTATGAACCTGAAAGTGATCGGGAATTAAAGAATGGCAGAGCTGGCTAGTCGTCTAGTACTAAAAAAGTCCTAAAGAAGGCACTAACGATTATTTTCCCTTAATCATGGTCATAGCTCTATTTGCTCAGCAAGGCACATTCTTTGCTGTGTACCCCCTTCCAGTCCACTGGCCCAGATGCCTTGGCTTGTGCCTTCTCCTTCCCCTTGGCAGAGGATGAGGAAGGAGCTCTCCCCAGAACACCTGTCAGGTGGCTGAGGCCACCAAGGTGACACGCGAGATGTACCCACCTGAGAAGCACAGAGCTGGGGCAGTCTGTGGCGCTGTGTGGGGCCTCGGTGCCTGCCTTTCTTGGGCTGCCCGGAATGTCAAACCGGAACACCGTGTCACTGGAAGACAGCCTTTTCTTCACCATTGCGCCCGTGCCAATCGGCAGGTCAGGAAATAAGCTCAAAGGCTCATTTCTGAATCCCCCACCTCCGATGATGTGAAAATCCCTGCGTTTGGCTTTGCTCCGTTCCCCCAGCGCAGGAAACTCTTCACGTGACGCCTAATCTGGCTGAGGCTATTTTTTTTTTTTTGAAGTCGGTTAATGAGTAACGTGGAAGTATGACACAGAGTGGTTTTCATCCTGCCCACATTTGCTCTGAAGGAAAAAATAAACGTGTTTGGAAAATTCAGCTTTTGGTTTACTAATATGAACACCACACAACTCTGTGGGTTTAGGCAGCAAAGTGTCCGGGAAAGTGAACACATAAAAAGTGGGGTGCAGAAACTGTCAGCAGTATCTCCTGGGCCTGACCCCTGGGGTGGAGAATGTGGACGTGCTTTATGCCTTCACGCGTGCAGGAGATAACCAGCCCAGCAGCACGCCACAGCCCACACTGTGGGCAAGTTTGGCAAGACTTGCAAGAGCTCAGGGGCTGTGCTTCATGGTCCTTGGTACCCGAAGGGTTTTGGAATTCCTTTTTTTTCTTTTTTTTTTTTTTCTTTTTTTTTTCAACGTTTATTTATTTTTGGGACAGAGAGAGACAGAGCATGAACGGGGGAGGGGCAGAGAGAGAGGGAGACACAGAATCGGAAGCAGGCTCCAGGCTCTGAGTCATCAGCCCAGAGCCTGACGCGGGGCTCGAACTCATGGACCGCGAGATCGTGACCTGGCTGAAGTCGGACGCTTAACCGACTGCGCCACCCAGGCGCCCCGGAATTCCTTTTTTTTCTAATGTGTATTTATTTTTGACAGAAAGAGCATGAGCAGGGGAGGGGCAGAGAGAGAGGGAGACACAGAATCCGAAGCAGGCTCCAGGCTCTGAGCTGTCAGCACAGAGCCCGACGTGGGCTCGAACCCACAGACCGCGAGATGATGAACTGAGCCGAAGTCGGACGCCCAACCAACTGAGCCACCCAGATGCTTCAAGAGTTCTGGAATTCTTATGGAAGGGGAGACGTACAAAGAGAAGCTCAGGATTCAGGCTGTGTATTTTGCTGGGTTACGGGCAGCCGTGACCTCTTTCACTGCCACCCCCACCACCACCAGAAAGACAAATAATCCGTAGGAGGTGAGGGTTCCAGTTCCATCTGTGTTGCTTTCTGGCTGTGTAACCTCCGGTTAGCCCCAGCCTGCTGAGCGTGGTGTCTGCTATGCCTGTCTCACAGTACTCGGGTACCTGGGATGGCTCAGTCAGTTGAGCGTCCAACTTCAGCCCAGGTCACGATCTTGTGAGTTCGAGCCCTGCATCGGGCTCTGAGCTGACAGCAGAGAGCCTGCTTGGGATCCTCTGTCTCCCCCTCTCCGCCCCTCCACCCCCGCTCACATTCCCTCTCTCAAAAAATAAATAAAACATTAAAAAAAAAAAAGGGAATGAAATCTAGGAGAAAATGCTGTGGAAATTTGCCATACTGCTATGTGTTATTGTTATTTAGAACCCATTTAAGCAGGAAGTTCAGCAGGTGAGTTTCTTTATGTGACGTTATTCACTCACTCTGTGTTCACACACAAGGAAAACATCTGTGTCCCACCACCCATGTTCCTAGCAGCAGTGAAGGATTTGGTCCAGAGTGGCCACACGTACTGGCATTGGCGAATGGTGGTTTGAGTGAGTCACAGACTGTGGAAGAGAGCAAAGTTTCCCTGGGAGATCAAATCTTTAGCCTTGGCGTCGTTAGCCCTTTTCTCCAACCAGCTGGTCACCAGCCAGGGACAGGTTTGTGCTGCTCTGTGTGCAGCACTGACTCTAAGTACAGTTTTGAAATTAAAGGAAGTATGTCTTTTGCTGGGATTTTAGTGGTTCCTAATAGGGTGACCAACTTATCCGTTTGTCCAGGAGTTTCTGGTTTTAGCCCTGAAGGCCTTTCTGTGTCCGCTCAGTGTGGGGCAAACCGTTACAGCTGGTCATGCTGGTTCTTTCTTTCTTTTTTTAATTTTTTTTTTTTAATTAAAAAAAATTTTTTTTTTCAACGTTTATTTTATTTTTGGGACAGAGAGAGACAGAGCATGAACGGGGGAGGGGCAGAGAGAGAGGGAGACACAGAATCGGAAACAGGCTCCAGGCTCTGAGCTGTCAGCACAGAGGCAGACGCAGGGCTCGAACTCATGGACGGTGAGAGATCATGACCTGAGCCAAAGTCGAATGCTTAAGCGACTGAGCCACCCAGGCGCCCCCCCCCCTTTTAAAAAATTATATTTATTTATTATTTTGAGAGAGAAAGAGAGAGAGTGTGCAAGTGGTGAAGGGGCAGAGAGAGAGGGAGAGAATGAGAATCCCAAGTAGGCTCTGTACTTTCAGCGTGGAGCCCAATGCAGGGCTTGAACTCCCGGACGCCAGACAAGATCATGACCTGAGTCAAGTCAAACACTCACCTGACTGAGCCACCCATGCTTCCCTGCTCACACTGGTTCCTAGCGCCTTCTGGCTGCAATTCTGATGGTGCGCTTCGCCCAGCTTTTCTTTGTCCTCTTTGATAGTGCCATATCTGTATTTCTCCTTTCCCCCTTATCTCTATGCTAATGTTGGAAAGACATTAGATAAACTAAGTTTTACTAAGGTGTTGGATTAAATAAACCAATATCATACTTCATATAAGAGCAACAACCTGTGAGCTAGTTTCTGCTCCTTGTAAACAAAAAAGTCTAAACGGCACATGTATTAATAACTAATGCAACAGACTTTGTTACCATCTCCCAGGCACGGTTGGATTTTAGCTGGGGCACTGCTTAACTTAGGAGAGGATGTCTCTAAAGGAGGAAATTCCAGTGTCAGCAGGCAGTCTTTGGATATATTTTTCAGTAGAGAAGCTATTGACTCCTCAACAAAGTTTTATTAGCAAAATTCCCTGCTAGCCACAGTGCATGATACAAATTTTTTTTTTAAACATGGGTCCTTCTCCAATCATGAAGCTAGGAAGAGACACTGTACATAACTGAAAAGTTAACTAACAGTACAGGAGGAAGGAAGGCAGTAAATCAGACTATTACTTCTCCCATCTGTGGACTACCTAATATCTTTTGAGTCTATGTAGCATCTCTGCTAGGTAATTTTATTTTATTTAAAAAAATTTTTTTTTCAACGTTTATTTATTTTTGGGACAGAGAGAGACAGAGCATGAACGGGGAGGGGCAGAGAGAGAGGGAGACACAGAATCAGAAACAGGCTCCAGGTTCTGAGCCATCAGCCCAGAGCCTGACGCGGGGCTCGAACTCATGGACCGCGAGATCATGACCTGGCTGAAGTCCGACACTTAACCGACTGCGCCACCCAGGCGCCCCATCTGCTAGGTAATTTTAAAATAACATCTCAGTCAATCCTTGCCCAAACCACATTTTTTACAGACGATGAAACTTTATCTTAAAAACGGTTAAGCAACTTGGCCATAATTAAGTGGCCATAAGAATGCGGCCCTGCTGCAATTCATTTGTTCATTCAACAAATGTTTATTAAGCATATAAAAGGAGGAGAGATTATTTATTTACATTTAAGAGCAGGCAAGATCTTTGAATCTGGGAAGATTTAGAAAAGCCTACAGGGACAGGTGGAGTGTGAGGAGAGATTGGAAAGGCAGAAGGGGAAGGGAGGGGAGTTCATGAGCAAATAATTAGACTCTGACCAGGTGTGTGTGTGAGTGGAGACTGGTGAGGAAGGTAATAGTTTCGAACACTTACGTGGAGGCTGAGTGATGAAGGACCCCGAACGCCAGTGCCTAGTTCAAGCTTTATCTCGTAGGTAGTAGGAATACAAAGATGCAAAGTGAATCTGAAGGCCACGGACATGATATTTTGAAAGCAGAAAATGACCTCAAGCGTCTGGGTGATACAATTACTTCATTCAGGCAGCAGCTATCAGTCTTAGGGAAGCAACTCTGAAGTAGTTGAAGCAGTATTGACTGAACTCTTATGTAAGATGCGAATTCTTTTCTTATCAGAAGAAATTGTGTCAAAGATGAGGTTTGCTGAAAGTGGAGAGCAGGGGTCACACACTCAAGTACTGTCAAGAGCCTGGAAAGCAAGTAAAATTGTGAGGTGGGGCTAGAAGCCAGCAGAAAGCGGTAGAAAAGGGCACTGTGTATGTTCTCCCTAGAGACCTGCAAGTTCTTTTTGTTTTTTTAGTGTGTGTATTTTTGGGGCGCCTGGGTGACTCAATTAGGCATCTCACTTCGGCTCCGGTCGTAATCTTGTGGTCTGTCAGTTCAAGCCCCGTGTTGGGGTCTGTGCTGACAGCTCAGAGCCTGGAGCCTGCTTCAGACTCTGTGTCTCCCTCTCTCTCTGTCCCTTCCTTGCCCGCTCGTGTTCTGTCTCTCTCAAAAAATAAAAATTAAAAAAAAATGTTTATTTTTTTGAGAGAGAGAGCGAGAGAGAGAGAGCATGAGTAAGCATGGGTAGGGGAGAGGCAGAGAGAGGACAGAGGACTGAAGTAGGCTCTGATCTGATAGCAGTGAGCCTGACGTAGGGCTCAACCTCAACGAACCGTGAGATCTTGACTTGACCTGAGGTCGGATGCTCACCCGGGCACACTTGTTTTGTTTTGTTTTTAGTCCTGGTATAGTTTACACACAGTGCTGTGTTACTTTCACGTGTACAGTATAGCAATTCAACAGGTCTATACATTACTCAGTACTCATCACTATAAATGTATTCTTAATCTACACCACCTACTTCACCCATCCTCTCACCTACCTCCCCTCAGGTAACCACCAATTATAAAGAACTTACACAAGTCAACATAAAAAAAAACAAAAAAACAAAAAAACACACCACTGAACAATCCAATTAAAAAATGGGCAAAAGACATGAACAAACATTTCTCCAAAGAAGACATCCAGACGGCCAACAGTCGCATGAAAAGATGCTGAACATCACTCATTAGTCAAGGGCAGTCAGGTTTTAAATGCCCAGATGCTGGTGGCATGGACAATGTGAACCCGCGTTAGTGTGGGATCCCGCTGTGGTGTGCCCCCTGAACTTCACTTCTGGTTAGGAGCTGTCTATGCTAAATGTTTCAAAATTTGCTAGTCGTTATGTTTGGACCTTATGGTCAAGCAGGAATGAGGTTCCAAAGGCACACGACCACAGAGAGAAAACGTGAATTCTGACGCTTTATTTTTAAGATTAATGGCAGTTGCCCACTGTGCAGGAATCCACATCCGCAGGCACCCACCTGCCGTGTTTGACCCCTTCAGCTGTTTAGACGTGGCCGTTGCTCAGGGTGCTGCTTGCCTTTGCCGTAGCTTTCATTTTTGTGTGTGAAAATTAAAACAAAGATCAGGCAATCAAAGATAAACACCTGGAGTAGGCTATTTATATAAATACAGTTATAACAGTAGCACACACACTGGAAAAAAATGGCAGTAGGTAGAATACGTGTAAAATAAAGATTGCAGAGACCTTATTATCTCCTCCCATGGGAACTGAGATTATGAAAACCAAACAAGACAGAAGCTGACAGCAGGGAGCCTGAAGCAAGACCACCCATGATTCAAATATCTCATTTTTCTGATGCTCTCCAGTAAGTCACACGTTATATCTTTCTTTAAAAAAAAAAAAAAAAGATTTATTCTGAGAGAGAAAACGCGAGTGGGGGAGGGGCAGAGAGAGAGGGAGAGAGAATCCCAAGCAGGCTCCCCCCACATGTGGGGCTCGAACCCGCGAACGGTGAGATCATGACCTGAGCCAGGGTCGGACCCAGGTGCCCCAGTTACATGTTATATCTTTATAAGTAGAGGCTGTAAAAGACGTTCTGAGGTAGAAAAGAGGACAATGAATTTCGCCTCTCCCATTTGGTAAGTTCAATGAACATCTCTGCACTTTTTTCCTTGCTATTGAATGAAAAGATATTAGGCTAGATTTGGCCTGGTGACATCTGCTGTTTGGCCTTTGCCATGTTTCATAAGTAGAAATTTCTTGTACATTTCACAGAAAACATTTTTATCTGACCTTGCCTAGAAAATCAGATCCGCAAGTGTGGTAATAGTTGGCTGATACGAAGTAGTAGTGCCCCCTTGTGGCGGGGCTGATCTCTGCAGGCTGCCTCTGCCCTCAGCCCTCTCCATGGCTCATTCTGCCTGCTTTGATTCACTGATCTCAAAAACGTGCTTTTGAGTTTAACACTGCCAGCTTACATGATGTTGAAAGTCTTCTCTAGCCCTAATTTTCTCTCCTTAAACCCGAGTTTTCTTTCTTCAATGAAACAAGGTCTGTAGTTCCAAGAATTTAAGTCTTGTTCAATGATGACTATCTTTAGTTATTATGTCTAGCCATTCTGAAGTCCACAAATAGGGACCTAATACGCTTACTGGTGCTCAGCTGGGTGGGGGGTGGGAAACTCATGCCTATATCTCGGCCCCCCCGCCCGCCCCGCCCTTCCTCCTTGAGGTGTAGGAATGGGATGCTGGGGCACAAGACCAAACTGAAAACACCAGATAAACATCACAGCCTCAAAACTGAACTTTCCAGAGGCATGGATTGTGAATATGCATTTAAAAATACACTAAATTTCCTCTACAATTGAGCAGTGTTACAGGTATTTGTGCTTTAAGATTTATCTGGTGGATTATGCTGTATTCAGGTTAGTATTTTTTTTTTTTAATATTTATTCATTTTTGAGAGAGAGAGAGAGAGAGAGAGAGAGAGAGGCAGAGAGAGAGGGAGACAGAGAATTCCAAGCAGGGTCCGTGCTGTCAGCAGAGAACTGCCCTGGGGCTCGAACTCACTAACTGTGATATCATGAGCTGAAACCACAAGTTTAACAGTTAACCCACTAAGCCAGCCAGGCACCCCTTAAGTATCTGATTCTTGATTTTGGCTCAGGTCATTATCTCACCTTTTGTGAGTTCGAGCCCTGTGTCCGAGCCCTGCATTAGGCTCTGTGCTGGCAGTGTGGACCCTGCTTTGGATTCTCTCTCCCTCTCTCTCTGTCCCTCCCCCACCTGTGTGTGCATGCTTTATCTCTCCCTCAAAATAAATAAATGAACTTAAAAAAAAAAAAAAAGGGCGCCTGTTTGGCTCAGTCGGTTAAGTGTGTGACTTGATTTCAGCTCAGGTAATAATCCCAGTATCATGGGATTGAGTCTTGCATGGAGCTTCACGCTGAGTGTGGAGCCTGCTTGAGATTCCTTCTCTCTTTCTCTATTTCCCTTTGCCCCTCTCCCCTGTTTGTGCACGCTCTCTCTAAAATTTTAAAAAAAAATTAAATTAAATTAAATTAAAAAGAATCAGACACTTAACTGACTGAGCCACCCAGGTGCCCCTCAGGTTATTATTAATATAATTAATTTTATACTCTTAAGTGTATGTTAGTAACTTTTGGGCAAAAAAGTGTGTATTCTGGTGGAGTTGCCCTGAAATTCAGACTTCATCTTGGAATAGCTGTATATGGAAAACCGGTTTCAGTATGTTGTGAATGTATCCACATTTCTAGAGTGATTTATAATGTGTGTTTGGAGGGTAGGTTATTTGCATTGGAAGGGTAGCTCCATTGTTTCCTTGCTGTGTTACTTTAGAAAGGTTCTTAACCTCTCCAAACATCTGGAAACATGGCAATAACAGTATCAGTCTCAAAAGGCTCTGGAGAGGACTTGTTACAATAACATACAGTTTAAGCATGAAGCCTGTACTCAGTAAGCATGCAGAAGATACTAGCGATATGGTTGAGTGGTCTTATTATAATACAATCCAAAGGTATAATTTCCTTCTCTGGAATGTGACATCAGCTGTTCGCCTGCATGTGGCTTGTGGAAAATCTAATCGCAGAGAGAGAGAGAGAGAGAGATCAAGTACTACCAATTTGTGCCCATGGGGTATTGACATTGGTGCTAATGGCCCCCCCCCAAGCAGCCTGGAATGCTCAGTCTAACTAACGAAATAGGTCATATCTCAGGTCCCTTGTTCCTTCCTCTCAAGCCCCTTTGGTCTGTGGCTTCTGTGATCACAATTGGAGAGGAGGTTAATTCCTCCTCTGAAGTCATGAGCCCTTCTCAGAGAGGATGCGACATGGGGCTCGAACCCATGAACCGCGAGATCATGGTCTGAGGTGAAGTCAGGCGCTTAACCGACTGAGCCACTAATATTGTTTTCATGTAGGACAAGAGAGGGACATGGCCATGTCATCTACAGCCTTTCATTTTCCACTGCTGTTGTGTGAAGTAACTAAAAAAAATTATTTTGCTCTTAGGCTTTAACTTTCTTAAGCTCTGTCGTTTATTATATTTTATTTTATGTTAAAGATTTATTTTATTTTATTTTTTTTTAGTTTTAAGTAATCTCTATACCCACCATAGGGCTTGACCTCATAACCCGGAGACAAGAGTCACATGCTCTTCTGACTGAGCCAGCCAGGTGCCCCTGTTTGTTACAATATTTTAAAATTTCCCCAGTTCTCTGAATTTCAGGGATTTCCTCCCCATATTTTGCTGTTGGATTACAGGAGCAGGTATATATTTTATTTAAAAACACAGACTCTCTGTGTTTGAGTTCTGTTTTCTTTTTTAAATATTTATGTTGAGAGAGAGCACCTGTGTGTAATTAGAGAGAGAGAGAGAGAGAGAGAGAGAGAGAGAGAATCTCAAGTAGGCTGCATGTTGTCAGCACAGAGCCTCACACAGGGCTCGATCCTAAGAACCATGAGATCGTGACCTGAGCCAAAATCAAGAGTCCACTGCTCAACCGACTCAGGCACCCAGGTGCCCCTCTAAGTTTGAATTCTTATGATGCCTCTTAATAGCTTAGTTTTCTATTCTGTGAAATGGGAATAATAACGGTCTCTGCTTACCAGGTTTGTCAGGAAAGTGAATTAGTACTTGTAAAGACTTTGAATATTGCCTGAAACATAATAAGCTTTTATAATTTATAATTATAATTTATAATATAACAGCTGTATAATAAGCTATTATAATTATTGTTACCCACATTTATAGTAAAATCATAGGGCCTTAGTTACAGTAACTATTTTTGAAGAGTTAAAAAAACACCTTAACGAATAATTTATATAACATCAAGTCCACCTGTTTAAAGTATTTAGCTTAGTGATTTTTAGCATGTTTACACAGGTACTGTCTTTTCACCCTATCTTTTCACCTGATCTCCTTTTGGAACATTTTCCTCGTCAAAAAGAAACCTTGTAACCATTGGCAGTTAATCTCCATCCTCCTACCTCCCTGCTTCTCTGCCCTGGGCAACCACTGTTTTCTGTCTCTATGGATGAGACATTTCACGTAGAGATAGAAAGTATCTAGCTAGTCTGGATATTTCATATAAATGGGAGGTACTATATGTAATCTTTTGTAACTGGCTTCTTTCACCTTTTTGTTGTTGTTGTTGTTGTTGTTGTTGTTTTTAAATACACTCCACACCCAATGTGGGGCTTGAACTCATGGTCCTGAGATCAAGAGTTGCATGCTCTACTGGTTGAGCCAGCCAGGCACCCCTCCCTCACCTACATGTTTTCAAGTTTCCTCCAAGTTGTAGTAGGCATCAGAATTTCCCTTTTATGAGCCAGTAATATTCCATTTTATGGATATACCACACCTTATGGATCCATGTTTCAATTGGTACATATTTGGATTGTTTCTGGTTTTTGGACATTATGAATGATGCTCCTATGGAAATTTGCGTACACGTTTTGTGTGCACATGTATTTTAAGTGGTCTTGGCTAAATACATAGGAGTAAAATTGCCATGTTTAACTTTTTGAGGAAATGCCAACATGTTTTCCAAAGCGGTTGTGCCATTTTGCTTTCTAGCCAGCAATAGATGAAGGTTCCGATCGCTCCACACACTTGCCAACATTTAACTATTTTTTTTCTTTTTGGTGAACTGGTATCTCATGTTTCTTTATTTGCATTTTCCTAATGACTAATGATGCTGAGCATCTCTTCTGTGCTTTTTGGCCATTCATATATCTGTTTTGGAGAAAAATGTATTCAAATCCTTTGCCCATTTAAAAATTGGGTTGTCTTTTTATTATTGGGTTGTGTCCTTTATATATTCTGGATATAAGTCCTTTATCAGATATGTGATTTGTACATATTTTATCCCATTTTATAGGTTGTCTCATTACTTTCCTTTTTAACATTTATTTATTTTTGAGAGACAGAACAGAGCATGAGCAGGGGAGGGACAGAGAGAGAGGAGACACAGAATCCGAAGTAGGTTCCAGGCTGTCAGCACAGGGCCTGATGTGGGGTTTGAAACCACAAATCATGAGATCATGACTTGAACCAAGTCGGACGCTTAACTGACTGAGCCACCCAGGTGCCCCTACTTTCTTGACAGTGTCTTTTGAAGTACCAAGTTTTTAAATTTTTAAATGTTGTAAATTGTTATTAAAAAAATTTATCTTACTAAAAAGTTTTTTTTTTTTTTAAACTTCTTTTTTTTTTTTTTCAACGTTTATTTATTTTTGGGACAGAGAGAGAGACACAGCATGAACGGGGGAGGGGCAGAGAGAGAGGGAGACACAGAATCGGAAACAGGCTCCAGGCTCTGAGCCATCAGCCCAGAGCCCGACGCGGGGCTCGAACTCACGGACTGCGAGATCGTGACCTGGCTGAAGTCGGCCACTTAACCGACTGCGCCACCCAGGCGCCCCACTAAAAAGTTTTTTAAATGTTTCATTAATTTTTGAGAGAGAGAGGGAGAGAGATACAGAGCGTGAGTGGCAGGGGGGTGGGAGGTGGGGGGCAAAGAGAGAGAGAGAAGGAGACACAGAATCTGAAGCAGGCTCCAGGCTCTGAGCTGTCAGCACAGAGCCTGACGCGGGGCTCTAACCAGTGGACCAAGAGATCCTGACCTGTGCCAGAGTCGGGTGCATAACCGACTGAGCCACTCAGGTGCCCCGGAGACACAGGCTTTTATCTTTTTTATGTATACTATGTAAGTCTAGAGCCAGCATTTTTGCTCTTTTCCCTCTATCCTGATTGACAGTTGTGACATCATGTTGTTTAGATACTTATTTCACCTGTTTGTGACAATGGTAATAACCAAGAACACTAAAAATGATGACTCTCTACAGAATCATCAGGCATTTATAATAGCACGAGCTATTGCCAGTGATTACCGGTCTTCGGTTTAAGATTCATCCTGCAGGGTTTTAAAACAGTGAAGAGCAGCGAGGCTGGGCCGACTTCAGAACAGGTGCTGTCTAGGATAGTCTGGTCTTGAGAATTCAGCTCATAGGACCTTTTAAGATGTGAGCCGGGTCATAAGCATGCAATTTGTGGAGGAAAGAATGCACAGGGCTAATCAACAAATACAAAGTATTCTCTCCTAGTTACCCCCAAATGCAGAAGATGACCTAATTGGGTAACAAATGGACAGAGTTTTTTAAAGGTCACCGCAGTTGTGGTGAAGGCGGTCGGTTTGCTACCATGCTGTGTGCAGTGCTGGAAGTGACTCTGTACGGGAGTTATCGCCCGCGTTTTGCAGAGGAGCCGGAGGCTCAGACCGTTTAATGAACTCGTCCATGTCTCCTAGTTTGTGAGTAAGCAGGCTAAGATTCGAGCACAGATCCAGATGCTTTCCCGATCTCCATAGACTTGGTGAGCTGTTAGCCAGACGGGTTCAGATGTCATTTTGAAATTTCTGGTAAACCAGAGTTCGAAGTCTATGCCTGCCTGACACACCCACGAAAATGCTGTGAATTAAGGTGGGGTTTGGTGTTTGGACCAGACCATCATGGGGGCTGTGGGGACATAGGCTGTTTATCTCTGAAACTCCGTTCTAGTGTTTGTTCATTTTTCAGGGACAGAGGCTAAAGACTGCAAGGGAACTTAATTCTTGTTAAATTCCTATATGCCTGGTACTTTATGTATAGAAACTTATTTAATCCTCTTAATAATGCTAGGGAATAGGTATGTTTCTCACCGTCTTGGAGATAAGACAACCAAACTCCAGAGACACGGTCTCTTATCCTAGTCCACACTTCCAGTTAAACAGCTACAAAACTAGGATTGAATGGCAACTTTGCAGAATCAAAAGGCACACATCTTTCCCTTATTACACATGGTCTCCTGGAAGTAAAAGAAAGCACGTAGTTCCTTGTCTCGTCAGCCCATTTACATTTTATGTTACGTTTTCTGTTCCCGTCACGTCTCATGGACAATGTTTGTCTTCCCAGTGTTGTGTGTACCCATGGTGATTCCTTTAAATGTGTTTCTGGAGGCTTTCTCTCTATTATAGCCCTAGGTCTGGGCTGAGCCTAACAACCTTCCCATAAAATTCTCTTTCTTTTTAAGACAGCATTCTTTGAGGGATTTTAAAGCAATTAGAGTTGGAATTCTCGAGGAATTTTTTAAAAAAATTAAACTCCTCCACATATAATTGGTACTCCCCCAGAGGTTTTACAAAATGTAAACTAGAGAACAAAGCCAAAGTCAGAACACCAAAAACCTCACCCTTAGTGCCTGCTTACAAGGAAGTCGATGAAATCGCACCTAAAACCAAACCTGTCTTTCTAGATTAAAAGGAACTTAAAACTCAAACATGCAAGTGCGAAAGTGCAAGTGTGTTATAATTGCATTTTCTTTTGTTGTATTTTTCTCTCTGTCTTTCTGCTTGCCTCCTTGCCTGTCTTCCTTCCTTTTTTTTTCCTTTCCTTTAGATACTCCCTGATAGTCTAGTGGTTAGGATTCATTGCTCTCCTTCTTCCCTCCCTCCCTCCCTCCTTCCTTTCCTTCCTTCCTGTCTTTCTTCTTTCCTTCCTTCCTTCCTTCCTTCCTTCCTTCCTTCCTCCTTCTTTCTTTCTGTCCCATTTTCCTTTCACTGGGAAATACTGAATTCTCTTGAACAAATGGAGTCCTGGACTGCAACCATACTTTTCAAGCCTTTCCTAGCATTGCTCATTGTCCTTCTCTACTCGAGGTCTCTTTTTTCGGTTTGAATAATACAAAACCCCTCAAACCTTGCCAGTTCTTCGACGCAATAACCCTAGAAGCAAAATACGCTTGTGTCGTAGGTTGATATGTCCTAGGTTCCTAAAGCATGTGGGATCACTCTTGTTTTTTCTCAAGCCCTTGATGATAAACAAGGAGAATGCTCCCAATGGGCAGCCAAAGACCTCCCTCAAGTGGAGGCTGTCTGTCCTTGAGATGCTAAAGAGAGACCTTTTATGTAACAAAGAGGCAATACCCTCTTCTCACCTATTTTTTTTCCAGGTCTGAGACCTGTCACTTACTGTTGTGGGTCTGGGTCCATTGGCTTCACTTCCCTCCTCTTGAACATGCTCTTATGGGGCAGGAGCTGGGCTTGTAAGATCTGCTGGATGTTCCTCTTTGCTTGAATGGCCTGCTGCCTTTTCCACATCTTTTAGAGGCCGCTGATCTTCTCTTTTAGAGGTCAGCTGATCTTCAAGAAACTCTGGGGAGTACCAGGAAGGAACTTTCAGCCAGGAGGCCTGCTTTTCCCCTCACTGTATAAGGTGCTATCTCAGAAGGTTTCTCTTTCAGACTCTGCTCAGGGGGACGTGATCGGCCACAGCCACGCCTGAGACGTGCACGTGTGGGTCAGCAAATGACTCAAATGCAGATACCGATGCTTTCCCATCTCCTCCATGGGCGCAGCGAGTGGTTAGCTCAGACAGGTCAGGTGTCATTTGGAGCTTTCTGGTAAACCAGAGTTTGAAGTCTACCCCTGCCTGACACACCTATGAAAAAGCAACATTCTGTGTGACTCCTAAGATAATATTCCTTCTCACCTCGAGAGCTTCATCTTATCTTGATGCTGGTGTGAGGTCACTTACACTGACCCCTTGCTCATGATGACCTATGTCTTATTCCAATCTTTATGTCTTTCCTCCCTTCAGAAGATAGTGAGAATGTGCTACCTCAGAGATTGCACCCCAATTCTCCCTCCTCTCACTTCCTCCTCTTTGTATGACTGTGCCTTTTTTTTTTAAGTTTTTGTTTATTTTGAGAGAGAGAGAGAGAGAGACAGAGAGACAGAGCACAAAGAGCGGAGAGGCAGAGAGAGTGGTAGACAGAATCCCATGCAGTCTGTATGCTGTCAGTGCAGAGCTCGACATAAGGCTTGATCCCACGAACTGTAAGAGCATGACCTGAGCCAAAGGCAGATGCTTAACCAATGGAGCCATCCAGGCTCCCCATGACTGTACATTGTTTACATTGAACATGCTCAACACAACAACTTTGATACTGATTGTTAAATGATATTATCAATGTTTTATCACCGCTGCCTCAGCTACGCTTTCTATAATCAGAATATACTTTTATTTTATTTATTTTTATTAAAAAAAATTTTTTTTCAACGTTTATTTATTTTTTTTGGGACAGAGAGAGACAGAGCATGAACGGGGGAGGGGCAGAGAGAGAGGGAGACACAGAATCGGAAACAGGCTCCAGGCTCTGAGCCATCAGCCCAGAGCCTGACGCAGGGCTCGAACTCACGGACCGCGAGATCGTGACCTGGCTGAAATCGGACGCTTAACCGACTGCGCCACCCAGGCGCCCCTATTTATTTTTATTTAAAAAAATGTTTACTTATTTATTTTGAGAGAAAGAGTGCATGTGGGGGAGGGGCAGAGAGAGAGGGAGAGAGAATCCCAAGCAGGCTCTACACTGTCAGCACAGAGCCCGATGTGGGGCTCTATCTCACGACCGTGAGATCATGACCTGAGCTGAAACCAAGAGTCAGACACTTAGCCACCTGAGCCACCCAGGTGCCCTCCAGAATATACTTTTAAAGGAATGTGTTTTGTGCTGTGTTCATTATGGTTCTTTTCTCATGGTGGGAATTCAATAAATATTTCCTGTTGATAAATTTGTCATACTAGAAAAGGTTATTTTACAGCAAAGTAGTTGTAAAAAAAGTTGATCTTTTTTATTCTTCTTTCTTTTTAGCTGTTCCATCAAATCACTAATGCAAACACTAAAGTTGCTCCTTAATTAGAAGAATAAAAAAAGAATGAGGGCACCTGGGTGGCTTAGTCATGAAGCATCTGACTGGCTCAGGTCACGATCTCGCAGTTTGTGAGTTCAAGTCCTACACTGGGTAAGCTTGAGCCCTGCTTGGGGTGAATGTGAGCCCTGCTTTGGGTAAAACACAAGCCCTGGGTGAGCCCCCTTCTCCCTCTCTCTTCTTGCCCCATGTGGGATATTCTGTCTCTCTCTCTCTCTCTGCCCCTTGCTCACTTGTACCCTCTGTCTCTCTTGGTCTCTCAAAAAAAAAAAAAAAAAAAAAGAAAGAAAAAAAGAAAAAAAAAGACATTGGCTGAACTCAAATGATAAACTACTTTTAAGTATTTAATAAATTTTAATCTATAACCATTGCAAAACAAAATGTATGTGTGGAGGTGATTTACTTGTATAGGAAAAACTAAGACGAAGATTTACAAATGAGAAGGAAGAGTACAATTTACTTGAGTTCAAGGCTAGATAATAGAAGAAGATTTCTAGGCATGGGATCATTAAGAATGCACACAACTTTTATTCTCTATCCTCCCTTTTCTACTCTTTGAATCAAAATTTGTCCGAAGGTGTTGATGATCTTGATTAAATTAATGGCCTCTGTTTATCCGTACCCTTTGCCCAATATCTTTGTAGTCCCTGCTCACTCTAATTTGGGCTGGCCTTGTCACTTGCTTTGGCCAGTACAGTGTGGCTGAAGTGATGATATGACAATTCTGAGTCTAGACCTCAAGAAATGTTACATGTTTCTGCTCCCTCTCTGTCTTCTCTGTGGTCACCATGACAACAAGTCTGCATTTGGGGCATGCTCCATGTGAGGCCACATGGAGAAGAACTGAGTCATTTTAGCTATCATGGAGCCCTCAGCTCCCAGTTGACCTGCCATCTGACCACAGACCGAGCCCAGATAAAATCTGACAGGTCTAGATTAGTAGAACTACCTGCCAACCGGTAGCCTCCTAAGAAATATTAAATAGATTTTTAAAACCCCTGTGTTTTGAGGGGCCAACCTGGGTGGTTCAGTCGGTTGACCATCTGACTCTTAATTTCGGCTCAGGTCACGGTCCTAGGGTGGCAGGATTGAGCCCCGTGTCGGGCTCTGCGTTGGCATGAAGCCTGCTTAAGATTCTCTCTCTCTCTCTCCCTCTGCCCCTCTCCCCTGCTTGCTCTCTCTCTAAAATGAATATTAAAATACAATAAAGCATATGTTTTGAGACGGGTAAGCGGTAATAGCTAACAACTTCACATCTTATGTTGGTAATACTAATAGTGTAAGTCAGTAGTAAGTCCTTCCAGGCACTATTATATTTTAACTGTTGTCAGCTGTTTGAGCTAAACGAATGTAAGTTTGAGAGTGTCTTTGGTTTCAGTAAGTGAAGATGGGAAACTTAGGGCATGCAATGGAATCTTCCTGGGATCGTAGTCCCATGCACTTCAGAAGGCTATTATTAGACACAAGAAAACATAGTTTTAAGGTCAGGTGGGTGGCATCAGTTAGAGATCTCAAAGCTGTAGCCGGTAGACCTACAAACTGTTGCCATGACGTCCCCACACGCATGCTCCCCAACCTCCCCCACGGCATTCCCACTCCCTAGGCTAGCCTCCCCCTGCACAGCAGACCGCACTACCCATGACTCACTCTTCGCGGGTCTTTCACAGAAGCCCTTCTTCCATCCCCTATATCAGCTGCGCTCCAGGGTTTTGCACTGAAGGGCTAGCACCAGTCAAAGGTGACCCCTGGTCCTGCCTCCTGCCTCATGCGTGATGAACCCTCAGACGTGCTAAGGGTTTCACATTTATGTACTCTGGTTTTCTTTTCTGCAAAACGGTGGTGGGGAAAGGCCCTCAGCAAGCTCTGCTCTGTCTCTCTCCTGCTCAACTTCACAGTTACAGAAAGAAGTTAGGGAAAAACAGAAGGTTTGACTTTTCAGAAAGCGAGTCCAGCGTTCTTTTGATCATTGGTAAAGATAGTTACTGCTGATTTAGAAACCTTGAATATGGGCCAAAGCTTTAGCAAATATTAACTCTAATTTTACGGCCCTTATTATTAACAGCCAGATAAATGATAGTTCAGAGATTTTACATGATGTGAATGGATCCAAAGTCACACATGTGATTAGAGGCAAAGCCATAAATATAGCAAAGCCATAAATGTAGTAATAGTTGGAGTGTCTAATTTGTACTTTCGAAAAAAATTAAAAATCTGCCTCCCGTTCCATAGTATGGATATGTAACATCGTCTTTCGAGTTAGGCAGTACCTCCTGAACCGCATGCATTCTCCTTCAGACACATGAAGGAACTCGAGCCCTACCAGAGTCATCTTATCAACCTGAAAGCCTATTGTAGACCCCTCATAAACTCAGCTTTTGGGAGAACAGCAGGAAGAGGCCACTCAGTGGGGAAGCCTGGTGGGAAAGTGGGGGCAAGTGTTGTCATTGTAATGGTGCCTTTTAGAACAATAAGCTCCAAGCCGGGTGACTTAATCCCCCTTGTGCTCAGTTTCCTCATCTGTAAATGTGGGTGTGGAGTCAATCAGTGCTTTCCTGAACTGTGGTCTGTGGACAATTTCCGTAGCCCATGTGAAAGTTGGGAAATGCTATCTACAAGGTCCATCCATCCCTTAGAGACCTTTGTGAAGGTCTGTATTCAAGAAGTCTGTCATAGCGATCCTGGAAACCTCTTAAGAACCTAAAGGAAGGGGGCGCCTGGGTGGCACAGTTGGTTAAGCGTCCGACTTCAGCCAGGTCACCATCTCGCGGTCCGTGAGTTTGAGCCCCGCGTCAGGCTCTGGGCTGATGGCTCGGAGCCTGGAGCCTGTTTCCGATTCTGTGTCTCCCTCTCTCTCTGCCCCTCCCCCGTTCATGCTCTGTCTCTCTCTGTCCCAAAAAAGTAAATAAACGTTGAAAAAAAAAAATTAAAAAAAAAAAAAAAAGAACCTAAAGGAAGAATGCCATTTTGGAAATGTACAGTCAGATGACTCTTATGATTTCCTTTGGCTATAAAGACATCTGAGCTAATAGATCTTTTGTTCTGTTGCAGTTTACAGCTAATTCCATTTTCTTTCTTTCTTTCTTTCTTTCTTTCTTTCTTTCTTCCTTTCCTTCCTTCCTTCCTTCCTTCCTTCCTTCCTTCCTTCTAGCAACAATGCTTTTATTTTAACAAAAAAGGGTCACAAAATGGGGGGTGGTAAGATAGGATGTAATGTGTGCGGTGTCTCTGGATTCCATCCCTCTCTTCCTGCCCCCCACACAAAAGTTACTGAATAATGTAAAAGTCACCATTCACAGTGCCAGAACACCATCCAAATAATTGTTTTCATCAGGGTCAAAAAATACAGTGATTATGAATGTGCTGTGACCAGTTATTGATTCCACTTTCTACCAAGGAAGGAAACGGGGAAAAAATTATATTTTGGGGCACCTGGCCGGCTCAGTTGGTGGAATGTGTTACTTTGGTTTCGGGGTTATAAGTTTGAGTCCCATGTTGGGTGTAGAGGTCACTTCAAAAGAAAATCTTTATTATTATTATTGTTTTAATATTTGCTTTTTTAAAGTTTATTGATTCTGATAGAGAGCGAGAGAGAGAGAGTGCACACATGAGAACAGGGGAGGGGCAGAGAGAGAGGGAGAAAGGGAGAATCCTAAGCAGGCTCCACAAGGTGAGTGCAGTGGGACTCAGAACTCTCAAACTGTGAGGTCATGACCTGAGCCGAGATCAAGAGTCAGACAGTTATCCAACTGAGCTACCCAGGCGCCCCATTAAGATTTTCTTTTTAAGTAATCTCTACACCCAACATGGGGCTTGAATTCATAACCCTGAGATCAAGGGTCACATGTTTCACTGAGTCAGCCAGGCACCCCTTAAAAATAAAATCTTTTTAAAAAATCATATTTTCTTGGTTGTCTACTTTGTGTCAGGCACTGTGTTAGATATTCTATCCTTATTCTTGCAATACTATGTGGAGTATTATTATTCTCACCTTACTGATATTGATCTTAACTACATCATTTTTTTTTCATAACTACTGTAGTCTTACTGAGAGAGTAACAGTACATCAACAATGTAGAGTCAGTGGGCGCAATCCCCGATACTCTATCTGTACACATTCTCTAGGTGATATTATCCAGCCCTAGGGCTTTAATACTATTCTTATGATGTGGTGATGACTGATGACTATGAAATCTCATAATTTTCTCTTGACTGTTCCTGCATTAAATAAACATCTCAAATTTAGTGTGACCAAACCAGCATTTTAAATTCAGAGCTTTCCTCTAAAATTTTCTTGCCCAGTTAACCCTTAGTAATTGGCCTCCATGTCTGCCATGTCAAACAGCAATTTAGATGTTGATTTCTCTCATACCTTCATTCACCATGTGTACTGTATCAACCAGTCTGTTCTTGTAAGACGCATCTAGAATGTGACTGCTTCTCTCCATTTCCATGTGTATTTCTGGTCAAGCTACATCATCTCTTAGGAGGACAATTACCACACTGTTCCATTTGTTTCTACTTGTGTTCCGTCTGCAATCAGGAGCCAAGATGATCTAAGACATAAATATAGGCACTGTCTTGGCCGGTTTGCTGAGGAAGACCACCAGCCTTGTGGGATTGGCTGTATGTGAAGGTCCACACGAGAGTCTAAGAGTATCGTACACAAAGATTCTTGATGTTCTTGAGCAAATTCCTAAAAATGCAGCTTACAGCAAGTATATAGAATGGATTACAAATGAGAAGTGGGGTATGGTTAAAGCGGAACCAGATGTTGAGAAATTAGAAGACCCACTTCAGGGTGGCCAACTAGAAGAGGTGATTCTTCAGGCTGAAAAAAAGTCTGGCAGGAAAAATGATACATTGGAAACCATGGGAGCCTTCAGTGGAAGAGCTCCTGCCAACCACTGGTAATGGCCAATATAATCCTCATTAAATGACTAGTGTGTTGATGGAAAGCTGATGTAATTAAGTGTTCTGTTACATAAAATAAAGAAAGAAAAAATTTAGACCATGTTACTTTGCTCCTTAAAACCTTCTGATGATTTTCCATTTTGCTAAAAAAAAAAAAAAAAAAATCTAAGTTTCAGTCTCTGGCCTTGCTCATGTCTCCAACCTCATTTGGCCGATGCTTCCTTCCCTACGTTGGTTTCTTTCCCGATCTGCAACGTACCAGGCTTGTTCAACCCCAGATTGCTTCGCTTGCTCTGCCCTCTGCCTGGATGGCTCTTCTCATCCTCATTTGTTGTTGGTTCAAATGTTGTCTCCTCAGGGGTGCCTTCCCTGACCACCTTTCCAGAAATGATCCCACGTTGTGCGGAAACTATCACATCATTCTGCTTTGTTTTTCAAAGGAGTTGTCCCTCTTGTTATTTTATTAGTTTATTTGCTACCCTCCCACCTGTTTCTCTCAACTAGAAGGTAGGTCCATGAGAGCTTCCCTCTCTTTGTTGTGTTCAACCCCACATCTCCCTGCTGGTGTGTTTCACAGTGCCTCATACATATAGTGGCTCAGTAGATATTTGCAGGCTTAATAAAATAAATGTTATCTGTCTTGCTCATCTTCCCAGCCATTTCTGTTCAGCGCACACTTAAAAATAATCAAACACGTGTAAGGCTACACACAGTGTCTTCAAGCAGATTTCAAACAAATGTAGTTTTTGGAAAGAAATGTTTAATGTGTATTTATTTATTTATTTATATATTTATTTTTACATGTGTTTATTTTTGAGAGGCAGAGAAAGCACAAGTGGGGAGGGGCAGAGAGAGAGAGAAGGAGGCAGAATCCAAAGCAGGCTCCAGGCTCTGAGCTGTCAGCACAGAGCCCGAGGCGGGGCTCGAACTCACAAACCATGAGATCATGACCTGAGCTGAAGTTGGGCGCTTAACCAACTGAGCCCCCCAGGTGCCCCAAATGTTAATTAATTAATTAATTAATTGAGAGAGAGAGGGAGAGAGAGAGGGAGTACATGTGCACACGTGAGAGGAGGAGGGCAGAGAGGGAGGGAGAGAATCCCAAGAAGGCTCTACACTGCCAACTTGGAAGCGGATATGGGGCTTCACCCCACAACATGAGATCACCACCCTGGGTGGAAACCAAGAGTCACTCGTTCAACTGACTGAGCCATCCAGGCACCTGTATTCAGAGAAATTTTTAGATGAGATTATTATCTGCATGGGATTTTTTTAAATTTATTTTTTCAATATATGAAATTTATTGTCAAATTGGTTTCCATACAACACCCAGTGCTCATCCCAAAAGGTGCCCTCCTCAATACCCGTCACCCACCCTCCCCTCCCTCCCACCCCCTATCTACCCTCAGTTTGTTTTCAGTTTTTAAGAGTCTCTTATGCTTTGGCTCTCTTCTACTCTAACCTCTTTTTTTTTTTCCTTCCCTTCCCCCATGGGTTTCTGTTAAGTTTCTCAGGATCCACATAAGAGTGAAAACATATGGTATCTGTCTTTCTCTGTATGACTTATTTCACTTAGCATCACACTCTCCAGTTCCATCCATGTTGCTACAAAGGGCCATATTTCGTTCTTTCTCATTGCCATGTAGTACTCCATTGTGTATATAAACCACAATTTCTTTATCCATTCATCAGTTGATGGACATTTAGGCTCTTTCCATAATTTGGCTATTGTTGAGAGTGCTGCTATAAACATTGGGGTACAAGTGCCCCTATGCATCAGCACTCCTGTATCCCTTGGGTAAATTCCTAGCAGTGCTACTGCTGGGTCATAGGGTAGGTCTATTTTCAATTTTCTGAGGAACCTCCACACTGCTTTCCAGAGTGGCTGCACCAGTTTGCATTCCCACCAACAGTGCAAGAGGGTTCCTGTTTCTCCACATCCTCTCCAGCATCTATAGTCTCCTGATTTGTTCATTTTGGCCACTCTGACTGGCGTGCATGGGATTTTTTAATGTGTAAAAACTATGAGATAGAAGAAAGGACAACACTGTGAAGAAGTCATCAGATACTTCTGCACTGAGGCAGTGGAGGTTTGGAAAGGATAAACTGGTGATTCTGGTGTATTTTTTAAGTCATGGTTTCCAGGAGAGGGCAGGGATCGAAACTACAAATGGTTAAACATGGCTTTTGGGAACTTGTCATGTAATTATTTTTTTGTCCAATCACTCCTTGCTATGGAGGCCAGTGGATTAACTTCTTCCAAACATTGCACTCAGAAAGGAGGGATGCTAAGGGAAGGTGTGGGGTGGCACTGAAATAGCCCCCTCTAAGGTCCCTGCAGAAGGAGACTGTTATAACCAAAATAAATTCGAAGAAGTACCACATTGATAATTAGTGGAATATTTATTTTGGTGTGGTATAGCCCTTTTCTAAAAGTAGGAGAGATGTGGAGGAGAGAGAAAAATGGGAAATATCTTGTATTCTCGAAGGGAAAGGTATACAGTAGATAGTTTCATCTTTGAAATTCTGGCGCCACCTAGTGGTGAATGAAGCCTGTTTTAGAGACCCGCCATTTTTCTTAAATGTCTCAAACTTTCAGGTATGTCTTAGAATCATACAGTGAGCTTGTGCAATTCCCACCCCCCCCCCCCACCTCCCACCCATTGCTATAGATTTCAGAATCCTATAGTTCTTATGTAGGGCTTGGGAAACAGAGTCTGGAAAACGGGTTTCCCAGGTGATACTGTAGAATTTTTAGTTAGCTTTTTAAAAAAATAATCATACATCAAGTGGCTCTAGCGATGTTTCTGGTTGTCTTGCCGTAAATTTGTTCCAGAAAGACCATCCTGGCCACAGATAGGTTTAATTGAGGTAATCGTGTCTGAAAGGAGAAGTTCCAGTAATTCATGGAGGTCCAGGATTTGCAAAACCACCTCAGGGGCTCCAGGCATTTCCCAGGTGAACTTTTTAAAGGAGAATTTTAAAAAAATTAATTAAGTAAGTAACTGGATTTATTATTATTATTATTATTATTATTATTATTATTATTATTTAGAGAGAGCACAGGTTGGGGAGAGGGGCCGAAGGAGAGGGAGAAAGAATCTCCAACAGGCTCCACACTCAGTGTGGAACCCGACAGGGGGCTCGATCCCACGTGGGGCTCAATCTCACAACCGTGAGCTTGTGACCTGGCTGAAATTAAGAGTCCAACACAACGGAGCCACTCGGGTGCCCCTCTCAGAAGACCTTTTATTTAAGGCTTCTTGAGGTATTCCCAAGGAAATGAATCTTCAAATATGACGTCAGACTCATAATAACAAGTACTCAGGGCATCTACAGAGCTCAGTTGGTTACGTCACCCGACTCTTGATTTTAGATCAGGTCATGATCCACAGTGTTTGAGATCAAGCCGCCTGTTGGGCTCTGCCTGTCAGAGTGGACCCTGCTTGGGATTCTCTTCCCCACCCCTCCCACCTCCGCCCCACTCCTGCTCATGCTCTCTCTTTCAAAAAATAAATAAACATTTAAAAAAATTTAAAAATCTGGCACAGTGACTCACATGTCCTTGACTGTGCTCAGATTTCAGCTGTGAATGTACTGGACAGTTCCATTCAGGCTTCCACTCATTTTAAGGTGATAAGGTCCCCCTTCAAGTCCTCACCTAATGCCCCAGGATTTCCTTTGGTGCTGCACACGCCATAAGGAACTTTCTAGGTTATGACATATGCCCAGCTTGGAAGCACGGGGGAGGTTAGCACATCTGGGAGCAATCCTTGATCATGGGGGATGGGAGCCAATGGGTCAATACTCCTGCCTCTTCTGCTTGGGGAAGGGCCTCATGAAGGGTTATGTAGGAATGGTAGGCTCAGGACTTTACCCCATGGGCAGAAGTGTGTTTGAAGGGAAGAGTAGTGGCAGGGAGAATTTTAATTAGGATCCTAGATATTTTGGTGGTACCATGGAGATGGGATTGGTTTGGGAAGTAAATGGGGTCAGAGACAGATACTAGGCATTAATTATAGTTGCTCTGATTTGAAATAAATTGGGACTAAATTAGGCAGAAAAATGCAGTAGAAATTTGAAGTAGGAGACGTGATAGTAACCCCTTCTCCCTCTCGCTCTCCCTCTCGCTCTCTCCCCCCAAGTGTACTGGTCTGTTTTCCTTCCTGAATTGAATTGGGCTTATGAAAGCCCATGAAATGGGCTCAGGGTCCCTGTCTTTGTTTTGTGTTGCTCTGTTGCAAACCTCCCTCAAATTTAGTGGCTGAAATGGCCTGTTGTTTTGCTGTTGTTCATAAAGTTGGGCTGGGCTCACCTAGGCGTTTCTTTTTGCTGCTTTTACCTGGGGATATGCAGCTGGTTGTTCTCTTTGCAGGCTTGCTGGTCAGTGTAGTAGTCAGGGTTCTCCAGAGCAACAGAACCAATACGATAGACAGGGAAACTATGGATTGCGAGAAACTTGTTCTGGCGAGTGTTTCGCAAGATAAGCAAACATTTCTAATATATTTTAACTAGATGAAATGAGCGATGTCTTGCGATATGAGTGGACGTGATGCTGAATGTCACATGATCACACCTGAGCCAATGGTCCTTGAAATTCACTTTGATAGACAAGTGCTTTGGATTACAAGCATGTGTCCGCAACGAATTAGGCTCCCAAACCAAGGTTTCATTGTATCTCAATATACATGAGGAGATTTGTTGTAGGAATTGGCTCAGGCAGTTATGAAGGCTGTCTGCAAGCCGCAGAGCTGGTGGTATAATTCAGGCCAAGCCTGAAGGCTGAGAACCAGGAGCTCCCATGTCTGAAGGCAGGAGAAAATGGACATCCCGGCTCAAGAAGAAAGAGACGTTCGTCCGCTCTTCCCCTTTTTGTTCCAACAGATTGGATGCTGCCTGCCCACATTGGTGACCTCAGGTCTCTTCACTCAATCTACTGCATCAGATGCTAATCTCATCCAGAAACACTCGCACAGACTCACCAAGACATGTTTTACCAGCTATCTGGGCAGCTGTGAGGCTCGTCAGGTTGACACAAAAAACCACCCGTCACTGTCAGGGACCGCGACACAGACAGCTTGTCTTTGCTCTGCGTGCTGTCCTCCCCAGTCACACACTTTCTCCTCTGGAGGCGACAGGTCTGGGGCACGAGGCGGGGTGGTGGGGCAGCACAGTCACGAGCTTGAAGCCTGAGCTCAGAGTCATGTTCGGCACATCTGTCTCATTCTCTTGGTCAAAGCAATCACAAGGTGACTCAGCTGTGGGGAAGTAGACTCCATCTCTTCACGAAAAGAGCTCAAGGAATTTAAGACCCCTTTTAATTTACTACTGCAGCCTATCTTAGTAGCCAACGAAATGAACCATGTCCTCTTATACCTGGAATTGGTTTTAAAACTGGAATTCGGGGTGCCTGGGTGGCTCAGTGGGTTGAGCGTCCGACTTTGGCTCAGGTCATGATCTTATGGTTCGTGAGCTCGACCCTCACGTTGGGCTCTCTGCTTTCAGCTCCGAGTCAGCTTTGGATCCTCTCTCCCCCTCTGTCTGCACTCCTCCCCCCCCCCCTCATGCTCTCTCCACAAATAAATAAACATTAAATAAAACACAAAAAAACCAAACCAGAATTCAGGCTACTTATGTGCTGACGAGTCACACCTCCTCTCTCTCTCTTATGTGGTAAATATCCTGAGAAATATTTTATATCTGTGACAAGTTGAATTAACCTTCCCTAAGTGGAAGGGTATAGGGAAAAGCTTGGATTAAAAAAAAATTTTTTTTGCAGATTCACTGGACTCACTTAGTTAATATCTTTTCAAAGCTATAGTAATTATATTTCAAATGAGTTCTATTTTATTTTTATTTATTATTATTTTGTAATTTAATTTATTTTTAAGAGAGAGAGAGAGAGAGAGAGACAGAGAGTGAACGGGGGAGGTGCGGAGAGAGAGAGAGGGAGACACAGAATCCGAAGCAGGCTCCAGGCTCCAAGCTGTCAGCACAGAGCCCGATGCAGGGCTTG
Organism: Prionailurus viverrinus; assembly: GCF_022837055.1. Classification (NCBI taxonomy): domain Eukaryota; kingdom Metazoa; phylum Chordata; class Mammalia; order Carnivora; family Felidae; genus Prionailurus; species Prionailurus viverrinus. The sequence continues at coordinate 104,575,878 of NC_062561.1, read as the reverse complement.
AACTCACGAACCGTGAGACCATGACCTGAGCCGAAGCCAGATGCCCAGCTGACCGAGCCACCCAAGTGCCCCAAGTGAGTTCTAGTTTAAACTAGTGAAATTTTTTTGTGTGTGTGAATTTGAGTCTTTTTGTAAGGGAAAAGAAAAAGGTATTTCTATTTTCACAGTATGGCACTGATATTTATGAGATTATTTTCATAATTGCCCTAATAAACACCTTCATAATGGAATAAAAATAATTTGTTTTAAATGCATGCAATTTCATGAAACACTAGAAAAAATTTCAGTATCTTAAATTTCAGAATTACCTGGTAAGAATAGTTTATTAATTTTATAAACTTTTATGACAGGATTGCTCACTGTAATGGAAATATCAAACACAAAGAAAGCTTTTGATAACCTGTTTAAAGGAAGCAGAAATAGGGATGCCTGGGTGGCTCAGTTGATTAAGCATCTGGCTCTTGATTTTGCTCAGGGTATGATCTCAAAGTTCATGAGTTGAAATCCTGCATTGGGCTCCATGTGGATAGTGTGAAACCTGCTTGGGATTCTCTCTCCCTTTCTCTCTGCCTTGACCCCTCTCGTGCTCTCTCTTTCTCTCTCAAAGTAAATAAACTTAAAAAAAAATAAAACAAGCAGAAATAGGGGGTGCCTGGCTGGCTCAGTCGGTAAAGTATGTGACTCTTGATCTCTGGGTTGTAGGTTTGAGCCCCACACTGGGTGTAGAGATTATTTAAAGCTTTTTTTTTTTAAATTGTAATGTTTATTTACATTGAGAGAGAGAGAGAGAGAGAGAGAGACAGAGAGACAGAGAGACAGAGAGAGAGAGAGACAGAGAGAGAGACAGAGAGACAGAGAGACAGAGAGACAGAGAATGAGCAGAGGAGGAGGAGGAGGAGGGAGAGCTGGAGACAGAATCTGAAGCAGGTTCTAGGCTCCGAGCCGTCAGCGCAGAGCCAGAAGCCGGGCTCAAACCCACGAACCGCGAGATCATGACCTGAGCTGAAGTCGAAAGCTTAACATACTGAGCCATCCAAGTACCCTGAGATTACTTAAAAAGAAAAGGAACTGGAGAAAAGTGAAAAAAAGAGTCAGAAACAGAATGGAAATGCCTTTTTTTCTGTGAGGAATCATTTGGTCACATACCATACAGTGGGAGAAAAGTTGTAGGAAAATCTTCTCCCTTAACAGAGCTGTGGCCCTAAGGACAACTGCAGAACTGCAGAGGCAGGGAAAAAAAAAAAAAAAAAAAAAAAAAGCACGATTTTGCTAAAGAGATGAGTGCAAAGGCAGCCTACATCAAAATCTTTTCAGAAGGACCAATTTTCTTTTCTTTTGAACCAAAGTCCGTGATTCAGTTCTGGGCATTTCTTTCCAAGACCTTTTTTTTTTTTTTTTTTTTTTTTTTTCTGGCTTCTCTCTCTCACACGACTTTTTGCCCTTCCGTTTCTCACCTCAAACAGCTGCTTCTGAAAAGTTGACTTTGAGCTGTTTCAAAAGGTCATCGTATTCACTGTTTCCTCTTCTGACTACCGTGTTTATATTCTGACGCTGGGCTCCACGTGTCTCAACGGGGTTTTCCCAGGAAGGCCGGCTTGTTTGTTTAGATGCTCCTGAAACCGAGGAAGAGGGATTCTGTCTCTCAACGACACTGAACCAAGCTGCTGGCACAGGTGACAACGAAGATACATCTCAACAATAGAATTTGGAGCAAAAGAAACCAGACAACAAGAGGACATGCTGTATAAGTCACTTATGTAAAACTCCCAAACAGGCAAAGTTAATGTACAGTTCGACCAGGATATGGGTTACTTAGGTAGATAGGCTGGACGGTGCAAGCAAGTGGAAATGTTGGGGCGCTGCCTGGATTTAGGTACCGGGTACCTTGGCAGGCTTGCTTTGCGAACTTTTATCGCGCTGTGCACTTAGGATCTGTGCATTTTTTCATTTGTTACACTTCTTGAAAAAGTGGAGCAGTCGAGGAAGGATGGCTTTTTCCTTTGGCTTCAGGGAAATCTGCGCTTGGGTGCGTCTGGTGGTTTTTAAGGAAAGAATCGTTAAGTTGGCAACATTATATATTTTTTGAGACCCGCTTTATTGCAGTGTTGATTTTGATTTTATTGGGTTTCAGTGTTCACATAAACCACACGGAGGCGGTCAAGCATCCTATAAATCAGTGGCAATTAGAAACAACACAAGAACAATACAAAGCAAAGCCAAACTCTAGGTGATCACTATGGCAGTGCTGCAGGACTGTATTTTATTGAAAGAACAATAGTCACGCTCCACTAAGGCTAGAAACCCTAAGAGGAAGCTGGAAACTAAACATTAATATCATTGAAACCAATATATCTAGACAACTTCTCTATTTTTTTTTCTTTCTTTTATTTTCTTCCCTAATACCATGTAAGACCAGGTCATCTATCATTTGATATTTCTTTTTTTTTTATTTTTTAAAAGTTTAATTTATTTATTTTGAGAAAGAGAGAGAGAGAGAGAGAGAGAGAGAGAGCATGAACAGAGGAGGGGCAGAGAGAGGGAGAGAGAGAGAATCCCAACCAGGCTCCTCATCATTAGCACAGAGCCCGACGTGGGGCTCAAACTCACGAACTGTGAGATCATGACCTGAGCTGAAACCAGGAGTCAAACATTCACCTGACTGAGCCACCCAGGCACCCCTATCATTTGATATTTCTTGGTTGATTCTGTTCAGCAGGAAGTTGTGTATTATTTTCTGGAAAGGGAAAGAAACAGGAAGTCATAAAGACTGGTAAAGTTAATGAAATATTTCACATTTGCCCATAATCACATTTAAATGTTACTTATATGTTGTTGGCCGACTTCTGTTATTTCCTGTAACAGTACTGACTGCTATCTCATAGTGGGTGCTTCTTCTAGGAGGTTTTTTTTTTTTTTTATTGTTATAGCATGTTGGACATAATGCCTGAATTCATCCTTCCTTCCTTACAGTAGAAACAGCTCAAATATTACCGATGATAGCATCCTTAAGACTCTGTCCCTTGCATAGAAGCTGGAAGTTAGTGGAGAAAAAATAGATTAGCCATTTCAATTGCTGCTCATGTACCGGGGATACAACCTTGGTGGGTGGAAATGCATTTCATCCTTGGGACTCAGAATTTCGGCTTCACTGAATGTTTTATCCCATGTAGTTGTAAGCCTGAGAAAGAGAGAGAGAGAGAGAGAGAGAGAGAGAGAGAGAGAGAGCGAGCATGAGCAGGGGAGGGGCAGAGAGAGGGAGGGATTGTTTGTTGAGGGATTGAATTCACCTCAACAAACATTTCCTGAGTGACAGTTATGGTACAAAACATTACGGATGAAGCCAGAACTGTAGGAGAGATAAATGTGTATGTAAAAAATTATAACACAATATGATAAGTGCCCTTGCATGGAAATAAAGAGGTGGCTTCAGACACAGAGAAAAGAAATCAGCTAACTCTGTTGGTGGCGCAGAAGGCTTTGGAGGAGGATCTTAAAAGAGGAGTGGAAATTTTTCACAGAGACAAGGTGGGGAAGGACATTACAGGAATGCACAGAGGCTTGAGTTTCCGTGGAGTGAGCAGACAATGGTGAGAAATCTGTTATGTGAGGGGCTGGAGGAAATGGGAGGTATTAGGAATGGAGCAGGAAATCCAGGCTAGGTTCTGGAAGAGTCTTGGATGCCCTGAGCAGGAGTTTGGATTTTACTGGAAGAGCAGTAGAAGGGTTGTAACAAAGGCAGTAGCGTGATGGTCCGTGTGTTTTAGGAGGGTAAGATCAGCAGTGGGTAGATAACGGGTTGTCGAGGGGAAAGCAGACCAGGACCCCAGCTCGGAACTCTTGGAATAATCAACACTTTGGACCAGACTAAAGAAGCAATTTCTTGGAAGGCAGGCTTCATCTTGGATTTAAACGAGTTATGGTGTCCAGTTGGTAGAATACTATCAGATCATGCAAACAATAACGGTGATCAATTTTAAAGGTATTCAAAGATGTCCAGAAAATAGTGCTGGACAGAAAAGCTTACAAAAACGTGAGCAGTGAGTTTCTGAATCAATCTGTCTCTCCTTCCCTCTCTCTCTCTCTCTCTCTCTCTCTCTCTCTCTCAGTCTGCCCTTCTTGATCCATCCATACCTCTGCGGAGAAAAAAGAGAATATACTATACAAAGATGTTAATAAAGGTATTTACTTGCCAGTAGGCTTTTGGGTAATTTGAGAAAAAGCAACTAAGACACCCAATTAAGAAGATAGTATGGTTGGCTTGCCCGGGTGGCCCAGTTGATTAAGCATCCAACTCTTGATTTCAGCTCAGGTCGTGATCTCATGGTTCATGAGATCGAGCCCCTGTGCCAGGCTCTGCAGTGACGGTGTGGAGCCTGCTTGGTGTTCTCTCTCTCCTCTCTCTCTCTGCCCCTCCCTTGCTTGCATACCCATGTGCTTGCTTTCTCTCTCTCAAAATAAATAAATAAACTTAAAACATAAAAGAATACAATGTGGAGGAGCTTAGAAAACTGTTCTTTTTCATATTCAGACCCTATTGAATCCTAGTGGGTAGTCTGGCATTTCAGGATGGGAGGGGGTATTTGCAGATCCAGTATATAAAAGGGTCAAAAGAAAACGATTAGAAATAGAATATAAAATATTCTATCTATCTATAGATCTATTCTATCTATATTCTATCTATATTCTATTCTATCTAGAAATAGAATATAAAAAATACAAGAACAGAGTGTGGAAATGGGATTATTGAACTGACAAGAGAAGGCAGGTGAACAGTTTTATTTAAAGTTTGTGTTAAAGTTCATCTCTGGTTGCTTTCCGAATTGTTTCTTGTTGTCAGAGCCTAAGGATGTTGTTCTGTGAAGGGGGTGGTGATTTGAATGGCCTGTTTAAGGACCCTTCCAGCCGTAGGTCCTCCATGCCATCTGGTTCCACTGTTACCACTATATGAAGAGGGCTAATAGCCTTATATTACCTTTTGTATTTTTTTAAGTATTCTTTTCAGAGTCTTCCAGAAAACAAAATTGCCCACAGGTACAAGATGGAACTGATGCTTTTGGATAAGATAACTTACACACAGTTGTATGGGGCCACATTGGTTTGACTGATTCAAAATGGAGCCTCACGGAATGGTTGGCGTTTGAAGAGGTAGCTGTGGGAAGGAGGGATGCAGAATGGAGAGACAAGAAAAGGAATAGAATCACTGAAGTAATTTGCAGCAGGAAAAATGCATTTGGGATGAAAGAGGCCAATAGTCATGCTGCCATTTTTTTATTTCACTGTTATGAGAAAATGAGGTTCCCAGGAAGGAATATTAGGTCAGTCAACAAAACCTACTTTGGATTTGTAATTCATGCTTATGAGGAACCATCTCTTGAAAGCGCTCATCCTTCTGGGTCCTATGATCAGGTAACTTCACCTCCTTCTCTTGTTTAGACCTCAGACATTGGTTTCTTCATTTACATATTGATCTCCACCACTCATTCTCTTGCCAACACTTCTCTCTAGTTATTTAACTTCTCTTCGATTCCTTCATTTTTAAAGGTATAGGGTTCCCCTAGATTGTTAAACAAAAATTTAAAAATCACGGACCTTTTAAGCAGGTTTAGAGCTTTTCTGGTTGAAGTCGAGGTAGGAAGGCAGAGTTCACCTGGCTCTTCTTAAACTCTCCCAAGTATTCCCCGAAAAGGGCATCCACGGAGCCAGGTTTGAAAACCACTGGCCCTGACTGAATCTGCTTTCCAGAGTCAGGAGAGATTATTGTGGCCCGAAGTATCCTGAGAATAAAGATGTGTGGGGGGAGGATATTTTGCTTTTCCACATTACATTTTCGGCTGGTTTCCTTAACAAGAGAAATTTTGCTACTGTGGTTATCTAGTAGTTGGGTACCAGGATCAGTTCTTGTGTTAGAGAAAATGAAAAGTAGCCGTTAGAGGCAGGAAACAGTCTTTTGCCGAGTGGTCTTTTGAAAATTGCTCGGGATCTTCACACCTCCTTTTCCCCTTGTTTTTCCATAAAGACCTCTGACAGGAATGTGCCTCACTTTGAGGTTCTGGGAAAAGAGGGAGCTGGCATCTGTCCTTCAAAGTGATGTCTTTGTTCTCAACTGAGTGGTGGAGCTTTGAACTCTTCTGGACCTTGATGTCTCTCTGAGAATCTCCTAGTCTGGTAAAATACTCTTAACCACTTGCTTTCGAAGGGCTCAAGTAAAGAAAATTATTATTACACGTTTTGTGAGAAGCATTTTCTGCTGCCATTTTGGTCTTCCCCTCTGAGCATATTGTATGAAAAGAGCATAGGATTATTCTCCTTTAAGGGAAGAAGAATCGTCTCATTGTTCTGTGTCAGTGTGCAAGTCATTTCCAGTGGATGGCCCTTCTTTGACCCTCCGAGGCTGCTGGTTAGCACAGACTAAAGAGAGCTTGGAGGACACTTTAAGGGATTGATTCAAGGCAGCAGAAGCCTCTTACGCCTACAACCTAACAACCTTTTTGGGATGCACTCAAAAGCCATATCTGGGACCTCTACTTTGTGGCTTTCGAAGTGATACATCTTCATTAGGATTTAGAAGTAAACATATATTTTTAAAGCCCTACGAAGGAAGCAGTTTGTCTTGAACACAGTAGATTTGATCTTTAGAGAGAGGTGAGCAGCCGACATTTTTTCAGCAAAAGCTAAGGATGATGAATGAAATGCCCAGGGCTAAGAAGGCCTCTTCACAGTGCAGAGGGTTATCTTTAGAAGGATTTTAAATCAACACACATCTAGCTACCTGGCTAAGGAGTACTTGATCAGTGACTTTTTCGTGGGATGAATCAGAAGAATAAAACCCCAACACTGTATCTTGCCTTTGTGAAAGAGTCAGTATCCATAGTATCAATAGAATATATCTTGCATATTGTAATTCTTTGTGGGAAGGGTAAGCCCTCCTCACCTTCCTGGTACACTTTCTATAAAATACATGAGGATTGTTCTCTGGAAGTGTGCTGTTAAATAAGAGCATGTACAATTTTTTGATTTTTCCTTCTTATAGTTTTTTTTTTTAATATTTAGACAGTTTTGGTATGTATGGGTATTGCTATCTAGTGACAGTATATTTTGGTGGTAAGATTTCTTAAGATGAAATTTTAGAGGTTTGGTTGGCATACTCATCTCGAATTTGAATGTAATATAGAATTCAAGTCCAATTATAAGGCTTTAACATTTCATAATCTTGTGTGTGTGTGTGTGTGTGTGTGTGTGTGTGTGTGTGTGTCTACAGATTTTGCTGGTTTAGCCGCTGGGCGTTTGATGGTAAACAAACATGACCCGCTTCCCCACCAAACACCTAAGCAAACTACATAAATACATAGTACTCTTGCAGCGTAGTGTGAGAAAAAAATACAATTCACTTCAGGGTGGTCTGATTTATGATCTGATTTCATGGCAATCTTAACAATAGCCTGTGTTTGCATCACACGCTTTTCTGTGTGCTTGATATACATCATGTCATTTGATCCTTTAAACAAGGCCCTGTGCCCGGTGCTATCATTACCCTATTCTACAGAAGGGGGAACCAAGATGTAGCGGACACAAGTCGTTTGGTTAAGATTACCCTGTTAGGAAGCAGTAGGGCCAGTATTCAAATCCAGCACTCAGAGTTCAGGGCCCACACTCGTGACAGTATGCTCCATCATCACAAGGAAAAGAGGGGCTGGCCTGCGTTTACCAACCACCTGCTACAGCTTGGGTTGACAGGAGAAAGAGGCACCGTATTGTCCTTGGAAGAGCGTAGCGTTAACCTTGGGATAACCCATATACCAGTATGACCTAAAGCCACACAAGTACGTACTATGTCTAAATTAATTATACTCCAGAGTGTGTACTTTAGCATCATTAAAATGTAAAAACAATTGGAAACTTGGAGAGAGTTGACTAAAGATGAGTTGCAACTAGCTTTTTTTTTGTTTGTTTTCATTTTTGGTACAGAAAGGCCTAGGGAAAGTACTTGGGTAAAGAAAATGATAGTTTCCAGTTGTAGAATCCGTGGACTGATTTCTTTTTTTTCATCGAGGCTAGAGATTCACTCCCTGAAGGCATCACATTGGGGAGGCGGCCATGCTCACCACTACACCAGCAGCTCACGTTGAACTCATCACATCTGGATAGACCCCTTGGTGTCTGGTTTAACAACCGTTGGCACAATGTTGATGAACTTCTACACACAAAAAGGTGTGACTCCTCTCAGCCCTTGGGGCAGCTGGGTGGAGCCTGGAGGGAACCTTTATGAATCATGACCGAAGAACCAGCCGAGCACTCAAGGGCTCGGCTTTATGTGAATCCCCCCGAACTCAGATACAACCAATGAAAAGGAAGGGATTCCAGATAAATGAAAATTGGGTTTTTATTACTTTTGCCACTTGGGAGCTCCAAATGTGAGTCAAATTACCCGTAACTTTGACATCGAGGTTTTGGTCCCAGCTAATATTGTCTCAAAGGATAGTCTTCAAGTCATGCAAATAGGGAACTTGCAATTTTTTTTTTTAAAAAGAGAGTGTCATTGATGGGTTTGTGGATCATCCCTCAAGACTTCCGTGCTTTGGAGATGGGGTCCACAGAGCACTTTAGCCCATTGTGGAAAGGCAGACAGGCCTGGAAGCATAGATTATAGGATTAAAAAAAAATAATTGGAGGCCCACAAATCTAAGGAACCTGTTTTGAGATTTTAACATGTTTCTGAGTTAAACGTGCTCACACTTACAAGGGAACAAGTTCAAACATTCTGTGAAACAAAGTCTCCTTTTAAAAACCACCATTGACAGGGAAGCTGGAGCCTGCTGTTAATTTTCATTAGGTAGGAAAGGGTACGGATTTCTCCTTTACACACGGGACACTTTCCTCTGGACTAGGGAAGGCATGTGCTTGGGGATATCAACATTTTTTGCCAAGGCTAAGACTTTTAGAGTAACTTAAAAAAAATTTTTTTTAATGTTTATTTATTTCTTAGAGAGAAAGAGACGGAATGCAAGTGGGTTAGGGGCAGAGAGAGAGGGAGACACAGAGTCTGATGCAGGTTCCAGGCTCTGAGCTGTCAGCACAGAGCCCGACGCGGGGCTCAAACCCACGAACCGTGAGATCATGACCTGAGCTGAAGTCGGATGCTCAACCGACTGAACCACCCAGGTGCTCCTGGAGCCACTTTTAGTAAAGCTCTAGAAACTTGGATTTATTTCATGATCAGCTTTATATACAAAGAGTTTATATATCAAGAATCGCTTCAGTAGGAGAAGAGGGGGTTGGGTGGGTGTGTCACCTCACCTGTTTATTGTAGCATCTCTGGTCCCTGCTGTGGACCCTGTGGCTCATGGCATTTCTCCTCTCGGGGGTTGGCTGCTACCTTGAAGCTTTGCTGTGTTGGAATAGTTGCCGTCTTGGTTTTAGTTTTCTTGTTGATGCTTATATTTGACAGGTGCCTATCTCTCTTCCTTTCCAAATTTCCTTTTTGGCCACTGACCTTAATGATCAAGGATCCTCAGACTCTACTCATGTCTGGAACATATTTAAAAAAAACTTTTTTATGTTTATGTATTTTTGAGAGAGAGAGAGAGAGGAAGAGAGAGAGAAGAAGAAAGAGAGAGAGAGGAAGAAAGAAGAGGAAGAAAGAGAGAGAGAGACAGAGAGAGAGAGAGGGAGAATGAGCAGGGGAGGGGCAGAGAGAGAGGGAGACACAGAATCCGAAGCAGGCTCCAGGCTCCGAGCTGTCAGCACAGAGCCCAACGCGGGGCTCGAACTCACGGACCGCGAGATCATGACCCAAGCTGAAGTCGGCCGCCCAACCGACCGAACCACCCAGGTGCCCCAACATAGAACCATTTAGAAAGTATTTTAGAATCTGCTTTTCCCACTTAATATATTAAACTTATTCCAACCTCACCACTCGCCTTTATCAAACCAGTAGGAAAGGCTGAATCTTATTTTGCTTAATGGAAGGACCATAGCTGGTTTCACATTTCCAACATTATCGGGCAGTTTATTTCTAATTTTTCAATTATAAACAACACTGTAATGACTACCCTTCCGGCTGCACCACCTGCGCAGGCATAATTATTGCCTTCGGCTAAATTTCTCTGAGTAGGAGTGCCAGGTCAAGGCATGGGCAGAATTTTACACCCCTTGGTAGATGGCCAAGTTGCCCTGTAGAGAAGGTGTGGTCCAATTTATTCGCCCACCAGCAAAATCTGAGAGCCTGGCACTTGATCTTGGCTTTCTTACTTGGTTTTCCGGACATGATTTTCTTTTCTTTTTTTCCCCCGCAGCTTGCTTGCTTGCTTGCTTTCGTTCATCATTTGTGTAGTTTCATTTTTTTTTTTTTTGTTGAAGTGTAGTTGATACACAGTGTTCCCTTAGTTTCAGGAATACAACATGGTGATTCCACAGCTGTACACGTTGCGTGTTGCTCAGCACACTGTGGCTTCCATCTCTCACCATATATCGCTACTACAGTACCATGGACTGTATTTCCTGGGCTGTACCTTTCATCCCTGTGACTTCTATGGGTACGGTTTTCTGCTCGGGTTCTCAGACACACCACAGATCCCCTCTAGGCCCTGTGTGGGGAAAGCAGAACAATACAGAATGAAATGACAAGGAAGTGGATATTTGTCAGTCACATTCTGCCTGGCTTAGCGTGTTGTGGCATCTCTCCTCTGTGCACGGCACGTCTCTCTCCGACTGAAGATCAAAAGTACCAAAGGTTCTTCACACTGGGGCCAAGTGTGGGTCCCTTGTCCCCAGCTCTTCTAAAAACGTGCACTTTTAGGTTCAGCACCTATAGACTTTTTGTGTGTGTGTCTGGGGGGAGTGTCCATAACTTCCTTCATGTTTTCAGAAGGTTCTCTAGGGCTGGCCGGTGTCCTTAAGGACTGGAGTGATTCAATATATTAGCTGCTTGTCTCATGAAATGAAGAGAGGAAAAAAAGATGGACAGAGAGATATGTGTTTCCTTTACAACTAAAATATTAGTAAGCTTGTATCAGAATTGCTTCATTAGTTTGGAACTCACGATTCCAGGGGTCAGGGATAAAAATGGCTATTTTGAAATTGCCAGGAATTTGCTTCTGTGCCTCCTCTATGCATGGAGATGGGCCAGGTTTGTCCTCCATTTTGCGAGGCGTTACTTTGGGAGTGAGACCTCAGGGTCAAACAGCCCAGGTCACAAACCTGCCTATTGACCTTGGCATTGCTGTTCCCAACAGTGGAACCCCAGGTCCAAATGCCAGACTTCAGCCAGATGTAATTGTGTAAGGGGGAGGGGCCTGCGATCGCAAAAGGTATGCACAATTGTTTTGTTTTTTAAAGAACTGAGGACATTTATGACACAATTGAAAATTATTAGAACTCTTTCTGGGTATTTGGTGATATTATGGATATTCATTTATCTACACACACACACGTGCACACACAATTGTCATGGTAAACTATATGTTGTGTTTTCAATGGTAAGGAGACGGCCATTTTCAGTGGCAAACTGAAAACGAGTGAGGATGAGTGGGTGAAGGTGAGCTGGGGGAGGAGAGCCTGATTCTCACGCCACCGGGGGCTACTTTTTTAAGCACTACAGTTGAGATCTGAACATGCAATTCATTTCCATTTCCAGATCATGCAGAGCTGTGAATCCTGTACTTTAAAATATGTTCTTGGCTTATTTTCTACACTCTCTTTTGTGCTACTCTTTAGTACTTCTGGGACTCCAAAACATGAGTACTAGCCATCCAGGATTTCTCTTACAAAATGTGGTATTCATGGGGCACCTGGGTGGCCCAGTAGGTTAAGCGTCTGACTCTTGGTTTCAGCCCAGGTCATGATCTCATGGTTCGTGAGTTTGAGCCCCAAGTCAGGCTTTGTGCTGACAGTGTGGAACCTCTTTGGGATTCGTTCTCTTTCTCGATGTCTCTCTCTTAAAATAAATAAAGTAAAAAAAAAAAAACTTCAAAAAACCAACCAACCAAACAAAAGCAAACAAACAAAAGAAAACCCCCACCAAATGTGGCAGTCATCACTTCCAGGAACCTGTAATACAAACAGATTAATAGGCAGGAATGCTACTAAAAATTTCATTAAAACATCCCCTCATACAATTTTATATCATTTAACCCCAAAGGTATCGATAAGTGAACATTGTAAAAATTTGAGGCCCATTTTGGGTTGAATGCCTTAAGCCACAATAATAATAGACTTTGAGCAATAATAGTTGATTAAAAATAAATTTTTTTGATGTTTATTCATTTTTGAGAGACAGAGACAGAGTGTGAGTGGGGGAGGGGCAGGGAGAGACGGAGACACAGAATCTGAAGCAGGCTCCAGGCTCTGAGATATCTGCACAGAGCCTGATGCAGGGCTTGAACCCATGAAGCGCGAGATCATGACCTGAGCCGAAGTCGGACACTTAACCGACTGAGGCACCCAGGCGCCCCGATTAAAAATAAATTCTAAAGAAATTAATCAGCTAAGGAGAGAGCTAGAAAGCACATAGCTTGATTTGAATTGTGCCAAGACAATTTTTGTGAACATTACCTCAATTTCAAGTACTGAGAATTTTTAATGATATAATGCTGCCATCTGGTGGTTCTGCTCTTTTACTGCAACAATATTTGTGGAGTTGACAAGTACTGTTTCAGTGGAAGGTTAGAATTTTCTAGGCAGTCATCATTTGCAGTTTTATCGGAGCATATGTTGAATGAGTTTCCTGAAAAACACAAATTTTCATCACAAAAGCCTTGAACTCCCCTCATAACACCACAAAAGTGAGAAATGGGGGCATCCCTCAGTTACGTTTGGTACATTATGATCACTTTTCTGTCTGTTCTAGTTATTGGCAACAAAGCAACTTTCACAATCGTGGGGTGATATGGCTTGATCTAACATTTTAATTAATTTGTGTTTTGAGCTTTGAAGGGGAGCTTGGAATTATAAATTTAAACTGAGGACGATATGGGGTTATGGAGGAGGTCAGAAAATTCTGAAGTGGGTAGGGGTCACTTAAAGGGAGAGAGTCTGAAATATTTAGCTATCACATCGGAGGCAATGGGTGTCACACCTTGCCCATGGATGAAATTTGCATAGGCCACAGAGATTTTCCTAAAAATTGCATTAGACTTCAACAATAAAAGAGGATTTCTGAGGTCTTTTTGAAAGTCAGAATCCCCATTTGTGTGATTGGCTGGGATATATGTTGTTCACTGGGCTCCAGGTCCTGCTAGGCAAGTTTCATTCATTTACAAGCCCGGACACTATCGCCATTCGTGTTTGTAGCCCCTGCCCTATCGTTTCTAGATTTTAGTGGGCACAAATGAAAATTAAAGCTGTTAGTGCTGGAAAAGGGACCTGAAATCATCTAGTCTGATCCCTTTCTTTTCAAGAAATGAAAAAGAAAGCCTGACTTGCCCAAGGTCACATACTTAGGGAGAGCCAGAGCTAGAGGCCTGGGACCTCCTGCAGCTCTGTGTATTTCCTTGGGGATGGCTTACAGTTCAGGTGAGTTATTGACCCACAAGGTGCCTTACTTGCTACAGTTGTACAAAGGGTATAGAATTGCTTTTAACTTTCTCAGAAATATACTTAATTTAGCTTTTAACATCCCACAGTCATGACATAAAAGCTATCTGGTCTCCAAATAAATAGAAGAAGGAATTTCTTGGATATTATGTATCTATTCTGTACTGTCCAATATGGTAGCTACTAGCCACATTTGGCTATTTAGATTTATATTTAGATTAATAAAAATTAAATACAATTCAGTTTCTTAGTCTCACAGGTCACATTCAAGGGCTCAGTAGGTTCATTTGGCCAATGGCTACTGTTTTGGTTAGCCTAGATTTAGAACATTTCCAATATTGTAGAAAGTTCTTTTGTACAGCACTGATACACCTAAAGATGAGTTTTCCTTTCCTTTCCTTTCCTTTCCTTTCCTTTCCTTTCCTTTCCTTTCCTTCCTTGAGACCTTTTTCTATAGCCTTATCTTACTTTTTATGATAAACAGAATTAATCAGAATTACCTAGTGGGCAAGAGTGGGGAATTAAAACTAGGGAATGTTCAGTGTCAGAGTTCGATACTGAAATAAGAAATTTCTGTGCTAAAGAAAGAAAGAAAATGTACCAAATGCAGATAATGGAGCATTTTGCCATAAAATGAAGAGCAATGGGATGGACTTGAGCTTTAAAGAGCTGAGCCTGGGGGTGCCTGGGTGACTCAGTCCCGCCTTGCTGTCGGGCTCTGTGCTGACAGCTCAGAGCCTGGAGCCTGCTTCGGGTTCTGTGTCTCCCTCTCTGTCCGCCCCGCCCCTGCTCATGCTCTGTCTCTGAAAAATAAATAAACGTTAAAAAAAGAAAAAGGAACTGAGCCTGGTAAGTCATTTCTCTAGGCTTCACGCTGTTGCTGCCTGTACAAGTATGTCCATGTATGGCTGTGGAGGACAGACATTGGTAGTGCCCGTCCGGCATCCAGTCTACCCTCCTTTGGTACCAGCATTGGGGACCTTCCACGCAGTCTGCGTCGGAATCTCAACCTATGAAATCACATCCTGAGCAAAGTGACATGCGGATGTGACTCATCCTTTTGGTCCTTCTGAAGAGAGCGTCTAGCATTTTCCCAGCATTACCCTGCTTTTCATCCTTCTCTGAGATCTCGTTGCTCGTCTTCTCTTCCATTTCTTCTACTACCCCGTTTCCTTCCAAAAACCTAATTTTTTTCTTTGATAAAATTCGTCAGAACCCATTTTTGTTGCATTAACCCAGACAACCCAGATGAATATGATGTCGTTACTTGGATGTCACGAGGGATGGAAATGGGTATAATAGGGTGAGAGGGAAAAGAAGGATTCTTCCAGGAGCAAAACAAAAGAAGCCAAGAATGAAGGAAACCATGAGACCACATGGTGACTTCGAGTAGGTCGGAAAAAATCTGTACGTGTGTGGAGCTGTGGTGAGAGAGGAAAAGGCTTCGCCTTGATCTGCAACGTTCATATTTGGTCCCAGGAAGAGCGAGGCTAATGACTGCCACACACTTTGCGCCCTTTGGCTGATACAGTCTCCCTACCCCTGGGACCATTCTCTTAATTTGTGCTGATCTCATTTTAGGTCAGGTCCTTATCCCCTCATACCTGGAGAGGCCCTGCAATGGTCTGAGTGCCTTCGCTTCAGCCCGAGCCTTCATCCAGTTTACCTACATGCACCCCCAACCTAATTTGCTGAGAAGACTTTGAAACCCTGTCCTCTTCTGTGTACTGTGGGAAGCCCAGTGTTCATAAGGCTACTTTGCAGCATTAAGTGAATCAGATTGTATAAAAGGAGATCATTACCCTTGGGGTTGTGGTATTTAAATGCAAAGGGTGGAGCGTGGGTCCTTGGTTGTAAGCAAGCCTGGACTCAGAAAATGGGAAACTCTTAACCAGGCGCTGCGTCCACTAATGTCTAATCCCACTCCTCCAAATCCCCTACTTGGCTAGGAGTGTTTTATTTACTGTCCCGAAGCCCTTCCCTGTCTTTTCCTGATGCCTTAAGCTCTCCGAGTTTTATTGTACTTCTGTTGACGGCCAGCGTATTTTCTAATGAGGGCAGAGGGGGTCTGTAGCAGGCTTGGCTGTACTTTTTCAGTAAGCTGTTCGTGGCTACGGCAGATGTTTCTGTATTTACACAAAGTGCTGTGGAGTTTCCCATTAGGAGCCAGCACACAGAGAGGGGAAACTGTCAAGTTCCTGGCACACCAGGACCAGAGGAGGGCATTAACAGGGTTTATCTCAAATGCTGCACAAACTCCAGTGGCTTTTAGGGGGCACGGTGTGAATGCCTCCGTAAGGAATTTTGGTGGGTTACAAATACTGGGTTGTGTCCTGGAATTGCATGTTTAGTGACCTCCCAACTTCATGTCTAGTATCCTTTCCTTCCCCATCTTGATTCCCATCCACTGCTATTTAAAAAAAAAAAAAAAAAAAAAGGCACCACCAACCAAACAAAAAGCCTACAGATAAGGCAGATAAGGGAAGAGCCTCATCCATCATACTGTTAAGCTTTTGTTGCTGTATTCCTACTAGAGTGTTACTGCCTTTTGCTTTACTAATTTTGCGGACTGCACCAGGCAAGCGTGTTAATTCACCAAGGCTCAGTCGGTGGCTTGACAGCCAAAGTCAAATCAAGGTCTTGAACAGCACTACCTCTGTAAATCAGTAAAAATGGGAGGAGTCCTTGTGCTGATCCACTTTATGATGAAGAGGAGATACTCGTCATGCTTTGATATTTCCAAAAGGAGAGAGTGTCCCCAAATACTCTACGTGGTGATACGATCCTATTTTGAAAGCCTGATCTCAGTGTGTGTGATTCAGCTCTAACTGCCACTTGGATAAAAGAGGAAATACAATTGATAAACATTGTGTAGGGGGGACGTGCCCTGGTTCCATGATAGAGAACCACCCTGGAGGTCAGTATTGCTCATGTCATCAGATGAAGGCCATGGGCTTCCAAGGCCCAAATCTTTCCCTCTGGCGGGCTGTATTTCTTAGGTGTCAAATCCGCGACTAGAAGACAGCTGATCATAGACTGTGGTTATATTAATTCTTGGTGCCGAGAACATCTAATGGCATTGGACAAGGACAGCTGCAATATAATGTAATGTTCCTGTCCCCCATTTCATGCTGTACCTGATTTTTTCTCTTCCTGTAACATTGATTGATTCGGTAACGCGGAATGTTTGCTTTCCAGCTGGCAGATCTAATTGTAAATAAACAGCTGCTGGCTGCATTTAGACAGTGGATGATGTTGGCAGGTACAAGAGCAGGGTGTGCAGGATGATTTAAGGCCTGTGCAGTAGAGTGTGTGGCCGGCTGGGGAAAGAGATGGAGTGGGAGCGCTTGAGGTACAAAGTCCTCTGTGCTTCAGTCCAGAAGTCTCAAGACGAAGTATTTTGATTTAACCGTAAAGTAGGAACTAGTTCCTAGATTGTGAGGGCCTTTGATAGCCACGGAGTCGGACTGAAGGTGAGAAAAATATAGGTTCTCGATTCTCCAGGACTCTCTGTTTTTGGAGAATGGAATCAGATATTGGACTAATTCTTCAGGATTGTTTCCCTCTACAAGGTCGATTTGAAAATTCTGAAGGAGGGGCGCCTGGGTGGCCCATTCTGTTAAGCGTCCGACTTTGGCTCAGGTCACGATCTCATGGTTTATGAGTTCGAGTCCATGTCGGGCTGTGTGCTGACAGCTCAGAGCCTGGAGCCTGCTTCAGATTCCTTGTCTTCCTTTCTCTCTGCTCCTCCCCTGCTTGCACTCTCTGTCTTTCTCAAAAAATAAGTAAACATTAAAAATTTGTGAAAATTCTGAATGAAAACAACAAGAAGATGAATGTGTATGTGGGGGGGGAGTTCTTCCTGGTCGTGAGGGGATGTGAAAATGGCAACAACAGCAGTAACAAAAACGCCAGGATCTCAGTCCATGTCATTGCCTGGTTCAACTCCGACAAACTCAGATATGGGACATGTAGCACAGGGGAGCAGAATGTTTCCCGAGACACTTAGTGTTTGAGAGCCTGAACTAAAACCCTTGAAAGCTTAGGGAGGGTCATCACAAGCATCCTCTGTTAGCATCGGTGTTAGCCAAAGTTGTCACACTGTGTGTCATCTGAGCCAAAGATCCACAGTGATTGTCCTTTCCTTTGCTCTCATGTGGGGGTCTCCCGTGGCCAGTGCCTGCCCATCAGCATTGATGTCATTCTGTGTTCTGTCTTCCTTGAGTAGAGGTACCTGCTTTCATGGCTCAGAATAACGTTAAGCGTACCTCATTTCACCTGCCCTTGCACCTAGACTGGACAGTTAAAGGACGGATGTTGGTGCGGAAGGGGAATTCCCCGTGGCCAGGCAAGGGGGGACCAAGGAGCCCCGGAATGGAGCCAGGTCAAGGCATTCCTCTGACACAGGACAGTTCTTGCCCATTGCAGAACTAAGGATATAAAATGTGTATGAAACAAGGAAAATCCCCATTACGACACAAAACCAGTAGTAAGAATGAGGGAATGAGTGGCAGAAGGGGAGTTACTTCATTAGGCACGAAGTACCTGGTGGCATCAGAAAGGTTTAAAGCATCTCTCAGCCCTGTCCTTCAGCAGCTCCTCAGCCCTAGCTAGGGTGAAGATAGGCTCTGGGCAGAGCGGCACCAACATCTTGGACAAATATGGAGGCGTGACATGGGTGCTAGATAGTGACGTAGGAGGGCTCCTCTGTTCTTCCTGAATTCTCCTTGGTTTTTGTCACAGACTGTCCTAGAAATAGTGGCCCTCTTTCTTGTACTTTACGTCAGAATATCTGTTTTTTAAAAATGTGTATTTGTTTATTTTGGGAGAGAGAGGGTACAGTGAGCGAGCTGGGGAGAGGCAGAGGGCATTGTCAGTGTGGAAGCGGATGCAGGGCTCGATCTCATGAACCGTGAGATCGTGACCTGAGCCGAAACCAAGAGTCGGTCGCTTAACCAACCGAGCCACCTCTGGGTTTTATGTTCTTTTTCTCTTCCTTTCTCCCTCTACTGCCTTGCCTGTCTGTCTGTCTGTTATTTATTTATTTATTGTTATTATTTTTGCCAATAACGTTTAGGTCTTTCCAACCTCTCCTTTATTTTTTTATTAAAAAAAATTTGTAATTTATTTTTCATTCTTACCTGTCTCAGCAGAGGCCCCCTCCTCCTTCAAGTCTGTTTTCCCATTTGTATCTTCTCTCGGCCATTCACAAAACATACTGGCACATAAAAAGTCAACCCACAACGGTTTCTTCTCTGAAACATTTTATATGGGGGTGGGGGGGGGCGGAGAGAGGGGGAGGGTAAGCTCACTGGTTATCTCTTTAATCATTCAAACCCACTAGTGGGGCATTTACTATTATTTGCATTCAACAGTGGGGCAGTCTAGGCTGTGAAAGACCTAATAACTTGCCAGTGGCTGCAGCGTTAATGATGAACAGTCCACGTTGCTTTCAATGGGTTGGGCTCCAAAGGCCACATTCACTCTACTACTCATGGGGCAGGGTCCACACATTTTCTAGAGGCGGAATGTCTTGTCATGCCCGGTCTTCTCAGAGTCCAGAGAAGGAGTCTACATAAGCTATGGAGAAGGAGAACAGCTTCCACTGTAAACGGTGTGTCATATTCTAGTTTACAAAAGGCTGTTGGTCTGGCTTCCATTTATTCTACTTCTGAAATAGCCCGATGATCTGTAATGACGAGGATTTGAATCTATAATCTGAATTTACTTAACAAGATAATTAAATATTTAAAGTCAGTTCATTTAGAGGCTAGAAGGGATTATAGATAGCACACTCATAGATTTCCATCCTTATATTAGTATGCACAGCAGCACATTCTTAATTTTGGTTATAGCTGCTTTTCAGTTCTCCTATCTCTGCATTTGCCATGGCAATTAGGACTGGAGGGAGCTTGTGGTGTCCTTGGAACTGAGCGGGAAGAGAAATTATGACACTAAATAATACCAAATGGGCCTAGTTCTCATTGCAGTAGAAACCACTCAGAAAAGTTAATTAAACTCAGGAAATAGGCTGCAAGATAATTAAGTTTAGGCCTAATTTTACACCACAGGCATTCTATATTGTTTTTGCAAGGGTCCAAAGGAACATGAGATAGAAAATGTCCAGGTTGTGGGCTAGATTCATAAAAGGATCATTATCTGTAGTTAAATGGCCAGATAAGATGGTAATGTGTGGGCAGCAAATTGTATTTTATAAGGTAAAAGTGATAATTATGCTGCACACATAAGACATTTATAATTTCTTTTAATTATCAGTAGAGGGGAGAGTTGTCAGTGTATTGGGTGTAGGAAATGATAAATGTATAAACCCCACATCCAAGACATAAGACATTATATATCAAATAATGGTTGATAAACAATTCCTTATTATATTATGTGAGCTTAGGTGTATTTTAAACCCTAGGGTTGGGGGCCACCTTGATCACTAACATATCACTTTGTATGCGACGGAATAAAAAACTTATCGCAAGTCAAGAGCAAATGCATCTTGTTTCCTGGGAGTGTCCCCATTAGAGGACTGGATGTTTGCATTCTGACTTGACTTGCAAAATTTTCCCAAAGCCCTGCTGGCTGTTACTCAGTACGTCGTAGCCTTCAAGGACATTCATAAGTGATTACATTTTCAATTGTCTAGCATTTATCCTCGTTTTCTTATGCCTGATGTGAACTCGGTTCTGCTTTTGGACGAGGCAGAGAATTTATTGAAAAATTGATCTGGGATTTGCCACATTCCTTTCATGTAGTTTTTTTTTTCTTTGCTTAAAAAAAAAAACAACGAAAAACATTCTGTAGGACAGAAAGAAATAAACTGAATTCTGTGTGTTGGCTGCCAAAATGAATTGAGTCAACTTTATTTCTTATTTACTCTTTCTGGGAAGACAGGCGAACTTGTCTCTGGTTAAATTTGATCAGTAGCCATTCTTAAGGCTCAATGCTATGTTATTTCCTCTATTGGCCAAACCCAAAAGGGACTCTTCAGGGCTCTTTCTTTCATTGTGTATAGCTTTACTGACATTTTGCAGGTGACCCGGAACTTCCAAATGCTTTTGGAGGTAAAGAAGTCGCCAGGGAAAAAAACAGGTATAAATGTAACAGTTTCTTATTGTCTCATTATTTTGATCTAAAAGCCCAAGACTGAGAGCATTTGGTACTGGGTGGCCTCATGTTCCACAGAGACTTCCACGGAACAGACAGACCTCCATCCCTTTTAGTACTTACTAAGAAGGAACTACCCCTCAGGGTGCCTGGGTGGCTCAGTCGGTTAAGCATCCGACTTAGGCTCAGGTCATGAAGGAGCTCCCACTCTGCTGCCCAGCCAGGCTCTGGAAGTGAAGACCAGAACTGATGGAAAGAAAGCATCTATTTGCATCAGGAGCTGACTTCGTTGGGCGTGTGGGGTACTGCTTTCCCTCCCCATCCGTCTGAACTGGATGATGGAAGCAAAGAAAGAATGGCAGCTGCAGTTAGAGGAATGGTCGAATTTCCCCATCCTTAGAAAACCATCTAGCGTTGAATTGGACAAGTGATTAAGGAAGAAATGGCTGGCTCATATGGGTAGATAATTACACTCCCCATACCCACGTACCTGCTGCCTGTTTTAGAGGACATTCACAAAATGAGGACCATACCACCTAATCCAAGAGAGTTCATGGCTTTGGCCCCAAAGAATGTCAATGTGAGTCAGAAAGCTTGTTCCATGGCAGGGCCTCCGGACTTTGAAGAACCAAAAATAATGTACCGATAGCTAATTGTACTTAATGCATTTATTGAGTGACTTTGTGCCAGGCACTGTTCCAAGTCCTTCATAAGTACAAACTCATTTATTGCTCAAAGAGAAGTCACGATTTAAGTATTATCTCCACGTTATTAAGATTATACAGCTGGTAGGCAGCTGAGCTCCCAATTTGGACACCTTTCTACCTATTGTTGTGCTAAAAGCATTCTGATTGCCTCGTTACATTCTGCTGCCACAGAGGTTCAGTCACAGCATCTTGGACCCCAGCTAGTGAAAGGTCCACTGGCTGCCTCCTACCAGTGACAAAGCAATGGCTTCAAGGTCACTGCTGTCTTGCCAGGGACCCAAGGTGAGGGGCAGGAAAGTGGCTTAACCGCAGGCCTGACTTCAGGGAATCTTGTGCTTGCTCATCCTCTCTAGGACACTGGACTTCATACCCATCTTTGAATCCACTGGGCATGGAATATTATATATAGCATGCTCTCCTTTGGAAAATTACTAGATGCAAGATTAGATGCCCTTGAAACTTACCAGGAAAGCCCGGCAAATTCTGAAGGAAATATTATAGAATATCTTCATTTGGGGGTTGGAGGGGGAGGTGATGGGCCTACAAAAATAGGTGCTTGAGGTAGGAAAAACAGCCATTAGTTTCCCTAATTATCTTTTCATCTGTTAAAGTCAAGGAGAATGCCAGCTGCCATATAAGAATGGACTTGAGTGATTTAAAACAGCAGTGGATGGAAGTTCTAAGAGGACAGTGCTAGAATTTACACTGTTTACCATAATTTAGGTACTTATCTGGAAGAGTTAATGCAAAATAATATGGAACTCTGGAGGTAATCTGAGAGACCGTCAATATCATTCAAGATGCCATTTAGGCAACTATTTTGCCCTTTGGCTTCTCCATGTGATCATTTTAAATGATTTTGAGAGACTAACTGTAGGTTGCATCATTGATATGATGAAATCATTCCTACCTTTCCTAATACAAGATTTGAAGTCGTTTTATTTCTGGAAAAGATCTACCATGTGCCCTGTAATACTTGTTATGAGATTTGACCAGTGCGTTTACTCCTACCTCTGTACTTAAAAAAAAAAAAAAAAAAAAAAAAAAAAAATCACCAGTAGCAATTTGCATTTACCTCCATAGGACAGTAATATATTTCCACTATCTTGCCCCAAGGGTGTGTAAATTTTCTTGCTTTCTGTCACACTGTTGATAGAAGGGATTTTAAATCACTTGGAAACTTGAAGGCTTTGCTTTCACCTATTACAGAGATGATGTTTTAATCAGGAGAAACAAGAGAAGCTGTTTTCTCCTTCTTTATTCAGTTTGTGACCTTCAGAGGATGGGTGATTAAATACAAGGAAGCTCATGAACCCTCCCAGGTAGACACTTCCTTGGGCATTCTACTACGTGGAGCCCACGGGGAAACACACAGACTGAAACCAATCTTCTCTGACTTAAAAGTCCCCCTTCTAACTACGAATTACTGTACCTTTAAGAATGAGGAGAGCTTCTCCTGTTTCTGCATTAGGAATAGGTGCTGCCTATTCTAAACAGAGGCGTCTGGGTGGCTCAGTCCTTAACCTTCTGGCTTTGGCTCAGGTCATGATCTCACAGTTCATGGGTTCGAGCCCCACATCAGGTTCTCTGCTGTCAGTGTGGAGCCTGCTTCACATCCTTTGTTCTCTCTCTTCCTGCATCTCCTTGGCTGTCTCTCTCTCTCTCTCTCTCTCTCTCTCTCTCTCTCTCTCAAAAATAAGTAAACATTAAAAAAAAAGAAAGAAAGAAATAGGCATTGCCTCAGCCCCTCATGCTGCAAAGGATTCAAATTGCTACATGGGCAGTAAGGCCTCATTAATTGCTTTATTTTATTTTATTTTTTTATTTTATTTTTTTAATTTTTTTAACGTTTATTTATTTTTGAGGCAGAGAGAGACAGAGCATGAACGGGGGAGGGTCAGAGAGAGGGAGACACAAAATGTGAAACAGGCTCCAGGCTCTGAGTGGTCAGCACAGAGCCCGACGCGGGGCTCGAACTCACGGACCGCGAGATCATGACCTGAGCCGAAGTCAGCCGCTTAACCGACCGAGCCACCCAGGCGCCCCCCTCATTAATTGCTTTATAGCCGTTCCTGTCTTGTTTTATATTCTTTCAGTAATGCCTGAAAATGTTTCTTGTTGAATGGTGTTGTAGTGGGATAAAGAGACGTGCAGTGTCCAGGCTCGTAGCAGTGACCATGTAGCATGTGCCCCCTGTAGCACATGCAGGTCAGTGGCAGCAGCAGAGAATAAGGCTTTCTCGTGGTCTGGCTACGGTTGGGTGCAAAAGAACAATTGTTGCCTTAAACATAGAAATATGACCTTTGGAAAGGGGAAGAGGTGGGGAGGCTAGCCTCTGCCATGGGTTGGGGTAGGCCTGTAAACCACTTGACTTGGCTTTACAGAAAAGGGTGGCCCCTCAAATGCCGGAGGGCTTGTCATCGTCCAGGTGACTTGCGTCCCATCTTGGGTTTGGATTTTGAAAGGAAGCTTGGATATTTCCTTAGTCCATCTTCTATATGTAGAAACGAAGCCCAAGAGAAATCAAAGTTATGGCAGAGTCTCTTTGTTGCAGTTCTGGTGCATTTCTGGTGACTCCTTCAAATATCATCCATGAAGTCTTTTAAGATACTGTCCCTGAAGGGGCGCCTGAGTGGCGCAGTTGGCTAAGCGTCCGACTTCAGCCAGGTCACGATCTCGCCGTCCGTGAGTTTGAGCCCCGCGTCAGGCTCTGGGCTGATGGCTCGGAGCCTGGAGCCTGTTTCCGATTCTGTGTCTCCCTCTCTCTCTGCCCCTCCCCCGTTCATGCTCTGTCTCTCTCTGTCCCAAAAATAAATAAAACATTGAAAAAAAAAATTTAAAAAGATACTGTCCCTGAAAAAAAAAAATCACTTCTGTATTGATGATTGTTGACTAGTATGAAGAATGAGTGTCTTCTAACAAAGTGTTACTGTTAACATCTTTCTAGTTGGGAGGTAGCATAGAATCTGGCCCAGAAATCCTGGGAGAATAGAGTAGGCCCACCCCTGACCCCTGGCAGGTCTTTGGCTCCTTTTTAGTCTCTCTGGGCTTCAGTTTCCTCATCTGTGAAATGTGTGAACTAAATACAATAATATATAAAACAATAGAGTGTCTAGCACGAGGCAAGTGAGTATTAAAACAAATTTTTTTGGGGGGCGCCTGGGTGGCTCAGTCGGTTAAGAGTCCGACTTCGGCTCAGGTCATGATCTTGTGGTTCATTGGTTCTAGCCCTGCATCAGGCTCTGTGCTGCCAGCTCAGAGCATGGAGCCTGCTTTGGATTCTGTGTCTCCCTCTCTCTCTGCTCCTCCCCTGCTCATGCTCTGTCTCTGTCTCTCCAAAACAATAAATAAAGCTTAAAAAAATTAAGCTTTATTTATTGTTTTAGAGAGAGAGAGAGAGACAGAGACAGCACATGCGGGGGAGGGGCAGAGAGAGGGAGAGAGAGAATCCCAGCGCAGAGCGTGATGTGGGGCTCGAACCCATGAATGGTGAGGTGAGGTCATGCCCTGAGTTGAAATCAAGAGTCAGACACTTAACTGACTGAGCCAACCAGGCACCCCAAGGCAAGTGACTCTTAATTAAGTGTTAGCCAATATTATTATCCTGTACTTTGTTATTGTATTAATTTTAATGGATCAAAGATCGGAAAAGTGTGAAGAGTGAAATGTCTGCCTCTCCCCTCTGCCTACCTGCCATTCAGATTTTTTCCCCACTGACATTTAGTTTCTTCTGTCTCCTTCCAGTGATTTTATATGTAAATAAGCACATGTGAATACATATCCTCCCCACTTTGTTTTCCAAATGGTAGCACCCAGTTCTGACCTTGCTTTTTCTTTTTTTAATTAATAATATTTTTGAGCTTATATACGTATATGTAAAGAGGATTTTACTCCAATCGCTGTCTTGTAATTCATAGTAAGGATTTACTGTAATTTATCGTACTTGACACCTGTTAATGGACATTGAGGTTCATACTCATCTTCCGCGAGCAAACCCTTGGCATTTGTACGCTTACCGTTTGCAGAGTTAGCTGTTTGTCAGAAGACATTCCATTGCTGTAGTAATCTGGGATTCTGCTGGGGCAAGATGGAGGCTGGGGACTGAGTTGCCCAGCTAATGAATGAGCTCAGCCCGTGGCCCACGACACATACCCTAATGTGGCTTTCTAGTTTGCTGCTCTTCAGGCGATAGCTTTCACAGTAATAAAAATCTGTTTGACTTGTGAAAATGGCCTTGAGAAAAATGTCAGCTGTTGGTTTTGATGACGGAAAGAAATTAGAATGAAAAAAAAGGAGGTAGGGATGGCGGTGATGTTAGAAAGGGGGTTTTAGCAAGAAGATAGGAGTTTTGAGATACATTTTAAAGGTGGTCTCCTAAATTCGGCAGGGACTCGATCTCTATGCAAATGAACTCATTCTCTAACCTATATGGAAACCATAAAATGTGATTCATGAACTGTTTTAACGAGAGACAAAACTGAGCAAGATAAAATATTACACATGCCACTGCTGACTAAAGTGTAATTCAAGAGAAAGCCAGAAACCTGGTTGGGTGCTTCTGTGAAGCCACCTGAGGTGAAGATACTTATACAGTAAATAAAGTTTGCTTCTGGAATTGAAAAACAGCAACAACGACGACGACACCCTCATCTTTTGCTGTTATTAACCATCCTGCAACAAATAACCTTGGACATATGTTATTTGCATATGCCTGTAGGATTAATTTCATGAAGTAGCCTTGCTGGGTTAAAGGGTATGTGCATTTTAAATTTTGGTAGATGTTGCCAAAAGGCCCTCCAGGGGGGTTATATTCATTTATAGTCTTCACAACAATGAATGAAAGTGACTTTCCCCCTTACCAAGTCGGTATGTTATCAAACTTCAGGGTATTTGCCAATCTGGTCGATGAAAAGTGCTATTTCTGTGTAGTTTTGATTTACATTTCACTTCTTTTACATGAAACTGGACATGAAAAAAAAACGTTCAAGAGACATTTTAAAACACTTTTTAAAAATTTTTTTATATTTGTTTTTGAGAGAGAGAGAGGAAGAGAGAGACAGAGTATGATTGGGGGAGGGCAGAGAGAGAGGGAGACACAGAATCCGAAGCAGGCTCCAGGCTCCGAGCCGTCAGCACAGAGCCTGATGTGGGCTCGAACCCACGAACCGTGAGATCATGACCTGAACCAAAGTCAGACTCTTAACCTACTGAGCCACCCAGGCACCCCTCAAGAGGCATTTTTATACATTTTTTCTCCTGAGAACTATTTTTTCATGTTCTTCACTCATTTTTTGCTGCATTGCTTTTATTTATGTGAATTTGCATATATTTTCTTTAAAGAATGAAAGTAATTATCAAAATGAAAACATGTGCATATTAAGTTCAAAAGTTATAGAAGTGAATCAAAAGATAAATGAAGCTTTTTTCCCTCATCTCTATTCTGATTAAATCTGATTTCCAGAGATAACCTTTCTTAAGTTTCTTTTCTGGCTTAAAAAAATTTTTTTTTTAATGTTTGTTTATTTTGGGGAGAGAGAGTGTAGAGGGTGCATGAGCAGGGGAGGTGCAGAGAGAGAGAGGGGGACAGAGGATCCCAAGCAAGCTCTGCGCTGACTCACGAACTGCAACATCATGATCTGAGCCAGAGTCAGCCATGTAACCGACTGAGACACTCAGGTGCCCCTCTTACAGTTTTTCATTTATTTTATGTGTGTGTGTAAGCATCTATGTGTGTGCTCTTTATTCACAAAGATGGAATCAACTGATACCTGATGTTTACCATTTTGCTTTTCTGATTTGGATGCTTTCTCTCATTTGTATTCATAGAGTCATTTCATTTTTCAATGACTACATTTATTTCAGTGGTCCCTTAAGTACGTACATTCACCTCAAGATGATTCACTGGGAAGTGGGAAGAAAATATTATTAGCTCTTCCACTCAGGTTTATCTCATTGAAGAGGAAAATTTTTTTGTGTCTATTTTGTAGCATACACACTATGTTATCAAGGGCATATGTATATAAATATAAGATAAAATAAAAATAATAATTTATATTTAATTATGTAATTATATATTTAATTGTATTTAATTACATTATGCATAATTATATACAATTATATATAATATAAAACAATAATATAAAAGTAACAGTTATAAATATAATGTATATTTAATTATTATAAATAAATATAATAATTCATGTTTTCATATCAGGATTATGTGTTTAAATTATCTTTCTTTTTTTTTTACTGAAGGAATAGGCTGTAAAAATATTTAGAGATAATGGTTATGATTGATTTAATCAGCCTTTCATTCATAAATATGTAAGTTTTTTACTAGTGATTTTAAAATATGTTCACAAGGGGTGCCTGGGTGGCTCAGTTGGTTAAGTCTCCAGCTTTGGCTCAGGTCATGACCTCATGGTCAAAAATAAATAAATTAAAAAAATTAAAAAATGAAAAAAAAAAGAAAAAAAAAAAGAAATATGGAAAAAATCCGTGGATTCAATATAGTATTGGAATGAAGAAGGCCTTTCAAAGAATGCCACAACTCCAGAACCCATAAATAAAAAGATAAATAAATTTGGTCACCTATTTTTTAAAAATAAATCTATACAGAAAAAAAGTTTAATAGAGCTTTTAATAGACTAATTGTTTAATAAAGTTTTTAATAGATTTTTTTAATTCTTTTTTTTAATGTTTATTTATTTTTCAGAGAGACAGAGACAGAGTATGAGTGGGGGAGGGGCAAAGAGAAAGGGAGACAGAATCCACAACAGGCTCCAGGCTCTGAGATGTCAGCACAGAGCCCAACGCGGGGCTCGAACTCACAGTTTGTGAGTCAGACGCCGTAGTCGTACGCTTAACTGACTGAGCCACCCAGGCGCCCCTAGTAGATTTTAAGTTTGATTTAAAGTCAAAACGCAAAGACAACTTGGGAAAATGATTCGCAGCTATAACAAAAAGCAAATTTTCAACTACAGACAGCACTTACGAATCAATGAAAGGCTGAGAACCAGAATGAAAAATATGCAAACATTTGATCTACAAATGGCCAGATAGTCTTATAAATATTCAACCTGTCACTTAAAGAGATGCAAATTAAAACAAATATCTATCAATTTGGCAAAAAATTAAAAACACTTAATACCCTTTGTTAACAATATTGTGAACAAAGGGAGGTATAAATTTATTTACTTTTTGGAAGATAACTTGTCATATATACCAAAATCTTTAGGATGCAAACCTCTTGATTAAAAAAATTCCATATCCAGGAATTTAACCCATAGATATGTTCACACAAGAGTGCAATTATATATAAATACATAAACACACACACATTTCTTTATAGGGATATTTACAATAATAAAAATCAAGAAGTATATTACTTATCTATTACATAGATACATAGATATTACATAGATATCTATTACTTATCTATTACATAGATTGTATCTATTATCTAGATACAATAGATACATAGATATGTATTACTTAGATACATAGGCAACAAAATTTCTGAAAATATAGCTGCTTAAAATCACAGTAAACATATACTATCTTGAGTGGTTTCCACAAGTCAGGAACTTAGGGAAACTTCTACAGGATAGTTGGTCTCCTGTTCTTTCATGGGTCTGCTGGCCTTCACTAGAGCTAAACTGTCCACATCCAAGCAGGCACATTGGTGCTGGCTTTTGACAAAGGATTTGCTTTCTCTTCAGAGGGCTGACTGAGTGTCCTTGACATGGCAGCTGACGTTTTGTATAGAACATGATCCAAGATCAAGAGGAAAGGCACAATGTCTTGTATGGCTTAGTCTCGGAAGTCATTGCCATTTCTACCCTAAGTTTTTTAGAAGTGAATCACCAAATCCAGCCCACACTCAAGGGGACAGAAATTAGGCTCCATCTTGGAAAAAATGAATGTCTAAGAATTTGTGGACATGTTTTATTATTTTAGTTTTTTTATTATTATTTTCTTAAATATTTATTTTTGAGAAAGAGAGACAGAGAGCAGAGGAGGGGCAGAGAGAGAGGGAGACACAGAATCTGAAGCAGGCTCCAGGCTTTGAGCTGTCAGCACAGATCCTGACACGGGATTCAAACCCCATGAGATCATGACCTGAGCCGAAGTTGGACGCTTAATGGACTGAGCCATCCACGTGCCCCAACCTTTTAAATAACTAATAAGTTGTCCCCATGCTTTTTCTGGTCTAGCATTTTCTCATGGAAATACCTCCTTCATTAGATGATAAACTAACAATAATACTTGGGGTTTTCTATAGATTTAAAAATTCTGTTCTATTGATCCAATTCTCCCTCCATGCAATGCCATGTTGTTTTAATTATTACAGTTTTATAATGTACAATTGGCTCATGGACAATGTCAGGGTTAGGGGTGCCAATACCCTGCGAGGTTGAAATCTGCCTGTAACTTTTGGCTCACCCAAAACTTAACACTGATAATCTACTCTTGACCAGAAACCTTACCGTCAACATAACATTAACACATATTTGGTATGTTATATGTATTCTATACTGTATTCTTACAATAAAGTAGGCTAGAGAAAAGAAAATGTTATTAAGAAAATCATAAGGAAGAGAATATAGGTTTATAATACTATACTGTACTGATATAAAAAAGTCTGTGTATGGGTGGATCTGTGCAGTTCAAACCTGTGTTGTTCAAGATCAAGTGTATATTTATACTTGTCATTAGACTTTTTTGTTAATACTTTTTTTTCCTGGCCTAAATTTTAAAACATTAATTCTTTCAAGTAAACTTCGGAATGATTTTTCTTTTTTTGTCAAGGTAAAAACAAGCAAAAGAAAAAAGAAAGGCAGGAAAAAAGGAAAGAAATTCTGCAGGAATTTTGGTTATATTACATCGAATCTTAGAGTAATTTCAAGAGGCTTCATAATTCCCTAATCACCCCTAAAAATAGGTCTTCCTATTTAAGATTTCTTTTATCTCCCTCTATCCCCACTTACACTTTTAAAAATTGTAGTTTCTACTCATTTATTGCTTAATTTATACCTTATTTTTACATAGGAAATCTGCTTTTTGTGCAATTGATTTTAGTCAAACAGTTTACATCTTTTCACACGATTTTAATAGCTTTTTAAGGAAAATATCTTTGAGTTCTTACATCTATAATCATGAATTTTATAAATAATTAGGTATTACATCCAACAGCCTTTCAGTGTTCAACTCTCCTTTTATTCCTGATAAGAATCTTATTTGGTCGTGGCATTATAATCTGTTAATAAAACTCCTTAAATCCATATGCTAATATTACAAAATTTTTTTTTAATGTTTATTTACTTTTGAGAGAGACAGAGACAGAGCATGAGCAGGAGAGGGGCAGAGAGAGAGGGAGACACAGAATCCAAAGCAGGCTCCAGGTTCTGAGCCATTAGCACAGAGCCTGATGCGGGGCTTGAACCCACGAGCTGTGAGATCATGACCTGAGCCGAAGTCGGACTCTTAACCGACTGAGCCACCCAGGCTCCCCTGCTAATATTTAATTTAGCACGTGTACATATATAATCATAAAAAGATTGGCTAGTAGTTTAGTTTTTATGCTGTATTTATTAAGTTTAGTATCATTCTTATGATGGCTCAGTAAAATTTCTTTATGGCCTGGGAAAGTATACATAGGATCAAAATATGTGTTTATTAAAGGTCTGAAAAAATTCATCCATGATCCAGCTCTTGTTGAATATCCCTCTTATGGCTTCTTTTTCTGAGATATGTTCTATTCATATTGATCACTTTTTTTCATTACAGAAAAGACATTTATTCTTTGTATAAAATTTGGAAAGAGATATAGAAAAAAGAAGAATCACCCATGTCTATAATCAGATAATCATCGTAAACACTTGTTCCCTTAATTGTGGTTTAAAATACTTGTGTGGGGGTGCCTGGGTGGCTCAGTCGGTTAAGCGCCCAACTGTTGATTTTCGCCCCAGGTCTTGATCTCATGGTTCCGGAGTTCAGCCTCACATCGGGCTCTGTGCTGGCAGTGTGGAGCCTGCTTGGGATTCTTTCTCTCTCTCTTCCCCTTCCCTTCTCTCTATCTCTCTCTCTCAAAATAAAGAAATAAAAAACAAAAATTTGTGTGTATAGTTTGAAAAAATTTTATGCATTTGTTTCTTTGTAACCACTACTGATACCAAAATGTAGAATATTCTTTTTAAATTTAATTTTAATTCCAGTGTAGTTAACATACAGGTTATATTAATTTTTTTCAGTTTTTAATGTTTACACTTCTGTGTAGAAATATGCTATAATAAGCTTTATGCCATTGCAAATATATTTGATGGAGCCACATTATATTTTTAATATTGGTAATCTGGTAGAACAAAGATGCTAGTAATTAGTGTTAATCAAATCTTGTGCTCACTGAGGGCACCAGAAAAAATAAGGAATTTGGGGATGGCGACAGTGAAGAAAAATGTTGTAGCAGGATCTATTTCTGTTGGGTGAAAATTAGAGACCATTAATAGAGAAAATAGTTGGCTGGGCATCTGAAAAGATTGAACATGGTCTTTTTTTCTATCTTTATAAAGATCAAATAGGATTTGAATCAGGTAGATCATGGAAAAATTATACTCCTTTAAAAATGAAGAATTTCAGGGGTACCTGGGTGACTCAGTTGGGCAAACGACCAAGTCTCAATTTTGGATCAGGTCATGATCTCACGGTCATGAGATTGAGCCCCGCATGGGGCTCTCCCCACTCTCTCTCCTTCTCCCCCTGCCCTTCCCCTGCTTGTGCTGTCTCTCTAAAAATAAATAAATAATTAATTTAAAAAATTAAATTAATTAAAAAATGAAGGATGCAGAATTTCATTTAAATTATAAATATAATTGTTTTCCTCTCTTAATGTTTTTTTTTTAAAGCACTTTGCTGTTTTATTACAGGTATACATTATAATGCAAAGTGCGTACTCCCTCTGAAGTTCTTACTTGAGTATTTGAAGTGGTTTCCATTTTTGCCCCTAATATTAGATAAAATGCTAAAATGAGCAAGATGGTACATTTACTATTAGGGAGAAATTTTCTTCATTTTTTATACTCACTCAATGGGGATAACAGTCTCCAATGTGTCAGCACAATGATATAGGGACAGAATACAGCGAAAGAATGTGGTTTGATCTTTGTTAAGTGGTTTCTATTATACTTGGGGAGTCCCTCAAATGATATATATGTGCATATACTCAGAAACCAAGACTTTCCTTCTCTTTATTCTCTTAAAAATGTGTCACTTCTTTGTAAAATAAGCTAGTTTCTAAGCTGTTTCATATGTTTCATATGTTTCATAAAATCTCTTCGGAAAGCTAGAAAAACCAGAATTCTATTAATTTATTATGAATGACAAGAGAACTAATAAAAATAAAAAAACTCCCTTCGTTCTTTGTTCTGTTATTTTGTTCTTTGATTTTAGGTAGCTGTATTAACCCAAGGAAATCTTTTTGATACTTTTGCAATATGAGATGTATAATAAAGTATTTATATCTTCCCCTGTTTCAGAGCCCTAAAGCCTATACTTTGAAATTTTGAGTAGGCAATTTTTGCACCAGCAATATATCTTTCTTTTTCTGGACTAACCATATTGGAAGCTGACTTTTCTCTGTCCTCAGAAGTATTGCTACTAAACTTTATGAATTAAATTTAATACTACAAGCCAAAATATCTGTGTTTTTCTGCTTTCTGCAGCCATAAAAATATTACTGGTGGAATTACGTGGGAGTCAAGCCTTAGGCTCTGAATGTCACTTTGTTTCTCCAACTTGGAGATGTTTCATTTTCAATTAGATTGAAGCACCTACAATACAGGCAGAAGAACTTATTCAGAAGTAAAAATTACAGCTACAAGCTTTCTCTTCAAGGTGAAAAACTGTCTTTGCTGAACTGTTCTGTTAACATTGTTTTATGTAAGAAATTGGAAAGGCTGTTTGTTTTTCTGTTTATTTCATTTTTAAAAATTTTGTTTTAAATTTAGTTTTATTTAGAATATTCTAGGGGCGCCTGGGTGGCTCAGTCGGTTAAGTGTCCGACTTTGGTTCAGGTCATGATCTCAAGGTTGGTGGGTTCGAGCCCTACATCGGGCTCTGTGCTGACAGCTCAGAGCCTGGAGCCTGCTTCAAATTCTGTGTCTCCCTCTCTCTCTCTGCCCCTCCTCTGCTCATGCTGTGTCTCTGTCTCTCAAAAAATGAATAAATGTTAAAAAAGAAGTAAAAAAAGTGCTTTGAATTCTTATGTATGACTGTGCATATGTGGGAATAGTAATACAGTTTTCTGCAGTTCATCGTCAGACTCTGATCTTGAAATGAAAAACTTTAGTAAGCTTAGTAAGTTTAGTAAGAAAGTAAATTCAGTAAGAAGGCTCAGATGTGAGGACAGTGCTTAACATAGATTACACAGTGGTCTTAGATTTTGAATTGTAGGACAATAATGCTGATTGAGCCTTGATACTGCTAAAGGAGAAAATTTGTACTGTATTAAGTAAGATTTTTTTTCCTTTTCTGTGACTATATTCTGATACACAAATTCATTATTCATATTTTCTAAAAGGAAATTCATTATGCGTATCTATATTTTTAAAGTTTCTTTCTTTATTTTGAGAGAGTGAGAATGAGAGAGAGCACACACATGTGTGCATGAGTGGAGAAGGGGCAGAGGGGAAGAGAGAGGACCCCCATAGGCTCTGTGCTGTCAGCATAGGGCACACTGGGGGGGCTTGAAATCATGAACCTCTAGATCATGACCGAAGCTGAATCCAAGAGTCAGAGGCTTTATTGATTGAGCCACCTAGGCGCCCTTGCACCACCTGTCCTGGATGGTGTTATATTTGTAAGCAATCCTGCGAGACCAGTGAGGCCTTAGTCTCAGTATCCCAAACTCACATCCAAATTCCTTTGAGCTGTGAGTCTTTAGTATCTATTAGTGAGTTCCTCTCTATTTCCAACTCTTGGAGGCTTTCCTTTCTTGTCCTCAACAAATAAATATGTTTACATATCTGTATCTTTATCCATTGTCTTTAACATTTAAGTACTAGCTGCTGGAAGGGGAGATCTTTTTTTTTATTTTTATTTTTTTTAATGTTTTTATTTATTTTTGAGACAGAGAGAGACAGAGCATGAGCAGGGGAGGGGCAGAGAGAGAGGGAGACACAGAATCAAAAGCAGGCCCCAGGCTCTGAGCTGTCAGCAGAGGGCCCAACGAGGGGCTTGAACTCACGGACTGTGAGATCATGACCTGAGCTGAAGTCGGACGCTTAACCGGCTGAGCCACCCAGGTGCCCCTAGAAGGGGGAGATCTTAACATGCTGTCAGTGTATCATCTTGGCCTGGATACTTTCTTTTAATGTCAGCAAAATGAGTTCCATTTTCCTCTAGTGCAGTTTACTTGTTAGATCTTTAAAAAGGCTTTTCCCGTTACAAGGGGGCGTCCTAGGAGGCATGGAATTTAAAATTTAGGCAATAAAATAAATCCGTGTTTCTCTAGAGGCAGTTCTGTACCACATGTTCTTTCAGTGTTGGAATTTAATTGCCTGTAACTGCTGACTTCCGGTAACTATTGGCTGGCTGTTTCCAGGTTTGGTTCCAGGCCTAGTAGTGACCCCCAAGCTTCCTGAATGTGCCTGCGTGTATCACAAAATACTCCGTGGAAAGAGGTGAGCACTAGGATGGGGTATTTATATTTTTCATTAGAGGGAACTAATTCTTTGGGAGTGGGGCCGATTTACATTTTACCCGTTATGTAAAGAGTTTCACGTGGAAACACGAGTTAATTGGCCCCGTATTTCTGATGTCTTCCAGCCGTGTGTGGGGACTCTTTATAGATTGAATCCCAAGCAGCTGCCCTGTGACCCATCTTTTAAATCTGGCTCTACTTTCTTCTTCTGGTTTTAAGTCATTTTGCTATGAAGCCTACAGTTTAATGAAAGGAAAATATCATCAGTAACTTTTGCCAAAATGGATGTGAAGACTCTTTGAACTGTGGACCGTCCTTGTAGTTTTTTCCTTGTAGCAGTTGGTGTAATGCAATCTTATCATTCCATTAATAATATGTTATGCATGGTCACATCCCTGCTTAATTAGACTTGCAGTTTTCAATTAACAGCATTTTTTGATGATACATTATTATCCTTATTAGTGAGGTCGTAGGCTATATTATAACAAAGACTGAAGACTCTATTGTCAGCATAATCTTGAAAGAACCATTTAACTTTATGAAATGTATCTGGTGAAGGAACTTCATACTTTATTTGATGTATAATTTGACCCCCATAAAGAACCAAATGATTCTTTTTTCCCTCCCCTTCTTAGAATAAAATGTCCAGCACTTCAGATGGTATGAATATTTCTCTCAGTTAAAGTGAATAACATTGTCAGAAAATGGAATCTGAATTTTTAAAAATTGAGTAGATGAGCAGTCAGATATTCTTATTCAGCGATTTATCATGTCTTGAGATGAAATTTATAGTTCTATGTGAAACTGATTAAGTCCATTAGATTTTAATTATTGTTCCGAAATCAATACTCTTCCGAGCTTCAGGGAATATTCCATTCACTCATCTCAATAAGGGGGTGGATTTGGGATGGACATATTCTTTTAGTTGATACTGAAAGCACGTTAATTTTTTTTTTTTAATGTTTATTTATTTTTGAGAGAGAGAGAGACAGAGAGACAGAGAATGAGCAGGGGAGGGGCAGAGAGAGAGGGACACACAGAATCCAAAGCAGGCTCCAGGCTCTGAGCTGTCAGCACAGAGCCTGATGCAGGGCTCAAACCCACAAACTGGGAGATTATGACCTGAGACCAAGTTGGACGCTTGACCGGCTGAGCCACCCAGGTACCCCTGAAGTACTATTTAGTTTAGATTGTTGTAGTTCTTTGTTGTGTTTTTTTGTTTGTTTGTTTTTCCTTGTTCCTACTGTTTTTTTTTTTTCCTACTGTTCAAATATAAAGAAGTCAAAACCTATAGGGATCAGAAGAGATTTGTGACAAGGTTCTATCTAAACTACCCAGCAGCTATTGAATGATTGAGTTTGCTTCATTTTGTCTTTCCAACTTGGGAGGCAAGTGATCTGACCCTCTGAGAGATGTACTAGGGGCCTGCACGGTGTGGCGGGAAAGGTTAGTCAAGTGTGGGCACTTCTCTATAGTTCTGCTTGCTTTAAATGACAGGGTCACGTTTCAAGAGAGTGGTCAGTTCCACTGTTGCTCTTACAAGTTATTATGTTTCCTGAAATGTAACCAGCCTTGTGGCCTCTGTCACTTCTGGCTGACTTCTGTTAATTTTAGTTGTGTTTGAACTTTGTATAAATTAAATCATAACGTGCGTTCTTTCATGTCTGGCTTTCCCCCACCGGTATGACGTCTCCGGGGGTTCGTTCTGTGTGGCAGTAGAAGTAGGCTGTATAGCAGAGGTTGGCACACTTCTTCTGTAAAGGTTTAGTTAGTAAGTATTTTCAGCCTTGTAGGCTCTACGTTGTATGTTGCAGCTATAGGACTCTGCAGCCTTAGACAATACCAGAAATGGGCATGGGTGGATTTGATCCACGGGCTATAGTTTGCTGATCCCTGTGGCACAGTGTTTTATTCAGGGGCACCTGGGTGGCTCAGTCGGCTGAGCGAACTTCCGACTTCAGCACAGGTCGTGATGTCACAGTTCGTGAGTTCAAGCCCCCCCTTGCGCTCTCTGATGACAGCTCAGAGCCTGGAGCCTGCTTCAGATTATGTGTCTCCCTCTCTCTCTGCCCCTCCCCCACTCATGCCATGTCTCTCCCTGTCTCTCAAAAAGAAATAAACATCTAAAAAAATTTAAAAAATTAAAAAAAAGACTATTCCACCATTTATATTGTTAATGCATGTTTGGATTGGTTTTGGCTTTGAAAACTTATGCATAGGCTGCTGTGAACTTTCTTATATATATGTCTTTCATATATATATATGCTTTTATGTTGAAAAGTTGTCAGATAATAGGGATTCATATGTTTAGCTTTGGCAGGTACTGACAGAATGTTTTCTGAAGTGGTTTTACTAGCTTACACTCCCATTGCTAGTGTTCCAGATGATTGAAGTCTTTACTAACGTTTGGTATTGTCATTTAAAAAATGTGATATTGTAGTGGTATCTCATTTTCCTTATGATGAATTATGCTAAACATCTTTTCATGTACTTATTAGGCAATCTGGAGAATATATACATATACATACATGCACATATATACACATACATACACACGCATATATATATATATACACACACTCCCAAAACGCACACGTGCGCGCGCACACACACACACACACACACACACACACACACACACACACATATATATACACACACACCCAAAATACCTATTCGAGAGTTTTTGTTCAATTTTTGAAATTTGGCTTTCCTGTCTTTTTCTGGTGGATTTGTAATATTTCTTTATATATATTCTGGAAGTGAGTTCTTGGAAATGAATATTGCAAATATCTTTTTCCACTTGTTGGCTTGCCTCTTTCACTCTTATAATGGTATTTTTTGCTGTAGTGACTTTCTTTTTTGTAATGAAATTAAATTTGTTACTGTTTTTCTTTATGTTCCTTCCATATCCTATATAAGTAATCTTGATTTTTTAAAAAAAAAATTTTTTTTTTCAACGTTTATTTATTTTTGGGACAGAGAGAGACAGAGCATGAACGGGGGAGGGGCAGAGAGAGAGGGAGACACAGAATCGGAAACAGGCTCCAGGCTCTGAGCCATTAGCCCAGAGCCTGACGCGGGGCTCGAACTCCCGGACTGCGAGATCGTGACCTGGCTGAAGTCGGACGCTTAACCGACTGTGCCACCCAGGCGCCCCATAAGTAATCTTGATTTACACTAATATCCTAAATATATTCTTTGTTAGGCCCTAGAAGCTTTATTATTTGTCTTTTATATTCAGAGCTATGATCTAACCTAAACTGATATATATATATATATTTGGTATTATGATATATGTAGTATTATGGTTTCAATAGTAACTTTTTTCCTATGTGGATATCCAAAGATCCAACATCATTTATTCTAAATATTGTTTAACTGTATTGCATTGTGATGGGACTTACCGGACCATATATGTATACGCTGGTTTCTGGACTCAGTTTTGTTGATCTGTTGTCTTTGGGCCAATAATGCACTATTTTAACTGTTATAATTTTACCACTTATTTTTAATTAAAAAAATTTTTTTTAACGTAAACTCTTTGAACAACGTGGGCTCGAACTCAGGACACCAAGATCAAGAGTCACATGCTGATTGACTGAGCCAGCCAGGGGTCCCAATTGTTATAATTTTATAGCTTATCTTAATACGTCCTATATCTTCTGCTATAAACCCTCCAATGTGGTTTTTCTTCTCTAAAATTGTCTTTGCTACTCTCGTCCCTAATCTTTTTTTTTTAAATGTGTATTTATTTATTTTGAGAGAGAGAGCGGGGGGGGGGGCAGAGAGAAGGGGAGAAAGAGAGAATACCAAGCAGTCTCCCACATTGCCAGCACAGAGCTCGACATGGGGCTCGAACCCAAGAACCATGAGATCACGACCTGAGCTGAAGTCAAGAGTTGGACACTTAACCGACTGAGACACCCAAGCGCGCACTTTTGTTTTTTTTATATTCATCTTAAAACACCTTTTTAAGTTTCCACATACTGTCTTTCTGAAATTTTGATTATGATTGTATTGAATCATTACATCAATGTGGGGGCGAATGATATCTGTCCAACACTGAGACTCTAATCCACGAATATTGTGTCATTTCACACTATCCTCTTATCTTTTTAAGGATCTGTAACATCTGTAGGAACATCTCCCATTTCATTTCCCACATTGGTAATTTGTGCCTTCCATTTGCTCGTGTCCCATTCTTTCCTCATTCCTTCTGAGATTCTAATCATATGTATGTTAGAACATTGAAAGATGTGTTCCTCGGTATCTGATGCTCTTGTCTGTATTTTCCTTCCATTTTTCTGTTCATGATTCAAGCAGACATTTCTGCAGACCTACCTTCCATTTTGTCAATGATCCTTTTTGTTCTTTTTTCATATGCTATTAAATTTGCCTGTGGAATCTTTAAATTTGGTTATCAATCAATCAGTCAATCAATCAGTCAGTCAGTCGTCTTCATTGAGACTGCTGCAAGTTCCAGGCCACTGCTTTGAGTTTGGCTCATTTCTCATGCAGTGAGTCAGAAAATGGTATGGGGGTAAACGTGGAGGCTAATGCCAAAATTGCCTATGACACACGCACCGCATTCCTTTGCTGTCTGGGATTTAGTCCTTCAAGTTCTGGCTCACCTACTTGATCTCTAAGGACTCCCAATATCTCTTTTGTGTATTTTGTCCATCTTTTATACTTGTTTTCATTGAGAGGGTTAGTCTAATCCAAGTGACTTTGACATATTGACTGCATACTTCTAAAACAAAAGTATTTGTTTCCATTTATTGTTGGATTTGGCCAATTCTCTTAGTGGAATAGGAGCCAAATCCAGTTTGCCACAGTTGCAAGGCATTTTCTTCTTTTATTTCCCCTTCTCTTGTACAGATAGGCTCCCGGAAGACTTTCGGATGGATAAGATGTTTTTCAGGTTTTGGCATTGTCACTCGTGATTGAGATGTTTGTTTTGCAGTAGCTCAGCTCTGTCTTATTTTCTACTCATTTTATGACTTTAAGCCTGTACTCGGGAGCGATCATAACTTATATCATGCAGTGCTTATCATTTATAAACCACATTGTAATACATTATCGCATTTAGTCCTCAGAACAATGTCCTGTGAAGCAGCTGGTATCACAACCTCTCTTTAGCAGTTGAGCAAACTCAGGCTGAGTTAGGTTAAGGGCTTTGCTCCAAATCACAGTCAGCAGGTGACAGATTAAGGGCTGAAATCCCTGCCTTCCACCGAATGCTTTCCCCATCCTGTTCTTACCCTAATGATGACCCGGCAATTGGCTAGAAAGTGAAGCTACAGATATAATTAAAACAGTGTTTACTCTCAAGGACTTCCAGGTTTGGTGGGTTACACCGCATTGCGCTCCAGGAAGTTGCGTGGTTATTTTTCAAAAATGCGAACGCTAAAATATTCTCAAGCTTTAGCAATTCTGCTAAAATCCTGGGTAATAAAGGCAGGAGTAGAATAGAAAAGAGGGAAGCCAATGTCGGAAGTTGGGGGAAGGCAGAGCCAGGATGTGCTCTACTTACATTTTTGTAGAATCATGATTCCTGCGTGGCTTCGGGGGAAGTAGGACTAGTCATGTACATTTCAAATGAGAATTCTCTTCTATACAACTCTTAGCAATTTAGGGAAACCTACGTCATCTTGACATTTTTCAAATTGTTTAATGCTTGTGGGTCTTTTCCTGTGAATTTATGAGACTTGAGAAAAAAAATTAAGAGATGAGTCTTCGGTGCCTTCATTAGGGGAGATGCCCCCCAGAAAAGAGCAGACAAGGTTAGAAACAGACCCAGGCTTGCTCATGTACATGTACAGAGCGACATGAGGCTTGTCTGTATGTCCCTGGGGACACCCTGTCTCCCTAGGTGTATTTGGAGTTATATGTGGGCATGTTTCATGTGTCCTTGACCTTCACAATGACCTTGATAGGGGGCACCGCTGTCATGTAGTTCCCCAGGGGCCTTGACATGGTGGGGCTTAGACGCCATATTAAAGAGTTTTGGATTTTACTCTGCCAGCAGTGATGAGTAAATGGAGGCTGCAATCATTGTTGAGGGAAGATTAACCAGGTGGTGGTTTAGGGTGACTTTCAGAGGTAGAGGCTGGAGGCCAGGCACCAGGTAAAAAAGGTTTTATAAGAAACCCATATAAACAGAAGCCAAGAGTTCTATTAGAATGTGCAGGTGGAGAGGGAGGGTTGGTTATGTTTGCATCACATCCCTCCTACAGCATTTGTGTGAGGTGGGAGAGAGGGATGTGTTTCATATTTGGGGGCATTAATGAGGGGAGGAGTGAGGCAGTGAGACAGAGGAGCCATTTAGCTAACAGGCCCAGTGCAGAGGGAGGAAGTCTTTATAGCCAACCTACCTGATGCTCATTAGACTCTTGACTGTGAATGGAAATATTCTGTTCTTTATATATTTTGTTAATGTCTACTTTTGAGAGAGAGAGAGAGAGAGAGAGTGTGCAAGCAGGGGAGGGGCAGGGAGGGAGGGGGGCGCAGAATCCAAAGCAGGTTCCAGGCTCTGAGCTGTCAGCACAGAGCCCAATGCAGGGCTCGAACCCATGAACCGCAAGATCATGGCCTGAGCCGAAGTTAGGAGCCGAAGTTGGATGCTTCACCGACTGAGCCATCCAGGCATCCCAATTCAGTTTATTTTTCAACGTTTTATTTATTTTTGGGACAGAGAGAGACAGAGCATGAACGGGCAAGGGGCAGAGAGAGAGGGAGACACAGAATCGGAAACAGGTTCCAGGCTCTGAGCCATCAGCCCAGAGCCTGATGCAGGGCTCAAACTCACAGACCGCGAGATCGTGACCTGGCTGAAGTCGGACGCTTTACCGACTGCGCCACCCAGGCGCCCCAATTCAGTTTATTTTTAAGAGCAAGCCCAGTAGGATTTTCTAGACAGGCCATCCTCTAGATAGCAACTGCCTTTTACGAGCTCTTTTTCCCCATTCCCAACTCAGCGTATGCAGCTTTCATACTTTAATCTTCCAAAACAAAAAGTCTCAAATGTACAAGTGAAAAAAAAATCCAAGCTGTTGACAGAGTCTTAACTAATTGGCGCGACTTGCATACAGCTGTGTGAGTTCAAAAAAGCTCTCCTGTATGTAGATGCAGGGGCCGTTTATATGCGGGTCTGTGCATAAGACTCTGCACATTTATTTCCTCAGAACGAACCTAGGTGCCACCTCTTGGTGAACACGCCAGCACTTCATTCGCATATCTTTCAAAAAAAAGAGAGACTGTTTCCGGGCTAACATCACTGTGCATCCTGTATTCAGACCACATAGTCTCCGCTCCATTGAGGAGAGTCCTTCCATCCATGATGCGTACCACACTACTGCCTGGCCTCCCTAAGTAGCTTCATACGAGTGCTCCAAAGTAAGAGGCTGTAAACCAACCCGAGGTGGGGAGACAGAGTCCTGACCAGGCTTAGACGTGTTCGCCTGCTCTGCTTACTGTTCGTATCTCACTTTATCTACGCGGATGATTTTGGTGGGCGGGAAGGCAGGGGCTGCTGCAGCACCTGTCTTCATGATGTTATATCCCCTAGTGTCCGTCCTTGTGCCATACTCCTAGTAGGTACTCAGTAAATATTTGTGGATTGA
Organism: Prionailurus viverrinus; assembly: GCF_022837055.1. Lineage (NCBI taxonomy): Eukaryota > Metazoa > Chordata > Mammalia > Carnivora > Felidae > Prionailurus > Prionailurus viverrinus. The sequence continues at coordinate 104,533,201 of NC_062561.1, read as the reverse complement.
ATTGATGGGACTTGGCAGATATATCCAGAAGCAATAGTCTTCATTGTGGAACGTAGTATATGTTATTGATGAGCCGATATGTTTCTAATTCAGCCACACAAATATCTCTTAATTACATACAATGATCCCTTATTTTAATCTGGATTTTTTTTTGCTGTTGTTGTAACAGGTGTGTTTCAGCAGAGAACAGCTTCTAGCAATTGCAGTTACTGCCGTATTCAGTGTCTGTGGCAAGGGAAGCCCTCCACATTCTGACAAAGGCTAGGGCTCACCGTAGTTGAGTTTTAAAAATCTTTTTTAGAGAAGTAGATTATACACAAATGCCTTGCTTGTATTCCAACAGAGTGTGGGTGGACCTGGGACCATAGCCGTGTGCAACAGAAGCCCTCCACGTGCACGTTGGTCGATTTCTAATTGCACGGCTGCCCATCAGCTTAGTGTTAATGTACATAGGTGTATCTGTGTGTATGGGAAGACATGTTTGCGTTTAGCACTATCCGTACAGTTGTATAGGTGGTCAATATGGCTTAATAAGAATTGGGGGGAATTCTTCAGTTCTGTTATTGTTACTAGCTTACAAGGTTCTCACCAACTCCTCACTCTGTTTTCAGTGTCTACGGGAGAAATTCTGAACAGAAACAGAGCTTCAGTGCATTGGGAAAAGCATCATTTTTTTTTCTTTTTGTAAGTTTTCCTTTCTTGTGGTTGGAAGTTAAGGGCTGGAGCAGGGGGTGCATGGGATGTGAATAACCAAGATGCAGTTGTGTGGGCGTGGGAATTCAGGTCCTGTTCTGGACTTGGTGTCATGGAGGGGTCAGTTTGGTTTGAGGACACTGAGGACACCTCTGAAGGATTTTTGTCTCCATGAGGTGGTCTTACTTCTGAAGTTTCACTTTTCAGCAGAGCAGGTCTTTAATTTAACTTCGGTTGGGTCTGCATAATCTGAGAACGTTGACTATTCAGCTTCTGGAAAATGTATGTTTAAGAGCATGGACTTCAGAGTTCAAGTCTTGACTGCACAAATGAAGAGCCTGTGATATTGGGCAAGTTCACCCTTTAAGCCTAGGTTTGCTCACCTATCAACATGAGGTTATTAACAGCAGCTGCCGGAGAGTTCAATGAGAGATTAAATGCTTATCTTAGGATCTGGCACTTAGTAACTGCTCAATAAATGCTAACCTTTATTGTTTCTAGTAAATCTGCTGGCTCTTATGGCACTCATCTCCAATGGCAGAGATATCAGATCATTTCACAGATAGCATTTTCAAGAAATAAACGACATGGGTTTGTTCAGCGTTAGAAATGTTGCGTAAGATTTGACTGATCTCCCTTTTCAGCCAAGAAGTAGCTCACACAAAGCATGTGGCAGAGAGACACGTGGGCTGTATTTCTCAATCAGAATTTGAGTCCATTCTAAAGTGAGGGGAAAAGATAACCTGTGTGTTGATGTAGTGGCATTGATTCAGCACAGATACGTGAACAGCCAGCAAATGCAATCAGAGCTCATGCAAATCACACCTCTGGTGCAGCATGTTAATGACGACTCTTCTATAAGTAACACTTATTTCAGGGTCCTACTTATTCTCATTAAATGAGCCTGTGGTTGTTTGCATTCCTCAGAAGGGAAAACTGTCAGTAGCAGCTCTGAGTCATGCTTCATGCAACATCTACACCTGTTTCTTTGATTTGATTGAATATATATATTTAAGGAACTGGAGAGGTTTTGACTTTCAAATAAATGAGTTAAATGCCCTTCCTTAAAAATCACATTGGTAACATGGTTCACAGTTATCTGGAGAGAGCTTTAGAAGAGGTTGAGATGTGAGTGCTCATTTCTTTGTAGAACCTAGATTTTCATTTGGCTGGAGTTCCCCTATGCACACCGCTCCCCCCCCCCCCCCCCCCCCCAATCTAAAGGAAAACTGGCAATGGAATTGAAATCAAGTCTTTTGATTTTGCTTTGGACATGTGGTGGTGTACTCATTTTCTTTGGATTCTTAGGGAACTAACTGTAAATGTTTAAGCTCTGGTCTCTCAGTTTGAGTTAGTAACCAGAAATTCGAATATAGGTGTAAATATCTACAGTGGAGACTGGAGGTTTGAGAAGTTGTGTACATCATGTCTCTTCTGCTCTCAACTCAAGCAGATTACTACTTCCTAAAAATGGGAATTTGAGTTGAACTTGACTTCAAGAGACGTCAGGTACTGACTGTCCAGAGAGATCCCTTGTGTAAACCCACACTTCTCTGGAATGGAAAATCTGTATTATCTTTGGCCCCTGAAATAAAACCAGTTATTTTGATCCAGAACTCTGAAATCTAAAGATTTAGGCTGTGAGCACCCTTTCTCATATCCTCTTTAATCAACTTACAAACGACTTTGGAAAATGCGAATTTTCCAGTGGGAGTCGGTGAGTATTCTGACTCAGAAGCCATTATGTCCATGCAAAGATAATGCATTTTAGTAAGAGAAGAAATGAGTGACACTTTTCGTTTTTTGTGCGTGAGAGTAGTCAAAGGTCGGTGTGAAAAAATGTTTCTGAGAGGTTTTTCACGGGAAGCAGAACAACTTAGTTTCTGAATATTCAAGGTGATGTGCTGCGAGGGAAAAAACATTCTACCCTTTCAGAGGAAATGTGCGTGAGGTCATTTTCCTAACCTTGCTGAACTCCAGCATATCAGGGGCAATGTAATAATTAAAAACTCATTTCACAGCAGCTGATTAGGCTTTGATTCACAATTACTCTGTCTTTCAAAAGTCTCCTCTATCTGAGCATTTTGAAAATATGATGGCTTCATTATTTGTTATATTTCCAAAGTTAGAGCTTCAAAGGAGCTGCAAAAACTTTCTCAATCATCTAGAAAGTCATGAATAAAACATGCATACCCAGAATTTTAAATTAAAGTAATTAGGCCACATTAGAATCTTAAAAAAAAAAAAAAAAAAAGATTTAACATCCATGTCAATGTGGAGAAAGATGCCCTTCATTAAATTACATCTTCTTCCTGTCCAACATTTTAAACTGCCACTTTTAATGTAACATTAGAAAAATAATTACTGTGATTAAGATAATTTTAAAAAGTAAATGTTAGAAAATCCGGACCACAACGTTTTCAGAGTATCCATTCCAATAAAATTTTTTTCTATAAATTATTTGAAATTAACAAAACAGCATCCTGACATTCTTTTGCCAACGTTGTGAGTCCAATTTAATGAGTGCAAACGGGAGGCCGATACTTAATTCAAGGCTGGGGAGCTCCAGCAAGACTTAGACTATGTGATAAAAGCATCTAAGGATAGGGTGTTGAAACATTATAGCTCTTTGAGAGGCAACTCTCCAGGTCATGGTGGGAAGCTAAATCTGAGATGTGGGAGTGCTCATTCAGTAGACTTTCAAGTTTAGGGAAAATGCTTGCAGACCAAGAACGATGGAGGTGGCTCCAATGAAGGAAAATGGAGACAGGTAGAGGGAATCCTGTGGCTTAAGTATCACACAGCTGTGTTTCTATGGTAAACGTCTTCTGATACATAGTTTATTAAATCTTTCTTGCCCAAACTCTGCCTCTTGGGTCATTTTCCCATGGGTGGAGACACCTCTGTTACTGTAATGAGAGTCAAGGGAAACATGGAGTTCGTTTTATCCTATAGCATAATTTTACCTGTTAGCATAAAAACAAACTGCCAGTGATGCCAGCCCGGGATGGCACACTGAGAATCACTGAGCTAGAGCAATGGCTTTTAACCCTGTCTGCATGTTACATTCACTTGTGCAGTGTTCTGGACCTTGTGATTTAATTGGCCTGGGGAAAGGTCAGGTCATCTGTAGGCTTAAAATCTTCACAAGTGATTCTTTTTTTTTTTTTTTAATTAAAAAAATTTTGTTTTGTAACGTTTTTTAATTTTTGAGACAGAGAGAGCATGAACAAGGGAGGGGCAGAGAGAGAGGGTGACACAGAATCTGAAACAGGCTCCAGGCTCTGAGCTGTCAGCACAGAGCCCGACGCCGGGCTCGAACTCACGGACCGTGAGATCATGACCTGAGCCAAAGTTGGACGCTTAACCGACCGAGCCACCCAGGCGCCCCAAAATCTTCACAAGTGATTCTTAAAAAAGATTTTTTGTAATGTTTATTTATTTTTGAGAGACAGAGAGACAAAGTGTGAGCGGGGGAGAGGCAGAGAGAGAAAGAGAGAGAAAGGGAGACACAGAATCCAAAGCAGGCTCCAGGTTCTCAGCTGTCAGCGCACAGCCCGATGTGGTGCTCGAACGCACGAGCCACGAGATCATGACCTAAGCCGAAGTCGGATGCTTTAACCGACTGAGCCACACAGGTGCCCCTTCACAGGCGATTATAATGGGCAGACAGGATTGGGAACATTTGAGTCTGAGGATCGACATCGTAATTAGGCCCAAATAAACCATGGGGAACTTCACTAGACTTGAAGTTCCAGGAAATGTCAGTCTGGCCTGCATCTGCACACCTTGGCTATCTGGGATGCGTCGGGGTGGGTAGCGTTAGATGACCAGTTTATGCCAAATGGTTGCCGTTTGCACCTGTGTAGATGTAAGAATTGTCAGCCTTGGGTCTGTCAGTACTTCTGGAGCAGTCTGGGTTTCCAGAGGAGTTAGGCCTTGCCTTGGTGTGTCTGAAAGGATTGAGTGACTTGGTCCATCAAGTGTTTGGGTACAATGTATTTCTCCAGCATCTTCTTGCAACTCTGCAAGGACCTGCATTTTGTTGTGTTTCTCCCTTTAGTGGGTGAGAGTGCAGGTATCTAGCTAGTACCCAGTAAGCCATCAAAGTCCTCAAAATTTGGCAGTCATGTCTCTGAGAGAAACCAACTGAAGCTTAGGGGGGAGGAGCTGGGGAGCATAGATGTGGGAGAGACTTCCTCCAGCCACACCCCGGTCTGGGCTTTCCTTCCTGGCCGCAGGTCACTGTGACCCAGCTCTGCCTAGGACTGGGGCAGACTGCGGTGAGTGTGGGTGAGGGGAAGCTCCTGCCTGTTGGACCATAATGGCCACTTTCTCCCACCTCTGGGCCTTTGGGTGTGAGGTATGCACTGACTGTTCATGAGAGGACACAACTTCTGTCAGCAGAGTGACCAACCATCCTGTTTTGCTTAGGACTGTCTGAGTTTTAGTGCTGAAAAGTCCAGCATCTTGGGAAATTCCTCACTCCAGGCAAATCAGGGCTGTCGGCCACCCCACGTGTAAGCCTAAATCTGAGTCCCCGCCCTCTACTTAGTTTTAATTCATCTGTAAAAGGGAGATGGTAATACAGGTTGTGGTGAGGGTTCAGTGCCAACACGGAGAGAACTCGCTGTTCCAGGCCCAGTGCCCAAGGAATAGCTGGGGTTTTCTAGTCCTGTAGGATAGGCTGAGGAAACTGCGTAAAGGATATCTTCTCACTTCCTATGACAAAATCAAACAAGAGCCCTAGGAAGCCTTACAAAAGACCAAGGAGGTTTTAAGGATGAAAGAGCTCGTATCCCTTTAAGAGGAGCATGGAGGCTGTAACATTTGGAAGACGTCATCACAGAGGAGTAGAATCAGGACCGGCGAAGGTTGTAGGAAAGTGTTCAGGTAGCAAGACAGTGAGAAGCAGGAAAGCACGAATTACGTGTAGGGACTATTTCAGGTTATATGGCTGGAACAAATAATTGTAGTAGCTGATGAAGTTAGAAGGGCACACTGGAGGCATTAAAGTCGAGGGAAAGGATTGCTTCCTTTAGTGCACGATCGAGATTATTGAAGTTTTGTGTGTTTTTTTGTTTTTGGCAGTATGAGAATACAGTAAGGAAAGGGAAGAATACAGAAGAAATAATTCTGAAAGAACTCATAGGCATTTTCTTTCAAGTCAAGACTGATTCCAAGAACAGGTGCTAAATATTTTCCAAGTGATTTTCAAAGTGGAAAGAAATGCCCTTGAGAAGCTGTCTTATTAAATATGTGCTTACAGACACTGGAAATCAAGGACACTCTATTCTCCTCCCTTTAGTAATCACTGGAAGGGCTTCCTCTCCCCAAAAAGCTATCAATTTATGAGGTGTCAGACAATCATTTCAATGGTATTCATTCCATTTCAACTATGTGCCCAGGAGCACGTCATGCAGGGAAGATAGAAAATGATGCATCAAAGGCACATCTCCTGCCCGCCAGCAACCCAGTGTGGTTGGGGGAAAAGACGGATCCACGCGTAGAAATTATCAAGTGGATCCTAGCAGAACAGTGTGTGACCAATCAAGAGATCCGTGCTTAGATCTTACAGATCCAGGTAAATTCCAGTGCCGAGACCTAATGTTGCTCTTTTCTTCATTCCTCTGCTTCAGTCGTATACCTAGCATTTGACTAAGCACATAAAATAGGATTCAGATTGCTCCCACAGTAAAAGGCTGTCTTTATTTTGATCACAAATACATAAATCACAAGATGCCTTTTAAAGTTCATCCCAGGGAACAATATAACACAGTCTATGAGCAATTCACCAGGATTTACAATCATCTTCTCATTTAAAAGCAGATCTACTCTAAGGAAAGTAAAAAACAGCTTTTTTTTGTGGGAGGGATTCAAGTGAATTATTTGTGCTTTTTTTTTCTTTTTATAACTAAGTCAGGTGGCTAATTTGGAAAGTTTTGAAAGCTGGCTTCTTGCCAATCAACTTAAAAAAATTTAAAGGATATAAAACTTAGTTTACCTAAACTAAGAAAGAAGGAAATCTACTTTTCAAGCTAATTTTTGGAATAAGTTGAATCAGAGAAAGTTTTTAGAACTTTAAAAAACATTTAAAACATAAATCTTTAAGAAAACACTTCTAACAGTTCCTGATATTGGGAAAATTAAAAGGATGTGCAAAGTGCTTCCATTTAATTATTGACAAATTTCATAAGGTCAGCCAAAGTATATGATGCTGTATTTGCCTTCAAGCAGTTTTCAATACAGACTTAACATGCATTAAGATTAAATATCAGGCAGCCTTCAATAATTGGAAAATAAAGTAAATATATTAAGATTTCTTGGTAGTGTTTTTATATTAAAAAACTTTTATATATAGAGAGAGCATGTGAATGGGGGTGAGGAGAAGAGGGAGAGAGAGAATCTTTTTAAAAAATGTTCGTTTATTTGTTCTGAGAGAGAGATAGAGAGAGACAGAGAGAATTCACACGTGTGAGAGAGAGCGGGGTGAGGGGCCAGAAAGAAAGAACAGAGAGAATCCCAAGCACACTTCACGCTGTCAGCACGGAGCTCAATGCAGGGCTCAATCCCACGAATTCGCGAGATCATGACCTGAGCCAATATCAAGAGTCAGACGCTCTATGGACTGAACCACCTAGGTGTCCTGGTAATGGTTTTTTGTTTTTGTTTTTGTCTTTTTAAATTATTGAATTCAAATGGAACTTTAGATCTGACATATACCAGTCCTAAGTCATTACCATTCTATTTCTATTTTAGGGCAACTTAGTGAGAGTTAACAGAGACTGGTAGAGAGAGAAGCACTTCTATAGGTATAATGAGTGTTAGGTATTCTATACTGAAAGAACTTGGCTGCATTTCAGTGAAGAAGTAAACCCTGTTACTTGAACAGAGAAAGATTATATATATATGATCAGATTTTCAGAGACTGTTGAAACTACTCCACGATGTCAACAATACCATCAAACATCAAACATTTAGGCATCTTTATTGCCATTTTTCCTCATTCTTCACTCTTGGAAGAGGACTATTGGATATCAAGCCATCATTTTTGAATATAAAAAAAAAGAAAAGAAAATAGAAAGGGAAAGCCTGACTGGCCAAGAGCTGAAGGGGATGCCAGTCTGCTTGCTCCATGAAGCTTTCTCCAAAGTCCCACCCACTAGCATCTGCTTACGAATTGTTGACGAGAACTGGGTCATGACACTGCCCACAGGTGCAGGGAGCATGAGAAGGTGCTCTAGTGTCCCAGCGGTAAAGTGGAGAGAGTAATGGCTTTTGTGTGGTCAGCACTCAATGTCTGCCCCAGTGACTTCAATCTCATTAAATTTGGGAAAGTATATACCTGTTTGCCTGAGATAGACCTGGTTTATCTGTAATATCCTGGTACCCTGTTTAGCATTTCATAGGAAATGAAATATTATTATTGTTAGTTGCCTTAAAATAAGCTGAAAGGTGTTAAGCAGACCTCCATTTTGTGCCTCTGGATACGTCCATGGTCTTGTTGAGAAATAGGTGAGACCTATGAGCACTGTGTTGGCAATGTGACCAATATGTCCCTTTCAAGACAAGCATGCAGGGTGTTCAGTGATAAGAATGAAGAGTCCTGATGACTAGAGACAGTTAACTCCTTCCAGTTTTGTGCACCAGAAATATTTGGTGCTGCTGCCCCTTCAGGTCACCTGGAGCACTAGGCAGTTGTGCACAGGCCAATGCTTCAGCCTGGAGCGCTTGAAGCCATAGGTTTGACATTCAGTGGGATCAGTGGGAAATTATGGGTTAGATGCTCATGAAACGTGTGCTGAAATAGAAGTGCACAGAGAGAAACAGTCTGACTGCTCTTACAGAGAGATTTCATTATTCATTTTATGCCATCAATCTACAAAGGTCTTAGTTTTGCCAAACTTTAGACAAGGATTAGAGTGAAGGTACTTTATATATGAAGTGCAGGTAATATCAGTAGGGTAGACGGGGAGGGAATCAGAGAGGAAGGAGGCCAGTAAAGGGTGCACAGTTAAGCCATTTTCCATAGTACATGACTAGAACTTAATTCTGCAGAGAGACGCTGGGAGTAGTACAAAACACACATTTAGAATTATTCCACTGAGGGAGCACAGCATTGAGGGCATTTCTATGCCGACTCTGGAGAATTGTTAGTTGGGGTTGCAGCAAACCTTTTAGTCTGCAGAGACCTCAAAAAATGGAAGTAGACGTCTAGTAAAAATTAAATACTAAAAACTTTCTACTAAATTGGATAATGAGAGGCACCTGGGTGGCTCAGTTGGTTAAGCGTCCGACTTTGGCTCAGGTTATGATCTCACCGTTCCTGAGTTTGAGCCCCACGTCGGGCTCTGTGCTGATAGCTCAGAGCCTGGAGCCTGCTTCAGATTCTGTGTCTCCCCCTCTCTCTCTGGTCATCCCCCGCTCATCCTCTGTTTCTCTGTCTCTCTCAAAAATAAGTAAACATAAATAAATAAATAAATAAATAAATAAATAAATAAATAAATAAATAGAATAATGAATGGGTAATATTTGCTATTTACCTTGACCACCATAGTGGTACCACTGACCACGTGAAAAGCAGAAAACTGGGAAATGCAAGTTAAAACAACAGTGAGGTGCCACTATACCCCTGTTGGCATCTATATATCATGTAGAATGGCCAAACTTCAGAATATTGACAATGCCAAATGTCCAAGTGAGTGTGGAGCATCAGGAGCTCTCATTCGTTGCTGGTGGGAATGCAAAATGGCGCAGCCACTTTGGAAGGCTCGTTGGCAGTTTGTTATAGAACTAAACGTAATCCAGCAATCATGTTTCTTGGTATTTACCCGAAGGAGTTGAAAACTTATGTCCACACAAAAACCGGCAAATGGATGTATATAGGAGTTTTATTCATCCTTGCTCCAATTTAGAAGCAACCAAGATGTCCTTCACTAGGTGAATGGGTAAATAAACTAAATAAACTATATACATCTAGATATGGGCTATTATTCAGCAGTAAAAAGAAATGAGCCTTCAAGCTATGAAAAGATGTGGTGGAACTTTAAGTGGGTATTACTGAGCAAAAGAAGCCAATCCAATCTGAAAAGGCTACATAGTCTTTGATTTCGACTGTATGACATTTTGGAAAAGGCAAAACTATGAAGACAGTAAAAAGATCAGTGGTTACTGGGGATGGAGGAGGGAGAGGGATAAATAGATGGAGAACAGAAGGTTTTTAGGGCAGTGAAACTACTCTGCGTTAAACCGTAATAGTGAATATACATCATTGTACGTCTTCCCAACCCCTAGATTGTACAACACCAAGAGTGAGTCCTAAAGTAAATATGGACTTTGGTAATGATGTGGCATGTAGGCTCATTGATTTGATCAGAGGTACCACTCTGGTGGGGGATGTTGATAATGGGGAGGCTGTGCATGTGTGGGGCAGAAGACCTATGGGAAATCTCTGTACCTGCTCAATTTGGCTGGAAACCTAAAACTACTCTAAACAATAAAGTCTATTAAAACACACACACACACATACACACACAATAGGGGCACCTGACTAGCTCAATTGGAAGAGCATGCGACTCTTGATCTCGGGGTCGTGAATTCAAGCCCCACGTTGGGTGTAGAGATTACTTAAATAAATAAAACCGGAAAAAAAACCCCACAACAAAAGCAGAAGACACTGATTTACTGAAGGACCATTAGCAACTACTGCAAAAGTTTGTAGCTTTTAAAGACTCTGCCCAAAGGCAGTTGTTAAACCTGTGCAGCTCTATGAGGTACATTGACTCTGTGATGTGTGAATTTTCTGTAGATCACATGAGTCTTCTTCAAAATTAATTGTGCTCATTTTTTTTTTAATTTTTTTTTTCAACGTTTATGTTTATTTTTGGGACAGAGAGAGACAGAGCATGAACGGGGGAGGGGCAGAGAGAGAGGGAGACACAGAATCGGAAACAGGCTCCAGGCTCCGAGCCATCAGCCCAGAGCCCGACGCGGGGCTCGAACTCACGGACCGCGAGATCGTGACCTGGCTGAAGTCGGACGCTTAACCGACTGCGCCACCCAGGCGCCCCAATTGTGCTCTTTTTCAATTTCAAGTTTTCTTGTGCACGGACAAGAGTGAGGCAATAGTTATCACAATGTTGGCTCCATTAGCAGAAAGCCGTGTAGTTATATATGCCAATATTTTGTGAGTGTCCTCAGATGCTGTACCCAGTAATTCCAATAGTGAGTCACTTTTTCCCCCCTCATTTATGGAATTAAAGTTGCTGTGACTTCATTTTGTTGCAAGTGATACAAATGACCTTGTTGCCAATGATACTGTAGGATTCAGTAACAAAGCTCCACATTGAAATAATGAACTTTAGAAGACCCATTGTTATCATTACAAAAAGTAAGAAAATAACAAGTTTTGTAGCAAAGCTGGTGTACACAAAACAAAATAAGGCACCAGTCTGTCAGGAGGCTCTTTCTCTTTCTATCGTGCCCATCCTCAATCAGACTGCAAGTGTTCGAATCTTCAAACATTGACTTTTAAGCCAACCTAAGTGTCTCCCAATAACATGAAACATTTTTATAAAAGCGCTCTGAATCTTTTTGCATGTTATTATTCATAATCAGTTAAAAATCTTTAAGCAAACAATTCAACAAACCTAACACCCAAACTTCAGCGTTTCAGCAAATTTTAATAACTGAAAACAACCCTAACAAACAAGAAGTTTGAAAAGTCATCCTTCAAAAGCAAGAGCATAACCAAACGACTTAGTCAAATACAGTGGTTTCAGATTTTCATCTGGGAATTTTGTTTCAGCGGTTGGCAATATCTGATTTCTTGGGACCAATCTTGTGATAGAGATGTGTTTTTGGTAGGAAAAATTTAGATATAAATGTATACGTATGGGACTGGAATGAAATGAAGAAGTCCTCATGTTTTGCTGCATTTAAAAGAATCAGAAACAGAAAAGGGGGAAAAAAAAGACGCAGAAGCAGAAAGTCTACTGCTGCTTGTGTTACTACCATGTACTACCATGGCTTGTGCTCATGCAGGATCCCAAGTGCCGGAAGCTTTCTCTTGTGCACCTGCTCAGACTTAGGCAAGCCCTGTGACCCCTTGGTTATCACCACTTGGTTTAGATCTGCGGAAAAGTTGATGAGTAGGATAGACTGTGTGTCTGGGGCTCCCGGGGACCCTAACTTGGTATACCAACCTTACTTGGCTCTCAGGATGTTGTTAAATATGTAGCTTTTTTTCTTATTTGCATCTATGGCAGTTTCTTCCTCTTCTGGCTGCTCTATCAGACGTGGAATAATTAGTGGTTCTTGGATTTTCTTGGAAGAGCTTGTCACCCTGGCTTTTAGTTTGTTAGTTTATCCAGTGATTTTGTGTCTCTGATATAGTCTCTGCTTTTTTGTTAAGTTTTTTGTTTTTTGTTTGTTTGTTTGTTTGTTTTGGAGAGAGCAAGTGAGCAGGAGCGGGGGAGGGCAGAGAGAGAGAGAGAGAGAGAGAGAGAGAGAGGAAGAAAGAATCCCAAGCAGGCTCCATGTTGGCAGTGTGATGCCCCAAGCAGGGCTCGAACTGATGAACTGTGAGATCATGACCTGAATCAGAAGTCCAGGTGCTTCTCAAAAAAGTATTCTTTGTGTATTACTCAGCTTGCTCTCATTGTTGGGGTGAGAACAACATTCACTTGTGACTTTGTATATTAGGCGTTGGCTAACTTTGATCTGTGGGCCAAATTCTGCCCGTCCCCTGTTTCCATTAATACAGTTTTACTGAAACCCAGCCATGCTCATTTTGTTTACATATTTTCTGTGACTAAAAACTGAGTCGTTATGACAGAGACCATATGGCCTGTAAAGCAAAAATTATTTACTATCTAGTCTTTTACAGGAAAAGTTGGCCAACACTTGTTCCACATCTTAAGTGGAAGCAGAATTCCCCTTGACACTATGAAAATTTTATTGCATCCTGGAATGAAATCCCACGCTTTGAATGGGACTTACAGTGCCTATTGGTCAGAAGTGCAAATGTCTATTCTCTGTATTATATGTTACTGTTTTGTTGTTTTTTTTTTTAAATCAGTGTACGTGTTTTGTGTTTGATTAACCAGAATCTCAGAACCAGATATTTGTTTGGCAAATATTAGGTCTTGTTCTTAAAAATGGCATTTGTGGGGCGCCTGGGTGGCGCAGTCGGTTGAGCATCTGACTTCAGCCAGGTCCCGATCTCGCCGTCTGTGAGTTCGAGCCCCGCGTCGGGCTCTGGGCTGATGGCTCAGAGCCTGGAGCCTGTTTCCGATTCTGTGTCTCCCTCTCTCTCTGCCCCTCCCCCGTTCATGCTCTGTCTCTCTCTGTCCTAAAAATAAAATAAAAACGTTGAAAAAAAATTAAAAAAAAAATGGTATTTGCTACTAAAAATTATATGGACTGAATTTTGAGTCGTTTTTCTAAGGAGATTGCTTGCTTTGGATTAATCCATTTCTCCTTTATCTCCTAGAGGCCAAGGAATCCCTGATAAGGCCTTTGATAGAGGATATCAAGTTATTGGCAGAGGTTTTTTTTGTTTTGTTTTTTTTTTTGTTTTTTGGAGAGACAGAGAGTGAGAAAGACAGAGCAAGCAGAGGGGGAACAGAGAGAGAGGGAGAGAGAGAGAATCTTTTTTTTTTTCAAAAAAAATTTTTTTTTTCAACGTTTTTTTTTTAAATTTATTTTTGGGACAGAGAGAAACAGAGCATGAACGGGGGAGGGGCAGAGAGAGAGGGAGACACAGAATCGGAAACAGGCTCCAGGCTCTGAGCCATCAGCCCAGAGCCCGACACAGGGCTCAAACTCATGGACCACGAGATCGTGACCTGACTGAAGTCAGACGCTTAACCGACTGCGCCACCCAGGCGCCCCATGAGAGAGAGAGAATCTTAAGTGGGCTTCAAGCCAGCGCGAACCTGACATTGGGCTCGATCTCACGACTCTGGGATCATGACCTGAGTGGAACTCGAGACTCAGATGCACGTGCCCCCGGCATAAGGTTTTATTTGTTTGTTTGTTTATTTAAAAAAAAAATTAATGTTCATTTTTGAGAGGCACAGAGACAGAATGCGAGTGGGTTAGGGGCAGAGAGAGAGGGACACACAGAATCCGAAGCAGTCTGAGCTGTCAGCACAGACCCCAATGCAGGGCTCAAACTCTCCGACTGTGAGATCATGACCTGAGCTGAAGTCGGCCACTTAACTGACTGAGCCACCCAGGAGCCCCTAGTATGTTTATTTATTTATTTATTTAGAGATAGGGCGTGGGGCAGGGGCAGAGAGAGGGAAAGAGAGATCCCAAGCTGACAGTGCAGAGCCCTACACGGGGTTCGAACCTACAAACTGTGAGATCATGACCTGAGCCAAAATCAAGAATCTGATGTTTAACTAACTGAGCCACCCAGGCACCGCTGACATAATTTTGATAAAGGAAAAACATAAATATAATTTACACACAGTTCATAATTTGCATGGATAATTTATATGACCATGTTATCTTTGACTTCTTTGACTAAATGTTTAGCCAACTCTATCAGCAAATGTGAATTTGTAACTCTTTTAGGCATCATTGTCAGGGAGATGGGAAACATAGTAATCAATATTTTCTGAGTTTTACTTTTTCTAATTATAAACAAACGTATAGGGAAAAGTACAAAATAAGTCAATCTTGATCATTTTTAACACTGCTTAATCTTCTTCTAAAGCTTTTTTTTTTTAAAAAAAACACTAATTTTAACATTTTGTCAAATGTGTTTCTGCATCTGTTGAGATGATCATGATTTTTATTTTTCATGTGGTTAATGTAGTGTATTGAACTGATTGATTTGTAGATGTTGAATCATCCCTGTATCTCTGGAATAAATCCCATTTGATCACAGTGTGTGATCCTTTGAATATACTGTTGAATTTGGTTTGCTGATATTTTGTTGAAGATTTTTGCAGCTATGTTCATCAAGGATATCAGCCTATATTTTCTTTTCTTTTGGTGTTCTTATCTGGTTTTGGTATCAAGGTAATCCTGGCCTCATCAACTGAGTTTGGAAATGTTTCCTCCTCTTCTATTTTTTTTGGAAGAGTTTGAGAAGGATTGGTACAAGTTACCAGTGAAGCCATCCAGTCCTAGACTTTGGTTTGTTACGAGGTTTTTGATTAATTCAGTCTCCTTACTAGTATTTGGTCTAACTTTCCTATTTCTTCATGATACAATCTTGGCAGGCTGTAGGTTTCTAGGAATTCATCCATTTTTTTAGGTTGCCCAGTCTGTTGGTATATAATTGCTCATACTAGTCTCTTCTGATCTTTACATGGTATTTTTGTGGTATCTGATGCAGTGTCTCTTTTATTTCTGATTTTGAGTCCTCTTTTTTTTCTTGCTGAGTTTAGCTATAGGTTTGTCAATTTTGTGTTATCTTAAAAAAAACGGCTCTTGGGGCACCTGGGTGGCTCAGTCGGTTGAGCGTCCGACTTCGGCTCAGGTCATGATCTCACGGTCTGTGAGTTCGAGCCCCACGTTGGGCTCTGTGCCAACAGCTCAGAGCCTGGAGCCTGTTCCAGATTCTGTGTCTCCCTCTCTCTGTGACCCTCCCCCGTTCATGCTATGTCTCTCTCTGTCTCAAAAAACTAAATAAACATTAAAAAAAAATGAAAAAAACACAGCTCTTAGTTTCATTGATCTCTTCTATTGTCTTTTTAGTCTGTATTTCATTTATTTTCACTCTGATCTTTGTTACTTCCTTCTTTTTACCAAGTTTGGGCTTTGTTTGTTCTTCCTTTTCTAGTTCCTTGAGATGCAAAGGTAGATTGTTTATTTGAGGTCTTTCTTGTTTCCTGATGTAGGCTTTTATCACTATGAACTTTATGCACGCTCAGTATGAATTTCCTACAGTTATTCTTAAATTCAGTGAGTATTTGGACACAGAGGCAGTGTGAGAAGGTGGCTGTGCCTAGTGGTTTGTATGTGGGATGCTCCGGGCAGAGGAAATCCCCAGGAGCTAAGCTGTTTCTTGGCTTTCCTGGGGTCACAAGCAGCTTGACATTAGCTGGGGACCGGGACCCTCTCCCCCCCCTCCCACCAGAGGGCTTGTGGCTAGGTCTATGGGAGATCAGATATTTGTTCTCTGTTCTTGAGGACAAAGAGATTGTGATCTTGTTCTGTGGAACGTTCCTCCGCCCTTTCAAATGTATGATCATATTCTCAGCATTTGCTTTTACATTCAACCTCGAAACTTCCTGCCCAATTCTTAGTAAAGTTCTGCTGCCAGCAGCCTGCATGAGGCGGAATGCTGATTTAGCTCCTAGGCTATGCTGAGCCACATTGCCATGGTAACCAGCAGTCAAACCTGGGAGAAGCAAGGCTGCAGAGGCACTGGAGTCATCACCAAACAACAAATCAAAGGGAAATGTCTCAGGGGAGATTTCTAATTATCACACATTTGTCCTCGCAGCCAAACCAGAGTGCAGAGGAAATGGCACCGTTGGCATTGGCACCTTTGGGCCGCAAAATCATGGAAACTTTCTTGTTCTTCTGTGGGCGTTCCCTGGAGCCTCCTGCTGCCTTAAGGTCTATTGAAAACGATGTTTAGATTGACCTTTTCCTTAGAGTTGTCACCAAGTCCTTAGTAGTGATAACTATAATGCTCTACAGCTTAAGGTATTTTTGAAGGCAGCAAGGCACTTTTCTTTTTTATTTCACTTTTTTTTTAAAGCAAGGCAATTTTAAAAAGCCTTATATCTGTGAGCCTGATAGCTAATAAACATCTGAGATTGTTCTCTGACATCTTGAAGAGATTGCCTCTGTTCCTTCCATACTTTTTTTCTTTTCCCCATCCTTTTTAATATAAGCCAATTTACTTCAGGAATCCTTAAGACCAGTAGAGTACAAACTGATCTGTTTGCATGTAAATGTATGCAAATCATGTTACAGTAAGACAGGCCTCCTAGAGTAACAATTGGTAACATCTATGTTTGCTCATGAAAAGAGTGTTCAAGGTTACAAAGCTATCACTAAAGATTTATAGTTTTCCAGGGAGATAGTTGTAGAAATCCTTTTCCTACTTTTAAATATGCTGAGACCAAAGGCTGTCCAAGCCTTGAGACAAGGGAGAGAGGTGATAAATGAAGACACAGCATCACGTGAATAAAATTCAAGTTGCCTTTGTTAAGACAGCAGCTTCGACCTTCTTGCAGTCAGCCTGGTCTGCAAAGGTGTCTGTGTTAGTAAGGTTCTTTAACGTATCTGTTCTGCATTAATTCATATTTCTGAATGGCATATGCTGGAGGCTGGCCTGAATCACCTTTGTTTTATTATAGGTGCATTTAAGGTCAACTACCACTAACTGCATTGTTAAATATTGATTTAGCCATTTGAATTAATGTAATTTTCAGTCCTTTCCCTACTTAATGTGTGCTAGCAACCGCATGACCCAGCCAGACAGGAGATCAATATGTGGGGACTCAGTTTGTACCGAGGCTCGGTTCACCACTTTCCCTGCTTGCTAATTTTCCTGTGGAAGCTGAAGTGTCCCGCTTAACCTGCCCCTTGGCTTGTCTACTTACTTCCTGCAAAACTTCCAAATGCTTTCGTCTCTTGTAGAAGTTTTCTGACCTACGTAGTGGTCATTGTTTCTTGGGGTTCTGAACCACAGGTTTCCCTTGTTCAGGAAAAACATCAAGAAAGCAAAAAACAAAACCCGCAACATTGTAACAGCAAGGTCAGAATGGCATGGATTTATAACATTGCAGGACCTAAAACAAGCCTTAGCAACGCTTTATTCAGCACTCTTATTTTATGGCTCACCAAACTGGGGGTCTAAAGGACTTTCCAAACCGCCAGCATCAGAACCAGAATCCTTATCTTCCAGATTTCTCTTTTCATTGTACTTATTGACCTCTAGTACATAGTATTTGTCTTTCTGTGAACTGGGGCAAAGTAAAGGAATTTTGTGACCACGTCATTGAAGACACCATGGCATCAGGCCAAAGAGAGCTCGGTGAAAAATGAAATCGTTCATTTTAGCAGAGATCAAGTGGAGATACTATCCCTAAAGAACGGCCATATTGGGGGCGCCTGGGTGGCTCAGTCGGTTAAGCGTCCGACTTTGGCTCAGGTCATGATTTCACGATCTGTGAGTTCGAGCCCCACATCAGGCTCTGTGCTGACAGCTCGGAGCCTGGAGCCTGCTTTGGATTCTGTGTCTTCCTCTCTCCCTGACCCTACCCTGTGCATGCTCTGTCTCTCTCTGTCTCAAAAATAAATAAACGTTAAAAAAAAAAAAAAAAAGGAAGGCCATAGTGGTACTGCCTTCTTTGGAACTTTTCCGTTTGGGTGTGTAAACAATACACAGTACCAACTGGCTTGACTTATTCTAATTTAACATAAATATAGAAGAACAAACTGTAATACTGAGATCGTGATATGAAGCTGATACATGTTCTTTTCCTGCCTAGCCTTCATTTAAGGTTAGAGGTGCTGGGGGCCATGTTTGCTACCTTATACAAAAAGCCTGCCTAAGAATGCAGGAAGCATTCTGGGAAACAGAGCCAAGAAATGGAGAGAGAGAGACCAGACCGTGGTGACATCAAGCATCTGGGTCCAGTCATGCCTGAAGCTAGTGATACCTCTCAAAATTTAGGTTACATAAAATCAATAAATTCCCTTCTTTTTTTTTAATTTTTAAAAATCTTTATTTATTTTTGAGAGAGAGAGAGAGAGAGAGAGAGCAAGGGAGGAACAGAGAGAGAGGGAGACACAGAATTGGAAGCAGGTTCCAGGCTCCAAGCTGTCAGCACAGAGCCCCATGCGGGGCTCAAACCCGTGAACAGTGAGTTCATGACCTGAGCCGAAGTTGGATGCTCAACTGACTGAGCCACCCAGGTGCCCCAGTAAATCCCCTCATTTTCTTAAGTTGTCTTTTTGTTTGTTTTGTTTTTTGTGTTTTTTGTTTTTTGTTTTTTTGTTTTTTGAAAACCACAACCAAGAGTGTCAACTTCCTGGCTAATACATAAGCTGAATTGGGTATTCAAGGAATACCTGGACCTTGATGGGTGTGGTATCCAACTTCTAAATTTTAACATAGTTCCACAGAAATGTCTTACCGCGTTTCTACTTGTGTTATAAAAGGCCAGGTGGTGGGTCTCTAGTAAACATTTGTATCTGACATCTCTCTCTCCCATTTGTGTCTAGACAAACACAGACCTATAGTGTAAGCATTTTACACCGACATTTTATTTTCAAAGCGCTTGCCTAATGTCACTGCTTTCTAGTGTGTAATAACGTCTGAGTAATTGTAGGCTATTTCCTTCACGTAAAAGCCACAGTCACTAAAGTTGCTTTCTCCCCCCAAAACTTGCACTGAAAAAAAAAAAAAGTCCTTTCTATTCCCAAACTGAAATTGATTCTCTAGTAAGAGAGGAAAGCTCTGAGACTGAAATTGCAGACCTTTAGTCCTGGAAAAGTAACTTTAGAGATGGCCCAAGGCTCTCGGTTTGCAGGTGACATCAAAACTCAGAGGGTGTAGGCCATGTGGCTTCAGTTGCACAGCACGTTTAACCGTGGAGCTGACACTAACACTCACATCTTTGACCACACGCTTTCCCACCCTGCTCTGCGTTCCTCCGCCTAATGCACTTGCTAGTACCCCGCTTCTTGTTTGGCAGGGTGTGGGGCGATACTTTTTATTCCTGGCTGTCCAGGGTAAAAAACTTGTAATGTTTACAGGATATAGGACAGTACCGCTATTTACCGACAGCCCACAGACGCAGATTAGTTTGTGTGCACAATTGTCTAAGTGCACACAAAGGCATAGCGACACTCGTCCTGATGGAGCTCAGGCACGTAATTAGAAAATAGAAGTTTAAACCAGGCAAGAAGAATCAAATTAACTGGAACAAACACAATAAACAGAATCAAATCTTTGGTCTCAGCACCTGGTTTTACACAGTGGAACTCAGGGATCAGTGACAAAACCCACTCAGCTTTTTGACGGCATCTCTACCTGCTAAAAAAGGTGTATAGGTAGCAGATTTGAGCGTCCCGTCTCTTTGGGTGGTTTTTATTCACATCACATAGACCTCCTTGCAAACACTCTACAGTTCCATGCAATTAAATGAGACCTCACTCGTTGACGTGAAAGGAGGTTTGGTATATCAATATATAATATATAATGTATATGTAATAGAAATGGATGATTTTTGCCTCTTTTTATGTATTGACTGTAGTTTATACAGAGCAAAATCCTCTAAGAACTAAAGCATCAAAATTATAAAATGTCTGGATGTGAAGTTCATAAAGCTGAAACTACTTTTTTCTTAAACAAAGGCAGATGCTTTGTGTAGATGGATATCTCTTTTCTGTGTTCTAGGCATTTACTTTCATTTTTGAAACTCTTTTAAGTGCTACATGAGGCACCTGGCCCTGGAGTGAAAAGAGATTAAAAACACCTTGGGGAATCTTAATTCCTTCTAAATCACTTTTTCCTCCTTAAAAAAAAAAAAAAAAAAAAAAAAAAAGGAGTTGGTCTCGAATGAAATATGGAACTTATCTATCTTATGAATAATCTCCTCTCTTTTCTCCTCTCTGCCCCAGAGTTCCAGGGCTTGGAGATAGATAGGGGGTGATTAAAAATTCTCATCCTGCCTATGTGCCTTGTGCCCTCTCCTTTGTCATTTTGCAGTTGGGTATCAAAGCGGTAGCATCTATGTTCTTTGAAGACTAAGCAGTTTGGACATGCAATTTAGATGAAAAACAATTACTCTGTGTTAGCTTGCTTTTGGCAAGAGTGTATTAAGGCTCATCTCATTGATGGGAAACAAAAGCTCCCCTTCATCTTCATGAATTTCAAATGAGAGAGAGAGAGAGAGGAAGAAAAGGGAACAGTGAGTTTTCTGGCAGGAGCTTTTCTGCATAACCTTTCTCTGACGAGTTGGAGTTGGCGGCTTTCTTTCTAGAACACCCTTAGCCCTGGCTTGGATAATAATGCATTTCTTGCCCTTGCACAGATGGTGCAAATGATCATTCGCTTCAACTGGTGGGAGCCTTTGAAACATACAAAGAAGACTAAACTGTTGAAGGGCAAGCTGTGGCTTTTTTTTTTTTTAATTTAGGAAGGGAAGAAAATTAATGGACACCTTGCATTGATACCTTTTGTTACAGTTGTGTTTCAGTTTGAAAACACAAGCAAACAAAAGGCATGCTTGTGAATTAGCTATGTTCAAAGTTGTATCAGGGGCCTTTGGAGGGGCTCAGTTGGTTAAGGTACCCTTTGGCTCAGGTCACAATCTCATGGTTCATGAGTTCAAGGCCTGTGTCAGGCTCTGTGCTAACGACAGCTTGGAACCTGCTTTGGATTCTGTGTCTGCCCCTCCCCTGCTTCCTCTCTCTCTCTCTCAAAACACACTAGGGACAAAAAACACTAGGGGCCCTTAAAAAACACCATGTTATCTTTAAGGGCTCAGTTTGAAAATCTTAGTTCAGAGAGTTACATTGGATCTTCAACTTCTGAATAATGATGTGTTGGCACATTGCTTGTGGTACTTGTGGTCCCAGAATGAAAGCCCAACAGGCTTTGTGTGTGTTTGTAGGAATGTGTGTTAAGGAGAAACAGAGCTGGTTTCATGGGAAAGCGACCTGTGTGGTACCCTGAGTCTTGTGCTTAGAAGGTTAAGTGTCAGTCGGTTAACCATCCCAACGCTTGATTTAGGCTCAGGTCATGATCTCATGGTTCACGGGTTTGAGCCCTACATCACCCTCTGTGCAGAACATGGAGCATGCCTGGAATTCTCTCCCTCTGCCCCTCTCTCCCACTCATGCTCTCTCTCTCTCTCTCAAAAAAAGTGTGCATATATATATGTATATATATATTTGTGTATATATACATATTATGTGTATATATATGTGTGTGTATATATACATATATATGTGTGTGTGTATATATGTGTGTGTGTGTGTGTGTGTGTGTGTGTGTGTGTATATAAAACCTTCAGGGATGGTGTGAGTATTAAATAAACATAAAGTGATTAAAACAGTTCATGGCATGTGGTGCAGGTTTTTTAAAAAAATTATTGTTATAACTGTATACATTTAGTTATTTAGAGTGGCTATTATTCTGTCTTTAAAAAAAATTTTTTTTAACATTTATTCATTTTTGAGAGGCAGAGAGAGACAGAGCATGAGTGGGGGAGGGACAGAGGGAGAGGGAGACACAGAATCTGAAGCAGGCTCCAGACTCTGAGCTGTCAGCACAGAGCCAGATGTGGGGCTCAAACTCATGAGCCGTGAGACTGTGACCTGAGCCAAAGTCAGATGCTTAACCGACTGAGCCACCCAGGTGCCCCTCTATCTTCTTATATGGCCTGAACTCACTGTTCAAAGCCCATGTTCAAATGAGATTTCCTAAGTGCATGTAGAAAAGAAAGCAATCAGAAAAGTATAAACTAGCTTTACTTAATTTTTTCGGATATTTCTTTTTATCATTTTTTTAACGTTTATTTATTTTTGAGAGAGAGAGACAGACAGGGAGAGTGTGAACGGGGGAGGGTAGAGAGAGACAGGGAGATGCAGAATCTGAGGCAGGCTCCAGGCTCTGAGCTGTGAGCCCAGAGCCTGACTCGGGGCTCGAACCCATGAACCTTGAGATCACGACCTGAGCTGAAGTCAGACGCTCAACCAACTGAGCCACCCAGGTGCCCCTAGGATATTTCTTAATAAAATATGTATAATATTCCTGTATAAAGTCTGTGTCTTCCTACCTAATGGGCTTAGAGTTATATCTGTGTAGGGTATAGACACAAATTTTTTCTGCCTCTGAATCTGAATGTCTCCCTTCGTATAATGCAGTCTCCCAAATGTCTGCGTAGCCAGTGTCAACCCCTAGCACATATTATAGGAATATGTTACAATTTTAAAAGGTAAAAAGAAAGTACCTAAATTCATCTGAAACCCACCACAACATAATAATATAAAGGTTTTCCGTTTATGGTGCATTTTGTTCACTCCTAAATAGTATGCCTCTGAGTTGTAACCCTTCTGCCACGGATCTCCCTCGGAGGAGGTCCTGCCTCCTGGTTAACATCACAGCTGTGACACGGGGACCTTTGCTTTTCTTTCTGTGAATGAGATCCTCCTGGGTGTTGTTGGGGATGTTTATGCATTCCTCCCACAATTTTAAAATTTGGTAACTTAATACATCACAAAAACAAACTGTGAGCATCTCCAGCAAACCAGTTTTGTGGAGTTTTCAACATTCTCCAGTTCAAATATTGAGACAGACACACGTGCTGTCTTCAGCGATGGCGTTGTTCATTAGGGTTTTCTAAGCCATTGAAAACATTTTCCATTGGGTGCTGAGTCACTGTATGGACTGCCTCTCTGAGAAAAATCCTAAATTTCTTCCAAGTATGGGGTTTTGATGAGGGGGCAGGCTTATATAGGTCCCATAAAAAAAAATCTGAAAGGGGGAGGTGTGATGGAAAGTAGCCAGGTAGTTCGTTGAGATCTGCCAGTACATTTTCTGAAAAAGACATCAAGGCTGAACCGTTACCCGTTTGAAATAAAATCGTGCAGAAAGAAAGTACAATGCAAAACAATGAAATTGTCCTAAGTTAGGGCGAAATTTCATAACATAAAATAGAAACCATGTATATATTTTATACAAAAGGATCAATAACTCACATTTTCTGAGGGCAGATATGGAATAAAATGAACATTAGTATTAATAACTTTCCATTATTAAAATTTCAAATTTTATATTGTACTTTATAAAATTACCTTATGTATAGATCTATAGACCCGCGCCTCTCTAAACATTGCTGCATAGATCTCCTAAATGTATTTTTCTGCCTTCCAAGGTCCATGCATTTTCAAAATAAATCATTGAAGGGAGTCAAGTGATTGGTATGCTGATTATATTAACAGAGGGGAACTTGTATCAATGTTAGAAAATATATCACCTCTCTTTCATACACTTCTCTTCCTGGAAATGCCCATTAAAGTAAGAGAAAGGAATCCAAAATAAAAGAGATTTATACTAGCATGGTTTTAACTTTAATATGGTAGGTGGTTACAGTGGTAAAGAGGAACCCTTAGCCTAAGACTTTGCTTTCTGTTCCTCAGTTCTTTTAAGTTATTTATTTATTTAATGTTTATTTACTTATTTTGAGAGAGAAAGCATGAGCAGGGGAGGGGCAGAGAGAGAGTGGGAGAGAGAGAATCCCCAGCAGGCTCCATGCTGTCAGCACAGAGCACCACAGAGCCCCACTTGGGGCTCAAATTCACAAATTGTGAGATCATGACCTGAGTTGAAAGCAAGAGTCGTACGCTTAATGAACTGAGCTACCCAGGCGCCCCTGAAGTTACTCATTTTTAAATTAACTTTGTCATTTTTTGCCATGAGTTTGATATTACTTGTTATATAGTTTTATCACTTTTTAAATGAGATATAATTGACATGTAACATTATATTCATTTCCAGGTGTACAACTTAATGAGTTGATATTTGTATATCTGATGAAACGATCACTGCAACAAGTCTAGTTAACATCCTCATCACACCTTATTGTGGCTTTTAAAAATGAAGATGTAAGCAGTACTGAGTGATTTGCGTTAGGGTGGGCGCCATTGATTAGCATTTGGGAGGAACGTGATTTAGAAGAAAGAGCTCAGCTTCACAGTCAGAAAAATGTAAGTTTGGGGCCAGCACACATTCTTCATGTGCCGTCACCTGGTTCTAGGGCAAGTGTATAAAATTCTTTGACCTAGTTTCTTGATGAGGAAAGGTTGTTATGAAGATTACATCCAATACACAAATCACCGGGTACCCTGGATAGAATGACTCAGTAGACCGAAGCTGACAGTATCAATTACAGACAGGTTTGTGCCGACCCCTCTGGACTTCTACTGCACACAGTGTGCATAAAGTCAGAGAGTACCCAAAAGCTTATAAATTATCCTTTACCTCCTTCCTACAAAGTGCATTTTGAAAAACCACGGTAATATAAATCCATAACTCACGAATAAAGTTGTGTTCACTAGTAGCCTTTGACCTTTCTTTGGTTTTGCTCATCGCAGAAAATGATGGCTTTTTTTTTTTTTTTGCCTTTGGAATATAGCGTGATGGCAAAAATTAGTAGCTGTCTTTACCAATCTATGTGGATGTTGAACTGCCTTTTTAAAAGAAGACTGGTGTCCACTTATATTTATTATTATATATGTGTGTACACATATACATATATATCTATATATATATGTAAACTATTTGAAACCTAGACTTTGACTTAAATGAGCAGAACTTGCAATGCTGTTGTTTTTAAATGCTATGTTTTCTTGTTGGTAGACAAATCAGAGAATTTCTGTGCACTTAGAAATTAGAAAATGATATGGCTCCCCCCTGCCCCAACTTAAAAGCAGTTCAGAGATCTCTTATTTTAAATTTTTTTTTTTTTAACGCTTATTTATTTTTGAGACAGAAAGAGACAGAGCATGAATGGGGGAGGGTCAGAAAGAGAGAGGGAGACACAGAATCTGAAACGGGCTCCAGGCTCCGAGCTGTCAGCACAGAGCCCGACGCGGGGCTCGAACTCATGAACTGAGAGATCATGACCTGAGCCGAAGTCAGATGCTTAACCGACTGAGCCACGCAGGCACCCCAGAGATCTCTTATTTTAGATTATCCTAAGTTTCTATGTAAAAGCTACGGGTTGTAATGGAGATCAGACTTTTGTATGTGTAACAGGTTGTCAGCTATAATTAAGCAAAATGCCCAGAGCTTCCCAGCTGAACATATATGACAATGAACCAGTGATCAAAAAATCGTTGTTGAATGAAACAATACCAATAAGCGACATCTGTGATTGCTCAGAACCTCATATGGTTCTGGCATGCATCTACTTTTCTATAAATCTTGAGCTTCAAAGAGGCTGAAAATTCTTTTTGTATTGATTTTTTGTGGTTGATTTTGTTGAATAAAGCTAATGTGTGCAGTTGTTGAGAGCGAACATAGGAGGGGCATTGGAAACATGTGGCATTTGTCTCATTTCCAGGACAATAGACTAATACCTCTGAAAAGAAAATTGATTCAGAATATGATATAGAACATATGCTAGAGTGGATCACCAAGTCCTGAATTCATCTTGAGCATGAAATGTTAGTACCTCTGAGACTATTCCCTGGAAATCCAGAAACGTCGTCTGGTTCTGACACGTTTCTTTTTCTTTCAATAAACATCAGATCCGGGCTGGTGCTAGCGTTAAGCCCTCGGGTGGCTGGAATGAAGCTGCCATCCGGAGAAATTCCACTATTTATCATACCAGCTTCACGGGTGACTTAAATAGTCCTCCCCCAACATTTTGACACAATGCAATTATTTTGCTTTAGACGGTCAGCATTGGTTTGTTTGAAAAGGTTGTTGCTAAAAGTACCATCTTCAGATAAATGTGCTCAGATTTGTATTTTAGATGTATTTCACAGCTACGCTTTTATAAATAGGTTGGAAATAGCTAGATACTGATTTATGGTTGACAGCTAGTTTTAGTGGTATTCAGAATTTCTGCAAGGATACTTTGACTTGTTCCCTTGAGTCTTTACAGCTCGTGAAAACTCCAAACAGTTTTGAAGACAAGAGGAAGAGAAAATATTTAACGCAATATGTTCAGACCTCAGTGGGTTATCTTGTTCCAGATTTTCCAAACCAGCTTAAGTGTCATACAGTTTTTCCGCAATTGTTTATTTGAACATTCATTGCAATAGTTTCGGCGTGATCAGTGGATAACAGAAGGCCCACTCGGTGCCCGATTTAGACCTGGGAATGCCTAGTGCACGTGCTCTTTGTGCCTCGTGTTTGTGTCATTTTTCCTGTTGGTTTAAGAACATGGATTCTGGAGTCTGTGTCTCCCAGATGGGCTCTGGAGGAAATGTTGCCCAAGTTAGTAACTTCTTTTGTTTCGGTTTCTTTGTCTCTACAAATATGGAGGCTGATAGTACCTCCTTCTTAGGGAGGTATGGGTGTTAAGTAAATTAGTGCACCTAAAGATTTTTGAAATGATTGAATTAGAGGGCATCTGTGATAAATATTATCTTCTATTACATGTATATGTATGTGTATGTGAATATATGTATACCCACACATGTATGTGTGTATGTGTTCATACCAATATGTAGTGGAAATAGACATTGATAAGTCTAAAATAATTAGTGTTCCTTCTTATATCTTATTCCTTTTCCCATCATCGGTTGTGTGGAAATTGCTGTATCACCAAATATGTGTTGAAAAACATAAAATACTAAACTAGTCCCTTTATCAAAGATATAAAGACAATGCATGAAGCTGGATGCTTTCAAGATTTTTCACTCACCCCTTTTCCCTCATTTTATCCTCAAATATTTTAACATATTTTGTAAGTCTCGAGAGCATTTAAGTTACTTGAATGATCCATCCAGAATCTTCCAGATGTGTTTATATAATTCATGATGTGTGGGCACTTCTCTGTGGCGAAATTCTACATGGCTATCAGGTTTGAGCAAAAGGCACAATAAAGGATTTAATCCAACATTTCTATTTATTTCCCTTATGAAGAGAGTGGTCTTCCTACTACCTGGTAACTTTTGCCTCTTCAAGCAGTGTTTCTTGGTGCCTCCAATAAATGATACTTTCCCACCACTCCTTCACATGCTATGCTGTTTGCACGATCTCCCCAAGGTTCTTGTGTTTCTCTTTGTCAGCATCTGTGTTGAAGTATGGTCACAGACATGGTGTGGGTGAAGGGCAAAGAGGACGTCCGTGCCGGAAATTCGGGGAGCCTTTTCCTCCCAAAGATGAAAAATGGTCTGGACTCCCTCTCTGCCTCTAAACCCGAAGATGGGGCATGTCACTTGACTTTGCTCTGTCAGTGCTCAGCACAGAGCAGTAACTACTCTTCCTGTTTTACGTTTTTCATTTTAAAGATCCAATTAACTTCTCTTGAATATTGCAGCGGGCCTGCTGACCTAATAATTCTTTCCTCCCTGATTTCCATCATTATCTCTGCTTGAAGTTACCTCACACGCACACCTCGGCCAGAGAATACGTGTGAAGGACAGACAGTCCCCTCTTATGGGAAAGGCTCATCTCATCTGAGAGCCGAGTCTCAAGTGCATAACGAATGCTATTTTCTCATTTTCGGGGGCATTTGTCAGACATGTTATTTTAGGTTTAGATGTGGTATCACCGACTGCAATAGCATGGCTGTTCTAGTCTTCAGAAATTCTGAGACAGGCACTGCCTGGGGGTGTCTAGGAACGTTCATCACTCATTGAGGCTCCAGGTTCAGAAGTCCTGAACCTTTTCTCTCCAGGTCTGTTCCTTTGTCACTTTCTGTGACTCCCAACACCAGTCAGTGGTTTGCAGTGTGTTCTTTCTGATACAGAACCGTCACATCTCTGAGAAATATACAGTTCCTCATTCTCAGGGATTCAGCCAGTGAGAGTGAGAGCAAGTGTCAGTTTCCTGATGATGTCTGAAAGGATGACTTTCTGGGGGCGCCTGGGTGGCTCAGCTGGTTAAGCGTCTGACTTCGGCTCAGGTCATGATCTCGCGGTCCATGAGTTCGAGCCCCGCGTCGGGCTCTGTGCTGACAGCTCGGAGCCTGGAGCCTGTTTCAGATTCTGTGTCTCCCTCTCTCTCTGACCTTCCCCCGTTCATGCTCTGTCTCTCTCTGTCTCAAAAATAAATAAACGTTAAAAAAACAAAAAGAGGGGCGCCTGGGTGGCGCAGTCGGTTAAGCGTCTGACTTCAGCCAGGTCTCGCGGTCCATGGGTTCGAGCCCCGCGTCGGGCTCTGGGCTGATGGCTCAGAGCCTGGAGCCTGTTTTCGATTCTGTGTCTCCCTCTCTCTCTGCCCCTCCCCCGTTCATGCTCTGTCTCTCTCTGTCCCAAAGATAAATAAACGTTGAAAAAAAAAATTTAAAACAAACAAACAAACAAACGAACAAAAAAACCAAAAAGGTTGACTTTCTGGACTCCATTCCTGGGAGGCAGAGTGCTGGTAAAATAAAGAGAAGAGTAGACTAATAAGAATGACTATTTACAACTATTAATAAAACAATAAGAATAATGACTATGAACAACCGTTATTGAGAATCTGCTTTGTGCCAGACACGTTGCAAGTGTTTTATGTATCGTAGGTCTGGTGAGTACAAAATAGCACAATAGCCCTGCAAGGTAGGTGTTATTTCTCCCACTAGGTAGGCTGAAGCCCAAAGGGTGGGAGATTCTTGCTTAACATGACCTACTACTAAAGAGAGAGGCAAAGTCTCCTGGTGACTGAATCTTTTTTTCTTCTCCCTGCAGGGAAGCTTCGCTGCTGAGATGCTCCGGTGAGTTTCGAATTTCTGGCACAGTGTGTTTTGGGGAGGAATTGCCCACTGATGGAGATGCCAAAGGAAGGGTCAGCACACTGTGAGACAGCATGAGACTTTCTGTGTCTCAGCCGGCTGGGGTCATCTGTGGGTGTGCAGTCCAAGGGGAAGATGTGGAGTGATTGCCACGCAAGGCCAACCAGGCTTCCTGCCTTCTCCACAGTCTGCTCATCAGGGGGTCTCATTTAATTTGTTGGGGTTTTCTTTTAGTAGTAAAATATACATAACTTCCTAGTTATCATTTTAGCTGTTTGTAAGTGTACAATTCTGTGACATGAAATACATTTACAGTGTTGTGTAACTGTCCTATACTCAAAACTTTTTCATCATCCTTAACCAAAACTCTGTATCCATTAAGCAGTGATTCTCAGTTCCCCCTCTACCCTGCCCTCCTCTGTAACCTCTGTTCTTCTTTCCAACTCCATGACTTTGCCTATCCTCAGTATTTAAGATATACGTGGAATCATACCATGTTTACCCTTTGGGTCTTGTCTCTCTAAGCGTGCTCTCAAGGTCCATCCATATGCTTGTGTATATAAAAATTTAATTCCTTTTTATGGCTGAATAATATTCCGCTGTGTGTATATATCACAGTTTATTTATCCCTTCATCTGTTGATGGGCCTGGGAGGAAGTAATCGAATGATTTCCTCTCCCAATTCCTCAAGGAACCTCATGCCATACACTGCATACCCAGTGTTTTGTTTTGGAGAGTACGGAGTGCTTCATGGTGTCTTAGTCAGTTTGGGCTGCTGTTGCAAAATACCATAGACTGGGTGGCTTGTAAACCACAGAAATTGATATCTATATGGTTCTGGAAGTCTGCGACCATGGTGCCAGCGCTCTCGGGGTCTGGTGAGAGCCTTCTTCTGAGTTGGATGCTACTGACTAATAGCCACACAGAACAGAGAGCAGAGAGAGAGAGGAAGCAGGCTCTCTTGTGTCTCTTCTTATAGGGACATTAATCCTACACATGATGGCTTCACCTTCATGACCTAATTATGTCCTAAAGGCCCACCTCCTAATACCATAACATTAGGGGTTAGGATTTCAGCATATGAATTTTGGGGGAGGGCACAAACATTTGGTTCATAACAATGAGATCCTTCAGTTTGGGCCATATAAAGACTGGCAGTTTATAATCAGTTTCTTTCTTTCTTTCTTTCTTTCTTTCTTTCTTTCTTTCCTTCCTTCCTTCCTTCCTTCCTTCCTTCCTTCCTTCCTTCCTTCTAGAAAATGAGATACTTGTTTTTATTTGATTTGATTTGATTTTACTTTATTTTATTTTACTTTAGAGAGAGAGTGTGGGAGAGCACAGGGGAGGGACAGAGGGAGAGAGAGAATCTCAAGCAGGTTCCATGCCCAGTGTGGAGTGCATTGTAGGGCCCAATCCCATGACTGTGAGATCATGACCTGAGCCAAAATCAAGAGTCAGATCCCCAACTGACTGAGCCATCCAGGCTCCCCTAAAATCAGTTCCTACCTGTTTATTGAGCCCCAAGTGGAGGTCTGTTGCTGTACTTGACAATAAGGGATGTCCATTAACAAGTAATGAGTAAACTGCCTCCTAAGGAAACAACCCCCAGACCTCATGCTTACACACACTTACACTCCTTCATAGTTCCCATTGCCATCCCCACTATAGATCTTCCTCCCATATCCCATCCCAGATGAGTACATAACCATGAAAGCATGCATCCAAATGTGTTTTTGAGAACAACTAATAGAAAGTGTACGGAGGGCAAGATGGCTGTTCTTCTGAGTGGTCAGGCCTTTGAGAAGAGAATTTGAACCAGTTCATGGAAGATGGGTATGACTTGTGTAGGCATAAAAGGGTAGAGGTTAAGGGTCTATCAGGGCACATAAACTACTTGAACAAAGTCTCAGAGTCCAGATTTGGGATAGTGAGAAGGGACAGTGAGGGACTTCTGAGGAAACGTCTTTGTTGGAGAAGGGAAGTGGGAAGGTATAACAGGAAGGGAAGGAATGGATGGTAGAAAGCTTTATTTATTCACTGATTTTTTATTTGAGAGAGAGAGGGGGAGAGAGAAGTGCACATGAGTGGGGGAGAGGGAGAGATAGAGAGAATCTTAAGCAGGCTCCACTTCCCGTGCAGAATCTGATCCGGCGACCGTGGGATCGTGATCTGAGCCATAATCAAGAGTTGGACCCTCAAGTGACTGGGCCACCCAGGTGCCCTGTAAGCTTTTTATTCTAGACTGAGGATGTTGAACTTTAGCCCGCACACAGTGGGGAGATTTGGGATAAATAACATCATCAATCTGAAACAAATCTGTAATCCAATAACATTGATTAAGGGGCTCTATGTGCAGGGGCTGCCATTGGGTTGGACCCTGGGGACAGAAAGATGGAAGTTTCACTTAGGATGGGACCTGGTGAACACAAAAGTTCGAGGTTTGGGAGGGGAGACTTTGGAAAAGAAGACAGAAAAGAAAGATCTAAGGGAGGATGTTTAAGAGTGTGACTTTTTTTAAGTTTGCTTATTTATTTTGAGAGAGAGAGAGAGAGAGAGAGAGAGAGAGAGAGAGAATGAGCAGGGGAGGGGCAGAGAGATAGAATCCCAAGCAAGCTCAGTGCTGTCAGCCCAGAGCCCCATGGGGGGGGTTTCATCTCACGATGTGAGCCAATATCTAGAGGCGGATGCTTAACCACCTGAGCCCCCTGGTGCCCCAAGAGTGTGATCTTCAAAGCCGCCCAGGGGAGTTTCCCAGAGAGCTTGGTTATTGTGTTACAAGTTGCACTA
Organism: Prionailurus viverrinus; assembly: GCF_022837055.1. Classification (NCBI taxonomy): domain Eukaryota; kingdom Metazoa; phylum Chordata; class Mammalia; order Carnivora; family Felidae; genus Prionailurus; species Prionailurus viverrinus. Next base: position 104,501,339 of record NC_062561.1, on the reverse strand, counting down.
AGATCCTGAAGGGGAAGGATGGGATCTTGCTGTGGGTTTTCACGAGTGGAGGCATGTGGATGGACTTGGGAGGCAGAGCCTTAGTGGAGCAAGGAGGAGAAACCAGTGTACAGCAAGTGGGTTGAAGAATGGGGGGGCTGCAGACACGAAGATGCTACGGGAAGACCATGCTTCCCAAATACATGATGATGCATAAAAGTGGTGCATTTAGTGGTATGTTTTACACTGGTGAGAAAGAACAGGAGACAATGGGGGTTTAGGAAGACGGTTCTGGCAATGGAACGCAGACTGGGCCGCAGTGTGGAAGTGACCGGAGGATGGGGGAGTTGTTGCAGGCAGCGGGGCAGATGGCAGAGAACTGCAGCCTGGGCGGATGCTGAATGAAGTGGTAAAGACAGTTATCAGTGAGGCTTCAGGAGAGGAAGGAACAGGACTTGGTATTGGATTAAAGACTGAAAAATCAACATCCAAGATGTCCCCGAGCTTGGCTTGGGTGATCTGGTGCATTTAACATGCTGGGCCTGTTTTAAAAAAATGTTTATTTATTTGTCTTGAGAGAGAGAGAGAGAGAGAGCACACGTGTGTGTAGGGGAGGGGCAGAGAGAGAGAATTCCAAGCAGGGTCTGAGCTGTCAGCGCAGAGCCCAAGGCGGGCCTCGATCTCATGAGCAGCGAGATCATGACTTGAGCTGAAACCAAGAGTTGGATGCTTAACAGTCTGAACCCCCCAGGTGCCCCTATGCTGGGTCCATTTCTGCCAACCTCCCTGTAACAGTCCAGGCTGACTGTGACACACACATCCAGGGCCTCTGACAGTGACCCTGAAGAAACATCAGACTTGGAGTTTTTCTTTGAACTGTGTCCTTTTGTATTAGGATCAGTGTTATGTGATCTTCCCAAACTAATTGCTCTGATTACTGTGCATGTCCTCTGTCATCTTTGTTCCCGTGAGGGTGTAGCCATTGAAAACAGGCTGAGTCATTAGGGGAAGAAAGAGACACAAAGGCCACATCCACAGGGGCTAAATGACCTGTCAGGATAAGAGCCTTGAGCCGCTGCACAATGTACCTGCTCACATCATCATTTTGTTGTCAAAGCTGCTTTTTTTGCTTTCTTCCTTTTGCTCCCTGCTTCCAACTTATTTTTGGAGCATTTTAGTGACCTTGACCATGAAATGAAATGATGATGCCACTTCTCAAGGGAAATGTGTTTAAGATGTGCTGGTTCATGAAAGAGAATCATCAGTCAGAGTTCCCCAAGGGCTTAACCTTCATCTGCTTTTCAAAGAGAAAAGCCGCTTTCTTCCACTCACACGGGGAGAGCAGGCTGGCAGCTCTTTCTTCCCTGTCCTCCTCTGTCGCTTGCCTGCTTTCCTCAGTAAGAGTAGATTTTTTTTCTCTTTGGAGTCTTGCCGTACGGCCGCACCATCTGTAGCTCGGTAACGTGGTAACGTTTTACCTTTTTTTCGATTCTCTGTCTGTATTTCCCCATCCCCTTACTAATTCCCATCATGGTATTGCTGTAATGAAGGGCAGAAAGGTTGAAATTGTGGACAGAACATGTAATTCAACTGTTGCTCTTGAGCTTGGCACGTGTTTGGAAAACTTAGTTTCTAGAGCAGAACGTGACTGAATGTTGGCTGTAGTGACTTTTATCCTTTCTCTGTGGTTCTTTCTGTAAGGCGAAGAGGGGGAAAGAATCATGAGGTTGTGTTTTCTGACAACAGAGCCATGCAAATGACCCACTCCCCCTCTATGGGTTGGGAGTCTTTTTTTCTCATAGTAGGCTCCACACCCAACGTGAGGCTTGCGCTCATGATCCTGAGATCTAGAGTAAGATGTCAGATGAGCCAGGAGGTGCTCCTGGAGTCATTCTTTTACTGCTTATGATTGCAGTCTTGACTTTATGCGTATTTGAAGCTCTTCCTGAAGAGTCATTCAAGATGTCATGGAAGGAAATGAGAGAAGCCTTCTGGTGCACCTGGGTAAAGAGAACACAGAAGTGAAGCTGGCAATGTGGAGAAGAGCGGGGAGGAGGCCGGGTGCAGGGGGCCCCAGAGCAGGGGTAATAACGCAGCCACCTGAGTGGGCTGAAGCAGAGAGTATTGTCAGCGATGGGCTTGGGTGAGTGCCCGGGAGCTGAAAGGGTCTAAGACCAATATCTGTTGACAGTTAGTCTTCACATGATTGGGTATTTTGCTCTACTTGTTCTATGTCATCTCATTTGCAGCCTACCCAGAAGTAATTTAGGAGCCATGACTTGGGCATATAAATTTAGCTCCCCTTTGGACACCCAATGAAGATGCTTCCCAGGAATGCCCCAAGGATAATTGTTGGACCCCAGGGGAGTCCTGGATTCCTTGTGTTGGTGGTAAAAAGGGGCTTTCGTGCTTGGAGATGGAGGGTTGATATTTCAGTCTCTGTCTTTGGGAGAGTGAATGCCATGGTTACCTTATGGAATATACGTGCAAGGTGCTGGACCTAACCGCTCTGGACCTTCCACTACAAGGTCTGTTGTTTCATTCTGGGTGAAGTCTACCTAGTACAAGGGTGCTAACATTTCTGAAAAAATTGCTGTTCCTTCCTCTTTGTTTCTACCTTTGCTTATTCTTACACACACACACACACACACACACACACACACACACACACACACACACTACTCCTGGTAAATTTTAAAGAAAGAATGGACCATATTCTTAGTCATTGATGGAAAGAACCCAAACTACTTATCTCATTTTAAAAAAACATGTTTTTGGTGAATTGATGCACATAAGTCTCAGTCTTTTAAGCACTAATTTAGTACTTTTTCACGAGGGAAGCAGTTGCATGGGAGAAGCTGAGGCACTACAGATGAGGACCCCCTCACTTGTAATGTAATAACTCGGGAAGATGTTTGATTTCATGAAGTAAATTATTCCTGCTTCCGTATAATAAGACATAGAAAGATGCTTCACCTTAAATTGATGTAAAACTGGTGTCTATTAGTATGTTTAATCTTCATTCCAAATCTATGAGATTTTGATGTTTGAAGAAATGTGGCAAGACAATAAAAGCAGCTTTTTTTTTAATATATGAAATTTATTGTCAAATTGGTTTCCATACAATACCCAGTGCTCATCCCAACAGGTGCCCTCCTCAATACCCATCACCCACCCCCCCCTCCCTCCCACCCCCCATCAACCCTCAGTTTGTTCTGTTTTTAACAGTCTCTTATGCTTTGGCTCTCTCCCACTCTAACCTCTTTTTTTTTTTTTCCTTCCCCTCCCCCATGGGTTTCTGTTAAGTTTCTCAGGATCCACCTAAGAGTGAAACCATACTCTGTATGGCTTATTTCACTTAGCATCACACTCTCCAGTTCCATCCACGTTGCTACAAAAGGCCATATTTCATTCTTTCTCATTGCCACGTAGTATTCCATTGTGTATATAAACCACAATTTCTTTATCCATTCATCAGTTGATGGACATTTAGGCTCTTTCCATAATTTGGCTATTGTTGAGAAAAGCAGCTTTTTTTAATGTTTATTTTTTGAGAGGGGGGGAGAGGCAGAGAGATAGACAGACAGACAGACAGACAGAATCCAAAGCAGGCTCCAGGCTCCGAACTGTCAGCACAGAGCCTGACGTGGGGCTTGAACCCACAAATAGTGAGATCATGACCTGAGCTGAGATCATTAACCGACTGAGCTACCCGGGTGTCCCCAAAGCAGCTCTTATTGAGAGGTTAGAATTCAGTAATTTTGAAAGATTTAAAAGAAGTTTGAAAAAAAAAAACCACATAGCTAGTTTTTCACATTGACTTTAAGTGAAAGTTGAATTTACTTACCTCTCATAGTTTTTTGAGTGGGTGACACTAGAAAAGAGTAATTTTTTTTAAAGCAGAGTTGAGGCTTCAGGAAATTCCTTCTTCCTTTTGAAATTCTAAGAAGTAAATTTCTTTCCAAAGCATTAAGTACGAGCTTGTTTTAGAATAGCTTCTTTCTCCAACAGCAAGCTCCAAATGATTCAGCAGAAGTGATTTTTTTCAAGAGTATTATCTTGGGTGAGGTAGGTAGATCTCACTCAAAAGAGAAGCTGGTAAGTGCAAGCTTTCTCTTTCTCTCCCTTTCTCAACACACACACACACACACACACACACACACACACACACACACGAATATATGTATGTCCAAAGAATAACTATTATAAAAATAACACAAAAATCCAAAAAACACACACTCTGAGAACACTAGCGAGTGTGTTAATTTATTTTATGTTGCCAGCACGAGGGTAATGGAGCTGTGATGACTGACATTTCTTGTGAGATATCGGTGAAATTCATTATCTGTGGGATGTTTCCTGTACCGCACACAGATTTACTAGGAGCTGATCCAGCACAGGCAGGCGTGTGGGGAAAAATGTAGCAGCAATTTAGAAAGGGAAATGGCCTGGGATGATAGCCTAGCTGGAAGTACGGATGTTCCTGTGTTGAAGATCAGTGCAATTAAAAGGATTTAGCAGCCAGATTACCAATGTAGTAGCTGGAGGGCTTCACTGTTGGCCTCGACTTGTCGACATGTCTTCTGTTGCCGTGATTTGAATGGGAAGGGTGATAGAACAATCACAGTTCCTAGAACAAGGTACTTCAGATTTCCCAACTCCACAGTAACTCAGTAATTTAAGACCCAGTGTTTAGGATAGAAGTGTGGCCAGGTGTCAAGAGGTTTGAGGAGTTGGGGACTGTGTGTAGAGGGCTGATAGCAATTACAGGAGTGTTTGCTTATGTCGGTTGTGGGTCTTATAGTTCTAAGGTATTTCTCTGGGATGCTAAAGTTTTATTCCAAATTTCTAATCAACTTCAAGTCTAGGGTCTTAATATTTTTTAAAAAAATAATGTTTATTTATTTTTGAGAGAGAGAGAGAGAGAGCACACAAGTGGAGCAGGGGCAGAGAGAGAGGGGGACAGAGGATCCGAAGCAGACTCTGTGCTGACAACAGCAAGCTTGATGTAGGGTTTGAACTCGTGAACCGCACCATCATGACCTGAGCTGAAGTTGGATGCTCAACCAACTGAGCCACCAGGTGCCCCCAGCATCTTAGTATTAAAAGTATTGCATTTGCTAGACAATTCCAAAAGCATGTTGTTGGTTATACCTGTATTCCAATAATTAAAATTATGTTCCATAAGCTCAACGTGGCGTGGTGGAAAAGAAGGGTCTTTGAGTTTGGAGTCGGATGATGTAATTTCCAGACCTCCACTGGGAAATGACATCAATTTTGTCCCCCAGTTCAAACTCTCTGAGTGGGGGACAAATCATGTAGCCTCTGTAAGCCTTAGGTACTTTGTCTGTAAAATGGCAATGTTCTCTTGGCTCTACCTCCCCTAGGTGAGGGCGCGAGAATCAGGCCATGCTGTATGTGAGAGAGTTTTGTAATAACAACAGACAAAGGGAAATTTCCTTCCTACTATGTTCCTTTATTGTTTTTGTCCTTTCATCTTTTGTTTTGATGATTTGTGTCATTTGATGAAGAGGTGTCATTGATTGAAGCCACCTTCCTTTATTGGAAGTATACATAATACATTTAAAAATGAGCTACTTTTATGATTGTCTACATCTTAGAAGTTCTGAAATCTGTAATTCTAACTTCTAGAAATATTCAGAAGAAAATATTTCTTTAACTGGTGAGTTAATAACAGTGTAAAATTTGATTTACATATTCATAGCTTCTATTTGACCTCTAAACTTTAAAAGTATTTACCGTCTAACTTATGTACACTATCTGTATCATCATGGGGCGAAAATGACATTACTCATGTGGGTTGCTCAGAAATGGGGAACATATATATTTCACTATTATTTCCTTCTCTTGTATACTTTTGTGGTGGATGGAGCACTGTCCGAGGATTTGATCTGGAGCCTGTTAAGGAAAATTATAATTTCAAAGCTCTGGCTGGCTCTTCCCCTGTTCAGGATGGAAATTCAGCCTGCGTTATTTAGAAAAACGTTGACGGTGGCTTTTTTTAGGTTATGAAACTCAAGTTCCCCGACCGCCACCACTGTGACCTTAGCTGGAAAAAGGCACTTGATAGGAAAAGTGCCAAAGTGCTCTGTCAAATTTTGGAGTTCTTCTGTTGGGGTATGTACTCTGGGACTAAGGGTGTGGAGTTTCAGCAACTGGATGAGGTCTATGGAGTAAAGCAGCCAGGGAGAAATTCCCATGGGTGGAGATAGCCAAATTAACTTTAAGAATGTTAAGATCTTGTTTTATGCTGTGTTGTCATTTCCCCTCTGTTATTCCCAAACCCTTGGGAGGAATCTATTAAATCCTACAGTGGTGCTTTAGGGAATAAAGAAAGGGGAACTGTTAGTGGTGCTTTAGGGAATAAGGAAAGGGGAAATGTTAATTACATTGGGAAGGTACATGACTTGCCATGGTGTAGGGGCCAGGGCTCGGATGTTAAACTGGATATTAAGGAAGAGTCTAAACCCAGAAGAATGGACTAGAGGACATCTAGAGTGTACTAGTGTTGGGAAAAAATTGTGAAGTACTTACAAGTGGGTACCAAGATGGCTGGGTGATAGAGAGGTTTGATGTGCAGAGTAAAGCAATTGGTCCCTGTTCAGTGCGATGCAAATAAATTCTGTCAGGTAGGTGGAATGTAACTGATGCCTTCTCTCCCAGACAATTCCAAATATTACGTTTGATTGCCTTGGATAGTGACCATTTTTGCATCTATTAGCAAATTCGTTTCAGCGTTGCCCGTATAGAAAATCCTTTGGAAAGTCATTGGGATTGTTTTTGACATCTTACCGATTCTGTCATTAATTAATGAGTTAAATAAAATCTTGACATGTATTCTTATGGTATTTGTATGAAAATCATGATTTTATCTGTTTAAAAACCGTCTTTTAACACAAGTTTCCACAGTGCTGATGTGATCACACTGATTTTTCAAATGACCGAGTAGAGACAGAGAGACAGAGCGCAAGCAGGGGTGGGGCAGAGAAAGAGGGAGACACAGAATCTGAAGCAGACTCCAGGCTCTGAGCTGTCAGCACAGAGCCCGATGCAGGGCTCGAACTCACAAACCGTGAGATCATGACTTGAGCTGAAGTCAGATGCTTAACGGATTGAGCCACCCAGGTGCCCCCAGCATCTTTTCTTTATTGCTACATTTCTGTGTTGTGGGAGACACTGAAAGGTTTCTACCTCTAGCCCTCACTGATGGACCCTGACTGTATCCTCGCCTTCTCAGGCTTTAGACAGAAAGGCAAAGGAACAAGGATTAGCCACTGGAGGTCCCACTCTGAGAGGTGACCTGTGCAGAAAAAAGATGATTAGTGCAAACAAGTCTGCAGCTACCCACAAAATAGAGTATTCCTGATTTTCATTCCCTTACTCTATTTTAGGAAGCTATTGCATGTGGTGAATGGTGTAGGCTGAATTAGTAAAAATTATAAATGAATTACAATGCACAATAGCTCTAATGATCATTACTGATACATATTTCAATCAGTAATAAATTCAAGCAGTTGAGAGAACAGAAGATTCAGGAAGATAGCTTGAAATGGATGCATTTGTGGAACGGGGGAGATTTACTCTTTGATTCATAGAGTTTTCTATCAGAGATATTACGTCTGTCCCTATTTTCAACTGTTTGATTTATTTTTTTTTTCCTTTTTTTTTCTGAAATTTATTGACAAATTGGTTTCCATACAACACCCAGTGCTCATCCCAAAAGGTGCCCTTCTCAATACCCATCACCCACCCTCTCCTCCCTCCCACCCCCCATCAACCCTCAGTTTGTTCTCAGTTTTTAACAGTCTCTTATGCTTTGGCTCTCTCCCATTCTAACCTCTTTTTTTTTTTTTCCTTCCCCTCCCCCATGGGTTCCTGTTAAGTTTCTCAGGATCCACATAAGAGTGAAACCATATGGTATCTGTCTTTCTCTGTATGGCTTATTTCACTTAGCATCACACTCTCCAGTTCCATCCACGTTGCTACAAAAGGCCATATTTCATTTTTTCTCATTGCCACGTAATATTCCATTGTGTATATAAACCACAATTTCTTTATCCATTCATCAGTTGATGGACATTTAGGCTCTTTCCATAATTTGGCTATTGTTGAGAGTGCTGCTATGAACATTGGGGTACAAGTGGCCCTATGCATCAGTGCTCCTGTATCCCTTGGATAAATTCCTAGCAGTGCTATTGCTGGGTCATAGGGTAGGTCTATTTTTAATTTTCTGAGGAACCTCCACACTGCTTTCCAGAGCGGCTGCACCAATTTGCATTCCCACCAACAGTGCAAGAGGGTTCCCGTTTCTCCACATCCTCTCCAGCATCTATAGTCTCCTGATTTGTTCATTTTGGCCATTCTGACTGGCGTGAGGTGATATCTGAGTGTGGTTTTGATTTGTATTTCCCTGATAAGGAGCGACGCTGAACATCTTTTCATGTGCCTGTTGGCCATCTGGATGTCTTCTTTAGAGAAGTGTCTATTCATGTTTTCTGCCCATTTCTTCACTGGGTTATTTGTTTTTTGGGTGTGGAGTTTGGTGAGCTCTTTATAGATTTTGGATACTAGCCCTTTGTCTGCTATGTCATTTGCGAATATCTTTTCCCATTCCGTTGGTTGCCTTTTAGTTTTGTTGGTTGTTTCCTTTGCTGTGCAGAAGCTTTTTATCTTCATAAGGTCCCAGTAATTCACTTTTGCTTTTAATTCCCTTGCCTTTGGGGATGTGTCGAGTAAGAGATTGCTACGGCTGAGGTCAGAGAGGTCTTTTCCTGCTTTCTCCTCTAAGGTTTTGATGGTTTCCTTCAACTGTTTGATTTAATGTTATGTTATCCAGAGACTGAGGAATTTGGAACATATAATTTCCTTCCGGAGGGAGGTGACAGGTCAGATCCTATGATCATTTTTGCTCGAGAATGTTAATTTCTTGTTAAGATGAATGACGTCTCCTCTTAGCATGGCTCGCATAATAATACTTCTTGTCTTTCATTTGTGACTTATAAAGAAATTGATTCATGAGATGCTCTTCAGAAATACTGGATTCCCCAGTTGGTATTTGTAACTATTTCAAATGTAACTACAAGACTTTCCTAGTGTGACTTTTATGAGTCCATACTGATTTCACAGTCTTTTAAAAATATCTTCTTTATTGAAGTGTAGCTGACATACAATGTTATTAGTTTCAGGTGTACAACATAGCGATTCCACAATTCTATACATCACTCAGCGCTTATCACAGGAAGTGTAGTCACCATCTCTACCAATACAATGTTATCACACTATTATTGACTGAATTTCCCATGCCGTACTTTTCATCCCTGAGACTTTTTTATTTTGTAACTGGAATTTTATGCCTGTTAATCCCCTTCACCTTTTTCGCCTTTCCCTCCATACCTCTCCCATCTGGCAACCTGTAGTTTGTTCTCTGTATCTATGAGTCTATTTCTGTGTCTATTTGTTTCATGGTTTTTTTTTCTTTAGATTTGGCATGTAAGCAAAATCATATGGTACTTGTCTTTCTGTGTCTAACTTAATTTTGCTTAGCATAGTACCCTCTAGGTCCATACATGTTGTTGCAAATGGCAAGATTTCATTCTTTTTTATGGCCGAGAAATATTCTGTGTATATATACATGTGGAGATATGTGTATTTTTGTATATAACATTTGATTTTCTTATTATTTACTTATTTTACTTGAGAGAGAGAGAGAGAGAGAGAGAGAGAGAGAGAGAGAGGGAGAGAGAGAGAGAGAGGGAGAGAGCATGAACAAGAGCGGGGGAGAGGGGTGGAGGGCGAGAGAGAATCAATCTTAAGCAGGCTCCACATTCATTGCTGAGCCTGACATGGGGCTTGATCCCACGACACTGGGTCATGACCTGAGCTGAAATCAAGAGTTAGACCCCCAACTTGGGGTGCCTGAGTGGCTCAGTCAATTAAGCATCTGACTTTGGCTCAGGTTATGATCCCATGGTGTGTGAGTTCAAGCCCCGCATCTGGCTCTGTGCTGACAGCTCAGAGCCTGGAGCCTGGTTCAGATTCTTTGTCTTCCTCTCTCTCTGCCCCTCCTCTGCGCAAGCTCTGTCTCTCTGTCTGTCTCTCTCAAAAATAAATGAACATTAAAAAAAATATATTAAAAAAAAGAGACAACTGAGCCACCAGATGCCCCTACACCACGTTTTCTTTATCCGTTCATCTATCGATGGATGTTTAGATTGCTTTCATATCTTGTTTAATGCTGCAATAAACATAGGGGTGCAAATATCTTTTGAATTAGTGTTATCATTTACTTTGGGTGAATACTCAATGGTGGAATTACTGAATCATATGGTAGCTCCATTTTTATTTTTTTGAAGAGCCTCCTTACTGATTTCCACAGTGACTGCGTCAGTTTACGTTCCCACCAACAGGGTACAAAGGTTCCTTTTTCTCCATGGCCTCGCCAACACTTGTTATTTCTTCTTTTCTTTTCTTTTTTTTTTTTTTGAATGTTAGCCACTCTCACCAGTAGAAGATGACATCTCATTGTGGTTTTGATTTGCGTTCCCCTGATGATGAGAGATGTTGAGCATCTCTTCATGCTATTTACAGTCATTACATTAATATTCATCTAGGCCTTCAGTTTTTCTCTTTTCTGTTAAACTCATCATTAAAGTATGTCTAATCTATGATTTCCTTATCTTGCAATGTAAACTCTGCATGTTATTATTGTAACTAAAATACTTTTGTTCCTTTTTTCTTTCCTTTCCTTTTTTTGAGAGAGTGCCCATGAGCAGGGGAGAAGGGCAGAGGGAGAGAGAGAATCTTGACCAGGCTCCATGCTCAGTGCAGAGCCCAACACAGGGCTCGATCCCATGACCCTGGAATCATGACCTGAGCCAAAATGAAGAGCCAGATGCCCAAGTGACTGAGCCACCCAGGCACCCACTTTGTTCTTTTTTATCATCAAAAAAATATAAATCACTGTTGAAAAGTTAGAAAATACAGGGGCACCTGGCTGGCTCAGTCGGTAGAGCATGTGACACTTGATCTCAGGGTTGTGAGTTTAAGCTCCATGTTGGGTATGGAGATAGCTTACTTAATAAAAACCAAAAAAAAAAAAAAAAAACCAAAAAAAAAAAAACCCCAAAAAAACAAAATTAGGAAATACAGATGAAAAATAATGAATTCTCCTTATGATTCTATCCCTCAGAAATAAGGACTCTTAATGCCTCTGGTATGTCATTTCAGCTAATTTTCTATGGATAAATGTAGATTTTATTTTATGCACACATATGTATTTAAAAACACACGTCTTGTTGTTAGAAAATTGTTTTTTTCACCAAAAGGAATTAAATGAAATCTTCTCATATGCATAATATATATTCTGGAGCATGTATTCTCTTTTAATTTTTTTAAATGTTTATTTAATTTTGAGACAGAAAGAGAGAGAGAGAGAGAGAGAGAGAGAGAGAGAGAGAGAGATTGCAAGCAGGGGAGGGGCAGAGAGAGAGGGAGACACAGAATCTGAAGCAGGCTCCAGGCTCTGAGCTTTCAGCACAGACCCGGACGTGGAGCTCAAACCCACGAACCGTGAGATCATGACCTGAGTTGAAGTTGGGCGCTTAACCACTTAACCAACTAAGACCCAGGCGCCCCCCGGAGCGTGTATTCTTAACCGTGGGCTCTGGAGTCTGACCAATTGAAATCCCTGTTCTGGTTGTGTGGCTTTGGGAAATTAGTTAATCTTACTAAGCCTTAGTAATTTCATCTATGAAACGGATTTAATATTCACTACCTATTTTATGGCTATGTTGTGATGATTATATAAAACAGTACTTGTAAAACATCCAACACATGAGAGCATTACATGTCAACTTTTGTAACTTCCCTGTCATCAAATATGACTATATTTTGATTGGCCTTACAAGTTGAATTAAAAATTGAACTGGGGTTGAGGGAGCAGAGCCAGGGGAGGTATTTCTTGCATTGTCTTTAGAGATAATCAGTATGTTTAGTAACCTGATGCTGTAACCAGAAAAATTGTGGGTGGTTTTCTTGATGACATTATGCTTGGTTAGTGGGTTGCTATCCATTTATCTACAGGGCTACCAGCTATAGACTGATGCTTTATAACTGAAGGTGAGCTACAGTGTCCATTATTGAATCAGACTCTAGCTCTCGTCTTCAAGAGACAACCAAACTGTTGTGGTGGGAAGCTGTGGAAATGTAATTTTGGTGGAACAGGGCGTCATTAATGATTAACAGAAGAACTATATACTTGAGTTCATCTTAACAGCTAATTTCCTTAGTGAGTTTCTGGAGATGCAAAAATCATGGCAAATTAAATCACAGCTAATTCAAAGCAATATTTATTTCAAACTGGTCAAACAACTGATTCTAAGTCTCATACCACATTTTGGGGCCTTGATCATTTTTTGGTCATGAAACAATTTAGTTCTTTGATTACATACCAAAATGACTTAATAGCCCTGTTAAAGATAATTTCATGTTAATATTTTGTTTTCTCTCTAGGCCTCTATTTATGATAAACTTAGTGATTTGAAAGTTGGCATTTGTTTGTTAAGGGATACGACCTTTTGTTTTAGGTCTTAATTGAATCTGCCAACTTACCATGTTTTGATTAAAGGCAGGTAACTGCTTTGTAAATATAAGGTTTTTGACCATGGCCTCTCACATCCCTACCTTTTTTTTTTTTTTTAAATGAATCACAGTATTTCCTTTTTTTAAAAGATTTTTTATTTTGAGAGAGAGAGAGAGAGAGAGAGAGAGAGAGACAGAGAGACAGAGAATCCCAAGTAGGCTCCTTGTTGTCATTGGGGCTTGATCCCACGAACTATGAGATCACGACTTGAGCCAAAACCAAGAGTTAGATGCTTAACCCACTGAGCCATCCAGGTATCCCACACCCCCACCTTTTAATTTAAATTAATTTAATTTAATTTTTTTAATGTTTATTTTTGAGAGAGAGAGAGAGCAGGTGAAGAGCAGAGAGAGAGGGAGACAGAGAATCTCAAGCAGGCTCCATGCTGTCAGCACAGAGTCCTTTGGAGGGCTCCGACCCATGAACCGTGAGATCATGACCTGAGCAAAAATCAAGAGTCAGATGCTTAAACAACTGAGCCATCCAGGAACACAACCCCCCTACCTTTTTAAAACTAAAGATAAAAGATAACTACTGACTTAAGAAAAGAGATATTTTAAAATAGTGAAATTGCCATCAACAGTGTAAAACAAAAAGGTTGGAAGAAAAATACATATTGGAAAGACAGAGCTCAGAGAGCTAATTGACTGTTCAAGTTTTCACACATCTGGTTGATGGTAGACCGTGGCTTTTTATGCTCAGGTTATGCTTTTTCTGTGGCAGTACATAGCTTCTTCTATACATGTCTTATGAAGTGAACACGTAGTCACAAAAAATGTTATATACATATTGGAGTTGAAACTTAATGTTCTTTTAGTCCTATTTGAAATGAACATGCTTACTCTAATCAACATCAATCCCAGGTATTTTTTTCTTACCTTTTAAACAAATTAAGAGTGAATTCTGGTTACAACTTGGGTGGGTTTTCTCTCTTAAGGGGTCTAGTATATTTGAACCAAGCCTTCATTCTGATCGAGCAACCGGGGATGCTGGTTGTTCCCCTGATGGTTTACACAGCACAGAGTCTGAGTGTGTGAAGGTTTGATGGAGAGCTATGGTTCTGAGGGCTGGACACCTGCGTCTCCTGATCTGTGCTGTGGTTTCTTTTTCCCTTTGCTCTGTGCCTCATGCTCAACCTGATTATCTACCTTCCTTCCCCACTCAGATTAGTAATGCCCTTTCTGCTGCTCTCCACAGCTTCTTTGATGAACTCTGAAGGACTGGCCTTGTGTAAATTTTGAACTAAGAAAACATTACGCACAAAATGTAATAAAGGAAAATTATATTCTATTAAAATCTTTTAACTTTAGCGTTTTAATGGACATCGTTGATACTTTCAATTCCACTGTCCTTGAGCCTTGTCTGGAAAATGACAAGTTCATGTCGTTTTGATTTCCACTGTGTTGAGATGCTCTTTTTCCCCAGCTTTATGGAGGAATAACTGAAAAATATAATGTATATATTTAAAATGTACATGATGATTGATATGCATATAGATTGTGGAGTGATTACCAAGATAAAGATAGTTAATACATCCAGATGCTCTCTTTCAGTAAAAGAAAACCAAATGGCTTTTTGTAAGAGTAGCTGTGTTAGAATTTTCTTTTTCTTTTTCTTTTTAAGTTTTTAAATTTTAATTCCACTATAATTAACATACAGTGTTATATTAGTTTCAGGTGTTCAATATAGTGTTTCAACAATTCTGTACTTGTCTCAGTGCTTGTCACAATAAGTGTACCCTTGGGTTGCCTGGGGGCTCAGTTGGTTGAGCGTCTGACTTCGGCTCAGGTCATGATCTCGCATTCGGTGAGTTACAAACCTGCATTGGGCTCTGTGCTGACACTCAGAGCCTGGAGCCTGCTTTGGGTTCTGTGTCTCCCTCTCTCTCTGCCCCTCCCCCCTCACGCTGTGTCTCTCTCTTTCAAAAATAAATAAACATTAAAAAAAAACCCTGATAAGTGTACTCTTAATCCCCTTCACCCATTCTCCCCACCCCCACCTGCCCTCTGGTAACCATCAGTTTGTTCTCTGTAGTTAAGAGTCTGTTTCTCGGTTTGTATCCACCTCTCCCTGTCTTTTTTCCCTTTGTTTTGTTTCTTAAATTCCACTTATGAGTGATGCATACAGTGTTTCTAATGCTTATGGAGTTTTTCCAAGGCTTAGTTCGTTAATACTCTGTCATGTCATAAATTACTAATTTATGTCAGTTGGTTTCATATAAGAGAATCTTCTTTTACCATGTTTCATTTTATGCCCGTTATATAATATATTACAATATAATATACTATAAATATATAAATAAATATGTATATATTTTTTCCCAGGGGCAAAAATGATGGCATAGCATCCCCTTATATGTTTCTTTATAATAGATTTTCTGCTGTAAAACACCATAATAACCAGAAAAGAGAATATAAAACTTGAAAAATGCTATTTTATAGATTCCGAATGACTTTAAATAAGTATATAGTTGCAGGATCATTAATGGTAAGCCTTTTTACTTTAGTGTTGCTCTACTTGTGAGGATCTCTCACCAGGTCATAAATGTTTAATCTAAGTTATTGATGTCACTATATTATTCAGTTTCTAAAACACATTATAACATGCAGTACAATTTTATTTGCCCAGAGAGCATATTTTCTTCTGGGATTTGTTATTGTATTTTACACTAGTTTTATCTCAAACCACATATGAATGGCACTGTGTTGTCAGAGGAACTTGTATTTATATTCATTTTCAAACTTGGAATTTTATAAGTCCTTATCACTAAATAAGGTGGACCTGATTTACTTGAGTCTCAGTGCCCTCCTTGTTAAAAATGGGGTGTGTGAAGGTTAAAGTATGAAGCATAGATTGAGGACAGAGGAAATCTCTGTGCATGCTGGTTGTCTTTTCTTCCTTCATGTCTATAAGCAAAGTAAGTGAGAGAATATAGCCTGTGATGGTTTGAATTCTATCCTTGTCAAAAGACATGTTAAAGTCCTAAAACCCACTGTATCTCAGAATGTGACCTTATTTGGAAGTAGGGTTGTTGCAAGTATAATTGGTTAAGATGAGGTCATGCTGGAGTTGGGTGGACCTTTAATCCAGTATGACTTGTGTCTTTATAAGAACAGGGAAATGTGGGCACAGAGACACAGAGGAAGTGGCCATGTGAAGACCGTGGCAGGGTTTGGAGTTGCTGCTGTAGACAAGGAGTGCCTGATGCCATTCATCGGAAGCTGGAATAGACCAGAAGCATCCTCCCCTACAGGCTTTGTGGGCCACATGGTCCTCCCAACACTTCCATTTCAGACTTTTGGCCTCCAGATCTATGAGAGAAAAAATCTGTTGTTTTGAGCCCCCCAGTTTGTGGTACCTTGTCATGGCAAGCCTAGGAAACACATACAGAGGGCAAGGGACCTGCATCAGATCAAGTGTTCTAGATGAGATTCTGGCTAGGATCCTGGCTTGTCCTTGGTCATCCAATGCCTTGAGAATCTGAGATGCTGCACTGTGTGTGCAGCTTGAAATGGGCGTGAGTCATACCAGTAGTCTATATTGAAAATCTTAAATTTGGAGGACCATGAATCCCTCTGAAAATCTTATGGGTGCCATTGATACCTTTCAAAGCAAGGGGAATGCACACACAGACATATAGTATTTTACTTTGTATTTTATGGCATTCACAGCCTCTCTAGGGGATTTATGATACAAAGTTAAGAATGCCTGCTCTAGAATTTCACTCTCAATGTGCTACTTGTAAAAACAGAGAATACACATCGGTAAACAGACATTGAATAAGTGATGCAACCAAAGTCATGTTTAACAAAACAGTGGTTATTAGAAGTTGGTGGATGGAGGGGCGCCTGGGTGGCTCAGTCAGTTGAGCGTCCGACTTTGGCTCAGGTCATGATCTCGGGGCTTGTGAGTTCAAGCCCCGCGTCGGGCTCTGTGCTGACGGCTCAGAGCCTGGAGCCCCTTCAGATTCTGTCTCTCTCTCTCTCTCTGCCCCTCCTCCACTCACACGCAGTCTCTCTCTGTCTCAAAAAGAAATAAACATTAAAAAAAATTAAAAAAAAAAAGAAGTTGGTGGATGGAGAGATCACCTTGGGACTTTATGAACATAGGAGTTTGTCTCTGAATTTACAGATTTGCCCCCTAGCGTTGTGGGAAGTGAGTAGGAACTAATTGTAATAGCCAGCACTTACTGTGTTCTCTGTGCTGTGTTGCTTTCTGTTCGTTGTCTCTAAGTGCAGGCCTGTGTTGGTGGTTGGTGCCATTTAGCCCCCGTTCACTCTTATAGGATCTTAAATTCTTACTTTTAATGTTATCTACAAATTAGGTTATACTTACAGGCACAGTGATACACTAGCAGAATCTAAGAATTTACTCAAAATGTGATTTTATATGTTTGGCCCATTAATAGGCCATACTGCCTGGAGTACAATTTGAAGGAATTTCTTATTTTATTTTTTGTTTTTTATTTTATTATTTATTTATTAATTTATTATTTATATTTTATTATTTATTATTTTATTTATTTATTATTTTTTTAATATGAAATTTATTGTCAATTTGGTTTTCATACAACACCCAGTGCTCATCCCAGCAGGTGCCCTCCTAAATGCCCATCACCCACTTTCCCCTTCCCACCTCTCCCGCCCCCCTATCAGCCCTCAGTTTAGTCTCAGTTTTTAAGAGTCTCTCGTGGTTTGCCTCCTTTCCTCTCTGTAACTTTTTTTTCCTCCTTCCCCTCCCCCATGGTCTTCTGTTAAGTTTCTTAGGATCCACGTAAGAGTGAAAACGTATGGTATCTGTCTTTCTCTGACTTATTTCACTTAGCATCACACTCTCCAATTCCATCCATGTTGCTACAAAAGGCCATATTTCATTCTTTCTCATTGCTAAGGAGTATTCCGTTGTATATATAAACCACAACTTCTTTATCCATTCGTCAGTTGATGGACATTTAGGCTCTTTCCATAATTTGGCTATTGTTGAGAGTGCTGCTATCAACATTGGCGTACAAGGGCCTGTATGCATCAGCACTCTGAAGGAATTTTTTTTTTAAATTTTTTTTAAACGTTTATTTATTTTTGAGATGGAGAGAGACACAGCATGAACGGGGAAGGGGCAGAGAGAGAGGGAAACACAGAATCGGAAGCAGGCTCCAGGCTCTGAGCCATCAGCCCAGAGCCCGACGCGGGGCTCGAACTCGCAGACCGCGAGATCGTGACCTGAGCCGAAGTTGGACGCTCAACTGACTGAGCCACCCAGGCGCCCCTGAAGGAATTTTTTAAATACATCCTGAAACTGTCGTATCAATGGCACAGTTATATACATGTATGTCTATGTATGTATGCAGGTGTTAGTTTGAGTGTAAGTTTTAAAAATATCTTACTGTTGGAGCGCCTGGGTGGTTCAGTCGGTTACATGCCAAACTTCAGCTCAGGTCATGATCTCACAGTTCATGGGTATGAGCCCCACCTCAGGCTCTGTGCTGACAGCTCAGAGCCTGGAACCTGCTTTGGATTCTGTGGTCTCCCTCTCCCTGCCTGTCCCCCACTCACACTCTGTGTCTTTTTCTCTCTCTCTCAAAAATAAATAAATGTTAAAAATAAATAAATAAATAAATAAATAAATAAATAAATAAAGTCTTACTGTTTTTGAAATCTCATTTTCACATCCCCCGCCCTTTTTAGCATACTTGGAATTTCACATACTAGCAGCACTCTGGGTCTCTTGCCCTGGGAGAGGCTCTCCAAACCACAGCTCTTAAAGGTGCTCCTTCCAGGGATGAAGAGCAGGGGATTTCTCAGCAGGGCATCTCAAAGTCGGCTTCAGCTGGCCTGGGTGAGGCCTGAGCAGATTGATTAAAACAATTTTTTTTCTTAATGTGTATTTATTTTTGAGAGAGAGACAGAGGGTGAACAGGGGAGGTACAGAGAGAGGGAGACACAGAATCTGAAGCAGGCTCCAGGCTCTGAGCTGTCAGCACAGAGCCTGACACGGGGCTCAAACTCACAAACTGTGAAATCGTGATCTGAGTGAAGTCCGCTGCTTAACCAACTGAGCCACCTTGGCGCCCCAGCGAGCAGAATGATTTTTAAGAGCTTCTCTGGTGATTGTGGAGCAAAGGCAGTTGGAGAACCACTGGCCCAAAGAGAAGAAAGAGAGCTGGAGGGCCCCATAAGGAAGAGATTTGGATTTCGCTGTTGCCATACCTCAGAGTCATTGCCTCTGAGAGACGGTGATGCACACAGCTGTGTCCCCCCCTACAGAGGTTTCATGTTTGGCGAAAATGGGGAGCAGCGACAGTCAGCTGGCTTCAAAGAGCACCTAAAACACTCCACTGATTTTGCAAGGCAGAGAGGTAGTGATGCTCAGATGACTGATTCTAAAATGGAAAATAGAATGTATTTCCTGATTCTGCACCCCTGTCCCTGAGCAAATCACTACTTGGCTCATATGAGAAGGGAGATAGTTGAGACAAGTTTTTTCATTGTTCTAAGAAAAAAAAATGCATGCAGATGATCAAAGGAAGTGAAAGTCTAGATTAAAAAAAAATTGAATGAGGGGCGCCTGGGTGGCGCAGTTGGTTAAGCGTCCGACTGCAGCTCAGGTCACGATCTCGCGGTCCATGAGTTCGAGCCCCGCGTCGGGCTCTGGGCTGACGGCTCGGAGCCTGGAGCCTGTTTCCGATTCTGTGTCTCCATCTCTCTCTGCCCCTCCCCCGTTCATGCTCTGTCTCTCTCTGTCCCCGAAATAAATAAACGTTAAAAAAAATTAAAAAAAAAATTGAATGAAAGAAGCAAATTGAATTAAAGCAGAAAGAGAACCCAAGAGCCAGGCCATCACAGTAAGGCAGGTAAACACTAAATGCTGGGCTCAAGGCCATTGTCATGGTTCCAATGTGGTTGCCTTTAAACAGTAACTGTTGAATCTCAATTGTCCTGAAGAGTGAGCATACTTAGGAAAATGCTTGGAGCGATGTCCTTGTCCCTGCCTTAACGTTAACGATTTAAAGGCAAGAGTATCACAAGAAAGGTGGGCACAACAAAAGCTGTTTCTAAGTCTGGACTCGAAGCAGGCTGTGATGAAAATATTCTCCTTTTGATACAGGGAGGACAGTTTTCTCATGGGAAATTTTATGACTTGCTTTTAGGTAGAAGAGAGAAGTCATAGAATTAAGAGAGAAGTCATAGAATTCTTTCTGCACCAGCTGTTTCTGGTGGAAATGAGGATCCCAAGTTGCCTCTGCACTGTCAGCATGGAGCTCGATATGGGGCTCAAACAGTCAAACTGTGAGATCATGACCTGAACAGAAATCAAGAGTTAGACGCCTAACTGACAGCCACCCAGGTGCCCCTCAAATTGAAAGTTTAAGTAATTTCTCCAAAATTATTTATTTGCTATTAAGAGCCCTAACAAAATAAATTCTTAAATTCTTAAAACAATTCCCTCAGAGAATCTTTTTACTAGGGAGAATATAGTTCAGTATAATCTGCGATTTCAAGGTGCCCCCATACTTCTTATTCTAAAAGACTTTATACGATGGTGGTATCTCTGGAGCTTGAATAATTATGATACCAAGCCAATGTGGTGGCTTATGACAGGTGAAAGAGTGACAGATCCCATTGATTTAAGACATCAGAAAAGCTTCTGCAGAGGAGGAGGTATTTACAATGTTCTTGGAAATACGGATAAAACTTAGCCTGGAGTGAATGCGGACGATGCAGTTACAGGTTTGCGTGTGACCAAAGGGGACAAAGTAGAGAACTCTTAGATGTGCTTAGGAATTATTCACTTTTTCCAGGGGGAAATAGCCTGTTGTCCATGAGAGTCAAGCTGAGGCTTTATTACTTGTTTTTGATGTCGCTTGAAGGAAAGATGATATGCCTGGGCTCTGTTTGAAAAATGTTGTGGTGGACAGAATGGACAAGAGTGAGGGGGAGGTGGAAGTGGTCCAGAAGTAGGTCTTAAGGAGAACCTGAACTGAAACTTGGACAGTAGATCTCTTCCCCAGAGGGAACCTGTGGCATGGATTAAATGAATATTTGCAAACGTGATCTTTACAACTTGGGGACTGGGAGAATGATAAAATCATAAACACAGACAGGGAGGTCCGTCAGAAGGAAAGACCAGAATGGAAAGGAAGGTGATCTTGAGGAAATGCTGAGAAGAATAGAGAGAGGGTCAAGAAAGAGATAGGTAGGAAGAAATCAAGGGAAGGAAGGCAGGACATAAACATCCACTGAAGGAAAGTGAGTGGGCATGATCTTGAGGTAGCCACTAAATTTGTTCATTAGGAGGTTATTGTCAAGCCTTAGGAGATTGCTTTCAGTGGAGTTCTAGAAGGACGTTGAGAAGAGCAGAAAGGAACGGGTACACATAGTAGGCTATCGCTCTTTGGAGAAGTGTGACTGATAATGTGTGTGTGTGTTTTAGTAAAGTTTTACTGATAAAGTAAGGTCTAAAAATAGTGAAAGAGTGCCTCGGTGGGTCGGTCAGTTGAACGAATGACTCTTGATTTCTGCTCAGGTCGTGATCTTATGGTCGTGAGACTGAACACTGTGTTGGGCATGGACCCACTGGGCATAGACCCTGCTTAAGACTCTCTCTCTCTCCCTCTCTTTCTCTCTCTCTCTGTCTCCCCCTCTGCCCCCTCCCCTGCTCACATGCACAGTCTCTTTCTCTCTCTCTCTAAAAAGAAAAAGTAGAATAAAAAAAATAGTGAAGAAATTATGTGCCAACTATACTCAGTTTAAAAAAAAATGAAAAAAATGGTGAAGAAGATTGAGGAGGGAGTAGAACTCACTCATTCAGTCCACTGTATGCTATTGCCTGGCACCAGGCAGTGAAATGAAATAATCAGCAAAACAGACGGTCTCTGCTTCAGGAAGCATAGAATGGGGAAGACAGACATTTATCAAATAAGCCTAGTTATTTAGATACAAACTCTGGACAAGTGCTGTGAAGAAAAAATACACGTAGCTATGAGAAAATATGAGAGGGATCCAGTCTGGGGTGGTGTCAGTGATGGCATCATGAAGAAATGAGCTGAGAGCTGGGAGGAAAGCAGTGTGGGTGGGGGAGAGGGTCGAGAGGAACAGCATAGCCTTGGACTGGGGGGTGGCAGGAAGTGAGAATGGGGCTGGACATACATGGCCTATTGTAGGAGCCAAAAAGAGTCCAGAGTTAAGGGGAGGTCTGTCCTTTTTATGTTCTAAGATAGGCTCAGTTGGTTAAGCATCTGACTCTTGATTTTGGCTCAGGTCATGATCTCACAGTTCATGAGTTCGAGCCTTGCATCGGGCTCTGCAGTGACAGTGCAGGGCCTGCTTGAGATTCTCTCTCTTCCTCCACCACTCATTCTCTCTGAAAATAAATAAATAAACATTAAAAAAAGGCAGATTATGTTTGTGAATGGCAGGGAGCAGCCACTGCTTGCAGAAGGAGAACTGAAGATTTCAGGAGTTGTTTTGTCATATGCCTGGTTAATGATACAAGCCAATGATTATTAACTCTAAATGCTGTTTCATTTTACCGAAGATCCTGAAATAAATGTTTCATGAGACCTAATATTCAGACCTGCAGTTTTCAGTAAGGGTGCCATGCTTTAGGCTCAAATACATTTCTGAAGAATTGTGGCCAATTCACATTTTTGTAAATTGACTAATTTTAAACCCAGCAGGGAGTATGCTTTTTAAAGGAAACCTATGGTGTATCCTTTTGTAAAGTACAGAATCTTTTCAGAAAATAAATATCTTTTGTAAATCTCTCCTTTAGTGGATGGGAAGCGTATGCCATTATGCTGAGACACATATATTCACATGTACTTAGGATTTGACAGTGAACAAAGATGTTCTTCCGGAACCAAGAGCCACTTGCCTTCAGACTCTTTAGCCTGTAAATTTTTTTTAGTAGGAAGGCCCAATCTTTCTGTCATCATCATCGTGCTTATTTTTTAGAAACCTCATTGATATAAATAACCTCTGGTTTCATTTTAATTGAAGATCACAACGTCTTGAGAATTCTAAAGAGTTATTTTCAGAAGAAGGGAGCCGATGTTCCGTATTTTTCAAGACATACACTTTTCTTTGTTCATGTTCTTCTTGAGTAACTGCCTAGAAGAAAACAAACAAAACCAAACCAAGAACCGTGGCTTTGTCGGAAGAGACAGCACTGATTTCCTAGATTACTTATTCTCAGAGAGTTGATTGCGAGAGCGTTAAGCGATGCCATTCTGATGCGGGATTGTGTTGTTGGGGTGTCCAGGGCGATTCTTTGCAGACATTACCTTGGAGATTGATTATGAATTTTTTCTTGTTTTAGTCTTGGCTTCTAGATCTACTTGATATGGGATTTCATATCAAGAGGAAAAAACAGGAGACTTTTTCAATGGCTCATCTTCTGAGAATCATAGATATCTAAGAAAGTTCTTATGTCTATTCTAGGGTTTTTTGGTATGACAGATATTTATGTTGGATGCAGAATAAAACACAAAATATACTTAACCTTTATTCAGCTTGCATTATAAATGTATCCTACATGCTTTCAGCCACAGTGAATTATATTAATAACCTGTTATTGTAAAAATGTCAAGAGTCTTTTCTGTCTCTTGGAATGATTATTTATCTGCTCAAAGTATAGTGTTTATTTTAACAATCTTGACAAGAAGAAGAAAAGAAGAAGAAGGAAAGTGGCTTTTAGTGAAATGTTACTTTTCAAGCAATTTTTTTGAGATTACTCCAAAAAATTTCTCTAGAGATGACATAGGGAAAATGTTTAAATAGTACACAGGATCTGAAATCATTCCTACCCCCATTCGATTATTCAGAGAACATATATACTTTATTTACTTATTTGTAGATGCGCTAACACATCGATCTCACTGTGTTTAAATAGGTTTGTCATTTAAAATGAACAAACAAGGGGCCCTGGGGTGGCTCAGTGTGTTAAGCATCCAACTCTTGGTTTTGGCTCAGGTCATGATCTTATAGTTCATGAGTTTGAGCCCTGCACTGACAGCATGGAGCCTGCTTGGGATCCTCTGTCTCCCTTTCTCTCTGCCCCTCCCCTGCTCTCAATCTCTCTCTCCCTCTCTCTCTCTCTCTCTCTTTCTCTGTCTCTCACATTAAACAAACGAAATACTCTACATATATTTAGAAAGGAAAAAAAGCCCTTCATTTCCTTACCTTCCACGTCTGTCTGAGGGTACATTCTTCATGGGCACAACATAGTAAAACACTAGATTAGAGATTCTGGGATATCTTTTATATTTTTTTAAAAATAGAATGACTATACGTTCAAGTTTAGATAGCAGGGTTGGAGTGATTAAAAAAAATTTTTTTTAAGTTTATTTATTTATTTATTTCGAGAGAGAGAGCACAAGCAAAGGAGGGGCAGAGAGCGGGAGAGAGAGAGAATCCCAAGCAGGCTCTACACTGCCAGTGCAGAACCTGATACTGGGCTCAAACTCACAAACCCTGAGATCATGACCTGAGCTGCAGTCAAGAGTCAGATGCTCGACCGGCTGGGCCACCCAGGCGCTCTGAGATTCTGAGATCTCTTCAATGCTTTTTACATGGGCATATGAATGCTGCAAAGAATCAACGAGAGAAGTTGCACCCATAGCTGAGTGCAGCATGCGGGCAAACTTCCACAGCCCCCTCTTTGGTGATGTTTGCGGGTGGTGGGCCAGTGTGCAGTACCAGTCATTCATCCAGTGTTTTAGGTTTGAGTCATCAGAATGACCTTTGATTTCTTCTCGCAGATAGTTGAACACTGTACACTATTTTTTTTAAACATTAAAAATTTTTTAAATATGTAACAATATTTACATAGTTTTTAATATTAAAAAAAAAATGACACCATTTATTTCTTCCATCAGGAAGCCAGGTTCTGGATTACTGCGACCACTCTCTGAGCATCTTTTCTACTCTAGGCCCATTCTTTCCAAACCTCTCCTGTTTATTGCGCACTTCCCGTTTCTAGCAGCAATGTGTCGATCCTTTTCTCAAGAACTCGCAGTTGGTTCCTGTTGCCTCTGGTAGTGGAATATACATTTCCAGTGCAGCTTCAGAGCTTCCGCGACATCATTTTGTCTTGGTAATCCAACACGATCTCCAGTTAGTCAAAACTGCACCCTCTTGACCAGTTGAGAAGTCTTGCTAGTACCCTGGGCTCCCTCTGCCCATATACACAATATCTGTGCCTAAATTCTTATCTTTGCTCCTTTGGTTCTAATTTTTCTTCGCTCCCAAATGGCTCCTCTGTCCAGCCAACTTCTTGTCCCCATTGAACAAACACCTCCCGCTGGGTGTGGATCAATGACTTTCCTCAGGATGAGGTCAAGATGTTGGTTCCTTAGCCATCTTATGTTAAACAGCTGTCGGATTATATCAGAGTCCGTTTGTATTTAACAACCAGAGCAACTATAAATCCAAGTGGAAAAATGAAAGAAAGGCAAACCAAAGATAGGAGCTTAAATAAAACTGAAGAAAGACCAGTGGGAGTGTTTTGAGGATGGGTGCTGTAGAAAAAGAACATGAATGTGAAGTATACACCTGTCATGAACATCAGGGCCCATGGAGGTCTCAAGTTGTTTGTGAAGAAGGATCTCCAGGGAAAGCTCACCTTAGCACCACAACAGAGAGAGGCATAAGACATCGTGTTGAGTATTTATGCTGATATTTACTCATTCACTTTCCATGATTCTTCCTTCCATGTCCCAACAGCAGGGCCCCAAAACTGTGTGACTTGTACAGATACCCCTAGAGCTGCTGGCTGAATTATTATTATTATTATTTTTTAATATTTTTAATGTTTATTCATTTTTGAGAGACAGAGCACACGAGCAGGCGAGGGGCAGAGAGAGAGGGAGACACAGAATCTGAAGCAGGCTCCAGACTCTGAGCTGTCAGCACAGAGCCCGACATGGGGCTTGAACTCACGAACTGTGAGATCATGACCTGAGCTGAGGTCGGAGGCTTCACTGACTGAGCCACCCAGGCACCCCTGGCTGAATTATGTAATAGGACAAATGGAGTGAGGTGGTGTGTTGGTGAATTATTATATCTAAGCTTTGATCCGAGCTGTGTCGATCTAGAAACTTCATCCAACAAGATATCCAGAGGCTGACAGTTTTTGAGACACTAGCTCACAGTGTCTAAACTCATGAGGTACAGGTGTGTAAATCATAATGTCAGCTTATTTTTTTTTATTTTTCAATATTGATTTATTTTTGAGAGAGAAAGGGAGCAGGGGCAGGGGGTGGCTAGAGGGGCAGAGAGAGAGGGAGACACAGAATCTGAAGGAGGTTCCAGACTCTGAGCTGTCAGCACAGAGCCTGATGCGGGGCTTGAACTCACGAACTGTGAGATCATGACCTGAGCTGAAGTTGGATGCTCAACCAACTGAGTCATCCAGGCGTCCTACCCTTTAAATGTCCTATTTCTTTACAATTATGCCAACATTCTAGTGATTCTTTTTATTTTTTTAAATTTTATTTCTGAGAGAGAGAGAGAGAGAGAGAGAGAGAGAGAGAGAGAGAGAGGGAGGGAGAGAGAGTGAGCAGGGGAGGAGAGAGAGAGGAGACAGAGGATCCATATTGGGCTCCACACTGAAAGCAGAGAGCCCAATGTGGGGCTAGAACTCACGAAGCGAGAGATCATGATCTGAGCTGAATTCAAACCGACTGAGCCACCCTAGGCACCCCATAATGTCAGCTTATTAATCGACATTGGTGGATATTCTTTTCCAGGGACCTCACTTGTCATTTCTAGGCACCCCGGAAACCAGAAATTCAGAAGGAGGGACTCAGGGTTGCCTGGTGAGCATGGTGGCGGCACAAAACACACTGGGCTGTTTCAGGAGTGCTTCCTTTAGTCCCAAGAAAAATCTGGTGAATTGTTGCCACACTACAGAAGAGAAATTAATACTGTTAACGCGAAGACACGAACGGAAACACGTGCCTTGTCTCCCCCCAGGAGCCAGGGGCAAATTGTTTGGCTTGGAGAATCCTTGATGATGAAAGTTAGGGAAGGGTCAAGAGGAAGACGGTAAGGCTATCCAGGCTTACTTTTCGAAGAATGAAAGAACAGCTGGGTGGCTCAGTCGGTTTCAGCTCAGGTTGTGATCTCACAGTTCGGTGACTTCGAGCCCCGTGTCAGGCTGTGTGCTGACAGTGCAGAGCCTGCTTGGGGTTCTCTCACTCCCTCTCTCTCTCTGCTCCTCCCTCACTTGCGCCGTCTCTGTCTCTCTCCAAACAAATAAATATACTTGAAAAATATCTAAAACAACAACAACAATGAAAAAAACCAAAATGAAGAATGTAGTACAACTTACCTTTATAGGAGTAACAGGAATTTCTAATGGAAACAGGCAGGCTTAGGCTGTCAAGATAATTTTGCTGTTACAGAGTCGGAATGTTTTTAGATTTTAGATCCTCTGGGGGAAGTAGCTACAGCTTCTCTCCTCAGTGGATGTTGGGCTAGATATTCCTTACTTTCTGTAGAGTTTCACTAACCTGAGAAAGCAAGAAAGGCCCCTGATGTTCAAAGCCGGGAGTAGTAAACTTGAAAGATAGAAGAAGGGAGAGGAGAACCCTGGCGCAGGGAGCCTTGGAGAGTTCTGGGAAGGGAGGGGTGGGGTGGGTTCTCCCAGTGTTGGCATTGGCATTGGGAGGTGGGAGGTACAGAAACAAAAGGAGGAAGGAGAGCATGGGGATCGTGGAATGGCTTTGAATTACTTGGAGGGCTTCTTTTTTGGATGGAAAAGCACAGCTCTGGAGGTCTGCCCTGGTTGGTGCTGAGAGGGGAGGGTAGCTAACTAGTGGCCAGTCCTGGATTTCCCCCTACTGCCCTAGCCACCTGACACTGAACTTGGTATGGCTTTGGAACAGTCACTGAAAGCCTTTCCTTGAAGAGCCACTTAACCTTTTGTTCCATCCAAGTCTGGGCCATGTTCGCTGTAGGAAAATTTGATACACTTGTAACTAAACATGAAAGAAGCACTTTTTTTTTTCAGCTTCAACAGCTATGAGCTCCAACTGAAATAATAATAATAAAAAAAAACCCAGCCTAAATAAAAAGGGAATGTATTGATTTGTATATTCATTGGCTTCAAGTGTGACGTTAGGGGGCCCAGATCTCTCACCACATTTGTCTCTCCTTTTGGCTCTTCATCCCTCTGTGTTGTCTGAACAAAGGGCCCCAGAGAGACACAAGTTTACATTCACCCTATTTCAAGTTCAGTGTAAAAAATGATCACCCCTTCTTGATCCTTGCACAGCAGACTGAAGATTGTATCTGGGAGGCCAAGCCTTGTCACTGTGCCTATCCCCAGACAATTGTGGAAGGTGGGAGATTTGACTCTCGGATCAGACTTGCTTCGTCGATAACAAATGGGCTGAACGTGGGAAGGGCCATCTCCCAAGGTCAAGTCAGAATGAAGAGCGGATACAGGGCAGGAGGAAACATCATTACCCATTGTACTCTTCTCCAGAGACATGATGGTTAGCAGCCTGTCCCTTGGTATGAATTACTTGGCACAAGACTCATCTGGCTGCAGAACAGACAGAGCCGGACAGCCAGTAAAGTCTAACTCCCCAACTTCTTCCTCCCCATAGATTTCTGGGAAAAACCCTATGCGTTTGCGACGCAGGAAGAAAGGTAGATGGCAAAAGTTACATAATAACCTTCGTTATTATTAGTTGAGCAACTACTTTATGCCAGGTGCTATGCTAGCATTTTATGTTATCTAATTTAATTCTTCAAATACCATTATGTTTTAAGAACTGTTATCAAGCTCGTTGTAGAATAAGAACATAAAGATAAAAGAGGCTAAAAGGGGGGGTGCCTGGGTGGCTCAATTGAGTGTCGGACTCTTGATCTCCACTTGGGTCTTGATCTTGAGGTCATGAGTTTAAGCCCTATGTCGGACTCTGTGCTGGGCATGAAGCCTACTTAAAAAAAAAAAAAAGAGGCTGGAGAGTGCTATGCTGTAGTCTGTTTATTTACTTGTGTGCTGTATGTGTCCGTCCCTAACATGTAAATTCCCTGAGGGCAAGGACTTTGCCCATCTTCTTCACCACCGAGTTCTCAGTCCCCAGAACACTGCCTTTGAAATAGTAGGTGCTTAAGAAAACTCCCCAAATATTGGCAAAATAGTGACTTTTATGTTATCCGAAAACCTTAGACAGTAAGTGAAGATGAAATACACTAGACTTTTGTAACTTTTATTCCTCACTTCACCAGTTTCAGCCTGTGCTTGAACTTTGTGTTCTTCTTCACATCTTTCCCCAGGTCTCCCCACCCATCTGTGTCTCTGTTCCCCCACAATGCAGGCTCTCTGCTCAAGCCGGGCAAACTCGATGGCTAAGCTGTGTGGCATGCACCTGTGCGTCTCTGGCTGTCCATGATGCACCTGGAAACTCCTGCTCCCTCTGTTCTCCTCGCTTCTCTCACCATGCCCCGATAAAGAACACACAATTCTAAAGCCCTTAAGGGTGGAAGAAGATCCCAATACCTTTAAAAATGACCATGTACCTGGGTGGCTCTGTCAGTTGAGCATCTGACTCTTGATCTTGGCTCAGGTCATGATCTCATGGTTCGTGAGCTCAAGTCCCCTGTCAGGTTCTGTGCTGACAGTGTGAATCCTTCTTGGGATTCTCTCTCCCCACCCCCCATCTCTGTGTACCTCCCCTGCTTGCACTCTCTCTCTCTCTCTCAAAATAAATACTTAAAAGAGATAAAAATAAAGCAAAATGACCCTGTGGCTGTGAAAACAGGGTCATCCTTTCTAAAGATCTAGTAAGCTCTATCTGTGTTGGCAAAACTTTGAAGAATTCTAAGCCAGGCTTTGTAGAGTTTTGACAGGGCAGATAATTGCTATTAGGTATTTAAAGAGTCAAGGGATCAGATATTTGTGTGACTACAAGATGCAGAACTAAAACAAGAAGGAAAACTATTGGGAAAGAGATTTGACTTTGTTTTTAACATTTATTTATTTTTGAGAGAGAGACAGAGTGTGGATGGGGGAGGGGCAGGGAGAAAGAGAGACAGAATCCAAAACAGCCTCCAGACTCCAAGCTGTCAGCACAGACCCGGATGTGGGGCTCAAACTCACGAACTGTGAGATCATGACCTGAGGTGAAGTTGGATGCTTAACCGACTGAGTCACCCGGGCACCCTGGAAACAGGTTTTACACCACCTTACAAAACAACTGCCAAATAAGAATTTTGTCAATGGAACTGGCTGCAAATAGAGTGAGTTCATCCTCCTTGGAGGCATTTATGCATGTCATTGAGGGGATTCAAGCATCTGATGCAGGACTGCACTAAATTATCACCTTTTTGTCATCTGTAGGTGTGCAGCTTCTCAGGGTGACAGCCCATTCCCAGATTGTGGGGGCTTTGGGAAGGGCTGACATGTTATGGTATGCATAAATGGGACATAAACTTTATTCTGTAGTAAACTTGAGAAGTTACCATAAGAATCAGTGTATGTATTAGGTGTGCTGTTTTGAAGGGACACATGCATCCCCATGTTTATAGCAACACTATGAACAATAGCCAAAGTATGGAAAGAGCCCAAATGTCCATCAACAGATGAATGGATAAAGAAGATGTGGTGTATATACACACACACACACACACACACACACACACACACACACACACACACAATGGAGTATTACTCGGCAATCAAAAAGAATGAAATCTTGCCATTTGCAACTACGTGGATGCAACTGGAGGGTATTGTGCTAAGTGAAATTAGTCAGAGAAAGACAAAAATCATATGACTTCAGTCGTATGAGGACTTTAAGACACAGAACAGATGAACATAAGGGAAGGGAAGCAAAAATAATATAAAAACAGGGAAGGGGACAAAGCATAAGAGACTCAAAAATATGGAGAACAAACAGAAGGTTACTAGAGGGGGTGTGGGGGGGGGATGGGCCAAATGGATAAAGGACATTAAGGAATCTACTCCTGAAATCACTGTTGCACTATATGCTAACTAATTTGGATGTTAATTTTAAAAAATAAAAAATAAAACAAGTTAATAAAAGCAAAAGATTAAGTGTATGCACGCAAGAGCATGAAAAAGCAGGAAAGAGAAGGGGAGCATGGAAAGGGAGAGAGGAGAGGGGGTGGAGAGAGAGAGAAAATGAGAGCGAGAGAGACTGAGAAAAGCAGTCTGATGTAAGAACCAGAAAAACTCGCTTCGTTTTTGTGCTTTTGTTCTTCATTCGTAAAGGACGTATATCCTTTGTATCCACTTTCCGCCATTACCATAGCTCTTGTGGGGAGATACAACTTTCCCTAAATGTGGGAAGTGAAGCCTGATTTCTGGGCTTTATCTTTTGCAATCAGCAACACCTGGGAGAGTGACATGATTTGTGATGTGGGCAGAATGGAGCCCGTGTGAGACGTGTAGGCCAGATTCTGGCTTGTGTTGTGTTCTGTAATATTTAATACCGAGCTCCGGCGTACTTTATAATCATTACCTGATCTTCACGGCATCCCTGACAGGTAAGCGTTGCCATTCCCAATTTAGAGATGAAACAATGGGGGTGATTTAAGACTCCAGGAGTGAGTTTCGGGGCTACAAACAGAAGCTTAAATGCCTTGGTTGTCAGTTTTATGCTTAAGTTCTTTGATGAACACTTTTCACGCAACAAGTCTGCCCTGGCAGTGGTCCACAGAGGCGCTTTCTGCCAGCCTGGGCTTGTCTGGCCCTGTGTCGGGACTGCGGACACCGTCTTGGCAGCTCGAATGCTTCTACGTGTCTTTGCAGGTCACAAGGGCTGACATCGCTCACTTTGTCCAAATAGCATTTGCTTGTTCAGGATGCTAATCCTGGGGTCTGTGGTCCGTGATTCTTAGAATTTTAACCTAAGCCTTAGTATATATTTTTGTTGGTGTTTATGTGTGTGTGTGTGTATCTGTGGGTGTATATATCTGTGTATGCCTGTGTGTATATGTGTGTGTGTGTATATCCGTGTGAGTGCATTTATCTGTGTATGTCTGTGTGTATATCCGTGTATGCATATATCTGTGTATGTGTGTATATCCGTGTGTGTATATATCTGTGTATGTCTGTGTGTATGTGTATATGTGTGTGTGTATCCGTGTGTATATATATCTGTGTATGTTTGTGTGTGTATGTGTATATGCGTGTGTGTATCCATGTGTGTATATCTGTGTATGTCTGTGTGTATGTGTATATGCCTGTGTGTATCTGTGTGTGTATATATATCTGTGTATGTCTGTGTGTGCATGTGTATATGTGTGTGTGTATCCGTGTGAGTGCATTTATCTATGTATGTCTGTGTGTATATTCGTGTGTGCATATATCTGTGTATGTGTGTATATCTGTTTGTATATATATCTGTGTATGTCTGTGTGTATGTGTATATGTGTGTGTCTATCCATGTGTGTATATCTGTATATGTCTGTGTATATATGTGTGTGTATATATCTGTGTATGTCTCTGTGTGTTTGTATATATGTGTGTGTGTCTGTATGTATATATCTGTGTATGTCTGTGTGTGTATGTGTATATGTGCATGTGTATCTGTATGTATAAATCTGTGTGTGTATGTGTGTCTATTCATGTGTGTATATATCTGTGTATGTATGTGTGTTTATATCTGTCTGTGTATATATATGTCTGTGTGTATGTGTGTGTGTATCCGTGTATGTATATCTGTGTATGTCTGTGTGTATGTGTATATGCGTGTGTGTATCTGTGTGTGTATATATATCTGTGTATGTCTGTGTGTGCATATGTTTATGCACGTGTGTGTATCCATGTGTGTATGTCTGTGGGTGTGTGTATATGTGTGTGTATCTGTGTGTGTACATCTGTGTATGTCTGTGGGTAAGTGTATCTGTGTGTGTATAAATCTGTGTATATCTGTGTGTATGTGTGTGTATATCTGTATGTATGTGTGTATGTGTGTATGTGTGTGTGTATATCTGTGTATGTCTATGTGTATGTGTATATGTGTGTGTATATATCTATGTATGTCTGTGTGTATGGGTATATGCGTGTGTGTATCCATGTGTATGTATCTGTGTATGTCTGTGCATGTATGTGTGTGTATATATCTGTGTATGTCTGTGTGTATGGGTATATGTGTGTGTGTGTATCCATGTGTGTATATCTGCGTATGTCTGTGTGTATGTGTATATGCACGTGTGTAGCCGTGTGTGTATATATCTGTGTATATGTGTGTATGTGTATATGCGTGTGTGTGTATCTGTGTGTGTATACATCTGTGTATGTCTGTGTACATTTATATGCATGTGGGTGGGTGTGTATGTGTGTGTGTGTGTGTAATACTATCCTTGCTTATCTCTACTTGAGCTTTATTGCTTACTACTTTCAAAGACAGAGTGAACTTTTTTCATTGTATCATTCTGCTAGCAACCTTCTGAATACTAATAAGAGAAAATTATTTTTCCTGGGAAAAATATTGCCGTGCATCCTGACATTTTTGGCAAGTCTTTTTCTACTCATAATGGAAAGTTTTGATAAAGTGAATTATCTTTTGTGCAGAGTTGTTTTCCTTTGTATTTCTCCGTGCCTACCGTTCTTTCAGTTTTTTTGTTAAATTATTATTTTCTCTGTATTACTTTACAAGTCGTAATTGCTTTGTTATCAGAAAGACAGAGGTGGGTTCATTTTATCCTTTTATCACCTAGCGGTAGTGCTGAATGAATTGTAGCGCTCCTCATTACCATAGCTTTGTTCTGCTCAGTTTTTAATGATAATTGCCCTTGTCATTTCTTGTAATGTAAGATATAGAAATCTTCTGGTTAAAGAAGAGAGAGATTAACAAGTCAGAATATATTTTCAAAATGAATTGATAAAGAAATTT
Source organism: Prionailurus viverrinus (assembly GCF_022837055.1). Classification (NCBI taxonomy): domain Eukaryota; kingdom Metazoa; phylum Chordata; class Mammalia; order Carnivora; family Felidae; genus Prionailurus; species Prionailurus viverrinus. Next base: position 104,467,824 of record NC_062561.1, on the reverse strand, counting down.
CATGTTTCATTTAAAAGCATTAATTAAGTGACAAGGAGCTCATGAAGTGAAATAAACAAGAGATGGACAAATGACATTGTCATAGCAAGTTGAAGAAAAAAGCACATGAGCATGTGATTTACTGAGACAATACTATCTGTGCGGTTATGGTCATTCATATACCCACCCCGCAATGTATAATCCTTTAGGATATATTTCTTTCTTTCTTTCTTTCTTTTTTCTCTTTTACACAAGCGCTCCCATATTTCTCTTCTTTATATGCCAAAGTTTTTTCTGATTTTGCCCTTCTGGATAAGAGACCACACATTTGTGTATTTATACTCAGAGTATACGCTGAATTAACGCTGAGCAGAATAGGGGGCCGAACTTGTGCAAGTCAAAAGCTCCACATTGCCCTCTTCTGTCAGGTGGGGGAATTGCCTCTCAAGCCCATCAGGTCAAGTAAGATGGAACCTGCAGCAGTACCTAGGGGAAGATGCCTGTGTACCGGGCATGAAGGAGTTGCTCTGTGGAGTGGAGATCAAAGAGGAGCTGATCCAGAGGTTTCTTTTTTTTTTAATATTTATTTATTTTTGACAGAGAGAGAGACAGAGCATGAGCAGGGGAGGGGCAGAGAGAGAGGGAGACACAGAATCTGAAGCAGGCTACAGGCTCTGAACTGACAGCACAGAGCCCGATGTGTGGCCCGAACTCACAGACCATGAGATCATGACCTGAGCTGAAGTCGGACGCTCAACCGACTGAGCCACCCAGGTGCCCCGATCCAGGGGTTTCTTATTCAAGATATTCATAGGGTGAATTTCCAAGGAAATTGCATACTTTGGAAGGAGAATCCAACATTATCCCTTCTTGATTTAATTTTTTAATGTTATTTATTTTTGAGACAGAGATAGAGAGAGGGAGGGAGATAAAGAGAGAGAGAACAGGGGAGGGGAAGAGAGAGGGAGACAGAATCCGAAACAGGCTCCAGGCTGTCAGCACAGGGCCTGATGCAGGGCTTGAACTCATGAACTGTGAGATTGTGGCCTGAGCCGAAGTTGGACGATTAACTGACTGAGCCACCCAGGCACCCCGATCCCTTCTCGATTTAAATCTTCTGCTGCGTAAACTGTATCACTCTTGACAGTTTCTGAGCTAGTCCAATTTCACGACCTTACTTTGGAGGAGAGGTAGGACCCCCATGCCATCTTCCTTTTGCTTTTTGACCTAGTTGAGAACAGTTGATACTTTTCCAGTCTAATCAAGATAAAGGTGTAGTGTTCATGATAAAGTGTAGTGTATTTTCCAAAAAAGCCGAGTGAAAGTATCTTAGCCTTTACAAGAGCATAGAATTGAGCACATTTGTCATTTTCTGATCTGGACTCTGCTCTGTCTAGTTTGCAGATGAAATTTGGCAATCCTTCTAGCCTGAAGTAGATGTGTGTTTTAACTGCTTCCACATTCTAAATCCTATTCTGAATTCCTTGCCAGGACCAATGGAAGTTGTTAACGACTCAAAATGGGAAGGGTTGATAAAGTGCATTATGTTTTGTGCGATTGTTTTCCTTTGTATATCTCTATGCACCTCCCCTCGCCAATTCTCTCAGTTTTAATATTAAATTATTTTCTCTGTATTCCTTTGTAAGTTGTAGTTTGTTTGTTTGTAATTGCTTTCTGTTAGAACCTGCTTCCTGGTTTTCTCCCAAGGTGTAGGTAAGCAGATCAGCTCCTTTTGAGTCAGGAAGATATTTTTGTATTGGCTTATGATGATTCTTCTCCTGGTCCTCCTCACCTGTAAGGAAACCCCCCCTTGCATTCAAAATGTATTTATACTGTTCTGAGTGTTAGTGCTATTACGGTGAATAACCTTTACTGTTCCATCTCTAACACCCAGCCTGGAGTCGAACGCATGTTAGGGCCTCAGTAAATGTTTGTTGAATAAACGAATTGATCATATGCTTTCTGTTACAAGGTATTCGGCATCAGATGTAAGAGCTTACAAGTTAGAGCTGTGGGCCCCAGGAATTCCTGTCCTCACACTTGACCTTTTCCCTTAAACTTGCCTCAAGCTTATTCATGAGATGTTTCAGACTTGTTTAACTTTTTGATGGTGCACAGCAGTTCTAGCTAACATCTGGAGATCACAGTAGGGGACATGTGGACCAAGTCAGCGCCAGCTTTCCCCATAACCCGATGGTAATAAATTACTTCCTTGCAGTAACCGGAGGCAGACTCACGCTCCAGTCTGGGTCTGGTTACTTGTTTCTGTTTCTGGTTTGAGGAATCCCTCCAACTCTTTGCTCACGTAAAAGCAGAGATGATGGTTGTGCCCAGAGCCGACTGGTTGAACAAGACATTGAATTTCACTCTCTTGGCTCTTTTTTTTTATAGCCCATAACCTACCTCTTCGCTTCTGACGTACCTTGAGGAAAGGATGATCCCAAATCTCCTGTATGAACCCAAATGTTCATGTAGTAATGTATCTTCAAACAATACATTTTTTTTTTTTTTACTGATGGATATGCTCTGACAGTTAATGTTCGAAATGAGGATCTAGACTTTCTGATTCCTAACCTAGTGCCATTTCCATATTATAACACTTCCGAAGATTTGGTGACTTTTGGAACTATGTGATTGACTTAGTGATACTGTGGTACTTAATTATTATTCACAGTGATGCTTCCTTGTATTCTACACCACATTTCTGTCTTTTCATTAATGGCTTGAAGACCTTGTAAGAATTGTCTCTCTCTATTTTCGCCATTCATCCCCTTGAGCACTTTTTTCAGGCTTTTGCACTTTGGCTTTTCTGTCTGTCACCTTTTATCAGACTGTAATTGTCTTAGAAATAGATAAGCCCAGTAGTTTTACTGACTTCTCTCTTCCTGCATCTTTCTGCAGTACTGGAAGCTGGTGTTCAGCTTTCCCTTTTAGCATCGAAGACATGGCACTCTCCAGATAATACTGTTATGTTTCAGTAATTACTTTTTAAAAAACTTTTTAACGATGAAAAATTTCAAATATCTACAGGAGTAGCAAAAATGGTATAATGAATCCCTGTTTACCTATCAGCCAGCTTCAATAATGGTCAACACTTTGCTGCTTTGATTTTCCTATCTCCCCATGCTTTATTTTTTAGGGGATGAAAGCAAATCTCAGACTGCACATTATGTGAACTATAAATAATTCAGTGTGGATCTCTAATGTATAAAAACCTAAAAAATAACCCTGATGGCATTAGCACATCTAAGCATTAATGATAATTCCTCAGAATTATTCAGGAATCAGTCTGAATTCAGTTCCCCCGTTCATGCCATCTATTTTGGAACAGGAATCATTTGCCTCTGAGAATTTTACTGATACTGAATCTGGCTAATTGTATCCTTGGGTGTTTTCAATATGTCCTTCTCCCCTCCAGATATTTTGTCAAGTCATGATTAGATCTAGAAGAGCACTGACCAATGGAGTTAATGCAAGCCACCAGTGTAATTTTAAGTGTTCTAGATACTGCTATATTCTCCTCCAGAGGGGTTTACCATTTTTGCGTTCCCTCCAGCAACATATGAGAGCGCTAATTTTCTTACAACCTTGCAAACAGGACTCTGGCCTGTCGAGCGTAAGATTTTTTGGCTTTTTTGGTCAATCTGGTTTTCGAGAAACAGGATCTTGGTGCAGTTTTTTTTTTTAATTTTTTTTTAACGTTTATTTATTTTTGAGACAGAGAGAGACAGAGCATGAACGGGGGAGGGTCAGAGAGAGGGAGACACAGAATCCGAAACAGCCTCCAGGCTCTGAGCTGTCAGCACAGAGCCCGACGCAGGGCTTGAACTCACGGACTGCGAGATCATGACCTGAGCCAAAGTCGGCCGCTCAACCAACTGAGCCACCCAGGCGCCCCAGTGCAGTTTTAACTTACACGTCTCTTATCAACAGCCAGGGGAAGCATCTGTTATTTCCAAGGGCTATTTCCATTTTCTCCTCTGTGAACTGTCCATATCTTTTGGTCATTTCCTAATGAATCGCTGATCCTTTCATTCTCAAATCTTTACAAATTCTTTATGAGGAGTATTTGATCTTTGAGTTTGTTATAAATGAAAATTCCAAGTGTTCTTCCGCAGGTCCTACCTTCTTAACCTTTCACCTTGGCTTTTCCTTCTTCTCCGTCCCTTGTGCAGTGTTGCTCCGCGTGTCTGCCATCACAATGCTTCTCATCCTCTTCTCTGAGCTCATCCATCAAGGATGCAACATGTTTATACCCCAGCTATGAGTACTTCAAGACAGGGACTCATGTTTTGTTAATTTTTGTATTTCTAACACCTGATGCAGTGGTTAACTCACGGGAGATGTTTGATATGTTAATTGTTTGAAACTCTCTGCTGTGATGTGCAAAACTTACCTCTCACCTCTACCTCTACCTATATCTTTGTTCATGTTATTCTTACTGCCTGGATTTTCCCTCTTTTTTATTTTCTAGATCTGAACCCATTGAAATTTCACCTATCTTTCAAGGCTCATCTGTGCCATTTTCTCTATGAAACCTTTCCTGGTTTCCTTAAGGTGATCTTCCCTTCCTTTGAAATCTTTTATGCTTTGTGTCTCTTGCTGGGTCCTCAACGTGTGACCCCTTCCCCTTACTCATGTCCTTTGCAGAGCCTAGTACATAGGCTGTAAGGAAAAGGCAGCTGTCGGGTTACACTAAATATGAATAATGTGTCCATCTATTTTACGTATTTGGCTTATCTTGCCTAAGTTCTCATCATAAGTTTCTTGAAGGCACATCAGATCACATCTGAATCACCAAACAGAGTCCACACTGATTAGTCCATTTAAATGGACATTTTTGGTCTCTAGGTAGGAGCTAGAAAATGGAATAGATGGAGTGACTCCATGGATGCTTAAGGCCCCTTTGCCCTGAGCTATTTGTCCCATCGGCGCTGTCACAGGACCTACAGGATGCCACCAGCCCACAGCATGGAGGGTTCCTAGTAAATGCATTTGTTATTTAGGAAGGGCTAACATACTCTCCTTTAATGGTCAGTGATAGATTTGGTTGAAATAGCTTCTCAGATTGTTAACTGGTTACCCCAGACTTTGATAAGGGCCATTTAAAAAAAAAAATTTTTTTAACGTTTTATTTATTTTTGAGACAGAGAGAGACAGAGCATGAACGGGGGAGGGGCAGAGAGAGAGGGAGACACAGAATTGGAAGCAGGCTCCAGGCTCTGAGCCATCAGCCCAGAGCCTGACGCGGGGCTCGAACTCACGGACCGCGAGATCGTGACCTGAGCTGAAGTCGGACGCTCAACCGACTGAGCCACCCAGGTGCCCCGATAAGGGCCATTTTTGATCAAGAAATACCAAGAATGTGGGTCAGTTCATAGGACATTGTGTGTACCTGAACACAGTGAGCGAAGGCAGGACTGACAAGAGAGGGGACTGGGTGTTCCTTTAGACATACTTTTCCTTTGCATTTTTTTTCCCTCAGAAAAGAAGCCTTTGTTTATAATGGTGGTCTTTCCTATTTCTTATAATGCATGTGTCTGTTCAGCTGAGTAGAGCTCATACAATTTTCAGATGTTGAAAGCTTTTGGGCTAAGGAATGGTTTTTAGGTGCCAACTATTATTTTAATGCTAAAATTACATAAGGAACCAGTAATGTTGCTGGGAAGCCTGCCTCATTTGCATGTTGATTAAAAGGTGTCTGTGAAGATTGGGGCGGGTGTGGAACAAATAAACTTTGTGCGTGGATCATGTATTTTTCTTCTGGTTGGAATTGGGACATATCCTTTGCCTAGGAAGGCTTTGGAGTGGCTGCAGAGAGAACCAGTCATTTATAAAAATCTTCTTACTAAATCTCGAGTAGCCTCCCTGGCTTTGTTCTTCGTGTACATGCTCGTGGGTACTGAGGTGTGTGTTCAGTACATCTGTTCCTGACCTGCTGATTCTCTAAAGCTGCCAAAACAAAACAAAGCACAAAACAAAATACACTTTCTCCAAACCTGTCTTCCACGGTTGTACGATATTCATTTTAGTTAGAATTAAATTTCTTGTATATGTGCCACGGGTTATTGTTGTCAATCTCCTTCAATCTTGGATACGCTGTGATTTGTAAGGTTTTTTTTTGTTTGTTTGTTTTGTTTTCTTTTTTTTTTTTCCCTTTGCACTTGGACGTTGTAATTATAATCATGTCGTATCTGATAGGAACTGCCAGGTCAGTTTTGAGGATTTCTTTGTGTGGTTGGAAGATAGCCTTTGTTCCCTTTTTTTTTTTTTTTTTTTGGTCACATAGCAAATGTGCTTTTCCTTGTCACTTGTGATTTTTCATCCTTTTTGGCCATATCGTTAATGCTATCTAAAATTCTATTTGGGACCCTGTTTTGCTCACAGCCATCACAAATATAATCAGGATTTTCATGTGGAAGCTGATTTGATATTTGAATCTTGCTTTTATCCACTTTTCAGCAAGCCATCAATATCCTTGCCAGATGCTAATCTTTTTTTTTTTTTTTTTTTTTTTTTTTGAAGGACTTCGGCTCAGGTTGTGATCTCATGGTTGGTGAGTTTGATCCCCATGTCGGGCTCTGTGCTGACAGCACGGATCTTGGAGCCTGCTTTGGATTCTGTGTCTCCGTCTCCCTCTGCCCCTCCCCCACTTACCCCTTGTCTCTCTCTCAAAAATAAATGTACATTAAAAAAAAAAGTAGACTTCATGCCCAGCGCAGAGCCCAGCACAGAGCCCAACCAGAGGCTAGAACTCAGGATCTTGAGATCAAGAGTTGCATGTTAAACCAACTGAGCCACCCAGGCACCCCACCAGGTGCCAGTCTTTATGTTTACCCGATGTCAGTTATTTGAAACACAAAACATCCTTCACGAGCCATCTAAAGCTAGGTGTCATTGCCAACTGCTGTTGAAGAAGTGGTGTTTTTCCTTTAACAATATTTTCACATGTAACAAAGGAATAGACAGTTAAAGCTATTGGGGGTTCTCAATTTGATGGAGAAATAGGAGGTCGAGTACGTTAGCTATCTAAAAGGGACCCTTACCAGGACAGCCAACTTTATCATTGTTTTTATTTTATTGTTGTCCGAATAATGGGGAGGAAAGAGGAATGGAGTGGGTATGCTTTAGCACTTTTTCCACCAGATTTATAAAAATCTTACTAAATCTCAAGTAGCCTCCCTGGCTTTGAACAAAAGGTATTTGAACAACAGGAAGTAACATCTAGCAATAATTGATGGGATATTGTTTGTTATTATATTGGTAGCACAGGTGATTTCCGTTATGGACTATGTGCTTTCCTTTTAATAATTAGAAAATGTCTTAGTGTCCTTGATCCTTCCACTCAGTGGTGGGCAAACTCTAGCCCTTGGGCCAAATACTGCCCACAGCCTGTTTTATAAATAAGTTTTATTGGAACATATCCACACCCATTCATTTGTGTACCGTCTACGGTAGCTTTCATGCTACAATGGCAGAGTTGAGTATAAGCCACAAAGTCTAAAATATTCACTAGCTGGTCCTTTGTAGAAAAAGGTTGCTGGGGTGCCTGGGTGGCGCAGTCAGTTAAGTTTCCGACTTTGGCTCAGGTCATGATCTCGCAGTTCGTGAGTTCGAGCCCCCTGTCGGACTCTGTGCTGATAGCTTGGAATCTGGATCCTGCTTCGAATTCTGTGTCTCCCTCTCTCTCAAAAATAAATAAACATTAAACAAATGTCTTAAAAAGAAAAACTTTGATAACCCACACTTTGGTTGAATCAGGTGTCTTGGGGGTGTACCCTCGTTGGGGTATTTCCCTATATTGATAATTTTATTTGGGAAAGCTGATAAAAAGATGTTTCACATTTGTTCCACATTGTATGTCTTTGAACACACAACCTATTGTTCGAATGAATTAATTTTTATCCAAGAATGTGTTATTTGAATCTATGAAGAAGTAGTCATTACTGTGTGTTGTATGTCTCAGTAGATACAGGAGGACAATCATATGTGCAAATTCTGTTGGGTTTCTGAGAAAGAGAGAGAGAGAGAGAGAGAGAGAGAGAGAGGAGACAGGATACGAGATGTTTTCTCGTTTCAGTTCCTGTACATCTCTTTTGAGTTATTTACCTTGGCTGTTTTATGTTTCAGTCAGTTTCTTGCAAGGTTAAAATCTGCTTCCCACTCCTTGTCACGGCCTTGACGTCACTCAGCATTTGGAAAATGGAGACAGTTGGCATTGACTTAATACTTAAGTTTTGGTGAATTTGTTCTTATGTATTTGTTTTTGTCCAAGTGATATGAACACAAAGTAAGAAATCAGGAATACAGACGAATTTATGATGACGAGGGAAATCACCCTGCTCTATACCTCACACTCCCAGGCTCCTTTCCACCAGCATCTCTGTTGACCATTAAAATGGAATTCTAGGGGGCGCATGAGTGGCTCAGTCAACTGAGTGTCCGACTTTTGATTTCTGCTCAAGTCATAATCGCGGGGTCCTGGAATCGAGCCCTGTGCTGGGCAAGGAGCCTGCTTGGGATTTTCTCTTTCTCTCCCTCTACTCTCATGCTCTCTCTCTCTAAAAAAGAAAAGAGAGGGAGAGAGAGAGACAGAGACAAAGAGACAGCATGAAAAGAAATTCTGGTAGTTATTGGAAAAAAAAATCATCAACCCCTATTTCTTAATTTAATGCCTGGAGTGTTTCTTCTTACTCCCTGCTGTGAGAGACGATGATTGGCCCCCTCACCCTTTTCCTGAACTTTGGTAGTTACATTAGTATTTTCAGCTTTACTTTGGTTCCTTTCATAACTTTAGAAAATATATCAACAGTCCTCTCTCTTGTTTCCTTTACTTTAGTCAGTTGACTTGATTTTGCTCTAGGATGAGAACATTAGTCCCTTCCCCCTCCCCCCTGCCTCTTCTTCAGGTTTTTTTCTTCCTACGGTCCTTCAATTTAATTTTTGCTTTTATATTGTCAAGGTTGATAACATTTACATTTTGTTCTGCAATTACAACCATACTTTCGGTGCTCTCTGCCTATGTTTGTTGCCTTTGAGGCTAAAAATAATCAATCTTTTATATTACTATAAGTATGTAATTATTTTTTACTGTCGAAGATATGCAGTGTGCTAGGATTCCATTTCTTTTCTTTTGGATTCTATTACATGCCCCCGGGCCACTCATCAGGGTAAAATGGAATCTTTTCCTTTGTACCTCTGTTTTCTTTTTATAGGATTTTTGCTAATCAGATGCTGGCCAACCTGGATTGATTTTATATGTCTCTTATCTTTTTGCTCACATTTTCAATTTCTTTGTCCTTTGTGCTCTATAGTCCGAAGCATGTCTCAACTTGATTTTTCTATCCATGTTATTGCATTTAAAAATTTTGGCAATCGGTCCTCCTTCTCTCTTTCCTTGCTCTTTCTGGAGAATTCCACAATGAACTTCCCACTTCACCCCTCCCTTCTGATCATGGTTTGAGTGATGGCTCCCTCTGCTTTCATGTATACATAGTACCATTCTCTTCCCTACTCTGTCATCCAGAAATCTGCAGAAATATCTGGTCCATTGATGTCCCATATGTTCTCAGCACTTTTATGAATTTACTTCCTTGTGTCTTTTTTAACTGCCATTTTAATGAGTTTCAAAGGAGAAGAGGCAAAAGCATACGCGGATTCTACCATCTTGAACTTCGTTGCTTTAAATTCATATCTCGCTGTAGTTTTTTCTTCCTTTAAGAAGCACAGACTATTTTAGAGTTTATAATAAATAACCGGCCCGTTTATCTAGTATATTTAAATATTCTTTTATTCTTTCAAGAAAGCCAGCACATTTTCCTCAAATATTTGGTTATAAATCAAGTTCTTATAAATGCAATACAGGCACATTTTAATTTTTCCTTTCTATAATTTCTCTTTCTTCACGTCAGTTTTATTTTAAACTTTTCTACATACTTATGCATTCTACAAACTTGAAGTTTTAAAGTTTAAGATCCTTCATCAATTTTAACATGGCATTTATATTTAAATTTATTTCCCACCATAAATCAACCATAGACTCCATATGCATTCAATTAGTTATATGGTTTCTTATGAACACAGTAGGCTCATGCTCCCTGTTTCTTTTTTCTCTTTTCCTCATTGTGATTGCTTTTCTAATGCATTTCCCTTCTGATAAGTTTTTTTAACTTGTAGATAGTTTACCATTTCCTTTCCTTAGAGAAGATTTAAGCACACAGTCATACACTTTTTCTCTCCGCCTCTTTTGTTTAAGATATTTTGTGTGTGGGTAGACATTGCCTATAGTTTTGCTCTCGTCAGATGCCTTCTTATAGTCTTTGTTTTTTTTTTTTTAATGAAATTGCTGTGGACTGAATTGTTTTCTCTCAGAATTCACATATGGAAGGCCTAACCCTTAATGCAATTATATTTGGACATGAGGCCTTTACAGAAGTCACTAAGGTTAAATGAGGTCATTAGGGTGGGACCCTGATATGATAGGATTAGTGCCTGCATCGGAAGGGACATCAGAGAGCTCCCTCTCTCTTTCCACCTTGTGAGGATGCTGTGACAAGATGGTCATCTGCAAGCCAGGAAGAGAACTCTTACCAGTAACTAAACTGGTTGGCACCTTGATCTTGGGCTTCCCAGAATACATTTCTGTTGTTGAAGTCACCGAGTGTATGGTGTTTTGTTATGGCAGCCCATGCTGACTGATACAGACACCTACAAGGTTTTGAGTTGTTTTTCACTCCTTCTCTATACCCTTCTGCTGCATAGATGCTGACCTCCTGCTCTCCTCCTCCACCCTCTCTACTATTCCCTCCTGTGGATGAATGAAAATAGTGACCTTCCTCATATATCCCCGACCCCAGCTGTATACTGTAGATGCTTCCTGCTGGGGAGCACTTTGCTACAGTTAACTTTCTTAGGTGAGTCCCCTTTGGGCCTTTCATGCCTTGGTACTCTCCAAGGTGTCCCTTGGCTGCAGAAATTGCAAATTTATTCCTGTTTGAACAAATGCTGTGCTCCCTTTTTGCCCTGGAGTGATCATTTTTGTCATTGCCATTTGCCTTAGATGGCTTCCTGTAATTATGCTTCTAAAGGTTAATGAGATTGTACTTAGTCTTTACTTAGTGAATTTCTCCTAAATCTAGGGATTTGTGTTCAGAATTTTCTTGCAGTCAACTTCAGGGGTGGCCTAGGGTTGGCCTTTGATATACTCATCAAGGAGCTATCTGTCAGTGAGAAGTCACTTCCCTTCTTACAGTTTGAACACTTATGGGGAGCAGAGGGGAGTATGATGCCAGCACCCCCACTTCTGTAAATTCATTTTACTTATTTATATTATTTTTAAAGTTTATTTATTTGTTTTGAGAGACAGAGTGTGAGTGAGATAGGGGTAGAGAGAGAGAGAGAGAGAGAGAGAGAGAGAAAGACAGAGGAGAGAGAGAGACAGAGAGAGACAGAGAGAGAAAGAGAGAGAGACAGAGAGAGAGAATCCCAAGCAGGCTCTACGCTGCCAGCAGAGTGTGATGCCAGGCTCGATCTCACGGACCATGAGATCATGACCTGAGCCGAAACCAAGAGTCAGACACTTAACCTACTGAGTGACTCGGGGGCCCCTATAAATTCCCTTTAAATAAACTCTTTAATGAATCTATAGCCTTCTCTTACATGGGCTAGAAGTGGGAGATGGCCACCGATAGTCAAGTTCTCCCAGTTTCTAAGAACACTCTAACATCTCTTCTTAGAAAGAGGAATTTCTCCTCATCTAGTGTCCTCAGCTTTGATGCTTCACCTGACATGCCTCGATTGCAGGAAAAGTTTCGTTTACCAGCTTGTTATACTGTTTTGGTAATTAACATTTGTCTTCACCAATGCTAGTCCTTCTTTCTCGGTCAGAAGCATTCAGTGGAATGGAAGGGGAAAAAAGAGGTCCCCTTCTATAGAAATTCTTACACAAAGTGAGTTAATTCATTTTTGTGGAGAGAAAATGAATATTTCCCTAGTCTCCTTGGTGCTGTCCTCTGAAGAAGGCTCTTGTGTTCAACGATCTACTGAATGTGTTTCTTTCTTACCAGAAAATGGCCATGTCTCCTACCACCAAGGTCCCCAGCACATAACGGAGTACACAGATTAAAACCGGACCTCTCTTAATGTTGATTGAACTATTGACTGTGAGCTGACTGGTTTGCCGTGAAAGGGAGATTGACATGAAATGGCCATTTGGACGTGACGTTTGACAATTCCTAAAGCTCTGAGTTGAAGTTGCGGTTGTGGAACGAATAAAATTGTACTGAGTTTAAGTACTGTGAAGAGGAAGCCCAGGTCTATATGGGCAGAGAGAAATTGAAAAGGATAATCATTCTCTTCCTACCTCGGGTTAGCTGCCTCAAATATTCTAAATTTAGAAAAATTCTAAAGTCACTTGAACAACTGCGTTAATCCCGAAAGAAGCAGTTTATACACTGGTAAGGAGGGAGGTTCAGAAAAATACCTTTACTTACCTACTAAGATACTTTGGAGAATCATTTAATATCCTATTAAAGGCACAAATCCATCTGTATTCCATGCTTAAAAGACCTGAAATCACTTTCTTTAGGTGGGAAAACTTTTCCACTTAGGGCTATGTACATTCTGCTGATGCAAAATTGACTAGGCTGGCAGCCTCTTGTGATGAATGTGTGGCAGAATATTATTTTCCATGGTAACAGACTTTTGTAGCACCAATATGGGATTGACTTTGCAGTAGGTTCAAGCAGAAGTACATGTTGGCTCTCAGGAAATAAGCTGTTATCTACATTCACCTATTTGGAGCAGGTACAAACCCAACAGAGAAAATTGCATTCTATGTAGGACATTGGTGTATTCCGTTTGCTCCAGCTTAAAAAGTCTCAGTGTGGGAGAACCAAGTTCAAACAGTCTCATGCGAGAAAGGATCAGAGGATGAACAAGTGATAGAGGGACAGAGAGGGTCCCTTCCAGCAGTGATTGTGGGGGGGGGGGGAACTAGTCAGAAGTGCCTCTGCTTAACAGTGTTGAGGGAAACTGACATTGCTGATTGTACCCCTCCCCCTACAGTATCAAAGGGACAGCAGCGTGGCAGTCTGCTGTGTCTGTAAATAAAAAAGTTGAGGAAAGACGTGTACTCAGCATGCTCTTAAAACATCTGTTCTAGTAAAACACTTGAAAATAATCATGCACTAACAGGAGAAAAACAGCTGTGTGTGAATCAATAGGCTGTACCATACGCACGCCAGGAATATATATGCAATAAAATCTTCAGAAATGGGCCCCTGGGGTATTTGGATCAGTGGACAGACTATTGATTGCGTGTAATTTTACTGTGAGCTGTTGTTATTTAGCTGTATGGAATATACTGTGCCCGGAAGTCCTAGGGAAAGCTTCTACTCATGGATGTGTTACTTAAGGCCTTTTGCACTAACTCTTTCAAAGCAATAGATAAGCAAAAATTACCCTCAAGGGAAGGTTTAGAGGTGCCAAGAGGTGATGTTTCTACAGCTGTCATGGAGGTGACTCAATATTCAACCCAGGGCTTCCCTCTTCTTTTTGCTACATTGTATCCCAAGGTTTGATACTGTTCTTTATTTCTTACTTTAGGTCAACTGGCTTTGGCATGATCAGATTTTCTTGTTTGTAGAGGCGGAGAGATTTCTTGGGCTCCAAAGGCAGAGCCCATATGGATCTTAGTACTGTGTCTCTTTCTCACCCTGTCCCGGCAAAGGTGGAGTAAAACACGGACGCTTTTCTTTCCCCAGTCAGTAGAAAATGTGTTATTAAAGACGAATAAACTTTCTGTTCATTCTTCACGATATCTTTTAAAACTTTGTGTCTGGAAACACTCACTATTTAAATTAATTTGCTTCTACATTCACACCCCATTGCTTACATGCCATAATTGCAGTCATTGCTTAAAAAAAAATCATTTGAAGTTAAAAAAAAAAAAAAAACGTGGGTCAGCTCTCGTCCTCCAGATGTTGATGATGTGGCCGGGAGTGGGGGTGGGAAATGTCCTTCTCCTTCGTCACGCTCCATGGTGAAAAGCCCCGATTTCTAGGTTTTTCTGGTAAGGTGCAAAACGCGTTAGTACAGTATTCCATCTAGATGCTATTTTTCTCGTGTTGAAAGAGCATTCCAAAATTTATCAGCCTTTACTGGATTCAATCAGGCAGCCACTCAGAGCTGCTCAAGGCACAGTTGTACTTTTCACCGCTGACATGTGGAAAAGCAATCAGACACTGAATTATATGGCTGGCTTTCTTTGTCTTCATCTGTTTAAAGTACTCACTGAACCCCATTGAAATAACAGTGCTGTGTGGAAAAGCCCTTGGAAAACCTCATTCATCACGAAGTTGGTAGGGAAACCTGAACAAACAGCTGAGGGTCTGACTTCACAAAAGGCAAGAACAGACAGTGTTTTGATGTTTTCAGGAATCTTGCTGTGAACGTAATTTTGCCTCCCTTTGCCCCCACTCCCACCTTCCAGACTTTAAACATTTGGACCCTTAGACTTTAGTCAAAAGCAGACAGAAAGCGACTCACGGAGGGTTGGTGTTGCAGCTGTTAAAATAATAGCATTTCCAGGCCTTGATTATCTACTTTGAGAGCCTCGAATATATCATTAAAAGCAGTTTATGTGCGTATCAGGGACTATGCCACCTGCAAGGCTAGCTAGGATCATCTAAGTCGAGGTAGAAGGGACAGACCACCATATCCAGAGGACAGAACAAATGCTGCCTTAAAGCTGACCTTCCCTGTGGGGGTTAAGTGCTCCGTAAGTTATTGTGAGTGGTTTAATCTTTAAGTTTGGCTTTCTCTGGGGCTTACACTCAAGTCTCTTACTTAGATGTTTGGGCTTAGGGCATGTCAAGAAATGTTAATATTTGCTGAAGCCAAATATAATTAATGCCGTAATCTGGTTTCAGAAAGGTAATGCATTATAAAACCCAGGATGTGTCATTTTTAGATTATTTATAGTTTGGATAAACCATACAATAGATCCTCTATAATGTAGATAATTTGGAGTAATTTTAAAGTACACTGGAAGTGAACTGAGGGTTCAGCTTTATTTTGGAAGAGAAGGGGAAGTCATTAAAATTGGATTTTTCAAGGAGATACGACTAAATACCTTCTGCTTAGAGGAAAGATCGAGTTTCAAGAACGACTTGGGATAAAGCATGTGGCAATCCAGTAGACTCCCTGTTTTGGCTTTGCAAGCCATTTGATATTGGATGTGAACTGGTGTGTGTGTGTGTGTGTGTGTGTGTGTGTGTGTGTGTGTGTGAAGTCCACATTGCTGCACGGTAGTGAATTTGATTTCAACTTGACTGCTAACAGGAAAGGTAGGTTACTTGTCAAAGAATGATTAGGAAGCAAGACTCTCCACTTTCCTATCATGCCACAAAATGAAAAATAAAAAAAAGTAAGATGTAGATTAGTTAGAGCACAAAATGCTCAGGTCAGTGAAGCCATTCCAGAGAAAGGTAGTGTTTAAGTGCCCTGCATTTTGCAAAGTGTGTTGGAGAGAAGCAAATCTCCTGAGGAATCCTGTTGCAATATCAGCATTTTACAAAGAATTTCAGCAATTACTAGGCCTAGAGAGGGATCGTTTATTTTATAAAAAGTTATGGCCCTGATATATGAAGATAATAGAGCCAAGGCAGCATGAGAGAAAAACGCATTCACATGCAGATGAGCGTTTACAACACTGGACAATTCAAGAAGGAGGTGTTTCAAACTGATCCAAGCTAGAGGCTAAATTATGAACTGTTGCAAAGTATCAGAGTCAGAAATTGATGCTTGAATTGATGGAAAAACTTTGCTACCTATTCTTGTGTTTAGGTTAATTGTACAAGTAGATAGTTCTTACTGTATACTGAGTTCATTTCTTTCAAAAAAATCCTTTTGTTTTCTTCACGTGGTCAAGAGTTGAGGAAATATTTAAAATTTTTTTTTTCAACGTTTATTTATTTTTGGGACAGAGAGAGACAGAGCATGAACGGGGGAGGGGCAGAGAGAGAGGGAGACACAGAATCGGAAACAGGCTCCAGGCTCCGAGCCATCAGCCCAGAGCCTGACGCGGGGCTCGAACTCACGGACCGCGAGATCGTGACCTGGCTGAAGTCGGACGCTTAACCGACTGCGCCACCCAGGCACCCCGTGAGTTGAGGAAATATTTTAACTACTAATAGATAAATGTATCTGTGAACTGGCTTCCATCCCAGTTCTGGGCTCCAGAGCAACAAAACCAGCTAAGCAGCACCACTCTAAAGGATGTTGCTTTAATTAAGTGTATTTTCCAAGGGGGCCCTGGGTGGCTCAGTCGGTTAATCATCTGGCTTCCGCTCAGGTCACGGTTTTGTGGTTTGTGAGTTCAAGCCCCACATCGGGCTCTGTGCTGACAGCTGGGAGCCTGGAGCCTGCTTTGGATTCTGTGGCTGCCTCGCTCTCTGCCCCTCCCCCACTCATGCTCTGTCTCAAAAATAAATACACATTAAAAATTTTTTTAAAAACTGTATTTCCAAACCAGGGAGTGTTATAGCGTAAACTCGCTTGCCATATCCTCACTCTTCCTGTCCTCACTCTGTTGAGTCCTTTCTCTTAGTTAACTACCTTTCTCTGAGGTCCTCATCATGGTCTATCTCAATACTAATAACAGATAATGAAATGCAGATAAATCAACCAAATAGACCTAGACCAAATACAGACCTAGAATGATCTTTCTAAAGACTAAACCAAACCCAATCAATACAAAAGCAGTCTGTAACAGAAAATACCACCCCCAGTAATCCAGGTGGTGTCAGCATGGTATAGTGGGAAGGGCATTTAACTAGACATCATTCTAGTCCTCCCTCTGCTCTCTTAGGTGGCTGACCCTTGGGGATCTCCTTAACCCTTCCGGGTATTGGTTTCCTCATCTGTAAAATAGTGGGGCTGGGTAGTAGTAATGGCATTGTTCTCTTCTATGTAGTTTTAAGATTATGGGAATTTGATGGAAATTTGTTACACTAGAGTGGGGAATTTCATGAGTCCATATATATATATATATATATATATTTCATATGTAATTTCATATGTATATTTCATAGACATCATGTGTGAATTTGTGACAGGAGGGTGGGAGAGACGCTGGTCCTTGTCTCACGGAGTCGAAGAATGAATCTCGCGGACAACAGAGAGCAAGCAAAGTGATAGAGTTTATTGAGGGAAAGTACAAAGCTCTCAAGAGTGAGAGGGGTCCTGAATGGGTAGCCAGTGAGGATTTCTGTCCCTGACTTTTTACTGGGACCTTATCAGAAAGTTTGTGACACTCCACTCATGGCACCCGGCCCAGGTGGGTCTGGAATACCTTTATCTCCCTCACCCCAACCACCCCCCCCCCGCCCCTGCTTCTTCAGCCTCCCAATTGCACCTGCAGTCTGCCTCCCCAAAGGTCCCTTATCTCTCCCTGCCTAATGTTAACCCTTTCCCTATTCAAAGTTATACACTCCCTCAGCTTGACTGGTTTAGGCAGAAAAGTAATTTTATACGTGAATACTGGGTAAGTTACAGGACCAAGAGGAGGGCTCAAAAACAAGTTTGGGGCTCTGCAGCTAGGAAAAACAATGCCCAAGATAGTATCATAGAACAGACCTGGTGAGCAGATAGCAGAAGAAAATGGGCGCTGCCTTCTCCGCATTAGACCTGCTGTGTATCTCCCTGTCCTTGCTGTCTGAGGAGCTGGTCTGTTCACTCCCCTTCTGCACCTGTGGGAATTCCCCATAGATTCTGTATCTTTGCCCACTGCCTTCCAATTTCAAAGTTGAGGCCCAGGGCACATGCCCGTACCCTACCTAGAATTTTCAGCATCTGTCTGGAGTTTGGTCTTGTCTCCCATTGGGACTTATAATATGGGGAATTCCTTAAATGTAAGCAAGTCTTCTGGAAATTGGCAAGTATCTGCTATATCACCTTTTCCCCATTTAGTAGACAAATACTGTTCTGGATGGAGAATTTCTCTATTAAAGTGCATGAAGTTAGCTTGTCTCAGGTGAAAGCTCTCAAAGAGGTCTGTGTATCTCTTCCTTACGATTATTGCTATCCTCCTTCCCAGGTGATTAAAGCCATTTCTCTTTGCTCACCTTTAATTTCTAAAACGGTCTTTTTCTCTCTTCCTTCCCTCCCTCCCTCTTGCCCTCCCTCCTTTCTTTTCTTCTTCTTTCAGAACACTATTTCTCTTTGGCCAGCTACCAACTGACTTGTAACATTTAAGCCTCAAGTCAAAACATGTTATCTGTGAAGTACCTGAGTAAGAATGTACCCAGGCATCTAAAGGGATTTAAGAAAATGTTATTTCATTCTTTATTGCAAGTGCCACATGGAGAAGATTTGGAGGCGGGAATGGAGGGCTTGGACAAGGGGATATTGGAAAAAATTGTCCAGAGGCACAGTGGGTAGGATTGCATACGTGAGTGACATGGGGCTGGGAACATATATTTGGGTAGTCCTTGGGGGGAAGCTCTTTGAAACAGAGGATAAAGGTGGGGTACCTGGGTGGCTCAGTCGGTTGAGTGTCTGACTCTTGGTTTTGGCTCAGGTCATGATCTCACGGTTCACGGGTTTGAGCCCTGCTTGGGATTCTCTCTCTCTGCCCCTCCCCTGCTCACTCTCTCTATCTCAAAATAACTAAACTTTAAATATATATTTACTTATTTTATATATTGTATATAATTTATATTAAGTATATATAACACTTATATATGTATTTCTTTATCTATATAAAGAAAAAGAGGATGAAAAGTGCAGTTCTATTAGACTCCGAGAATATTGCTGTTTGGTCCAGAAACTGGTTGGGAAAACAATAATACTCCAGTGTGATTTGAGTCCCTTCCTACACAGAATCCGTGAGAAGCTATTGTTACACCTTGTGTGAAAAATGACAGTGCTTACACAAAAAATGAAGCTCTCTAGCTCCAACTGGAAAATGCGAGGAAGACAAAATAAAACATAAGCTACCCCAGTGTAAGCCTAATAAGTGAAAATGGGTGCTAAAGCATGTTGTCAGTGATATAACGTTGCTGCCTTTTGGGTGTCAGAGCTGGACCTCTGCTGAATGTATTATAATACTCATAGGGGGAAATGCATGTTCATTACTAGTGTCTAGAGCATCTGGTAAGGTAACCTCTAATTCTGCTTAAATGGAAATCGACAAAGCAGATACATGTTACCCTGGTTCTTGAGAATGAGTCCCCAGGGATGGCTCTTCTGATTCAGCATTCCTGAATTATGTGCCATCCTCAGAATAAGGCTTGAACATCAAATGACCCTCAATCGTTTAATCTGTGTAAATAAATCTAAGCCATATGAATCTGACACAAATTGCTTCGTTCAGTGAATTGAGTGATTGCCGGGGACTGCCGTGGTCGAACACTGCTGTATATATTGACTTCATGGATCTAAGGCCCCTGCTTATACCAGGAGGTAAAAGTTAGTGGTCATCAGAGGCCCAGATTACATTTTGAACAAATAATACTGTCTGGTTGGATTCCCGACCTTGAGAGACTATGAAGCTAAAGTAGGAACAAATTCCCTCCTTTAAGTCAATAGTTCTTATTTACGTGTAAAATCTGTGTGTTCGCATCCTGGAGAAGAGGAATTGTTTTGTAGGGGATATTTCTTCTTGTTTGTTTGATTTGTTTATTTTTTCATTTCTTTAAAAAAACAATTTATTTAAATCCAAATTTGTTAACATATAGTTAACATATAGCGTACTAATGGTGTCGGGAGCAGAATTTAGTGACTCATTACTTACATGTAACACCCAGTGCTCATTGGGAGGGGATATTTCATATCCACAACAGCTAGACTTTATTATGAAAGTTGTTCTCTTTTTTGCAGCAGCCAGGCTATCAGGGAAACTTGATAAAAAATAAATTATTTTACTTCTTCGTATCGCGTTTCCTTCATCTACAGTAATTTCTGTGTAATGCCGAAGAAAGAACCTCGAGGTGAACCGTGTTGCTAAAACTTATTTCTGTGTTCAGGAGCTGTGTTCAGCTCCTTTGAACTCTTCAAGTTGTCACTGTAGAATCTCTGGAGGGATACCTCGGTCGCTACCGGCAGAAGCTATCAGGTAGGGTGGGAAGAGATGAGGTAGGAAGAAGAAAGGAACGAGAATTGTTTCGTGCAGATAGCATGGTAAGGAAGAAAGGGACAAATGAAGAAAAGACACTGGCAGTGGGAAGTCTGACCTTTAGCGTTTGTGTGGAAGAGGGAGCGACGGTTGGCTGGTTCATCCTGGTGGTTACTGTCTGCACAGTGGAGGAGTCAGATGATGGATCTACTTCTGGTTCTGCTGCCACAGCTGCCGTGCTCACCACTTCTTCTTTGGGAGACATTTAGTCTTGCCAGGCGTCCTCCTAAAGCAAACGTGTATATTCTCTCACTTCCCAGCCCCAAAGAGTGGGGTGGAATGTTAAAAGTCCAATGGCCTGAGGGCCAGGAGACCAACCACCTACTTTAGTATTGTGATCAGCCAGCAACAGGGGCAACTCGCATAACTTTCTAATTGTAAGGTGGAAACACCAAGAGTTAGTTCATAGGTGTGTTGTCGGGAGTAAATGAAATAGCTTAGTACTGTGGCCAGCACCGTGTCAAGGCAGACAGCACACTATTTCTTTTTAAATGCTTATTTATTTATTTTTGAGCGAGGTCACAAGCAGGGGAGGGGCAGAGAGGGAGAGAGAATCCCAAGCAGGCTCTGAGTTGTCAGCACAGAGCCTGATGCGGGGCTTGATCTCCTGATCGAGAGAGATCATGACCTGAGCTGAAACCAAGAGTCAGATGCTTAACCAAGTGACTCGTCCAGGTGCCCCAGATAGCACAGTATTACGTTGAGGCGCTTTTTTATCCTTTCTGGTTAAACTAGTTTCTTCTTTTTTTTTTTTAAAGTTTATTTATTTGTTTTGAGAGAGGGAGAGAGAGAGAGAACGAACAGGAGAGGGGCAGAGAGAGAGAGAGAGAGAGAGAGAGAGAGAATCCCAAGTAGGTTATGCCCTGTCAGCGCAGCATCCGACCAGGGGCTGGATCTTGCCTCATGAGCCATGAGATCATGACCTGGGCCGGAACCAAAAGTCAGACACTTAACCAACTGAGCCACCCAGGTGCCCCTAAACTAGTTTCTTTATCTATGATAATTCAATTTTAAAACTTACTTCCGGCTCAGATGTTTAATATATAAACGTTTCCCTTATCCTGAATTATGTAATTTTGGAGTTCAATAGAAAGAAGCTGTGTTTGATTTATTGTTATATCCTTGTTATTTATTATTTATAGTGTCTAATGTGATACCTTGCACATAGTGAGTACTCAAGAATGAGAAAACCATGACATAAACAACCTTTTTGAAAAGAAATCTTTTCATGTGGGACAACTTTCAATGAGGTAAAATATTATAGGCAACAAAAACATTGTGAATGTAACTTTTCCAGCCTTAGTTTCTCAGGGGAACAAGGAGGTCTAGGAAATGTAGCCAGGTGTCTCACGTCTGATAACAAATTTCTTTTCTGGAGCACAAAGGATCCATTGCGTTTTGCTCAGAACATCAAAATCTCAGTGAGAGTCTGTGGGCACTGGCTAACTCTGAAAGGATTCAACTTATCCAGAGCAAATAAAGGCTCAAGTTGTTCATCACCTTTCTGAGGTAGACTGAAACCCAGACGGATTGACATGAGCAAGCTCCTGTGTTTCCCACTGAAGGAACACTTTGGTAGAAATAATGTTTTCAAGTAATTCACAGCAGAAATGTTCTCTTATTATCTTTCATATCTGGGGTGCGTAAGCCTGTACATTTCCGAAGCATAAAATGAAATCCACTGAGTAGACAGAGACCTAAAGGAGACAGATTTTTGTTATCTTTTTGACTTTAATACTACTTATACTTTTGGGAGGAGGTCTTACTGCACGATTCCACTCGGATGGTTACTGCTGATAACCAGGTGGTTACCAAAGCTCAGGTGGTTACGAAAGCTCAGTTAGAGGTTGATGATTTGGAATACCGCAGACCACTTCGTCAGGAATGTTAGTTACTGTAAAAATTGGCTGCCTTCACTAGTTCTAGGTTATATTCGTACTAGTGGGTGAGAACGGTAGCAAATTACAGGAACAACAAAAAACCCCTCAGACTCTAGAACGAGTCCCTTTCAGTTTTGATTTGTTTTCTGTATTTCCTACAGGTGGTCTTGTGCTGATTACTCTAGCTCTGTTTCAACATCAGTAAAATAGGGAAAATAATGAGGAATTATCTTTTTGGATTTTTGTAAGGATTAAGTGAATTGATCTAGGATGAAGTGCAGGGAAGAATGTTAAGCCGGTAGTTGACGTCACATAAATGGCATCATTTCTGTGTATTGGTGATGATTTTGGGTTTTAAACTTTCCAATCTTGTAACATTTTTCTTCTGCATGATAATATCAGGACATGGGTACACAAGTTGGGGGATTTATGAGTGTACATGCATGTGCACACGTGTATCGTTTTTTTTTCTTCTAGGTGAGCAAGCAGGTCTTATTTCAGATAGAGTTATTAACTTTGAAACATCCTTCAATAAGCCAATTTGAAGGAGAGCCAAATAATAAGTGCTATATTTATCATCAAATGAGAAAATGTGCAGTGGGTATGTGTAATAAATGAATGTATTATGTAGTGAGGATGTAAAATTAAATGTGCGTAGGTGGATAAGAAAGTTCACCCAAAAGGACTTGCTAATTCTAGAGCTTTATAGAAGAGATTTTGTATGTCATTGAATACACTGTGGTAACCTCTTTCCTGCTGACATCTTCTTAGATCTAAATACTCCTTTTCAACATGTGAACATTCCAAGTGTTGTTTTCAGATCCATAATGGAATAGTGGACGGAATAAAAGAATAAAAATCAAATCTCAAGCTTGGTTTCCAGGGGCACAATGGCAAGGAAAGTAACAAGTAGTCTCTTCATCAAGTGTCGGATGAGGCAAAAAAGATCACGTGTCACTAGATAGCTTGGCAGAACTTAGATGCAATTGAGGCATAGAACTATTCTTAAAGAGGTATGTTTTTTTAAAGTTGGTCTCACTGAGGTAAATCAAACTTATGTTTCTATATGAAAGTGGACAGTGTTAGAATGCTTCAGTTCAATATTCCATAATTTATTTTTCTTCTCTCTTGGAAAATAATGTGAGCTTCTTTCATGAAGACCTGGCTTTGGTTCATGACGCTGTCACTTAACGCCTAGCCGGGCTGTGGGCAGGTGGCTTGCCCTTGCTGAACCCTAGTTTTGGTATCTGTTAAATGGTAAAGACAACATGCCAAGTGCATGGAGCAGGGTGGTATTAAAGGGTGAACTCTCCGGGAAGTAGGAGGTATTCACCAAATGTTAGCCTTGGCATTGTACGTCTAACCACCTCCCAGCAGTCATTCAGACCTTCCCTTATTCCTACTTAGTTTACATTTCAAAGCCTACAAAAATAAATGAAGCTCCTCAACAGATAGGAAGTTCAGGATTTCAGCAAATCATCTTAACTTCTCATTACCGTTGGCACCGTAAGGAACTGTGAGCATGTGAAAAAGAGAAAGAATAAACTGTTTTTGAGATTGTCATCCCCCCTCCCTCTGTATATATTCTCGAATGCTTATGACAGTGGTAATCACCTGAAAGGTAAATAAATAGCAAGGAGCAGTGGGCACCCTTTGGTTCTTAGAAGATGGATGGTTAACAACGGATGTTTATTCAGCCTTACATATTTTCATATTTTACATCAGTTTCTTGATAACTCTATGCATTTTTTAAAAGGAACATTTAAATTTGCTACAGATGTTTCATGAAAACCATTATTAGAGTCAAGAGAAAATGCATTTGGAAGCAATTGTGCAAAGGTTTAATTTTTATTTCTAAGGGAAAATGTATGCATGCGGTAGAAGTAATAAAGGAAAGCTGAATTTCCCTTGAGGTATACTCGGCTGAATAAAATCTGCTACATTATCCTTCAATCAGCCACTTAAAAATTTTAATTGTGTAGACTCTTAATCACAAGGAAAGTAACCTTTGCATGAGCTTTCCTTCGTGGAGGGGAGTGGGGGAGGGCTACCGTCTTTTTTCAGCTCCTTCGGAAGAATCTTGTCTTGTTTCATGATTTCTTTGCATCTCCTATGCTCCTCTAGGCCCTGAGCATGGACTCTCAGGCTCATTATGCTGCATTGCATAGGAAAAAAGCAGAGCAGTAATGAATAGGGTTTAAACAAGTAGGTACTTGGCTTCTGTAAAATGCCTCCAAGCTAACCCAGCTCCAAATCCCTGTAGTGTGTACAGATGGGTCCCACAACACTTGGTGTTCAACAGCCCCTGACTCAGCAAACCGAAGGCTGTGCAAGTCCCTCTCTGTGGCTCATTCCACCCTCTCTCTTTTAAGTGTCAGCGTGACCCAGCATATGCCATTTTGGAAATGCACTGCAAATTGGTATGAGATGTAGATCTCCTGATTTTCTTTTTACACACTCAGTGGCAATCAAGGGAGCTATATAGTGTGATAACGTTAGAAGATGATGATTTTATGACTCTTAAAATTTGACTTTCCACGTATTTCATGAAGGAACTTGCGTGTAATTGAGATTCATGTGGTTCTCTGGGTACGAGATGAATTGGGAACTGTGAATTCGGTGAGAGTCAATGAAGGCACACTTCCACAGTCCAAGGGAAGCAAGGAGCAAAGCAAATTTCCCAGTGAATCCCGGCAAAACATGTCTCAGAACAATCTGGCTTAGCATTGGTACTCCATGCCGTTAGTCTCTTCCTACCGCTCTCTGGGGTGAAGTCTGATGCTGAGATGCTCTGCCTTTTAGAATCTTTGCCAGTATTTCTTGGAGAGTCACAAGGTTCAGCCATATTAGAGCAGGATCATGTCTTTTGTCTTGAGTCATCCAAAGCCAAAGGGAAATGGGAAGCACATGGCTCGGGGACATTTCATGGCAGTTTTGGCTTGTTTTTAAGAAACAGCTTTATGGAGGTATAATAGGCATCCAATACACTACTCACATTATGGGGCAACATTTGATGTTTTGGTATATGAACATACCTGTGAAACCACGACTACCATCAAGATCATGGACACACTTACCACTTCCGGAGGTTTCTTTGTGTCCTTGGCAATCCTCCTCTCCTTCATGGGCAACACCTGATCTGCTTCTCGTTGGTGTGTGTTAGTCGGAATTTCCTAGAATGTTGTATAAATAGAATCCTCTTTTATGTACTCTTTTTTTCTGTTTGGTCTTCTTTCATGCAGCATGTTTAGTTTGATTCACACATGTTGTTTTAAACATCATCGTTCATAACCTTTTATCGCTGAATACCATTCCTTTGTATATGTACCACACTGTTCTACTGTTGACGGGCATTTGGATTATTTCCATTTTCTTTTCTTTTCTTTTCTTTGCAGTTTCAAATAAGGATGCTATGAACATTGAACACTTTGCTTTGCTGCCTCCTCCAAAACAACAATAGATATACAGTTCAGATAGCTGTGTCTCATCCTGGCCTGTTTCCTGCTCTTGTAAAGTAGGGAAAATAATTGTACTTATTTCACAAGACTACTGTGAGGCTGCCTGGGATAATGCATAATAAAGTGCTTACTAAGTTCCTGGCTTAATATTGTTTAAAAAAAATTTTTTTTTAATGTTTATTTTCTGAGAGAGAGAGAGAGACAGAGTGCGACCTGAGGAGGGGGAGAGAGGGAGACACAGAATCCCAAGCAGGCTCCAGGCTCTGAGCTGTCAGCACAGAGCCCGACGTGGGGCTCGAACTCACAAACCGCGAGATCATGACCTGAGCTGAAGTCGGACGCTTACCCGACTGAGCCACCCAGATGCCCATTTTTTTTTTTAATTAAAAAAATTTTTTTGGGGGGGGGCGCCTGAATGGCTCAGTCGGTTAAGCTTCCGACTTTGGTTCAGGTCATGATCTTGCACGGCTCGTGAGTTTGAGGCCCATGTCAGGTTCTGTGCAGACAGCTCAGAGCCTGGGGCCTGCTTTGGATTCTGTGTCTCCCTCTCTCTCTGCCTCTCCCCCCTCATGCTCTGTCTCTGTCTCTCAAAAATGAATAAATGTAAAAAAATTTTTTTTTTTATTTTACAGAGAGAGAGAGCAGGCAGGAGAGGGGCAGAGGGAGAGAGAGTTTTTTTAAACATTATTATCATTACTGTTCTTGTTTACTTGTAACATTTGCTTTGATTTCCCTCCATTTGCATTGGCTTCCACTCACTCCATGCCAAGTACTACCTCTTAAAGTGTGTAACATACTGAGGCTGAAACGTGTGACCCACAGTCATCATTCGACTCTGTGAACAGTCACATTGAAAATGGGTATTATCTTAAATGTGGGCAAGAAATTATTGGCAAAATAACCCCCAAAGTCTGAATTCAGCAATTAATTTCATCAGCTATGAAAAATGGTAGAATGATTTCGTCCTTAGAATCAACCAAAATGAAGCAATTGTTAATAAATTGAGAGAGGACATCAACCACTTTGCCAAGAGAGGCCCAGCTGTGTGTTGACAGGAGCCTTGGCAAGGGCCGCGCGTGATGGTTGAGGATGGCATGCCGTTCGTTTGTGGCATTTCCACAGCTGGTGGCCAGTGCTGTCATGAGCTTTGCTGACAGGCAGTAATCTAATCTGCTATCCCATTTATTCTATTTTCCTCTTCTCAACACAACTCCAGCCTCCTTCTGGTTTAGCGTTCTGGCATTTGTATTCCACACATCACATTCCATCTTGTTGGCTTTTTTGGCCTTGGAATAATTAAGATGGTGAATCCACACAGTGAATTTGGCTATTGTATATTTGCCTGTCTGATCACTATCTCAGTCAGTAAACGATTAGCACTCCTCTCCCCCCAAGCAGTCCATAGATACTGTTAACCTCTTGTGTATGTATCAGGGTAACTGACACAAAAGTCAGTTTCCCAGGATGTATGACAGCATTTGCATGTTCTAAGGGTTTATTTGGAAAGGATGGTACATGCCAAACTTCCTAGTGTTTTTCTTGGCATCTAAAGGCTTTCTAAGAAAGAAAATATTCTGAACAAATGCCAATGGGCTTTTCATAAAAAATATTCTCCTTCTGACGTGCTATTTGTTTAGTCTCTGGCTTCTCCCTTAGAGGGTGAATGCCATGAGGGTGATAAGTCTGGCCCTTTCATTTACTGCTGTATTTCTAGTACCTGGAACATTTCCTTCTAAGACCTCAATAAATACTTGTTGAATGAATGAATGAAATCACTCAGAAAAATTTTTAAGCATTGGTTAAGAACCAGTATTGTCCTTGGACCTAGAAGTATCAACTAACTTTAAAGACTAATTCTTTGTCCTGATGGAGCATATATTTTTAGTTGGGGCTTGAGACACAGAAAATGAAAATAATTATAGATTGGGATTACAGATTATGATTAATTATTATGAAAAGCTATAAGATTAAATGATGAAAGATTACCTGGAGGGGATGGGAAAAGACAATTTGGGGAGATCTAAGTGATGAGAATAAACTAGCCACATGAAAAAGCAGAGGTAGATCATTCAGATAGTACAAAATTGCCGAGGGGGAAAGGGCTTGGTGTATCTGAGGAACAGAGAGAGGCCTGAGGTGACTCAAAGTGAGCGAGGAGGGAATGTGATCAAGTTGGGTGTACGTGAACCACTTTATGAGACCCTGTGGACCATGGGAAGACAAATTACAATGGTAAGTGGTTACAGGGTTTTGAGCTGGAGAGTGACATTTGATTTATGGCTTCAAAGATCATTGTAAAAGCCACGTACAAATTGTATTGAAAAGTACTGAGTGGAAGCAGGAGAATCAGTTAGAAATTTCCAGAGTCCACTGACTTCACTAGAGTGGTGGTTAGAGATGGAGAAAAGCAGGTTGATTTGAAATACACTGGAAGACACTGGAAACACAAATAATCCAGTGAAGAAATGGGCAGAAGACATGAATAGACACTTTTCCAAAGAAGACATCCAGACGCCCAACAGACACATGAAACGATGCTCAATGTCACTCCTCATCAGGTAAATACAAATCAAAGCCACGCTGAGATCACCTCACACTGGTCAGAGTGGCTACAATGAACAAATCAGGAAACTACATATGCTGGTGAGGATGTGGAGAAACAGGAACCCTCATGCACTGTTGGTGGGAATGCAAACTGGTGCAGCCACTCTGGAAAACAGTGTGGAAGTTCCTCAAAAAATAAAAAAAACAGAACTACCCTATGACCCAGCAATAGCACTACTAGGAATTTACCCAAGGGATACAGGAGTGGTGATTCACAGGGGCACATGTACCCCAATGTTTATAGCAGAGCTTTCAACAATAGCCAAATCATGGGAACAGCCTAAATGTCCAACAACTTATGAGTGGATAAAGAAGATGTGGTTTATATATACCATGGAATACTACTTGGCAATGAGTAAGTATGAAATCATGCCATTTGCAGCAACATGGATGGAACTGGAGGGTATTATGCTGAGTGAAATAAGTCAGTCAGAGAAAGATAGATATCATATGTTTTCACTCATATGTGGACCTTCAGAAACTTAACAGAAGACCATGGGGGAAGGAAAGGGGAAAAAACAGAGAGAGGAAAGGAGACAAACCATAAGAGACCCTTAAATACAGAGAACAAACTGAGGGTTGATGGGGGGTGAGGGGAGAGGGGAAAATGGGTGATGGGCATTGAGGAGGGCACTTTTTGGGATGAGCACTGAGTGTTGTATGTAAGCCAATTTGACAATAAATTATATTAAAAAAGAAAGTTTAGAATTATTTTAAAAATGAAATATACTGGAATGAAGGGCTGACTCAACCTGGTGACAAATTCAGGGCATGGAGGGAATGTGTAAAAGCTGAATGAAGAAGGACTTCAAGGTTTCTGTAGGTGCACTTAGGTAAATGATAGGGATATTCAATGACTAAGGGATGGTACCATTCACTGAGATGGCAATGACTTGAGGAGGGTTCTCCAGAGAACCATGTATATGGAAAGGGAGTGGGGATAGAGGGGGAGGACAGATTGATTCTAAACAATGGGCTCATTTAACTACGGAGGCTGAGAAATGCCAAGTTCTGGAGTCAGCAAGCCAGACTAATGGTGTAAAGGTTCTAGTCTAAGAGCAGAAAGACCGATGATGGTACCAGCTCAAGCATCCGGCAAGAGGAGTTCCTTCTGACCGAGACTTTTTGTTCTATTCAGATTGTCAAGTGATTTGGACAAGTCCCACCCACATGAGGGAGGGCAACCTGTTTATTCAGGCTACCAATTCAAATGTTAATCTCATCCAGAAATATTCTCACAGAGGCACTTAGTATAATGTTTGACCAAATGTCTGGGCACCTTGTGGCCCAGTCAAGTTGACACATAAAATTAACCACTGTAAGAGCTAATGCCTGCTGATGGGTGCTGACACTCCTCAAAAGTGGGGGGATGCATGAATTTTTCAGATCAAAATCAACCCGGTCAGCCTTCCCTATGAAAAAAAAGAAAAAAGAAACAAACAAATTAACCATTATAGAAGGACAGATTGTGTGTGGACATTCCTAGTTTATTGTTTTACATTTCAGTTTGAGGTATCTGGAACCCAGAAGTGTGGAGATTTTAAATCACATATTTGATAAATGAGTCAAGAGGTCAGAGGTGAGGTCTGACCTGGGTACATAAATTTGGGAGTGTGAGAGTGATGGCTAGTTTGCTTCCCCAATGGCACTCTTTCCTTCTGCTTTAAGACTACAATTCTCATTTGTTTAGTAGTGGAAATATATCCAGCTCTGAAAACTGTATTTCCCATTCACATAGGATGGTCACATAACACAGTTCTGGGCAATAAAATGTCTGTTGCAATTATTGTGAAATTGTTAGGTGAAAACTAAAAGAGTACAACTCATGGACCTTTTGTTACTTGCCTTTTTTTTTTTCTTCTTGATTGAAATACTGATGCAGCTAACTTCTGATAATAAGCTGACACATACTTGTTTAAGAAGGCTGAACAAAATGATAAAACAGGCTTGGAATATAGTTACTGTGTCAACGCAGGACTATTTATCCCCAGATGTCATATATCCTGAGAAAAGCCAAACCTCTCATGTGTTTAAGCTAGCATTCATCAGCTTTCTGTCTCTTGCAGCTGACTCCAATTCCTATCTGATACAGAGTGTCATTAGCATCAAGATAGCCTATTAGCCAGGATGTTTGGGGTGTAAGTAAGAAAAATATGACTTCATGCCATTTTTAGTCTTGTGTAACTGCAAATTCTGAAGAAGCAGAGACTCCAGGATTAGGGTTCAACAAGGCTATCAGGGACTGATGTACTCCCCCTCTTTTTATTCTATCATCTGTTGTTTTGGTTTCATCTCATTGACTTCCTACTCATGACCAGTGGGAGAGGAAACAACTTTCCACCAAAAAGTCAACAGAAATCCTGATTTTCACTCCTGATGGAGGCAGTTTAGGTCACACCCTCATCTCTGAATGAATCATTGGCATAGGAGGAATTTGCTGATTGGCTTGACCCTGGGTTTTGAACTAATCACCAGTAAGGGAGATGTGATTACCCCCACCGACTTGGACAATTCAGGAATTATTTCTGAAACAGGGTCAATAATCAGACTCCATTGCTATTATATAATAGGGAAAGATTGGATGGATGTGGAGGATTTAAGCAAATGTTAAATATAGTGTTCCCCTTTAACTGCTCAACATTCAAACTTAGCTCCTTGTCAAATAAATATGTACCCTTAAAATGCTCACACCAGCATGATATACATTCATTCACTCTTCCCCAAAATGGAACAGCTCAAAGTCTCCGGTATTTTGGTTCTATGTCTGTGGTTGAGTTGCTCTTTTTCCCATGAAATCTAGATGTAGCTTCTCATTGTATTAAGGCTAAAACACAGTTATTATCAATCTTCAGCGCATTTTGTATAAGGTAGTGGCAAAAGAACAGGATAAGTGCAATGAACAGTCTATCTGGAAAAGAGCAGCAGCACACAGAGCTCACTGGTACTCAGCATAAACCATAACCTGCTGACAGGAAATGGTGAGAGCTTTCTGACCGGGTAGAGTAGTGACTGCTTTTGTTACATATAGCAACCCTATAAATCTCCTCTCCTGGATACACTCACTTATCAGTTCTCTATCACCCCCACGTCCTGCCTTAGGAAGATCACTCTTTTCATTGCCTTTCATATGAGCTAAATATTGGCTATGATACCCATTGTGAGACTACACAACTTTAGGTGGCTCACTTCCTATAAGTGTGTGTTGAAGGGATTTAAGTCATAGCTCTTGATGGGCAAGCTCAGTAATTTTCATTGTGCTGCAAGTACCGTACTGGGAGATTTTAGTGTGGTCATGGTTTGTGAGTGTGGGACTTTGGTCTCCTAGCAACAAGTCTCTCTTTCCTAGAATCTTAGTTTAATGGCTCCTATCTACGATTGGTTTGTCCTTGGAAGAGATTTGAGGCCATAACCTTGAGTTGATGGACACCAATATGTGTATTCTTTTTTAGGCAGAGAATACTCAACAAGACTTGTCTAAATCTCATTTTGTTAATTGTGTTTCAATCTTATATACTTCCAAATCACTTACCTCGCAACTTTTACTAGCATTTGTACTTAGGTAGATAATTTAATTTTTTAAGCTATAAAATTCCATGATTTTGAAATACAGAGAGGGCCTTTGTTCTTATTTTTTTTTTTATTTTTTAATGTTTATTTTCTGAGAGAAAGAGAGAGAGAGAGACAGAGCATGGGCAGGGGAGGGGCAGAGAGAGAGAGAGAGAGAGAGAGAGAGAGAGAGAGAGAGAGAGACTGATAGAGCTCTCAGCACAGAGCTTGATATGGGACTTGAACCCACGAACTGTGAGATCATGACCTCAGCCGAAATCAGATGTCTAACTGACTGAGCCACTCAGGTGTCCCCAGAAAGCGCCCTTCTTAATGAAGCTATTTTTCCTTCTTCTGTATTTATCATGGGCCACATTCAGCCAGTTTGTCTCTTTCTTGTAAGACTTCGTTGATTTTCTTAAGAAATGTTAAAAATACTCCAAACATGTTTCTTACCAAGTCCCTCATTGCTGTAGACTTGTTAGGCACATTGTCTGAGTTTCAACATAATAGAGGCCATAGTTTAACTGACACCTTCAATATGGAATGATAAAATTGCCAGAAAGCAATAATAAATAGTAGGACCTTCTCTGTTCTCAACCCTTCATCTTCTATTAAACTAGTATGTTTTCTGTAGTGCATTTGCTGACATCAAAATCTGTGTTAGTTAAAATACTCTCAGCTGAAAATACAGAAATTTTGCAATGGGGGTGCAGGCCACAATTCAATCAGGACTGAGCATAAGCCTCAGGCTGCAATGATTCAGGGTTATATATGGCAGCCAAAATAGCCCAGTTGGACATAATCCTGGGAGATTATGATCCTGGAGCTGTCAGGGGCCATTATGTAAAGGCGGAGAAAGAAGCCAACTCAGTGGAAGATAATGTCAAGAGCTGGAGAGAAACCAAGTTCTAATGACATCACTGGACCTCTGAATCCAATCATGTATGGAGCCAGCACTATTTCTGGTCTTCTCAATTAAGCAAATCAATATATATATATTTCTTCTTAAGCTAGTTTGAAGTAGAGTTTCTATCCAATTCAACAGTTTAGGCTTCTGGGTTGATCTTAATAATTGGACTATGGGAAGTCACTCAAACTTACCTGGTTCAATCATTTTAAAGATGAAAGGGGCATTTAAAATTAGTTAATCCAACTGCTTCATTTTTATGACGTGAACTCACACAGTCTGGCTATATCCAGCCACAAATGGGGTGCAACCCACATTTCTGTCTGGCCATACTTTTGCGGCCTGAACCTGACAGTTGCCAAGACAAGTTCTCAGGACACAAAATGAGACAAACAAGAAGGCAGTTGCTGTCCCTGGGAGAAAACGGATGGAAAAAAACCTGTGGGCTTGGATTTGGAAAGGAAGGAACAATGTGACATCTTATCTTCCTCTCTCAATTGGGCAGTAAAGACAGTGACCCAGGAGAGCTGTTAAGAATCCTCACCCTTTGCTGGCTTTTGCCAGCTTTCCCAGGACTCCATCTGCAGGGCCCTGAGCAAGTGAGGCTTAAAGTACAGTGGAGCTCTAGTATCTACCAGAATTTGCCAAGGTTTTCCATTAATTTTAACTTTACCATGGCTCTTTAAGGGAATACCTGGTAGCAGTTTACTGGAGAATCCGTCAAAGTCTTGTCCATCCTGGGAGGGGCCCATACGGGGATGACTGTAAGTCCACTAACTTGGTGGACTTTGGTTTATGGTCTTGTGATCTCTTCAGAGTGGAACAGCACTTCAAACAAAGTATCATAGACTAAACACTCTTAGTAGGAGTAAAGGAGGACAGAAGGGAGTAATAGGAGCCACATCAGTCTTACACTCTCATTTTAGGTGCCTCTGTGTCTCTAATTTTTCATTAAATTGAAATTTCATCACATTTTATGGCAAGTCTTTCAAGGAAACTGTTTTTAAATGTTGAAGTCTTTTGGAGGGTCCTGCATGTCAATGAAAATAGATACCCTATTGTTTATGTTTGATATGGGAACACTGACTTTCAGGTACACTTCTTAAATGGACAATCTTATCAAATTGGAGCATTCCCCATAATGGTCACTGTAATTCTAGGTTGTCTTGGGAAGATTTTGCCATTTTTGGAGCTACAGCCTCCAAGGTCACAGTTCTGAGACATAAAATAAAATACTGGAATTGCACACCTAATTCTTTGAAACTTGAGGATTCCATTTCTTCAGCTAAGCCATGGGTCTCTGGTGTTACATGAACACCTAAAAGGAATGTGTCAGTGAGTTGGGAATTTTGTGGTATTTTACAGTGTACCTCATCCCACAGAAGTTTTCTTGAGATTGATGAGTGACCTAGTATTAATCTAACCCATTCCATGACCAACTTAGCCTAGTATGGGTGTCTTAGACTCAGGTAGCCTGCACTTTAACTGCTTTTAAGTGCTCATTCTGTGCCCATCAATTTTGCAGCTTTGGCTTCTGAGACTCTCATAACCGATAGATCTCCTTTTATTCCTTTTATGAGGAGATTTCTTTATTTTGGTGGATGCCATAATGGCTTTTCATAGTCTGACTTGTGCCTACTTAGATTTTGATGTGCCATTGGTCAAAATACTCCAAATTCCTTGTTTTAATTTATTTCCCCAAGTCCCCCAGCAATTTAAGCTACAGATTTACCTTGAAACTTTGTAAGTCCCTGTCGCAGACTATGAGTCTAGAGTTCTCTCTTGTCCAGCAACAGAGTGGATGCAGAACTGAGTATGAGAGAGGCTAGTGTCCAGGAGGAGCCAAGAGCCCTAAACAGGGGTTTCATCTCCATATTGAGCTCACAAGATATTACCCATATGGTGAACATGAAGAAAACAAGATCTTACACACGTGAACATGGAGAAAACAATCAGACAGTAATCATTAACTTGTGTGTGTAAGAAGCAAAGGGCCTGGGGAGCAAGTGGAGTTTGTGATCAAGCTCCATTGGTACCAGATGGAAAGTAACTACCCGCAGGTGATATCACAAGTTACTCATGATTCCATTATTATATCTTGCTAGCTAACCTTGGGTGTTTTTGCCCCATGGTGGTGGCTTCTCCCTCTCCCCCACCAAGTTTTTTCTAACCCATTTATGTAAGTTGAACCTATTTTCCCACAGTTCCTCCTTTTTTGTTTTTCTTGATGGGGACCATTTGTTTTACGTATGGGGACCATCATGACAAGCTTCTGATCCTTCTTTTGCTGTCGGGTGGTTTGGAGGCTGATTCTGCAAAGGCATAAAAAGAGACACCATAAAAGTATTCCACATCCCAGAGTTATCCAGAATTTGAGACGGGCATTAGCCAATAGGGAGAGGGTTAAAGTCTTTCCAAAAGGACCATGAGTCAGCCCATTTGTGTCTTAGTTGTTTGGAGTATTGTAGTTGTTGGTGTCATGTTACATCTAAATTTTCTATCACAGGGCAGCTTAGAATGGAGGATTTGACCATAAGTTGATAAAGCACATGTGCAGTTTGATAGCGTGGTGATGACTAATTTCATCAATGGTAGCAGAAGCTATAATGCTTACCGTGGCTAGGATACCTATGATTAAGAGGCCTATGAATCACCTGTGCCTGGTTAATGACTACCAGTGATGGACAGCATGGCCATCAGATGCAAATCAGGGGTATATGCAATACCATTGTGGTGTAAGAGGACTCTGGCCTGGTTAGGCAGGTGTTTAAGGCTTCCCCATGTTATATCAGGGGCAAAAACTTGTGTTTGTGCAGTGGCTTCAGGATGAGGAGGACATGAAGAAGATTCTTCCATCTTGAAAAATGGGAGTGGTGGTCGCTCATTCAGAGTCATTCTCTGGAAGTCCTGGTTGATTGGAAGATATTCTGGGGGTCTCCACCATGCCATGATATGGTTTCACCAACTGAGAGGGAATCCACAGAGGTCTGGAATCTGAAAGAACACAAGCATATCCTTGACCCCTGGTGAGAAGTTTGGGCAAGAACCATAGGATGAGAGGGTTCATCTAATTTAGAATGTAGCTCAGCTGCGGTTAGTCCTGGAGGGTCAAGATTTAAAAACTTAAGAATGATCATAGCGTGATCGAGGAGAAGTTGAGGTTGTAATGTAGACAGCCATGGGTAATTCCCCCATTTTTTGTTTTTTTAACATAGTTTTAAGTTTATTATGTGCTTGTTCTACAATTGCTTGGCCTTGTGGGTTATAAGGAAATTTAACTTTATCTGCCATTTCCTTCTGCCTTTGTTTCCCACATCATTCCCCCTTGAACAGTTTTGACCCTTAAAATCTCTAAGGTTGCTGAGGGTGGATGATCTTCTCTTCTGTAACTTCTTCCTGCTAAATAGGGGCATAGAGATGTCCTTACCTGTGGGTCAACGTTGCTCAATTGGGGTAGGTATAGGGGAGTTACGAAAGGGAAAGACAGAGTTCAGGGGAAACAGAGCCTCTTTGAGGAGAAAGGATCATCTGTCTACTGGAAGTTATAGCGGTTCAACAAGAGTTGCAAAACTATGACAAAAAGATTAAAAAATGGGCATTATTAAAAGATCTAGTACCACTAACAAGGAAATTGAGTTATTTCTGTGGCACATAATATTTCAATAATCAGAATATCGAGTGATCACCTTATATAAAAAATATTAGAACTAGGAATTGCATATAGTCTCTAGAATAGTTATAGCATTTACTCAAATGTAACCTAAGGCTTATTATTTGTTTGGCAGTGCTTCCAGAGTAACTTAACATACCAAAGAAGCCTAATTGGTTAAAATGACTTAATTTAAATCTTTGGAGATTTGTTAAAAAAAACAATTCAGGAAGTTATAAAGCACAAAGCATGTTTACCCTCGGACCCAAATATCCTTAGTTTCTCTGCAATAAGAAGCCAAAAGCAGATAAGCCTTGTTAAGTAATCAATGCTTTAGCATACCATCCTATTTAGAAAAGGCCTATATGTCCAAAGAACTCAATCCCAATTTATCATGCAAGCAAAACTTTGTAGGTTACTAAAGACTTTGAGGGTTATCTTAACAATTACCCATGAAAACTATGAGACAAAGTTAACCATTACCTTAAGTCATAACATGAGCTTATTTGACCTTTGATAAACAGGTCTATTTCAAACCAACAAACTTACTTTTGGGTCCACTTAAGACAATTTGTTCCCCAAAGTTAATTTTTACCTGGAACACTGGTGGGGAAATTATAAGTGGGTGGTCTTTGCTCCTTGACATCCCTGAGACAATGTTTAAAGGTTCGGAAAAGGTTTCTATAGGTAATAATATGGCTTGCAGTTCTGAATGTTGGGTAGAGCCCAGTCCAGTGTATAATAAATGTTCCCAGTTTTTTTCCAGTTTTCCAAAGGCAAGAAGCCTTGTGAGTTTTCCCCAAGGAGTCTGTAAACACTGTAAGGGAATTCTTAATAGGTTGTTCCATTGGGGTGAGGATGTCCTCAGAAGGAATCTTTTGTTCCTTTAAAAGGTTAGATTTTTCCCAATGACAAAGGAGGGAGTTAGCATTCTCTGGATGTGGGGCGCCGAATGGGGCAGGCTGAAAATAGGGAGGCTTAGTTTTTTGGAAAATTTTTGTTTACTTTGGGTGGGACTGTATCTTCATAAACATGGTCTACAGTCAGAGGGAGAATGGTCGTATGGACAGTAGACCATGTAAGAATAACCTCAGGTGGAACACTGGTGCCTTCTGTATGGCATGCCTTTACTGTTTTACCTATTTGTTCCCGAATGTCTACGTCAAATGTTCTTTGCTTGAGAAACCAAGGGAAGTGTTGCTGGATAATCATTAATAATTTAAGGAGTGCTATACAGATGTATTGTTTCTATTCTAGGGATAGGGAGTCTCCTATAATGATTCTCTCAAAAGTTCTGTGGCAGCAAATCCTAATACAGTTTCACTTTTCTCTTAACCTCATCAGGAGAGATTGTAGTCAAATGCACTTTTTCTCTTTTAGAGCTCTAGCCGTTCCACGGTGTTCTGCAGTCCTTGAGTTATGTTGGCTTCTAGTCATGTTGGCTTCTACCCATATCACCTTCTTAGCCATGTCGCTTTCTGATCATGTCCCCGTCAGTCACGTTGTCCTCCTAGTCACATTGGCTTTTCTTCTTTAAAAAAAAATTTTTTTTTAACATTTATTTATTTTTGGAGAGACAGAGATAGAGGATGAATGGGGGTGTGGCAGAGAGAGACACACACACAGAATCTGAAACAGGCTCCAAGCTCTGGGTTGTCGACACACATCCCGATGCGAGGCTCAAACTCATGAACTGTGAGATCATGACCTGAGCTGAAGTCAGACGCTTAACCAACTGAGCCACCAAGGCTCCTCACATTGGCTTTTGTTCTAATTACATTGGCTTCACATTGCCTTCTGTCACATCTAACAAGTTACTCATGAGTCCATTGCAATATTTCACTAGCTAACCTCTGGTGTTTTTACCCCATGGTGACAGCTTTCTGTCCTAAGCTTTTCTCTAACCATTTATGGAAGTAGAACCTATTTCCCCACAAGTCCCCTTGTTTTCTTAGATTGAGTGATACCCATTATTTTCCCTTGTTGAAATAATGTTCCCTAATTCAGTTAGTCTTACTATTTCTCGTTGCCTGTACACAGCTCCTGAGGCCTGTCAGGATTGCCCAAAGGTGCTTGCTTTGTAGATGAGGTCTACCACAAATCCACATGCTGTGGCCCAGTAAGTTTCATCCAGGAAAATCTGGAGTCACTCACATCCCAATTTTGCACCCAGAAGCATCAGGACCAGCAAACTTGAAGAACGCAAAATAAGCTGAGCTCCATCTGAGAGAAGCTTACCAGAGGCCTGGGAGAGTACCAGAAGAGGCAGCCAACCAACAGGGCTCTGTGGGTACTTTCACCCATTTAGGAGCCCTCCCTGGAATCTTCAGCAGTTGTCTTTCGGACCCATTTGGGCTGCCAAAACTGACAATGACAAAACTAAAACAATTTCGTAAAGAAGTTGATGCCCTTTATTTGAGGGAAAATAGTCCATGGATTGGAGGACTGCAGTGCCTCA
Source organism: Prionailurus viverrinus (assembly GCF_022837055.1). Taxonomy (NCBI): domain Eukaryota; kingdom Metazoa; phylum Chordata; class Mammalia; order Carnivora; family Felidae; genus Prionailurus; species Prionailurus viverrinus. The sequence continues at coordinate 104,429,164 of NC_062561.1, read as the reverse complement.
CAAGCAGTAGGACACTATTCCCAAGAGATTTGGGCTAAGTTTTGGGGTGAATTTTACAGAATATTAGAAGAGGCAATGTAGAAACAGGAGCTGATTGGCCAGGAGATCAAGCCTTCCCTGATAAGCCTAGCGTGTCTTATTTTCCAGGATAAGGTAAGCTAGCAAAAGCTGAGTTGGACGACTGCGCTTGGTGTATGTTAGGTTTCCTTGACAGGTTTTCCCGTAAGTGCAGCCTGATTTAAGTATTGATTTTGTGATGTGGGCTGGGCCACTGGAGCAGCCTCCACACTGTGGGTCTTGATATATGATTGAACTTTATCACTTCCTACCTTGTCTGTTTTGTCTTAGTTCTTTTGGTCTGTTATTTTGCTTACTTTCATGAGGGAGTTTCCTTCACATGTGGAGTAACTTTTCTATGAATTCTTAATCTGGAAAGACTAAAAGTCGCATGGGTCTGGTTGGGTGTGCTTCACTGTAGGATAATGTGGTGGCCAGCTGTTTTGGTGAGGACACTAAAATGTATTTTTCTGGAGTCTTTTCTATAACAGGACTAAATTTCTCTAGATGAGGATCATATAATATCCAGTCTTCTGTTTAGGCTCTTTATTTCATTCTGTAGAACAACACTTTTACAAAAGAGATATTAAAGTAATGGTCAGATGTTACCCAATCTCAGAGTCAGAGAAGTCTCAGGTGACTGAAAGGTTATACATAAATTCTTTTAATATAAAATAATCTGAAAGTGTCTTGCAAAGTAAATAATCCTTTAACAAAGATTCTGAATTATGGCCTTTAGACATTTGAAAAAACAAATACCCCTTCTCATAGGATAAAACTCTTATACAATGAGGAAAATACTAAGTTCATTAGGTCATTAGTAGTGAAGTCAAGAAAATGCTTCTCATGTCATAAATTAATAGCAAACTCGAAAGAAACTTACTTTTATTTTCCTAGCTTTTATCTAAATATAAAAGAAGGCCGTGCCTGGGTGGCTCATTCACTTGAGCATCTGAGTCTTGATTTTGGCTCAGGCAATGAGCCCAGGGTCGTGGGGTTGAGTCCCACATTGGGCTGTGCACTGAGCCTGGAGCCTGGTTAAGATTCTCTCTCTGTCTGTCTTTCTGTCTCCCTCTCTCTCCTTCAGCCCCTCTCTCCCTCTCACATACTCTCTCTCTCTCTAAACTAAACTAACTAACTAAATAAAGTATAAAAGAAGAAAAGTAGTATGAAATCAAGGTAAAAACATTGACTAAACCCTAAAGGAGTTATGTTAGTCTGCGTGTAATTGTCTTTGAATGATTCCTATAAGGTAGGAGGTTAATATTTCCTGGTGGTGGCTTGTTTCCCTTGCATTACCCATTATTGCCCCATACAGATATATTATATTAGATCAGTTGTTTATTTATTTATTGTTTGTACAGCCTCCTGGGTCTGGCTCAGTACTCTGTTAACTGATACTACAATATTTACCTGTCTTTCTTTTTGCATACTCTCTTATTGGATGGAAAATCAAAATGTTGAAGTCATCACCTATGCTATTCAATTAAGTAAAGTCCAGCCGGTTAATAGAGAATCATACCTGTTATATACTTTTATTGATATATTAATGAGCCTTAGTACTGAATTCAGCTATTATTTCCTTGGTTGTATTGTGTCAGGTAAGGAGGCAGTAAATGCACCATCTGTTTTATCATTAGGTTAGCTGTTTGTTTCTTTGCAAACTGCTATTTTGAATTGAGAAAAACAAGACCTTGTCCAAGAAGACAATTGCCTTTACTTAGCATACAAATGTTTATGGTACTTTTGATTAGTTGTGGATTTCTTTTGAATTTCAACGACCCAAGAAAGCTTGGAATTCTAATCCAACTTCATGCAGATTTAACACAACAGTAAATAAGCAATTTCCAGGTATGTAAAAGAGTTCTTCCTAATTGATTGATACATTTCATTATTACATATATTATCCCAAATTCTAAAGTGGCCATTACGTGTCCTGGAAATTAAAGCTTGAGCATTTAGATTGGCAACTTTTGAGAAAGTTGGGGATTAGAATATATAAGTGAATTTGAAGTCATTGTTACATGGTCGCAGCGTTGAAAAGCCTGGTGCAAAATTTTCATACGGTTAAACAAAAGTGAAGAAAATCCAACAGGCTACTTATTTCAACTACTATGAGCCCACATGTAAAGGAATTGCTCAACTTGAAAAGTCTTGCTTTTTCGAGCCTCCAACTTAAAAATCTCTGAGCAGTCTTTATGTACATCCTCAATCTGCAGTTGTCTAAAGGTCACAGTTAAATTTAAAAAATTGAAATATTAATTTAAAATTTCACATTGGCTGTTAAATTTAATTAGGTCTGCAATAACTGCTTGTTGAAAGAAGGAATATTATGAAATCAAACAAGAACCAGAACCGTTCAACCCTTGGGGTGGCAAAATGGGGCAGTTCCATCAAGAACTAAGCCATAGGTCTTGCCCCTACCCTTCTTCTGGCCATGGGCAATGACAAATAAAGAGGCAGCTGGTTGGCAGAAGGCAGTAGCTCTGTCAGCTGGTGAAAATATAAGAAAAAGGAGAAAAATACCCTTATACTCTATCTCTGTGTTGGTCTTTCTCCCTCTCGTATATAGAAGCAGTAAATTCTCTGTCCCCATATCCGCATCTCCCAAATCACAGCACCTCAGGTGAAGGAGCTAAGTCCGTCTTACCTTCAGTGTCTTTCAGGTTGCATCGATGTTTATGTTAATCTATTTTATAATATTCCTAATAAGAAAGGAAGTAAAGATAACCACTTACCCTAGCCTTTCCACATTCCCTATTCAGTAGTTTTCAGTATGTTGTGGATGGAGACCCTTCATCAAGAGTAGTGGGAGTTTGGATAAAAATGTACATTTTTATATTGCATCTGTAAAGTACTGAATCAAAACTTCTGGGAGTGGCTTCTAGATATCTGCATTTTAAACAAGTTTCCAAGGTGACTGTCATGTACCCTTGAGTCTGAGAATCACTGCTTTATGTGTGACATCGCTTTCAGATACTTATTAACTTCTGCCATGTGCACAACATAATTTATGGCTCTTATCTCCAATAAATTTATTATCTAGTAGAGATGCACTAATGAATAAGGAAAAAATAGTAATATGTTAGAGGTAGAAGGAGAGGTATAATGTGATGGAGAGGCTGAGCCTTGTGTTCATTCATTTATTCTCTCATTCATTCATTCTGTGAATTATGTGCCAGATACTCCTGGGTCCCTCATGAATATTTAGGTAGCTACTTGGTCCTTCTTACTTCTTCCTATATGGACTCCCCTGTTTTGTCTACATGTAGTATGTTTTACAAGGTACTTGCTTTTATATTTAGTTTCATTTCTCTTCCTTATTTATTTGTCTTATTCTCTATAGCAGAATTGAATATTCGTGAATAATGCAGCAAAGACATATGACAATATAAGAGGCATTTCCAAGTAACACTAACACGGAAAAAGGATGACTAATCAGTAATGTCAGTATGTATGCAAATAGAATTTTACACTAGCTGGTTGAAATCAGGGCTCTGAAAGTAGAGTCTGGACAATCTTAGGATTATATGGGTTGATGACCTTTGAATGTAAATGCAACATCATTTATGTGGGTTCCTTTTGGGGATATATAGTTTTTAATAGAGTGTCTAGAAAACTTTAGAGCTAATAGTCTGGATTTCATAAACCTAATGCCTGCAACAGCCAGACAAGTAGAATAAATGGTTAAAAAATACCCAGGGTAAGAGGCTACAGATGGATGTTCTGGTAAACAGGGAGTATAGAGAATGCATGTCGCATCTGAAGGAAGCAGTTCTCTCTGCCTTAAGACCATTGTTTTGCACTGTGAGAATTCAGGCCCTGATGGCCAGGTATTCAGATTTTTCAAGGAAAGCCAAATATATTATTTTTTCCCGTTTCTTTTCTCCTTCTCCTCTTCCTCCTTCTCTTCCTTCTTGTCACCTCCTTCTCCTCTTCCTCCCCCTCCTCTACCTCCTCCTCCTTCTCCTCCTTCTTCTTGTGAAACTCACTGTATATTTTCACTGGATGTAGGATTCTGGGTTGATAGTCCTTTTACTTCAGCACTTCAAAAATGTTGGGTGACTTCTTTTTATCTTTCGTTGCTTCTGGTTAGAAATATTTGGGGGGGGGTTTGAATTGTTGCTTCCTCATAGGTAACATACTGTTTCTCTCTTGCTGCTTTTACATTTTTTTCTCTTTAATTTTTTAGTTTTGCGAATTTTGACTATGATATATCAGAGGATGTATTTCTTTGCATTTATCCTATTTACTATCGTTCTTTTTTTTTGTAGATTTATGTCATTTTTCAAATTTGCGAATATTTAAGCCACTAGTTTTTAAAATATTTTTTTTTTAGTCCCAGCCTCTTCCTTATTTCTTTCTGGGACCTCAGTGACACAAATGATAGATCTTTTATTATTGCCCCACTATTCATGAGGCTCTGTACTTTATTTTATTTTATTAAAAATTTTTTTAAGTTTATTTTTGAGAGAGAGAGAGACAGAGTGTGAGCCAGCAGGGCAGAGAGAGAGGGAGACACAGAACCAGAAGCAGGCTCCAGGCTCTGAGCTGTTAGCACGGAACCCGACATTGGGCTCGAACCACGAACCCATGAGGTCATGACCTGAGCTGAAGTTGGAATCTTAATCGACTGAGCCATCCAGGCGCCCCAAGACTCTGTACTTTATATTTTTAGTCTATTTTCTCTTTATTCAGATTACATAATTTCTATTGATCTGTCTTTATGTTTATTGATTTCTGCCCCCTCTGTTTATTTCCATTCTGCTCCTGAGCCCATCCAGGGAGGTTTTCAACTTCAGTTAGTATATTTTTGGTTCTAAAATTTTTATTTGATTCTTAGTCATATCTTCCATTTCTTTGCTGGAGCTTCCTATTTTTCCATTTGTTTCAAGAGTGTAATTTCTTGATGGAGCATTTTTATGATAACGGCTTTAAAATTCTTGTCAGATAATTCCAGCATTTGGATTATCTCAATATTGGCATCTGATGATTATCGGTTGTCATTTGAGTTGAGGATTTATTGGTTCTTGGTCTGACACATAATTTTGGATTGCGTTCTGGACTTTTAAAGTATTAGGTTATGATACTCTGTGTGCTACTTAAATTTTCTATTGTACCAGGCAACAGACCTGTTTAGGTTCAGGAAACGTGACCTACTTTTGTAGGTGGGTCATAGTTCCAACGTCAGTTTAGTTTTTAAACTTTTGCTCGGTGATTTTGCTTACCCTGCTCGTGTGCTGCTGAGGCCGGTTTGAAACTTGGTGGTATTCCATACCGCAGTTCACTTTTCAAAGCTTTTGCTGTATTGCTGCTAGTCAGTTTCACCCATGGGTTGGTTGGGGGTGTGACTGAGTTTATGCTGAGATAGAAGAATCTGTGTACCCAGCTCACTGTTCTGCTCATTCTGATCTCCCGATCTCCCTAGTCTGACTGGGAGAAGGTGGAGTGCCTCCCCTTGGCTGATCTTTCCTTGTTGCACAGCAAGGACTGTAGACATGGTTCCTGTTTATATTCATGTAGAGCAAGACGGGCTGTTGGATGAGGTAGGGGACAGGGCTTGGCCTCTTCTGTAGGTACTGCATAGTGGGGTTTATGGACAGGATTCTATGCCATAGTATCCACAGCATCCGGGGAGAGGTGGGCAGGAGGAGGGACACTGCAGCCTCTTCTTCATTGGTGCAGTGTGGGGATGTGACAGGCTCTGCTCCACAGACACTGCCAATGCCTGATAAGAAGAGAGACAGGCAGTTTCTTCTGCGGTGTTTGCCTGCAGCAGGGGAGGTTTGGTCCAAAGGGTCTGTCCTAAGGGGTGCCTTCCTCTCCATGCTCTGGCTAGCAAGGGCAGGCTCTCTTTAATTTTTTTTATGTTCATTTATTTTTGAGACAGAAATAGAACATGAGTCTGGGAGGGACAGAGAGAGAGGGAGACAGAGAATCCAAAGCAGGCTCCAGGCTCCGAGCTATCAGCACAGAGCCCGACGTGGGGCTTGAACCCATGAACCACGAGATCATGACCTGAGAAGGGCAGGCTCTCTTTTATTATTTTTTAATATTTATTTTTGAGAGAGAGAGAGAGAGAGAGAGAGCGAGCTCGCTCGCATGCACATTCATGTGCATGCATGAGCAAAGGAGGGGCAGAGAGACAGGGGGGTACAGAGGATCCAAAGCAGGCTCAGTGCTGACATCAGAGAGCCCCCTCATGAGCCCCGAGATCATGACCTGAGCCAAAGTCTGCAGCTTTACCGACTGAACCACCCAGGCAAAGGGCAGCCTCTAATTTTTGCATCGCTTTATTGCTTTGTGTTTCAGGTTGTAGGCTGCTCTAGTGTGAAGGCCAAGAAATAAAGGAGACAAAACCAAAGCAAACCAGTAAACTCACTACCCCATTGTTCCTTAAGTCTGTAGGTCCTTAGCCAGTCTGCCTTGTCTACCTCTCACGGTCTCCTGATAATCGCTGTGTGTATTTTGTTCAGCGTGTTTAGTTGTAGTTAGTGAGATTGGTATGATGCAACGTGTTTACTCCATCTTGTTTAGAAGGCTTGGCTCCTCTCTGGCAGCAATGAGTAGGGTATGAGGTTCTCCTCTAATCATCCTCAGATTCTTGATGAATTCTTAATCAATCACCATAAGTATAAGTGACCTGTAATTTCAAACACTCAGGGAAATAAATTCATTGTAAATAAGATATTATATGTGCTGTTAATTTAGGAATAGAATTTAAATAATTTCACTTTGCTAAGTTTGCTTCGCATGTTTTTACTTCTTAGTTTTTTAATTTTTTAAAACAATTTTTGTGTTTTTTAAAGAAGTTTGTTTATTTTGAGAGAGAGAGAGGACACAGGGGAGGAGGGGCAGAGAGAAAGGGAAAGAGAGGATCCCAAGCAGGCTCTGCACTGTCAGCACAGAGCCCAATGTGGGGCTTGAACTCATGAACGTTGAGATCATGACCTGAGCCAAAGTTGGATGCTTAACTAACTGAGCCACCCAGGTGTCCTGCTTCTCAGGTTTTTAATGCCATATTTTGGATACACAGAAAGATACAGGAAGGGTAACTTTTCTCCTCTTTTTTTCCTCTCTTCCTCTCATCTTTCTTTCTTTCTTTCTTTCTTTCTTTCTTTCTTTCTTTCCTTCCTTCCTTCCTTCCTTCTTTCCTTCCTTCCTTCTACAAATTACCTCTTTCTCTCTGAGGGACTATCTATCGTGCCTTAGCCTTCATATGTATAGGATAGGCATGGGATTCAACCTTGACCAAATGTGTGCACTCCCTCAGGATTTGAATCATAGGCAGAGGAACAAAAATGACCGAATAGATTTGAAAGTCACCTCCTGTGGCAGCCACAGGGCCCTGCATATAATTTTGTTTTAGCTGACATGTTCCTGAAAGAACAAGAGTAGAGCCTAGCACAGGGCTTGTGGGCAGGAAGTATGTCTTCGGAAGTGGCTCCAAGCCACAGATGCGGAGGACAGAGAGGCTAAAGCAGGGAAGGAGGGAGAGTTCATTCAGAGATTCACGTTCAAGTTGATCACTGCCGTAGGCAATTGAGATTTAATCTTGCTGGGGACCATATGGGTTACCATGTGAAAAGCAGCTCAAAATTACCCAGTTGGGGGATGGAAGATGGTAATATTTTTTTTCCCGGCAGCTCATGTCCCATTAATTGCCACATGAGTTGCTCTTCCTTCCCATCTCCATGTTTTTGTGCATGTGCATGAGTGGCTCTCACAAGCATACTCTGGGGCAGAGAAGACAGTGTACGGAAGAGCCTGTCACATTATACCTGGGTAATTGTGTTCGGTAGCAATGGCCGAATAGAAAATTGACCCAAGAGGATATGAGGTGGGGCCAAGCGGTCTCCAACACATATTTCCATCAGTGCCCCTTTTCAAAGCCTCACAGGTGCCTTGTTGTCCTTCCTCACCTTAATCCAATGAGCAATTCCCAAATCTATTTATGATGAATTCTCTCTCTTTTTACATGTGTTAGCCAGAACAAATTTCTGTAGATTGCAACCAAAGAACCCTGACACTTCCATTAATCTGTTCTCTTTCACTGCGAGATAGTTTCATCTGTGGTAAAAGTCTGTCTCCTTCGTTGAATCTTGGCATGTCTATCAAAATGCTTGAGCTACGCTTCAAGGACCATATGCGTGTTGTTAAAATAGAATCTTCTGGCCCCAGATGCTGAAGTTTCCCTGTTAGCTTCTGATCCTTCACAGTTAGGCCTAACTTATTTACATAGTATTTAATGACAGGCAGGAATTCGGTTTTGAATCGATGTAAACAGGCAGTAAATTGAAAATACAAGTTAAAGAGATACAGGTGGATGTTATCACATAAATAGCATTTGGTTTTCTGAAATTATAATTATGACACTCCTGAATGATCTCCGATCCCACTGTATTATAATGTGACAGATGTATATGGCTGTGATTTCTCTAGCGATGCTTGCTGTTGCTTCCTTGTCATCTTTAATAACAAAGCAACTGGACAGATTAAATGGAAAAGATTTATTCTCTGTGAATGCCAGAGTCAAAGCATGCTGTCATAGTAACAGGTTAAAGCATTTCCACGAGGAGGTTATTATGCATGATAGGGTGGTACAGCCAGCCATCTCTTTCCATCCCATTGTATCAATGGCGCACTATATGCATTTCTAACTAGGAGTTGATGGAGAGGACTTTTGTGATGACTGGCATCAAAATTTTAAATGCTAATTATAGTGAACACATTAAAAAATGCCCGTATCATCAGCGTATTGAAGTTGTACAAAGTAAACATATTGGCACACAAACTGTACCCAGATTGAAACACAGAACGTTTACCAGTCCTGCAGAGGCTGCCTCATTTCTCTCTCAAGTCACAATTCCTGGCACTGTGTAACTGCTATCTCGACCGCTGTCACAACAGATTCATTTTGCGTGATTTATTAACATCTTTGGGCATTTTATTTAAATTTTTTTGTCAAGGGAGAGGTTACATCCGTTGAAATAAATCTTAAATGGTATGGTTTAATGAGTTTTGAGAAAGGCACACAGCCATGTAACCAACAGCACTATCAAAGTAAAGAAAATTCCCACAACCCCTGATTTCCGTGTGCCCTTCTCCAGCCCCAGAAGAGAAAGCAATGCTTCTCCTGAAAGCAACCACTATTCTGAAATCTTTTGCTCTAGGTTGCTTGTTCTCGAAATCCACATAAATGCAATAGTGTAGTACCTACTCTAGTATTTGGCTTCTCTTTACTCATTGCAAAGTTTTTGAGATTTATTTATGTTGTACGTATAATCCATTTGGTTTTCCTATTGACAGTAGCATTCTACGTTATAAATGTAGTACTCCAATATCCCACAACACAAGATTGGATAAAGTATAGTTTTATTTCTTTTTCAATCCTTATAGCTTTCATTTAGGTTTCTTGATTAAATTTTTGGCTAAGGACCTCTAGTACAATGCCACATAGACTTGTTAAAAGTCAGATCCTGGCGGTATTCACAGTATGAAGGGAGAAAGAATTCACTGTTTCACCATTATGTGTAATGGTGGCTGTAGATGTTTTTAGGAAATACGTGTCCTCTATTAATTTATGGAAGTTCCTTTATATTTCTAGTTTGATAAAAGGTTGTATCATGTACGGGTGCCAAATTTTGCTAAGAAATTTTCTGCGTATATTGAGGTACTCATGTGATTTCCCTTTTATTCAGTTTATATGGTGAATGACATCAGTTTATACAAATGGTAAATTAATTTTGCATCCCTGGGATAAATCTCACTTGGTCACGTTATATTATTCTTTGTATATATTTCCAGATAGGATTTGCTAATGGTTTGTTGAGGATTTCTGTGTTCATGAGAGACACTGGTCTGTAGTTATTTTTCTTGTAATATCTTCATTGGGTTTAGTGTCAGGGTTAAGTAAACCTCACAAAAACGTTAGGAAATGTTGTGTCCTCCTGTATTTTTTTTCTTTAAATTTTTTTCCCAAGTATGTATAAGAATGGATTTTCCCCCCAAATATTGGACAGAATTCATTAGAGAAATCGCTTGAATTAACTTTTTTCTCCTTAAATATTTGGTAGAATTCACATATGACACTTTCGAACTGGAAATATTTTAAGTAGAAACTCAATTTTTAGCAAATAGATTGCGATTTAAAAATGTTCTTTATTCTCGTGTCACTTTGGTAATTTGTGTACTTTGAGCAGCTGTCCATTTTCTTAGCTGTCAATTTTATTGCTAAAAAGGTCCTTTGTAACATTGGTAGTATATGTAGCGATTAGCCCTGATACTGGTAATTTGAATTTTTGTCCTTTTTCCTGTATCAGTCCTACTAGGTATTTTTCAATTTCTAAAAAATTTTCAAAGTATTAATATTTGGCTTTATTCAGGTTTTCTCTGTGGTCTTTTCCTTGTCATTGATTTCCATTTATTATTTTTGCTGTTTCCTTCATTCTACTTATTTTGAGTTTTTTTACTCTTGTTTTTCTAACAAAGTTAAAAGTTGGACTTTTAAAAAGATTATTAAAATTTTAAATCCCTAGCAAGACTAATCAAGGGAAAGAAAAGGAGAACACGCACATCAGGAATCAGAAAGACGGCATCAGTAGGTATATATACAATAGACAATAGAATGAAAACAATAGGATATTATGGATAATTCTATACCAATAAATTCTACAATTTGGATGAATGGACAAGTTCCTGGAAAGACATATATTGCAGAAATTAACATAGAAAGAAATAGAAAGTGTGATTAGTGCCGTATTTACTCAAGGAGTTGAATTCTTGATGACGAATTCCCTCCTCTCTCCCTGCAACTAACTGTCCATTCTTGAATTCTTACCCTGAGAATTCTACCAAATATTTTGTTAATTATTTATTTATCTTGAGGTGGTGTGGGGGAGCTGCAGAGAGAGAGGGAGACAGAGAATCCAAAGCAGGCTTCATGCTTTCAGTGCAGAGCCCAATGTGGGGCTTAGACTCATGAGCTGTGAGATCATGACCTGAGCTGAAGTGGGACACTTAACCAGGTGCCCCCTACCAAATATTTTTAAAAGATATAATTACAGCCTATACAAGCTCTTACAGAAAAATAACAATAGAGGAAGGCTTCATCATTCTTTTTGTGGTTTTGTGTTTCTAAGACCAAGGTCACCTAAATACTAAAACTTCTCAAAGACAAAAATAATAAAATAAAATTTCAGACAAAATTTTTGTGAATATAGATACAGAATTCTCTTTAAAAATTTAGCAAATCAAATCTAATAACACGTGGAAAGGTTAATATGTGACCAATGAGTTCATTCCAGGAATGAATGAGCTTGATTTGCCATTTGAATATCAGTCATTATAATTCATCTTATTAACAAAATAAAATAAATTTGTGTAATCTTTCATTGTATGTTAAAAAAAAACACATAACAAAATTTGAAACTGCTTCGTGACCTTTCATCAAGTAACAAAAGGGCAGTGCCTTAATATGGTGAAAGGCATCTATGGGAAATCTATGGCTAATACCATACTTAATGTTAAAACATTAATCCTTTTCCTTTAAATTTTGAAAAAAAGCAAAAATATCTGTTTTCACTATTTCTATTCAACTTTTGCTAGAAGTCCATACCAATTCAGTAGGGTAGAAAAACAAGATAAAAAAAGTACACATTGGAAAGCAAGAAGTAAAACTGTCATTATTTGAGAATGATATGATTGTGGTTCTAGAAGACTCTGTGCTACTTATAAGAAAAATGATTAAACTGAAAAGGGTATTTTGAAAGATCAAGAATATAATATTAACATATAAGTCAATTGCATTTCTATATACTTTCAACAAACCATCTGTAAAGTAAGTTAAAAATTAATACCCTCATAATTATATTTAAAAACATCAAATCCTAAGTAGTAGATCTAATGAAAGTTATGTTAGATCTCTCCATGGAAAACTATGAAACATAGCTGAGAGAAATTACAGAAGTCCTAAATAAATATATAATATCCTCTTCATGAATTGGTGGAGTCATATTGTTCTCTGTTGTACCTCAACTGATCTATAGATCCAATTTCTATCAAAATCCCAGCAGGCTATTTTGAAGAAATAAATAGGGTGTTTCCAAAATATATACAGAAGTGCAAACAATGTAGATCAGCCCAATCAATCTCAAAAAAGAACTAAGTTGGAGGACTTAACAGTACTTGGCCTGAAGATTGACTATAAATCCCTAGGAAGTAAGACAATGCATCATAAGTATGTTAAGATGAATAGATTAACAGCAGAGATTAGAGAATCCAGAAAATATATGTATGTGATGTATATTCATATTTCCATATGTGTATATAATAAACATACAAATACACATTTCTATATAAATGAGGATAGAATAATAAGGCAACGGAAAAGAAAAGTAAATTAAGAAATAGAACAGTATGACTGTGCAAATGCATGCATAGCCAGTCGGTCTTTGATCAAAATATTAAATTAAATCAATGAAAAATCAGTCTTTTTTTTTGTTTTTTAAGTAGGCTCCGCTCTGGGTGTGGAAACCAACATGGGGCTTAAACTCACAGCTCTGAGTTCAAGACCTGAGCTGGGATCAAGAGTCAGACACTCAACCAAATGAGCCATCCAGGTGCCTCTAAAGCAAAGACTTATTTAAAAAAACAAAAACAAACATAACCAGAATGCCTGGATATCAGTGAGAAAAAGAAACCTTGACCTCTATCTTAAATTTTTATACAAAAGTAATTTATTATGTTGGTTATCTACATGCAAAAAGAATAAAACTGGGCCTTAACACCACAACCAAAAACCTCTGGGACACAGCAAGGACAGTCATAAGAGGAAAGTATATAGCAATCTAGGCCTTCCTAAAGGAGGAAGAAAGATCTCAGATATACAACCTAACGTTATGCCTTAAGAAGCTGGAAAAAGAACAGCAAATAAAACCCAAAATCAGCAGAAGACAGGAAATAATAAAGATTAGAGCAGAAATTAATGCTATTGAAAAACAGTAGAACAGATCAATGAAACCAGAAGCTTGTTCTTTGAAAGAACTAACAAAATTGATAAACCACTAGCCAGTTTGATCAAAAAGCAAAAGGGAAGGACCCAAATAAATAAGATCAAGAATGAAAGAGGAGAGATCACAACCAACACAGCAGAAATAAAAACAATAATAGGGGAATATTATGAGCAATTATATGCCAATAAAAGGGGCAATCTGGAAGAAATGGACAAATTCCTAGAAACATATACACAACCAAAACTGAAACAGGAAGAAACAGATAATTTGAACAGACCCATAACCAGTAAGGAAGTCGAATTAGTAATCAAAAATCTGCCAAAAAACAAGAGTCCAGGGCCAGATGGCTTTCCGGGGGAATTCTACCAAACATTTAAGGAAGAGATAACACCTATTCTCTTGAAGCTGTTCCAAAAAAATAGAAATGGAAGGAAAACTTCCAGACTCTTTTTGTGAAGCCAGCATTACCTTGATTCCAAAACCAGACAGAGACCCCACTAAAAAGGAGAACTATAGACCAATTTTCCTGAGGAACATGGATGCAAAAATCCTCAACAAGGTATCAGCCAATTGAATCTAACAATACATTAAAAAAATTATTCACCACAAGCAAGTGGGATTTATACCTGGGATGCAGGGCTGGTTCAATATCTGCAAAACAATTAACGTGATTCATCACATCAATAAAAGAAAGGACAAGAACCATATGATCCTCTCAATAGATGCAGAGAAGCATTTGACAAAATACAGCATCCTTTCTTGACAAAACCCTCAAGAAAGTAGGGATAGAAGGATCATACCTCGAGATCATAAAAACCATATTTGAACGACCCAATGCTAATGTCAGGAACAAGACAGGGATATCTACTCTCACCACTGTTATTCAACATAGTATTGGAAGACTTAGCCTCTGCAATCAGACAACACAAAGAAATAAAAGGCATCCAAATCAGCCAGGAGAAGGTTAAACTTTCACTCTTCACAGATGACACGATACTCTATATGGAAAACCCAAGAAATTCCACCAAAAACCTGCTAGAATTGATTCCTGAATCCAGCAAAGTTGCAGGATATAAAATCAACACACAGAAATCGGTTGCATTCCTATACACCAACAATGAAGTGACAGAAAGAGATACCAAGGAATTGGTCCCGTTTACAGTTGCACCAAAAAATAAAATACCTAGGAATAAATCTAACCAAAGAGGTAAAAAATGTATACACTGAAAACTATAGAAAGCTTATGAAAGAAATTGAAGAAGACACAAAAAAAAAAAATGGAAAAAGATTCCATGCTCCTGGATAGGAAGAACAAATATTGTTAAAATGTCGATACTATAGAAAGCAATCTACATATTCAAAACAATCCCTATCAAAATAACACCAGCATTCTTCACAGAGCTAGAACAAATAATCCTAAAATTTGTATGGAATCAGAAAAGACCCCGAATAGCCAAAGCAGTCTTGAAAAAGAAAACCAAAGCAGGAGGCATTACAATCCCAGACTTCAAGCTGTATTACAAAGCTGTAATCATCAAGACAGTGTGGTACTGGCACAAGAACAGACACTCAGATCAATGGAACAGAATAGAGGACCCAGAAATGGACCCACAAACGTACGGCCAACTAATCTTTGACAAAGCAGGAGAGAATATCCAATGGAATAAAGACAGTCTCTTCAGCAAGTGGTGCTGGGGAAACTGGACAGGAACATGCAGAAGAATGAACCTGGACCATTGTCTTACACCATACACAAAAATAAACTCAAAATGGATGAAAGACCTAAATGTAAGAAGGAAGCCAGCAAAATCCTTGAGGAGAAAGCAGGCAAAAACCTCTTTGATCTTGGCCGCAGCAACTTCTTACTCAACACCTCTCTGGAGGGAAGGGAAACAAAAGCAAAAATGAACTGCTGGGACCTCATCAAAATAAAAAGCTTCTGCACAGCGAAGGAAACAATCAGCAAAACTAAAAGGCAACCAACAGAATAGGAGAAGATATTTGCAAATGACATATCAGATGAAGGGTTAGTATCCAAAATCTATAAAGAACTTATCAAACTCAACATCCAAAAAACAAAAAATGAGATCAAAACCACAATGAGATGCCACCTGACACCTGTCAGAATGGAAAACATGAACAGCTCAGGCAACAACAGATGTTGGCGAGGATGCGGAGAAAGAGGATCTCTTTTGCATTGTTGGTGGGAATGCAAGCTGGTGTAGCCACTCTGGAAAACAGTAGGGAGGTTCCTCAAAAAACTAAAAATAGGAGTACCCTATGACCCAGCAATTGCACTACTAGGTATTTATCCAAGGGATAGAGGTGTGCTATTTTGAAGGGACACATGTACCCCCATGTTTATAGCAGCATTATCAACAATAGCCAAAGTTAGGAAAGAGCCCAAATGTCCATCGATGGATGAATGGATAAAGAAAATGTGGTATATACATATATAAAAAATATATATTTTACACACACACACACACATACACACACACACACACAATGGAGTATTACTCGACAGTCAAAAAGAATGAAATCTTGCCATTTCCAACTACATGGATGGAACTGGAAGGTATTACGCTAAGTGAAATTAGTCAGTCAGATAAAGACAAAAATCATATGATTTCGCTTATATGAGGACTTTAAGAGACAAAACAGATGAACATAAGTCAAGGGAAACAAAAATAATAAAAAAACAGGGAGGGGGACAAAACAGAAGACTCATAAATATGGAGAACAAACTGAGGGTTACTGGAGGGGGTGTGGGAGGCGGGATGGGCTAAATGGGTAAGGGGCACTAAGGAATCTACTCCTGAAATCATTGTTGCACTATATACTAACTAATTTGGGCGTAAATTAAAAAAAATAAAAAGTGAAAAAGAAAAACACCTCTCTTTCTGATACAAACAGGCAACTGAGAGGGAGGGAACGAACTTTTACAAATAAATCTTGTAAAATGACAATATTTGAATATACCCTTCTAAAATAAATTTTTTAAATGTTCAATAATCACATGAAAAAATTTTATCAGGAAAATGCAGATAGAAAGTACAATGAGATATTGTTAAACACTCATTTGTTGACTAAAATTGAAAGTACCAGCAATACAAACTGTTGGCAAGGATATGGAGTAAATGCAGTTCTCATGTTGCTAATGAGAGTATAAAATTGTCAAATCATTCTGGAAAATGGTTTGGCAATTTCTAAAAAAAATGAATTATACAGGGGGGAAAAAAGAATAAAACTGGGCTACTTTCTGACACCATACACAAAAATAAACTCAAAATATATCAAAGACCCAAATACGAGACCTGAAACCATAAAACTCTTAGAAGAAAACATAGGCAGTAACTTCTTTGACATCAGCCTTAGCAACATTTTTATAGATATGTCTCCTCAGGCAAGGGAAACAAAAGCAAAAATAAACTATTGGGACTACAGAAAAAGAAAAAGCTTTTGCTCAGGAAAGGAAACCATCAACAAAATGACAAGGCAACCTATTCAATGGGCGAAGATATTTACAGATGATATATCTGATAAAGGGTTAATATTCAAAATATATAAAGAACTTACACAACTCAACACCAAACAACCAAACAGCCTGATTAAAAAATGAGCAGAGGATCTGAATAGACATTTTTCCAAAAAGATATACAGATGGCCAGCAGACACATAAAAAATACTCAACATCACTAACCATCAGAGAAATGCAAATCAAAACCACAATGAGGTATCACCTTACACTTGTCAGAATAGTTTGAATCAAAAAGACAAAAAATGGCATGTGTTGGCAAGGACGCAGAGAGAAAGGAACCCTCTGCACTGCTGCGAATGCAAATTGATGCAGCCAGTGTGGAAAACAAGTATGGACGTTCCTCAAAAAATTAAAGGTAGAATTACCGTATGATCCAGTAATTTCACTATTGGATATGTACCCAAAGACAATGAAAACACTATCACAAAGATAGACGCACCCCTATGTTTATTATAGCATATATACAGTAGCCAAACGATGGAAGCAACCAACCCATGTGTCCATTCATAGATGAATGAATAAAGAAAATGTGGTACATATATACAATGGAATACTACTCAACCACAAAAAAGAATGAAATCTTGCCATTTGCAATGACATGGATGGAGCTAGAAGGTATAATGCTAAGTGAAATAAATCAGAGGAAGACAAATGCTGTATGATTTTAGTTCCATGTGGAATTTAAGAAACAAATTGAATGAATGAAGAAAAAAGACAAAGAAACAGATTCTTAAATACAGACAATGAACTGGTGCTTGCCAGAGGGAAGGTGAGTGGAGGAAGAGTAAAATAGATGAAGGGGATTAATAGTACATTTACCTTGATAACACTGGGCAATGTATTGAATTGTTGAATCGCTATATTGTACACCTGAAACTAATGTAACACTGTATGTTAACTATACTTCAATGAAAAAATAAATAAAATAATTTGTGATGGTTAATTTACTGGAAAGTTAAAACACAGCCATAATGCTTACACTAGAAAAAGAAAATAAGAAAATAAGAGAGAATATCTCTGGGATGTTGGTGGAGTCAAAGATTTCTTGGTTGATGCATAAAAAGGACAAGCTTTCAATGAAATTATTGATAAAGTGGGTTTCATCAAAAGACATCGTGAAATAAATAAATAAACACAGAATATAAAACTAATATAAAAGCCAGAAAGTGGGAAAAATAGTTATAACACATACATTTGAGTTGCCTAAAAAAATACAAGGAACACTGTAAATTCAATAATAGAAGCATGAATGTTCCAGATTTTAAAAATGTGCAAATTGCGTCAGTAGACACTTCACAAAAGATGATATATGAACATTCATTAAACACATAATAAGATGTTTATCATCATTTCTCATCAGGGAAAGAAAAAATTCAAACCACAGTGAGATACCATTTCACATTTATTAGAATAGCAGAAAAATGATATCTATATACCTAACAACATATCTATATCTGTATATTTATCTCTGTGTCTATAACTGTATCTATATATAAAAATGCCCAATATTGGTGAACACGTGGAGCTCCTGTAATTCTTTGACATTCTTTTACGGAAGATTAAAGCAATGCCACGGCTTTGGAATAATATTTGGCAGTTCTTTATAAAGTTAAACATAGGGGCGCCTGGGTGGCTCAGTCGGTTGAGTGTCCGACTTCAGCTCGGGTCATGATCTCACGGTCTGTGAGTTCGAGCCCCGCGTCAGGCTCTGTGCTGACAGCTCAGAGCCTGGAGCCTGTTTCAGATTCTGTGTCTCCCCCTCTCTGCCCCTTCCCCGCCATGCTCTGTCTCTCTCTGTCTCTCAAAAATGAATAAACTTTAAAAAAAAATTTTTTTAAAGTTAAACATAAATATCCTATGACCTAGAAGTTTCATTCTTAGGTATTTTTCAAGAAAAATAAAAACATATTCACAGCACGACTTGTAAAAGAATGTTTATAGTGGCCTTGTTCATAATAGGCAAAAACTGGATACAAAATGTGGGTACAACCCAAATGTCCTTCAAAAAGAATATGGATAAACACATTGTGATGTGTTCCCACATGGAAAAGTCTATAGCAATAAAGCTATGGATGTATGCAACAAGGGGTTTGAAGCTTAATGTTTAATCATGATATATGCAAACAAAACTAGACACAAAAAGAATACATGCTATATGATTCTATCTACAGGAACTCCAGAGACAAAACTAATCTATGGTAAAGAAATCAGGGTTGGGGCGCCTGGGTGGCGCAGTCGGTTAAGCGTCCGACTTCAGCCAGGTCACGATCTCGCGGTCCGTGAGTTCGAGCCCCGCGTCAGGCTCTGGGCTGATGGCTCAGAGCCTGGAGCCTGTTTCCGATTCTGTGTCTCCCTCTCTCTCTGCCCCTCCCCCGTTCATGCTCTGTCTCTCTCTATCCCAAAAATAAATAAACGTTTAAAAAAAAAAAAAAAAGAAATCAGGGTTGTTGTTGGGGACTGTGGTAGTTATTTGATTGGAAAAGGGTATTAGGAAATTTTTGAGGTGACAAAAATGTGCCGTAGCGTTTTTTTTGTGTGTGTGTGTGTGTATATGTGTGGCAGTTATGGGAATGGGCATACATAATTATCAAAATTCAAATGAACGCCTCAACTCTGCATTTTATGATATGTTAATGATTTAAAACATGTCCACCAGTGCTTTGGATTTGATTCCGTCCATTTTTTCTTTTCGTATTTTTGAGCTTTGTTGATAGGTTTATACACGTTTAGAATTCCTTACCCCTCCTGCCACCAGAATATATTGTCTTTCTTTATACATCGGTGTTTTTTCTTTCTTTTTCTTCTTTCGGCAGGCAGTTATTCATGGATCCTCTTGTGCCTGTTGGGCTTGTTTGGAGGCTTGTTTCACTTTGGTCCTTGGTCCTGGGTCATGGCTTTCAATCTAGGGCATAGTCCTGAGTTGTAAGGTGTGACCTTTGAGGATCTCAGCACTATGGCAAATGTGCTTGGTGGCATTCCTGCCCCTGGCTTGGCCAGGACTCGTCTCTCTTTGCACTGCTCCACTTGTGGAATGTCACTGTTTACACACATGGCCCTGTCCTCAGCCAAGAGCTTGAGGCAAACTCTCACACTGACCTTTGGGCCCTCAGACTTTCTGTTTTTCTCAACTCTGTCTTATAAAGTCAGCCGTTTCTGCAGATCCAAACAACCACCTTACTCCTCAACTAGGATGGTCTTGCCCTCCAGCCTGTGCTTGGGGTCTCCCCTTCTGTGCACCCTCCAGCAGTGCTCATCGGCAGAAAACTATGATAAATGTGGAGCCGGTTTTGCGTGCTCTCCTTTTGTCAGCTGGCTGCCTCTTGTCCAGTTCCCGAAAATCATCGCTCAGATACATATAGTCCAGTTTTACAGTTGTTTTCTCAGAAGGGCTCACTGATACCAGTTACTTCATCACGGTTGGAAACGAAAGTCTGTTACTGATATTTAATTTCTTGAATATTTTTTTAAAGTGTATGATGTATTTATTTTGAAAGAGAGAGAGCGAGAGGAAGCATCCGAGCCTGCAGGTGAGCAGGGAAGGGGCAGAGAGAAAGGGAGAGGGAGGGAGAGAATCCCAAGCAGGCTTTGCATTGTCAGTGCAGAGCCCGATGCAGGGGCTTGAGCTCACGAACTGTGAGATCGTGACCTGAGCCCAAACTAGGAGTTGGAGGCTTAATTGACTGAGCCTAGCCAAGTGCCCCCATATTTAATTTTTAAGGTTCATTGATTCTAGAGGAATGCTCTATCAATCTTGGTGGTGTGGAGATATAAGATATTTACATATAACTTGTTTTATGGAGCAGGAGAATAACTAAACAGTCTTCTTTAGGAACAAAAAAGCTGGTGACTACTGTTAGCAGGTAAATTTACTTCACCTCTGATAACGGCGTGACAAAGCTGTGGCTTAAAGTAACTGACTACGCAGTACTATCCGTCTTTAAATCGCAAGCGAAACCTGAAACCAAGAGTGCCAAAAACAGAAGCAAAAACAAAACACAGCGGTGTAATACTGTGTGTGAGAAACAAAGGTTGTATTTGTTCTCACAAAATGAGTAAACATGAGCCAACAATTCATTTTCACAACTACCCTTCAGCAATTGCTGCTCAGAATTCCAAGGTATCCTTTTAATTGATTTCTTCAATTAGAAAAATCATTTGCAATTTTGATCCTCTGACTTTAGACAGAAGTGAGAGACCATATAGGACCTGAAGAAACAGCATTCATGACTCCTACTTCAGGGTGAACCCCGTTTCCAAAAAACTCACTGGAAAACAAACAGGAAGTGGAATCCTGTCTCTCATTTTTAACTCACAGATTTAATTCCACTAACCTACCTGAATTCCTTAAATGTATGAAACTTGCGGATGAAAACCTCAATATACTTCTGTTTTTGTCCATTTTGCTCCTTTCGTTTCCCCAAATTGAAGCATTTCCAAACAAGGTGCAAGAAAATAAACAATACCTTACCTTGTAAAGTTTGGTTTACCTAGGATATCTTGTCGAGGTAGAAGTTTCCTTGGTTAAATTGCCATATAACTGTATACCCGGTTTTTACAATTTTAGTACATGCTAAAATAGGTTAAATTTGAATGCTGGACTCTTAGGCTTACCCCCTTCATTCCCTAATGATAGTGAAGAACCTGCATTGTGTTCCAGTGGTCCTCAATGGGGGTGGAGGACAAGGGTGGGGGTGATGGCTTGAGATAGGTGGGGCTTTGAAGGGTAGGGAGTGGGGGAGATTTTACCCCCCAAGTGACGTTTGACAATATCTGGAGACATTTTTGGTTGTTGCAACTGGGAGGGGGATTCACTGGCATTTGTTGGGTAGAAGCACAGGGTACCCCACTCACACCAAAGAATTATTTGGCTTAAAATGTCAACAGCCTCAGGGTTGAAAATCTCTGCTGTATTCATATGGACTTATGCTGTATTCACATACCAGCTGTGCCCCTTGTTAACTACATAATCTTGAGAAGAATATTAAAATGAGACTTATGTTTATTTTCAGTGTTGTCGTGAGGAATAGCTTTAAGGAATAGGGATTTAGTGCACCGCTAAGAAGGTAATAGACCTTTAATAATTGGTAGCTATTATTAATGCTACTGTTGCTTTACGTTGTGTTAATTTACATTTACATAAGAGACTCCTTAGTGTTCAGATTAAATTTATTTCACCTTTGAAAAGAGAGAGGGAAATATGTGAGAAAGCCTGTTGGTTTGTGTATAGGGAGTTTTCCACAGCATTTTCCCTTGGAGCATAAAAAGAGACCCAAAGCTTACGCTGACAATATATAGGGCTATATATTGAATATATTTTGGTTTCATATGGACCACAAATCACAGACACCTTTGTGGTGCACACTGAGACCTGACCAGATACATGTTTTGTTTTATAATATTACTGGTCCCACCTTCAAAAACAAGGTAAAATAGTTGGACCAATAACTGGAGCTTACTTGGCTGATGAGAAATAGAGCACTTAAAATAATACCGTTTAGGGACGCCTGGCTGGCTCAGTCAGTCGGACGTCCCACTTCAGCTCAGGTCATGATCTCGCAGTCTGTGAGTTCGAGCCCCGTGTCGGGCTTTGTGCTGACGGCTCAGAGCCTGGAGCCTGCTTCGGATTCTGTGTCTCCCTCTCTCTCTGCCCCTCCCCTGCTGGCACTCTCTATCAAAAATAAAAATAAAAATAAAATCATTAAAAAATCAAGTATTATAATTTATAATATGTTGTATATTTTAGAATATATGTTATGTATTTTATAAAAATGTTTTTAAGTTTATTTATTTTGAGAGAGAGAGAATGAGAGTGAGGAGTGGAGGGGGGAGGAGCAGAGCATGAGGGAGAGAGAGAGAGAGAGAGAGAGAGAGAGAGAGAGAGAATCCCAACTAGGCTCTGCATTGTCACTGCAGAGCCTCATGCAGGCTCAAACTCACAAATCGTGAGATTACGACCTGAGCCAAAATCAAGGGTCGGACACTTAACCAACTGAGCCACCCAGCACCTCTAGAATATATATTAAATATTTTAAACGTGAGGATACAAATGCTGGTCTGCATGTCATGTTTATTCAGAGAAAATGAGATGAAACTCTATCTCTAAAGACTTCTCATGTATAAAGGACAACTGAAAATCTTGGGGCATATGCCAATGTATAATAAATATTATCATCCTATGTCAGGCTTGGAGCCTGGAGCCTACTTCAGATTCTGTGTCTCCCTCTCTCTCTCTGCCCTCTCCTACTCACACTCTGTCTCTGTCTCAAAAATAAGTAAACATTAACAAAATATTATCAAATAGGCTTGCTTTTTTTAAAAAAAAGTTTATTTATTTTAAGAGCGAGCATGGGAGCGAGATTGGGGGAGGGGCAGACAAAGAGGAAGAGAGAGAGAATCCCAAGCAGGCACTGCATCTATAGTGTGGAGCCCACTACTTGAACTCATGAACTGTGAGATCATGACCTGAGCTGAAATCAAGAGGTGGATGCTTAACCAACGGAGCCATCCAGGCACCCCTAGACTTGCTTTTTATTGCAGAGTTTTCTTGTCAAATAAAGTGGGGCATAGGACTTTAAAATAGAGCTTTGATGTCTACGAATTAATGGGCTACCTAAACAGGAGCCATTCGTTCCTTGATCATTGTTTACTGAGTGCTTACTAAGTGCTTGCTCCTGTCCTAGAAGTTGATAGTGAGTATTACTGTAAGTAGAATAATCTAGTGGGAGAGGTAATCATTAATCAAATAATCATATAACATGTATTGTCACACTATAAGAAGTACTCTAAAGAAAAAATAAAGGAGCTTACAACTGAGGTAAGAAAGTACTATTCTGAACAATTCTAGTAATTTCTGAGACATGTTTTGCACTATTTTCTTTATTCGTTCATTCATGCGTTCATTCATTGATTCATTCATTCACTTGAGAAAACTTTATTAAATCTGCCCTAGTTACATTCCAGGCACTGTGCTAGTAGCTGGGGGAAAAATTGTAAATAAAATATTCATGGCGCCTTCTTGAAATTTATAATTTAGCTATTCGAGTGACCAAATGTTTTAAAGAAGTGAAATTAGACATTGCCATTTCCCTTGCAAAATCACAAATAAGGGGAAAAAAAAGCAAACCAGAGAAATTATCTGCAAATTAAATTAAACCACCCAGGTATTATTAGTGAAGTCAATTATATCCTGACCTTCGTGACAACACATGTACAAACCTGCCATTTATTGTCACTGTTTGCAGGAAGAAAGGAGGCACTGTTGACATCATTAAGTAATGACCTTGATTATTAAAAAAGGAGAAGATGCAGAAAAGAAAGTCAGAAGACTGTCCTGACTGCAACATGGTTTTCTAGCAGACAGGAGATTGGCTCTGACTGGAAGACTTACCCTTTGTCATCCATTCCTAAAATTAATTCTATTTGTTTAAATATTCACAAAACATATAATTTCTTATTTTGCCTCTAGTGAATAGCTACTATAGATAGATTTTAAAATAAGAGGTCTCAAATTCAATAATACATTTTTATAAATGATTATTTCAAATTCCATTTATTAAAGCTTAATTACTGTCTCTCTATATGAGTCCACTGCGTACCTTATAAACGCTTCCAATAATCACATGAAATTTTAATGAATACACAATAATGGTCTTATTAATTTTAAATTAAATGTACTTGTTCATTTTTGAAAATAAATTTAAAGTGCCACTATAAATAACTCAGGAAAGCGAATTCATTTTTACACAAGATAGACTATTAGTTTGGAAGTTATAGCTGTAAATACTCTGATTTTTCTCAAAGAATAAGAGTAGATAATGTAATTTGAGTGTTTTTTTTTCTTTGTTTGTGTGTGTCCTATGCACATATGGTGATTACAGGATATACATTACATGGATTATTTAGTTTAATTTTTATGAAACAGTAAGGCAGGGCTGGTATTATGTTCAACTTAGAGATATGGAAAAGTGGTTTACAGAGGTTAAGTGGCAAGCTCAGAATCATGTCTTCTAGGAATTAATAGGATTTCAGTCTGACTGTCTAAAATCCCAGGGACTTAAAAATAAGAAAGTCCCATGGACTTAACCACTGTTTTAGTAGAGTAACATTGTTGACCTCATTTCTAATTTCAAATTAAATTTCACTTGGTTAGGGGGCTCTTCAAAGCTGGAAAATTTCTCAGTGAATACATTGTTGAAAAAACTTGGGCTTTGTCAGTGACAATAGGCAAAATGATATCAGGGAAAGCTGAACATCTTTGCCTTAAACGGGGGAAAGTGTGCTGGCACAGACCATATTGGCCCACAGGAGAGGGTTGTTAAATAGTAACTGCCACACCACTGAGTATAACTAAAATCAACAAAATCAGGCTTTCTGCTCCTCCCCGTTTGACAGACAGCTGCGTCTTCTGGTGCAGTGCCAGCCACATCTGCAAGTCACAGTGGTGAAGGTCGGAGTAAATGGAGTTGGCCGTATTGGGTACCAGGTCACCGGGGCTGCTTTTAACTCTGGGAAAGTGGAAACTGTCACCAGCAATGACCCCTTCATTGACCTCAGCTACATTGTCTACTTGTTCCAGTATGATTCCACCCATGGCAAATTCCACCACCCAGTCAAGGCTGAGAATGGGAAACTTGTCCTCAGTGGACAAGTGGAGCCCATCTCCACCTTCCAGGAATGAGATCCCACCAGCAACAAATGGGGTGATGCTGGTGCTGAGTGTGTTGTGAAGTCCACTGGAGGCTTCCCCACTATGGAGAAGGCTGGGACTCACCTGGAGGTTGAGGCTAAGAGGGTCATCATCTTTGCCCCTTCTGCTGATGCCCTCATGTTTGTGAAGGGCGTGACCCACGAGAAGTAAGACAACTCCCTCAAGATGGTCGGCAATGCCTCCTGCGCCACCAGCTGCTTGGCTTCTCTGGCCAAGGTCATCTATGACAACTTTGGCATCTTAGAGGGACTCATGACAATAGTCCATACCATTACTGCCACCCAGAAAACCATGGACAACCCCTCTGGGAAGCTGTGGCATGATGGCCAAGGGGCTGCTCAGAACATCGTCCCTGCTGATACTGGTGCCAATAAGTCTATAAGCAAGGTCATCCCTGAGCTGAATGGGATGCTTATTGGCATGGCCTTCTGTGTCCCCACCACCAACGTGTCAGTCACGGATCTGCTCTGCTGGAGAAAGCTGTCAAATGCAATGACATGAAGAAGCTGGTGAAGCTGAAATCAGAAGGTGCCCTCAAAGGCATCCTGGGTACACTGAGGGCCAGGTTGTCTCCTGCAACTTTAACAGCGACACCCATTCTTCCACCTTTGATGCTGAGGCTGCCATTGCCCTTAGTGACCACCAGTAAAGCTCATTTCCTGGTATGATAATGAATTTGACCATAGCAACTGGGTGGTGGACCTCATGGTCCACATGATCTCCAAAGAGTAAGAGCCCCCTGGACCACCAGCCCCAGTGAGAGCAAGAGGAAGAGAGAGGCCCTCAGCTGTTGGGGAGACCTTGCCTCATTTCATCTCACAACACACTGAGAATCTCCTGACCTCTACCCAGTTTCCATCCCAGATCCCCTGAAGAAGGTGAGGGTTTGGGGAAACCTACCTTGTCATGTACCACCAATAAAGGATACTGTATCCAGTCAAACAAACAAACAAACAAAACAAAACAAACAAACAAACAAAAAAATCCAAGATGCCTGTTAGGGAAGCAGATCCCTGATGTCTTTCTTGTTCTGTTAAAAGTAATCATAATGCCATAATGCTTTCTGATTATTCACATATTAATGGAAATTTAACTCTTTTTTAAAAAGTTTTTATGTTATTATTTATTTGTTTTTTAGAGAGAGAAAGAGAGCGTGTGTGCATTTACACACATGAATCGGGCAGAGGCAGAGAAAGAGGGGGAGAGAGAATACCAGACAGGCTCTGTGCTGTCAGTGTGGAGCCCAATGCAGGGCTCGATGTAGGGACTCAATCCCATGAACCCTGAGATCATGACCTGAACCGAAATCGAGAGTTGGACGCCTAACCAACTGAGCCTCCTGGTGCCCTGGAAAAACTGTTTTCTACTTTTATAGTTAGTCTAGTGGAAAGCCATAGGTAAACATCCTATGAAAAAACCCCAACCCTTTATTCCTAAAAAATGATTTTACTTTCATATATGTGTGTATTTCATTTTCATTTATACCTTATGTCCTTTATGTCTAGAACAGTACTAAGACTGTCAATACTGGCACAAACTAACATCTTGCATGTTTTATCTTACCTTAATTTATCCCTCCTTTGATGCTCCTGCTTATTTTATGCCTATCTGAGTTTCTGACCTATATTCTTTTTCTTTCCTCTAAATAACTTCTTTTAACATTTCTTATAAAGAAGGTCAATTGGCAACAAATTCCTTCAAGTTTTATTTGTCTAAGAAAGTCTTTATTTCTCTTTTACTTTATTTAAAAAAATTTTTTTTTAGAGAGAGCAATAGAGAGCAAGACCAAGTGGGGTAGAGGGGCAGAGGGAGAGGGAGAATCTTGAGCAGGCTCCTTGGGCCTCGATCCCATAACCGTGGGATCATAACCTGAGCTGAAATCAAGAGTCAGTTGCTTAACTTACTGAGCCACCCAGGCCCCTCTTACTTCTGAAGGATTTTTTCAGGGTATAGAATTCTAAGTTGGTGTTTTTTCCTTTCAACATTTTAAATATTTCACTCCACTCTCCTTGCTTGCACAGTTTCTGAGAAGTCAGGTGTAATTCTTACCTTTGTTCCTCTATAGATATGGTATGGTTTCTCCCCTGGCCTCTTTTAGGATTTTTTCTTTGTTTTTGATTTTTTCTCGTTTTACCTGAGTTTTAACAAAGCTCTGGGAAAAGTGTGTGTGTGTGTGTGTGTGTGTGTGTGTGTGTGTGTGTGTCTATGTGTGTATATTGCTTAAATAAATTCTAAAACAAATTATCTCTGATGCTCAGCAACAAGACAGACAACTTCTTTTTTTATGGATAACTTCTCTTCTTCTTTAGGATATTATTATTTCTTCTCCTCCTTCTTTCTTGTATCTTTTTTTTATTTTATTTAAAAACATGTTTTTAAATGCTTATTCATTTTTGAGAGAGAGACACACACAGAGTGTGAGTGGGGAAGGGGCAGAGAGAGAGAGAGATGGAACCTGAAACAGGCTCCAGGCTTTGAGCTGTCAGCACAGAGCCCGATGTGGGACTCGAACTCATGAGCCGTGAGATCATGACCTGAGCCAAAGTTGAACATTTACCCCACTGAGCCACTCAGGAACCCCTTACTTTATTTTTGAATTTTATTTTTTGAGAGACTGTGAGTGGGGGAGGGGCAGAGGGAGAGGGAGAGAATTTTAAGCAGGCTCTATGTCCAGTGCAGAACCCGATGTGGGGCTTGATCTCACATCCATGAGATCATGGCCTGAGCCAAAATCAAGAGGTAGATGTTTAACTGACTGAATCACCCAGGTGTACCACTATTTATTTATTTATTTATTTATTTATTTATTTATTTAAAGTAAATTGTACCCCCATTGTGGGGCTTGGACTTGTGACCTTGAGATCAAGAGTGATATGCTCTACCAACTGATCCATCCAGGAGCCCCTTTCCTTGTTCTTTACTTCTTTTCCTCCTCTTAATTTTTCTCCTTCTCCTTCTCCTTCTCCCCCTTCTCCCCCTTCTCCTCCTCCTCCTTCTCCTCCTCCTCCTTCTCCTCCTCTTTCCTCTTCTTCTTCTTCTTCATCTTCTTCTTCGTCTTCTTCTTCTTCTCATATTCCTCATCTGCCTCCCTTTTTATTCATACAACAATCTAACACTGAGTTCTTTGAATGAAGCCAGAACAAAACTTTACTGTTTTGTATGGTTGACTCTCTTGAGTTATACCTACTCACAGTGCCTGTAAATGCAATAACTAATTTAACTAATTTTCAAATCAATGAATCATACTGTTTATACAAATGCACTTAGAAAGAGGGGTAATGGAATAGGAAAATCATAAGCATAGTTTCTATAGAAAAACACTTCTTTTTTTTTTCCATGTGCTCAAGTTGCTTTGGCTAAAAATGTAACTGTGAAGGGCACCGTTTAGTATATACAAAACTACATTTTCTTGGGTGCTCTGTTTGATTGTTTGATTAAAGACATATCATGGAACTGTTATTTTAAAAGATTATTTTCTCACATTTTCATGGTTCAAAAACTCATAAATATTGGTTATGTTAGTGTTGTTACTGTGTGAAACCTGAGCCCAAACTGACCATTCAAAGTGCACTATCCGAAGGAGGACCACTTCCTAAACATACTGTTTTCAAATAACAAGTACAACTCTGAACCGCAGTCTAGGAAAGCTGAATGTCATGACACTCATTTCTTAAATGAACTGTAAAATTTTGTGTGTTTGTGGGGGAGATGTTTTGAATTACAGGCTGTGAGAGCTTGGTGTTTAATTTTTAGACGAAGTTGCTTTTTCCTTTGTAAACTCATCATTTGTCTCTATACAAGCTTAAACTTTGTCCTTATTCTATTTCTTTGGAAGTTAAAAAAGAATCTTCTATAATAAAATTCCCTCATCAGCAATGCTTTTACTTACATTTTGTAATAATGATTGATGGTCAATGCCGTTGAAAATAATTTCCATTGAGGAGATTTGTCTACCCTCTTAAAAGTCTGTTTCACTGTTTGGAATCATTTTTGCAGTGAAATGTTACGATGTGGACCAAAACCAAAAACCAAATCAAACCAAACCAAAACAACACAAAACAAAAAACCGAAAAGAAACAAACAAGAAAAACTAGGGTTGAAACATGCAGGCAGTGTTAACATATATTTGTTAAGCCCTGAGTAAGTAGTAGATATTGACCAGATGTTGAGTTACAAATATAAATAAGCCCTCAAGATGCTCATGGTAGTAAGAAAGCAGCCCCAAAACTATAGAGTATAATGCTGACTGTTGGGTGCCTCGGGAGAGGTATTGATTGTAAGGGTGCTTTAGCTCTGACATTGACCATCTTATTGATTAGTGAGGTCGGTTTAGTTGACTTGGCTAGCTAGGTGCATATTTTTCCTCTCTCCCTCTCTGCCCATGTGTCTTTAGAATCTTATCACAGAGGACAAACCCACAAGGTGAGAAAGGGACATTTATTAGCCAAAACTTAATGTAATTATAAATAAAATATTCAGGGGAATGCCACAGGGGAAAGGCATTATTTGAATGAGTCCTTGAAGGACGAGTGCTATTTTGACAGTGGAGAATGAAGACAGGTGTATGAAAGACATTTCATAGACAAGGAACAGCATGGGCTTGATGGTAAACTACAAAGGGTATTGCAGGAGGTAAAATTATTAGAGAATGACAGGACATGACTAAGGCAGAAGATTCAAAAGAGTGAGACCATCCCTCTCTTAAAAAGTGAACTCAGAGGGTAGCAGTTTTGAAAGGTTTCAGAATAACGGGCTGGCAAGAATTCGTGAGAGGAATGAATCATAGAAAGCTTATGGGGAGCAGGAGGAAGTGTATAAATTTCAAGAAAAAGAAAACAAAAAAGAAAATTTGAAAGAATAAGAGATGAGAAAGATGTTGAAGACAAGAATGTGCTCAGTAAAATAATTTGGAAACATCTTCTAGATAGTTGATTTTACATACTTGCCTGTGTGTCTGCCACTTGGGGAACTGGGTAAATCCCATGACAAAATATTACTTTATTCACTCCTTCAAGAAATGAGACTATGCTATGGATCTTAAGATGTTCCCTTATATGCAGTGAAATTCCAGGGCCTGAACTTTTATTTACCAGACAGTAGAGAACATCAGGTCTACAGTAGAATGAGAACGTTCTTCCTCTGTTTAGCATTTTCAGCTGACATCTCTGCAGAAGAACTGTGACTTTTCCATCTCACTGTTGACAAGGGGAGGCTATATTAAAAGTACCCAGAAAACTGTTCCCCTTTAAGATTAATGCTTGTGCAGATGAGTGGGCATTACGGTGTGTTTGGTATCTGAACAGCACATGCTCTTAAAAGGATGTTATTTAAGAAACTATTTCAATTAGGAGGAAACAAATCTGTTTAAAGCTCGATATACTAATAATCACAGTATTAAAAACACAGCTACGCAATTTTGTTTTTCATTTCTCTGGGGTTCAGGCTTTACATGTGGTTAGTCATGTGCAAAGCAGAATGAAAACTTCCACTGTCAATTTACGTTGATTCCCATCTGCCGTGAATGGTAACCCATGATCTTTTCTCCATCGGGTATTTTTGTTGTGTTCTTGTTGCTATTTTACAAAGAATCTGCAATCACTTATTCTGCGCGTTTCACCCGGTTCTTGAAAAGAGACAACACTTGAAAACATAATGGCCAGATGATCTCAGGATGCAAGAATCCTTCAGATGTTTGCTGGGAACTATTGAAAGATGCTTCAGTTTGACAAAAGCAGGAAATGTTAATTTTCAGCTCTTTTATAAATAGAGGGATGATCTGTCAAGGGAAAAATGTTGTCACAGCAAATGTACACTTGAGTGATTCAAACCTCATTAGTGGTTATATGATTCACTTTGAATATATTTACTGTAACAACTGGTAAACTGTGTTTCAAATTCAGCTGTTGAATGGATTATTTTTTTAAAACAAAACAATTCTAAGAATCTATTTTTCTTTTTTTTTTCTGATACAAACCAACATTTTTTACACCTTTGTCCTTGGTATATATGCTGTATATAACCAATGATGAGCTCCCTCTGTTTTTTGGCTCTCACTCTACTCCTCTAGGCAAAATTCCTAACATATTTACTTGATGAAAACATATTAGCATTTTCCACTCGTTCTCAGAGCAGAAGGATGTGGGGATTATCTGGTAGAAGTGTATAGTAAGTAGAGAGTTACTTAATTATTAAAAATAAAGTCGCGATCCTCAAAAGACTATTGAACAAGATGCCCAAAGCAATTGACGTATGGTGATTCTCTTGTTAAGCATTTGTTTGTTGAATACTTGACTAGGTATGGCCAAGAAAAGAGAAATTCAAGCAGCGTGGTAATTTGGTAACTGTAAATGCAAGCAATTTACAATATGGTTAATGAAAGGAAATCTTTGTATAGAGCAGACCTAATTTATCTCTTGGATATACCACAAGTTTATTTGAGGGGAATCCTTCTGATAACCAAATACTCCGAAATTCAGATAATCTATGCTTCAGACCAGCAGTCGCGGAAAGAAAAGTCGTCTCTTTAACTTCATGTGCTTTGAAAAAATATGATTACAAAAATAGCAGGTTTGTGGCAGATATTTTGGAAAACATAGAAGCATATAGGAAAAAAAGAAAAAAGTGTAATTCTACTACTCATGACATTTAGAAGTATTTTGTTTCCTGTTTCCCGGTCTCTGCATGTGGAATTAAAAAAAATGGAACTATATTACACATACACTTCTGTAGCTCTTAGGAGCACAGCTTTTCCAAGTGCCTGCTTGAATTTCTCCATGCCTCACTGGGCCCTTTGAAAACCTGATTCCTTGCTCCAGAGATAGACGTGGATCCACAAAGAATGCTGCTGTTTCATAGCCATGCCAACATGGATTTTCTTTGAAATGTGAGATGCTTGTTGAAAAGAGTAACTTTGCCTACTGGTTTGTGAAGGTTTAAGTATTAGAAATGAACAAGTATTAAAAATAACCATAAACGTTAATGCGTATTTTAGCAGGGATAGTTGAGGGAAGCAAAGCTTCTGGAAGGCTCATTCCAGACAGTGAGTGCAGTGTCCTTGAGATGCGTCTCCAACTCACAGTCATCAAGGCGGTGAGAACAAAGTTGGCTGAGTTGGAAGGATTTCACCTCTCCACGAGGTGATCACGCTTAAACGCTACCCGTTCCTCTGTTGGGTTTAAGTACGTTGTGATTAAGCTCTTGATTTTGGCATCTATGTAGGCTATTTAACTTTATACAGAAAAGCAGATGAAACAAAACAAAACAAAAAACCCCATTCCTTGACTGCAAACATTTGTGCCCTGATGAGTTCAGTCATATCACTTTCTTTTCTTTTTGAAGTGTAGCTAGAGAAAGGAAAAAAGGGGTCACACTGACAGCAAAGAGAAAATTACTTTACCACAGTGGGTGGATAATATGCTGTGAGGTCAGATTCTTAAATACTGTGGTTGGAATCTTTTTTTTTTTTTTAATTTTTATAAGGCTGAATGATTTTATTACCACTTATAACCCGTGTGACTCTGAAAGCTAAAATAATCTGGGTAATCAAAATTTATGCTTTAGGACAGAAGATGATTATCTGTAGATGAGGGGAAGTAAATTCTTCTTTCCCCCGTTTTCTCCGCTAATGACTCTGTGGGTGAATAACTTTTGTGAACCTTTTGGCTTTCATTCGGTGGTGGATATGGGGTGGGGGTGAGGAGGGGAGGCCCTCCTGTGAAATATCACATGTTGGTGGCCGTGGACAGTGAATTAGACAAGTGACTGAGGAATTGGAAGCTTTACTCAGAGCAAAAGGACCATTCGGAGTTGCTGCAGCGGAGGCTGATCTCAAGACGTTTGGCCTCCCCTTTGAGGGTCCATTCCTTAAACTGTTGAGTTTTATTTTTCTCAGAAGGTTATTTTAAACGAAAACAGCTCTCACTGTACAGACTCACTGACAGGAGTCACATCATTTTTTAAAAATTTATTTATTTTTTAATTTACATCCAAGTTAGTTAGCCTATAGTGCAACAGTGATTTCAAGAGTAGATTCCTTGGTGCCCCTTACCCATTTAGCCCATCCCCCTTCCCACAACCCCTCCATCAACCCTCTGTTCTCTGTATTTAAGAGTCTCTTATGTTTTGTCCCCCTCTCTGTTTTTATATTCTTTTTGCTTCCCTTCCCTTATGTTCATCTGGTTTGTATCTTAAAGTCCTCCTATGAGTGAAATCATATGATATTTGTCTTTCTCTAAGTTTGCTCCGCATAATACTCTCTAGTTCCATCCACGTAGTTGCAAATAGTAAGATTTCACCTTTTTTGATTGCTGAGTAATAAGGAGTCACATCATTTTTGAGAGTCATTCCTCCCCATGTTCAGCGAGATGACTGGTTTGGGGTGTTTTAAATGAGGAGTTGGGGAGAATAGTGTTAAAAATAGGCTGAGTTTAATCTGGGTTCATGGATGACAGGACTTCCTGTTATCATTCAAATATGAATGGATTCGATTTGTGGGTTTCTGTCTGTTAGTTCAAGGAAAACTGTTCAGAGCGGAGATAACAGATTAAAGTATGTGAATTTCCTCCATAACTCACTAAATCCAATTAAATCTGTCCCAGAGCCCCCACACATGAAGATGACAAGAAACCTCAGTCAGTTCCTGCCCATTCTTCCAGAAATGGACTTGTTTTCCAATGGTCCTACACAGTGCAGAAAAATAATCTCCAAAAAAAAAAATCTGTGCATGTAGTGTTCTATTAATATACTTATTACAAAACATATACAAACAGAAATACAGAGACTTGTGCAATAAACACGTATTTTTTTAAGTCTTTAGATTTTAATATTAATGGAATAAATTTTTGTCATATTGTTATTTATGATTGTTAGCAAAACTTGATTGAATGTGCTTTATAGTTTGGAAGATACTGGTTTTATCAGTGATTCAAATGTTGGCTCATCAGTCCAGTTTAATTTCCCGCTTGGTTTTAATGAAAACAAAGCTGACAAAGATACCTAATAAAGATAAGTAGATTCATATGGATGAAATGCAAACTTGACTCCACTTGTGAAATTATAACATTTTTTCATATCTAATAATAGTCAGGTTTTGTTGAATTCATCTGGTACATTTCCGTGTTCCATGATGTCATTGAGTTAGTGATTCTTATGCATGAGCACAATGGTGTTCCTTTGTTACATTTTTCACTGAAGGGTTTAAATCCGGTGAAATTTTTTGTATAGATGATTTTAAAACAGCCTAGAAAATTGTGTTTCTAAGTTTTTAAAGTGTAAGAAATGAGGCTTTAAAAAAATAGATAATATGCTTACTTAATTTTGGCAGCAAAATCACGTTTCCATTTCCAAACATCTGTTTTCAAAATGCTCTGTCTATACCTTAAAATTCTTTCAAAATGCGGTCATTTTTTCCCATTCACTTTTAAAATGTCAGCTTTACCTACAGGGGGCAAAGAAGGGTGTTTTTTGTTTCGTTTTGTTTTTCAAATCTTCTAGGTGGCTTAGTATTGACATTAATTTATTATCACAGAAAGGTAAACAAATTTGAAATACATATCTATTTGTTATATATATATATATGCATATATATGTATATTACAAGTTTGTAATATAGATTCATCCATATGAATCTACTTATTAATCTACTTACCTTTATATATGCGTTTTATATATACCTACCAGTCTCCCATTAGGTCAGCTAACTACTGGGGCTGGTGTAGGAGAGTCTGGCAAATGGATTATGTTTAAGTTCTGACTTTTTAAAATTGTTTTTTTAATGTTTATTTATTTATTTTGAGAGAGAGAGAGACACACACACAGAGTGTGAGCAGGGGAGGGGCAGAGAGAGAGGGAGACACAGAATCCGAAGCAGGCTCCAGGCTCTGAGCTGTCAGCACAGAGCCGGACATGGGCCCCAACTCGTGAACCTTGAGATCATGTCCTGAGCCCAACTTAAGATGCTTAAGCAACCCAGGCGCCCAGTTCTGATTTTTTACAATTAAAACAAATCTAACCCTTAGATAACTATAGGAGTATATTCACACCCGGGAAATGAGTGATGTGCTCTCTTTAGATGTGCCCTCTGACTTTTGACACACCCTGATACCAGGGCACAGTGTTTAAGCCCTTAAGGCTCAGTTGCTTCTGTGCCTATCTGGAACCTGGGCATATTTGGTGAGGCTGGGGCTTGGCCACCTAGTGTCCAGCCTCCCTACAGACAGTTGCTCACGTTTGAGGGTCAGCTACCTCACTGCAGTCCTACAAGGAAGGGAATCGCTGTTCTCTGGACCCATGGGATGTTCCACTAGGGAGGTGAGAGTGTTTGCCACACATTGGAAGTTCTTTATGCCTTTATTTCAGGCAATCTACTGGGAGGTTGTAGACCCCTAACTTCCGGCTGACCAGGACTTCGTGCTGTCTTGAGAATATTCATTCAGTCTAGGTTTAGTGTAGGGAGGGAGAGGAGAGGCGACAAGCCTGTGTAGTGCATTTCAGGAATTTGAGGAAAGCTTACCTAACTCAAAGCCAGCTCTCTCTACTAGAAAGCCCAGAGGTTAATCAGTCCGATTTGCATTTGAATGCCAGATCCACTGCTTACTAGAAGAGGGACCTTAACAAAAGGATTCATATACTTGAAATTCAGCTTCCTCTTCCATAAAATAGGCATAAAAGTCTTATCTTTCAGAGCTGGCAAGAGGATTAATGTCTGTAAAGTGTTTAGTACACTACATAGGTATTCAATAAATAGTGGCCTTTAATGCATTTTTTTCTTACTTTTCCTTTTCCTTGTGGATCAGATCCCTTCTTTGTGTTTGTAGTGAACAAGGAGAGTATTAAAGACTGAGTGTGTCTCCCCAAAATTCACTTGTTGAAGCCCTAAACCCCAGTGTGTTGGTATTTGGGGGTGGGGCTGCTGAGAGGTGATTAGAGTTAGATTAGTTCATAAGGGTGGGGACTTCATTGTGGAATTAATGCCTTATGAAGAGAGGAAGAAACTCGAGATGTCTCTTTCTCTGTCTCTGTCTCTCTGTCTTACTCTCTCTCCTCATCTCCCACCACGTGAGGGTGCAGCAAGAAGGTGGCAAACAGTCTGCAAATCAGGAAGAGAGCTTTCATATTTGATGACCAAAATATACTTATTTCAAGCAGTGGAGCCTTGAGGCTCAGAATGTCTAGATCTGAATCCCAGCCGTAACACTTACTCTGTGTTATCTTGGAGAAATTATTTAACCTCTTCCAGTTTATTTCCTCATCTCTGAAGTGGGTTTAAGTAATACCTTGTGGAGTTATTGTGGAAATTGAGTGGGATAATTCCCTTAAAGTTATTGACAACAATAATAATATTATCAGAAGTTGATGTTATTACTCAAGGGATTTTATGTGACATGGGAGTGAAAAAGACATTGTTCTCGCTGTCAAGGATTTTATGACCAGAACGAGGTACTTCTTAGCTTGATGAGTGATGCTAAAAGCAATGACTGTCATACTGGGGGCTGTGTTGTTTGCACTTAGTGGTAAAGTGCATGTGTGTTTCTAGGTTCTTTATCACTGTTTCCTGCACCAGATGTCCTTCTACATCTTACTATTTATTTTCAGCATGCTTTTTCTGATATGAAATCTTTCTTGTATATTGCTCTGTTTTTTCCCTAGGCAATCTTAAGTTTGCTATGTAGGAACATGTGAAATAATTTGAGATTTTGTTCTTATGACTACGGCACCCTACGCATTTCCTTAAATACAAACTAGAAATTCAAATACCAAGATAAACATGCATTTTAGGGTTTATATCAATAAAGTTCTTTTTAATCCTTATTATTTTCAAACATAGCAGATGAATAGAAAAAGAGAAAAAAGGAAACTACATTTCCCCTCCTTACTTAGAATTCTAGATCTTGGTTACAAAAGACATCATTTATACTGTTGACACTATGATGTAATATTTTAAGCTAATGAATTCAAAATAAATCATGCTATTGAATTTATAATTTAGACATTTTGCTGTGCTTCTTCATGTGTACATTTTCTTTAAAAAAATTTTTTTTAATGCTTATTTTGGAAGGAGAGAGATACAGAGCGTGAGTGGGGGAGGGGTGGAGAGAGAGACAGACACAGAATCAGAAGCAGGCCCCAGGCTCTGAGCTGTCAGCACAGAGCTCTAGACGGGGCTCAAACTCACAAACTGCGAGACCGTGACCAGAGCTGAAGTTGGACGCTTAACTGACTGAACCACCCAGGCGCTCCAATATGTATACATTTTCTTAAAGTGAGGATGTTTATTCAAATTGTTCTATCTGAGGGTACTTTAGTTACATATACATATACATATACATATACATATACATATACATATACATATACATGTATATGTATACAACATATACATTACATATATATATGTACATGTATACATGTATACATGTATATGTATATTTTCCCCCAGGAACAGACTCTGCGTCCAGCAGCCTCAAGAGTTATGCTAACAGTTACAAGATGTGCTCCTTCTGGGTTCATTGGCCTTTATCACTCAAGCACAAAAGGCATAAGTGGAAACAATCTCCTCCTTCCCCACTCCCCTTTTTTTTCTCTTTTCTTCTTCTTTTTTTGGAAGGGAAGGAATAAAAAGTCTAGGATTCTATTGAGAATAACAAAGAAAAGAGGCTGGATTATTCTACATGGTATTATACCTGTTGTTTCTGCATTGGTTATCTTTTATTTCCCCCTAAAATCCATGTAAAAGAAGCTTTAAAATTATATTTGTCTCTCAATATTAAAGAGAAGGAATGATTATAGTTGTAGTAAAAGAAGATGTTTTTAGGATTCTGAGAAAATTCCTAAACCGAAGGAAATGTATCCACTGAGATTGAAAGACATTGTGCTATTACCCAAGGGATTTTACAGGAATGGAAAAGACATTATTCTTGTTCTCAAGGAATTTATGACCTAAAAGGAAATTAAGAAAAGATGTGAATCTCACTGAAAGTTGATGCTGCGCTTTTCTATAGTATTTTCCCTTTGCACCTTTGTGGACAGAGGAGAGCTAAATATGAACAATAATTATTTTAAAAGTTCCCCTCTGGAGAGAATTAGCATTATGGAAAATATCAAAATAGTGCTTCAAAGGTGAGTGGTGAAGAACAGGGTAATGAAGAGTTAAGACTATGCCTATTCATTGTATGAATTCACTATATGAATTGTAAAGAGTTAATGTTTGTTTCTATGTCAAGTCACTATATCCGCCTTCCCTGAGTCAGAAACATTATCTTCACCCCCGGATACCCAGTGTCAGTGTTCCTCTCAAAGTGACCATATCCTCTGTCTTCATGGATGCTGTTTAATTGTTCGCTCACTCCTCAGGGAGAACAAACTGTGTTTATTTATTTGTTTATTTATTTATGATTTTAATTTTAAATATTCTCTATACCCAACGTGGGGCTTGAACTCACAACCCTGCTCCACTGACTGAGCCAGCCAGGTGTCCCAAACTGTACACACTTAAAAGCTAAGAAATTTATTTTACTAGTGCTTATTGGTAAGGTTGTCTACATATTGCTTCTTCCATAGAGAAGCTAAAATTACAACAAATAGCTGAGGTATAAAATAGAATATGTCATATTAATCTTTTTCTTATTTTGAAATGGTACATGAATTGGTTTTGAGAAATTGATTTGACAGGATGGAAGTAAAAGTTTTGAAAGTGTATTTAGAAGTTAAAAAGATTGAATGACATCAGGGAAGAAAAGAGTGGAAAATTATTTCCAATTTTCTCTCTTGCAACCACCTTTCTCTCAACACTTCTGCTTTGTGTGAAAGTATTTGGGAAGTATTTTAAGATCTCCCTTTTCCTATGTGACCATATTTTGTTATCAGTATAAATATAAATAAGATCCTTTAATTCTTTCTTACCCAATTTGTATAATTTTGCATTTTAACTAAAATCTCTATAACAGTGATGTGAAAATGAATCTAAGTAAGGCTGGATTGGCATAAAGAGGTACTGTGTTGGAGTCCTAGAATCACTGAGTGTTAGGATTTATTGATCTTGTGCCTTCCATTTAACATTGTTTTCCATAAAAAATATGGCACAGGAATGTTCTTCCACTGCCTCCTCCCAACTTTATTAAAATATTATTGACATATAACATTGTGTAAGTTTAAGGTGTACATACACTGATAAATTACAGTATGATTATCACTGTAGCATTAGCTAATACCTCCGTCACGTCACACATCACCACTTCCTTTATGTAGCAAGACTATTTAAAATTCACTTTCTTAGAATTTTCAAATATACAATAGGTACTGTTAACTAACACAATACTGTGCATTAGAATCCTAAGACTTTATTCACCTCTAACTGCAAGTTTGTACCTTTTGAGTAACATCTACCTAGTCCCCCCACCCCTAGCCCCTGTTAACCTTCATCCTACTTTCTACTTCTACCAATTCAGCTTTTTTAGATTCCATGTATAAATGATATCGCATAGTATTTGTCTTTCTCTCTGATTTATTTCACCTAGCATAATGCCTATTTATCTATCTCTCACCAGGCACCCCTCACATTTCTCTCTCTCTATATATGCATCTTCTTTATCTGTTCATCCATTGATGGGCACTTGGGTTGTTTCCATATCTTGACTGTTGTGAATAATGCTGCAGTGAAGATGGGAATGCACATATGTCTTTGAGATCTTGATTTAATTTTCTTTGCATATATACCCAGAAGTAGAATTGCGGGTTCATATGGTAGATATATACATATATATATATATATATATATATATATATATATATATATATACCTATCTATATCTATATCTAATCTATATCTATATCTATATCTATACAGAGATATATATAGATAGATAGATATACACACACTATATGTATATATATACACATATACATACGTATATATGTATATATACGTGTATGTGTGTGTGTGTATATATATATATATATATATATATATATATATATATATGTTGGATCCTCCATACTGTTTTCCACAGTGATAACAATTTATGTTCCCACCAATAGTACGTAAGCGTTGGCAGAGGGGATGTTCTTGTGAGGTCTTGGATGGAATGTTTTCTAGACGTTCATCTCATATTCTGCCTTTAGCAGGGCAACTGCAATGAAAATCTTAGGTACCCTTTGTCTATATGTTATGGGAATCTCACACCTAGAACATCTCCTAAGCAGCTGGTTCTCTCCTTTTGCTCCCTTGAGATTAATCCTTAGGTCACCACCATCAAAGGTACCCTTCAGGTCTGTGAAATAGTGGCTTTGGGGAGAGCGCAGGTGACATGCCAGTGAAGAGACAGTAGGAGTGTCAATAAGAGAATATAAAACAAAAAAAATGTAGATTTTCAGAGTCCATAGCTAACTGCTCTGTGCCCCAACCATAGCTCCATTATACTTCATCATGCAGGTTTTTTCATGGTCTGAAAAGATGTTCAGGTTTTTAGTGGAACGTCCCAATCTTGAGTGATTACCGTTACTGAGCTGTTGTAGTCTTGATGTTATAAGAGGAAGGATTATCATCTTCTATTTACCTGTAATTTTTTCCATTGTATGTAATGATTCCAGGGTAATGATAATTACTATGAACCTCACAAGGGATATTTTAATAATTAAAGTGACAATATCCTAAGAAATATTATATATACAAAACAAAGTGAGTAAAGTAAGACGTATTTAGTGAATAATTTAATGCAACAGATTCCCCTGTCCTTGCAAAACAAATTAATAAGATGTAGTGAACTTCAATTTATTATTTTCAAATGTTTACTCTTGAAAGTCACTAGGGTATTATCTTCAACAAAAAATAAAAAAAAATTCTCTTTTTCTCAGTCCCCACAGTTACGATGCTGCCTTTTGTTTTAGAACTCACAAGCATTATTTCAATACAGAATTCAAATGATAGCTTAGTTTTTAAAAATAATGCTATGAATAGGGAGGTTGTAATGTAATTTGTGGGTGAAATAGTCTCCTGAGACTATTCTCTATTGAAAAAAATTCTAATTGTGAAGTCAGGATTTTTTTTTCTGTTATTAATGGATGCAATTTTATGTGTGCACAAACACCTATGCACATGTATGTGCGAGTGTGTGTGCATATGAGTGTATGTAACATGGAGGTGTGCTCTGTCCTCATATTGCTCACACATCTAGTATGCTGAGCCACTTGAATATTTTTGATTCAAACTCTCATCTCAAGGGTGGTAGAAGGCCCCGAATCTATAGGCATTGGCAGCAAAGAGGTTTCCATTCCTCTCATCTCTGCCTGTCAATCTTGCATTTACCAATGCAAGAGCTAAACTGTCAGATATGCTCCAAAGAGTCCTGCTGAGCACATCTTCCATCTTATCCTTCCATGATGTGT
Organism: Prionailurus viverrinus; assembly: GCF_022837055.1. Lineage (NCBI taxonomy): Eukaryota > Metazoa > Chordata > Mammalia > Carnivora > Felidae > Prionailurus > Prionailurus viverrinus. Next base: position 104,387,466 of record NC_062561.1, on the reverse strand, counting down.
CCCAAGTCAAGCCTGTGGTGCAACCAGACTTTAATGAAGATTTTCAGAATATATTAGTTAGAGTATAGGTTTGGATGTATGTAAGAGAGACCCACATTAGCTGTGAGCTAAACACTGTAAAAGTGTATTTACCTGGCTTTGCAATAATCTGGAGGCTGATGACCTGAGGCTGGTATGTTGGTTTTGCTTCAAAAGGTCATCCAGAGGCCAGGTTTCCTTCTGTTTTGTAACTCCACCATCTGTAATGTGTTAGCCTTGTTGTTGTGGTTGAAGATAACTTGCTATCATATCCATATCCTGGGCATCAGGATAGAGGGAGAGTGAGGTAATGGGATATCTTCTTTCCCTTTAAAGGTATATCCTCCAAATTATACAGAATTACTTTTCTCAAATTCCATTGGCTAAACATTAGGCCCGTGTGCAAACCTGGCGGCAAGTAAAACTGGGATATATTTCCTCTGGGTGGCCATGTACTAAGTTAAAAACAGAGTTCTGTTTTATCCAGCAACAGCAAAATACACATTATTCTCAAGTGCACACAGAACATTCTCCAGGTCAGATCATATGTTCGGTCACAAAACATAGCAAATTTAAGAAGGCTGAAATCATACCAATTATGATTTTTAACCACAGTGATATGAAGCTAGAAATCAATAACAGGAGGAAAACTAGAAAATATGTGGGAATTAACAAACACACTCCTGAACAACCAATGGGTCGGAGAAGAAATCAAAAGGGCATTAAAAATGTATTTTGAAACAAATGCTAAAGTAAACAAAACATACTCAAACTAATGGGATATAGCAAAAACCGTTCAAAGAGGGAAGGTTATAGTGATAAATGCCTACATTAAACAAAGAGAATGATCTCAATTAGACAACCTAACTTCACATCTCAAGGAACTAGAAAAAGGGTAATTAAACAAAGCTCAAAGTTAGTAGAGAGAAGGTGATAATAAAGATCAGAACCAAAATTGATGAAATGGAGAATAAAAAATAATAGAAAACACCAACGAAACTACATTGGTTTTTGAAGAGATAAGTAAAATTTATGAAATTTTAGCTAGACTTATCAAGAAAAAAGAAAGAAGACTCAAATGAATAAAATTATAAATGAAAGAGGAGACCACACAACTGATACCACAGAAATACAAAGTATCTTGAGACTACTGTGAGCAATTATACTCCAACACATTGGACAACTTAGAAGAAGTGGGTAAATCCCTAGAAATATACAAGCTACCAATAGAATCATAAAGAAATATAAAATCTGAACAGACTAATAATGAGTGAGTGTTGAATCAGTAATCAAAAAGCTGCCCAAAAAAGAAAAGCCAAGGACCAGATGGCTTCACAGGTGAATTCTACTATGTTTAAAGAAGAATTAACACCAAATATTCTTAGACTACAAAAAACTCATACAAAAAAATGAGTACATCCCTAAACTCATTTTATGACGCCAGAATTACTATGATAACAAAGCTAGATAAGGATACTACAAGAGAGGAAAATTATGGGCAAATATCTCCAATGAGTATAGATGCAAAGATTCTTAATAAAATACTAGCAAACTGAACTCCACAGCGTATTAAAAGGATCATACACCATGATCAAGTGGGCATTATAATTGGGATGCAAGGATGGTTCAACATTCACAAATCAATAAATGTTACACCACATTAACAGAATGAAGGATACAAATCAAATGATCACCTTAATAGGCGCAGAAAAAGCATTTGTCAAAATTCAACATACTTTCATGGTACAAACTCTCAATAAAATGGGTTTAGGGGGAATGTACCTCAACATAATAAAGGCTATATATGACAAGCCCACAGCTATCATCATACTCAGTGGTGAAAGGCTGAAAGCTTTTCCTCTAAAATCAAGTACAAGACAAGGTATATACCATGCTTATTCAACATAATACTACAAGTCCTAGCCAGGGCAATTTTGTAAGAAAAAAACTAATAAAAGGCATCTAAATCAGAAAAGAAGTGAAATTGTCTGTGTTTGCAATTCACATATTATATATAGAAAAATTCTAAAGACTCCACCGAAAACCTTTTAAAACAAGTAAATGAAATCAGTCAAGTTTCAGGATACAAAATCAGTGTACAAAAATCGGTTGCATTTGTATACACTAATAATGAAGTATCAAAAAGAAAAATTAAGACAACAATCCTGTTCACAACAGCGTCAAAAACAATAAAGTACTTAGGAATCAATTTGACCAAGAAGAGGAAAGATGTATACACCCAAGGTTATCAGACATTGATAAAAGAAATGGAAAAAGACACAAGTAAAAGGAAAGATATCCTGTGGTAATGTATTGGAAGAATCATTTGTTAAAATGTTCATACTACCCCAAAGCCATTTATACATTCAATGCAATGCCTATCAGAATTCAAGTAGCATTTTTCACAGAAATAGAATGATCTACATTCATATGAAGCCCGGAAAAAATTCAAATATCCAAAGCAATCTTGATAAAGAACAAAGCTGGAGGCATCACAATTCCTTATTTTAAACTGTTTTACAAAGCTGAATAGGAAACAAAACAGTATGGTACTGGAATTAAGACAGACATGGAACAAAATCAATATTTCACAAATATAGTCAAGTAAGATTTGACAAGGGATCCAAGAGTAGTCAGTGGGGGAAAGGGTAAGCTCTTCAATAAATGGTTACAGAAACTGGATATTCATTTGCAAAAACATGAAATTAGACCCCTGTGTCACAGCACTCACAAAAATTACCTAGTGATAAATTAAGACTGGAAGCCATAAAACTCTTGGAAGAAAATATAGGGGAGAAAACTTCTTGATGTTGGTCTTGACAATAATTTTTCTGATATGACACCAAAAGCACAAGCAACAGAAGCAAAAATCAACATGGGGCTACCTTCAAACTAAACATCTGTACAGCAAAAGAAATAGTCAACAGATTGATAAGGCAACCTGTGAAATGGGAGAAAATATTTGCAAACCACTTATGCGGTAAGGGGTTAATATTCAAAATATACAGAGAATTCATGCAACTCAATGGAAAATCAAAACCCTGATATAATTACAAAATGGGCAAAGGACCTGAATAGACATTTTCCCAAGAAGACATACAGATGGTCAACAGACACCTGGAAAGGTATTCACCGTTACGAATCATCAGCGAAATGCAAATCAAAACAAGAATGGGATATCATCTCACATCTGTTAGAATAGCTGTAATCAAAAAGACAAGAGATAACAACAAGCGTTGGGAACGATTTGGAAAAAAGAGAACCCTTGTGCATTGTTGGTGGGCATGTAACTGGTGTAGCCACTACGGGAAACAGTGTGGAGGGTCCTGAAAAAAAGGTAAAAATAGAGCTATTGTATGATCTAGCAATCCTACTTCTGGGTATATCTCCAAAGGAAATGAAATCAGACCTCCAGGAGATATCTGCACCCCCATGTTCGTTGTAGCATTGTTTGCATTCTAGTGAAGATATGGAAACACCAGTGCCCATCCACAGATGAATGGATAAAGACGTGGTATGTATATGTATGTGTATACACCACAAAAAAGCGATAATACTTAGGCATGAAAAAGAAGGAACTCCTGCCACTGTGAAAACGTGGATGGATCTGGAGTGTATTATGCTAAGAAAAATGAGATAGGGAAAAAATACTGTGTAATTTCCCTTCCATGATGAATCTAAAAAATCCAAAGTCTTGGAAAAAGACTTGTTGCCAGGGACTGGGGGAATGGAGGACATAGGGCGATGTTGAATAAAGGGTACAAATTTACAGTTGGAAGAAGTTCTGGGGATACAGCATACAGCCTGGTGACTATGGTTTACAATAGTGTGTTGTGTACGTTCAAGTTGCTATAAGAGTAGATCTTAAATATTCTTGCCATAGCAGCTATAACCAAAAAGTGATTATGTGAGGTGGAGGATGTGGTAACTAAACTTGTTGTGGTAAACATTTCACCAGGTATACATGCGTAAAGTCATCACATTGTACACCTTAAATGTACACAAAGTTATTGTCAATCATATGTCAGTGAAGCCGGAAAAGAAAAAGCAGCAAAAAAACCCCAATCCCTAAAAGTTCTCTTTCAAGTTGGAGGAGGAAAGGATATGAGGAATACTTAGCAGTGGCCTCTACAGATGCCATCTTTGGCTCAGGGTTGCATCACATTATAGCTGAGTCTTGAAATTCCTTATAGTGTTGCAACCAGCTGGGCATTTTCTCTGGTCTTCTGTTCCGGCTTCAGCCTCCAACCAGGCTGCAGGAGCTCTTACATCCCCCTTCTCCTCTCTTCCTTAGCTTTGCATCTGTTTCCGTCAACCTGCAAAGTTTTCTTTTCCATATAATCGGGGCAGCTTTTGTCTATCTCCTTACCCAGTGCCAGAACCATGCTTCAAACTCACCTGTCACAGGGACCAAACTGATAAACTAAATAAGTGGAGGGGGCCAGGTGTGAGGTAGAAGGGAGTAGTGGAGACGGTGGCAGGTTAGAGGGTGCACGCCCCATCTGTTGGAAAGATAGCCTATTCAACGCTGGGAATAGTGACCTCCCAGAACCCAGCCCAGGTGGCCACATCTCCTAACTTTCACAGGGGAGTTGAAAGTTTGGGTTTTTGGGTGAACTTTCTTATATTTAAGTGTTAGCAAGGGAGTCCTATTTTTTTTCAAAACGTTATGGCAGCCAGCAATGAACTTTTGCTGGCTGCCCCTGAGCTGATGTTTTAGACTTGGCTTTAGAACATCCAGGCATTACCCACGGGGACTGAGCTTCATAATTGTCCAATTTGGGCCTTACCCTCATGGAGGCTTTCTCTCTCTTGGTGATCGCTGCCATATGCTTTCCATGGATATCATAGTGCCCTGACTCTAAAGTGTGCTTGATAGTTTCCTAAGAGTGCACAGTGCTTATCAACCTTTAACAATAGCCCTGATATTTGGCAGAGCTAACATTATTTTTACTTGAAAGATGAGGAAACTACAGCTAGCAAGGTTTAAATTCCTTGCCTAAATATTTTAACAAAAATGAGGCAGAGGAGAATCAAGGACTCCTATCTTCTGACATCTTGCTCAGGACACTTCTCATTCACTTCAGTCTTTTGAGAACTGTGAACGGTTTAAATATATAATATATTGTGAGATCTCAGCTCTCAAGCCCTCAAGAAGTACTTGAAAATCATTAAAAACTCACTTCAGTTTCCTGGGAAGTAAACATTATTGTGCTATTTTATAATAAGAAGAAAGGGACTCAGGTTCATTCACCGTGGGAATGTTGTCAGTTTCAAATTGCATTTCTTGTCTTTGTATTTCCCAGTTTGATACTCCACGGACTAGAATTTTATATGTTTATTGTTATTCTCTGCTGTGATTCTAAATGCAGCATCTTCCTTGACACGAGAAATCATTTTAAGCATATAGCGAATGCTTAGTACATAGTAGCCATTGTCAGTGAACCAGAGAAGATAAGTCTTTGCTTGTGATAATTATGAGAGTTATGCAAATCTATAACAAATAAGGTGCATATTCATAAGAATTGTAAAATAAGATTAATGCATTAATGCCTGTGGGGGAAAAAAACCCCAAAACCAAGGGATGCAGAAGGGATGTCTTAGTGTGGTTTCTTCTTGTCAGTTGATTCTAATGAAAGGGCCTCTGGGAAGGCAGTTTACTTGGGAGTTCCTTGTACAGAGAAGGGAGAGAATAGAAAGAATTTGAAATGAGAGAAGAAAAGTTGATATGAAAGGGGTATTATCGAGCTGGTCCCCACCCTGGGCAAGTGCAGCCCAATCACACAAAGACTTTGTGAAGGATATTTCAAATGTCTCTCAGAATGATCTGTCCGAGGACTGTCTGGAGAAACATTTGCCTACTGACCTCCGTACTCTGCAGGTTGCACATGGATGTGTGAGAGGGCCTCCCACAGGTATGGAGCTCTGTGGCAGCATCGGGGAAGCCCTGAAGATAAAGGGAAAGTCACTGAAGATGGTGTGTGCATAAGGTAAGGAGCGATCAGTGTGGATTGACTTGAAGCCTGAACAAAATGATCACCCTGAGCGTGGCTGACGACAAGTGTGGGGCCAAGAATCTATTAGGCTGTGTACAAGAGGTGTCTGATGCAAGGTCTTGAAAATAAGAACAACGGTGCCCCATTTGGCTATTTCGGTCTTGAGGCTCATGGTAAGCAGTGTAGCATGTAATTCTAAATAATAGAACTATTTCACTATTGCTCAGTGTATCAACTTTATGTGCCTATGTCCACACCCTCCTCTAAGTTGTTTTTATTTTCAAGTGTTTTATTGGTGACTTTGTAGTTTTAAATAATATACTGAAATGCATGATTTCTTATTTTATTACATTTCACTGGTTTATTTTGACTTCATATTAAGTTGAGACTTTGTTACTTCTACCATTGCCTTCATCTATTTCAGTGCATATTTGCCTCCAGCAGTTGACAGCTGTACCTTTTATTTTTTACAGAATCAAGGATGATAGCCTTTACATTCCCTTTTATGTCCTTAATTAAGGTATCTGTGCTTTCTCTACAGTTTGATTCTTTAAATATTTATTTATTTATTTATTTATTTATTTATTTATTAATGTTTGTTTCTGAGAGAGAGAGTGAGGGAGGTCATAAGCGATGGAGGGACAGAGAGAGAGGGAAACACAGAATCTGAAGCAGCCTCCAGCCTCCGAGCTGTCAGCACGAGCCCGACGCAGGGCTCGAACCCACAAACCATGAGATCATGACGTGAGCTGAAGTAGAATGCTCAGCTGGCTGAGCCACTCAGGCACCCCTACAGTTTGATTTTAAGAGTTGCTAATAAACAGCATTTAACTATTTTGCCTATATAAATATCACTCTATGCAAGGCTGAGTAATATTCTAGGGTTATATTTTTTTCCAGTGATCCTAAATCATGACTCTTGTACGACCTGAAAAAAAATGTATGTAACATTAAGGTCCAAGTAATTCATCTTCCTTAAATGCCATCCGATTGTGAAAATCACTCCATGTGTACTTCACTCTGTGTGGGTAAGCGTGCGTGTGGGGTGCGTATTTCTCTGGAGTTTCTAATTGCCTTTCATTTCTTTCTGTTGAAAGAAAAATAACGCCTTATACACCATATCACTTCTAGTCTCTTAATCATTCTATCTGCGGAATCGCGTTTTTCCCTTATGTTTTCTTTTTGAAGACCTTTTCAGTGGTCTTTACTTGGTGTAATTTTGACCAGTTGTGTTTTGTACTTTCTCAACTTTGAAGATCTTGAGATTAAATTTACTATACTTCTACATTACCTCTAGCGTTTCTTGGATCTCATGTTTTCCCTTTCTTGATTTTGACTGAGTTTGCTTGTTTCAATATGTTCTCAAGTAACTCAGAAACAGTCTTGGCAAGAATTCTCATAAGTCTTAGACATCTGAAATGCATTTTTTTGCACTCATATTTGATTGATGATATAGCTTGTCTGGAAATCTAGTTCAAAATAATTTTCTCCAGTTCTTTGAAAAGTACTACTCCATTGTCTTCTTGCATAAAGTTTCCTAAGTGAGAGCTCTAATGCCACCCTGATTCTTGTTGTTTCGGGGTGGTTTTTTTTGTATGCAATCTTTTCCCCCAGATTCTACCCTGGAAACTTTCAGGATCTTCTATTTCTTTACCCTTCTATTTCTGAACTTTTAAAACAAAGTATCTAATTCACTGGCCAAGAGCTACTTCTTATAATAGGATACTTGTTCACGGAGATGTTTTGTAGTTGAGAGAGAGAGAGAGAGAGAGAGAGAGAGTGGGTGTGCGTGTGTGTGTATGGGGGGGGCGGGTGGCAAGTAAGGGAGGGACAGAAAGAGAGGGAGAGATTCTTTTTTTTTTTTTTTTTTTTTTTTTTTTTTTAAATTTTTTTTTTTTTTAACGTTTATTTATTTTTGAGACACAGAGAGACAGAGCATGAACAGGGGAGGGGTAGAGAGAGAGGGAGACACAGAATCTGAAACGGGCTCCAGGCTCTGAGCTGTCAGCACAGAGCCCGACATGGGGCTCGAACTCACGGACCGCGAGATTGTGACCTGGTTGAAGTCGGACGCTTAACCGACTGCGCCACCCAGGCGCCCCGAGAGGGAGAGATTCTTAAGCAGGCTCCGTGCTCAGCATGGCACCTGGTCGTGGTGCTTGAGCTCACCACTGTGAGATCATGACGTGAGCTGAAATCAAGAGTGGCTCGCTTACCTGACTGAGCCACCTAGGTGCTCTCATGAAACTGTTATTGATTTTTGCTTGAAAACTTCCTTTTATACCAGCCAGAGCCCATCATGGCCTGGATCCTATGTGCTCCTAATTTAAATATCACTTTGTAAATGATATGATATGAAGGGAATGTCTGGACTTGGCACTGTGAACTCTTCATAGTCCTATTTTTGATGGTTACTGTTGGGATGGCTTTGTCAAATGAAGGTTGGATAACTTTTATTCTTGAACTAGTTCTTTCTTGGGTACTTCTCCACAACTTGGATATTACAGTGTAGTGTTGGAGAAGGCCAAAGGCAAGCACAGTTTTACGGTGTCAACCTGCAGAATGAACCTCAACCTTCACCCAGAACCCACTTGTTACCTATCATTCTGTGTATGACCAGGCCTCAAATGTGCCATACTTTTATTTGTTCTTCTCAAACCTGGAATACATTTTAGTTTTTAATCTAAAAACAGAAGGTGTATGGGGATGCCTGGGTGGCTAAGTTGGTTAAGTGACCGACTGTTGATTTCAGTTCAGGATCAAGGTCATGAGATTGAGTCCCATGATGGCTCTGCATTGGGTGTGAAGACTAATATTCTCTCTCTCCCTCTCCCTCTGCTCCTCCCCAACTTGTGTGTGTGTGTGTGTGTGTGTGTGTGTGTGTGTGTGAGCGTGTGCGCTCTCTCTTAAATAAATAAATAAATAAATTAATTAATTAATTAATTAAAAAAACCAAAAGGTGTAAGTGTGTCTTCTGAATCTCCTTGGCACTCAGGTTCCTGTTAGTCCAAAGATGTATGACTTCCAAGAGTTCAGTTTTCTTCTTTCCCTGCCCCATCCCATAAAAATATGATGCAGAGTCAACATTCACACCAACAAGCTTTACTTTCCCCAGTTGGTTTATTTGTATTTTTTAGAGATGATCTCTCTGATATATTTGCTTGGACTGCAAATTACCACCATGGGTTGCTATTGTTCTCCACATGGGGAGGGAAGGAAGATTGTGTTGGTTTTACCTCATTAGTTTACCTGCTTAAATTCCTGCTTCTGCTCCCGCTTCTGAGCCTGGGGTCTCTAGAGGGAAGCAAGAAGACTGAACCCTCCTCTCACTGCAGCCTGTACCTAAGCATATTCCTGACTTCCTTTACTCCCAACACTCAACATGCTTCTTCCCCAAATCTATCTTCCAGAAATTTATTGAACTAACAGCTCTGGTCCTTCTCCCAAATGAATCCTCTCCACTTGCTGGGTTTAATCTCCTCTTCTTGAGGAGGAGATTGTTTGAGGTTGTTTTTTCTGGCATCTTCTTAGGAAGCTGAAGTACTAATTTTTACTTTTGTTCTAACTTCTTAATACAAACCAAAACCCTTTCTTCCCTGCCCTTAATTTCTTCTTGGAAGACGCTGATTTCATATGCGTTTCTCACTACAGTCTTGATAATAGAGATATTGGTATTCACTCTTGAGAGGGAAATAGATGTGGTGCTTATGAAGACAAGGAGCACCTTTTCTAATTGTTTCTTTTGTCATGCAAATGGTAACAAAAAACTTTCACACCTCCGCCCAAAGATTTGATACCCTTTTAGCGCATGGGAAAAATTTTTGATTTATGAGCTCAGTGTAAGAGAAGAGAAAAATGTAAAATTAAATGGTAATGTTTTCCAAAAGTTATTGTTATGTGGTGAGCCTGTTTTTCTGTCAGCTGGGAGTCTTGTGTAGATAATAAATCCCCATCAGTGATTTAGCATGTATAAAACACATCAATCCTTTTTATTATATTTTGTGAGCCTTGACATTTATGATAATTTCCCCATATCTACTTAAAACTCTTTCTCTTATGATTGCATTATTAAAGTGGATTTTTTGCCCTTGTTGGCTTATCTCATTAGCATGTGTTTATCATATATTTTCAGGGTAATTACCATTTTGGAATAATGCACGCAACATTAAATGGATTCCCTAGTTTTAAAAGGTGTCAAGATAAAGGCAGCAGCTTCACCCCTCCTCTCTCTAATCTCCATCCCCTTGAAAGACTACAAAAGACATTTTGATTTCTTGTCACTTGGGTCAATTGGATAATGGCAAGGATAATATGCCCCCCTACTGTGTGTCCACAGTGGGTCCTGTTAGGAGAAAGGAATGATGGGAACACATTTCTATGGTGTTCTCATTTTCAATGCCTCTGTTGTCCATCAATCAGGGTCTTGATTTCTGGACTGAAGAATGGACGGTATCCTAATTGCTATTTGTAGGCCACGGGAAAGTCTCATGTTTTTTTCTTATCCTCTCTGAGTCAGAATGACAGTTTGATGTGAAAGTAAAATTTAGGGGCAGGATCATTTTTGAGTTTCTCAACGTTTATTTATTTTTGGGACAGAGAGAGACAGAGCATGAACGGGGGAGGGGCAGAGAGAGAGGGAGACACAGAATCGGAAGCAGGCTCCAGGCTCTGAGCCATCAGCACAGAGCCCGACACGGGGCTCGAACTCACGGACCGCGAGATCGTGACCTGGCTGAAGTCGGACGCTCAACCGACTGCGCCACCCAGGCGCCCCGATTTTTGAGTTTCTAATTAACAACTAAAATGATAAGATCTACTCCTATTTGTCAGGGCCCAAATAATTAAAATGGCTCCCCCTTTCTCCATTCACAAACATATATGAAGCAAGAGTAATGCTCTCTGCTATCATTAAAGAGATCACTGGAAGCTGTTGATGTACCTTCTGAATTATCAAGAAACTGCCAGAGAACATTCTATGTATTTTACCATTGTATTTGTATTGTGTAGCACTCGATTATTTGAGGTCTGTTATCAATTTTTGGCATTCTTGGCATTTGTCAGAGTGTAATGAGTCAGAACTAAATTTTTAATGCATTCTCTTTGTTCCTCTTTAGAGTGTTTTTCTTGTTGTTGTTTTTTGCTCTTCCATTAGATATCTTGGATTAGTTTATGAAGTAACATAAGTTACAGAAAATAATTTCAACATGTAACGTAGATTTGAATTATAATCTTGTTAGAGGCACAGTATTTGAAGAACAGAATTTAAAAATAATTATCTATCCATACACAAGGATGAGAATCTCTTCAGTTTACAATATTAGACTTGTTGGGGCCCCTGGGTGGCTCAGTTGGTTAAGTGTCTGACTTCGCTCAGGTCATGATCTCACAGTTCCTGAGTTCGAGCCCCATGTTGGGCTCTGTGCTGACAGCTCAGAGCCTGGAACCTGCTTTGGATTCTGTGTCTCCCTCTCGCTCTGCCCCTGTCCTGCTCATGCTCTGTCTCTTTCTCTCAAAAATGAATAAACATTAAAAAAATAAAACAATTAGAAAATATTAGACTTGTCTTGATAATATTCGAGAAGTATATTTTTGATAGTTTTAATTCTTGCAAAAGTCCAAAGTATATGTGAAACATTCTAATTTAGGGGGTCTGCAAAGCAAGATAAGGGGCACCTGAGTGGCTCATTCAGTTAAATGTCTGAGTCTTGGTTTCAGCTCAGGTCATGATCTCATGGTTTGTGAGTTCAAGCCCTGCATCGGACTCTGTGCTGACAGTGTGGAGCCTGCTTGGGATTCTCTCTCTGTCCCTCTCTCTCTGCCCCTCCTCTGTTCTCTCTCTCTGTCTCTCTCTCTCAAAAAAAGAAATAAAAACAACAACAACAAAAAAGAAGATTGAAGGTAGCAGACTCATTTGACAAATTTCTTTTGAAGGCTGACCCTATTCTAGACACTCTGGTAGGTACTGGTAATAGAATGGCAAACGTTGGATCCTGTTTCCAAAAACTTACAGTTCAATGGAGCAGATAGCTGAAGTAGAAGTAGGAAAATGAGTAAGAATAACCACAACATGTAAATGAAGTGAAGAAAACAAACAGTGGTTAATACTTAGTAAAATAGTGATGGTGTAAGCATTCTATCTCTTTTAAATAGAGTGATGTGGAAAAGACTGTAAAGAAATCAGACATGGGGCACCTGGTGGCTCAGTTGGTTAAGCATCCAACTTCAGCTCAGGTCATGATCTCCCGGTTGATGAGTTCAAGCCCCACATCGGGCTCTATGCTGACAGCTCAGAGCCTGGAGCCTGCTTCAGATTCTGTGTCTCCCTCTCTCTCTGCCCTTCCCCACTCATGTTCTGTGCCTTTCTGTCTCAAAAATAAGTAAAACATTACTATTTATTATTTATTATTTTTAAGAAATCAGACTTAAGCTGAGATTTGAAGATTGAGAAGGAGTCAGCTATGCCAGAGGCAAATGCAAAGGCGGGGAGTCCGGGCTGAGTTTGAAATTTTAGTGGACTTCTCAGAAGCTTCTTTAGCTAGTACATATGAGCAAAGAGGGATAAAAAAGGGGAGGAGAAGACCACAGCAGAGGGTAGGGAATACATGACACAGCAAAATGAGAGGCTGAATATACAAACGGAAAATTGCCAGATCAGATATAAAAATGGAATTTTGAACCTACAACCAACTTCTTATCTACACTAGACAACCCAGGAACACAGCTGGCTACAAACGGACTCACAGGAAACCAGATTGTTGTCTTCAGTGACAATCCCAGGAGCTAAATGATAACTTCTGTAACGGTTGGCCCCAGATGAACAGGACTTGATTAACAACTGGCAGCTTTCCTAATTTTTGTTCTCACTTCCAACTTTGGACCAACCAGAGAAAGCCAAGCACGTCCCCTGAACTAATTACGTAGGATGCCTCCCTTCTACGTAGACTGCCTATAGCCTCCCTATGCCCACAGTCTTCAGTAAGGCACAGAAACCCTCCCTTTTTTCATTATAAAGCTTTCCCACTGCTCTGCCAGTTTGAGTGTCTACCAAAATGTGAGTGATGGTGGCTGATTTCCTTGCTATGGCAAGCTCAGGATAACTAGCCCTGCTTTTCTCACAGGGCTGATCTTTATGTCTGCACTTTAGAGGTGAGAGGAAGGAGTTTGAAGTTTGTTCTGAGGGCAGTGAGAAATGCTGGAAAGACTTTAAGCAGGAGAGCGACGTGATCTGGATGAGGCCTGGAGCTCATCTGTGTGGGTATGTTCAGAACAGATAGTACTGGGGTGATAGAAGAAGTCGAGAGACATGTTATGGTGGCACTTTGGGAAAGAGGGGGTGTGGCGAAGTCTGATGGCAGTAGTAGAAATGGAGAAAATTGGACGAATGTGAAATTCATATGTTTGAGGAACAATTGTCTCTTTATAGGAACAGAAACTAAACAGTCTGACGAATCACTTCTCTGGAGGTCTGACTACGTTCGTGACTATCTGTTTAAGCTGGTTACAATTAGCAGGTACAGGGGAACCGGCATTCATTGAATCACGTGGCATCTGAAATAATTTTAAGAACTTTAGATTTCCAGGTCTCATCAGGTTGTTACTCCCTGTTCGTGTTCATTGTTCGGGTTCCATCCTGGACCTTTTCTCTAGTCCTACTGTGCTTCTAAGCCCCAGATGGTCCAGATAACCTCGGGAAATCCACGGATGGCATCTTAATTTAGTACTTCAGCAGAGAAATATGCCCACTGGCCCTGCTTCTGTGGAACCAGGAATAATACCCCTATGTGTTTAAAGTCTCCTTGACAAATACCAATAAGAAAACACTGATGAAGAGACAGTCTCAAACCTATTTTCTCTGTTGAGGGTCAAAAAAAACATCTACCTTGAAACCCGAAAATTAGAAGAATTCTCACCTGCATTTCTGGACTTGTCTTTCATCTCTGAGGAACTAAATACTGCAGCTTATTTGCCCAAACTGATGTGGGAAGGAAGATTTAAAATGAGATGGGGTGCCTGGGTGGCGCAGTCGGTTAAGCGTCTGACTTCAGCCAGGTCACGATCTCGCGGTCCGGGAGTTCGAGCCCCGCGTCAGGCTCTGGGCTGATGGCTCAGAGCCTGGAGCCTGTTTCCGATTCTGTGTCTCCCTCTCTCTCCCCTCTCCTGTTCATGCTCTGTCTCTCTCTGTCCCCCAAAAAATAAATAAAAACGTTGAAAAAAAATTTTTTTTTAAAAATAAAATGAGAATAAGTATGTAAAGAGGCAACAGGAAATGCCAGGGGAAGTACCAGATAATATTTTATTGCATAAAGAATTCATTCAGCAAGTCTTGTGCTAAGCTTATGTGTCACGTACTGATCTTGGTTGGCGTCTTGGTAAATAAGATAGACTAAATTCCTAATCTTGTGGCATTTACATGCTAACAAATATATAAACAACGTGAAAGCATGTAAGTAAATACATATGTTATCATTTAAGATAACACAGAGTTACTGTCCTGGGGAAAAGGTAAGCAGGAAAGACCTAGATGAGAGAGTGAGCAGTATATATACAACATAGAATAAACTCAGCTCTTGAAAATACGTGTATAGAACATGGAAAGAGGCTTAGCATCATTACTCTTCAGTGAAATACAAATCAAACTGTAATAAGATACCATTTCACATCCAAAATGATGGATAAAATAAAAAATACCGAGAATACCTAATATCGGTGAGGACTTGAAATAAGTGGAATGCTCACATTTTGTCGGTAGGCTTGTAACAGTGATCTGGCCACTTTGAAAAACTGGCAGATTGGTGGGAAGCTAAATGTATATGCACCCAGTGACTCAGAAATAAGAAACTATGTCCACAATAAGACTTAGACAAAAATGTTCATAGCATCCTTAAAATTTGGAAACAACCACATGTCCGCTAACAGGAGAAAGTACAAATTAACTGTAGTATATTCATATAGTGCAATACTCCTTTTTAATAAAATAGGACAAACCGTGATATTCAACAACTTGAATGAATCTTAAAAACATTACGTTGAACTAGGGAAGTCAGACATGAAAGAATGCATGCTATATGATTCTGTTTAGTTGAAATCCAAGTTCAGGCAAAAGTATTCTATAGTAATAAAAATCAGCAAGTTGACTAGAAGCAGGCATACGGGAACTTTCTGGGAGTGATGACGGTTATGTTTTATATTTTGATTTACATTTTCGGTATATGACTATGTAAAAATAGCCAAAGTCATTGAGCTGTGCATTTTTATTGTATATGAAATAGTCCATTATAGTTATAGGGTACAAGAAACTAAAATAAAGTAGCTTTGGAAAAGAAAAGGTGATTTACGTAGGGAGAAATGCTTGCCATATACTGTCAATAAATAGGAGAGTTATGAATTTTGTGTAGGGTATGATCTAATCCTAATCTTTGTAAAATGGATGGAAAGAATGGGTCTAGAGGAAATTGGCCACAGTGTTAACAGTCATGATTCATTGTTGCTGGTAGGGTTATGGATGATTGTTACTGAGCATCATTATGACAAGTAGTTGATCAAGAAATGTAAATGCTCTTGAAGGAGAGAATCAAAACAAAAATATGCATACCATAAATATTTTATTTAGACTTTCTACCAATAAATGCTTATTAATTTCCTAGATATTTCTTGGAGAACATAGGCTTTTTTTTTTAAGTAAAGTATCTTTTAAGTAAAGTTGCCACCTGTTTTTTTCCTTATAAAAATGACGCCACTTTGGCTTCTCTAGTAAAAAGAGGTTGTGGAAACAATCTGAGTGTAGATTATCATGATGAAAAAAAATTATACCCACACTTAATTCAACAGCAAATTTTAATTACTTATCTTTATCAAGTCTTTCCTAAGAATTCAAATTATTTTTATAGACTCAATAGCTCTCTTTTTGTACTCATATTTTCTTGGTTTATGTGACATTTAATTACACTTCATAAACACATTAATAGGTACAACTGGAATAAATGAATTTGTGAATAAATAACCTTATTCTGGCAAGCATACAAATCAATCCATGAGATGAGACATTGCAAATGTGTCAGAGATAAACTTCCCAGCCGCAAGCAAATTTGGTACATTCTGGGCATTAGTCAGTAATTTTTACAGAGAAAATGAAGAATGTTGAATAGTGTAGCAAGTCTGTGAAGTAGATATCAGTTAGGAGAATTCCACTAAAATTTTCCAATTTCCTGCATTGATCGTATAATGTGCCAATCAGAAAAAAACAGATGTTTACATTATGTAGAATTTATATTCTTGGCAACAGGAAAGTTAATAACACAAGTAAAAGCCATTTTAAAAATGAATATTTGAGTGAATTCTGTAAATTTGGAAACTATGAGTTACTTCATACTCCTAAGGACTCATTTGACATATTTTTAGCTCTGCATTTTGGGAAAGGGGAAATCTAGAAAAAGGAAAATATTGGCAAATCTTCTACAATCTGATCGCAGACTCCTCACGGAGGGGGATTTGGGCTTCTGCCCTAAAGACAGTGTTGGGAAGATGGCCTTTAGGAAATACAAAAGCATATCAGCCCAGGGACAGTGTGTGAATTTGTCGGTGCATTGGGCCACAGCAGGAGGCCACATGGGAAGTGAGAAGCAATTCATGGTGGAAAAAGTAGAGAGGCTTTGGGACCAGCTCTTCCACTTTGTTTCCTCACGGACTTCCAGAACTTAACATTTACGAACCTAAATCCTGACTTGTAAACTTCAACTGTAGTTGTCCAATGCAGAGGTGCTCTTGTACAAATCTTGCGAGTTAATTTATCTGAAGAGTTTAGAAAAACATCCAGTGCACTGGGAGGGTTTAAAAAAAACCCATTCTTGGGGCACCTGGGTGGCTCAGTTGGTTAAGCGTCCGACTTCGGCTCAGGTCATGATCTAGTGGTTCGTGAATTCGAGCCCTGCGTCAGACTCTGTGCCGACCGCTCCGGGTCTGGAGCCTGCTTCGGATTCTGTGTCTACCTCTCTCTCTGTTCCTCCCCTGCTCGCACTCTGTCTCTCTCTCGAAAATAAGTACAGATTTTAAAAAATGAAAAAAAAGTTCTTATCCCTAAATCCTACTCCATCCTACCTATCCCGGAAAAGTGTTGTCTGAGGCAAATGGGAGTGACCCCAGATGTTTTATTTGTGACTCAGACAAGGATACCTTTTGTGTGTCCCTGAGAAATACAGGTGAATTTTCTTGCTGCTAAAACCTATGGAGACAGGAATTTTTGAGGGGGTGAGAGAAACCAGAGTGCATGCGGATCTTTTTCCCTCTCCTTCTGTTTACGGATCAGTTCAGGACCACTGACACTTCTGCTCTATCACGCCTTCCCCAAGTCACATTTAATGGCTTCCTATTATTAAGACCTGTGGACAATTTTAGTGCTTATCTTATTTTCCTCTGAATGACACCTGAGACTTTTGATTATGCTTACCTTTTTAGCTCTTTCTGTTCTCTTGGCTTCTGTAACAACTCTTATTTCTGCTTTACTTCCAGCCCTTCTGTGGCTACATTTTAATTTCCTTTTATGGGGATGCCTAGGTGGCTCAGTTGGTTAAGCATCTGACATCTTGATTTTGGCTCAGGTTGTGATCTCATGGTTCGTGGGTTCGAGCCTTACATTGGGCAACCTGCTGAGAGTGCAGAGCCTGCTTGAGATTCTCTCTCTCTCTCTCTCTCTCTCTCTCTCTCTCTCCCACACACACACACACTCTTTCTCTCTTTCAAGAATAAATAAATAAATTAAAAAAAAAACCCTTTTATTGACAATGCTTTCTTGGCCCATCCCTGTAATACTGTTATTTGTCAAGTGTCTTTATTACCCCCTTGTGTTTTTGTTTTTCAAACTGTTCCTGATGGAATTACCTTTTCCCATAGCTTCAGCAGATGCATGATTTCTGATAGCACCCAAAGGCTGCTGTTAACCAGAGATTAACTTCAGGATTTAAGATCCCCGTTTCTTCCCTATGATCGGGCTTCACAACATAGGTGTCTCCTCAGTTGATGGAAACATATTCTCACTTCTCCACTCCATCTCCATCCACCCACATTATGAAATGATCATTTCTTCCTGTAACTCCTTATTTTGTTGAATGACACATCAACAAATGACTATCCACATAAAGAAGATGTGGTATATCTATACAATGCTGAGTATTACTCGGCAATCAAAGAGAATGAAATCTTGCCATTTGCAACCACGTGGATGGAACTGGAGGGTATTATGCTAAGTGAAATTAGAGAAAGACAAAAATCATATGACTTCACTCATACGAGGACTTTAAGAGACAAAACAGATGAACATAAGGGAAGGGAAACAAAAATAGTATAAAAACAGGGAGGGGGACAAAACAGAGGAGACTCATAAATATGGAGAACAAACTGAGGGTTACGGGAGGGGTTGTGGGAGGGGGGATGGGCGAAATGGGTAAGGGGCACTAAGGAATCTACTCCTGAAATCATTGTTGCACTATATGCTAACTAATTTGGATCTAAACTGAAAAAAATAAAAAATGAAACAAGTTAAAAAAATAAATAAAAATTTAAAAAAAATTTTTAAAAATTAAAATTTCAATTTAAAAATTGAACAATAATAACGACAACAACAAAAAAACCCCCCCAAAACCCACAAATGACTATCCATGACAGAAATCAGAGTTCTTTGTCTCCAGCTAAACAACCAGAAGGCCAAATTGATGTACTTTTTTTGTACATACTCACCCACCCGTGTTAGTTCACTATTTCAGGTGTCCACCTCACCTCACAATAACTCAGGAATCTATTCTGATTAGCCTAAACCAATTATTTTCTCATTCCCAACCCTACTTCTGTTTCTTTTAACTTCTTGTTTGAGTAAGAGCCTTTAAGGACTCCAAGGCTTCCTGTTGATTATGCTTCTCAGATTGAACACATTGGAATTCTTTTTTCCCCTCAGTTGAATTAGCAGGATTCAATTCCTTGGGCACTTAGTATTGCTATTTGTGCTATTTACACTGGGGTTTTTTTGTTTATTTGTTTGTTTTGTTTTTTTTTTTTTGATGACAGTTTCCTGGGATATTTAATACTAACATTGGCCTCTAAACTCCATCCTGTCTACGTTTCAAATTGATAGCTGTCTACTGTGCAGATAAATCTTATAATTGTTTGCATAGCTAAACCTAGCAACACTCTTTAGATCCTCTATCAATGAAAAAAGTTTCTAATAGTGATAGAATGTTTCAGAATTCCTGTAGAGTTACAATACGGTGAATTTGTCTGCAGACTATGATGAATTCCATACATGAGTCTGTTTACATGTTACTTTGGTAGTTCAGAGCCTATTTGCCCTAAATAATACTGTATTTGGTCAAAACAAAAACTGGGCTGTAAAACAAACACAGCTTTGTCAAAGACTATGAATATATGTGAGGATTTCTGCTTTAGAATAAAGAGCTTGGCAATTAGCTCTTTGATGTCTGAATACAATTCATGCTAAGTAATGATTCTGTAGGTTTGCATGGGCCCAAAAGCTGAATCAGAGTCAGGAAAGTAGTTAAACTATTGAAGTGAGGGTGCAAATTAGAGAGAGAAATGGAAAGGATATTTGTCTTCCATTTCAATTGCTTTTGATATGGGAGGCAAATTTCATCTCTCTCTCAGATGGTTAACCATTGAGAAACATTTTAACTTTTTTTCTTGAAAAACTAAATTGTAAATCTCTTCCCAAGCCACTCATTTGCTTTTCATATGAAAAAAAATGGTATTATTTTGAAGACTATGCTTAACCAATATTAAAAATATCCCAACAAAGAATAATACCATATGTGACTTTCCATTTCAAAGAGGATGTCAGGCTTAGCTGTTTAAAACAACAACAACAACAACAAACCAAAACTTAAGTATTTTTAAGTGTCAGACTGGCACTTTATTGCTATAGATGTTAGTGTGTGTGTGTGTGTGTGTGTGTGTGTGTGTGTGTTTGGTCATCATGCTGATAACCTGCCTTGAGTTCACACTTATCAGTACATTAATTATGTATTAATTAATTATTGGCAAATTTCAGTCACATTACAATCTCAAATATTTAAGAGGGATGATATTCATCATTATTATGCATTTCTATGTTGACTTCGTCATGGAAACTAGACTTGGCTCAGTTCAGTCAAAGTCTAGTACCTGAAATCACCAGATGGAGAAGGGTCAACCTTCACATGCAAAACATTTTACCTATATAATCACAAAAATAATGTAAATTGAAATATCAACATAGCTTTCCTCATATCATATTATTAAGATGAAGAATATAAAATCCAACATATGTTAGGGTTTAAATAGACACTGTTATATATTCCAGGTGGAAGGTACACATTAGTACAATAGTTTTTTTTTTTTCTTTTAGTACAGTAGTTTTGAAGACAGTCCAGAAATACCAAAAGCCTAAAAAATATTAAACTTCTAGGATTCAGCCTAAGGAAACAACCAGAAATATTAAAAGTAATCATGCATAAGAACATAAGGTAATATTGTTTATAATTAAAAAAAATTGGAAGTGATCTAAAGTTTGAATAATAGAGAACCTGTTAAGTAAGTTACGGAACATCCACAAAAGCAGTAATATTATATATGGTATAGTATGGCATAGTAGATCAAAGAATGAGTGGTTTTTATTACTTTGTAATTTTTTCTAGTGCTCTGATTGGTATTTATGGTTGGGTAAATGGTCCTTGAACCTATGATTTGTTATTGTGTTTGATCATTGGTTAATTTGGAGTTAAAAATCTATGTATCTTTGGGATGGCCTAGCTGGCTCACTCAGGGGAGCGTGACACTCTTGATCTTGGGGTTGTGAGTTCAGGCCCCATCATGGGCATAGAGATTACTTAAAAAAGAAATCCATGTATCTTTTTAGAGATTACTCTACCTGTCCTGTTAACAGTGGACTCTCCCCACACAGAAGTCACCACCTCCTAAGTGTGCCCTGTGAATAGTATTATAGTGAGTGTTGCAAAATATGACCCAGACTATAAGTTATATATACAGAGATAATTTTATGTATTGATGAACAATCTTTCCCATCAGCTGCCACCTGCTGGTGAGCAGGAAAATAAATGTAACAATTTTGAATCTATTATTAAGCTTGAATCTAATAATTTAATCAATTTCTTTGTTAATTTCGATCAATTATCTCGGATTTCTCTGTTTTATCCTTCCCTGACACTTCTGCAAGATGACCACATGGGAGAGGCAGAATTTATGGAAGGACAGGAGCCTGAGATTGCCATACTCCTGGTTACTTACATCCTTTTGGTACTCTGGCTCAAAAAACCAACAGCAAAGCCAACAGTCATGGAGACAGAAACAAAATTTTTGTGCATGATTGAATGCATTAGAGATATGTGAAGTATCATATGAGTCATTGTTTTAGTCTATCGAGCCTGTCACAGCAAAGTACCACAGACTTGGTGGCTTAAACAACAGAAATCTATTTTCTCACAGTTCTGGAGGCTGGAAGTCGAAGATCAAGGTGTCAGCAGGCTTGGTTTCTTCTGAGGCCTCTCTCCATGACAGGTAGATGGCCATTTTCCTGTGTTTTCCCATGGCCTTCCCTCTGTGTGTAACTGTGTCCTCGTCTTAATAAGGATACTGGCCATATGAGATTATATATAGCCCGTCCATATGACTGCATCTTACCTTAATTACGTCTTTAAGACCCTATCTCCAAATACAGTCACATTCTGAGGTAGAGGAGGTTATAATTTCAATATATGAATATTGGTGGACAAAATTCAGCCCATAGAAGTCATGGCCCTGTGTTTTATGAATAAGAGAGGCAGAACATACATTTGACAATTATTTTATTTTATTTTATTTTTTATTTTATTTTATTTTATTTTATTTTATTTTATTTTATTTTATTTTATTTTATTTTATTTTATTCATTATATGAAATTTATTGTCAAATTGCTTTCCATACAACACCCAGTGATCATCCCAAAAGGTGCCCTCCTCAATACCCATCACCCACTCTTCCCTCCCTCCCACCCCCCATCAACCCTCAGTGTGTTCTCAGTTTTCAAGAGTCTCTTATGCTTTGGCTCTCTCCCACTCTAACCTCTTTTTTTTTCCCCTTCCCCTCCCCCATGGGTTTCTGTTAAGTTTCTCAGGATCCACATAAGAGTGAAAACATATGGTATCTGTCTTTCTCTGTATGGCTTATTTCACTTAGCATCACACTCTCCAGTTCCATCCACGTTGCTACAGAGGGCCATATTTCATTTTTTCTCATTGCCACATAGTACTCCATTGTGTATATAAACCACAATTTCTTTATCCATTCATCAGTTGATGGACATTTAGGCTCTTTCCATAATTTGGCTATTGTTGAGAGTGCTGCTATAAACATTGGGGTACAAGTGCCCCTATGCATCAGTACTCCTGTATCCCTTGGGTAAATTCCTAGCAGTGCTATTGCTGGGTCATAGGGTAGGTCTATTTTTAATTTGACAATAATTTTAGCACCATGTAAGAGTATATCCCAAATTTATAAGATACTGTCTTCCTGCTTCTGGGTGATGTTGAACATCACCTTATTCCTTCCAATGTAAAATGGGCTAAGTGGTTCAAAAGAAAATGGTTTTTGAAATACCAGTTAGTAAGTTCAGGAATGCTGTTCACGTACACAATTCAGAAGAGGAATCATTCTCAATAGCTACCTTTCCATAATGTAAAGGGTCCAGTGTAATCTGGCCATGTAGGTCAACTGACAGCCACCTGTGGCTCAGTGTTGTTCTCTATGACTGGCATATGAGATGTATATTAGCCAGGTCTTGTTTCGTGAGGGCCAAGTCCCAGTGCTAATCCTATGCACTCACTCTGACTTGCCATCATGGCTACTTTGTAGCACATTTAGTAAGCCCTGAGATAGCCATACAAAGGTCAGCTCCCATCTACCTATTTAAGATACTTGGAAGCATTGTGTTTAGTGAGGGGAGTGAAAAGGGATAGACCGGTAAGAATCAGTATATGGCTCATCCATATACTTCTCCAAATCTTCTTTAATCCATTTTCTATCTTGTTTTTGACAAGTCTTTGGCTATTGATGAGGAAACTATTAGCCACTATATCTCTGCCTGAGGCCACATCTCCTTTCAGGCAAGGTGGACCCAAAACCCTACTGCTCAAACATCAGTCTCCTCATTTCTCACTATGTTAAATATACACTTACAGCATGGCCCAATAATTCCACTCCTAAGTATCTACCCAAGACTTATGGAAGCCTATGCCAATACAGTGATTTGTGCATAAGTATTTTAGGTAACTTTGTGTAAAATAGCCTAAAATTGGAAGCAATCCAATTTTTACTGATAGGGAATACTAAACTAATTATGACCTATGATATGAAATACTACTGAGTAACGCAAATGAATGGAACTGCTGATTCATACAGCAACATAAATGAACCATGGAGACATTATGTTGGCATAAAACCAGACAGAAAAGAGTATATCCTTTTATATGAAGTGTTAGAACCAGCAAAACTAATCTGAAGTAACAGAGGTCACAGTAGTGGTTCTCTGTGGTGAGGATTGGTGAGTATGGGGAAATGGGCTACAAAGAAGTACAAAGAACTTCTTTGGAATATAGACATGTTATGTATCTTGATTGAGATGTTGGTTACCTGGACATTTGTCACAACTCATCAACCTGTATACTTAAAGTCTGTGGAATTTATTGCATGCGAATTATACCTTAATCAGGTTGATTTAAAAATGAATTTTGCCCCCTGGGGTTTCTCCCTTTTTCGCTAT
Organism: Prionailurus viverrinus; assembly: GCF_022837055.1. Classification (NCBI taxonomy): domain Eukaryota; kingdom Metazoa; phylum Chordata; class Mammalia; order Carnivora; family Felidae; genus Prionailurus; species Prionailurus viverrinus. The sequence goes on along the minus strand of NC_062561.1, from coordinate 104,363,657 downwards.
CATTCAAGGCTACCCATGAGTGGGGCTATAATTACTACAAGAATGTACTTCCAGCTGATGCCAACATTTAATAAAGTGCCATCTGCAAATAAGGCTTGAGTGATTTTCTTCTTAGTCATAGAGAGTTTCCCCCAAGGCCCTGTATGTGGATTTGGGGAAAGATGGCTGTGTGACAGGCACAATGGGAAATGGATCCATCTGTTATGCAAAATAGTTGTGCCTTCCTGACCTTCTCAAGCCCCATGTTGTGTCCATTACTTCTACGTGGTAATGAGAAACTGCTGGGTATTCAAAGCTTTGTGGGTGGAAGCATCAGGCAATATCAAGTTGATTATAAGTAGCGCAGATCATAAGCCACCCCTTGCTCATGTCCTGTGGGCATGTGTTCACTGTGCAGTAGAACTATTAGCAGCCAGACATTAAAAAAAATGATTTGCTCAACAGAGTATAGCTGTTTCAAAATCCAGGTGTCACTGCTGTGATTCCTCTATCCAGTTTTGCAACAGGCTCCAAATAGTATTCCAGGCTGCCTCAGAGACTGTAAGCACAATGGAGCTCCGTGGCCATAAGTAGCAACTGGCAGTACGTGCATGAGATCGATTTCTCTTGGTCTAGGATATTCTCCGTGTTAATAGCTCTTTGGGTTGCTCAGAAAACACTGCCAAACAGTGTAGTTGAATCTGGCATATTCAAAACCCAAAGACGGGTTTCTAAAACCCAAAGATGGGCTTACATTTCTGTGCCACTTAGAAGTAGAAGGTAAAATGTGTTACTTCTGGATACATAGAGCTTCAATGATGGCAGGCCTTGACTTTTCTTTAAAACTCCCTTTGAGATTCCAGAACATAAGTGTCAATCCAAGATATCTAGAGTGTCTGTTGTCTCATGCTCTCTAAGTCCTATTGATGTGATGTTATCCATCTAGTGGAGTGATATAATATTCTAAAATGAGAAACGAGGTGATTGAAGTTTTCGTGCACTGAATTATGACATAAAGACAGAATTGATCAGTCTCGACACAAGACCGCAATCATGTACCATTGTCCCCTTAATTTTATCCCCTCTAGATCAATAAATGTCTCCCACGTTCCAGGGCATGTGCTCGTTTGATCCAGTAGGCAGGCTGCATCTTGATTTTTAGCAGATAAAGTTTACATTTTTGATTTGTGATCGCAGTGATTTTCTCACAGTGGATATGCATGGGTTTAACATTTGGGTTTCCCTGCGTTTGTGCCCCTATGGCAACAGGAAATGCTAACCCGGACTCAGGAGGCTGGCAGGTGAGTAGGGTGATCAGTCACCTACACTGCACCAATGGCCAAGGTGTGTTTTCTGTCATTATATTTGGAATACACAGAAGCACGACCCAAGTGGTGCGAGTGTAAACAGAACATCTCACTATTACATTTGGTGATTCATAAAATTTTTACCTCTGTCCCTATAACTATTAGCTTGATTGCTTTAGAATTCTTAACACTCAAGGAATAGGAAGGAACCCAGAGTTCAGCAATCTTAATGCCCCCAACTCTTCCCCCACTCACAGCTTCATCTCCCAGAAAAATTGTAAGAGTGGCTTAATATGTGCTACCCCAAAGTCAGGGGCGAAGCACTGGGTTCATACCTGAAACTTACTCTTTTCGCAAGAGAGTGGAGCATTTTAGTTCTCCCACAGATCTTTATATAATTCTAGGACACTTGAACATCTGCTATTCTAGTTCATAGAGTATTAGTATCAGCAACACACTAATGGCATGAAGGAAATGGAGGAGAATGACACATACTTTGCTGGCAATAGATAAGAAAAATATTGTTAATACAACATAAGAATTCGGGCTGTTTTCTATAGGCTTTCAACGTGTTTTAAATATTCCACAAGAATTCAGTATTACTTTTATGTATATAAAAAAGATACCATAAAAGTCTCCCCCAAAAGGTTTTCTGGGTGCTTTATATTTAGGAATATATCCTTTACTTGTTATTGAGATGTATAGAGAATAATATAAAATGAACATTGGTAATTATGATCTTGAGACAAAAGCATCAACTGAATTACGTTTATTACCTTGTGTGTAGTATGTCAGTGAAGAGTGAAATAGATTTGCAGATGTTTTATGCAAGAAAAGTTCTTATAAATATTTTTGAGGTGTATTTTTCTTTTTCTTTTTTTTTTTTTGTCAAGTCTTACACAAAAGAGTTCATTCTCCACTCTGTTGATCATGGATAAATAGAGTATGATTGTATTCATTAACTTGTTAGTGTGCTGTACTTGACCTAGGTGTGAAGGAAAACTGCTGTATTGGAGGTAGCTGTATGCAGAAAAGTCACAGTCCCTCTTCACACCGGGTGAAGGAGATACATATATAAGTACAAAGACAACTAACAATTTTGGGATTGCGATAGGAATAAGCCATTGAGTCATACAAATAATAAATGATGTAAAATGGATTGGGAGATAGATTTGGCTGCTATAATAGAGGTCGAAGACAATAATGGCTTAAGCAAGGTCGAATTTAAATCTCTTGCATCAGCTTCTATGGCACCACTGCTCTGCAGAGTCATCAGGTGTCTGGCCATCTCTTGTCATCCTCTGCCATTCTGGTAGTTTTGCTTTCATCTGTATGGTCCAAAGGGTATGCCCCTTCTCTATAGTGTGTGACCCAGAAGTTAAATACATAAGTTCCATTCACATTCCACTGGTCACATCCTAGCCACACACCACACCTATTTGCGAGGGAGGTTGGGAAGTGTAGTCTTGCACCTGGGTGTTCATGGGCTCAGCTAAAAACTGAGAGTTCTGTTGTCATGGGAAAGAAGGGGAGAATGGATATTGGAGGAGGACCAGTAGTCTGTTCCACAATTATCATGGCCTCATGTGGTAAAAGAACCCTTCTTGGACACGTAAAGCTTGAGCTTTGATGAATGAACGGAGTCAGGTTTGAACCAGGTGAACAGCATGAAGTGAAGAAGGGATGGGAAAGATGCTGACAAGTGTATATGATATCCAGGGCCAGTGGATCCGTAGGAAAGCTGTAGCAGAAGGTTGGAAGATGAAAATGGAAAAGAAAATTTTGTTTGTATTATAGAAGGCTCTGAAAGCAGATTCAAGGTATATCTCTCTATATAGAGATATATAGAGATATATACATTATTATATATATGTGTGTGTGTGTGTATTCTTTTTTTAAAGTTTATTTATTTTAAAATTTGCTTAAACACACATTCTTTTTTTAAAGTTTGTTTATTTTGAAAGAGAGAAAAAGCTTGAGTGTAGGAGGGGCAGAGAGAGAGAATCCCAAGCAGGCTCTGCACAGTCAGTGCAGAGCCTAATACAAGACTCGAGCTCATGAACTGTGAGATCATGACCTGAGCCGAAGTTAGATGCTTAACCAACTGAACCACTCAGGTGCCCCTATAGTCTTTTTTTTTTAATTAATTTATTTTATCTTTGAGAGAGAGAGAGAGAGAAAGAGAGAGCACATACAAGCAGGGGAGGGGCAGAGACAAAGAGAGGGAGATAGAGAATCCCAAGCAGGCTTCACGCTGTTGGCTCATGGCCTGATGTGGGACTTGAACCTACAAACTGTGAGCTCATGACCTGAGACAGAATCAAGAGTCGGGCACTTAACTGACCGAGCCACCCAGGCACCCCTATGTATGTTCTTATTCTTGGAAATTCTGTAGTGTTCTAAATGGAGCAAAGGTGAATGGAAAATTACTTCAGTAAGATTCATTTGACTCTGATTGTTGGGATGGGGTGCTCTGTCTTACAAGCGTGCCAGAGTAGACCAGGCATTAATGGAGAAGGATATGAATTTCAGAAACAGCCTGGTACAACAAAGCGGTATTTTCCAAATGAAGAACTGGCAGGCCTCACTCATTGCCTCCTATTTGGGAGGACAAACAGAAGTCATTGATGTCTCTAGGATTTTAAGCCCAGTTGGCTGTGGGAGACAGAAGTCTGGAGGGCAGCACATTTAAGCCAGAATATTGTCAGCTCACCGTTAGTTTGAAGTGAGGGTGCACTATCCAAGGAGAAACATCCAACAGGAAATTAAGGAAGTCTGGCTGGAGATGTGTAGGATGTGTGAAAGCAGTAACTCCACCACTACTCAGATGAAATGGGAACAGATATTCTGCACAAAAGGCTGGGATAGAAGGAATGTGGGCAAGCTCTCTTCCTCTCTTCATAAGCTCCCGCACCCAAGGACTTAAAAGATGATGATGTCTGTGCGCAGCAGGGAAGAAGAAAATTATATCTAGACGTAAAAGAGGCAGGATCCTGAAGGCAATTAGCGTGGAGACAGAAGGTGGCAAGCTGGCGCTGTCCATCATTCCTTTTCCAGCCTCCTCACTCGACCACACTTGAGTGATGATGGTATCTTAACTTAGGGGGCAGTGCTGCTCTGGCGGAGAGAGTGATCAGAAAAGAGCAGTAGAAGAAAAGCTGTTTCCCAGCCTTCTTCACTCGGGCTTTGTGAGCACTTGGCTACAAGACTTTGAATGAGGCTTGCAGTAGTTACATGAACATTGTCCGTTCATACGCCCGCTTCCCTTGATGGATACTTTGGACAGATGCATTATCACCTAATTGATGAGAGAAACACTTATCAATTTTCCTTGATTGTTAAATCAGAAAGGGCCTAATAAACAGTAATTTTTTTTCATAGAATTGTAGCAAACTTACTTGGTAAAAAAATCAGACCTGAATTTTTACAAGGATATTTATATATATATTTTTCATTTGTAAACCAAATTTTTGTGAACATTTTTATGTTCCATGGTAGAAATTATACTTTTTGATGACGAATAGCCACCCTATCGATGGTGTTACATATATCCAGTGTTTATGCCACATTGTGTGTTGAAAAATCCCCACATAATTCAGAAGGCTGAACCGCTGCCATCTTTGAAGATTTGAGAGGGGAAAATATGGATGTGTACCTTGTAGGTTTCACCTATTAGTGTTATCATGTAGAAATAGAAATATCATCTGCCATTATATAGAGTATTATACATAATGTTATGTATTTTAATACATTATGTTGTATATTTATATATGTATAAATATATATACAAAATTGTATATATGTATGTGTATGCATATGTATATATGCATATATGTATGTGTATATGTGTATACACACATACATGTATGTATACATATATACATATGTGTATACACATATACACATACATATATGCATATGTATGTGTATGCATATTTCCTTCTGTTGAGCTCTAGCTTTGGGTGTGGTCTGGCTGAAAGAGGAGGAAATCCAGCAAACTCCTTCTTCAACTTAGTTCTTTTAGCCCCTTGTGAAGCCTGCTGGACTCTTTCAAGAGCATCTTTTTAAAAAAAAATTTTTTTTTTAACATTTACTTTTGAGAAAGAGACAGAGACAGAGTGTGAATAGGGGAGGAGCAGAGAGAGGAAGACACAGAATCAGAAGCAGGCTCCAGACTCTGAGCTGGCAGCACAGAGCCCGATGCAGGGCTCGAACTCACAAGCTGTGAGATCATGACTTGAGCTGAAGTCAGGAAGCCTAACTGACTGAGCCACTCAGGCACCCCTCTTTTGAGAGGCTCTTAATGTATAGCATCCCAACCAAGGGACAAATGACTGGGTCTGCAAAAAGGAACTCGGGATCGTAGACAAAATGTGTTCAGAATCCATGAGGTCCACGTTCCTCTACCATTCTTTCTTCCATCTACATAGATCCTCTCTCCTTAGGTGTTTCCGCTCCTCCCGAAAGCTAGTGTCCTCCATGCAGTGTGTTACATACCGTCTTTCTTTGCCCTCTTTTTTACCTGCTCTCCAGAATGGATTTTATCAATTTGTTGCTATGAAGTTTAAAATGGCTGGTAAGACTTAATTGTTATTTTTTTTTGAAATGTACATACTATGGGGAAGTAAACACTACATGATGCAGTTATTACCAGTTGTGGCATTTCAGGAATCAGTCATTTGGCTGGAGGTATTTTGGAGAGAGTGAAGCGAGTGTTTCCTCCATATCCCTGAAACAATATCATTATTAGGATCCTTCTATTCTTCAGGCTAGATCAGAGGAAACTGAGTACTGTTGTGAATAATAATAAAAAAATGTGGATGGCATCTTGGTGGATGAAGCTCAGGGTTCTGATTATAAAGCAATAGAGGGAGTAATTTTATTTTATTTTTTTAAAATTTTTAACACTTATTTATTATTGAGAGGCAGAGAGACCCAGAGCATGAGTATGGGAGGGGCAGAGAGAGAGGAAGACACAGAATCTAAAGCAGGCTCCAGGCTCTGAGCTGTCAGCACAGAGCCTGATGAGGGGCTCAAATCCACAAACTGCAAGATCATGACCTGAGCTGAAGTCAGACACTGAACCAACTGAGCCACCCAGGTGCCCCGAGGGAGTAATTTTATAGCTATATAATAATCTATAGCTGTAGATATATCTCTATCTCTGTAATCTGTCTATGTAAGATTCTCTCTCTCTCATGTCTGTGTGTACTTTGTTTTGTCTTCTCTGAAAAGCATCTCTGAAGAGCATGTGTGATATCTGAGTACTTGCCGATACCATAAGCAGCAAACGAGTATAAGGCAGAAACTCACGTTCCAGGTTCGCATTTTCTATGACTCTCTCTCTGAGAACAAAACAGCACAGACCCTAGGGCTGTCAGAGGAGAGTGACCCACACGCCTCTTCCTTATGCAGCATGGGAAGACCACCCTGCAGATCCTAGCGTTGCATTGAAATAGCCAAAATGCAGCCTCCCCTGCTTTTTGCAGCTGGGAAGGTTTGGAGTAATGAGTGGAAATATCTGAGAGAAATATGCTCAGGGTTGAACAAAGGTTAGCACTTCACGCATGAGCGAGCGAAGATTTACCCTAGATCAATAACAGTTCAGCAAACCTGCGAGGGGCACTACACCATGCTTCCTAGACACTCCACCAAGGACACTGCAGCCCATACTCTATTAAACTAATTTAATGGATGTGTTCTGAACCTGCCTTTTACCTGACTGTAGCAAGGACTGTGGTGTCCTGTTAGTGCCGTGCTAGGCACTGTGTGCTGTATCACCTGTCACTACCCTGCTGGATGTTACAGCACATTTTGTCAGAACCATCACACTTACCTTTCAGACCTACGCGATGCCTTTTTGTCGTCCCTATTACCTGAAGTCTTAATTTACGCCTTTGCGGCTTTATGAAATATATTGTTTGCTTCATCCCTGTCATGTGCCTCCCTTAACATTCCAGGCAATATATTATCGCCAATCATTGTGAGTGGTAAGTTATCTTACATCCTGACAGAAAGGGCTTTTTTATCCACTTGTTTTCTTGAGCCAGCATGGTATGTAGAAAGGTTTGGGTGGGGAGAGGAGGAGTCTGTCAAGGATCTGATTAAACAATGCCTCAGTGCGATGGTTTTTGTTTCAAAAGCGTGTTCCTTTTTATTCTCGAGTCTAATAATTAGTTACATTCTACAATGAGGAGTAAATAAAACTCGTATGGTTATTTGATTTGACCACGAAATGAACAAATGGAAAAAAAGGCTCCGACTTAAAATGAAGTTATGGTTGGAATATTAATAGGGACCTTATTCAAAGACACCACCTATTGTTTACTCCCTTCTCTTTTTTTGCACAAATGGATTAATTATTTGCAATAGAAACACATTTTAAGTGAAAGAAAATTGTTAATGTTTCATTTGGCTTCAGGTAGTACAATTACCCTCTACAGCCTAGGGAACCATATTATTAAAACGTAATGCAAAGAGAGTTCTAAAGTTTTCTCATAGCACGCATGAGAGCCTTCTAAGTGTAGGGACCATCCACTTCTATAAATCCTTACAAAATATTGATGAATGACTGTGGCTTTGTGATTGATAAGTTCCTCAGTTCATTTTATAGGTAGTTACATTGTTTAGGACTTTAAGTGGAGACCTTATAAAAGGGAATATGCCACTGTGATTTAAGAGTTCCTTGAGGAATTGCTGTTGATACCTGAGTTTTTGATATAATCCAAATATTTAGGGAGGGGAGAGGCACCGGAAATTGAGGAAAAAGCATCAGTTGTCTGTGACTTGGTCCTTCATTCACAGAATTTTATTGTTTTATAAGAAGATACATTCTGATGATTGATTTCTTCAGCTACTGCCTACTAATGGTGATAAAATTTTGGATTTATCCTATTCTATGTTGGTCCTACATGATTATTAACAACCAATTTTATTAACTTAAGAAAATTTACAGATTAATATAATTCAGTTGGCCTAGAAATTCACATTTAATTGGCAAACCAAGGATCTTTTAGAGGTGAAGGGTAGCTAGAAGTGCAGCAAAGGGTGGGCATTTTTCTGGGACTTGAAGAACCATAAACTTTATAAGGTATTCAAAAGAAAATATGCATCAAAACAGGAAAAGACACACTGGAGACTGTTTTTATCTGGCAAGCAGTGTGACTGACTTGAATTTGGGCCAACTAACCGTCCCTTAAAAATTCCTGAGAGAAAGCAGTATGCACATAAATCCAAGTGAGGAAGTCGGGGCTTACTGCAGAGATGAAACCTGGGTGGAAGTTGGTGTGTAATTTATAGTTTCTTCAGTTTTTATTGGGCCTGTATTTGGGAGAAAGGGAAGACGTGACTTCTTGTTGTTCCTGCTGACTTTGTATGGTTCTGAGAGGGGAATCTGAACAGAATTTAAGAGGTTTTATCTGGAAGAATGGAGTACAAGAGTCATATCTTTGGAGAAAGCACTGAATTTTTAGACCAATAGAATGACATTTCATTTACTAAGAAATACTCCTTTCCTTCTCATGGGATTATCTCTCATAACTACAATGATAAGAACGAGGACTGGAACAGTGAATTCTAAAATTTCCATCGTGGGCACTGGATCTTCAACAACCTAGAGTAGACATTCTTTTCCTCTTCTCTTCTGAACCATTGGCTTTTGTTTTTTGTTTTTTGTTTTTTTTTTAATTTTTTTTAACGTTTATTTATTTTTGAGACAGAGAGAGACAGAGCAAGAATGGGGGAGGGGCAGAGAGAGAGGGAGACACAGAATCTGAAACAGGCTCCAGGCTCTGAGCCGTCAGCACAGAGCCTGATGCGGGGCTTGAACTCACGGAACATGAGATCATGACCTGAGCCGAAGTCGGACACTTAACCGACTGAGCCACCCAGATGCCCCCCATTGGCTTTTGTTTTACTTCACTGCTATATATGTCTATAGTATGTACATAAGTCAGTTTTGTTAATCATACTTGATGTTAATTCATGTGTCCTCCTGACTTGTTTTTGTTTGCCTATTCTATCAACTTTTGCAAGACTTGTGTTAATGTCTCCATGCTGTGAATGTGTCCATGTCTCTTTTTAAAGTTCTGTCCGTTTTCACTTTATATATTTTGAAGATATTTTATAGTGAACATACAGATTTCGAATTGTTGTTTTACTGTTGTGCTGGCCACATTATCATGACGAAATATTTTGTTTCTCTAGTTTTTCTTCCTGCCTAAAGTCAACTCTCTTTGCATTTGTATGGTTGCTCCGGCTTTCTTTTGGTTAGCACATGCATGGTACATTTTTCCATTTTAGGTTTGCCATTTTGTTGTCCTCATATTCAAGGCATATTTCTTATAAGCAGCATGTGGCTTGCTTTTTATTTTTATCCACCCCGATAAATTTAGCCTTTTATTTGGAGTTATCTAGTTGCTTACCCTAGCTCTATTGAGACCACCAACATTTCTTTGGTTTCTCTGTCTTCAATTCTCAGATTCTGTCCTAGGTTCAGAATTGATGAAGACCCCCAGGGAAAATGCAGCTACAGATAGTCTGTTCACTGTCTCCCCCAGGGTTTTCAGCTGGTGTGTATATGAACTTTGTCACCTTGGTGAGCTTTTTTCCTTCCGTAGGCTAGGAGACTGCATAACATTTTCTTGAGTCTTTTTTTTTTTTTTAGAAAACTTCAGTATAGTTAGAAAGCAACAAACCCTACTCTACTTTCAACATTTGGCAAATGGCTTGAGGGGAAAACGAGCTATGTGTTGAGGTCCTTCAAAGCCTCCGGATTTATTACTGTTTTCTCGTAGTACCACCAAAAGCTCTGCTCCTTTCACTGTCCCCAAGCAGTGAGCCTCTATCTGGGCAAAGCCTAGATTGTCAGGCTCTAGCATATGCTGAATGTCAACAATTTCCTCAGGGAACAGACAACTGCAGCTCATTAGCTCAACACCTAGAGTTTCCCCCTTGTACAAAATTTCAGCCCTGTAATTCTCATTGCTTCCGCAGCTACTTAAGGGGTCATTTAACATCTTTAGAAATATCCAATGTTATTCGTTGTTTTTGTGGAGAACTTTGGAAACTATTCCATCTTCTTTCAGACTTTTCACTTAAATTAAAAGAATTTCCCCAGTTTATAATTTGTTTGTGTGCCAAGGAATTATGCGATTCCTGTAGAAAATTGGAAAATGCAGATAGGAAAAGAAGACAGGTGAAGTTCCCATTAAAGATGCTGTTTTGGTTATCTATACTTTTATAACAAACTACCTCAAATCTCAGAGGTTAAAAACCATTTGGGTTTTGGGGCGCCTGGGTGGCGCAGTCGGTTAAGCGTCCGACTTCAGCCAGGTCACGATCTCGCGGTCCGAGAGTTCGAGCCCCGCATCGGGCTCTGGGCTGATGGCTCAGAGCCTGGAGCCTGTTTCGGATTCTGTGTCTCCCTCTCTCTCTGCCCCTCCCCCGTTCATGCTCTGTCTCTCTCTGTCCCCCCCAAAAAAAACAAAAAAAAAAAAACCAAAAAAAAAAACAAAACCATGTGGGTTTTTCTCACAATCTTGTAGGTCTGATAATGTTTAGTTGAATACTTTGTATCCATTTACCAGGTATTATTTTCAAGATGGCGTCCTTATTCATGTACCTGGTGCTTGGTGAGACTTGCTCTCTTTTTCTCACCACATAGTGTCTTATCCTCCAGGGTTTCTCAGAGTATGGTGGCCTACGGGTAGGTGGCTTTCTTACCTAGTGACCTAGGGATCATGAGACTGTAGAAAAGGCTGCCAATCCTCTTAAAGCCTGGCCTGAGAACCAGGTAGGCATTGCTTCCATCATACTTTATTGGTCAGAGTAGTAATGGGCCTGTTCAGATTCAACAAGAGTAGAGATAGGCCCCACTTCTTGATGGGAAGAGTGTCAATTTGCAGCCATCTTTTATCTGCTATGGTCCATTTAGAGGATCATATGTTGTATCTTGGCAAAATAGAATAATAATAATGACTAACTTGCATTGACTGATTACATCGTGTGTTACTTCAGTTAGTCATTATTTTTATGCTGAGATATGGGTATTAATGTATTAATTAATGCATTAATGTTTTTAATATTAATTAATGTATAAAATGTATTAATTAATTATTAATGTATAAAATGTTTTTGTTAACATTTTATTTTATCTTATACATTAAAAAAAAATTTTTTTTTTTGGGGCGCCTGGGTGGTGCAGTCAGTTAAGCGTCCGACTTCAGCCAGGTCACGATCTCGCGGTCCGTGAGTTCGAGCCTCGCATCGGGCTCTGGGCTGATGGCTCAGAGCCTAGAGCCTGTTTCCGATTCTGTGTCTCCCTCTCTCTCTGCCCCTCCCCCGTTCATGCTCTGTATCTCTCTGTCCCAAAAATAAATAAACGTTGAAAAAAAAAATTAAAAAAAAATTTTTTTTTAACGTTTATTCATTTTTTGAAAGACAGAGTCTGAGTGGAGGAGGGTCAGAGAGAGAGGGAGACATAGAATCCAAAGCAGGCTCCAGGATCCAAGCTGTCAGCGCAGAGCCTGATGCAGGTCTCAAACCCACAAACCGTGAGATCATGACCTGATCTGAAGTTGGACGCTTAACTGACTGAGCCACCCAGGCACCCATATACATTATTTATAGTTGACCCTTGAACAATGCACAGGTTAGGGGTTCTGACCTTCACGTGGTCAAACATTCACATATAACTTTTGACTCCCCCAAAACTTAACTACAAATAGCCTACTGTTGACTGGAAGCCTTACTGATAGCATAAATAGTTGATTAACATATATTGATACATGTTTTATATGTATTCTTACAATAAAGTAACCTAGGGAAAATAAAATGTTATTAAGAAAATCATACTGAAGAGAAAATACATTTATAATACTGTGCTGTATTTATTGAAAGGTATGCACGTGTAAGTGGACCTGTGTAGTTCAAACCCGTGTTGCTCAGGGGTCAACTCTGTTCAATGATACAAGTAAACATGAACACATGCTTATTAGAGAAAAGGCTAAACATATGTAGAAATGTATAGAATTTGTATCTTTTTTTCAGAGACAACGTTGCTCAGTAGTCTAGTGGGTATCCTTCTAGAACTTTCATGTCTGTGTGTTTGCTACCATATCACACTTGACCCTGATACGTTTGGTGCCAGATACGCTTATGCAGAAAATATGGTTCAAAGCTATGACCCAAACAAATGGAAATAAGAAAGCCTCCCCTCCCCCCAATTATTCAAGCTTCTTGTCTTCCTTTCATGTATAAAATATTGTTAGCCATTTCACAGTACTTTGATGACTTTCAGATGCTTTCTCTAAAAACCCAGCTTCTGTTCCCTACAGACTATTTTGTTCCATCACCAGGCATTGGTCTCTAATGCCTGTCACAAATGTAGGTGACCAGTGTAGTATTTCGAACAAGGTTAATGTCAACAAGCTTGGCTTCACACATAAGTGCAATTTATCATCACTTAATGACTGAACAAGTCTTAGTGTTAAATATGCCCCTTAGAAAGAACTGATTCTGAGCTTTGTAAGACTTTAATACATAATCTATTTATTTTTAATGTGATTTACATATAAAACAAGTTTTACCTTAGCATTCTTATGTATATAGGTATTCCAGAATTTCAGAGAGACTAACAAAGCATGTAGAGGAAAGCAAAATTATTCATAGCATCATTTTGTTTTAGGGTTAGAAGTCAGCACATGTTCAACAAGCCTGTGTCGTTATGGCCTGGAGGGAATTGCCTTCACCAGATTCCTAAATAAGAATTATATGCTTTCAGGCAAAACATAATTATAATGGCCAGTTTTAGTTTTGATTCATGAAATCTAGGCTGGGATTGTTTTCTAAAGTATGTTATTAATTACAAAACCCAATAGCAACCATTCATGCAAGGATGTTTTTCAGAATTCAAATATTTGCGTCTCTGATTTGGTCATAGTGAATCACGTCTGTGTGAAACAGAACCAGACTTTGTTTCTAGGAGGCTGAACCTTCAATCCAAACACTTGGTCCCACCCCCTCTGCCCTTTCTGGGTGTGCTTCCTGTCACTTATTTTCTCCCTTTCTTGAATATGCAAACTCTCTCCCTCTCTACGCGACTCCTCATTTTTAAGTATACCTAAATCAAGTGTAATCTTTCTTCATCTCCACTTAATCTCCTGTTTTTTCCTCTTCCCTCGTTAAATTTCTTGGAAGAGTTCACTCGCTGTTTCTGTTTCCTTTTGCCCCTTTGCTGTTAGTTACCTGGTCACTTTCACCCCCAGGCGGCTGTAGCTCCACCTGCAGCACTTGATGCTGTTGATTGCCCTTGTGTGCGGGTGAGCACAGTGGCATGTGTGCGTGTGGAAAGCTATTTTCCTTTGGCTTTCATGCCATGACTACCACTCTCTTCTATTGGGACTTCTTCCTCTGTGATATCTTTGCATATTGTCTGCCAGGAGTCTATTCTCAGAACTTGTCATTGTAAACACTTCTCTCTGGGAGTAAATTTATCCGCTCTTAGTGCTCTCACTTCTATCCAACAAGCACAATTTTTTTTTAAATTTTTTAATGTTTATTTATTTTTGAGAGAGACAGAGACAGAATGCGAGTGGGTTAGGGGCAGAGAGAGAGGGAGACACAGAATCCGAAGCAAGCTTCGGGCTCCGAGCTGTCAGCACAGAACCTGATGTGGGGCTTGAACTCACAAGCTGTGAGATCATGACCTGAGGCAAAGTCAGAGCTCAACCGACTCAGCCACCCAGGCGCCCCTGACAAGCACAATTAAAAAAAAAACTTTTTAAAATTTAATTTAATTTAATTATTTATTTTTTTAATGTTTATTATTTTTGAGACACACACACACACACACACACACACACAGAGTGCGAGCAGGGGAGGCGCAGAGATAGTGGGAGACACAGAATCCAAAGCAGGCTCCAAGTTCTGAGCTGTCAGCCCAGAGCTGGACTTGGGGCTCAAACCCACAAACAGTGAGATCATGACCTGAGCCACACTTAACCTACTGAGCCACCCTGGCGCCCCTAAAAAAAACTAAAAAAAAATATGGAGTCACAAGAAATTGCGAAAGTAGACAAACTCCCCATACCCATTGCCCAGCTTCTCCAATGGCAGCAGCTTATATAATTTTAGTGCATTAGCCTAACCAGGAAATTGAATGACACAACATGATGAATTAGACCATAGATCTTACTGGCACTTCACCACTTTTTTTCATGCACTTAGGGTTTTTTTTTTGCATGTCCTTGTGTACAGTTTTATCGTATTGTATCACATATATGGATTCATATGATTACCATTATAATCAAGATACAGAACTATTCCTTCATCACAAACAACTCGCTTATGCTGCCTCTGTATAACCGCACTCTCCTATTTCTTCCCTAATCTTTGGCAACTACATGTCTGCTTTCCCTTGATATAATTTTGCCATTGCACAAATTCCATATAAGTGGAACTATACGGTGTGCAACTTTTTTAGATTGGCATTTGACCCAGCATAATGTTCTTATGAGGCATCCAAGTTGCTGTGTGTGTGTGTGTGTGTGTGAGTGTGTGTTAGTATTTTTTTTTTTAATTGTTGAGTAGTAAGTAGTCCACTGTGTCAATGTAGCACACATTGCTTAATCATTTTACCTGTTGTAGGACATTTGGTAGATTTTAGCTCTTACAAATAAAGCTGCTATGATCGTTCATCCATGGGTTTTGTGTGAGTGTGAGTTTTTACTTTTCTAGGATAAATGCCCAGAAGTGCCTTTGCTGTGCCCCACCAGCAATGTGTGAGTGATTTCAGTTTCTATACATCTTCACTAGCATTTGGTGTTATCAGTTTTCTAATTACCATTTTTATAGATGTGTTGGGGTATCCTGTATTTTAAACTATCTTTTCCCTAATGGCTAGCAATATTGAACACCTTTACATGTGTTTATTTGCCATCCGTATATTTTCTTTGATGAGCTGTTCAATGTATTTGCCCCTTTTATAATTGAATGCTTGTTTTTTTACTGTTGGGTTCAGGCAGTTCTTTCCATATTCTGGGCAGGAATCCTCTGATGGATGTGTGGTTTGCAAATATTTTCTCCCAGTTGGTGACTTATCTTTTCAACTTGTGGACATGGTCTTTTAAGGGTAAATGCTTTTTTTTTTTTTTTAATTTTGGCCAGGTCCAATTTATCAATATTTCTTTTTATGGATAGAGTCATACCTAAGAGCTCTTTGCCTGTTATGAAGATTTCATCCTGTGTTCTCTCCTAAAAGTTTTATAGTTTTACTTTCTGCATTTATGTTTGTGACCAATTTTGAGTTAATTTTTATATGAGGTATAGGTTTCAGTCAAGGATAGTTTTTTTTTTTTAAAGCTATTGATGTTCAATAGTGCAGGCACCCTGTGTTGAAGGAACAATCCTTCATCCACTGAATTGCTTTTTTATTCTTGTCAAACATCAATTGGACGCATTTGCGTGGGTGTATTCTGGGTTCTTTATTTTGCTCCATTGATCTAACTGTGTCTGTTTCTTGCTGATACCGCATGGTAGTAAGTCTTATGAATTTCTTTAAATGTTTATTTATTTTTGAGAGAGAGAGAAAAAGAGTCCGAGTGGGGGAGGGGCAGAAAGAGAGGGAGACATGGAATCCGAAGCAGGCTGTCAGCACAGAGCCCGACGCGGGGCTTGAACTCACAAAGCATGAGATCATGACCTGAGCCGAAGTCAGATGCTTAACTGATTCAGTCACCCAGGCACCCCTACATAGTAAGTCTTAAAATCGAGGAGAGATTCTTTCTACTATATTCTTTTTTCAGTAGTGTAGCTGAATTTTAATATGTACTTGAATAATACATCTTTAATCTTAACCCTTGTCTTGAGTGGAGTTGGCAGATTTAGCAAGTAGAAATACGAATACCCAGTTAAGTCTCAATTTCAGGATAACAGCAAGGAGTTTTTTGGTTTTTTTTTTTAGTTTATGTGTGCCCCGTATATTGCAGGGGGCATTCTTATACTAAACAGCTATTTGTTGTTGATCTGAAATTCAATTTTAGCCGTGCATCTTGCATTTTATCTAGCAATCCTACCCTTATGCCTCAGAACAAAGAAAATCTTTTTACATGTATATCATACAGATACCTTTTGTGTTTCCACCCTTAAACTTGCATCTCTTCCTGAATTTCCTATCACACTTATGGCCTTACCACCCATCTGAGAGCCTAAGCTGAAAGATAAGATTTCTCCTCAATGAACCCTTCTCTTTCAAACCATATCTCCTTAGTCAACAATGACTATGGAATGCTATGGAAGCATCTTGTAGGCCTATCCTGTCCCTTCTCTATCTGTTTTTGTGCATTTCTTGGTTCTCATCATTTCTCTCAAGAATGCTGCCTCATCTTCCAGAGGCCTCCTTGTCCAGGCTCCTCTGTGTTGGCCTCCTCTGTGTTCCTGTACGTATCATAGAATTTCTTACACCAGGACCTTTAGTCTCCATGTTTTGGTGTCTCTAATTCTCTTTCCTCATTCTCACTTTCTCAACTCTTATGCCTCCTTCCAGAATTACTGTTTTGGGTCTCGCCACGAAGGCAAGTGTTTCTGGACTGGTGCTTTAGGATTAACGTCAGGGTCTAGATTATCAAGAGAGGGAGGCTGGTTTCATCATGACATGTAGTTGGGGCCTGGGAGTTCCCTGAGACTGAGGCTCTGCCCAGTAGGAATCATAGGTGAACCTGTAAGTAGGAATAGCTATGAAGGAGAGCCTGTAGGCAAGGAGCCCCACGACTGTGTAAGTCGAAATCTGGATAAGTAAGAATGGTGTCATAGCGTGGGCCAGTGTGCCTCATCATGCACGGGTCCCGTCTTTACTACTAGCAATGGGTGGCAGTAACAACGGCAAAGGGGCTCACAAAGTGCCGTGCGTTGTGTTGTACTTGTTCTCTTTGTTGTGAGCATTTCTTTCTGTAGCACATTGCGTTTGCTTTAGCCGAACGCTGTTTTGTTAACCAATGCGCATTTCTCCTGTTTCTTTAAAGAAGCACTTCCATCCTGACCACATAGCTAGGATGTCAATATATTCACTAATCAACTTCTATAAACACATTGCCGTTGGTGGGGTCTGTGACAGTAAGGGTCACATTTCATCTGTTGATCCTGCTGAACACTCCTGGCTGCTTTGATTGTACTCATCAGTAGCCACAGCTGAACAGTATTTCTGTGGCCATAGGTGGCTTTGCATGAATAGTCTGACCTTTCCAGTGTGATCATCACTCAAGATTTTCTTTTGCTGTTTTGCTAATCTATTTGATTTGAAGGAAGTATTTGTTTTTACACCTGTTTGGGGCTGGTAGCTACTACTTCTCATCAGGCTGCCACTAGGAAGACTGTCTTTCTTAAAACCACAAACTGCCTTTAGTGTATTCTTTCCCAGGCTTCTCTTTTGAAACTTCTTCCTTTGTCATATCCGGCTGACTCACATTAAGGCCACTATGTGTACACATCAAAATCCCACTACGCATAGGTGAAAACCTCACAGCATGCTTTGAAACTGTTTTCCCTGTCTTTCCTGCTTTCTTTCTATTTGATTGTACCAGCCTGCATATCCAGAACCCTGGCCACCTTTTGTTTCTACCTGGGGTCCAAGCACGTCTGACCGTGTTTGGAAACCGTTAAGACCGTCTTGGCAGATTCTTTTTCCTGTCCGCGGCAAAGCTTCCTTAAAAAGACAATATCCTCTCTCTGATGCTGGAATTCCGAATTCTCTGGGCAAAACCGGTGAGTTCTTGGGTGGCATGACAAAAGTCTGTTTGAAGGGGTTGTTGAAGAGACTCCCACACGAGGACATACCCTAACGGAAGAAGGATCTAGCCACATGAACTTCATCCACTAAGTCATCCTTTCTCTCCTGGGGCAAGTATAAACCACGATTACAGCCTTGTTCTATTATTACCTTAATCTATCTCCCGGCCAACTCCATAGCAGTGTGTTCAGGTTTTGGGGAGGGAAAGAGGTTAAAGTGAAAAAATAAAGGCTGTAAAAGTAAAGTAAAAAAGAAAAAGAGTGTTTTTAAAAAAAATGTTTATTTATTTATTTTTAATTTTTTTTTTCAACGTTTTTTATTTATTTTTGGGACAGAGAGAGACAGAGCATGAACAGGGGAGGGGCAGAGAGAGAGGGAGACACAGAACCAGAAACAGGCTCCAGGCTCTGAGCCATCAGCCCAGAGCCTGACGCGGGGCTCGAACTCACGGACCGTGAAATCATGACCTGGCTGAAGTCGGACGCTTAACCGACTGCGCCACCCAGGCGCCCCTATTTATTTATTTTTGATAGAGGGAGAGAGCACAAGCAGGGGAGGGGCAGAGGGAGAGGGGGTAAAAGAGAGTCCAAAGCAGCTCTCTTCTGAACTGTCAGCTCAGAGCCGGAGATCATGACCGGAGCCACGCAGGTGCCCCAGAAAAAAGAGTGTTGTTTTTTAAAAAATGTTTTTAATGTCTATTTATTTTGAGAGAGAGAGATAGAGAGCGAGCTCCTCTGCAGAGGGGGAGGAGCGGAGAGAGAGGGAGACAGAGAATCTGAAGCAGGCTGTGCACCGCCAGCACAGAGCCCAACGTGGGGCTCAAACCCACGAACCATGACCTGAGCTGAAATCAAGAGTCAGACACTTAACTGACTGAGCCACCCAAGTGCCCCACTAATGAACTGTGAAATAAATGGAAGACAGAGCTCTTTTCTGGGTGCCCCCTAATAGGGTATAGAATGAAAACCAAGAGATACTGTTTCTTATTTCATCTCAGCTTTTGCCATAGGTCTTGTCGTAGGTCTTGTCAGGCCAGACCCTAGAGAGGAATATGTAACCAGAGGAACCGTGGAAGAAGCAGCAGATGCTGAGACAGGGGCAGGGGGACTGTGCGGCCCACTGGAATAACGCAGAATAAAGCCAGGGACGGGGAAAATAACAATAAAGATGGGAAACTGCCTTCTAGGCCCAATGGGCTAACTGTGGCCACCAGCAAGGGACCGCTGTGCCTGGTAAGGTAGCTTGGCTGCATGGGGTTGAGAGATTGTTCTTGAGCACGTGTGAAATCCCTCTGTGAAGTCCCAGGCATACCTGAAGAAAAGGGTCCTAAGCCACAATAACATGGGTGTCTTGTTAGGCTAATGCTTATATTCAATTAAGTTTAGTCTGGTCGTTAGGGATATTTACACATGTTATAAGTTATATTTGAAAAAATAGTAGTATGATAACCACAGAAAAATAATACTTTTGGCAGGAATTACATTATTTTTTCGCCTTGGGGCAATATGTGGTAAATGTTTCAGATAACATAATACAAAGCACAAGGTTGAGTCTAATCAAATTTGGCCACTTAAGCAATTATTCCTGTATACATTCTTGTCTTGATCTTCAAATGCTTTCATCCCATTTACATAAAAAGGAATCAGCAAAGTTCGCAAGCCACAGATTCGAACAGACTATTCTTTGCACACACAATAGGAAGAAAGCAGTGATCGGGTCAAGTGTCTGCCTTCATAGAGGAGAAAGGAGACTTGGCTCAATGAACAGGTCTGATGTGAGTACGTCAAGAGCACATTTGATTTTCATCTATTTCTGCCTCCAACAACATCCTCCATCCTGATAAGCGAGTAAGTCCTGTGAATGACTTTGAAAAGTCAACCCATTCACATGAAGGCAGAGGAAAATAGGTTTCCATTCTTTTCTAAGTATTTCCTTATCTAGCTTATATCTTCACATTCATTCTTTAAGTTGGCTTAGAACGACAAGAATAGAAAGACAGAGCATTCCTTTGGAGCGAAAATTTATAGGTTAGATATGCTGGTTGCTCCGTTTTCAGTGAGAAATTCCAGAGGGAATACAATCTCTTAACCTAAGGGATAAAGACTGTTTGCAGTCATATTCATCACTCACACACATGTATCAGCTTAACTTTTCTATATTAATTATCTAAAAGCAAAAATGTTCTGAAAGAATGTGTTTGCTTCCTGCTGGATATTAAAACATTATATACTACAATAGTTTAAACAGTAGAATGCTGGCCTATGAGTAGACAAAGAGTTCTGTGGACCAGAATAGAAAACATAGCATTAGAGCCACATAATAGAAGAATCAAATGAAAAAAAATTTTTTTTCATGTTTATTTGTGAGACAGAGAGAGAGAGAGAGAGACAGAGAGGCAGAGAGAGAGATGGATAGAGAATCTGAAACAGGCTCTGTGCCAGCAGCAGTGAGCCCAATGCATGGCTGAAGCTCACAAACCATGAGGTTATGAGCTGAGCCGAAGTCAGACGCTTAACTGACTGAGCCATCCAGACACCCCGAGAATTAAATAAAATTTTAAATTCATGGGGAAAAATGTCAATGTTGTTAGCACAACAAAGTAGCTCTCTTAAAACAAATAAAACTACTCTTTAAGCTAGAATAAATTCTAGTAGATCAAAGGTTCAAAACAAAAACAAACCCACAGAAGTAATAGAAGAAAATATGAGGTGTTTTTTAAATGTAATTCTCAATTTGATAAAAATTCTGAAACCGTAAAATAAAAGATTGATGTGGGGCACCTGGGTGGCTCCGGTGGGTTAAGCTTCTGATTATTGATTTCGGCTCAGGTCATGATCTCATGGTTTGAGAGGTCAAGCTCCACCATGGGCTCTGCACTGGCAGTGTGCAGCCCGCTTGGTATTCTCTCTCTCCCTCTTTCTCTCTGCCCCTCCCCTGCTTGTGCTTGTGTGCACACTCTCTGTCTCAAAATGAATAAAATAAACATTTAAAAGAAAGATTGAAGTAAATGCAAAAAAATTCCGAGTGAATACCCTCCATCACATACAAAAAAACATGGAAAAAAAGGGGGAAATATTTTCAATTCATATTGCAGACACTAGGACAGTTTTTTTAATACTTATCAAAATCTAAAAGAAAAAAACACCAGTAACTTGACAAAAACAGACCAAGATTGTAATCAGGTATGGAAATATAAATGTATCTAAAGCATGGAAATGTAGAAAACTGCCCTCAAAATAAGAGAAATGAAAATGAAAACTACAATTTTTTTTTTAGTGTAGTTGGCACACAATATTACATTAGTTTTGGACGCACAACATAGTGATTCAACAACTCTATACATTATGCTCTGCTCACCACAAGTCTGGCTACCATCTGTCACCCTCCAATGCAATTATTCCCTATGCTGTGTCTTTTCTTCCCGTGACTTACTCATTTCATAATTGAAAGCCAGTACCTCCCACTTCCCTTTATCCATTTTGTCCAACCCCTCTATCCCTCTCCCCTCTGCAAACGTCAGTTTGTTCTCTGTGTTTGTAGGTCTGATTCTGCTTTTTGTTCATTTGTTTATTCATTTGTCTTTTTAGATTGCACATATAAGTGAATCATGGTATTTGTCTTCCTCAGTTTGACTTACTTTACGTAGCGTAATATTCTCTAGGTCCATTTGTGTTGTTGCCAATGACAAAACTCTCATTATTTTTTATGACTGCATGATATTCTGCCATATATATAAATATATATGTGTTTGTGTATACACACACACACACACATCTTCTTTATCCATTCATCTATCAGTAGACACTTGGGCTGCTTCCATATCTTGGCTATTGTAAATATTGTTGCAATAAACCTAAGAGTGCATATAGCTTTTTGAATTAGTGTTTTTCTTTTCTTTGGATAGATATCAAGTCATGGAGTTATTAGATCATAGAGTGATTCTATTTTTAATATTTTGAGGAAACTCCATACTGTTTTCCACAGTGGCTGGACCAATTTACATTCCTATGAACAGTATACAACTGTTCCCTTTTCTCCACATCTTTGAATAAAATTACAATTTTTTTTATATAGTAGGTTTGCAAAGAACTGGTCAGCAAATGAAATGAGCTGTTATACATATATATGATCAGCAACTTGATAGTACCTATTAAAATATAAGATGCATATATTCTTTTAATAAGCAATGTCACTTCTCTATAGAAATATGGTTGGGGTGCCCGGGTGGCTCAGTCGGTAAGTGTCCGACTTCAGCTCAGGTCATGATCTCACGGTTCGTGGGTTCGAGCTCTGCATCGGGGTCTGTGCTGACAGCTCAGAGCCTGGAGCCTGCTTCAGATTCTGTGTCTCCCTCTCTCTCTGCTCCTCCCCTGCTCACACTCTGTCTCTCGCTCAAAAATAAATAAACATTAAAAAAAATTTTTAAAAAGAAATATGGTTATAATCACAAAAGCAAGAGATGACCTATGTAAAGTCATTGTAGCAATATTGATAATAGCAAAAGGTTTAAAACAACTTGAAAGCATTTAACATGAAACCGGTTAAAATGGTTATTTTCTTTTTCTTTTTTAAACATTTATTTATTTTGAGAGAGGGAGAGAAAGTGAGAGTGAGCACAAGCAGGGGAGGGGCAGAGAGAGAGGCAAAGAGAGAATCCCAAATAGGCTCCACACCGTCAGCACAGAGCCTGACATGGGGCTGGATCCCATGAACCGTGAGATCATGACCTGAACTGAAATCAGGAGTCGAACGAAAAAGTGATTCAAGTGTAAGATATCTCCAAGATACATTATTAGATGGCAAAATATGATACAGAACAGTGTGCATGGTCTATTGTCATATATATCTATATCTATATAGATATAGATATAGATATAGATATAGATATAGATATCTATCTATAGATATCAATCTATATCTATATCTATATATCAATCTATATATCAATATATATCGATATATATCTATCTATATCGATATATATACACAGATAGATATCTATATATCTAGATCTATATAGATCTATATAGATATCTATCTGTGTATATATATCGATATAGATATAGATAGATATCTATATATCTATCTATAGATATAGATATCTATCTATATCTATCTATATATCTATCTATATATCTATGTGTATTCACTACCTAGATGCAAAGGAATAACTCTGGAAGCAGCCCCCCGCCAAAAAAAAAATCAAAGAATATATTGGTAAAGGAACCTAAGAAATTCGTTTCTAAGAAGATACAATCGATGGCTGTGGAATAGGGGAGGGAGAGAGAATTCATTTTTACTGAACACCCTCTTGTACTTGTTGCAGTTTTTACTTATGCAAGCATTCACTATTCTAAACATGATTATAACATCAAACTTAGATACCCTAATGGGGGTGCCTGAGTGGTTCAGTCGGTTAAGTGTCTGACTTAAGGTTGGGTCATGATCTCGTGGGTATGCGAGCCCCAAGTTGGGTTCTGTGCTGACAGCTCAGATCCTGGAGCCTGCCTCAGATTCTGTGTCTTCCTCTCTCTCTGCCCCTCCCCCACGGACACTCTGTCTTTCTCTCTCTCAGAAATAAGATAAACATTAAAAAAAATCAAAACAAAATCACACTAACGATGGCTTAAGATCTTTGCCATTTAGGCATCCAGCCTACCCAGTATCTCCCTCCAACAACAATAGCATTTTCCTTGGCACTAGGGAGCATTGGCCAGTGTCCCTTTCTTCCATTAGAATTTTCTGAAGGAGCATCTGCTCAAGATGTAAGTGTAAATATTTTCATTTTGCTTGTTTTTCTTTTGCTTCTTTTTGTTTTTCCCCAGATGGAACATAATGCTAAGGGATATACTCTCAAATTTTGTAAGAATTAATTAAAATTTAAGGTTAAAAGTTTAATTTTTTATGTCTTGCAAGCAATTAGAGGAGAGTTTCTCAATCTTGTTGTTTAGGGCTTTGTTGTGAAGGCCGTCCTGGTGCTGTGTAGGAGGTTTATCATAATTCCTACCCACTACCCACTAGATTCTACCTTCTAGCCACTAGTAGAAACTTACCACCTCCGGTTGTGACAAGCGATAGAACACTTCTCCCCGAATTGGGACAACCGAAACAGTCTCCAGATATTGGCGCATGTCCTTGGGGGCAAAATCCCTGCCCTGCACCTCTCCTTCTTCCCCCAGGAAAGAACTACTGTGAATTAGAGTCAATAATCATTTATTTTATTTTATTTTTAATTTTTTAGTGTTTATTGATTTTTGAGAGAGAGAGCGCACGAGCATGAGCAGGGGAGAGGCCAAGAGAGGAGACACAGAATCTGAAGCGGGCTCCAGGATCTAAGCTGTCAGCACAGAGCTCAATGTGGGGCTTGAACCTGCCGGTCGCCAGATCATGCCCTGAAGTCGGATGCTTAACGGACTGAGCCACCCAGGTGCCTAATAATTGTTTATTGAGTACTGAGACCATGGATGTCAAGTCTCGCTTTTTTGCTTTTTTTCCTCTGCACACAGTACGTCTTAATGCCTGAAGAAACAATGTAGTGGCTTCGCTCCAGTTGCAATTTTATTCTTTAATAGAAGTAGCCACTCTTTGAGATATTTGGTCCTCAAATGAATAGCTATTTGATCTTTTAAACACAAAGTAGTATAATTTTCTAAGGGCAAATTGTTGAAAATAATTATTTCACTTGACAGCATATATCAAAGGAGTGTGCCAAACTTTGGGAAGAATAAAACCACTTGTCTTTTTGGAGAATTGAAAATATGGCTCTTGTAAGGTGAAGCATAAAACATTTTTCTAAACATCATGAAAATAATTTATTTTCAAGTCTTTATGAAAGTACACAACATGCCCTCTTATTTTACTTTGGAAACATGTACCTTCTGAGACACTGAGAGGGTTGTTCCTTGGACCCTATATTAAGTCCCAGAATGTATCTATTTCAGATCCCCAGGTTTAGTTATTGATTTGGAATGGTGCATTTCTTTGGTAAGTTTGGAAGAAATGTAATCAGCATTTCCTTGTTTATGGTTTATTGATATAACTGTGTAAAAGGATGTAGTGTAATAGTATTTTATATTTCCAAAGCGCTATGTGGTTTTCTAAATTACTTCATGTATATCATTTGAACTTAGGGAGTAGGTGGAACATGGCAGTTTGCTCAGTAACTGTTAATTACCAGGTTACCTTATTTAAACCATCAAGGAAAACACCCCAAATTTCTCCACTCTAATGAGAATAAACCCTCAGTTATAATCTTATTTATATCTTTATATTTCTGTCAGTAGTTGTTATTTTATTTTATTTTTTTTATTTAAAAAAATTTTAAAGTTTATTTATTTTTGAGAGACAGCACAAGCAGGGGAGGGGCAGAGAGAGAGGGAGAGACATAATCCCAAGCAGGCTCCGCTCTGTCATTGCAGAGCCCAATGTGGGGCTCAAACCCAGGAACCATGGGATTATGACCTGAGCCGAGATCAAGAGTCAGATGCTTAACCCACTCTGCCACCCAGGTGCCCCCAGTAGTTGTTATTTTCAATTCATGACATGTTCATCCCTAATTTCAGCACACACTTTGACAATTCCCTCTTAATTTCATTGAAAATGCTTACAGAGGCACCTGGGTGGCTCAGTCGGTTAAGCGCCCAACTTCAGCTCAGGTCATGATCTCGCAGTTCATGAGTTCCAGCCCCGCGTTGGGCTCTGTGCTGACAACCCAGAGCCTGGAGCTTGCTTTGGATTCTGTGTCTCCCTTTCTCTCTGCCCCTCCTCCCCCACATGTTCTCCCTCCCTCTCTCTCTCTCTCTCTCTCTCTCTCTCTCTCTCTCTTAAACATAAATAAACATAAAAAAATTAATAAAAAAAGAAATGCTGACAGTCAATTGCTGACCTTCCCTCCCCATAGACATAACCTGAAGAGAGGATGATGCACTGTCTTACGTATTGAGTGTAACTTGATTAATGGTAAGCTAATAAGAGGAAACAGGAAACCATTCACTCATCTGCCCCAAAGGATCTGTATCCTTTAAACTAACTTAATTCTGATTTCGTTTAGTTTAATGAAAGTCCAAGAATATAGGATCATACAATCTGCTTTAGTTTTGACAGTCTTTGTATTTGTGTTTTAGCCTCTTCAAAAAATATATATATAACTGAAAGGATAGTTTACAAACAATGTGAAATAGATCCAAGCCTGGTTTTTCAGGAAGAGCATATTGACACCAATTGTTATGAGCTAAGTGAAATGGGAGTATCTTAGTTCACTTTGATTCGTACAGAACAGGGCTTGCATAATCTGAGTTCGATGCTTTATTGGGACTTCTGTAATTCCAGACAACCAAAGGAAGATTCTTAAATATATATGAAGTGAAGTAACAAGAGGAAATAGCACAGTGAGCAGAGATAGGGCTGAATGTTCTTGGATTTTGGGTAACGGGTCTACCGGGGATATTATTTTCCACTGATTACTTTTATTTCTATTAGAGGACTTTTTGGAAGATGTTATTTTTTGTCATAAGTAAGAATCTTTTTTGTTAATGTGATAAACAAACAATAAAATCCAACCTGGTATCTAAAAGCCGTTCATTATGTCATCTAGAGGTTTCTACGGATTGAATTTGAATTGATAGTCATCTAGAGGAAATATTTCATCCCCAAATGAAACTTGCCCCTTCAAGCTATAGCATACGTGCTTTTCAAAATAAATGCCAACTAGTTCCAGTCTTTAGAGATACCTTTTAGGTGAGAATTGTCGTATCAAATAGAACACTGGTTTTACATTTCAAATTAAAAATATACTGCACCACCAAAGGTGCTGATTTGTTTCATCTATCGTAAACTGGAAGTCTTTATTAATAAAGAAGGCTTCTTTGATAACATGCTTCATTAAACTGCATTTTCAAACGTGTGGTTAATTCTCATGACTGTTAGGTAAATGGTATCATGTTTGTTTTTGTTTTTGTCTTTGTTTTTCATACTTGAACCATCACAAAATGCCTTCCAAAGTAATTGGGAGTTCAGCATCTGTATAAGCAAATAGACTTGCCTGTATGTTCTTAGCAATACCCAGAGGCAGCCTCATCCATTAGAGTTAGTTTTATTGAAGGGAGACGTATTGGCTAAGACAGCAGCCTGTTTCTAACTCTTTTGAAAAGACATTACAGAATCTTTATCATCCACCTTGACCATCTCTAGAGAGCAGACCCTTGGTTTTCCAAACACCATCTGCAAGACTGGACTTGTTAAATTTCCATGAGATTAGATGTCCTTTTTCATCAGAGTTACCAGTGTTTTTTTTCAGCTTTGTTAATGAAGGAGAGTCTCCTTGCATTGAATATGCTCATTACATACAAATTAGAGTTAAAACAGTGGCTTCCCAACCCCAGGAATGTAAGTGCTAATGAACAGAAAAGGGTCACCCATGAAAAATAACTCAGGCGAGCTCCTTCCCCGCACCACTGTTTGCAGCCCTTGGGAAAAGGTTCTAATATTAATGCCTCTTGTCAGAAAACCCTTACAACCTCTATTAAATCATCTTCTCTATCGAAGGTGCTGTAGTTATAAATAGGCTCACAATGAATTCGGAATTCTCTACATGTAAATCATGCCACATACCATTATCTGATATCCTTGAATTAGGTATGCGTGGCCTTGGGGGCAGTAAAGGATAGGTCGATGCAGCCAGCTGTCTCATTTCGTAATAACTGCTTCACGTTAAAGACTAACAGCCAGACAATAAATAACATTTTCAAATCTGCATCTAGACTTTGAGTGGGAGAGAAATGAATAATGATTTCCTTGTGTTAGATTGGACTTAAGCGAAAGGTCAAACCTTTCAGCAAAAGGAACAACAGCTGTACAATCCAGTTAATCATAGACAAAAGTGTGTGTGTGTAAACCTGTAAGCAGAATAATTAACAGGGCGACTCGCTTTTAGTGTATTCCATTGTGCCATTTATTCTTGCAAACTCCATTTTCTTTCATGTCTATCTTTCATTCTGACTCTCTTTAAAGGAAGGTGAGAGGTTAACAGATTAAATCCAATTTAGAACAAGAAGCTGGGAGTAATTGATATTATATTTGAGCATTGTATTTAAATAAATCAAGTGCATCTTTTCAATGCAGGCAAGTTCTTTGTGTAGGGATTGCACTGAGTTAGAATGATATATTTTTTATAAGTAGTGTAAAATATCTTCATCCATTTGCCTAACTTCTGTGAGAGCATAAATATTTCTGAAATTGACTGAGTTTCCTAGAAAAGTGATATACAAAAAGAAGCAATGTTCTTAAATTAAAAAAAAAAAAAACCCAGGATAAATTAGTTCTATGAAAAACCTGCTGTGAGATTTTAATTTTCTTTCCTCATATAGCTCTGGAAAGATCACCTACATCAAAAGATTGAAGTCATATTAATGTTTCTTTTATGAGAGGAAAGACCTGATTGTAGTTTATTTGGAAATAATTTTTATTTTATTATTTTATTTGTGTGATTATGTTGTGTGTCTGTGTGTGTCTGTGTGTCTGTGTATCCAAATTGTGCTTTAATTAGCTAAGGTACAGGATCCCAGCTACTAGAATGTATTCTGTTTAAAGGCAGATAAAAAACTTCAGACTCTTAACTGTTTACTTCCCCCAACCTCCTCTATCTCTGTTTCCGTGTGAACAATACAGTAAAATCACAGGCTCCTCCCCTCACCCCTTTTGGGAGGGAGTTTTTCAGTAGTGATACAAATATTGTTGTTTTTGCTAGCAAGTAATTCACCAGTGGCTCATTTCCATCAGCTTTTATTTCCCAGCAATTGTAAAATAAACCACTCGTAGCACATGCTGTTAATGTCTGGTCCCCGGGGTGTAACTGATGTTCATGGTATGGGTCATGTGCTAGCTAAAGTGTGCATTAAAAAAGGAGAAATTAATAGTACTACCAGTGATTCGCGCTAAATGGTATTCAATGGGCAATGTCATCCCTTTAATAGTATCATAGCCTATTATTGTGTTGGTTTCTTTTAGAGTCTGATTTTAATGCAAAATAAGCAAAAAAAAATCAGCATACTGTTATAATGAATTCTTCAGAGGCACAACCGAAGTTTCATTTATACATTACATTCTTTTCATTTCATTTTTGACCTTCATTTTATATTTGATGAGGCCGTAAAACTAGTGGCACAATCACTACATTCTGCTTCTGCAGAACTTGATATAAATAATGCTACTCTGTGTGCGTGGCTATTTGTGTATTCCCGCTATGCATTTTAAACGTAAAGACTAGAAGCATTTTTTTCTTAATTATATATTTCTCAGGGATGGATATAAAAATCACATGACTGGTTTCAAAGATGGGATGTATGTAACATGTTATGTTCTAATTTCAATTGAATATTATTTGATTGTATTCTGTTTGCCAGTAATGAACAAGTCGTTGAAAATACGACTCCTTTGAAAAGATTCTTAACACTCCCTAGATACTGTCACTTTTATGCTGATAACATTCCCTCAAGATTGATGGGTGGCACACAATTCATCTTCCAGATAAAGATATTATCATGCTGAAGAGGTTATTTGAGCACACAAAAGCATGTTTTAACTGCTTGTCACTATCAAGTTCTGGCCTAGCTGCTTTCCTGCTCATATGGAACCGATGTTGTTCGAGCATCGCACTGCCAAAGAGTGCAATCCTGGGCTGCACGTGTGTGATTTACATGTGCACCTTCACCTCTTCCTAATTTAGACCCCTGTCTCTATTCAGGGATGCACAACACTTCTCTGCTAAGACTCTTGACTGCAGCACATGATATTAAATTCAGTCAATTCATCTTCTTCTTCTTTTTTTTTTTTTTGCTTTTTAGTAGTTGTATACATTCGCTGTGAATCCTGAATGAGCCAAAACCGAATTATCGCTTCTAAGAGATATATAGGATTAGGTTCCTGCAAGCCTTGGTCACAATATTTTCACCAACTGATCAATACATGTGTGTTATTTAATATATACTGATATTATAATATACATATATAATATGTATTTATAAAACATACAAATATATTATTTTATATATATTTAGTTTTTTTTAATGTTTATTTATTTTGGAGAGGGAGAGGGAGAGCGTGAGCAGGGAGGGGCAGAGAAGGGGGGAGACACAAAATCTGAAGCAGGCTCCAGACTCTGAGCTGTCAGCACAGAGCCGGACGCGGGCCTCGAACCCATGAACTGCAAGATCATGACCTGAGCTGAAGTTGGAAGCTCAACCGACTGAGCCACCCAGGCGCCTCTCTCTCTCTCTATATATATATATTTTGACACATTAACATTGAACTCGTGGCCAAGAACACTATAACTCATGCCCAAACAAAGCTGCTCTAACACGGTGTTTTCTTCTGCAAGGCACATCACAGCCTTCGTGTGCTTAGGGGCATTAGACAGCACTTCAGCACCATGTCCAGGAGCCATTTTAAACAGTGGACTCAGCAAAAAGCACAAATGAGAAAATGTGGCGCTAAATAGATGGTGAAAGGGACATCTGTTGATGGGAGCTGAAATAAGAATGCTATTGCCTTGTTCAACCTCAGCCGGGAATGGGTGCTTCATGTTATGGAGGGTTTTCATTACCCTACGTGTGTTTACCAGGGACTGCGAATATTCTGCTATTGCTGGCTTTGGGGTTAGAAATATATTTTAGCAAGCAGGTGACTGGCAAATATGGAATCTCTGAATAACAAAGACCAACCGTATTCAGTGATATGAAAAATAGCATAATCAAAGCAATGGGAACTGTTTAAAGTTATATTTCTGCATTCCTATTTTTTTACATATAACATTGTATTAATTTTAAACATACATCATCATTTAATATATGTATATGTTGTGAAGTGATCACCAGAAGTTTAGTTAATATCTATCCCCTTGCATAAGCTTTTTTTTCTTATGATGAAAACTTGTAAGACCTACTCTTAGTAACTTTCAAATATACAACACACTTATTGTTAACTCTACTCACCATGCTGTACATTACACCCCCAGGACTTATTTATCTTATACCTTGAAGTTTGTACTTTTTGACCACCTTCAGCTATATCCATTCCTATTCCTTTAATTTTTAAAAATTAAAAAAAAATTTTTTTTTGAGAGAGACAGAGAGAGAGAGCAAGTGAGGGAGGGCAGAAGGAGAGGGAGAGAGAATCTTAAGTAGGTTTCACAGCCAGGGTGGAGCCACATGTGGGGCTCGGTCTCACGACTGTGAGATCATGACCTGAGCCAACATCGAGAGTCAGATGCTTAACCGACTGAGCCACCCAGGTGCTCCTATCCATTCCTATTTTTGAAAAATCTACTAACTGTTTCATTCCTTACTGAGTCATCTTTCTTCCCCTTTCTAGAAAAGTTTCCTACTTCATCCTATCTTCCTACACTTTGTCTTTCTCTCCTACCACCTCCCTATTTTCTTGTTTTGTTTTTTCTAAACTTTCATGGAACAAATTGAAATTCTTCATTAGTTCTTTCTGGGTCTTTCTGGCTATCACCTCTACTGGATTCCTGGCCTTTACATTGGATCCCGAGATGCAGAAAAGAGTAACTCCTGCCATTCTTCATTGCTGAGACATTATTGCCGTAAAATGCTGTTGTGGGTTTTGCCAGTGTCTTCCACTTCCTTTCAGTTGCCTACACTTGTGCTTCCTTGAAACATGAGCCTCTAGCTTTCAGTCCAGACAGCTAGAATATTCCGCCCACACTCTCCTTGGTATTTCAGAAATGCTGAGGAAAATAAGTTAATCGAACTTCACTTTGAAGAGTCAAATCAGACTCTTGATGCCAGTGGCAGAAACAAGAACTTTGAAAGAGAAGGCTCTTCCTTTTGATACATTAGAGACTAGTTCGGGGAGGCTTCCCTATTTTGAGGTCTATAGCAGCCTTATTAATATTAATTCCCAAACTGAACACAACCCAAGTTATGTTATATTTTTTTACTGGACTCCTGTACAGTAAAGAAAATGAACACATTATATGCAAAAATGTGGATGAAACTCATAATCGTTGCATGGAAGAATTCAGGCATGGTAGCATACATACTGACGATTTCCTTTATATAAATTTTTAAAAAGGGAAAACTATGATTTTAAAAGTCAGAATAGTCAACATTGGGCAGGAGGGTAGTAGGTGTGAAGGGGACAGGAAGTTTCTAGGTGCTGCTTGTATTCTATTTTTCATGTGGGTGAAGGTTAAATAGATGTGTCCACTATGGGAAAACACATTAAACTACATACATTTATAAGGTGAGTCCTCATCTGAATATGTATTCAATAAAATAGTTCTAAATCTGCCATGAATGGTATGAGCCTATGTATAGAAAATGTATTCCATGATGCATGATTAGATGAAAGAAATACATTTAGGTTTATAACTGCTGATTTTTCAGGACATACAAATTACATCATTAGGTGAAGGAAGCAGGTTGCAAGGTGTGGACACGTTAATGGAGTGAGATTAGAGGTTTGGAGCCTGTGCAGGAAGATGATTATCATTACCTTTTTACCTTTTTAATTATATTATTGGACTTGCTATAACAAGCAAATATTAATTTGATAATTTCAAAAACTGAAAGAGAATGGAAATGTTTTATAAAGAAAAAAAATGAGTTGAGATCTGACTCAAATAAAATGCATGTAAGAAATGGATAGATCCACCACAGTGAAAAATTCCCACCTGCCCAAGGGGAAAATCTTCAGACTTTGCAGATTCTAGAGGAATGGAGAAGCATGACAATATGCAAAATATAGTTCAGTTTTCTTGGTGATATCACAGTGTACCCAAATGTCCCTAGTTCTTACCAGCCTTCTGTAAAACTGAAGCCACAGTGGCATGAGTAACTCTTATTCTTGTTGTTTATTGTTTTTTTTTAATGTTTGTGTATTTATTTTTGAGAGGGAGAAGGCGTGCAAGCAGAGGAGGGGCAGAGAGAGAGGGAGTCCCTAGCAGGCTCCCCGCTGCCCGCTCACAAACTGTGAGATCATGACCTGAGCCGAGATCAGGAGTCTGATGCTCAACTGACGGAGCCACCCCAGTGCCCCTCTCGGTGCTTATCGTTAATGCAAACTTCACGTTCCTTGAGAATACTCTGAAGTATTTCTGTGGACTCACAGTTGCTTCATAGGAACTCACCAACCCAGGGTCTGGCCAGTCACCACTCAGTTCTCACAAATACTCTTACGACAAAAACTCCTTCAGCCTTGCCCCTGCCTTCTCTCCATGAACTCTCTCCAGCCCTGCCAACTGCAACACGGGCAGAAGCCTCCCGTGTCCACCTTCTTTGCGGTGGGGGGATGTTAAATTTTCATACACCTTTTATCCTCTAAGAAGGAAGAGACATCTATTCCCAACTATGTCAGTTCCTAAAACATAAGGGGGAAAAAACCCACAATAAATTGCAAGCCTAAGAATCTATTATTAAGGCAGATTAATGCTGCATCCCACAATGTTGTCAAAAAACCCAGATGTGTCATGTTTGAGTTGCATTTTCATTACGTGCACATACTTGGCTTTGAGCAGAATTATATGACTTCTAACTCTTCATTGTCCCCATGTTGGGTCTCCCGCCTCAAGAACAGAACAAAATAAGTGTAAAAGAATTGTTTCAAAAGTCTCCATAGATGGCAATACATGTAAATAAATACCCCCGAGGATCACCGACTGCAGCTTATATAATCAGGTGGAGTCTGCCTACAGGTGTGGGCTCAGGCTGGCCACACCTGTACGGAGATGGGACAGAGGGGCTCTCTGAGGGACCCCAAAAGCTACTGGATGAAGTTGCTTGCTCCTCACCTTTACACTTAGCCTGTAAGCTACCAGAGCTATTTGTAGATTTTTTTGACCTTCTATCTTTCTAGTAACCATGCTTGCAGACCACAGGAAGCATCTGTTTTAGTTTTCCTATCTGTAATAGCCCTACCTCACGAAGTCTGTATCTTCCGGGTCATCTCTCATCGGTCCTTTAGAAACTGTGTTCTCAGCCTAATCTCTAGGCGATGCTGCTTCCTAATGTTTCTCATGCCCAGGCTCTCACACTTTTTATTTGTTGTTCATTTATAATTAATTTGTTTTGGAAGTAGAGCTGCTCAAGTGTTCCCTTAGTTCTTATGCTCCTGCTGGGTGCTTTTGAGGGGACTAGATTCATCAAAGCACAGAGCCAAATAAAAGCGTCTTTTTGGCCCCCCTCTGTCACGGCATCCACTTATAATGAGCTTATTGGGAGTTAGGAATGGGAGATGTCCCAAATGCCTCCTGTTGCCTGTATACCTGTTCCCTTTGGGAACCTTCGGAGGGGACTGACCCAGAGCTTTGCAATTGCGCATTAACACAAACATGCCCCCTCTGAACTGTGAGCTCTCCGAAGGCAGGTTTGGATCTTCTCCATCCCACATCCCTAGTACCCAGAGCTAAGTTTGAAATGATGGGCACAGTAGATACAGGATTAACTCATCAAGTACTACAGTGTCTTAAATACTGTCCTGCATTTTGCAGAAGATGAATTAAACAGATCTGTAGAACTGATTGGCATAAACCTTACTGTTAAATCAATCAATGTCTGAGTGTGCTTCTATGTAGTTTCTAGTTTGGCATATAGGCCTTGAATTATTCACATAGTTCATGCTGCAACTTGATTTATTTCATTCTGCATATGTTTTCCAGAGAAAGACAAATGAAGTTGAGATCAGTGTGCAGTTAAGAATGGCCCTGCTTCCACATCTGATATCGTTCAAGCCCATTCTCTGTATCATTTGTTTTTACTAAAATTATCTGTAAGAGCATCTCTCTAAAATCTTGCTGTTCCAACTGTTTTTTTAATGTTTATTTATTTTTGAGAGAGAGAGAGAAGAGGGGCAGAAAGAAGGGACAGAGAGAGAGAATCCCAAGCAGGTTTCACAGTGTCAGCCAAGAGCCCAACACGGGGCTTGAACCCACAAACCATGATACCATGACCTGAGCCGAAGTCGGATGCTTAACTGAGTCACCCGGGGTTCCCCTGCTGTCCCAACTGTTTAGGTGAAAGTGAAGGGCAGAAAACAGCTTGAACTTCCCAGAATGTTCTATTAATGGATTACAAAGCTTTGTTACCTCTTAGAAGAATTTATCTTATCTCTTAACATACAAAAATAGTAATCACTAAGTATACATATGTAAGAAAGTGATATCACTTGGGGGGATGTTAAATTTTCATACACCTTTTATCCTCTAAGAAGGAAGAGACATCTATTCCCAACTATGTCAGTTCCTAAAACATAAGGGAGAAAAAACCCACAATAAATTGCAAGCCTAAGAATCTATTATTAAGGCAGATTAACGCTGCATCCCACAATGTTGTCAAAAAACCCAGATGTGTCATGTTTGAGTTGCATTTTCATTACGTGCACATACTTGGCTTTGAGCAGAATTATATGACTTGGATTAATTTTTTATATGGCCCTCCAGCAGCTCTATGTGGAACCATATGGGAGACATTTGGTTCTCATCAACTCCCTTTTACCCTTCCTTACACTCCATTGCTTTAAACTGAACTTTCATTCTATTTAACTATCTGCAGGTTTTATTCTGTTCAGAGAGAAGAGCCACTAAAATATTATGACCTCTAAGTGACGGGCTGTGAGACAGGGTCTCTCTCCAAAGCCAGCCCACAGCTGTGCATTGATCGCACGTGTCGGTGACCTGGTGTAGGCTGTGGAGCGGGTCTGTTCTCTTTCATCTCACTGGGCGGATACTTAGAACATGGTTTGCCTCTCTCTTGCGGTCTATAAGGAAGTGGAAGGATTCAGTTTTCAGCCCTGTTATTATGGTGGTTTTTGCTAGGCTTGAAATTCACTTTTCAAAGAGGGTAGATGTTTTATAAGGGGAATGGTTGTTAGGAGATTTTCTGAGATTCAACTTCAGTGATACCAAGGCTTCCCTGTAAAGATTTCAGACACATCAGCATGATTATTTGCTAACGACTCTGCAGGGGAGGGCAGTGGTAAATATCAATGAGTTTCTATAATAAAGGAGCCCAAGACTGGGAAGTAGTAGAATGCCAGCCAGCGTTTGAATTTAGGTTTGCTTATGACTCAGAATTTCTCTCCTCATAGTCTGGCCCATCCGGTTTCCTTCCTTGATGGGCAGAGAAGACGCTGAGAGAAAAAGTACAAAAGTACAAAAGTACAAAAGTACTGTCTGTGTGTTGTAAATATGTGCTCTGGGGTGGAAACCTGAGACCAGAGCATCGCTTATAATCATGAGGTCAATTAACATTTGACACAAGAATTTGAAACAACCTGACGCTGGAGGCATAGAAACAGAGGCTGTGTCAGGTGAGTGGAATTTTAATTCCAATAAACATTCAGGTGTTTGAAAAATGATATTATGAGCAAATGCGTACTTAACAGATAGCTGCCGTTTAAAATGACTCACGTAACACAGGTACATTCCATCAAAAGATAGATTCCCTCGTAACGAACCAGAAGTACTTACTATATGAGGTTATGTTGGTGTTTTGACTTCACGTCTCTGCTCAGCCTACTAAGTGGCAATTTACAATACACTTACAATACACTTAATCCCTCAGTGGAATCGGAGGGCAGGCTAGAAAGTTCTTTTCAGTTTAAAAAAAAAATTTTTTTTTTTCAACGCTTATTTATTTTTGGGACAGAGAGAGACAGAGCATGAACGGGCGAGGGGCAGAGAGAGAGGGAGACACAGAATCGGAAACAGGCTCCAGGCTCTGAGCCATCAGCCCAGAGCCTGACGCGGGGCTCGAACTCCCGGACCGCGAGATCGTGACCTGGCTGAAGTCGGACGCTCAACTGACTGCGCCACCCAGGCGCCCCTCAGTTTTTTTGATAAGCCCATACCTTGCTCAGGTTTCACATTTATTCATCATGGCGCCTCGTCCCTTGCCTTCCTACTCAAATGCCAGAGGTTAAAATTTCTTATGGAAATTCTATTTAACAGAAAGCTTTATTTTGCATAATTGCAATCTGGCTCAACCTCAAATCATCCGACATGTATTATAACATTTAAAGGTCTCAGAAATACCTCTGAGATGTTTTTGCCTCTTTTTTCTTTTTTTAACAAATGGAACAATTTTCATAAGTTAAATACCCAAGTTCTCTCTCTTTCTTGGTCACAGCAGCACTGGGCGACTCTCTCCGATTAGCTAGGTTTTCATTTATCATTTCTCTTAAGCCCTGGTCTGACCTGAGCCTCTTTCAAACTTATTGCCATCTGTGTATCACTTCACTCAGAATTCTTGGGCTGAAGCCTGCATATATTTCACAATCTGCGATGTAGTAATTTATTATTAGTAATTCTACTTCTTGTCTCGATCCATTAAACAGCATGATGTCTGGTCACGCAATTCGGTTAAATGAAAGTTTGAACATTTATATAGTTAGAGTTTATAGCAAAGCTAATATAACTGACATGTTTTGAGTTATGGTTCTGGATAATTATGCATTTTTTGTAATATAATTGCTAACTGACCAGAGTAATCTTAGAGTCTGGAAATATGAAAATATCAATTTCAACCAAAAATATTAAAGAGCCTGGCTGTTATTTTTCTCATATCTGGGTACTCAGGATAAGTAATCTGATTAAATATAAATAATGTGAAGTTGTTTGAATTTAAGAATTATCTTGAAAATTGGTGCCTCACTAAGCTATGTCTGACGCAAATAATTAAGGCATGTTAGGGAATGTGACTCCTTTATTAAAACATTTTTTTTCCATTCCAGCTTTTCTAAGAAACAAATGCTGTTCTCAGCAATTTTTTTTATTTTTCATTTTTATTTTTTTAAGTTTAATTGAGAGAGAGTGTGCATGTGTGTATGAGTAGGGGAGGAGCAGGGAGAGAGGGAGAGAGAGAATCCCAAGCCGACTCCACACTGTCAGTGTGGAGCCTGGGCTTGAAGTCACAAACCGTGAGATCATGAGCTGAGCCGAAATCAAGATGCTCATGCGACTGAGCTACCCAGACACCCTTCACCAATTTTTAAAAAACATAATCATTGCTCTCCCAACAGTAACATCATTGGTGCCTAAGAACATCAAATGGTAAATTCAAGCATATTAATTACATCATTAAAGTAGCATTTGGTACACTGCTGAGATACATTACAATAACAATAACCTTTCTGTTAATGGGATTCACTACCAGCCAGTCATGATGAAGCTGCATACAATGAGGATATCCCATTCCACCACCTCGTGGCATAAATCAGTATACTCAGAGGAACAAAGAGTATTTCCATAAAAATGACATTAAAATATTTGTGTGTGTGTGTGTGTGTGTGTGTGTGTGTGTGTGTGTGTGTCTGTGTGGGATGCCACAATTTAAAAGCCGGATAACTGCTCCAGAGAAAGCAGAGTTGCTTGGTTACATCTGCTGAAAACAATCTGTGCTGTGTATGAGGGCTCATGTCAGCCCAGTAATTACCACAACTGAGATAAAGCCTGTGCTAAATGTCACCTGCCGCTGACAAGCACAGGAAGCCAAGCACCGCTAAATGAGTCAGTTACTCTGGGAGTGTTTAGCTCTACTTGCAAGCTAAATGCATTTGTCTTGCACATAAAAGGAATATATATATGTGTGTGTGTGTGTGTGTGTGTGTGTATACACACATACATACAGACTATATATATACATACATATATATATATATATGTTAAAAGGAAAAAGCCAGAAACACACGTATAATGAAAACCTTACCAAAAGGCATCACCGCCCACTCATTAGGTTAGAAGTACATTAGGTAAGGAGGCTAACAGATGCAATCAGGTTGCAGGAGAAAGATTAAGGCATTAATGAGAATTTCTGTGAGTCAGGCACAGCCTTTCCACGGTCTACCACAAATCGATCATTAGCCAGTGCAATGCAATTTCCCACAGTCTAGGATGATCCCCCAAAGACAGCTGAGGGTCGTGTTGATGACAATCAGCCAATAACGCACTGGAACAGTTTGCCTGTATCTACGTGGGTACAGTGTGTATTTTTAAAAATCTGAAATAGCAGTTTACCAGTGTTTTAAGAAATATTTCTGACCAAAGCAGAATTAATAATGTTGGCGTGAGGATCATGTCCTCTTTCTCTCCCCTACTTATTTTCTTTTATCGCCCCTTTAAAAATTCATTCTTGGGGTGCCCGGGTGGCTCAGCCGGGTTACTCATCTGACTCCGGCTCCGGTCATAATCTCACTGTTTGTGAGTTCGAGTCCTGAGTCAGTCTGTGTGCTGACAGCTCAGAGACTGGAGCCTGCTTCAGATTCTATGTCTCCCTCTTTCATTGCCCCTCCCCTGCTCATGCTGTCTCTCTCTCTCTCACACACACACACAAAAATGAATAAACTTAAAAAAAAATAAAGTCATTCTTTCCAGTTAAAATATTATTTTAGCTGCCTTGTAATGATATGATTACTAAAAATCTCTCCATGACTCACCACCTAACACTTTACGGACACATGGGAACTTCTAGTACCCAGGCAGAGGACCTAGACTGCAGGAAGAGCCCAGACCCAGACAGAGATCACATAGCTAGAACAGCCTATTCAGCACCCATGGTGGAGGTGGGTGGACAATGGTATCAGGATGATGATTAGCACATGGGAAGAGGTCTTCATGACCCTCTCTCATTACGTGGGTGAATTTACCAAGTTTCAGGGTCTGCCCCTCAACCTGCAGCCTCAGCAACCTCATTTTTTAGAATACCACAAGTAGGTTCAACTTTTGGGACGCTCTCTCACGAACGAGGCTAACAATTACCTGCAAAAATGAATATTTGCAGTACCTCAATAGTACTGCAGAGCCTGAGATTATCTGAAAATTGACTACACGAACAGCCACGTCATTGTGAGAGGCTGTTTTCTGATGAGGAGAGAACCAGAAGTAGGGCAGTTGGAGGAACTGAATGTTTAATTGCATCCTCCTTACTGTTGGGATGGTCTTGCCAACGGGATGGGAATTTTAGAAATCTGCTGTTGTAGCTCCCAGCATCTGTTTTCACATTAAGGATGTGCTTGCTCATGGGACCAGAGACTTGCATGCAGCCTATTAATAATCTATCATTTATTGAACTCTTATGAGGCACCAGGCCCGTGTCCTAGATGATTTTCGTGCTCTTATTTATTCATCAGAAAGGACTGTGAAGAGGGGCGCCTGGGTGGCGCAGTCGGTTAAGCGTCCGACTTCAGCCAGGTCACGATCTCACGGTCCGTGAGTTCGAGCCCCGCGTCGGGCTCTGGGCTGATGGCTCAGAGCCTGGAGCCTGTTTCCCATTCTGTGTCTCCCTCTCTCTCTGCCCCTCCCCCGTTCATGCTCTGTCTCTCTCTGTCCCAAAAATAAACATTGAAAAAAAAATTTAAAAAAAAAAAAAAAAAAAGAAAGGACTGTGAAGAGAAATACTGTATAAACTTACTGAAGGTCACACAATTCGTGCAGCATTTGTTTTTGTCTTTTACTGATGGCGTGTTAATTGACCCACACGGGAGTGACTAATTTTAGACAAACTGAAAAATTATTATCGCAGTGTAATAAGTGAACGTAAATCATGGTCTAAACTTTAGTGATCATTTTCTGCAGTTTAGAGCAAGGGTCAGCGAACTCTGGTTCAAGACCGAATACTACCTGCCTCCTGCTTTTTTACATGACCGGGAAGGTAAGAATGGCTTTTACATTTTTAAATGGCAGCAAAAAAAGCAAAAGTACTACTTTATGATCCATGAAAATTACTGGAAATTCAAATTTTCGTGTGCACAGATAAAGTTTTATTGAGACACAGCCACACACGTTTATTTAGGTATCTTATGGCTGTTTTTGTGTCACAATGGCAGAATTTAGTAGATGTGACAGAAACCAAATGATCCACAAAACCTCAGTCAACTATCTGGCTCTTCATAGAAAAGACTTCCCAACCCCAGATTTAGAGAGAGAATATATTCCAAGGCTTTTATCACAGTTTGTCTATTGGGCCTAATGATGGTGAGCTTAAACTTTAGGTCACACTCCACAAGAGGATAGTCTCTTTATTAATTTTTTTTTATTTCTGCTAAATCAAGAAAGGTTGATTTGTAGAAGGTCATTGAAATGGTAGCAAGTGTTTGGTAGTTGGAGCGGATGGTTATGAATATTTGGATCCAACGTGGACTCTGGAATGACAGTGCTGGTTCTTACTGGAAAGCATCTTCAGCATTCCCTCAGATGCTCTCATGGTGAGCTCGGGCAAAAGTCGGAAGGTTGAATCTTTCTCTGTGGAAATCCAGTGGGTGGACCTATTTCAGCTTTGGTTGTATTCAACTCTGCAATGTATTTCATTACATCCTGTGTTATTATTTGGATATGGTTTCTAAAATTTGATCCAAAATTTATCATAAACTTAT
Organism: Prionailurus viverrinus; assembly: GCF_022837055.1. Classification (NCBI taxonomy): domain Eukaryota; kingdom Metazoa; phylum Chordata; class Mammalia; order Carnivora; family Felidae; genus Prionailurus; species Prionailurus viverrinus. The sequence goes on along the minus strand of NC_062561.1, from coordinate 104,322,209 downwards.
TTCTCCAATAAATTAAAAAAAATTAACCAAATGGGAAAGGTTAGTGTCTTGGGGATGAAGCCATTTGCAGCCTTGCTTGGTTTCGGTTAAAAAAAAAAATCCTGACATCTTATCATGGATATTAAAAATTATACATTTTTTTGTCCTGAAAAACAGTTGCTAGATTGTTGAGATCTACTGCTTGAGTTAACTGCTTAACATGATAGAAATGGTCTTTAATTGACACCAATTAAACAAAGAAATGTCACATCCCATATTTCCAAGATGCACGTGAGAATCTTTCCCTCTCTTATTAGAGAAACGTTTACTCAGTTTCACTGGGAAAATCAGTCTTGGATACATGGCTCATTTCTTTTTTCTTTTTCTAAAAAATTTTTTAAATGTTTTATTTATTTTTGAGACAGAGAGAGACAGAGCATGAGCAGGCAAGGGACAGAGAAAGGGAGACACAGAATCTGAAACAGGCTCCAGGCTCTGTGCTGTCAGCTTAGAGCCTGACATGGGGCTCGAACCCACGAACTGTGAGATCATGACCTGAGCTGAAGTCAGACGCTCAATGACTGAGCCACCCAGGTGCCCCAGCTCATATCTTTACATACGTAAAAGCAGATGTACTTGGTGACTGTAGTGTAATTGTATTAATAAATTTTGTTATTTTCTTCAGCAATTAACAGGAAAACTTTCAAAATTTAATATTAGTTTTAGATTCTAAGGTAATAAATGAATGTTATCATTTTAGGTATATTAAAATATCAGAAATAAATTGAAAGCACCCCTTAACAATCATGTATAGTTCCACTGTCCTCTCTAGAAGCAATCATTGTATTGTATCAGCTCAATGAATAGTTTCTCAACTTACATGATTTAATACATAGAAATATGATTTTATATTCTATATGGTTTTATTTTAGTATAAATATATCAATACTATATGTATTCTTTCGCAGTTTGTTTTTTTTTTCACTCAATAGCTTATCTGCTACCGTTTAATGCTACCAAACATGTCCTCTGATATATTTAGTAATTCTGCTGAAAAAAGCATTGAGATTGCTTTCATTTTTTGCTATTATAAACATTGCTTTAATAAATATCTTTGCTTATATTCTTTTGTGCATATAAATCAGTGTTTCACTAGAGCTGATACAAAACGCCGATTTTCTAGAGATTTACACCTAAAAATTTTAAAAGATATTATCAAATATGCCTTCATAATGTTGCATATATTTATATTATTGTGAGGATGATGTGAGGGTCTTCATTCCCCACATCCTTAACAACATTTTAATTTTTGCAAAGTAGCAGGTAAGAAATGGTATCCTGTTGGGATGCCTGGGTGGCTCAGTCAGCTAAGACTCTCACTTCGGCTCAGGTCATGATTTTGTGGTTTGTGGGTTCTATCCCTGCATCAGGAACTGTGCTGACAGCTCGGAGCCTGGAACCTGCTTCGGATTCTGTGTCTCCCTCTTTCTCTGCCCTTCCCCCACTTACAATCTCAAAATAAACAAACATTAAAAAAATTAAAAAAAAAAAGAAATGGTATCATGTTGTTTTCTTATTTTGTTTTTAAGGAGATTAAGCATATTTATTTATTTGTTTATATTTTATTAAGCATCTTTTATATGCTCTATTAAACATTTGAAAATTTTCTCTTTTCTGAATTTCCTCCTCATATATTTTTCCCATTTGTTGGGTTCCTTGCTCTTTATGTATGCACTTTATATATTTTTCGGGGTGCCTGGGTGGCTTAGTTGGTTAAGCGTCCGACTTTAGCTCAGGTCACGATCTCACGGCCCGTGAGTTCGAGCCCTGCGTCAGGCTTTGGGCTGATGGCTCAGAGCCTGGAGCCTACTTCAGATTCTGTGTCTCCCTCTCTTCCTCTGCCCCTCCCCTGCTTGTGTTTTGTCTGTCTCTCTTTAAAAATTTTATTTATTTATAATTATTTATTTATTTATTTATTTACTTATGAGATTTACTTATTATGAGATACAGAGAGACCAGAGAGAGAAAGAGAGAGCGTGATCAAAGGAAGGGGGCAAAGGGGAGAGAGGAGAATTTAAGCAGTTTCCATGTTCAGTGCGGAGCTCAAACTGGAGCTCAGTCCCACAACCTTGGGATCATGCCCTGAGATGAAATCAAGAGTTGGACCCTCAGCTGACTGAACCAACCCAGCACCCCGAGAATTTTTTTAAGACATGTAAAAATATATTTCTTTTTCTATATTAAATTAAATTAAATAAATTCTATATAAAATTAAATGTTTAATTTAAGTAGAATTTATTTTTATAAATGGTGCGAGATAAGGATCTAACAATTTTTTCCAAATTGTCAGCAAATGTATCAAGTATTTATTCTTTTCCACTAATTTGAAACAATACTCTTATTAGACCTTATATTTCCATATGTACATAAGAATCTCAGACCTGTTTTCTGTCCTACTCATTTGCTTGCTATTAACTTGATATTTTGGGCTAATATGATACCGTTTTATTTTTTATACCTTTATAACTACTTTTAGTGTTTTTTTAAAAAAAATTTTTTTTTTCAACGTTTATTTATTTTTGGGACAGAGAGAGACAGAGCATGAACGGGGGAGGGGCAGAGAGAGAGGGAGACACAGAATCGGAAACAGGCTCCAGGCTCTGAGCCATCAGCCCAGATCCCGACGCGGGGCTCGAAGTCACGGACCGCGAGATCGTGACCTGGCTGAAGTCGGACGCTTAACCGACTGCGCCACCCAGGCGCCCCTACTTTTAGTGTTTTTAATGTTTGCCACTATTTTATTTTTCAAAATTGTCCTGGCTGTTCTTCCACTTTTCCTTGTGTAATTACAGAATCGGCTCACTAAGGTCAATGGAGAGAAATGAAAAAATTTGTTGTGATTTATATGAATTTAATGATAAATAAAAGTTTAGGGTTGTTTTTCTACTGGCGATTTTCCCTTCTCAGGACATGGTCTAGCTCGCTATTTGTTCGGATCTTATTTTATGTCATTCAGTACAATTTTGTTGTTTTCCTCACAAATGATCTGTACGTTTTGTTGCGCATGTACTCAAGCACATTTTAGTTTTTCACTCTATACGGAACAAGGTAGTATCGAATATATTTTGTTTCTGCTTCTTGCTAGCGTAAACACAAATTTGCCTTTTTGTGGTAGGATGATGTCCATATACCTTTGTATTTAGGAGATGATCATTTCAGCCTCAGAAGGAGACTTGTGATGAGCTTGTCTAGTTGCATGCTCCCACCCAGGACTTTGACTCCTAAGGGAATCAAATAGTTAAGGAAATTTGAGGAGTTCGTAAAGGAGGCGCCAAGTTCAAGCAACTGTGGTGGTGCGTGTCTCAAGTGGTGGCTCCGCCAGAGGCATAGCTGTGTTTATTCTGTATGTGTCCTTGGCTGTGTTCCACCCTCTAGCCTTCCTTAGACACCACACTGCCTGCCATCTAAGCCTGTGTGTTCCAGGCATCTCACCGATCCCGTGATCTACCTGTCCCCCTTATAACAAATTCCTTTTCTATTTAATTTCACCAGAGTTTGTTGTCTTTCTTGCAATCAAGAGCACGGGGTGGATAGATTTCGGCACAAAGGATTGGGTTGCAGGTTAAATTCCCTCAGGAAAATGAGATTGCAGAGAATCTGGGATAGGTCACCTCTTCTGGGTTTGGTAAAAGGTCACGAACATCCCATTAACATCCCGTAGTGATATACTGGAGGCTCGCTCCCAGCAGTGGCCAAGAAGTTAATTAAATTATCATCAGCACTCACCTTGAATGAAGTGCTTACTGAGGTCAAAGTTTGGAGGGATCAGGGTACTGTGGCCACATCACGCAATAAACAGCAATAGATACTTCTGATAATGCTGCACAGCTTATCAAGTAAGAGTTACCAAACTCACATCCACAAATTCTTGTCACAGGGATGCACTGAAAACAAGAGATTTACCATGACTCTGTTGGCGAGAACTTATCTGTTAGTTACAGAGCTAAGGTGACCCAATTCAAGCTAAAAATGTGTTGCTGAAATACACCGTTATTTGAATCACAGCTTCACCAGGTCACTCTTGTGAATGTTAGAGTTTTCATTAGGTAAGAGTAGTCCTCCACAATTTAGCTGAGGATCAATTAGAATAACTGAAGGGCTCTCATCCCCCCCTGAGCTTTGTGGGTCACTTCAGCACATCTCTCCCCTTGTTTGATGAAGGATATCCTCTTTTGCTTAAAGATATTATACCTCCTTCCTATGGGAGTTCACTTGCAAAAGGAGTCCACTTCTCCTCACGCCTACTTCCCTCCAAACAACCAGACGTATAGGTAGAGTCAGATCCCAACAGGACCTAGGGCGCCAGTTGTAAAATCAAATCTCGGAGAAGTGAGAAACTAACAACAACAACAACAAAAAGAATTGACTCTGGTAATGTAGCAACAAAAATCTACGGAATATATGGGGGATGAATTCTGAAGGTTCACATCCAAGAAGAAAGAAGCATTTTAGATCAGGCTGAATTGAGCAGTGTATACATACACAGACTAGAATTGTGACTCAGTAGGGTAGCTCAGGGAGCCATTTGCTGTGCTGGTGGATGGAATGCTGGTACCCCTCACTAAAGGAAATTGCCAGAAATTCATTTTTTGTAAAATTACTAAAAACCGTAGATCATCTTATTTAAAATTCTAGTTGAAAACTTGGACCACACATTTCAAAGATACTTAATGAAAAACATTAGCTAAATGATTGACACAAGTGCTTTTGAGGACAGAGAAGTCATCACTTTTGGTAAGGGAGAAATTTGGAGATTAGGTATTAACTGTGCCTTATAAAACTTGAGTTAAATTCGTATTCACTCTCTAGTCGTGATGAAATTGAATGTTTATGCTTGTTTACTAAAAAAAGCAAGAGGATTTCTTTGTAATATTTGGAAAGTAGTTTAATGGTTACTTTCCAAGGACTGCTAACGTATTAGTTTTCAACTAATTTATATTTGTTATAGAATACTACATTGGTTAAAAATGAATTATGTTTTAAAGAATTATGTTTTTTTTTCATTCCTCTATTTGAGTAGCTTAAATTTGCTCATTAACTTTGTGAAAATTAACTCACTGAATATGGCCTCCCTGATTTGTGATAATTATTTGAACTAGTATGCGCTAATAATGCACTCATTTATTTTTGAAAATACAACTGACACACGACAAATAGTTTAGTTTTTTAACACCGTGTGAAATTTTGGTTTTCTACTGTAATATATTCTGGAAGCAAGAATTCCTGGTGTGGATTTATCATGTAGCACCTGCTCATTGCTGAGTGGGCCTTGCAGCATTTCCTGCTCGAGAGCCTTGATAAGTACGTCGATCATAACAGCACCAACATCTTTAGAAAGAGCTGTGTTGGCTTTTCTCTCTACTATGGGAGTGCTGGTTGGAACACTGCAATTTAAATGGGCTCTATGATTTTGATGGAAAGGAAAAACCCAGGGGATGGCAAAGGCCAAGAAGCAATTTAGTTAATAGTTAAGTTAATAGCTCAACTGTTAAAAGCAAAGAGAGCTAGTTACCATAATCGACAGCAAAACTAGTCTGGTAAACTAAATAATCTAAACCACATGAATCTTTAGTGCTATTTAGTTGATCGTGGGAAAGCTAGATGAATAGAAACAAACAATAAAGTAACCAACCTAGTCTCCTATTTTGGCTTGATTCTATCTCTAGGAGGTACACTTGGATTCCAAAGTCATCTTGTGAGTCATTCTCTAGTTTCTGAGTACAGAGTTGGAATCACTACTGTAGCAGACAGATGCTTTTTGTGACTCCTGTCACATTCACATTCAGTTTATCCTGTATTTCTTAAAATGTTATTTTTTTCCCTGTGTCTCCTCTCTACTTAGGAGAAAAGGTGAGATCTGGTATTATTGGCCACTGGGTGAGATTAACAGATAATTAAAAGGTTGGCCTTTTCTAGAGCTTGTAAAATTAAAGAGAGAAAGAGAGAGAGAGAGAGGGCAGTGTATTTGGGCACAAATGCAGGGAGCCGGTAGAACTTGCCGAAGTTCACTTTTAAAAATATTTATTTATTCATTTTGAGAGAGGGAGAGAGAGAGTGAGGGGAGAGACAGAGATTGAGGGGGAGAGAGAATCCCAAACAGGCTCTGTGCTGTCAGTGCAGAATCCAGTGTGGGGTTCAATCCTGTGAACCATGAGATTGTGACCTGAACTAAGTCAAGTCATATGCTTAACTGACTGAGCCACCCAGACACCCCATGGAAGTTCACTTTTGATTACTTCTTTTCTCTCATTGAAATGGGAAGCGAGTTCATCAGCTGAGAGGGAGAGGATGAAGGAGGAGAATTTCAAAATTTGAGTACAGGGGAGACTGTATGGAATCATCTAGGTGAGTGGGCGAGTGAATGGTCTGAGGAAATAGAGTAAAATTTTCAGTCAGTATTGGGGTCCATTTAAAGTGATGACAAAGTAAAGTAACTACAGTTAGCATGGTAACAGTAATGACGTGTGAAGGTGTCTGAGTATGTGTATGTTAATGTGTATGGGGTGTGTGTGTGTGTGTGTGTGTGTGCGCGTCTGTCCTCAGCTTCTTACCTCACTCACCTACTTAGGTACAAGTATAAAGTAGGCACAAAATTGAACTTAAGTAAGGTTAGGTTTAACTGAGATTAAACAAAGGTTTTGGTCTAGCCAAGGGAATAAGAAAAAGCTTGAGCAAAACTCAAGAACTGGGGACACATGCGCTGGAGGGATTTTAATGACTTACTAGAGTTGGCTGTATATGTGGAGAAGTGAGGGAGTAAGGTAAAAGGAAAAGACCATAGAAGCAAAGAATTGTGAGCAGTGATGGGGAGAAAGAATTGTTGTGATTGGTGTAATCATGTACGTGACTTGAAAAGATAGGAATGGTTAGAAAATAGCAAGACTGAGATTAAAATTTGGGAGGAGGGGGTTTAGTGTTTGATAATGACAAGATTTAGGGTTGGGTTGTGGGAATGAATAATCAAGGCAGGCTGTAGGACAATATCATCAAAGGAGAGGAAATAAGAAATCAAGAGTTTGGAAATTGAAGGAATCATCTATTTGCCTGGCACAAACACCAGTAAATATGACCAAGGCAACTCTACAATTGATTGGCCAAATGGGAGCACTTTTGAGAGTAAAATGTGGGTCTATTCAAAATTACCACAGAACAACAAGTGAAATTGGGGCCGTAGTTCCTTAAAACGTAGTAACAGATAGGGTGCCAGTGAGCAGTAGATAAAATCTGCAGGTACTAGGAAGAGTGACCTTGGGGCTCTCAGAAGAATGAAGGGTAGTGGAGAGTCTGATGGGATGGGTTTTAAGCTAGTGTTGCTTGTTATTGATGTGAACAGTAATAAAGTGTCTAATGAGTATAATGATGGAAAGGATTTGGTATTTGGGTGTGAAAGGAGTTTGGTAAGAATGTCTGGAAAGCCTGGAACTCCCATTTAACTTTTGATCACGAAGGTGTGGGATCTGAGAAGATGCAGTGAACACTCTCTTACCCTCTTGCCTTGCCAAGAGTAGCTGGCCTCCACTAACCATATCATCTTTTCCTAGGCTAGATACTTCAAAGACTCACTGGAAAAATATATCAAACAGAAGGAGAAAGAGGCAGGAAAAGGAATGATCTAATGTGTAGAAAGCCGAATAATCTTTCTTAGGTCAAGGGCTTGCCTGAGGTTTTAACCTGCTATGGTTTACAGGTTTTTAAAATTTCTGCATAGTTCAGATGTATTTCAAAAAAGGTTAAGAGGTATTCATTTAATTGCCTGTGTGGATGTTCTGGCAGGAATTAGAAAGAAAATATTGTAAAAGTGAATGGAGAAATGTGGCTTGTTAATAGTTCATCTTCAAGACTCAAATGAAGACGCGAAAAGAAAATGAATATGGGCAAAAATAATAGACAAAAGACATATCTCACCAAGTTGGTTTTATATAACTTGTAATAATCAGCTTTCAGGAACAGAAGATAGCACAATGCTGGCTTCCTTTGTCTCTTCTGTCATTAACTGTGCTCAGGTACTGGGGCAGGTAAAATTCTAGTTGCATTGTGGGAAGTGCCTTGTTGTCTTGAGCAGCGGCTTGGGCTGATGTTATTGTTTGACTCAGAAGGAGACCTCATTCTTTTGAGAGAGAGAGAGAAAAAAGAACTTAGTGCTGATAATATACCAGGAATCCTGAAGCAAACTCTTTTCAATATGTAAATAAGTGAAAATCATTCGCTCTTTGTCAGTGTTTCTCTCTGCCTTTCATATCACCTCATGAGGTTCCAGACGTACATTTAGCTACTGAAATTACTTGAGCTACAAATAAGTGTACGTGGGAAAAAAAAAAAAAGAAGATACCTCTACATCTGTGAAAAGCAGCTCCGAGTAGAATATTAATACATTTATGTAAATTTAAAAACCATTCCAGGTTTTGAAAAGCTTCAAGTTTGGTTACTTTTTGCTCTGTGACAGCATCTTTATGTCCAAGTCAAATGAAGGAATTGTTCCCTTTGGTCCCTTTGTTTTGAGGAGTAAAGCTGGTAAAGAAATGAGGTTTGAGAGGTGATGTGTAAGACTTTTTTTCTTGGAGCGTATTTAACTACATAATAAGTGGTGTGATAAATACACATCAAAGGTCATTTTGAAACATTCCTCTTCCCTCCTTTGCCTGGATAACCCCTAATTACCCTTCAAACCTCAGGTAGTTGTCATTTCTTCCAGAAGTCATCTCATAGTCCCAGGATTAGATGCTTTTCATGTCATAGCCCTTCATGTTTTCTTCTTTTACGGCACTCATCACCACATTTTATTGAAATTACAGTCCTGATTCAGTTTTATGTACTCAGTGCTATCTGTTATATGTGCCTATAGGGAATGCTCGATAAATGTTGATTTCATTGAAATATAGAGAAGAGTGCTTTCACTATTTCTCCTATTGTCTGTAAATAGGCCCTCTTCACCTCATATAGGCAGTTCCATATCACAATGGCAGTTTTGGAGGTGAAAATCCTAGTGAATCTTCCAGAAGTGTTCTGCTTATAATCAGAAGGCAGGTTAAGTGTTAAAACAATAAAAATCCATAGTATGCTTGTGCTAACACTCAGATTTATCCTGGGTAAAACAATGGGGAAGCAGAAAGTTTTAAAAACCCTTGATTCATCCTTAGAACCCTCCCCAACAGTGCTTCCTTCTCTTTATTAAGGGCCCATCATATCCATGTTGCTCCCTAGATTCTTATGAAGGCCAGAATGTCCTACGCTTCTTCCTCCATAAAAACTTGTTTTTATTAACAGAACATTTGGAAAGGGTGTAATAAAAAAAATTCTGCCTAAAATAGCAAGTATGAGATGTGGTCTATTTGTCTGTTCTTTCACTAAGTCTTTTCATAAAACTCAGCTCTGGATGAACCAGTCTTTTTCTGTGTTTATACTTGATCAAGGAGGTGGAACTTAGGAATCACGAAAGTAAAGCAGATAATTTTTGCTCTATATTCATTACCCCCAGCCTCAGATCGGTCTTCAAATTTCCCGGTATTTTTCCCCCCAGATTTTCTAGAGCGCAGAGCTTGAGGCAAGGATTAATATGCTGTTCTTAATGGGGATGATGGTGAGGATTTAAAAGATGGGGAGCGAGGCCTCAGCAAACGTAAAACAACACAATGGGACAAGTAATATGTTGCCTGCCTGCTTCACGTCGGCTGTGAAGTATGTCACTCCGTAGGCATATTCTCTCAGGAGGCAGGGAATTTCTGTGGTTGGGTTCTAAAGAAGATCTGCATCTCAAGAAGTCTGTGGAAGGGAGAAACGAGGCAAAGTGTAACATCGAGTTCCTTCTTGTCTCCCATTTCCCATGCCCTTCTGGGGTGCATGTGCTTGCCCATTGGTGGATATTCGAGAAGCCCTAGGGTGTGGCATTTTACTCAAGGCTAGAAGTGGAAAGGTGGCTTGAAATGGATAGCTCAGTGTGTGGGATGGGGAACCACATAGGCACAGTACACAGAATCTACTGTGGGAAAGTTGTCACAGGCAACAGCGGTGGGTATGGCATAGTACAGGAGGGAAGTAGTCCTTCCTAGAAAAAGTAATAATCAAAGGAACTTAAGGGGGTTATGGTGGCACTGTAATGTGTCAAGTTGGCTAGTTTGAGTGTGTTTCCCAGAATTCCTCTTCCTTTAGATATCCTTTTAGGTGGGCCACAAAGGACATTTTCACATGAGATATAAAAGAAGTAAAGCACCAGCCATTTTATATTTTACCCTCAGAAGGTTGGGGCAGGACCTTTTTTGTTACAGCTCACATATGTTGTTGCTTAGCTGCTGGCTCAACTCACTGCATGCAACTATCCTAGCATCCTATGAATTTTCCTTCGCTTTCACTTCTTGGCCAAGTGGGTGTGTTTAGTTCCATGATGAAAGGCATGGGCTTCTCCTGAAGGACACTGACTCCATCAAGGTTAGGTTTTAGATTGTCCCGATGGGTTTCAGTTTCTCCTGCTGTCTCCATTTTGCATCCGTCTTCCTTCTCCATTGCCTGACCTCAAGTTCCAACATCAGACATCAAGATAGCAGTTTCACAGGGTGTTTTACCAGTGTCCATTACTGCATAAAGTCAAATACAACTTCGCAGTTATTTCTTTATGAAACCCTGACTGATGCAGAGGGGAACGAGGTTTTTGTACACTACAGTCTACCACTTGCACCTCCATGAACTTCTTAGATCCTTTATTGAATCCAGGTCTCTTATATTTTGTGTGTGAGACTGGAGATGCCCTTGCTCCTCTCCCGAAGAGTCCCATCAGTCACAGAGACCCTTTCAAGGCAGTGTTTAGTCTTCATCTCCTGGATGACTGAGCAAAGAGAGTCAGTGAAATAAAGCTCTGGTCCCCACAGTTGGCAAAAAGGAATGGTGGGTCCATGCTTTGAGATAACATTCCTCATTCTGTAAGGCATCTGCTTGAAGTCAGTTCATGATTCAGTTTCTAGGGAAGGGGCTACTTTTCCTAGCAAAGATGGTTCAGTATGATTTGGGCTTTCGAGATTTTGGGGTCATTCACCAAAATTTTCCTATCGAAGATCTCATTGTCCCTCTGTTTCTTTCCTGCTGTGTTGACTATAAAGTAAGACCTCTGAAAGCTGCACATTTAGTGTCCATTATAGTTCTGTCACCCATTAACCAGATCCTGGGATTGCTTTTTAGTACAGTCTGCTGCCGATAACAAAGATAAGGGTGTCCCTTAAAGCTACCACTCAGGTAATTTGGCTTTTTTGTTTTAATTTTTTTAAAATGTCTATTTATTTTTGAGACAGAGAGAGATAGAGCCTGAGCAGTGGAGGGGCAGAGAGAGAGGGAGACACAGAACCTGAAAGAGCCTCCAGGCTCTCAGCTGTCAGCACAGAGTCTGACACGGGGCTTGAACCCACGAACCATGAGATCATGACCTGAGCCGTGAGATCATGACCTGAGCCGAAGTCGGATGCTTAACCGATGAAGCCACCCAGGCACCCCAGGTAATTTGGCTTTTAAAACATGCTCCTTTTTGGAGGTGGGTGGGATAGCACGACACCCACCATTTCTTCTTGCATGGTCTCTAGCGTTGTTATTCTAATGCACATTTTTATATTAGCATATTTTGCATACTGATTAAGTGCCACAGCCAATGATTTCCCAATGCTTGCTTTTTATGGACACTTCCTTCCTATTAATCACAGGTGGAAGCTTAAGTACCACCCCAATTCCCACCGATATGGTCTCTGTTGGTTTACGTACCAAGTTCCCATCCTGAACATCCTTTCTGGAGCCATTTCCTGCACCAGTTTTTTTTAGTTCAGATCTTAAAAGGCTGAGTCTAAGTAAAGGTAAAGGCACAGATTTTTTTTTTTTTTTGTGCTAGTCAAGCTGAGGTAAAAACGGGTTAATGAAAAGGCAACAAACGAAATACCTACAGAGCAATAAAATGTGATATACCATCGCACTGGCTCCCACTTCATGATGAGTTTTGAAGAGACACAGCAGGCATGTCTGCTTGATATGTGCTTCAAATAGGAACTGCACATTTGGTGGTAAATGGAAGAAAAAAAAAAAGAAGTGGGATTCATCTGCCTGGCCCCATCCTGTCTCTTGTTTCCCATTGGTCATGTTTCACATTACCAGAGATAATTAACCTGAACTTTGGCTTATCTACCTGGCTCCTTGGTGGATGCTCTTGAAGCCAGACTCTACCCTTGCAGTATATTATTTTACCCACACCTAGAAAATGAGGGGTAACAGCATGGACTGCATAATGTGTGAGGTGTACCAACTGTAGAGTTGACCTTGGGTTTCAGTGGGAACTGTAGCCAGCACAGAGGCTCTACAGTGGCAGTAGAGTAGCGGTCTTGGAGACAAGTGGTAAGTGCTGAAAGAGGGAAGCTGTTGATGAAATTTGGGGAGGTACATTTGTGTCTGTTTACATTGCGACTGGTATCACTAATAGGCTTCTCTCGCCAACTCATTTTCCATCCTTCCTCTACAACCCTTATTTCAGATTCATCTAGTCCACCTACAAACCATTGACTTCTTCCCACTCATCGGACAAGCTTGACTTCTTTTTACAGAGAATACAAGAGCAATGTGAGAGATACTTCTCACGTGGTAGACATCAAAGATGCAAGCTTACCTCTGACTGTAGCCCTTCTATACTTGTTACCTCCTATTACTATAGAAGAGTTTCCTTTTCTTTTGTTAAGATCAGTTCTTTAGCCTGTGTACTGTGTCCCATCCCCTCTTACCATCTCAGGAACCTGCAACACGATGGCTGACTTCCTTTTCTTTCTCTTACATTCAAACTCTCCCGCTTAGCTGATTCCATTGCAGATCAGTAATCTACTTTATCTGTAGATTTACGTGTGTATGGTGTTGAGGTGATTGTGTATACAAACATCCCTGATTTTATAAATTTTTTTTCAACGTTTATTTATTTTTGGGGGGACAGAGAGAGACAGAGCATGAACGGGGGAGGGGCAGAGAGGGAGACACAGAATCGGAAAACAGGCTCCAGGCTCTGAGCCATCAGCCCAGAGCCTGACGCGGGGCTCGAACTCACGGACCGCGAGATCGTGACCTGGCTGAAGTCGGACGCTTAACCGACTGCGCCACCCAGGCGCCCCAAACATCCCTGATTTTAATACAGTTTTCTTTCAAATATAAAAGTGGTACATGTTTTTGTTACAAGTTAAATTTTATAGGTAGAAATGTTCATAATCTTTATCATCCTACCTCCCTATTACCTCTCTTCGATAGCAGCTATATTAGCAATTTGATGTGCTCATGCTAAACTATACAAATACATACTTTTGGAGAGACAATCAGTGCTCACTGAAAATCCTCTGCATTTCCTGGCCTCTCTCTTGATATTAGTAAGGTTCATGTGATAAGTGCTAGCCAATTAAATCTGAGTGGAAGTGATGTGTCACTTTGGGACTGAGACCCTGCTGTGGCAACCTTAGAAGCTCCAGGTTCTGGGTGGCATAACTTTGAGATGGAGAAAACCTCCTGGTTGGCATAGGTTTTGGGTGAGAAAGATATAAGCCTTTACTGTCTCAATCTATAGAACTTTCAGGGTTTTCTGCAGAAGTACTTTGTGATGTATATATGGGTACACAACTATTATTCTGGAAATTTCTTTTCTTTTTTTACTTAACAGTATTGCCAGGACGTATCCATCTTTTCTGAAAGCTGAATCATATTCTATAGTATCACCATATCATGACTTATTTCACCATTTCCTTACTGCTGGGATTTCAGATTGCTTATGAGTTTGCTTTAGTATGGTTTTGCCTCTAAAAACCATGTTGCCATAAATACCTTTGCACAGACAGCTTTACATATTGACATTTTTATTTTTGTAGTGTAATTTTCCCAAAATGAGATGCACGGGTCAAAAGATTTATGTGTGTTTATTTAAGTAGGGATTTCCAGACTCTTTAACAAAATTGTTTTAAGCTTTTCACACATACTTCAGAAATATATGAGTGCCTGTTTTCCTTTATTCTTAACAACACTGGATGATATTCCTTTTCACCGTTTTTGCTAATATAATATATGACAATTAATAGTAAAAACTTATTACTATATAGATAAAATTATTAGGATGCAAAATTATTTTTTGCCTTCTTTGCTCAATATATATTTTCTAAAAACATTTTACTCCAAATTTTTATTTAAATTCTAGTAAGTTAGTTTGTTCAATATTTAAAAATTCTATGATTTAATTTGTGGTCTTTACCAGTGGTTTTCAAACTAACATTTATCCAAAGCACTTTGAGGGCTTGTCAAAAGGCAGATTTCTGGACCTCCCCAGAATCTGCGTTTCTAAAAAGTCCCAATGTACTGCTGATGGTTATTCCTAGAACTTCCTTGGAGAACTGGCTTAGGCCACAAAAAGAATAATATGGGTAGCGCAAATTAGTAATAATGAGATTAGGGTGCTTATCTCTGCATTTATCTCACTGTGTAGGGCATTCATGAGTTCTTTTCTATTTCCCTATGTATGATTTTCTGGTAGGTAATGATTTTTACATGTTCTCTAAGGGCACTTAGGAAAGCCCTGTGAATTATTTGTAGGAAAAATAGCTCCAGAGTAATAAGGTTAGAATCCTAATAGAAAGAATGAAAGAAGAAAGAAAGAAAGAAAGAAAGAAAGAAAGAAAGAAAAGTAAAAAGAGGCCATGGCTTTTAAAGAAGTATCTTGAAATATAAAACTGATGAAGCATATTAATAGAATGTTTTAGGGATGTGGAATGCTGAGGCATTGGAAGGATTTAGAACATGTCTCTATTTTGTCTCTACGACTCCAACTTGGCAGATAAACATGTTCACTTAACTTTCAGTCATATTGTAGGGATTGTATCAATGTTTTATTACGTCTACTCATTGATTCATTTGCCCTTTACAATTATTAAAATAATGTCATAAGTTTCCTCTTGGGAACTACCTGTTTCCTTGCCACAAAACATTTAATACATACATTAACTTTAGGGAAGTGTTCAAGGTTTTTCCAAGATTCTCATGAGAAAGCTGGGGGGAATACAAATTCAGTGAAATGACATTCTTATGGGAGTAAACTTGATTCAACTCCCATATATATATTTTGAAGTAAGTCAATTTCAAATTCTAAATCTATAATATATAATTATTACTAAAGTAGTTTATAATAATATATAAAAATATAGCTATATTGTTATATGCTATTATTATTAACAGTTATTTAACTGCAATTATTACTTTCATTTACCTGCCAGTGCCAAAAAAGTTGTTATATTCCTCATATCTCGACAATACACCAACATTTGTACCCCAAAGGTGGGAATTATTACTTTGGGAGATGTTTTACATTTGAACAGTGAATAACTCAACCTCCAGGCCTTCCCAGGGACTGGATATGTCATCACCATACAAGAAGGTGTCAGCTCTCATTGGATGTTGGAGATTGGTCTGGCATTTGGTCCTCAAAAACTTTAAGGTCTGATCCAATTTAGGGCATAGGATTTTATGCAGTCATATGTGGTTAGGACTGGGAAGGACCATAGTGCAAATCCCATCATTACAGAAGCAACAGGACAGAGAGGTTAAGGGAAATGCCCAAGATCATAATTGTTTAAGGACCCAGGCAATGGTATAATAAAAACTGATGAAATATATCAAATGTTTTCTTTGTGTCAGGAAGAGTCCTTTAGATGTATTATTTTATTTGTTGCTTACATTTTGATAATTTAATCCTCCCCTCTGAAGATGTGGATACATAGAAGCAGAGCAGATGAGAATCTTTTCTAATACCACACAGGTGGTTAGGACTGGCGGTGAGTCTCGGTCCAAGGCTGAGTGCCCCCATCCCATGCCCTCTCCTTACCCTGTTGTCCCCAAACTGTCTCCTATGGAATGCTCAAAAACTACATGAAAATTTCAGAAACGATACTGTGTGGTGTACAAATGCTAAGTACCTTGTTGGAATTTGAAAAATCAGACTTATGAATCCTTATGCTGTCCAAAAGATGTGTTTATGCAAGTAGCTGAGTCTAAGTCAACAAAGAGTTTGTTGATCATAATCCCATATGCCTCCCCACACAATGCACATGGACATCATTTCAAATCTAGAGTAGGTTGTTGACATTCTTTTTCTTATATGGCTTTCCCTCTTTCCTTTGTATAAGATTGAAGTTTATTTTTAGCCTATTAATACACCTGAAATTTATTATGTTTGTTCAGTGAGAAAGAAATCAATAGCTTTTCCTACTAGGCCTTTATACAGTGATCAGATTTTAGTTTATACATTGTACATTTCACCTTCCCTCACTGTTTTTACAGGCAGATTATTTTTATGGCCTAATGGGCCTTTAATAGGCCATAAACACCTTATACATTTTCAAGTTCCCTGATAACAAGCAAAAGGAGCATGCCAGTTCTACAAGTCTCAAAACCAGGCCTTTGATAAAGTGTTAATAAAAAAATATGTAAGTCATTAAAAAAAAAAAAAAGAAAGAAGGGTTAAATTTTGTTGCCGTCACATTGAAGTGTTATTTTTGGCTAATGTTACATGCAAATATAATGGGTTTCTTTAATAATTACTTTATGAAAACAAGACTTACTGGAAATTTTGTTCAAATGGAGCAGTGGGACTTTGCACACATTTTTGGGAAAAACTCTTGCATAGAGTTCTCTTTTCTTTGCTCTGGCCGACTCCTGACTTTGTCTCAAGAAAGATCCTCCTTATGGGACATTCTATTGTCAAATGGATTTTACTTATAGCTACCATATTACCTCTGATCCAATTTCTTTATTTTAAATAGTAAAATATGAACCGATGTGAAGAAATCTAAGGTAGAATTTCTATGGTCCATTTAGAACCTCCGGCAATTCACTGTTGGGTAGCAATAGTAACACTAGTTGCTTTAGAAATAGCTTAAGACATGGGAGACACTGTTCACAGCATCTTATTATTTGCTAGTGAGTCTTGACATCATTCCATTAGGAATTTGCTGGTTGTACGGTGTGTGTGTGTGTGTGTGTGTGTGTGTGTGTGTGCATGTGTTGCATACTCACGAGTATATGTGTGTGCTTCATTAAGCCATATCTGTAAACTTCTGGTGGGGGGCGGTAAATGAGAAGTCGGTGGTTTAAATATTTTTGTGAAATAGGTACCATGGTTTTCTTTCCCTCAGGGTAAAAATTGTAGAAATGCCTTTTGTTGAATTGCAGCTGAATTTTTGGATGAACTGGTCCACGTTAATCTTACTTTATTGGACGTGTAAAGCAGCTGCAGAGGACTGGTAGTAACTACACCTGAGCTGAAGTCCCAAAGACCTGAATTTTTCCTGGAAAAATCAGAGCACAAACTTTGCCTGCAGGTAGATTCCATGTTGTGGTGAGTTTCACTTTCCTGGGCAGCCAGCAGCCTGCTCCATGGTTGTCCACTGGGCCTTCTGCCAGCTGGAAGATGGAGACATGGATCTGCTTGTTCTTCTGGCCAATAGACCCAAAGTATCCCCTCATCCCATCCTAAAACATCATTATATAAAACAAAACAATGCCTGCTAGATTCTCCCTCTCTCTTTCTGTAAATGGCAAGAATATTTCAAAATAATGTTGCTTCGTTGAATGCTCTAGGAACATACTTGCATGAATTAGAAGTAAGCTGGCATTTTAATTTAGTCTCTTTCTGTTGTTTAGAATTCAGTCAGCTGCAAGGACCTCGCAGAACATACATATAGAATGTTCATAGGTGCTGCCGGATTCTGCACGCCACCCTCATATTTTGAGATATGTCCATACAAGTCAGCTTGAATTTGATAATATCCTGTCAATTAAACTAAACCTTGTCTTCAAAGCCAAATAGCATAAGTGCCCGGGGCACCTGCAAAATACGCAGGCACACAGGCTCAAGTGGATAGTTAGGTGTGCAATTACTTGATTTATACACACGTGTGTTTCTGAAATTACAGCTGCAGGGTTTGTGGTCTCTGTGGGGGTGTGAACAGTTTTGCTGGCAAGCCGTGTATGCCTTACTTTGGAAATTTGGCTCCCAACACGAATTCCCCTCCCATCGCTGATGGAGAACCAAGTCTCTATGTCACTTTTCCATTTGCCTTCCACAGTGATTCAGAAAGAAAACAGTGCTATTGTGCTGCTCTAATGGGGACTTGCTGATTCATCTCACAAGGGCAATCATCTTCGCTATTCATTATACAAACACGAGCTAATGATGCCGTGGATGTGGTAGAACTTGGCATGAGAAGGGTGGGCTTTCCCTCGCCGTTACTGACTGAATACTTGTAAATTTGCTTGAGGGGCCACAGTCCATTCCACAGAACTCCCCTATTTCAAGTTAGGGTTTTGAAACTAACGAATTCCTACAAAAGAAGTTTCTGTTATTCTTTTAGTTTTGCAGCTATTTAAGGACAATGCTTGTCCTGAAGTTCTATGTTTACTGTTAACCTTTCGCTTTACCTGTAGAAAAGCTTGCTATTGCCAGCTGACTCCGTCACTCAGTATAGCCTACACTCAGGAAACCTTATCCATGCCCCATCTAGGTGAGTAATTAAATGCAGGGTAGATTTACAGTTGAGTGGACTTGCTTATGGTAGGGTGGCCACCATATCTTCTCTCCCTTTTGAATGTTTCCCCTTCACACCGCAGCTTTGTATCAGCATGACTGGACGCAAATGTGAAATCAAATATTAAAGAGCAAACATAGACTATAAAGGGGGTGGCACATTGGGAAAAAAGAGACAAGGACATTGAAGGATTTTGCCATCCAAGCAGAGGAAAATTATTCTGACTTGCGTAACTTTGCAGCTTTGTTAATATTAGAAGATGTAGCTATTATTAGATTGCCTTTTCATAAGGAAATGACACAAGGACATTTCGGTAACACTTAGAAAACTCACACTTTCTGCAAAACCCCTGTTTCCTCAAGAGGCTAATAGGAGTTCAACACGGATAGAAAAAACACCACTCTTTTCATCTATTCTCAGAATAGTTACCTAGAATCATAAAGGCTGGAGATTGAAAAGGCCTATTCAGCTCTCAGCTGCAGTCTCCAGGGATCTGGACAGAGTTTTTCCTCATAGTATAGTACATTTCCTACTGTTTTGTATGGTTTTATTTTAATGGCCTCAAAGCCTTCTCCACTTCTATGGAAAATTTGTTCCAAACTGTAGCCAATCCCATCATGAAAATTACTTTCTTAACAGAAATGAAAAGCTATCTCTATTTTTTTTCCTTTTGGGCAGGAACTTGTGTTAGACATATAAATGTAGGTGGAGAGATTTAACGTGTCTTGACCAATTCAAACATTTGAGAATTGGAGAAAACCTGGTTTTATGCCAAAATGATAAAAGTAAATATTTGAAAATGACCTTTCTTTTTTACAAGGTGCAAATTTCAATACTGTATTTGGCATATGTGGAATTGCCTTTTGAGCTAATAAGACTGGAAAGGAGTATAGGTATACCCAAGAAGGGAATAGAGGCTAAGTTGGCATCTTCACTCTTGAGATAATAATAATAATAACAATAATAATAAACTTCTCGGTTTCTGTTAACTTAAATGTCCCCCAACTTTGGCACTGTCTACCTGTATTTTTCTTAAATTATATTAAAAGTCAAACAAATAACTCATCAGTTATTATTTGAAGAAAACCTTATTACTCTTCCCCTTTCCCCTTTTAATGAAGGTTTACATTTTATTAAAGCCATTAGACCACATTTTTTTCTCTTCGTAAGACACAGAGAGAATATTCTACACTAAGTTTATAAATAGCAATAGTGTATACATAACAGTTGCCTCAGATCATTTTTGGGAACAGGCGAGTCATAAAAACCACTGAATAATGAATAAATACATGTATAGAATATTTATATCATAGCTCGTTAGCATGTTTGATTTGTCATTGCTAATTAGACTGCTATTTTTATCTTCGGGGAAATTTCCTAAATTTAAATATTGATTTCACTCATTTATTCATTCATTCAAATAAAACTTGTTGAATACCTACTAAATTTTGAAAACCCTTGTATTCAAATTTAATGATGAATGAAATGAAGTCCCTGTCCTTGAGAAACTTATATTTGAATGATGAGGGATGCATATTGACAAACAAGTAAATGTATAGTATGACAAATGGTGGTATAGCCTCCGGGGGAAAAAAATCAAGTAGGATAAGGGAGATCAGACCTCCCTTATGAGTCTCTGTGTGTGCACTTGTGCAGATTCCTGTGCCTGTGTGTGTACACGTTTATGTTGGAAGGAGGCTATTGCTTCACACAGGTGGTCAGTATGACAAAGTGACCATATGAGGAGAAATCCCAAACAAGGACTGAGCCCAAACTTTCCAGGTTGAGTAGATGACTAAATATAAAAATGTAAAATGTTGCTTTTATAATTAAGTAATAGGCCAAGTAGCTATTGGATTTAGGAAAATGGAGAGCATTGGTCAGTAGTTTAGAAGAACAAGAGGAGAAATGTGGTAGAACTATAGTTAGTGGTCATGATTATAAAAATGAGTCCTGTCGGTGTGGTTTTGTTTTCCTCCAGGTATTCAGCTCTCAGGGGGCAGGAGTAGCCCATGCAGTTAGGTGAATTTCACTGGGTTTGGGATTTTTCCAGGGAAGTATGATGAAGGGGGGTGCCGCGTGTGTGGTGGTTAGGTATATGCGCAGGAATGATTATATTGATTGAACACAGCTTTTAAGCTGGGTTAAAGAGGGATGTGAGGACATGAGGGGAGTGAGGGAAAGCTAAAAAATTGTTCTGATCACTATCCCAGTGGGGAAAAAAAATTGCACAAATCAAAATCCTGAGGGAGCCAGTTGGGTACAGGAACAGTTGGGCAGAAATGTGGCCCCTTGAAACATCATTCTAGATGAAGGACGATGTTAAATGAAAAGCTTTGTGATCACAGATATTTGTGATCACAGATATTAATCACAGCGCTTCCCCCCCCCCCCGCCCCTCCCTGCTCTGTCTCTCTCAAAAATAAATAAATAAACATTAAAAAAATCACAACGCTTTTTCTTGCCTTCGGATATCCCATTTCCATCTTTTATGCTTCTCCTTTGGTAAAATAAACATCCTAGAAGAGACCTTGAGATTTTGTTCGCCTCTCCACATTCCCCAAGTAATTATGACAAATACAACATTAATATTATGCCTTATGGTTAAGAATTCCTTCCACATATAGTTTCTTATTTAGGTTTCTACAAAATGCTGTACATCCATGTTTTACAAAAAGAGGCAATTAAGTCTTAGAGAGGTTTAGAGATTTTGTACACGTCAGAGAGTTACTTACTGTACCTCCCAGTGCAGAGTGGCTTCCATCAATGATTTCATCACAGTGCGCACACACAATAAACACCACAGCCTCACCTCCGCCAACAGACATACCCATGTACACGTGAACACAAGCACACCACATTTTCAGAAAACAAAATGAGAAAATTTCAGCCTTCTTTTGCACTTGCTTTTGGCATTTAATAACATTGCCCTTGTCTCTCGATGTCCATTCTTTGGGAAACTCCCCCTTCTCCTTGGTCAATTCTTCTGTCTCAGTGCATCCAGAATAATCTTTAAAACAAGCAACACTGACCATGCAGCCTGCCCATCTGAAATCTTTCAACAACTTCCCTGTATTTTTAGGATTAAGTATTATTCCGTAATTTGACCTATCATACCTTGTATGACTTGATCTTTAAATACCTTTCATTTATCCAATATTGTAGCCCCAGCATCCAGCCCAGAACCTGGAATGTGGTAGTTAACAGCTAACACTTAGATGGCACCAAGAAGGCCAGTCTTTGTTCTAGGTACTATATATCTGTAAGTATGCTGTCATCTATAATTATATATCTGTATTATCTGTCTATCTATCTATCTATCTATCTATCTATCTATCATCTATCCATTTTTCCATCCATCCATCCATCCATCCACCCATATCTATTTATCTATGTATCTATGTATCTATGTATCTATGTATCTATGTATCTATCTATCTATCTATTATCTCTGTTATCATTTAATCCTCATAACAACCTAGGAAGTAGGTGTCATTATCATCCTTTACAAATGAAGGGACTGAAGTACAAGAGTATCAGTCGGCTTGCTTTGAGTGTCCTGGCTCTCATTTGACAGAGATAGGTGTTGAATCGGTACAGGCTGCCCATGCTGTTCACTGTGACACAGAGTGTCACTCACATAATATGTGAATGAATAAACTAGTTAACAGATGAATGAAAATATTGTCCTCTGTTTGATCACTCTACAGGAATTACACTGGAAGTTTCTCTTCCATTTTCGGTGAGAGATGCCTCATCCCTTGCTTTTCAAACTCATATTATTGGTGACCTACTAAAGGTGACCTGAACTCACCTTTGCAAACTAAAAGAAACTCCTCTCCTGAACATTTTATAATAAGTAGTCCATGCTTATAGTAGAAACAAAAATTCACAGTTTTTAACTCATGTGAAAGAATTTTTTTCTAATGTTTTTATTAGTCAAAAGAAAAGGTAAGGGAAAATCTATAAAACTTTAAACACCTGAGGGTTCTTAGCAGTCTTTTTTGTAATACAGTGGGGATAAATCAGGGCTGAAAAGTAAACAAAATTCTAGGTAAATTTGCTTTACATCATTAAGGCTGTGTATTAACAGAAATTTGACCAGAAACATGAAAATGTTAAATTCGGTAGAAATCACCACTTTTCTGCATACACAACCTGAACATACTATTAAGAGAATTTATTCCTTTTCAAAGAGTTGATATTTTTATTGTGAAAATAGCAAACTTCAGACATTTTTGAGTTCCAAGGGGCATAGATATCGCTATCCTGTTCTACAACTTGAAGCACAAATGTACTGCTCTACAATAACCTGTTCTTTGTAGGAGTTCCTTCTACTGCATCAGGAGATCACCTCTGTGTGAATATTCTTCTGTCATAAGTTGCTGTTTTGAATACTTGTTTTTAATTAACTCTTACTGTTAGAAATTTCTTTTTTACCTTCTTTCAATTTCTGCCTACGAGAATTCCCAGATGTCGGTCTCACTTTTGCCCTTGTGAATAACATGGACCGTCTATCCACCTGTTCCACCGCCATGCAGATGGCAACTCCTGATGTACTGAAGAGTAATGTGCTTGCGCATACTTCACTGTCCTGAGGTCCCAACCATCTGAATAAGGTCTTGAGCCCAGGTATCTTTCTATCTTGGTGCCCTCCCCCCGCCCCCCACGTTTTTTCCCCTGTTTTTCCCTCACAATTCCCCTTATATTGTGGCATCTTGTGCAGAATACAACATTCAGGATGAATTCTGACTTTTTGTGTTTGGATACTGTACTTGCACTAAAAAAGATGTTAGATCTCATTTGCAGTTTGTCCAATTTTTTTTTTTCCAGATGTTGGTCCATGGTGAGTTTATGGTCAACCAAAAACCCAACATAGTTTTTTTTTTTAATTTTTTTTAACGTTTTATTTATTTTTGAGACAGAGAGAGACAGAGCATGAACGGGGGAGGGGCAGAGAGAGAGGGAGACACAGAATGGGAAGCAGGCTCCAGGCTCTGAGCCATTAGCCCAGAGCCCGACGCGGGGCTCGAACTCACGGACCGCGAGATCGTGACCTGAGCTGAAGACGGACGCTTAACCAACTGGGCCACCCAGGCGCCCCAAAACCCTAACATAGCTTTAAATCTGTTTCATGTGGATGATCGGATTTTGAAATACAGTTCTACTAATATTTTTCTGCTCTAAGACTTTCCATAGTTTCCCTTCTTGAATCCGAGGGTTGTTGAGAAGTATTTTCTTCTAGAGATTAATTTTTTTAACTACCATGAATTTATTATTTTATTTTTATTTTATTTTGTTTATTTATTTTAGGAGAGAGACAGTGGGAGAGAGGCAGAGAGAGAGAGAGAGAGAGAGAGAGGGAGAGAATCTCAAGCAGGCTCCATGCTCAGCATATTACTGTTACATGAAAACAGATTCAGATTGATTATACATAGCCTGGATATAATATTTTCTGTTTTGTCCTCATGATCCTTTTTATTTTAAATTATTTTGTCTGATTCTGGATTTCTTTTCATCCCTGTTCGTGTACAGCCATTTTTTTCCCCTATCCCTTTATTTGCAAACTTCCCATATTGTTTCATTTTAGTATTTCTTAATCTTTTCAAAAATCCATCAGAGATTTTTGATTAGTGGTGACAGCCATTTCCTTTTCTTCTTGTTACTATTGGGATTTACTTTTGACATATATACATATTCATTTATTAAAAGTTTTTTGTTTATTCTCCCTCTTTACTTCCACTATTTTCCTAATATCTATTGGATAGAGTGAATTTTCCTCTGCTATCTTTTACCAAGACTTATGCTAAATTTTATTTTTTGTCAAATCAGTTTTTTTAGCTTAAAGGTATCTACAAATATATTTCAATAAGTTAAGCTAAATTTTATTTTTGTCAAATCAGTTTTTTTTAGCTTATAAGTATCTACAAATATATTTCAATAAGTTAAACACTTTAGCAAATACTCCATTTGTACAACATCTAGGGTTTTAATTCTTGACTGTTATGGACATTTTCTTATTTTTTAGATTTCTTTTTCTTACGGTCATTGCTTTTTTAAGACAATGCAATATTTCATTAAGGTATTTATTTATCCTTTCTTCTCATGTATTTGCAGTATCCTCCTGGATCTATTACTTTATTTGCTGGAGAACATGCCAAATGGATTTTTGTGTGATTAACTTTTTGAAGCCTTTTGTGCCTGATAATATTTCTATTTCACACTTACATTTAAAGGAAATGTTTAATAGGGTATAGAATTCTGGTATAATGTGCTTTTCTTTCAATACTCTGAAAATAAAACTGTTGCCTTCTTAACTATAATGTTGTCCTTGAGAATTTCAATGTCCATTTGATTCTAACTCCTTTATGAGTGATTGGATTTTCCTCTCTGGAACTTTAAAGAACCTTTTATTTTTCCTTAACGTTCTTAATTTTCGCTAAAATGTGTCTCAATTTGGCATTGTCCTAATTTATCCAGTTTGCCATATTACATTCTTTCAATCCGAGGTCTTATATTTTTCTTTAATTCTGAGAATTTTAAGCCCTTATCTTTTCTAAAATGCCTTGTCCTCTATTTATTCATTCATTCACTATAAAATCCATACATTAACTTATGTTGACATTTCTATATCTATTCTCGGCATGTTTACAACTTGTCTTTCATTCTTCCCATCTCTCTACCTGTTCTTGATGCTTTTGGGCATCTGTTTTCCCTTGATTTTAGCCAAATGTCCAAGAAGTAATTTTGGGGATCTATTTTCAGTCTGATTATGGTAGATACTGTTTGTGGCCTACCATCAGCCATTACCACTTCCTTCTTGCTGACTTTGTTTGTATGGTTATGTACCCAGACCCAGGGAATATATCAGTCATTATTGATTTAAGGCAATTCAGAAAGCCCAGTTGACAATGAGCATCTAGGAGTGATCAGATGATTCTAAGAATGAGATCCATGCATTAAGGCTTAGGTTTAATTATTAAGGCTACCATTTTCCTAGGACCAAAGAAAGCAAGGGAGAAAGAGCCAACATAGCTGGTAGTGCCCTTGTGCCACCGCTGGTAAATGGAATTTTGGAGTTCAGATCAGATGTTTTTAGGAAAATTAAGAAATGCAATATTTTTGCATTTTGTGAGTCACAGAGCATTTCATTGCCAGTATTAACATATTTGGGTGCATTATTTCATTTACCTAGTTCTGGCTAATAGGATATGAGGGGAGTATGCTGGGGACTTTGGAAGATATTTTTCTTTACTTCTACTGATGTTAACAGTCATGACCAATACCACTATCACTGATGATTAATATTATTAAGGGATGCAAACGAAAAATTCTTTTGGCCCTAGGGATGAGCCTTTTTTTTTTTTTTTTTTTTTTTGCTCGTCTTCTGCTCTGTTCTCTGGCTTTTGTTTTAGTGTTTCACCTGGCAGGAACACTAACTGCTCTCACTACACATCAATCCCTGAACTACAAGCCACCAGCTGGTGTCTAGAGTCAACCCATGAGAACTCTTTAGATCTAAATACTGTCATTAGCCTGATGCCAAATTTCACCACTGCCCAGTGATTCCTGTCGAGAACAGCCAGTCAGTATTTTGGAGAATTGGCCCCAGCTATAGTCTTGATGTTGGCTATTTTTTGCCTTTGCATCCACTCTTTGCCATCCTGTTATTGTCACCCTAGTTATTTCAAAGTTGAGACTGTGTGCTCCTGGAAACGTACTTGTAAAATAGAAATATTGTGTGTTCTCTAGGAGATAATAATCTAGGGTACAGACAGTCAAGTAAACAGATAATTACAACATAATCTCGAGTATATGATAGCAGTAATATTAATATGCTATAGAAGTGAAGAGAGTGTCTTTTTGCATGGAGAAGTTAGTAATTAATTAACAGAAATGTTGACATATGAACTGAGCCTTGAAAATTCAGCATTTTCATTCCAGGAGAGAAAATGTCATGTACAGATATGGAAATGGGATCGTGAAAGAGCATGGTGTAGTTGAAGAACTTAGATAGAAATTCATCTATGTGCTTTCTGAGTGCTGGTGGTATAGGAGTAACAGGGTGAGATATTGACAATTTAAAACTGCAGGATGCATATGTACATCAGCCATGTTATTTATTTTCTGCTGCCTGTAAAGGAAGGGGCTTCATCCTTGGGGAACAGGAGAGTAATATTGCATTTTTTTTTAACTTTTTTTTTTTTTTTTTTTTTTTTTGAGACAGGGAG
The DNA here is from genome assembly GCF_022837055.1 of Prionailurus viverrinus. Taxonomy (NCBI): domain Eukaryota; kingdom Metazoa; phylum Chordata; class Mammalia; order Carnivora; family Felidae; genus Prionailurus; species Prionailurus viverrinus. The sequence goes on along the minus strand of NC_062561.1, from coordinate 104,295,382 downwards.
AGACAGAGCATGAACAGGGGAGGGTCAGAGAGAGGGAGACACAGAATCTGAAACAGGCTCCAGGCTCTGAGCTGTCAGCACAGAGCCCGACGCGGGGCTCGAACTCACGGACCGCGAGATTATGACCTGAGCCGAAGTCGGCAGCTTAACCGACCGAGCCACCCAGCCGCCCCTAGTACTGCATTTTTTTTGAAGTGACTTTTATTTTTCCTTTTTGCCTCAGAATAGGTAAACAGGTATTTTTTTTTTAATTTTTTAATGTTTATTTATTTTTTAGAGGACGGGAAGGGGCAGAGAGACGGAGACACAGAATCTGAAGTAGGCTTTGAGCTGTTAGCACAGAGCCCAATGTAGGGCCCAAACTCATGAACCATGAAATCACGACCTGAGCCGAAGTTGGAGGCTTAATCGGATGCTTAATTGCCTGAGCCTCCCAGGCGCCCCTGGGTAAACAGGTATTTTCTAACTTGAGGGTATGGAGCCTGACTTGATGAGTCATTCGGCACTTCTCTGCACTCTTCTACTCAACTGTTACAGGAAGCGATCAAGGGAGAACTATCAGCTCTTTTACGTAGTAAGAATGAACAGGTAGTGTTAATGAGAAGATAATTACCAATAAAGAAGAAAGGAGGGAGGCAGACAAATAATGTCGCAGGTTTTGGGGAGGTCGAAAATGGAAACTCATTTGGACGTCATGCTTTAAAGTGAGACATTGTGGAGAGTAGTCAAAACTGGCCAGGGAGTGGTGGTTGTTCCCTGGAAGCTTTGACAAAGATCTGACGAGGGGAGGCGACTCACCTCTGAGGGGCAGTGCTTGATCAGCCTCCTGGCCTGGAATGAACTATGACAGGAAGAACGGCCACCTTATGCTAAGGCTCAAGGTGATCTGCCGAAAAGGAAAAGAAGAAAGGCACCGATGTGGCTGCTATTGCCCTTCTTGCCGTCAGTGGCAAATAAAGTCTTGGAATCCGGATTAGATTTGATTTCAGAAAATTAAGAAATATATATATATATATTTTTTTTCCATCTTATGTGTCACTGAGCACTTTGTCCTTATTATTAACATAGCTGAGTGCATGGTTTAACTTAATTTTCTTTGACATTTATTCATTTATTTTTAAGAGACAGAGCATGAGCGGGGGAGGGGCAGAGAGAGAGGGAGACACAGGATCCCAAGCAGGCTCTAGGCTCCGAGCTGTCAGCACAGAGCCCACCATGGGGCTTGAACCCAGAAACCATGGGATCGTGACCTGACCTGGGTCTAATGCTCAACACACTGAGCCACCCAGGTGCCCCTAGATGAATTTTTCTTAACAAAGGTATGGAAACCTCGAGGCTAGCCATTGCATGTTAATTGCCTCTGCAACGTCAGCAGCTCACCTTACGTAGCCCATGGAACAGGTTGTGTGCTGACTGAACAAATAACATCAGTGCTAGGAACTCAGAGGTAGGTTGTGCTGTCAACTGGTGATCTGATCAGCATTTATTCAGCAAATGGGTAACTTTCAGACCAACTTTTCAACCACTATAGTCCTTTGGGCTTGAACCCCAGAACCGTGAGATCATGACCTGAGCCGAAGTTGGATGCTTAACCATCTGAGCCATTCAGGTGCCCTTGTGTTTATTTATTTATTTAAAGTGGCAGGGGTGGGGAGAGCTAGCCAGGGAGGAATTGAGAGAGGGAAAGAGAGAATCCCAAGCAGGCTAAGCACCATCAGCACAGAGCCTGTCATGGGGCTCAATCCCATCAGCCAGGAGATCATGACCTGAGCTGAAATCAAGCCTCAGATGCTTAACTCATTAAGCCACCCAGGTGTCCCTGTTATTTTAAAAACTATTTTAAAAATCTATCGGCTCATCTTTTCTCTCTTACTGAAACATGTTGATTTAACTAATTCAATGTGTGTGTATGGGTGGGGTAAGTAAAGGTATGGTCCCTTTTGAAATATTTCTTTCCTGTGGTTTTTGGAGGTTGGTAAGGTGTAGCATAAAATAGCAACATAAAAGCAATTTTATAACTGTTTTTCAGGTATATAGCAACAGTATTGCACTTATATTTACATACTGCCTCAAGGACCTCATACCAGGGGGAAACGAGTGAGTTGCCTTCAATTAGGGATAGTAGTTCAGTGCTCAGTGTTTACACATGATTATTTATGTATGAGTTGGGGGTTCATACTCTTTCAAGATGGGTATTAGAAATAAGCAGCTTGATTTTCTCATCAGATTTAGCCGTCCAAAATTCAAGCCTAATAAAAATACTGTGCCTATTACATGACAGCACCGTAGATGATTTTCTTAGTTAATTTTCTATTACTCATAATGTATGGATATTCCTAATGATTCCATTAGAGTTTAAATAACAGAATTCAGCACAAATGTATTTTTACTAAGCAGAAGAAACATAATTTCTCTGGAACTGCAGCTGCTGTAGTTGAAGATGAGGCTCTTACTATCCCTTAGGGAGATTACCGTCTCTGCCAGCTGACTTAGTTTTTATACAGCCAGCGATTTATTAGATTGCTTTGCTCTTAAGTGTGATAATAGGCCTTATGCTTAGCAAGGTTTAGAGACTTCCAGTGCATTAATATTTTATGACAATGACAGGCAAGACACATTTTGTTTACCTAACAAGACAAGGCAAGCCAGAGCTGATGTGTATTGCATATCAGCACTTTCAACTTGGAGGAGCCCTGCCAGTGATATATTTAGGGCTTTGCAATAGCTCCTATAACTGTAATGTAATCCGTTCCTTACTGAGTACATTGCTATTATGTGTAAAGAAATCATCGTAGCTTCACAGTCATAGGAAGTAACCTTACTATTAGGTGACTAATATTAACCATGTAATGACCATGGGTTTTGTAGTGACTTCTTTTCTTCCAAGAACAGGTTTAATTTCACAACGAATTCATTCAGCCCTGTGCCAAAGCTTTGGTAGATGCACATATATTCTAGTTTCATTCAGAGGGTCCCCTCAATGGATTGGAGTCACCTGCTAGGGAAAGTTGTGTCATGGTGCTCTTGATTTCCGGATTGTATTGTTGTTGCCTTGTTATTTCACAAGCTATTTAAAATAGTGTATTTCCTATGAAAAGATGCTCAACATCATTCATCATCAGGGAAATACAAATCAAAACCACACTGAGATACCACCTCACACTAGTCAGAGTGACTAAAATGAACAACTCAGGAAACAACAGAAGCTGGCGAGGATGTGAAGAAATAGAAACCCTCTTGCACTGTTGGTGGGAATGCACACTGGTGCAGCCGCTCTGGAAAACAGTGTGGAGGTCCCTCAAAAAAATCAAAAATAGAACTACCCTACCAGCAATAGCACTACTAGGAATTTATCCAAAGGATACATGAGTGCTGATTCATAGGGGCACATGCACCCCTATGTTTATTAGCAGCGCTTTCAAAAGTGGCCAAATGATGGAAAGAGCCCAAATGTCCATCAACTGATGAATGGATAAAGAAGATGTGGTTTATATATACAATGGATACTACTTGGCAGTGAGAAAGAATGAAATCTTGCCATTTGCAACAATGTGGGTGGAACTGGAGGGTATGATGCTGAGTGAAATAAGTCAGTCAGAGCAAGACAGAGATCATATGTTTTCACTCATATGTGGAACTTGAGAAACTTAATGGAGGACCATGGGGGAAGGGAAGGGGAAAAATAGTTTCAAACAGAGAGGGAGGCAAATCATAAGAGACTCTTGAATGCGGACAACAAACTGAGGGGTGACGGTGGAGAGAGGGGGGAAAATGGGTGATGGGCATCGAGGAGGGCACTTGTTTGGATGAGCACTGGGTGTTGTATGTAAGCAATGAATCACGGGAATCTATCCCCCAAACCAAGAGCATACCGTATACACTGTATGTTAGCTAACTTGACCATCAACTATATATATTAAAAAAAATATATTGTGTTTCCTGGGTCTCCTACAGACTGGAAGTGCAAGTAAAGCATCACTAGATGAAAGAGACCAAGAAAATTACTACAGTGCCATTTTAATTTTGTTTGTCTTCTTCATAAAGTTAACAATTACGTCAGTTTCCTTATTGGACAACAGTCATAAGTCTCAATAAATAGTAAATGTTGGACTACTGATTCTTTCTAGTTTAAAATTCTCTTAGTATACCTAGCCTTTGTGTACATTTTTGAACATAAAACTATGTCGGCAGGGTGTCTTCAGTGTTCTTAAGGGGCGTGAATATTCCAAACAATTAGGTACTTATTGTTTGTGATCTTAAGCTGCGTTTTATGCATCAATAAACCTTTAGTTTAGATCCTAGGTATTCTACCTATAGTGAAAGTATGCAGTCAAATTTAAAATTTTTTATGCTGTCCGTATCACCTCAGGATGTAACCCTGGGCATTATCTGCACCAAGGAAGTGGGGGCTTTGTTCAGAAAGGGGCTGAAAACCTTCCACCAAATTGGTTAGAGTATAGTTAGTGGGGAGAGGGAAGGGGGAAGGACAGATGCAGGGTTGGAGGGGGAGGAGTGGACATTTGAAAGGGAAAGAAGCCTATATATTCTCAATATATTGAGAAGTGAGTCTGTACATGTGCCAAATGAGAGGACACCTTGCACATGCAGATTTGGAAGAGTTGCTAATACCCACAGTGTTCCAATGAGGCATAAACACAAACCACGTCCCGCGCTGCAGGGTCTCTCTGTGTGTTCATTACTTTTAATACCATTCTGTGCAAGCCTCAGAGGAACACAGCCAACTCCCACATCTCGGGGTTAGCGTAATCTTGCTGCGGCTGGCACTTTGCCTGTGCTTGACGAAGCTGGCTGATGTTTCTGAGAGAGGAAAAGAAATGGAAAACATGTGGTTTGAGTTTACAGATTGCTTTGCTAACGTGGGGGTGGGTTGGTTGAGGTGGGTGGGAATGAAAGCTTGTCACCTGGGCTAAAGTCTTGAAAATAGCAAATACAGGGTAAAATGAAATGAACCCTTTGTGCTCAGCGTTAGGATTTTTATTGTTTTCTGGGGGGGGGGTGGGGGGGGGCTTCACTTAGAGTGAAATCAATGACCATTCCAAAGGCTTGGCCACTAGGGTGTTAAATTTGTGATTCCTCTTTCAAAGCTTTGCCCCTTTCTCTGCAATTGCTTAGGGAGTGTTTATTTAAATGCTAGTTAATTACATTTTAGTGAGGACCAGTGCAATCAGATTTATCTCAGTCTCTTCATCTTCTGTTCCTAATTTAGCTTTTAAGGAGTACTTTCTGATTGCAAACCCCACGGAAGAAAAATCAGAGGCTATGAGAGGAAGGAATAGAAATTGTGTTAAGCTTCATCAACCAGGAAATAAAGCGAGAATAAATTTTCTAAGTGCTAGGAAAGAGACACATAGGCATATACCCTGTGCTCGAGCATGATAGTTTAACTACGTTCTCCATTTTATTAATGTGTCCAAGTAATATTTTTTTCTCGGCCTCCCTCCCCTTCTCAAAGCAGTATGGTCCTCAAACTTGAGTGAAGCTCAAAATACCACGCTGTTGTAAAAGTGCTGATGCTAGCTTTCTTTGGGGAATTTGGAGGGCTGGTGACTTGGAACAAATCTCATGGATGGTGATTGGCTTTGTCTCTGTTTTTATAAGTGATTAAAAAGAAAACCACTTCAATAATCCTCAGACCTCTGCTCTCTGCTGGGACTTCTTCCAACCAGGCCTGCCCCAGGAGGAGGAAAGCACACAAACTTTGGGCCAAAAAAATTAGAAAAAGAAACAAAGACGTTGGAACCAAAAAAGTTCATTGTAGGCTAGAATTCAAGTGCACGATTTTTTTTTTCTCGTTTGAGCCTCACACTCTACTGCAATTTACTTTTCACATCACCTTCTGTCAGCTCTCAAGGGCTTCACAAAAACCTTGATTATTTTATATATGTTTGCTTTGAACACATAGACAGTCTGGTTCTGAGTTGCCTGTAGAAAATGCAGTGACAATGGTAACAATGAGATAATTTAGCATGAGTTTCAAGAGCAAGAATGTTGAGTTGTTGGGTGAACATTATGAAAGGAACGGATTTCAGAACAGATTTCCCAAATGATTGACTTTCTTAGTTCTCAAACACACAATAAATAAAATCCACATCCGTTTAGTATTCCTTGCAATGGCTTGTGTCATTTTTCATCACAATACCCACTTATGCATTTAAAATTTTTTTTTCAAGTTTATTTATTTATTTTGAGAGAGACAGAGACAAATGAGGGAGGGGCAGAGAGAGAGAGAAAGGCAGAGAGAGAGAGAATCCAAGCAGACTCCGTGCTGTCAGTGCGGAGCCCAATGTGGGGCTCGAACCCACAAAGTCATGAAATCATGACCTGAGCCAAAACCAAGAGTTGGACACTTAACTGACTGAGCCACCAGGCACTCTCCACACACACATTTAAAAAATCTAAATCAGGGGCGCCTGGGTGGTGCAGTCGGTTAAGCGTCCGACTTCAGCCAGGTCACGATCTCGCGGTCCAGGAGTTCGAGCTCCGCGTCAGGCTCTGGGCTGATGGCTCAGAGCCTGGAGCCTGTTTCCGATTCTGTGTCTCCCTCTCTCTCTGCCCCTCCCCCGTTCATGCTCTGTCTCTCTCTGTTGCAAAAATAAATAAACGTTGAAAAAAAATTAAAAAAAAAATTAAAAAATCTAAATCAATTACTTGGCCAATGAGGAGCAGTATGTTCCAGGTTCTGAATTCTGAATACTTCACTTAGAATCCTAATGCCACTGCTATGGACTTTGAAATCTTAGGCGAACCACTGACCTTTCTCGCTCCTCTTTCCTCACCTGTAAAATGAAGATAATAATAAGGAGCCTATCCTCTGGGGTTCCTTGGAGCACTAGAGGAAATAATGTATGTCAAATATTTTGCATAGTATCTGCAACAAATGACTATAAAATTCATAAAAAATGACTGTATTACTTTTAGGACAGGAAACTTGTTTTTATGCTCTTCTCTATTCCCATATCGTCTAGTTTTTTTTTAAAGAGAGGATTGTGGTGCCTGGGTGGCTAAGTCTGTTGAGTGTCTGACTCTTGGTTTTGGCGAGGTCATGATATCATGGTTCGTGGGGTCAAGCCCCACGTTGGGCTCTGTGCTGACAGCATGGAGACTACTTGGGATTCTCTCTCTTTTCCCCTCTCTCTCTGCCCCTCCCCTATTCACTCGTGTTCTCTTTCACAAAATAAATACATAAAACTTTTTAAGAAAAGAGAGAGGGTTGTATAAAGGATGGTAGCTGTGGAAAATAGTGATTTATAGTCATTTTCTGTACCTTCACCTTATAGGTAGATAATAAAATTACTGAGTCTTTTTTTAATTTTTAAAAATTACATATCTATCTATTTATTTAAAAAATTTTTTTTAATGTTTATTTATTTTTGAGACAGAGAGAGACAGAGCATGAACGGGGGAGGGTCAGAGAGAGAGGGAGACACAGAATCTGAAACAGGCTCCAGGCTCTGAGCCATCAGCACAGAGCCGGATGCGGGGCTCGAACTCACGGACCATGAGATCATGACCTGAGCCAAAGTCGGACGCTTAACCGACCAAGCCACCCAGGCTCCCCTAAAAAAAATTTTTTTTTAAGTTCATTTATTTTGAGAGAGAGAGAGTGCAAACAGGATAGGGGCAGAGACAGAGGGGAGAGAGAGAGAATCCCAACCAGGCTCTGCACTGTCCACCACGAGCCTGATACAGGGCTCGAATTTACAGAACCGTGAGGTCATGACCTGAGCTGAATCCAAGAGTTGGATGCTTAACCAACTGAGCCACTCAGGCGCCCCTCTTTTTTCTTATTTTTAAAATAAAGTAGTATTAGAGAATATTTCTTTTCAAATATTGTAGTATGTTTTCTTTTCTGTAAATCACTAAAATACCAAACAATTGTCCATCACAGAATCACAGTGGGTTTAGTGTGCTTAAGAATTTAAATATTGTTTTGTGTTTATAGTCATGTAAATGCAAACAAAGAGGAGATAAGGCTATATGAAGTAACATCTGTATTGAGTCTTGCGTTCATTTAATAATATTTCATATCACTTTAAAAATATATTGCCATTTTTGTCTTACCCAAAAATATCTTGATGAAAAGAAAATCCAGGAGTAATTATATGAATTCTGCATATAAGACTTGATGTTTTGTTTTATGCTATTAGCTGTTTAATACTATAAGTATTTGTACAATGGTCAAAACATTAGAAATAATTAGCCTAAATGTGTTTAAACTTCAACAGAAAACACTTGTGCTCTAAAAGATCTAAATATTTAATGAGATTTTTGAAAACCACAATTATAGCTTTTTATAGAAAGGGAACTTTACCTCTGAGACCTGAAAAAGACTGTTTATTATATAAAGAAAGAGTCTTTTATATTTTTAATGTATAATTTAATAAGAATTGTACCATTCCAATCTTAAAATCTACAGCTTGAGAAGAAAAACAGAAAAGGCATGTCAAAAAAATATTTTAGAAGGGTAGCACTTATTTATTTTTTAGGAAAATGTCCAAAGTATACAGAAGGCAGAAATCTTACTCAGACTGTTTTAGTTCATTGAATTTTCTGTGCCTTGAAAATCATAGCACAATTCTCTGGAGACACCTATAAGGATGTATTACATCATAAAGTACACCAAGGATAGTAACCCATGTTATTAAACTGTCAACATACATTATATTACAATTTGTCCTCAATCCAATGCAACTAAAAGCCACATTGTTGGCAGGAAGTTTAAAACATAAGACTATTCTCTAATCATCTAAAGCTTAAGGTACTTTGGGAAAAAAAATGCTGTAATAATCGCTCCACTACTCCATAGCAGCCTGTGTGAATTTCATTGGTTTTGTACAGCAAATGTTCCACTATTACAAGAAAGGATTCAGAAGGATTACCACTTAAAGGCTTTTCCTAGCGATGCTGTAGATGTCTCATTTCACAGCATATTAATAGAGGTTTTGTATAATGGTAGCAGGGAGAAATAAATTCTAGAAACTAGAATTTAAATCATGTTTAATTTTCACAAAAATGTTTAACCAAAGATCTGGCATTGTAATATTGCTGATTCCATCAGAACTCACAATTCTAGAATTCTTTTAAATCCTGAAATGTAAGTAATCTACAGAAATGTGGACAGGCTACATGCTGGTCAATATTCCCTACAATACTTTATGTATGAAATAGGTAAAGCGTTCATGAAAAAGGGAATTTGCCAATAGAGATAAAATTCCTGGTTCAGAGATTATTGAGGGTTCCCACTCGCATCTGTGACATAATGTACTTTGTCATGACAAATTTCAAATGCTTACTTTCAGATTTCAAAATTAAGGGAAGAAAAGATGTAAACTAGTGGTATACAGTTTTTTTATTTTAATTTTATATTTTAAAAAATTACACCCAAATTAGTTAGCATATAGTGCAACAGTGATTTCAGGAGTAGATTCCTTAATGCGCCTTACCCATTTTGCCCATCCCCCCTCCCACAACCCCTCCAGTAACCCTCTGTTTGTTCTCCATATTTATGAGTCTCTTCTGTTTTGTCCCCCTCCCTGTTTTTTTAAAATTTTTTAATGTTTATTTATTTTTGAAGGAGAGAGAGATAGAATGTGAGTGGGGGAGGGGCAGAGAGAGAGGGAGACACAGAATCGGAAGCAGGCTCCAGGCTCTGAGCTGTCAGCACAGAGCCCAACTCAGGACTCAAACTCACAAACCACGAGATCATTACCTGAGCTGAAGTTGGACGCTTAACAGACTGAGCCACCTAGGCGCCCCTGTCCCACTCCCTGTTTTTATATTATTTTTGCTTCCCTTCCCTTAGGTTCATCTGTTTTGTATCTTAAAGTCCTCATATGAGTGAAGTCATATGATTTTTGTCTTTCTCTGACTAATTTCACTTAGCATAAAACCCTCCAGTTCCATCCACGTAGTTGCAAATGGCAAGATTTCATTCTTTTTGATTGCCGAGTCATACTCCATTGTATATATATACCACATCTTCTTTATCCATTCATCCATTGATGGACATTGGGCTCTTTCCATACTTTGGCTATTGTTGATAGTGCTGCTATAAACCTGGAGGTGCATGTGTCCCTTTGAAACAGCACCCCTGTAGCCCGTGGATAAATGCCTAGTAGTGCAATTGCTGGGTGGTAGGGTAGTTCTGTTTTTAGTTTTTTGAGGAACCTCCATACTGTTTTTTAGAGTGGCTGCACCAGCTTGCAATCCCAGGTACACAATTTTTTAATGAAAGTTTGATCTTGGGAATAAGCAGACAGGACAGGGAAATAGTGGAATGGAGGTCTCATTTTCTTTAACCTGAAGCATAGCCAGCAAGAGATTGTAGGCATATTCTGGTGTATATGTGGTGTTTAGTGTATAGAAAAATGTCAACATTTTTTAAAAAACTACAAGCCATGTCTATAATGTTAATGCTGTCCAGTAACGTCAGAAAAAATTGTGGCTTGTGAAATTCAATTCTTTTTTATAAATAAGTTGTTTTCCCCTGAATGATTAAATTGAGCTGGTTTGAAAACTGGGAAAACTTGTTAAAGACAAATAGCCTCTATAAGTATGGGAATATTTGTTCATCTGTCTCCTCCCCTAGATTATCAGTTCCATAAAGGAAGAGGGGTTACTTTAGAGTTTTTGTTTGTTTTTAAATATCATCTCTGTAGTACCAAGTACTATCCAGCTCATAGTTGATCCTGAATAAATAGTTTCTGATTAAATGAAATGGAGAACAATTGCCCTGAGTTTAACTAAATAGAAGAATCAGGATGAGAGCCAACCCCTTTTGTTTTCCCAGCAGTGACCAGAAAGGTATTGTTGGCTCTAACACGTGCTAGCGTTTCTTTCGTAAAATTTGTGATAACTTGGCATCTTGGAAAGGTGTAATGAAGACAGAGATTGATCTGATCGTAGAATGTAAAGATTTTTGATATTTGCCTCATCATGGGAGTTCTGTTACAGATGAATCTCCTTTCCTCAGAGGAGTACCTTTTGAATGCTCTGTCACCATTATGTCTGAATAGCAGCATCCATAGCCATGACACTACTGGGGGAAGAGTCAGCCTACCAGTGTGATCTTTGCTCCTCATATAGAGATGTTCATCGTCAGAGGTCTCCAGTCGGTTGTGCAAAAAATCCTGTGCTGCATTGACATTAAAATCTTACGGTTTTATGCCGCATCCTTAGCAGTGAAAGTACCACATGGGCTAGAATCATTATGTCAGTCATATATCTGAATTACTTAGATTTGATGCAACAGTTAGGGTCATGTAGTAAACTGTTTTATGACAAAAAGGACATGCAATGGCCAATAGCCCAGTATGTATCTAAGGGATATAGGATAACAAATATAAACTAGATAGCACATCTTTGCAAGTGGGGACAGATACTGATGACAGCAGCTTCATCTTCAGAACTTTGCTGCCACTTTCGTATAGAATCCAGAAAAACACTTGTTTCTCTTGAAGCCATCCTCTACTCTGTATGGTTGAACTTTTTATTCTCATGGGTTAAAATGCAAACATCAGCAAATGATGTAGATGATCCCTTAGGGATGTCATAGAGTAAGTTTCATGTATTAACGCATTTATAGCATAAATTACCTAACATCTATTATTAAAACTATCAGAATTCCTGAGGCGCCTGGATGGCTCAGTCAGTTAAGCATCCGACTTCAGCTCAGGTCACGATCCCACAGTTTGTGGGTTCGAGCCTGGCATCGGGCTCTGTACTGACAGCTCGGAGCCTGGAGCCTGCTTCAGATTCTGTGTCTCCCTCTCTCTCTCTCTGCCCCTCCCCGACTCATGCTCTCTCTTTGTCTCTCAAAAACAAGTAAAACATTAAAAAAAAAACCATCAGAATTCCTTTTGGTCTGGGAAAATTGGTCTGGTCTAACATTTATCCCTCTTATGTGTACCATATATAATTCTCTTCTGGATTGTTCCATTGACTACAGAATGGCAATCTTTCCTAACTCTTCTATAACTTACTGTGCGTGGAGGTCCCCATACTGCACTTTTCTCGTAATTCCACATTGTGGCTGTCTCACAACCAAGAAGGAGCCTTCCCAAGTCAGGGGAAGACGCATTCATGACGTGAGTTTTCCTGGTAAGTTGAAATTTCCTAAAAACACGATTTCTATGGAGGAGACAGCTAGCTGTCTGCCAGAGATTCATGCCCTCCTTCCATGGTGAGAATTGTTGAACTACCTCTGGCAGAGAGGCACCCTTGAACAGGAAAAGTGTTTGGAATCTACAGGAGTAAAAAATAAACTTGTGTCAAGCCATTGAGATTTGTGTTTAAGCTACTGAGATTTTAGGGCTTATCTGTTATACTAGCTCTTGTCACTTAAAATAATAATAATTATTATTATTTATTGTCACAATAAAAGTAATTGAGCTTGACTGGAATATAGAAATTTATCTAATCAGAATGATATTCTTAGTTGAAAGGTCTAACTGGACAGTTCCTGACTGCCCCTGGCTAATGAGCCCTTTCACAAAGAAAAACACTGACCTACTCTTATTTTTCTCTTAAATATATTTCCAGTTTTCTAAAATATGTTTTGAAGGTCCAAATTCTTTTTATTTGATGTGCAGTTTTCATACTTTTTTCTTAGGAGGAGTTTTACCAAAACCAGGAAAAGTTCAAAATAAGCACATGTATATTTTCCTGACTCATCCAGTACCTTGTAACATCCCATAATTTGTGATTCTGTAATTAAAGATACAAGGCAGAGGAATAAAAAAGATGATGAGAGTCCATGAGGCAATCATATCTTAAAATATTCAAAATGAATAACGTTGCATGATCCACAAACAGCCAAGGTCTGTAGCTCTTTGCACAACATTGTTTTTTTTTCCATCTGGTGGCTATGAATGCCAGACAATCAAATTAACATAGGATTGTGGACTAAAAAGGAATAGGTTACTCCTTAAATTTTAACTGCTGCCACAGTTTTCCAATTCAAATGATTGTGTGTGTGTGTGTGTGTGTGTGTGTGTGTGTGTGTGTGTGTAACATTCATGTTTCCTTCAGACATTTTTCAGTGTACGATAGAAAAGAATATTTATAGACTAAAATTTTAAAACCTGTATTACCAACTCTTACGTGTAACCCACTACTTCATTATTAAACACAGTATTAGATGCCATATCTTCATTGATGCATTCACACCTATATAATAGATCAATAAACTTTGGACACTCATTGGTTTCACAGAATTTTGTAATATGCATCCTCTTTAATGCAGTAAGTACTCTCTTTTGTCCCTGTACAGGTGAATGCATTTGTTTACCTTTTCAGATTTATACATAGATTGTAGGGCACTAAAATTTCATGCTCTGTGACCTATGAATATAAATCAGGACCAGATTTATCTACCAGGAACATGTCTGAAGTAACATCTCCAGATGTGAACTTGAAGAACAGGGACATGAGTTGCTATGTACCTTTCCCACAATAGTTAGTTTCCCCTTAGTGTAGGGTGAGTTAAGTAAGTCATGCTAATCGCTAGTAAGTTAGATTTCATTTTATTTTCTCTGTTTTAGTAATTCATTTAGAATTCTTTTTTCTTTGTCAAGGTTTTTTGTTTTTGGTTTTGGTTTTGGTTTTTTTTTGAAATAGATACATTTCAGCATGAGTTCATTGTCATACCTGCCTTCAGGCCATTTACTAAGAATTAGTGAAATATATAAATTCATTATTTGCTCTGCATGATTATCTTATCTGCATGATGCCGAAAGGCTTGCTTGACAAATGCTTCCAGCAGCTTGATGTTCTGGCTGAAGTGAATTTTGAGATAGGGCAGACATAGCCACTTTTCTATAAAAGTTTATAAACACACAACAAGGCAAATAATTATAAAATGCACACACTTATAGCCACTACCTAATCCAAGAAATAAAATGTGCTTTATGTCCTTTATACATTATAAATATTTATAATACATTATATACATTATAATATGCTATATATTTTTTATAATACATTATATATTTTTTCATAGATTCCCATCTGTTTTTAGCTATCCTGTGTTATGGTCTAACACTGATGTGTGCCTTTTTGAGAATAAATTATAAAGGCTTTACTAGTTCTAGAGCAGTATTATGTCTGTTTCTTTCTTTCTTTCTTTCTTTCTTTCTTTCTTTCTTTCATTCTTTCTTATTTTTAAAGATTATTTATTTATTGTGGGAGAGAGAGAGAGGAGAGAGAGAGAGTCCCACAGCAGGCTCTGCACTATCAATGCAGAGCCTGCAGTGGGACTCTATCTCACGAACCATGAGATCATGACCTGAGCTAAGATTAAGAGTCAGACACTTAACAGACTGAGCCACCCGAGTGCCCCTGTTCTTTCTTAAGTAAAATTGAAAAGTTTTCATTTCACTTTTGTCTTCAAAGGTATGCAAAGTCAATATAAATTTGTTCATTTTCTTCTCCATTTTCATTTCTGTTCTAATATAAGCATCTCATCTAGATATTTCTAAAGTTAGAGAACATAGAAGTCAGAAAAATAATGTGAAACTTTACTGTAGTTCAGGACCTGGACCACTGTGAGAGATTGATTCTGTCTGTTCTCTTTCTTGACAGTGTTCACAGCTGGCTTCAAAGACTGCTGTCAGTCTAATTGTTTTTGCCACTTGTCATGAACATGTTGTTTCTTTTCTTGAGGAGCTATACATTTACATTTTAGCGTGAGGATTAGCTTCAAGCAGCTCATTTTTATACTGAAAATGAACGAATCAGTCATGCCATTATAGACTGTTAACTTAATCTCCTGCTGCCCTTAGAAGGGAAAAAAATGTTCTCATCTGTTAATTATTCACATCACACTTATCAAAACATTTCGTAACCAGTGTCTCCTTGCAGTGTTTTTTGGACTTTGCAAATATGCTGCATAACTATTTCTCAGTGGGCTTCCTCTCAGTGGAGGGTGAAGTTGACTTGAAGGGAGTCATTAGAAAGTAGATTTCATTTTATTTCTTCCGTTTCAAATATGAAGGTTGCATAGGGTATATAATTTGTGAGACTCTGGTATTAGAATATTCCCTTACAGCTCTATTTTCCTTGTCAAGGCTTGACTTTAGGAGATAGGTTCATCTTTATGCCTGCATCCATTTACTAAGCATTGGTGGCATATACAAATTTATTATTTTATTTCACTTTTACCATTATATATGTTTCTATAGAAAATTTGCACCAACGAAGAAGTACACAGAAAAAGTAAGCAAAAAAGCCTCTAACTAATGCATTTAAGTATAAAATGGAAGCATTTGATTTGGGCTGTCCAGTTGGAGATGGATAGCATATAGGAAAAAATATTAGTTTGTAACTCTGGATAAAAGTTGAAACTAAAAACCCACGTTGGAGACTGGCCTATAGCATAAAAGTCAAAATCATGATTTTGACTAATGTTTATATTATGTTCATAGGTACAGGGCGTACCTTTGCCTCAAATCCCCAACAGATTATTCTAGGCATTAAAAATAAGAAAGGAAGTAGGGCTCCTGGGTGGCTCAGTCAGTTGAGCATCCGACTCTTGATTTTGGCTCAGGTCGTGATCCCAGGGTCATGGAATTGAGCCCCGTGTCTGGCTCCACGCTAGGCATGGGGCCTGCTTGGGATTCTCTCTCTGTCTTTCCCTGTCTCTCTGCCCCTCCCCCACTCATGCCCTCTTTCTCAATCAATCAATCAATCAATCAAAATCAAAATCAAAATAAATAAGAAAGGAACTTCTAACAAAATAATAGATTTGATGTGATATATCTTGTATTGTGGGCCTTGCTTTGGGCATGGCTGATGGAATGAGCTTGAATTTGGAGCTTAACTGATTAGATAGACGATGCAGCTCACTGTTGTGTCAAGTCATAGCAGCCCTATAGATGTGACTTTGTTTATTTTACAGTGTTCCATTCAGATCACACTATTTTGTCTATTTAGAAATACGTGCCTGGGGATTCAAAATTCCAGAGAGCAGAAAACACGTCATGCTCTTTGAACTATATTTGCTCCTTCTATTCATCATCTTAGTATTGTGATTTGAAAATCACATGAGTTTTCTTATTTTGTGTTCACAAATGCCCTGTGAGTGAAGCGGAATATATATCATTAATCACTTTTGATGTATGCAGAAATAGACACTCCAAAATGTGAAATGACATGGCCAACATGATCTGGTTTATAAGTGGCAAGTTAGGACTTGAATTCAGGGATTAGTCACTCAGGATTTATACTTATGCCAACAAGAGTTTATTTTTCAGAGCATACGGAGAGATGTAGTCAGTTGGAACGGTTGACAATTGAGGCTTCCATTAGTATGTACATAAAACATGTATTTAGAGATATCATCGTTCTGTTTTATAGCTTAGAAAGTTAAAGCAGAAAAGAATGTCTCACTGGCTCGAGGTCGGTATATTCAGAGAGAGTAGTTGTTGGCACCTGAAAATGTTGACTTTTAGGCCACAGAGAATTATGGAGTTATGCGTTATAGTTCATTATATAATGGATGTTAGCCCAAGTTGAAAGGGAAATTTCTATGTGGAAGTTTTTATTTTTTGAAATGCTTATTAATCTTTTCCTCAAACTTAATAACTTAATAAATTATAATAGTTCAGTTAGATTTAGTTTTATATTTTAAATGTTCATAAGAGAAAAATATCAAGTGGGTTAGGCACCAAACATAAACTTTTTAAAAGGTGTAATGTAATCCACATGCCCAGAGGGACTTTAAAATGGGGTTTGTTGTAAAGTGTGTCATTTGGTTGTAAAGAAATTAAACAAAGAAATCAATTGTCATTATTAGTGCAGAGCTTATGCTAAATTAATGGCATATGCTGTTTATGAACCGTTGCTGCAAAACTAATAGAGCCAGAGGAAGTAAACACGATTCCCAGCCCTGTACATATTTTCCTAACACAATCAAGTAGGCTAGTACCCAACCATGAAAGTTGTATTGATTTGGGTAGTTTTCAAAACAGTGAGCAAAAAAAGGCATTGTCTTCCAGAGGGGAAAAAAATGATGCGATTAAGAAGTCATTTCATTTTCGATGTTCAAAAAATATATCTCAGATTGCAGGAGGCATGAAAAATATATCTTAACATAATTGCGTGGTTCAGGAAAGCAGCCGAGGAAACCCTTGATGAACAGGTAGCAAAATAAATATCACAACTATTTGTTGTATAGAATACATTGATCACAACTTTGTCGGGATTTTAAAACTTGCAGTGACTTGTATCTAATTTTGGTAAGTGGCACTCATTTATCACTGAAATTGTTTTCGATATTTAATTATAAATGAAGATCATTCGTGTTTGAAAAGAATACTCCCTTTTGAATCTACAGTTCGCATTGCAAGGAATAATTTTCAGGAGGATGTTTGAGGACAAGTAGCGGCTGTCGCTTCTCTCATACAATCAACAGTGTTTTGAACTACACCTTCTCTCTCTGTTGGTGGGTAAAGCCTAGAGAACGTTGTGTTCTCTCAAGTGTGTTATACACTTGGTGTTGTGCTGGGCAGTACTGGTGGAGGCTGTCATGGGTTTTGAATGAATAAGAGCTTGAGGCTGCACAAAGCAGGTCACCAACTCTACCTTTACTCACTTCTTTTGAAGTTGGTCTAATAATACATCATCCTCTTCTCCAAACCCCAACATGTCAAACCTTTTAGTCAGGTGCACTGGAAGGTATTTTCACACTGTTTTATTAACACAAGCAAAGTAACCATAAGTGTTTTTGAAAAAAAGGATTGAAATTTGAGAAGTAGCTATTAATACTGAATCTAAACTAAAATTTGGAGCAGGAAGAATGGGAATGTTTCATTTTAATTGTTAATTTCTGGGGGAAATTAACCCAGTGGTTCTTGATCTGATCAGACACAGCACTCTATTTAAAAAATATTAGGGGGCTCCTGGGTGGCTTAGTCAGTTAAGCGTCCAACTTCGGCTCAGGTCATGATCTTGAGGTTCGTGGGCTCGAGCCCCATTGGGCTGTGTGCTGACAGCTGAGAGCCTGGAGCCTGATACATATTCTGTGTCCCCCCTCTCTCTCTGCCCCTCCTCTGCTCATGCTCTGTTGCTGTCTCCATCTCTATCAAAAATAAATAAACATTAAAAAGTAAAAAAAAAGATATTAGCAAGTGCCCCTTTACTATCTATAATGAAAAGCACAAATAATATAACATATCTGTATATACCCAGTGAAAATAATGATAAAACATGTTAATTACAATGTAAAGGAGCAATATTGGAAAGTGATTTATACTTAAATATTTCAATATTTGTGTAGACACTTATGTTTCTCTATAGTAGATCTGTTGTAGTCAGACGGTCACACTAGTGTGTAGAATCACAGTTGAGTATCGCAGCTCTGAATGTGGGTAGCTGTGATGATACCAATACCACAAAGCACTTTTCTGAATCAGTGGGCCATTTTTGGTAAATTTCCAGGCAAAGCAAAGTACAGTCTTCCTTTCCTTTAGATGATAGTTCATTTTTGGAAAAGTCAATGCGTATTAAAACTTTGCAGAAATGGTTTGCATTTACCCACCAGTACCCAGATTCAGAAAATTACAAACAACATTTTCCCCCTGTGGCTGTCCACAAGACATTTTAAGGTCATGTGGGGACATGAGACAGTAAGTGTCGTGTAGTATATTGTCTGTAATGTTGCAGGATGTCAAGCATCCCTGGTGCCTGGCTTCCAAGATTCTGGTATCATTCACTATCCTGGAGCAAACTACAAGTGCCCTTGCATATTTTCCCAATTTGAGGGGACTGGTTTTTTTTTTTTAAGTTAAATTGTAGGTTATGATATGTCTTGTTTTATTAATTATTAAGATGTTGTTGTTGCTGGAGTCTTTACAGTATCTTGATCCAAATTTTAAATATAAGGAAAATTAAGGCCAGTGGGAATAATTACTCATTTCAAAATATTAAAATGGAAAATTTAGCAAAATAATATCAAAGCACCAACGACGTATCTGCCAGAACAACCATTTGGCCCAGTGAGTGAAGAATTATAAAGAAACAAGTCAGGCAACACAACACCCCAGCAATAATTTTCCCTTTCCAAACATGTGTTTTGGCATTGTGTGTTGGCCTAGCGATAAGCCCAAAGCAGCCTTGGGCTGGATCCATTCCCAGCTCTGTCACGGATTAGTTATGGTGCTTGGATAAGTCACCTGCCCCCCCTCTGTGTGCACTTTTCTCATCTGCAAAATAGAATAGTGCTCACTCCATCTACCTCATTATTAGGATACAATGGTACTGCATGTGAAAATATGATACTTAGCACTGACAGTGAAGAATGCATCTTGTTAGGCCTCTGTTTAGTATGAGAGGGTTTTAAATCATTTTTAAAAATCTTTTTTAAAAAATTTTATCTTTATTGCCATTTTGGTTTGTAATGTGTATGGCAGGCTTTATACTGTTGGAAGAAGTGAACAGTTAAGGATGTTTGAATTTATACTATCAAATAATCTACCTGCAAGTTAGTAAGAAGTTAAACTGAGAATTCTATATGCAGTATATTGATATGTGTAAATATCTGTAAATACACTGGACACATAATGTTTTTGACTCATTGGTTCTCAGAGTACAGTTTGGGTTCTCCTCTGGGTCTCTGTCTTTCAGGTTGTCTGCAAGATCAAACTTTTCTTATAATAGTACTAAAACCTTATTTACTTTGTCCTTTGCTTTCTCTCTGCATGTGCAGAGGCATTTTCCAGGGACCACATGATGTTGCTGGGGATCGGATGCAGAGACAGATAAGAGGATCTAGCTATCTTCTGGGTTTTTTGTGTGTGTGTGTGTGTTTTTTTTTTAAGTTTTTTTTGAGAGAGACAGGGACATCATGAGTGCGGAAGGGGCAGAGAGAGAGGGCGACACAGAATCCCAAGCAGGCTCCATGCTGTCAGCACAGAGCCCAGTGCAGGGCTCAAACTCACAAACTGTGAGATCATGACCTGAGCTGAAACCAAGAGTCAGATGCTTAACCAACTGAGCCACCCAGGCACGCTGAATCTAGCTATCTTCTGTTAAGCATCATGAATTGCAAAATGTAAAAGAATGTCACTCTTGTCACTAAATTTATACATACGTCCAAAAAAATCTTATTTTTATTTTATTTTTTTAAAACATGACTTTTTAAAAAAGCTTATTTATTTTGAGAGAGAGAGAGAGAGAGAGAGAGAGAGAGAGAGAGAGAGAATGCGTGCACATGCACATGGGGAGGGGCAGAGAGACAGGGAGAGAGAGAATCCCAAGCAGGCTCCATGCTGTCAGTGCAGAGCCCAACATGGGGCCCAATCTCAGGAACCTGTGAGATCATGACCTGAGTCAAAACCAAGAGTCAGAAGCTCAACTTACTGAGCCACCCAGGTGCCCCCCAAATGTCTTACTTTTAATTTCAAATACAGTAAACACCAGTACGTACAAGCCACATAGTTTTTTGAGGTGTTCAAGCCTTTTTACGAGGTGAACTATTCCCAAGACTAAAAAGTTTGAGAACCAGGGCCGCTGGCTGACTAGTCAGTAGACTGTGACTCTTGATCTTGAGGTTGTGAATTTAAGCCCCACATTAGGCATAGAGATGATTTAAAAACAAATATAAAAATAATGAATGAATAAATAAATAAATAAATAAATAAATAAAAGTTTGAGAACCTCTGATTTAGATTATACTCACATTCTGTCTTCATTAAACAACTAGCAGAATTGGTTTTTCTATAGGAAGTGTTTCTTTTCTGGCTCTAGAACTACACTATCAGAGTCCTCCTTCTGCCTCGCCTTGAGGTTCTTTGTAGATCATCTCGATTGTGCACCCATTCCTCTTGTCCATATAATCTGCGAAATGCCCAAATTCGCCTCCTGTCCGTGCTCACGGTGATGCAACTCTCTCGTTTCATGCTGCCTCCTTAAGAGTTGCATGGAAGCAATGGATGGATTTTATCATCACTGACTTTTTGGCAGAAAGGAAATCACTTCCAGGGATGTATGAACTGCAGTAATGGCACCGTGCTGTGGAAATAATTGACTCTATAGGCTTCTTATATGGAAGTTTCTAACACATACCTGGTTGCTGCAAAGCAGAGCCTTGGCATTGCACTCGGTGACCACACTGCACGGTCTAGTCTATAAAGTCTAGTACAGAATGTGTAAAGTACCTTATAAACACAAAGATATATTCTAAACCAGGTTTCTCTTATTTTCCCTTTCCGTTCAAGTATTTTTCTTTTCTCTCAACAGTATTAGTCTTGAAAGGTAGATTGCTTTGGTATGTGTTAGTCAACTCTCTAGGTATGTATATTTGGAATAATATTAATGTATTAATGATATCACTACCACTGACAGCATTCTCTGCAATGGATTTAATTCTACTTTTAACCCAACAGAACTGTATTCGCTAGATTGTGTAACAGTTATTTTCCCTCATAATTTTTTTTTTTGGCATTATCTCATAGGTCTTCACATTAGGAGGTGCTGACATATTTTTATAAATTATTTTGCCGAATAAAAGAGGATCTTGTCAGTCCCCAAATTATGAATGATTTAGGTATATAAAGAGATAGCAGAGGACTCAATGGAAGGAGCTCCTCTTAACAGCTCCCCACTCCCCAGTCCCTATTGAGGACACTTAAATAAGGAATAACCAAAGCATTTCCTAGGTACTGTTTCAGGGAGATCTACATCCTTGTTCAGAGGTTCCTGAATCTCACAAATCAAGGGCATCCTGCACACTTTGGCCCCAACTTGGAGATTCCCAGAGGATATTAAAAATTCTGAAAATCCCAGAGGATAGAAACCTGTTTAACTATGTCTAGTCCAACATTTCTTCAAGTCCATTATCCATAGAAAACTTTTATGAGCGAACATATTTGAATAATTTGTAGGACACTTCTGTCAGGGCAGGACAACATTTGGGAATTACGGACTAAGAGAAAATCCATATCTTAAGTAGTTACAGAGGATGGATTACTACACTTCTGATGCCCATGAGTCCCCATCTTGCTTTCTTCTTCCCTTACCTATTCCAGGTACCACCAAGCAGAGGTTGATCTTGTGTCCTTACCTGGAGGACAGAGTAGCTTCTTTTGTGGCAAAAGCCATGTTATCCACCTGGCTATGCACAACTTTGAATCAGAATTATTAGTACTGTCCCATAAATGTATGATGCATTTTGTGGAAGTCTATAGGAAGGCTTGTTCTGAATTGCAAATCTATCTACTTAAAAGATAACCAGCCAGCAAATTAGGAACTGATAGCACTAATTGTTTACCTTAAGGTTTGGAGAGTCAGTAAGTTTGAAGTGTATTTAAGATCAAAGAAATAGTTTAGCAAAAGGAAGCGACCATTGAAGATGAAAAGAAGAATGAAAGCATGGGAACTTTTCTAATTCAATGCATTACTGAATTTGGATCACAAATGGGAAGCTTTCTTATGTATGTTGCGCAGAGGGGCAGTTATGATCAACAAATATTTTTCTAAAAATATCTGGGTGTGAAACACTGAATTCATTTTTCTGAGGCCAGGCTGTATGATGGGATATATCCACTTGAACATACGTAGCCTCTCGGGCCCAGGAAAGCAAATGGTCATCCATTGTTAGTTCTCTCTTCCAAATCTCCCACAACGAAAAGTAGAACTTTCAAGCAATGAAATGCAAAGAAAATAGATGTGTGAAAATGCCACCTGATCATAGAAAACTGATAGTACATCTTAAATATATCTGAGCTGCCACATTTCCCCTGGAATGCAGCCTGCCAAACATGTTAACTGACGACATGGTACTCCAAAATCAACTTTACCATGTAGACCTACAAAAAAATCTTTTGGTGGCTTTTCTATCCCAGGGTCTCCAGGGAACTAGCTTATACCAAATAGTTCAACTGTCTTTGTGATGACTCTTTGTGAGCAACCTATCAATTATTTGAAATTGTGATAGTGTAATTTTTATATAAAATCCCCTTCAGAATTCTTCAAAACTTTGTTATAATTGAGGGAAATTTCTGAGTTTCTAATGACCCTGGGGGAATTTTTTTTTAAAGAACCACTTACTATAGTAAATTAAAAATATGAACCCCCTAATCCCTATATTAGGGTCAGAATTAAGTGGTTTGGAGTAGTTGAGCTTGATTGGTTCTTCCTGGATGGGCTTGGTGCTTTATGGGTTCTCATCTTTTTTTAAAAAAAAAATTTTTTTTTAACGTTTATTTATTTTTGAGACAGAGAGAGACAGAGCATGAATGGGGGAGGGTCAGAGAGAGAGGGAGACACAGAATCTGAAACAGGCTCCAGGCTCTGAGTGGTCAGCACAGAGCCCGACGTGGGGCTTGAACTCATGGACTGTGAGATCATGACCTGAGCTGAAGTCGGCCGCTTAACCGACTGAGTCACCCAGGCGCCCCTTTTTTTTAAAATTTTTTTTTATGGGTTCTCATCTTTAAAAGGGACCTCCTAATTTTATTTTAGCTAATTGGAAACAGAATTAAGAAAAATTAAATCACTTAGTAAAAAATATAAGGGTAGTGTTTTATACTCTTTAAGCCTTTTTCTTTTTTCATTCTTTTCATTCATTCTTTTTTTTTTTTTTTCTCCTTAGTGGTGAGTTTGAAGATAGGGATTCGGGGATACTAATGGTACTAGTTTTCAGCACTATAACTGATGTAAAATAAATATTTGCTGATGATAACATTTTAAAGTACTTTCTCAAGTGATGGTACTAGGGAAATACTTGTCTCCATACATTTCCACAATCGTTCATTTGCTGTAATATCTTTGACAAGTTGTAGGTCCCTGTTAATTGGATCTAAGCACTTGATGGGCATATAACCAGACTACCTGGATCAAATTCTTATAATCTGATATTTTCCCAGAAACTTCTTGGAAACGCTATTCCCATGTCTGTAGTCTCAGCACCTCAGAGATTCCATTCACCAACTCTTAGTGCAGGATAGATTTGCAAAGAGCGTGTCTTAATACTTACTTCACTTGTGTTTCCTCTTTCAGAAGCACTGCAAGGCTAGAATTCATTTATAATGACTTAATCAGTTTCTTTGCAGGGAAAAATCCTCTTTTAGATATACTTGGTGGACACAAAATGAAGTACCTGCCTGAGTCTCAATGTTTTTAAATAAGAGCTCATTAAATATTTGTTTGGAAAGATCACTGCAAGAAAACAAGTATCTTTGTTTCACAGAAACATCTTGAACTACTTTACTATGCTTTTGGGTCATGAAAACTCCAAACATATTTTGTCAAACACTCTTTCTTCAACTTTGAAACCCATGTGTACAGCCAGGGAAAAGCAATCTGTATGTTTCTAATTAATTTACACTTAACTCATCAGAATGTTGTTTTCTAAGAGCTATTTGATGTGTAAGACCCCTTATGAGCCTTTCAAATATGGCTTCTAAGCATTTTTCCTTTGAACCAGAAAGTCACTTTTTTTTTTCCCTGAAGCAAATGGAATTCAATTCTCAAAAGGCTTCAGTTTGGTTCAAAAAATTGTCAGACTCACACAATCTGACAAAACATGTTTTCTCACTTAAATGGATTAACTCATGCAGTAGGCACTAGGAATTAAAGGGCATATCATTAGGCAAAGATTTACTTAAAATTGCCATAGTGTTAATGAAATTTTTATTTATTTAGCAATGCTTTCAGATAAAAGAACATTAAATACACTCATGTCAATGGGGTAGCAAAATGCAAAGGAATTAAAAAGTTTTATCTTAAAAGTACACATCCATCTTTACAATGTGTGTACAGAGGTTTTGAGTATTATCTCCCTGGTTTCAGTCCTAAAGTCAATGTTGCACACAGGAGAGACTCATAGATTGGCATCGTGCAATATTGCTTCTCTCACCTTTTATATAAGGGTCCTAAAAGCAGTGATTTCTCTGGTGAAATGCAATGACAGATTCTGAGCCCAACCATTCACAAATGTTCCAGGTGTGGCATGTTTCATTATGTTCACATAGTCATAGCATGTATGAGAGTTATATTTTCATCTGAATTCCTTTATGTTAGTCTTACAAATACATTTTTGCTTTCTAATAGCTACTTCTTTTGAAATGTCCGCATTGATTTTCAAATTCACTTGTGTCCTAATTGGAGGACTTAGTTTTTACCCATTCATTGTAGCAAAAGTTTTGTTTAGAGGCTTCCTGTTAACCCACATATTAGAGAGAAAACCATCTTAGAGCTTCTTTTAACTATTGTCTCTGTTTCTAACACACAAGAATCCATAGATGTGCTCTTGTGATTTTTTTTTTCTATCATTTATACCCAAATTTCTCCCTCACTTTAGGCACACACTAATTCATTATTTCTTTCTAACTTCCTGCTAATGATTACCTATTTAGATTTTTTTTAGCTTTAAAAAAATTTTTTTTTAACATTTATTTATTTTTGAGACAGAGAGAGACAGAGCATGAACGGGGGAGGGTTAGAGAGAGAGAGAGAGAGAGAGAGAGAGGGAGACACAGAATCCGAAACAGGCTCCAGGCTCTGAGCTGTCAGTACAGAGCCTGACGCGGGGCTCGAATTCACGGATCCCAAGATCATGACCTGAGCCGAAGTCGGCCGCTTAACCGACAGCCACCCAGGCGCCCCTTTTTTAGTTTTTTTAAAAAAATGTTTATTTACTTTTGAGACAGAAAGAGAGACAGAGCAAGAGTGGGGGAAGGGCACAGAGAGACAAAGACACAGAATCCAAAGCAGGCTCCAGGCCCTGAGCTGTCAGCACAGCCCAATGCGGGGCTCGAACTCACAAGCGTGAGATCATGCCCTGAGCTGAAGTTGAACGCTCAACCGACTGAGCCACCCAAGCACCCCAGATTTTTTAGCTTCTTGAAATTATTTTAGTTTGCAGACAAGAATAGAGGATTTTGTATTATTACCACTGAATTTCTTGGATACTTACATGCTCCTATGACAGTATAGACAAAGAGCTGATCCCACTGGGTACCTACAAACCGTCTAAATACCATAAATTTCTATGCCTGAACAGCTTTCTTTTGGTCTTCTTCCAGAAGAATTTGTGATGGATGTAGCATGAAAACCAAGACAAATTGAGCATAATATAAAAACAAATGCAAATCTTGTAGAATTCAAACTGCTTTTGTGTAGAAGCAGATATAATATAACTTCTGAGAGTTTTCAATATACTAGTTGGAAATATTTCATAGATTAAATTCAGAAACATTTTTATAGAGATAATATTTCTGATTTCAGAGAAATCACATGGATATTTAAAAATGAAAACCCACAGAGTCCATTATTGTCATCATCACTAAAACATTGGATACTTGTTGGATCCATGTATTTCTCTGTGGGAAGATTCAGAGAATTTGGGCAATATATGTACCCTGTCTTCAGTGAGTTTTATAATTGGATTATAACCCGAAATCCAGAATCGCACTTTCTACCTAAAAAGGGCAATAGAGCCATATTTCCCAATTTCATCTGTAGTGTTCAGTGCCTGGCCTTTGAAATGAAGTTTAAAAATCATTGCAACACCCTTCAAAATAAGTCTACTTGTTTGACTTAAGGGTGTGCTTGGCATATCTCTCAATGAAAGAGCCTGTTCCAAGAAAGAGCACTTTTAAAGACATTACTAACCGTGCTCTCCCTCCCCCACCCCTGCCACCACCCAGGAGACTTTAATTTTCAGGCAGCATCAGCAGTGTGAGATGAAATGGCTCTGGAAGTTTTTGAGACAAGCCAGAAGGACATTTAAATAGAGCACTACTTGTATATATTGTAGCCTTTTTCCCTCATGAGCTGTAACAAACAGTTAAAGCATACTTTCTACCAGTGGAAAATTGCTATTAGGAACCCCTCCAGTTCACTTGTGGGCTATAAGCACATTAGTTAGGATCAATTCTTCTATAGGTTAAAATTCAAAGTATTACCAAAGAACAAGTGGGTACTAAAGTGATTACCTTTCAGTAGATGCAGTGTGAGTACACTTGGAATTCAGATGAATAGGACATTTGAGAGAAGGAGAGGGAGAATAAGAAAACGAAGGAGGGAGAGAGATGGAAGGAGAGGGGGGGGAGGTAAGGGAAGGGAAGGGGGAGAAAAGTAAACTTCCAGCTTATTTGATAGTAATGAGGAAAAAAAAATTGTCTTTCAAAATGGTTTTATAGATGTCTTATTATTTATTTGAATTGTCATTATGTTTATTTTTTTATTTTTTTATTAAAAAAATTTTTTTTTCAACGTTTATTTATTTTTGGGACAGAGAGAGACAGAGCATGAACGGGGGAGGGGCAGAGAGAGAGGGAGACACAGAATCGGAAACAGGCTCCAGGCTCTGAGCCATCAGCCCAGAGCCTGACGCGGGGCTCGAACTCGCAGACCGTGAGATCATGACCTGGCTGAAGTCGGACGCTTAACCGACTGCGCCACCCAGGCGCCCCTGTCATTATGTTTAAATGGAGTGAGTAAACTGTGTGTTAGCTAATTTGACAATAAATTATATTAGAAAAATTAATAAATGGAGTGAGTAAACTACCCAAATTAGTTTTTCACCCACTCATTCCTGAGTAACTGAATTTAAAATACCAGGAAGTATAGTGTACCTTTGAAAAGACACACAGATGGCCAACAGATCCATGAAAAGATGCTCAACATTGTTAATCAAACCCACAATGAGATAGCGGCTCGCACCTGCCAGAGTGGCACTAACAAGTGTTGGTGAGCATATGGAGCAAAAGGAACCCTTGTACACTGCTGTGGGAAAGACTGCAGACTGGTGCAACCACTGTGGAAAACAGTATGGAAATTCCTCAAAAAATTAAAAATGGAAATACCATATGATCCAGTAATTCCACTATTGGGTATTTACTCAAACAAAATGAAAACAGTCAGAAAGATATATACAACCCTGTGTTTATTGTGGCATTATTTATAATAGCCAAGCTATGGAAACAACCCAAGTGTCTCTCCACAGAGAATGGATAAAGAATATGTGATATATATCACATTATATAAACATATTATATCACATATATATTATGTCACTAAATATATATATGTAGCTATATATATGTGTGTGTGTGTGTGTGTGTGTGTGTGTGTAATGTAGTATTACTCAGCCATAAAAAAGAATGAAATCTTGCTTTTTGCAACAACGTGGATGGACCTAGAGGGTATAATGCTAAGTGAAATTAGTTAATTAGAGAAAGACACAGACCATATTCATTCACTCATATGTGGAAATTAAGAAGCAAGTGAACAAAGAAAAAAAATAGAAACAACAACAAAAAAGACTCTTAAAAAAGAAGACTCTTAAATACAGAGAATAAACTGATGGTGGCCAGAAGGGAGTTAGGGGGTGTGGGTGAAATAGATAAAGGAGATTAAGAGTATACTTACCTTAACGAGCACTGAGCAATGTATAGAATTGTTGAATTGTTTTATTGTATGCCTGAAACTAACATAATATAACACTGTAGGTTAATTATACTTCAACAAAATAACAGAAGTTAAATCATTTTTTGCTGTGAGATTAGAATCCCCTTTAGTAGGTTAATAATCTTGTTTCTTAACAGAAATAACTGGTCCAGAATTCTACCTTCTAACTTTGCTATACAAAGTATAAGATTCCACAAGAACAAAACAATCACATAGACTGATTTGAATAACCTGAAAAGCATGTTTGCCAAATGTACATTTAGTGTAGTAGGTCTCCTGCTTCTGTTATGTTGTCCCTTCTTTGAACCCAAGGGTAGATGGGGGACTGTTATGGGAACCCTATGCTTTCATTTAGGTCAGCAGCGTTCTTCAGAAGACATAGTAGGGTCCCTATGGATTTTCTCAGGTTGCAAGACAGCTGCCCTATTGTGAAGAACCATCCATTTGTCTCAGTGGGATAGATGTCATACTTCCATAAGACAATTAGCTGTTTGTTTAAGTTTAAAAGCCCCATGGAGATACTAGTTTGTCATTTGTTTGGGCTGTAAAAGTGTTATATCCCCAAACACAATCCACTAAAGTTTACTTTGAAATGGAAACATTTTCAAATACAATTAGCTTGTGTAACTGTTCATAGCATGATGCTTTGCAATTCTATCTTTAACGAAAAGGAACAAATATTTTTAATATTTTGGTGTTTGTTTTTCGCCGAGGGAAGACCACTCTAAAAGCGAGAGGGCAGTCTGATATCTAAAATTGAAAGGGTAAATTGTTGCTTTATCACATGACTGTCTTTTGTAGGTTGGAAGTGAAAAATATTTTTAATTTCAAAGTGAATTTAGAGATCTGAGCATGCTCACTGTACATTACTTTAGAATTATTAAAGTAGTTTGATTTAATAGAGTGAATCTTCTCGGGCTAAGGAGTACTTCACTCTGTACCGCACAGGCTGAGATGTTGGAACCTGATCGCTTCCCAGCTGAAGAGCTTATAAAAAATGTGAAGTACTCTAATAATTTTAAATTACTCTATACTGCACATTTTCAGGTCTCTGATCACCTCCAAATTCAAGTGCTTATAAAACTGCTCCCATAATTTTAAATTGCTATGTGCACAGTGATTTAAAATTGTGAGAGTACTTTAAAGTTTTTTAATAAGTGCTTTAATTTAGCACTGAGTTGAGCGATACTCCAGTATAACTTCAAGAAATTATGAAACTGATATAAAAATTTATCCTCTGGAAAGAAAATTACATTATGTATAAAAGGGCGAGGCTTCAAATGAATATATATAAGGATAAAGGTACCAAATGCTCAGGAACAATCAGTCAATGAAATGAGATAATAGGGTCCTGAGGTGGGGAGGGGGTTGTTTTGTTAATTTTCCTCACGGCTTGCTGGGACCTATAGTTCTCTAAACTCCAACAGGTATTTTAGTTCCTTTAAGGTGAAGAATTGCATTTAGAGGACTTATCGTTCCATTCTCAGCATTTTCAAAGATGCCAGGAAATTTCTCCCGAAATTATGGGAACATGGCATTGTTAGATGAAAGGAGTATATCTTAGAAAAAGAGGGAGGGGAAGGAAGAGGGAAGGAGGGGAAGAGAAGGGGGGAGGGGAGCAAGGTGGGAGAGTGGGAGAGTGTTTATTGTTGAAGAGGTCTTCTCTCACTTGTCAGTGAGATAGCTTCGGGACATTAGGGACTAGTTAATTTCCCATTTTTCAAAGATAAACATAGCATGTTTTAAATTGTACTCATGCATGAGTGAAATTGTTTTTATTAAGGACAGAATCCCTTTTGTAAACCAATGGTTCTGTTCACTGCAGAGGAACATTTAGATTTTGTTTTCTGACTACCCGCCATTATTATTATAATGCACCAGTTAATTTGACTTTAAACATGCTACCTTCCTACACCGATCTAGCATTATCCCACATGTTTTGGGGGATGAAATATCTTGCAATGTGCCAGCTGCCAACAAGCTGCCTTCTGTGTCTTCCCCAGTTTATTTTCAAAGCCGTTCAGGTCAACACTTGGTTCGTCTGACTGCATTACACAATCTGAAATATCAAACTATTTGATGGGAACCCAAGGCGTCTCACTTATTTAACTCTAGTTTTATGATGTCTTTGATTAACTACATTGTAGTGAAATATGTAGGGGTGCCTGGGTGGCTCAGTGGGTTAAGCATCTGACTCTTGCTGTCGGCTCAAGTAACGATCTCACAGTTCGCATCAGGCTCTGCGCTGAAGATGGAGAGCCTGCTTGAGATTCTCTCTCTTTCCCTTTCTCTCTGTTCTTCCCCGGCTTGTGCTCTCTCTCTCTCTCTCAAAATAAATAAATAAACTTAAAAAAAAGTGAAATATGTAAAAGATAAAGTATGTTCTTTTTGTCAAATTGTTGAAGGCTTAGGATTTATAGTCTACTGTGATTCTTTGTATGTTTCCAAATTTTGTGAAACCCCACAGGCTTACTTTTCAGGAAAAGACATTTACATTTTACTAAGTTGCAGATGAAATAAAGGGGGAATTGCTGTGTGCTTCAGCAATTCATGTTTCAATAAGGGAAATTACATACATCATTGGATTCTAGGGTGTAATAAATGAGTGAATGTTAGTTGTTATTACACACATTGCTACAAATATAACCACACACCAAAACATTTGAAATAGTTCTCATCTCTATTTTTGGCTTATATAAATATTCCTTGAAATTCACTATCTTCCTGTATTTTCTAAATATAGAAGATCAATTTCTCTAACTGCAGGGAAACAAGACTTTCTGAAAGGTAATAACATACACATCTACATGGTAATGGGCAGAAAGGATATATGTGAAAGCTTAAGAAAAAGAGAGTGATTTTCCTTAAGCTAATTTATCACTCGACCCATATCACCATTTTCTAAGACAAATCCAGCATTAATAAAACAAATTGCATTCTGTGTCCCCAGTAGAACATCTATTCGTGCCCTGGAAATATGGGCTACTCTGATCATGAAGTCTTGTAGAAAGGCAAGGATTGCCTTGTTCCATGAAAGTCAGTGGTTTGCCTTCACTGCCAGAGACTGGTTATAATTTTAGGGTAGAATTATCTCATCGTTTTCTATCTGACATGATTCATTTCTGTATCTCACATCTCCAGAGATGCTTATTTAAAAAGCCCCCTCCCCCCCTCTAGTTTTGTTCTTACTGGGGAAATGGAGGCAGTGGGGAGGAAAAAACAGAAGGAATTTCTTCCTTTTTCTGAGTCAATTCTGGGCAGTGAATAAGATGTGTTTTTCTTACCAATGTCAATAAAAGACCATCCCTTTAACTGCCTAGCTTATTAGTCGTATGCATTGCCTTAAGATATTGCCCCCAAAGATCAATACCCTGATTTCCTTTCCATCTGCCCAGACCAAGATAATTAGGCTCTTTACTTTGTTTTGTATATAATGAAGGAGGCAACGTAGTGCTAGTAGGGGAAAAAAGGCGATCTCCCAGTGGTAAATGTATTGACATTTACAGACACCGACAGAGCACAACATGGAGAGAGTAATGAGAAATTTGACTGCTTTTCCCTCTTTCTCTGCTTCCTGCTTTAGAGCTGCTGCATCCCACAGTGAATTACTAGCTACAAAGAGAAGGGACTGCTTAGGGACTGACAATTGAGAGCATTTACAATTAGCTGAATTGATTAACCTTTACAAATGCTGTTACTTTATGAGGTGTTTTTCTCAGCCCTGGTTGAACAGTATGCCTTATTGATTCAACATACTCCTTTATGGAAGCCCTGATTTGTCTGTGACTCCACCAGTCATAACGCCTGCCTTGGTAATCGCTTCTGCGTGTTCTTGGGAAAACTTGACACGGTAGACTGATTGGCATTATGTAAATGGGGTCCTTGTCACCCTCTCGGAGAGGGAGCGGTGTACAGCGGGAGAAGCGAGGGCACAGATCTGCTTCCCTGCATCGCCATCTCCAAGCACAGACACAAAGGATGCCAGCCTCTCATTGCCCGTCAGTCCACTGCCTTGCTCCAAATAAACAGCCTGCAGGACGGAAAGAACTGCACATGTTCCTCTGAGGTTTCCAGCTCCCCCGTATTTCTGGTTTTTACTTCACTTTTCCAAAATAATTTGGATTTTGTGTGTGGATATGTAAGGAAAGCGGTGGCGGGAAATTGTCAAAAAAAATTGAATTGTATTTCGCTTGTTTTTCTAAAAAAAGTTATAGACCGACTTTGAGTCCCTACTTTGGCTAGTGATCCCAAAACCTGTGACAAGAGGCATATTCCTTTAACGAGTTGCAGTCAAACTCTGTGTTCAGAATAACTACCAGGTAGAAATGGCTGCTTTCCATCCCTCACAGCCTATCAAACTATATGAATACAAAGTAAATGCTGTTTGGTTTTCCCTCCCTTCGTGCTTCCCTCTCTCTCTGCTTTCCTCCTTCTATCCTTCTTTTATTCTTCATTTCAAGGGGTACATTTTTGTGATCTCACAGCTTGAAATGCTGGAGTTCATCCATTAGCAACAGCTCTCTCAACACCAGTGCTCTCTAAACACCTTGTGCACCCAAGAGACCAGTTACATGATTTGTGGGGTCCGGTACACAACGAAGATGCAGGGCCCCTCATTTATCAAGTATGAAAGATTTCTAAATGGTGACAGCAGAGCATGAAACCGATCCCAGCTCTTGTAAGCATGAGGCTTTGGGCGACGGCAGAGTCACGTGCCAGGAAGTAGGCCCTGTCTTTAACTTGGACACCGTGTTTTGTGAAAAGACTGAGGTGGTGGTATTTGTTTTCCTCCCCAGCTGGAATTTAAACTTCCCTAATGGCGACTAATTCATTCTGGATCATGTCAAACTGCACACGCTTGTTTACCACTTGACCTGCTGCTTAGCGGGTAGGAAGTGAGAGCGCCCCCCTAATGCACATCGTCTGCATAGCAGGGAAACATTTACCCATTGCCAGCATTGGGAGAATGGAGTGTGTGTCACCTTGTGAATTCAGTGCTGGCTGCAGAAAGTTTGTTTTGCTTCATGTGATTAAACTGAATGTTTTGCTTGATCCACATGCAAAAATATATGCATTTATTCTAATATAATACATATACATATTCAAATGCACAGAATTTTTTTCATACATATATAACGGAATTGAGTTTATGGCATTCCAAGACACAGATGAACAATGGTGGAAGACGGCCATTTTTTTTTTTTTTTTTTTTTTTATGAAGAGTTGATGCATTTTTAAAGAAAAAAAATCAGGGAGCTGCTCTAACAAAGTCTGCAGCATTCACAGCGTGACAAACAAATTAGAAAACAGCAGATGCAGCACAAATTAAGATGTATTTAGCACAGCAGCCCATCAGATGTGTGAACGTCTTTTGTAACTCAGCTTTGCAAGGTTGATGTATTGCACTTTAGACAGCTGATAATGAACCCTCCTAGCAATTAGAAGTGGAAATACTGAAGAGTCAAAATTGTGTTGTTCCCAGTGGGCCAAAAAGGAAAAAAAAATCCATGTGAAACTTACTTCTTTATGTGCTTGCAAAACAAAGGGAATGTTTCAATTTATATACTGGTGTGTTTGAATTTCTCTTGCCTTTTAAAAATTCCTACTTCATTTTAATTACCATCCGATTCTAAAGTGTCATTAAATAAGTATGAATTCTGTTGCAGTTACACACGTTTTATGGCCAATACAATGTCTTTCCTTTATGGGATGCATTATTTAGTAATCTTACATTAAGACAATAACTTCAATCATTGTGCTTTCAAATGGCAATAAGCATGGTAATGGCTTTGCTGAGCTGCTTCCTGACTCTTTCTATCACTGTGTTTTCCCTTTAATATTAGAGCATTGTTTTTATTTCTATGCAGATAGTGCGTTTACCCCAGTTTCTGTTTTGTGGGAGTGGAAGCATATTTGCAGTAGGGAACAAAGCATCAAAGCCCATCTAATAGACCAAATTCTATCCTAATCTGGTGCCAGGTCTAACAGTGTACTGTTAATGTTTGCTTTTTTTTTTTTAATCAATATTTTATTTAAGGAAACATATCATTTCCTTCCAGGAGGAAGAGATGCTTCGTAGTCATTCTGTGGAGTTAGCAGTAGTCCAGTATTTTGTCAAGTATGGGTTTTGACAAATTTAACAAGCTTGAAAGGACTCACAAGAGAATAAGCCAAACCACATAAAGGTGGAAGAACAGAAACAAATAAGGAAAGGGAGCCTAATTGGTGTATTCTGCCTAGCAAAGAGAGATCTGACAGGTGATTTGAAAGCTGACCCAGGTATGTGAAAAATCTTAGATGTTTCTGATGTTTGTAGTCTTAAAGAAATCAGCATCACAGACACCATTTCCTCTTGAGTGTGTTTCCTGCTGTTGTGTTGTCTCAATCTGTATCCTCAATCCCAGACCTCCAAAGAGAAACGTCCCACCTTCACCTCTCCTGAAAGTTTAAAGGAGCATGAGGGCGAATGGAAACATCACAGTCACATGTCTGTAGTACAAATACAAATGTCCAAATGTATGTGCAGATTGGTCATGTTGTGAAGACTGAGGACAGAGTGTATTTCCCAAGGTGGCCGCCTTTCTGCGCTACCCAGAGAGGGGTCCAAATAGTACTGTCCTGGATTCCCATTGTGACTTAAAGGGAAACTTTCGATGCCCAGAGCCCTTGATGGCCTGCAGATGAAGGAGGAAGATGTGCTTCAACACCGAGCAGCAGAAACCCACTTGGGTGGCACCAATGTTGACTTCCAAACGGACAGTCGATATATATAAGGAAAAGTGAAGGCATCTATATCCTGTCTTCAGAAGACCTGGGAGGAGCTCATTTTGGTGACTTGTAGCATTGTTTGCATTGAAAATCCGGCTGAAGGTGGTATCACATCCTCTAGAAACACTGGTCATTGGGCTCTGCTGAAGTTTGCTGCTGCCACGAGAGCCATTTCTACTGCTAGCCGCTTCACTCCAGAACCTTCAGGAGCCACGACTTTCTATGGTTACTGATCCCAGGGCTAACCACAAAAAGGTGCCTTCCATTAATCCGCCTACCATTGTTCTGTGGAGGCGGGGGGGGGGGGGGGGGGGGGAGTTCCGCGCATGCGCGGCGCTGTTCCGGAAGCACGCAGAGACGTCACACCTGATCTCACTCTGTCTCTGTCTGGAGATTCTGAAGAGTTGGAGAAGGCAGAGCAGGTCTCTGCTGCAAAGGCTGTGACGCGGAGGAGCTTCGGGGTGGATGGACTGCTTCAGCTCGTAAATTTACTGCTCCTCAACCCGAGGTGGCAGGCTGGTCTGAAGGCATGGGGTGCCCACCCCCTGAACCTACTCAGCAGTTCCCTGCAGAAGACTGGAGCTCTCGGCCGCCACTGAGGACCGGACTGGAGCGCCCACTGCTCAGGCCACTGAATAGGTAATAGGAATGACCCCTGAGGCTGTTCTCCCATAGGCTCTTAACCAGACAGAACTCGCACCAGAGCGAGGATTCCAGATCATGTCACTGAGACGAGAGGTCGTGAACCAGCGGGGTGAAGCCTGGAACAGGCTTGTAGGTGTTTTATGTATTTATATGTGTTATGTATTTTTCCGTTTAAAAAAAAATCAATACAGTTTTAAACCCAGGAGAGTTTCCTGTAAAGATTTGCATGCCAGTTTGAGAAATCAGTTGGCAGTGCGCTTGCGTTTCTACGTGGTTTCATTTGGGCACCTGCTACCCTTGTTGGGCTGGCGCTATCCTGGCCTCCACGCTCTCCGCCGCCTCTTCCACTCAGCCCGAGCATTAGCTGCTGTTTATCATGCAGCCAATTGTTTGTTTGTTTCTTGAGATCCAAGAAAGTTTTCTTACCTGACTTCCTTATTTACGTTACTGTCCAGCCCTTATAGGCCAGATTTATGTTCATGGCCCCAACTGTTCATAGCCTCTTCATTAGTGAAATCCGAAGGATAAGCCAGGAGATGTATTTTTCAAACCTAAGCTCCTGTGTTTCTATTTTCTGTTTCTATTTATATAAGCAGAGGAGGGAAGAAGGGAGTAACTAGAATAAGGAGAGATTTAGGGTGGACATGAGAAAGAACTGCTTGAAAAAAATGTGAAAGAAACATTGTAGTCTTTTTCCTGATAGAGATTTTGAACTCTCTTTATCCTTAACATAAAGAACGATAATCCCTTACATCTGTACAATGCCTTAGTGCTTTTTAAAGTGCTGTCATATAAAAGAACTTTTTTGAGCCCATTTTATGAGGTTATTTTTTTTTTCTTTTTAAAAAAGGACATAGATGATAGGCGGTAGATAATCCATCTAAGATGAAGTCCATTGGAGTGTGGGGGGTAAATTAAGGGCCTTATTGTGGTTTCTTCTGGCTGTATAATTCTATTTTTCACCAAGGCTGTGACTTTTTTTTGAAAGAGTAGTAAATACACTGCAAAGGAATGAAGCTGTTAGAACATGTTGGCTCCTTACAATGATGGTTTAACCCAGGTTCCCCTTATTATACTGATTTATGAGGCAGGTGGCATTAGGAATCACCAAGCTTATTACAACTATTTTCCTTTCAGTATTGTAAATCTAAAGCACACCCTGATATTTAGAAATTGGTGGAGAGACTGTAATTTCTGTTAAGTCAGACTTCACATAGATATCGTCCTGCGTGTTAGAAGTCATTTAGCAGATTTCTCTTTTTCCCTTTTCTATGTAAGGCAGGATTTGTGGGGAAACGAGGTTGGGATGAGTCTTCAAACCCAGAAGGGCAGTGTGGTTTCTGAGAAGGACACTGACCTCAGACTTTGGAAGCCTGGGTCCTGGGCTTGCTGTTTATCCTTTGTATGAACTTGGCTCATCTATGGAACTGCTCCTTCTCAACCTTCTCGAAGACAGTGTTTTTACAACTTCCCGGAGGGGGAAGTGTTTGGTCACAGTTGCTAAGACCTCTTTCAGAGTCAGTATACGTGGATACTTGAACTTTGAGGAATTGGCTTCTATCAGACACAGGTGGTGGGGACACTTAGATTTAGGGATAGTCTGGAAAGCAGCAATGAGCTAGTGTTTTTCGTGGCTTCCTTTTGCAGTTTGTATCTTCTTGTCCAGTAGAGCACTTATATCTAATTGTCGAAAGTTGTTTCATCACTCAGACCTCACAACTATGTCCTCTTGAACCAGTCTCCTCCAGATCCCAGCCTATCTGCTTCTTCCATCAAAACTGAGATGTCTTAAGCTGTGTGAGGTGTTACTCCCTAATGTGATACATGAGTTAACAAATAGCTATTAACAGCAAACAGTGACTGACTTGCCATTCTTTCCCAGTTGCCTTCTAATCAGAAACAACCACAATACACAGAGACATTATTATCGTTAATGATAGAATTATAAATACCAAATGGTTGATGAGGAAAAGTATTTGGGGGCTGGGGTCAGCAGTCTTTCTAGTAATCATAATAAAGCTAACCAAGGAGATAAAACTATAGTAGAGCCCGGAACACTCTAGTGTTAATGACATTCACAAATGACGTTCTTAGGCCTCACAGGTGCAGTTTTCTGGAATGGGTAATTTTAACAGGAAAACTCTAGGTTCCTTATTTGATTGTGCGTCTGTAATACCACCACTAGAAAGTTTTATCATTAGTAAAAGGTTCACCCTCTTTTGGAAAATTCATTGCTGGAGTTTTGAGGATAAAGCTGAGAAGGTATTCATTGCAGGATTGACTTTATAAAGACAGAGGGCAGTGTCCTGAACCCCACGACATTGTCAACGAGAAGAAAAGAAACCCAATGAAGACCGGAAAATCATTCTTACTGGACCCTGGGAAAGAATATGTAGCCTGCCGTGTGGTTTAGGAGTACATTTTTAGAGTGAATTTCTTTAAAATAAGCAAAATTTGCCCTGTTAAAAGCTACTTATATTCTGAGCCTTATTTAACATTCAAACTACAGCATTTGACCTTCATTTTCATGCTGTGTTTATATTGGTAGTTAATAGCAGATACCATTTGATAAGATAGTTTTAAAATTGGACAAGATTGCTAGCTGAAGTACTCTTAATGCCTTTGATCTGGAAGTCAGGAGGATTCTCTCTGGGCAAACAATGAATGTTTTTTTGGCCCCTTAAAAGGGAAAATCACAGTTGTTTTGCTCTTGTTTTGTTTTTGTTTTAGGCGCCCGCCCTCCCAACCTCCAATCTCCCATTACTTCTTTGGCTTATTTGTTTACTGGTATATAATGACCATAAAAGGAAACATAAAATCCACCTGCACTTTATTTATGGAAAAAGACCCTCTGGACATGAAATCATTTCCAGATAAAGGGCAAATATTATTGTTTCTCTGGTCAAAAAATTACTTTCTTTTTCATGCTCAGTTCATTCTGTACTTTTGTCTTTCTGTTGAATGTGCGCTCTGTGACCTCTTAGCTAACACAGGCCTTTGATATGTATTGTAATGATTATAAAAGTGCAATGCCAAATTGAATAGGCAAACTTATAAGCAGACAATGGGATTTATAGAGCAGATTTGCTCCTAACCATGCTGTAGCAAGCCTGTCTTCTTCGAAATGTTGGGTTAATTAAACCTGGGGATTTAGAACTTTAGTCTTTTTGTATTATTATAATTTTTTTGTATTAATGTTCTTTTACAACATATTATTTTCTTGCCTGTCTAAAGCTAGATCTTTTATGATAATAATTTCTAAAACATGTGCATATATTTTTAAAGTTCATAGCATTTTACATAGATTATTTCTTTTATTCATCAGATTATTCCCATTTTATAGGTGAAAACCTGAGGCTCAGGAATGTCTTGTTATTTTATTAATATGAAATATTCACTAAGTGGTGAATGTAATATTTAAACATGGTTTTCTAACTCTAATGATGGGATAGTGGGAGACAAATTTGTTGTGGTTCTTTATATTACAAGTCTGTTAATGCTGTTTTTTCTTCCATGGAGTCCTTTGGTTTTCTAATATTTCTTTCCCAAGTGCCCAAAGAACCCTGAAATGTTGAGTGTTCTTTTCTCCCCCTGTCTCTTTTTTTCAAAATGGGCCTTTTCCTGCTTGACAAAACAGAGGCCTGGTCCTTCTCCGTCCTGAATCATACTATGCTCTATTGCCATCGAATGAAAAGATTTACTCTAACCTCTAACAGATACTTCTTAAACACCTTTTTTTGGGGGGGGGGGGAAGTATTCATAATAGCAAAACAGAGCAATTCCAAATGGTCTGTTGAAGGGCTTGGGACCTTTATCTACCCATCGAATAAATTCAAATCAAAGAACTGTTCCCGACTGTACCCCTCTGAAGAACCATGTTGAAAACTCCTAGGAATTTTTTCACATTGTAATGGGAAGTCTGAGATACTTATGCTCTGGCTTCTATCCCTCATTGTTTGAAAGATGCTAAGGGCCTTAAAACTCCATGCATTGCAGGCTTTTTGGCACAGGGTTGAGCAAGCTCCCATGGCAGTGAATGAAGCTTTCAGGCAGAGAATCTCAGAGACACAGTTTTTCAGTGGGGGAGACTGTGTGTGTGTGTGTGTGTGTGTGTGTGTGCGCGCACTAGGAACTGTCCCATGTTGCTACAGGTGAACTCAGAGGTAGGCTGAAGGAATGTGTAATAGTGCATGTCTGGATATGACTGTGTATGTGTATGTGTATGTGTTTTCAGATTTCAGTGAGGTTTTGATGACCTCTTATATTAAGATAACTTTATGGAATAGGGACTGTATCCAGAAATGCCAGGATTCTGCCTTGGCTAATTTACCGTCACCACAGAGCTTCCTGAAAGAGATAAAAACAAAAAGGAGGGTTATAAAGAAGGAATATGGTATTGCTTTGTTAGATGGAAGCCTCTTACTCCAGTACAGAACTTTCTGGAAAATTGGGCTGGAGCTCATGACTTTAGCTACATCCTAGGCATGGCCTTTTTCTAAACTTAAACAAAAGTCCTACTACTTTTTAGTCATGGGGCTTGAAAGGATGATTATGGGTGACTGAGGATGATTATAGTCCATATAAATAGTCCCTATATATAAAAAGAGATTAATTTCAAGGAGTGGGTTGACATGATAGTGAGGGCTGGCAAGGCAAGTCTGAGGTCCCTCAGGGCTGTCAGGAAGGGCAGGCTGGAAACCTTTGTGGGTGGCAGCTACTGTCCACAGCAGGATTTCTTCTATTTTACAGAAGCCTTGACTTCTTTGTTGAGGCCTTTCGGCTGATTGAATGAGGCCTACTCAGATTCTCTGGGGTCATTTCCCTTACTTAAAGTCAACTGATTATACACTTTAATCAAAATACCTTCATAGCAGCATGTAGTGTAGTGTTTGATTCAATAAAAGGGGGCTATAGCCTAGCCAAGTTGATACATAATTACCATGGAGGACTGATGAAGAAAGATTATCTGGGGCTCATGTGGATGAGGCAGGACCTGGCTCTTATTTTTTCTTATTTTCTGAGAAGAAAGTGCTAGTGAAAGCCACATGCTTAACACTTGACTTTTACCTGACTCTAAGCCTAACCATTTGTAAGTAGAGTTCCTTTGGTCATCTGGAATTGATACAGTGAGATTTGTATCACCTGCTTTTGAAGAAGTGAGTAGGGGTGGTACAATTCTGGTACCAGGTACAATTCTGGAAAAACCAAGTTGGAGTGGTACAAACACCAGTTTTGGTGTGTTTTACCCCTCAACACCAAGTAATTCTCAAACATTGGAGATAGCATCAGATTCCACAAGGTAAGGGTTCAGTCCTACCAGAATGCCCTCTCCTACCCCCACTTCAGGCTCTAGCCACAGGTCCAGGGTTGTCACCCTTGCTTCTGCTGACTGGCTTTAGATCGGAGAGTCCAAGGACACCTGCTTTGGGTTCAATTAATTTGTTGGAATGACTCACAGAACTCAGGGAAACATTTTACTTGATAGATTACTGATTTATTATAAAAGGATATAACTCAGGAATAGCCAAATGGAAGAGGTGCTGAGGGCAAGGCATGAGAGAAGTGTCATGGAGCTTCCCTGCTCTGAGAGTTCCACTCTCCACACATCGCCATATGTTCATTAACCAGGAAGTTCTACACATCCTGTCCTTTTGGGTTTTTATGGAGGCTTTGTTACATAGGTGTGATTGATATAACTCATTGGCCATTGGCAGTTGATTCAACTTCCAGCCACTCCTGTCCCAGAGGTCTGGGGTGCAAATGAAAGTCCCACTCCTCCAGTGGCACGGCTGGTTTTTGGCTCCACTGGCACATTCCAAAAGCCATTTCATTAACATCACAAAAGATATTTTAATCTCTCTCCTCACTTAGGAAATTCCAAGCATTTTAGAAGCTCTGTGCCAGGAGTAGACAGGGATGAAGGTCAAAGATATATATATTCCTTATTATAAAATACAGCATCACATTTGGTTAGAAAAATTTTCCCACTTGTCTCTCAAAGTGTCAATAGATAGATAGACAGATATGTAAGTGTGTGTGTGTGTGTAATTCTTTTTTTTTTTTTTTAAGCAATTAAGCTAAAAGCCAAACCTGTTGGAAACCAGAGATATGGCTAATCCCTCTTCTTTGCAGGGGATGGTAGGGCATCAGCAAAGTCCTTCACCTTCCTATATGTAATTGCTTCCTAGGGTACACAGCTCTTACACAGTTGTCTGGGATCAGTGAGGAGCTGAGCACTTCTGGCTCGCCAGGGATGCTTGTCTGCTGTCTTACAATAAAATCTCTAAAATGGGTCATATTAAGATATCCATTATGTTAACTACAAAGTTCCACCATATTTCCACTGAATGTTCTTTTTCTTTTCCATTCTCTTTTATGCTTAATTGTGTTGTCTAACCCAGCACGTTTGAAGAGGTTATACAGTGGACAGTTGACAATGTTACATTCCTCACTCATTATCATCAATTCAAAAAGGCCCAAATTCAAACAGGATGAATACAGTATTTTCTATTATTAATTTTCCATAAAGAAAGCCCACAGATGGAATCACTCATCTTATAGAAATTAAATGTTTAGTAAAGTTCAAGTCTGAAAATAATCCTTATCCAATTTTTCTCTTCTGTGTAGTCCTAAACAGAACACTCACTCATCATCTAATTCTAAAACAGAGAACACTCACTCATACACCTAATTCATGACCGAATTCCTTCTTCAGCAGCTATAGCTTGAGCTGTTCTCTGTCCACTGGATCTAGTGTAG
This sequence comes from Prionailurus viverrinus, assembly GCF_022837055.1. Classification (NCBI taxonomy): domain Eukaryota; kingdom Metazoa; phylum Chordata; class Mammalia; order Carnivora; family Felidae; genus Prionailurus; species Prionailurus viverrinus. The sequence continues at coordinate 104,252,779 of NC_062561.1, read as the reverse complement.
ATCATTCATGATCTCCAAAATTGTACTCACCCATCAATTAGTCCACTGTTTCTAAAATTCCCAAATCTAGGAAGATACATAATACCAGTAGCCTCACAGTCATAAAATTTACATCATACCCCTTCTCAGCTATCATAGTAATTACACCAAATAAAAAATGGTATTCCAACTCATTGTGTTTTATAGACCTTCACTCTAATTGCCAATCATAGGTAATGCTTGAATCTAAAGAATATTGTGATACATGAAATGGAGGGACTCTCTTACTGGGTATTTATAGAGAGAATACTTTTATTTTTCCTGGGTGGGGGAGAGGGGAGTTATCCATAAAAACTATCTCCTGTCTCCTCTCTTGTCAGAAAGTAGCAGTAAAACCATATTTCTCTATTTGTAAAGTTCAGTTTTTGGGTCTTTCCTCAGGATGTTTTCTACTCTTCAGTTGTCAATCCTTTGGAAATCTTTTAAGGAAGGTTTTGTTTTGTTTTGTTTTTGCTCTGAGTTCTTGGAACTCTAACCAAAAGATAAAAAGAGAGACTAGTGAAAAAGGACTCGATGTCAGGAAGTATTGGAACAATGCAAAAATAATTAGAAAGCATGCAAGAATTGACAGTACGGTTATTACTAAAGAGAAAAAAAAGCCAGCCATTTTGAAATTAAAAAAAAATAATCCACTGGTCAAATAAGAAATTATAATGGAAATCGAAAATAATAAACCTGAATGACAAATAAATACTACATATAAAACTCACAGGATACAACCAAAATTATTCGAGAATAATTTATAACCTTAAGTGGAGAAGAAGAAAGCCTAATAATTAATGAGGTAAGCACTTAAAGTGAATGAATTCAGAGAAAATAGAAAAGGTAATGAAGAAATCTCAAATATCAATAGAATAGGAAACGGAGCTCTAATGAAGAGGTTCAAAAAGGCTGTAAGTGACTTCTTGGGAAGCTTATTTAATTGATAAGCTTCTGATAATATTGCTGAACTTAAAGGAAAAAAAAATCCCCAAGAACAATGGCACAAATAAACTAAGAATGAAAAAGCGAACTACAGGGGTGCCTGGTGGCTCAGTTGGTTAAGTATCTGACTCTGGGTTTCAGCTTGGGTCATGATATCATGGTTTGTGAGTTCCAGCCCTGCCTCGGGTGCTGACAGTGTGAAGCCTGGTTGGGATTCTCTCTCTATGCTTTCTGTCTGCCCCTCTCTGGTTGCATGCTCTGTGTGTCTCTCGCTCTCTTAAAAAAAGTAAATAAACTTAAAAAAAAAGGTAAAAAGGGAGCTACAGATTTGAATGTGTAGTAAAGATGTAGAGAATTTCACAAGCAACTCTATTCCAATAAATTTGAAACAATAAATAAAACTGTAAAAAAATGCTCCATCAGGATTGAGTCAAGGAGAAATAGTCAGCAAGAATAAACATATAACTATTAGGGAAATTTAACCTGAAGGGCAAAGTCTTATAACACATATAAAAGAAAGCTTTTCAGATGCCTTCTACCAACCATTCAAGAAATGTGATTAGCAATATTACTGAAAATCTTGAAGAGTATAGACATAGAAAAAATACACTTTAACTCATGTTATGGGGTCACGATACACTGTGATCAAATGAAAAAATGCCTATATGAGAACGGAAAGTAAAAGCCAAATTCAATGATGAAGGTAGATGCAAACATCTGAAACAAGGAATAAATTTAACCAAGCTGGTGAAGAGCTTTTGGACTGAAAATTATAGAGCATTAATGAAGGAGATTAGAGAAGACAGGGATAAATGGAAAGACATCCTGAGTTCATGGATTAGAGGGATTAATATTCTTTTTTAAAATTTTTTTTTTAATTTTTAACGTTTATTTATTTTTGAGACAGAGAGAGACAGAGCATGAACAGGGGAGGGGCAGAGAGAGAGGGAGACACAGAATCTGAAACAGGCTCCAGGCTCTGAGCGGTCAGCACAGAGCCTGACGTGGGGCTCGAACTCAGGGACCGTGAGATCATGACCTGAGCCGAAGTCGGACGCTTAACCGACCGAGCCACCCAGGCGCCCCGGAATTAATATTCTTAAAGTGTCCATGCTACCCAAAGTGATCTGCAGATTCATTGCAACCTCTATCAAGATTCCAAAGGCATTCTTTATAGAAGTAGAAGAAAATAATCTTAAAATTCAAGTAGAACCACAAAAGACTCCAAATGGTCAAAGTAATCTTGATCAAGAAGAACAAAGCTGGGGTGTCATGCTTTCTGGTTTCAAACAGTACTGCACAGCTTTAGTAATCAAAACGGAATGGCCCTGGCATAAGAACAGACACATAAACTAGTGGAACAGAATAGAGGGCCCAGAAATAAATCTACATATTTATGGTCACTTGATCTTTGACATCAGTGCCAAGAACATACAATGGGGAAAGGACGATCTCTTCAAAATTAGCTTGGTAATGGTGGTCGTTTCCTGGTGTATACCTATGTCCAAACATCAAAAAAAAAAAAAAAAAGGGAATTCTGCACCTCATTTGGGCTATATTTTTCCCAGAAGTTCTTACCACATATATTATTATGTAATATTTTAATAGCCATTCTTGGGTCCGTTTACTTCTTTGTGTATGTTTACTTCACTCACCTGTGAGTGACCTCATTGTGGGCAAGGAATATAAATGAATCATCTTCATAGGAGTAAATTCTTGCAGGGCGGTGGTTACTCAGTGAACCTTTTGTTGAATTCTTGCACAAATGCTAGGGGAAATTTGAGACCACCAAATATGAGTGTTCTTAAGATTTCTGGACTATGACAATCCGACTTCCCAACTGTTATCATAAAAACCCAATTAAATTTACCTGGGGTTTTCATTTTCATAGCTACTGAAATGAGAAAGAATTTGCCCCTTGTGGGGTAGTAGTTTATTGTCCAATTAGTGTAACTAATGAAAATTGTAGTGAAAGGAAAAGGATGACAGAACTCAGCACTTAATGGGAACATGGGCATTGGAAGTAAGGAAAAAGAATTAGGCAAAGTCAGGGACGAAGAAATCATAAAACTCGTAGGATGAAACATTACGGTTTATTATTTATGAGCCAATCATCAGAGAAACAGTAACTCATAAGTGGTGTGTATATTATAAAGTGATTATCATACCACTAGCTATGCCACTAGCAAGCTGCTTAGTATTGTTCCAGTTATTTAACCTCTTTGGACCTTGGGTTCTGCCTCCGAGCGTTAAACATGTTGGCCCTCCAACAGCTTAGGTCCTATCTGTTATTATATGCCTTGCTTATGCTTTTCTCTTCGTCATGTGTTCTTGCCCCAGCTACTAGAAAATGGTATTCTGCTCAGTTTCAATGACTAAGTAATTGAGGAAAACATTAATTTTATATGTATGGAAGGTGACATCTGCAGATTGGTTGTACCCCAATAATTCAGGCCCAAGATTTATGGAGATGAGATGTCTTTAAGGATAATGATTTATAATTGTAATTCCAGTTTTGTGACAAGGAAATTGAAACAAATAATATGAATGCAGTACATCCGACAGGAATTGCTTGTTTCCTGAATGTGTGTTGCAGCACATAGAAGAGGCAGAGAAACATACTAGAGTTCAAAGAATTTTAACTGCAGGGTTTATGAAGATTATCTGAAGCTATCTATCCATCAGAAGTGCTTACCGTTGGGCTGTGCGGTACAGTAGATATGTCTGACTTCAGAAGGGGAATGGGATTAAAATTCAGCTCTGCGATTACCAACTGAATTTTAAGAAATTTACCTAATTTCCTTCCATCTTAATTTCTTTATAAAATGGGAATTATAATTCCATAAAAATGGTATAATTTTGTGATAATAAAACACCTTAAGTATTTGGTACATAGTAGATACTTTTATTTTTTTATTTTTTTAATTAAAAAAATTTTTTTTTCAACGTTTTTTATTTATTTTTGGGACAGAGAGAGACAGAGCATGAACGGGGGAGGGGCAGAGAGAGAGGGAGACACAGAATCGGAAACAGGCTCTAGGCTCCGAGCCATCAGCCCAGAGCCTGACGCGGGGCTCGAACTCACGGACCGCGAGATCATGACCTGGCTGAAGTCGGACGCTTAATCGACTGCGCCACCCAGGCGCCCCCATAGTAGATACTTTTAAAAGGCCATTCAGCTTTAGTTTTATTTTTTAAATATTTTTTTCAGTTTTTATTTTAATTGCGTTTAGTTAGCATATAGTGTAGTATTAGTTTCAGGTGGACAATATAGTAATTAAGCACTTCCATACATCACCTTGTGCTCATCACAACAGGTGCACTCCTTAATTCCTGTCTTCCGTTTACCCCATCCTCCCCTTTGGTAACCATCAGTTTGTTCTGTATAGTTAAGAGTGTGTTTCTTTTTTTTTTTTTAATGTTTTATTTATTTATTTTGAGAGAGAGACAGAGAGAGTGAGAGTGTATGCATGTGTGAGAGGGACAGAGAGACAGAAGAGAGAGAGTCCCAAGTAGGCTCTATCCTGTCAATGCAGAGCCCAGTGTGGGGCTCAGTCCTATAAACTGTGAGATCATGACCTGAGCTGAAATCAAGAGTGGGTCACCTAACTGACTGAGCCACCCAGGTGCCCCAAGAGTCTGTTTCTTGATTTGTCTCTCTCTTTCTCTCTTTGTTTTCCCTTTGCTCATTTGTTTTTAAAATTCTACATATGAGTGGAATCATGTGATATTTGTTTTTCTCTGACTTACTTTGCTTAGCATTAATACTCTCTGGCTCCATCCATGTCATTGCAAATGGCACAATTTCATTCTTTTTTTATGGCTGAATAATATTCCATTATATATAAACCACATCTTTTTTTATTCATTCATCAATCGGTGGACACTTGGGCTGCTTCCATATCTTGGCTATTGTAAATACAGTTTTATTTTTTCATTGACCTTAAAATTTACTTTGTAATCCACAGCACTGACGCACGAAAGCAGCCCAGGTATTTAATAATTCAAGAAATACTTACTGAGAGTCATAAGATAATTTTTACATCAGATAATTTTTATTTTTAAATATTTATTTTAATTTTACTTTTTGTTTTTAGAGAGAGAGATTGAGAGAGCATGACCAGGGGAGAGGAGCAGAGGGAGAGAGAGAATCCATGCTTAGCGTGGAGCCTGACATGGGGCTCAAGCCCACAAACTTGGGATCATGACCTGAGCCAAAATCAAGAGTCTGATGCTTAACCAACTGAACAACCTAGATGCCCCCAATATGTTTTTAAATGGTAAATATATAAAAGTATCTCTAGACAGATAGAATTCATGCCTTCTTGGAGTTTACCTTCTAGTGGGAAAGATACACAAATAATAGAACAAAATACCATTGTAAGTTGTGATAACTCTAGGTAGGAGACAAATAGGAATTATGGGAAAATAGTGCAGTATTGGGGAGTAGGGATCAGAAGAGAAAGGTATTAAAAGGGGAAATGTATCACTTTAAGTTAAGAGATAAGTAAAAATACAGTAAATTCAGGAAAATGTGCACAAGTTGACAAGATATTGTGGAGAAACAGTGATGTGAGCAAATGAAGTAAAGAGTGATTTTATCATAAGGTGGGCAACTGTGGTCTAGGTGGTTTGACTCTGGAAGAAGACTGGAGCTGGATTTGGGAAAGAAAGAAGAAACAATCGTGGGTTGTAGTCTGGATTATAGGTAAAAGGGTCCGTAGCAAGCCTTATCACTTCAGAACTTCTTGAATATTGAATTTTTCATGACTTGGTCAGGGCAAGTAAGTGAGAACTTTGTGAATCATGTTACCTCACCTATATTATGTAATTGTTTCAGTCTGTACCTGGAAAATTTAGAGGGAGTAGGACAGTTAATCAAAAAATAAAACATGAGGTAAGGGAAGAATTGGTAATATGAAGAGTAAAGGGGTTTCAGGTAACTGTGGGCAAGGTAACCACCTCTGATTTCGTTGAGAATAACTGAAAATTTTGGACAAAATATTAAACAGTATTAACTTCAAGGCAGCAAAGAGCTATAAGTTAGTGAAAAATTAAAGGAATAAGATATTGGAAAAGAAAGAAACCAAGAGAGATGAGCCCAGTATTTGACTTATGGGACAAATTGAGAATTTTAAAGGCATCCCATATTTTGGATGTCCTTGAAGCATTACTTGAAATAGCAAGAGACTAACACATCCGAAAGGATGATCAGTGATTGACTGGACAGACAAAATAGATATTCATATGATAGAATATGCAGAGAGTATATGTAGAATTAAACAGATGTACGTTTACCTGCATGGGTGGGATTTCCACAATACGACATTGAATAAAATGAGCAAGTCCACTGAAATGTGTAGATTTATATGTTTTCAGGCATGCACAAATAATTATATAAATTTTTATGCATGCATAAATGATTACGAAAAAAATAAAATCGTTGTGTAATGTAGGTAAAATCCTGCATTAAATCATTGCTCCTCCTAATTACAGCAAGTAAAACCATGCTTGGCAAAGAGACAGACTAATACAAAAGCCCATAAGGTAACAACATACATAATACTACTCAACCTACCAAGTTTTCTACCTCTTTGTTAACTCATATCTTATTTGGAAATAATAGTTTGCATAATAACTTGTTTTTTCAATTGGGTACAAATTCTTTCCCTAAAAATAATTTTACACATGTTGGTAGGTATAAGAATTTAACAGTGAAAGGAAATTTAGAAGGGTAAACTTTAATTTATGGCCTTAAATATTTTTAGTGGGTGTAGGGATGAGACTAGGGATAATAGATAAAAGAAACACCAAAAAAGTTGGGACAATATCTACTCTGCTAATAATATTATGCCATTAACTGGAGGATACATTTTTTTTTTTACTTTTTTTTCTGTTAATGTTTGTTTATTTTTTGAGAGAGAGAGAGACAGAGAGAGAGAGAGAGACAGACAGACAGAGTGTGAGCCGGGGAGGAGCAGAGAGAGAGGAAGACACAGAATCTGAAGTAGGCTCCAGGCTCTGAGCTGTCAGCACAGAGCCCTATATGGGGCTCGAACTCATAAGCTGTGATATCATGACCTGAGCTGAAGTCAGCCGCCCAACTGACTGAGCTGCCCAGGCACCCCTAACTAGAGGATACTTTTGATTGAACTCTGTGTACTTATGGCTTGTGAGTACCCCAAGGAGAAGAATATACTTTTTAATTCAATATCTTATTTAATTTAAGGTCTTATATAAATAAATGAAAAGCAGTGTTTTTAAAGGAGAATTAATGCACTATGTCAAATTGGTTTTTTAAGTTAAAAAAAACTTTAACGTTTATTTTTGAGAGAGAGAGAGAGAGAGAGAGAGAGAGACAGTGTGAGCAGAGGAGGGCAGAGAGAGAGGGAGACACAGAATCCAAAGCAGGCTCCAGGCTCTGAGCTGTCGGCACAGAGCCCGACGTGGGGCTTGAACTCATGAACTGTGAGATCATGACCTGAGCTGAAGTCAGATGCTTGACTGAGCCATCCAGGCGTCCCTCAGACTGGTTTTTTAAGGGAAATAAATGAACAGAATATGAATAAGCAAGAGAATTCTCAGGTCCTCTATGTGATCTTCAGTTCTCTGAAATCCCTAAAACAGTAGCTTCAACTATGTGTCACGTGGGCACATGTTAATAAACAAAATCTTGATTAAAATTTTTATATGATTAATCAGTAATCAGTATAACTTTTAAACTCTTAGAAACATCCCATAATGCAAACTTCAAACAGTGATTTTATCAGAGCCTACACTGGTGGAAATAAAACACACTCTCATATTTAGATGAGGTAGTTTGTGTAATAGACAAGCAATCTCAGATAGTGGGGAGATTGAAATTTTCGTCGTGAGAATACTTAGTGTTTGCATTCAGCATGGGGTCTCATCACCCGTGGCTTGCCCTGTGTGCACTTGTATTCTCCTACCTCTACCACAGCTTACATTTGTTTGTCCTACTCTATTTGGCTCTTTCTTTCCCCAAGCCTTTCTCATTCTTCAGTGTTCCCAGCCCATTTTCACTGTTATGTAACATAGTGTACTTGATAATTCTTTAATTTCATATTAGTATTTCTCCTGTTTCTCAGAGTTCTTCTATCTTATGGTGCCATTTTTTTCTTTCTTCTTAAAAACGTGTCTGTGTCGGATCATGGAAATAAATGCCCAAAAAAGTCTGTAGTGTTTCTGGGAAAATGTACCCTCTCAGAATTGTGTCAAACATGGGTCACAGTTGGTTAAGTGTCCAACTTTGGCTCAGGTCATGCTCTGTGGTTTGTGAGTTCAAGCCCTGAATTGGGCTCTGTGCTGACAGCTCAGAATCTTGAGCCTGCTTCGGATTCTGTGTGTCCCTCTTTCTCTGCCCCTCCCCCACTCACACTCTGTCTCCTCTCTCTCAAAAAAATAAATAAACATTAAAAAAAATCATGTCGATGGGGCGCCTGGGTGGCGCAGTCGGTTAAGCGTCCGACTTCAGCCAGGTCACGATCTCGCAGTCCGTGAGTTCGAGCCCCGCATCAGGCTCTGGGCTGATGGCTCAGAGCCTGGAGCCTGTTTCCGATTCTGTGTCTCCCTCTCTCTCTCTGCCCCTCCCCCGTTCCTGCTCTGTCTCTCTCTGTCCCAAAAATAAATAAAAAAACGTTGAAAAAAAAATTAAAAAAAAAATCATGTCGAATAGAGTTAAATCTTTTCCCCAGGTTAGGTGTTAAGTTGACGCATAAGGAAACAAATCATCTATAATAAGAATTATTTCTGCCAATTCTCCTAAATCACTTACAAAATGTAGTATACCTGCTGTTTGGAATAGATTATTGCTTCTTCTTCATTTAATTGGCTTAAATGTTATATTTTATATATGTATGTCTGTATGTGCATATATTTAAATTTTTTTTTCAACGTTTATTTATTTTTGCGACAGAGAGAGACAGAGCATGAACGGGGGAGGGGCAGAGAGAGAGGGAGACACAGAATCAGAAACAGGCTCCAGGCTCTGAGCCATCACCCCAGAGCCTGATGCGGGGCTCGAACTCACGGACCGCGAGATCGTGACCTGGCTGAAGTCGGACACTTAACCGACCGCCACCCAGGCGCCCCTGTATGTGCATGTATTTAATACATATACATATTTGAGACAGACATACATATAGTGTATGTATTATATTCAACACACATATAAATAGAATTTCTCACTTTATGGGAGACGCTCAAGAACTAAGGCTAACTGAAGAAACAGCAGTCATGTTTCCTGCCTAATATGCACTCTTGGGCCTGTGTCAATGAGTAGAATGGTTGGGAAACAAATACACTGTTTTTTCTCTTTGTGTCTCATTGGTTGTGTTTTTGTCTTCTCCTTCTCCTGGATGCATAAAAAATGGTCGTACAATGCAATGTAGGGTGATTTACTGAAATACATTTATGAGTTTTTTATGCATTGGGTTAATTCCAACACAGATAGCAGGATTTCAGCTTTGAGATTATAGAAATTTTAAATTCATGCTCATATGGGTATAGTAAATAAATCTTAGCTACACAGTAACTCTGTCATCTCTGAGTTTCAACATTTATACATGAGAATGTATGCTTTTCATGTAATTTTGGGGTATTGACACACTCAGTATTTGATGTGATCATACAGAAATCACTTCCAAAAGAATCTTGGAAAAAACATAGATTTTATTTTTCTGGAGATTTTTTTCTATATAATTAATGTTATTTCTTCTTAAATATTATGTAGAATTTGCCAGTAAAACAATCTGGGTCTTAAAATGCCTTCTTTGGAAGGTTTTAAGCTATGAATTAAATTTCTTTAACAGTTATAGGACTACATAGGTTATCTAGTTCATCTTGGGTGAATATTAATAATAGTTTGTGCTTTTTGAGAACTGGACCTTTATCTTAGTTGTCAGATTTATGTGCCTGGGTTTGGTGTTCACACTATTCTCTTATTATCCTTTTAATGTCTGTGAATTCTACAGATTTTTAAAACTTTCATTCCTGATATTTTTGTCCCCTCTATTTTGTATCTGTCTTGCTAGAGATTTACCAGTTTTTTTCTTTTTCTTTTTCTTTTTCTTTTTCTTTTTCTTTTTCTTTTTCTTTTCTTTTTTTTTTTTTTAAAGAGAAAGAGGCAGAGGCAGAGGAGAAGTAGAGGGAGAGGGAGAAAAACAATCTCAAGCAGGCTCCATGCCCAGTGAGGAGCCCGTCATGGGGCTTGATCCCATGACTATGAGATCATGACTTGAGCAAAGAAATCAAGAGTCAGATGGTCAACCAACTGAGCAACCCAGATGCCTGGAGATTTATCAATTTTACTGATCTTTTCAAAGCACCAGAGTTTTGGTTTCATTTTCACTATTTTTGTTTTCAAATTTATTGATTGCTGCTTTTTATTATTTCTTGCCTTCTACTTGATTTGGGTTTGTTTTGATTTGTTTTTCTGGTTCCTTAAAGTAGTATCTTGAATTTTGAGTTGAGACCTTTCTTCTAATATGAGTGTTCAGTATTATAAATTTCCCACAGTACTGTTTCACTGTATCTCACAAACTTTGCTGTGTTTTAATTTCATTTTCCTTCAGTTCAAAATACTTTGTAATTTATCTTGAGACTTCTTTGACCATAGATTGTTTAAAAATATGTTTTTTTAAGTGTTTGAGCATTTTGTTTTTCTGTTACTGATTTCTAGTTTAATTTCCTTAGAGTAAGAGAGCATACTTTGCATGATTTCAATTCTTTTAAGTTGGTGAGGTTTGTTTTATAACTTAGGGCAACAAGCCAAAGGTTTGTTTCATGATTTATCTTGATGAATGTTCAGTGTGCACTTGAAAAGACTGTATGTTCTGCTCTGGTTGGGTGTGATCTTTTACAAATGTCAATTAGATGCTGTTGGTGGATGGTATTTTCTCATTCTTCTATATGTGTGTTGATACTCTGTTTACTATTTATGTTTAGTAGTAAGAGAGGAGTTGAGGTCTCTGAATATGTTTGTGGATTTAGCTATTTCTCCTTTCAGTTCTGTCAGATTTTGCTTCATGTGTTTTGAAACTCTCACTAACATTCTTTATTAAGAAATAGGATTTGTATTACATGGACAACACTATTTGAAAAAGAGGATAATAAGGACTTATATTTTATTGGAGTGTAATATATCACATATAAGATATACTGGAGATGAAAAGCTTACAGTTTTTGGAAATTCAGTTATAGAAATAACCAAATTATAATTTGTGCAACAATCCAAATCTGAGCAAAGCCTGATCTCTTCTTATTGTGTTATAATTAAGATTCACATAATATCTTCCAAGAGTTACAAAGAAACAGCCGTAACTAACTTTGCCACCTGGAGAAGATAATTATAGTTTAAAAAAAATGATTCTTGGCCAACTAGATCGTCCGTGAGAATGTCATGAACTCAGGACTGAGTAGCTTGCTTTGCAAGTCTATTAGAAGAGATGACTTTTTTTTGCATCAAAAAAAAAATGAATATAAGAAACTTAGGAGGCACCACTCCATCCTAATAACATGTAGAAAGCTCAACAGAATGAAAAGTCAGCAGCTCTTCTTGGCTCCAACAGAGGGGGAAGACAAAGGGCAAACAACTGCCTCCAAGATGAGAGACAGACAGGTGCATACAGGGAGTCATGGCTTACCAGAGCAGAGATGCATGTATGGGAACCAGTGCCAGGATACAGCTGAGCTGTAGTTGATGAATGGCTAGAGGCTCAGTGTGGGTAACGCTGAGAGTTAAAAACTCAAAGGGGATGAAGTCATGGGAGGTACTCTCAGTATTGTAAGGTAAACCTCCGAGAATAGTCTTTAATAGGAATATGCCTGACAACATACTATCAAACTAGGTGAGGTAAAAAGTGGTACAAAGCCAAGGAGAAATAGATGTATCCACTGTTAGAGTTGGAGGCTTCAACACCCCAGAATATCGATAAGAACATCGTTGAACTCAATGGTGGTAATTAATCATGGTGGTGATCAGTCATAGGGATATAATTGACAACTCTAGAACTACTTCATCTCACAATGGCAGAATACACATTCTTCTGAAGCTCATGTGGAACCCTCGCCAAGATGGACCACATCCTTGGCCATAAAACACACCTTAATAAATTTAAAAGAAAGAAGTCATAGATGTCTGGTCTCATGCCATCATGGGATTAAACTAGAAATCAATAACAGATAACTGGAAAATCTCCAAAAACATGGAGATGAAACAACATGCTTCTCCATAACAGATGGGTCAAAGAAAAAATCTGAAGAGAAATTTAAAAATACTTTCAGTTGAATGAAAATGAAAATACATCTCTTTCAAATTGTGGGATACAGTTTGTGGGGGGACATTTATGGCACTGAATGCGTATATTAGAAGAGAGATATCAAATTTCCATCTTAGGTAACTGGAAAAGGAAGAGCAAATTAAAATAAAAGTAAGCAGAAGAAATCACAATTGCAAATAATAATTGTAAATAACCGAACACAATTTTGAATACCCTACCAGTTCACAAGAAAAATGGCAAAAACCTCTACTTGCTCTTATCTTTACAAAATAAGATATATTTAAATATTGTTGTGTAGTTGCAGTTTATATTCTTTAAAAATTAATTGTTTGTGGTTATTTGCCTATATCTTTAATTTGCCTGAACTTGGAAAAGCCAACGTAAAATAAACTTAAATCTGACTAGTAGCTTTTGTTTTTATTTTCTTTATGCTATATACTAGTTTTTTACCCTGAAATTTAACTTACCAAGAAATTGTTATGACACTGTACAAATGTCCAAAATTAATAAATTTTTTTATTCCCTAATTATTAAATGGAAAATACAAATTATTATTATTATTTTTTTAAATGTTTATTATTTTTTTTTTAATTTTTTTTCAACGTTTGTTTTTTTTATTTTTGGGACAGAGAGAGACAGAGCATGAACGGGGGAGGGGCAGAGAGAGAGGGAGACACAGAATCAGAAACAGGCTCCAGGCTCTGAGCCATCAGCCCAGAGCCCGACGCGGGGCTCGAACTCACGGACCGCGAGATCGTGACCTGGCTGAAGTCGGACGCTTAACCGACTGCGCCACCCAGGCGCCCCTAAATGTTTATTTTTGAGAGAGAGAGAGAGAGGGTGCGAGTGGGGAGGGGCAGAGAGAGGGAGACGCAGAATCCGGAGCAGGCTCCAGGCTCTCAGCTGTGAGCACAAGCCTGACATGGGGCTTGTACTCGTGAATTGCGAGATGATGACCTGAGCTGAAGTTGGACGCTCAACTGACTGAGCCACCCAGGTGACCTGAAAGTATAAATTTTTAATGTTCTGGATTTTAATAATTTTTTCTGTATATTAGGATTAATTTATGTTGTGGTTTTAGAGGTTAGATATCTCTCTTTTACTTAAGGTGTGTACAAAGAAGTGAATAAATAAGACATTTTTCCACTAATATGTTTGTAAAAAATTTTGTCTATTCCCTTTAGAATTGTGATAGCAGAGCATAAATGCTCTATTCAAGATTCTGCATTGATTATAAGTAAAATTATATTTAAAATATCACAACTGTATACATCTTTGAAGGTTCAGTGCAAATTATTTTCCTATGAAATTTCTCTGATCTGTGAGTATCAGTTAAAGCACATAAAAACATACACATGAACAGGAAAATAACACAAGTAAACAAATAAACCAAATAATATAGTACCAAAAGTGTAAAATGAAGTAACAAATAATAGTTTATTGTAGCAAGATTATCTGGTACTATCCTACACTACATTGCCCTCAATTACAGAAATTAAATACATAAAAACCAGATAAAAAATGCAAAGAAAAAAACTTAAAAACCATAGCAAACATAATATTCTTCAAACCACTAAATGTTCTACCCTTTTCTTACCTCATCAGATTTTATTTGGAAAGTATATAATTACTTGCATCGTAATCTGTCTTTTAGTTCCCAAAAGTTCCCAAATATAATTTATGCTTTTTCTTTTTTTTTTCTTTTTTTTTTAACGTTTACTTATTTTTGAGACAGAGAGAGACAGAGCGTGAATAGGGGAGGGGGAGAGAGAGAGAGACAGACAGACAGACAGACAGACAGAATCTGAAACAGGCTCCAGGCTCTGAGCTGTCAGCACAGAGCCCGACGTGGGGCTCAAACTCACGGACCGCGAGATCATGACCTGAGCCGAAGTCGGACGCTTAACCAACTGAGCCACCTGGGCACCCCTGTTTTTCTTATTTTATATGCTTAACAATGGCATTTTATATATATATTTTTTTCTATTTTCCAAAGTGTATTAGTATTCTCTGTAAGAGCAAGTATCAATTTTTTATAGAGAGCACCTAATTTTCTCAATAATTTCTTTAGAACCACAAGTATAAAGTGAGGCCACATTAAAACTTTTTTTTTTTAACATTTATTTATTATTGAGAGAGACACACACACAGACACAGAGCATGAGCAGGGGAGGGGCAGAGAGAGGGGGCACAGAGCCCAACACAGGGCTTGAACTCACAAACTATGAGATCATGACCTAAGCTGAAGTCAGTTGCTCAACCAACTGAGCCATCCAGGCACCCCAAAGTGAGGCCACATTTAAGTTGATGTTTACTTGTAAATATACCGTCAGATACTGAAAGAGAATATGAGATTAAACATAAAACTTATAAGGAATATATTTTTGCTAAGATAAAACATTTTTTAAAGTAAGTTAATAAATTTTTCTAAGAGTTTGGATATACAGATATGTTCATAGAAATCAAAACATGAAATTAAATTTTTTGGTCAAAACTCCAGAAATACATTGATTGCAAAAATCATCTTGGATTACCAACTGTGTCATTTAACATGGAGAAGTAGTTTTTCATATGGGATTTGTCTTATTTAAGAGGTTACACATCAATTAATCAGATTAAAGAATTCTCCTAGTCACCTAATGATTTTATTAAGATAGAATTAATTTAGTATTGATGATTTTTTTTCTGAAAATATTTCTGGTTACATCAATACCCCTTTTCCACTGTGCAAAATTAAGCAGCCTCAGTTTTTTCATAGAGAAAAAAGTTAAGTATGTTCTTTTGTTGTTTTTGTGCTTTCATTGCATATCCAACGCAATTACCAATTTAGATTGTATCTTTATATTCATCTTAGAAAAGAAAAAGAGGTCAAAAGCTGAATGGTAGGCTTATTCGGTGTAATTCCTGGGTTTTGGCTTAGTCCCCATCATAGAGTATGCAGAAATGCAAAAACTCAGCTTGAGGTTCTCTCTGTTCACAGTTACATAGAAATATCAAACTTGTTAGTAATTAGCTGCCTTGCTTTGTCTTAAAACATAGATGATAAAAACTGAAATTTATGATCATATTTTAGATAATTATTCTTTTTAATGTGTTTGCTGAAGTGAGATACAATTTTGGAATTGTGTGACATTTTCGAAGTTAATAGCAAACTTAGTTTTCTGTGGGTTTTAAGGGTTATAATTATTTGGACAAAACTCATTTACCATCTGAAATTCAGTTTCCCTTTGTGAATAAAGCGTATGCTATGTGTGTCACAGATACAGTATAAATTTTGTATGTTTACTGATGAACAATTTTTATGCAAAGATAATCAAGGTATCTTCTGCCATCCAGTTTATAAATCATGCTATAATGAAACACATCTCCCTCCAAATGATATTTACCTTAAATTTCATAAACACGTAAACATTATTCTTTTGCAGCTTCTTTAAGGAGTAAAAATTATATCTACACAGTGTCCAAATATCTGGTTAACAACAGGAAATTCAAATGACTGTAAATTCACTCTTACAATGGAGATGCCACATATTTGGATATGGCAGCAAGTAAAACACTAAAAGCTTACTCGTTGCTGGTATGGTTGTATCCATAAAGGTGGGCCCCAAAAAGAATTAGGAAATATGCTTGAAAAGGATGTGAAAGACATCATGATGTGACTGTCATGACAGTATAACAGTGCTAAATGGTGAACAGGTGATCTGCCCTTCCTTGAGTTGTAGCCTCAGTCAGTATCATAGGAAGTTCATCTATATCTTTTTCAATTCAGAGGAAAAAACAGATTTTTGGTGGGGGAGTTGTTGCACCCCAGAGATTACTGAGGTGACTGATAAAATCTAGACTTCCTTTATTATTTCTGGTTTTACCTGACATGTATGAGAGCCAGTTTCACTGTTAATTATAAACTCTTGACTTTTATCTTCCTCTAGATTCTGGGTCACCAAACACTAGCGTTGCCTCTCTTGGTCTCGATTAGTTTGTTTTTCTTAATTTGCTCTCAGGGAGTTTGAAAAGTACAAGCATTGCAAGGACTTCTGCTCAAGAGTGGCAGTAAGATTATTTTAAACACACATATACACACACACACAGAGATAGAGACAGACAGAATGAAAGAAGAAATGGAAGTCTGATACGAAATGAAAGTAGATAACTGAGCAGCACTTGAGAGTTCTTGGATGCTTTGTGAACCACTGTTGTTGAGGAGGTGGTCGCTAAGATTCTGCAGTGATTGTGTGAAGACATGGATTATGAGGTGAGGGCCCTCAAGGTGGGGTGGCTGGAGTAATTCAAGGGTGCCCCAAAGTAAACAAGCAAAACCTGGGGAAGAGAGGGAGAGGAAAAGCCTTGTGAAGGAAGAATAAACAGAAGGCAGCATAGAGACCAGCATTCAAACAAATCAAGCTCCCATTTCTAATGATGAAATCGATATGCTTCCATTCACAGGCCACCAGCAATGCTTGTGGTCCCAGGATTTCTTTTTTTTTTAATTTTTTTTTAAACATTTATTTATTTTTGAGACAGCATGAACGAGGGAGGGTCAGAGAGAGAGGGAGACACAGAATCTGAAACAGGCTCCAGGCTCTGAGCAGTCAGCACAGAGCCCGATGCGGGGCTCAAACTCACATACTGCGAGATCGTGACCTGAGCTGAAGTCGGACGCTTAACCGACTGAGCCACCCAGGCGCCCCCCAGGATTTCTTGAAGTGGATAGAAACTGAAGTTATGCTGACGTGGTTTGGGGGTAGCTTTCTTCCTTGCTCTGAGGTTTGAAATAACACTCCAGTGATCAGTCTTTAAGGAGTGGTTCTATGAAAACTGAAAGTAAATTTCCCATTTTGGGTGGGTTGGCCTGCGATTTTGATAAAGCCAAAGTCTCTGCTTTCACTGGCATTCTCCAGCTGCTTGGCAAGCTGTGAGGCTTAGATAATTATGTTCCATGCACTTCAGGTTTCCCACGAGTGTCTTTGGAGGATGAAAAAGACAAATGCTGGGGCAAGGTGGATAAAATTTGATTGCCTGAGAATTTTTAGTTTACATAGATCTACACATGCAACTTGAAAAACTATGTCCTAAGATGCACATTTGTTTCACATTTTAATGTATCTTATCAATGTGTGTATTTAATGTGGTAGTGTTTTTGTTTATCCTGGAAAATGCTGTTATCTCCAAGTCATACAAATACAGTATGTGTAACTGGAAACAGTGAAGAGAATCCCTACTTCCAGCCGTTCACCTGGAGTTGTTGAAATTGGACAAAATGAAACTTTTGCTGTTCTCCATAATTGCATCTGGTGTGTGGATTTTGCTGGACCTAGGCATTAAATGACTGCTCTTTTTAAACTGTTTCTAAGGGGGAAAATACACTTGCTTGAGGTTGTAGGGAAAGACTGAGAACTCAGGAGAGAAGGAGTGATTGGTTTATCGAGTCACATGTTTCTCATTGGGGCATAGTCCTACTCCCACCTGGCTCCCTCATTCGCTTAGTGATTTTATTGGAGACTGATATCCTGATGGGATAGGAGTTATTTGGGGTGACCGGGTGTTGTGGATTACTGGGACTGTGTGTTGTTGCAAGGTGCAGGGGGGGACTTCCATGAGTAGGGGCTTATTGTTGAATGGGTAGTGGTCCCTAAGTGGAGTTGTGGAGTTGTGATATTTGAAGGAGGAGCTAACTGCTGAGATGAGAAAAAGACGAAGTTGAGGAAACAAGTCTATGATGTGTGCACCCTCAAGGGGACCTGCTGTGAGAGATTTAACATTTTTATGCTTTTTGTTCCCTTCACTAATGGAGATTATGTTTCAGTTGGCTACATTTGTATTTTACCTTCTCTCTTCAGCAAATTATCATTTACCACCCTTTACATGTGTATTGTGGTATTGGGGAGAAGCAAAAAAAAATGGTGTGGGACAAGCAGACATGACCTGTCCTGCATTTACCAAACCTTTCACTGCTGAGTCTGGAATTGTAGTGACAATGCCTATCTAGGCTACTTTAGGATTCCAAGTTAGCGACTAAGAAGGCAGTTAACACTGGCCCACAGTGAGATGGAGAATCTTCAAAAGATGAGATTTCAGGAAGCAGAATGAAGACACCATTTCAGACAGATGATGCAAGAAGAGATTTTAGGACGGGGTATTAGCCAGTCTTCCCCGTGAGTCCACTGATAAATCATTTTACCTTAGGCTTTATGATTTCTTCTTCCATTCAACACAGATTTTTTTCTGAAAGTTCCAAATTGTCTCCATAAAGACTCCTGTAGGGTTGCCAGCTTTGGATTCAGGGGAGTTGTGGGAGAAAGAGGAAAAGGGGGAAGGGGTGAGCAGCAGGGTGGTTTATGATTATTAATGAGTGATTGCAGCAGAAGGCTCTACCAGCCAGAAAAGTGTTCATAAATTAGCACTCCAGTGACAGATTAAGAGACATACTTGAAATTAGTCCTACTTAGTGGCATAGTCAAGTTTCTGACTCCTAGAAACTTGGGAGTTTTGTAGGGTATCCTTACATTGCCAACTTAAATATATTAATCATACTTAGCTACTCATTTCATCAGTTTCTGTCAAGGAATTTTACCTGGCAACATTTGGTTAGGCTGGGTTTTGGTTATTCTGTGTACTTAGTGGTGGTAAATATCATGTAATATGTAGCCTGGTTTTTCTTCGGTCAGATTTGTTAGGTTTCCTCCTGTACCTGATACTTTAAAATACTATTCGTAATTTCTCAAACTGGTTGTCTCCATTTACATTTATTGTATCATTCTAATAATGCCAAATGATGAATTCTATTGAATTCTGTACCAGTGTGGAGAATCAAGATACCAAAACTTTATGCTGTGTATATGGAATCCCACCCCTGGCCATTTTAATTTTTTTTTAAAGATCCACAAACTCTAATATGAAATTCATGCATCTTTTAGGGGAAATCTTTCCATATGGTTCTGATGCACAATCAGGAGAAAGAATGGTTGGCTTACAAAAGTATATGGGACAAATTAAAGACATTCTAACCAAAAACAACCAACCTCCTGACAGACTACACAGTATTTTAGACTAATAGTTTGCATTAGAGGAAAAATGTATTCATTTTAAAAATGTAACATGTCCTGATATTTTTGGTTCTTTAAATCATTCTCTCTGAGAAGCTTAAAGTGTTTATTTAATCTTGACTACAGTTCTATGCAGAAGAAAGATAATCAGAAGAACAGACAGGTCAAGCTAATTACTTCAAATCTGTGAACCACAGGCTTGAGAGTTTTTCACTTCCAAATTTAGTGTTTTGTCCAATACTTGTTTTTGCATAAAGAAAACATTTTTTAATGTTGTTGCTGGTGTGTGTGTGTGTGTGTGTGTGTGTGTGTGTGTATGTACGTACATGTGTTTCTTTACTGTTAGTTTATTTGGGATGACTTGAAATCATTCAGCCTTTAAGAAATTCTGAAATGTCTTTTAAAATTGACACAATGTGCTTAAGTCATTGAACTTTGATTCTCCCCCTCCCCCCAGGCTTCACCATGAAAATATATTTTATTCTCAAGGACTCAGGGCTAAAAGCAAATTCAACCTTTCAGTCTAAATCTAATTAGTGGCTGCCCATCACATACTTAACCACAGTCTTTGTGTTTGTTAACTTCCATAGACATTTGGTCACCGAAGCATACTGTGACAGTGGAAAATCATCTGAGGCAACAGTAGCATTTATAGAAGCTGTTTTACAGGTTGCAGAACAGAGAGATCCCTAGACCAAATGAAAGACTACAATCAAATGGTTTATTTAATAAGTTTCCAAAATGCAGCAACAAGCAAAGTATTGGTGTTGGTTTATTACACTTAAAATAGTGGGATGCATTTGGACTGGAAAGAACACACTGCCCGATCCTGTGTCATACAGTGTTCACATGTTCATCTCTCTCTCTTTCCTTCTGCCTCATCAGCTTGCTCTGCTGACAGTGTAGTTACAAGAACCAGAGTTGAGGTTTAGAAGGGGCACTCAGCACATAGAAGGTCTTCTGACCTATCACTTGCTTCTTCGATTAGAGGGACACAGGGGCAAGTATGCCTGGCCAATAGCTGTAGATCATCGATGACTTACTGAGCAGCCAAGGATTTTATCTGTGTGTCTCTGGCAGAGGTCACGTGGGACCAAGATGGGTGTCACCAGTGGGTGACAGTGTCACAATAGGGATCACATTACCGGCCCCTGGGAGCAATATGATCCATGATTTATGAATATTTAAGATTTAATCAGTCTTGTCATCTCTCTACATGTACATATTAACTCTGAATTGTTTCATAACTTGTGTGTGCTGCATGCATGAACTGTATCTATTCTATGTCTAGCATGTCTTTATACGTTAGCAATCTTATAACTATTCTTAACAGACCTACATTTCATCCACGTTATTGGCTTATCTTGTTCTCCATAAGTCTTCTCCAAAGAGGACTTGAACATTTTTAAATGATATGGCAAACACACATTATAGCCCAACTAGAGTCTGGTGTTATATTTGCAAGATTTAGAAACAGTGGGTCTTAATTTCTAGAAAAAACAATGAGCATGGGAAAGACAAAGCTGTCTGATTTTTTTTTTTTTAAGTTTTTATTTTAATTCCATGTAGCTAACATACAGTGTTTTGTTAGTTTCAGGTGTACAATGTAGTGATTTAACAATTCTGTGCAGTTTGCTGTTTTCAGCAATTATTTTATTTTATTTTTTTTTAATTTTTTTTCAACGTTTTTTATTTTTGGGACAGAGAGAGACAGAGCATGAATGGGGGAGGGGCAGAGAGAGAGGGAGACACAGAATCGGAAACAGGCTCCAGGCTCTGAGCCATCAGCCCAGAGCCTGACGCGGGGCTCGAACTCCCGGACCGCGAGATGGTGACCTGGCTGAAGTCGGACGCTTAACCGACTGCGCCACCCAGGCACCCCGCAGCAATTATTTTAGAATAAAAACAAGGGTGCAGAGGTTGGAAAAGGCTAGGATGAAAAAAAAAAGGAGGGGGAACTATTCAGAAATGATCTATGTATAATCATCTCCTTCCTTGCTTTCTCACACCCACCTTGCCTCTTTCCTTTCCTGTGTATTCAATGATGATTTATTTATAATATGTTAAATTATATGACAATTGATCCTTCCGTTAGAACCCAGAATATGTTATTTTCTAGTCAATGTATTACGTATCTTAAAAATGAATGTGTATTCTGAAATCATTGGGTGTAGTGTTCTCTAAATGTCAGGTCAAGGTAGTTAATAGTATTTTTTTTTTAGATAATCTATGTCTTTACTGATCTTTTGATCTTATGAAAGAGCTATTTAAATATAATTGTGATTTTATCTATTTGTCCTTTAATTCTGTCTCTTCAATTCTAAAGCTCTGTTTTAAGGTGCAGTTACTTTTATGATTGTTCTGTATTCCTGCTGTATTAATCATTTTATTATTTAAATTGTCCATTATTATCTCTGGTAATACCTTTTTTTTTCCTTGAGGTCTATTTTAGCTGATAATAAAATAGGCACTCCAGGCTTCTTCTCGTGAATTTTCTTTTTATCCATTTACTTTGAACCTATCTATGTCTTCATATTAAAAGACCAATTTTTTTTGAAGGAATATAGTTGGGTTTTGCTCTTTTATTCATTTCAACCAACTTTTGTCCCTTAATTGGAATCTGGGATTCTTTAATACATTTATTCCATTAACATTTAGTACAAGTACTGATACAGTTGGATACAGGTCTCTGTTGTATTATTTGTTTTTCATCTGTCACCTCTGGTTTTTGTTTTTGTGGTCATTCCTCTTTTCTTTCTTTCCCGCCTTTTTTTGGATTATTTGAATATTTATAGGATACATACCTTACTTTTCATGGTTGCTCTAAAAATTACAATATAAATCCTCAACTTTGTGGCCCACATAACGTTGCTGTTCCACTGCTCCACATAAAATGTAGACACTCAGCACCCATTTAGCCTTTGCTTGGTACTCCCTAGCCTTATTCTGCAAGATGTTCCATGTACCTGTATAACCCATAAGATTAAGTTACAATTTTTGCTTTCGTCACTCATGCATTTAAAGGAAATTGCAAGGAATAAGAATTCCTTGCATTTATTTGAATATTTATAATTTCTGATGCTGTGCATCCTTTCATTATCACCTGAGTTTTCCTCTGGTGTAAAATTTCACTTTCACCTCAATAACTTCCTTCAGTATTTTATATAGTCCAAGTCTTCGGACAAACACATTCACTTAGTTTTTTTTACTCTGAAATAGCTTCACTTGTCCTTTACTCTTGAAAAATTGCTGCACTTGAAATAGAATTCTGGGCTGATAGTTCTGTCTTTTAGCAATTTGTAGATGACTTTCCACTATCATCTGGCCTTATTTGCTTCTGATGAGGTCAGTGGTTTCAGTATGTAATGTGCTGTTTTTCTTTGACTTTTTACAAGATTCCACCTTTATCTTTGGTTTCAGCAGTTTACTGCAATGCACCTAGAATGGTTTCTTTTATTTATTCTGCATGGAGTTTGATGAGCATCTTGCGTTTGTATATGCACGTCTCTCTCCAAATTGAGGGGAAGATTTTTACCCAATAATTTTTGAAAAAAAATTACTGTATTTTTCGGTGACAGAATTTTCATTTAGATGTTATATAGTTTTTATTTCTCTGCTGTGATTTCCTATCTTTTATTTTTAAAATTTTTTAGTGTTATTTTTAAAATTTTTTAATGTTTTATTTATTTTTGAGAGAGAGAGACAGAGACAGAGAATGAGTGGGGCAGAGGCAGAGAGAGAGACACACACAGAATCCGAAGCAGGCTCCTGTCTCCGAGCTGTCAGCACAGTGCCCAATGTGGGCATGTGATTGACGTGAACCACATGATTGTGACCCAGGAGGTCATGACCTCAGCCGAAGTTGGAGGCTTAACTGACTGGGCCACCCAGACGCCCCTCCTATCTTTTATTAATTGCAAAAATATATATTTTTTTTTACCTCAGCGAGCAAAGTTATAAACAGCTAATTTAAATACTTTTCTCCTCCTTCTATTTTTGTAAATTTTTAAAGTTTATTTACTGATTTTGAGAGAGACAGAGACAGTCCAAGTTGGGGAGGGTCAGGGAGAGAGGGAGAGAGAAACCCAAGCAGGCTCTGTGCTGTCAGCTTAGAGCCCAAGGTGGGGCTTGAACTTATGAAACATGAGATCATGACCTGAGCTGAAACCGAGAGTCAGATGCTCAACCGACTGAGACACTCAGTGCCCTTTTTCTCCTCCTTCTAATATCTTGGTCATCTTTGGAGGGGTTTTAAATGATTGTCCTTTTATTATGAATTGGTCCAGTGTTGCTGTTCCTTTGTGTCTTTTGGATTATTTTTCCTGGACATTTAAAGTGCTATGTTGCAGAAATTCTGCATTCTTTTATATCCCCCTGAACAGTGTTGGTTTTTAGTTTGCTAGTTTGTTTTAGGAGGCAATTATCTTGGTCAGACAAAAACTGTAAATTGTTGCTCTTGGGCTGCAGCTGAAATATCAGTTTGTTTCTTTTAGCTTTAGCTGCGTCCTTTTGTGTCCACCACATGCTGTGTAGATCAAGGATCAGTTAGAGATTGGGCAGAGTTTATACAAAACAGTTCAGGGCTCTCCCTCTTTGGCTCTGTTTTTCTCGGGGAATGCCTGTCCCTCTCATTCCAGAGGCTGGCGTTCGCTCACACCGTGTTCTCTGAAAGACTGAATGTTTTTTATTGGCATTTTATGCACCATGCATAGTGTCAACTATATTCTGCTGTTAGTGTAAAAGTCTTAAAAAACATACCATACCATACCATATGGTCTTAAAATTCATACCATACTATACCTTTATCTAAGTTTTGACTTCCCTCTAGAATTTGTCTGATTATTTTTCACTCTCTAATGAGTTCAGGTGGGTGTTTATTGATGTTTTCTAGAATTTAGAATGGTTCTATCTTTGAGAGTAAGTTTGGTAGAAATAGAACCATACTGGAAGTAATACTTGAGATTATATACCTTGTTCTTGGGGATATTTTTTTTCCCAACCCAAAGGAAAATGCCTACTAAGAACGGAAATATTTTTGTTATAGATTCTGAAGCATAATGCTATAAATGTTATAAATACGTTATTCTTTCAGTATCACTGAATGAAGGCACGTGTATCCAACCTTGGATAAATAAAACTAATGACACAATCAGCATAAATTAGGCGATATGAGTGCAGGTATGGAGGTTGTGTAGAAACATACTTGCTTCATATTACAAAACTAAGTACCACAAAGAGACATTCAAGAAATCTGAAGAAGAAATCCGTTGGCTTCAAATAGATTGCCTTCTATGTGAATGGAAAGGTTTCCATAAAATTAGGATGCTAGATGATGTTAATGATTAAGAAAAAGAGGATTGGATTTTTTTCTTAATAAGAAAAAAGAAAGACAATCATAAAATTCATGGGAAAAAACATACAATCTTATATGAAGCTCCTCAAAATATGGTTTCATTTTGAGAAATGTTGAATACTTTTATCTGTGTATTAGTAATGTTTTTATTTGAATGGAGCGGTTGTTGTGATATTCAAACTATAGACAAATTAGTTCCTCGCTGATTATCTGATTTTTTTGTGTGTATGATATTTATGTAGTCCTACTAACATAAGCACTGGGTGTTTTCAACTTTTAGAATCAAACTGTAGCTTTTTGATGTTTATAAATAAGATGTTCTTAACTTTTGCAAAATGCTAACGAAAGTCTAGCTGAAAGAAGATGCAAAGAAAAGGTGGAAGGGAGAGTGGAAGGCAAGATCAGAATGTTTGTATCTTTATATAGTATCATGAGGATTAAGGGATACTTAAGACAACATTCAAAAGTTAATGCAGTGATAAACTGAGGTTAATGTATATATATTAAATAATCATTAGACGAACAAAATAATAACTCACCAAAATTGTCATTAAGAAAAGTATGTTGGTAATCTTATACTTACCTTTCAATTTTTTTAAATGTTTGTTTATTTTTGAGAGGGGGAGGGAGAGAGAGTGGGAGAGGGCACAAAGAGGGAGGAGACACAGAATCTGAAGCAGTGATGCAGGGCTTGAGCCCACAAACCATGAAATCATGACCTGAGCCGAGTTGGATGCTTAATGGACTGAGCCACCCAGGCCCCCCTTCGACTTATATTTCAAAGCAGAGATTCAGTATATAATTTTTCAAGTTTGCATATCAGGTAATAGCATCATAACAGTATTAGTCATAAATGTACCTGAAAAAGTTAAAAGTACTGATTTTTAGAAAGTGAGACTTGAGGTATAAAGGCTTGTCATTGGTCTTTTACATATGAGCGCTTAGGTTTCATTTATTTATTTTGAAAGTTTTATTTATTTTGAGAGAGAAGGAGAGTGTGTGTGACTGGGGGAAGGGCAGAGAGAGAAGGAGAGAAAGAGAATCCCAAGCAGGCTCCACACTGTCAGCACAGAGTGCAACGCAGGGCTCTCACCCAGGAACCGTGAGATCATGACCTGAACTGAGATGTAGAATCAGATGGTCAACTGACTGAGCCACCCAGATGTCCCTTAAGTTTCACTTTAAAAAAATCTGTTTATGTTAAAAAATGGGAAAAAGTGTGGTTTGAAATTATGTAAGGAAATGATAGTGTAACTAGGAATGCAAATACTATTCTTAAGTTTGTAGTAGTTGACCACGATCTACCACAAAGTTCCCTGTGCAATTATCACATTTGATTTTTTTTTCCAGAAAAATCTAAGCATAAATTTGGTGTAGATACTGCTTTTGGGAGAATCATAGCTCAGGAAGCAACCAAATGGGTTTTAAATCATACTTTGTTCTTTTGATCCAGTTTCATTTTTTCTTACTTTCATTTTTCTTGTAAATTTCCTTAGAGTAAACATGACAACATGTCAAGTGCTTTGATCTCAGATTTGGTTTAGGCAGGCTAAAGAAGAGTATTTACACTAAGTTCTGTTAAGAGGCTCTAAAATGGCTTGGGGCACCCGGGTGGCTCAGTCGGTTAAGTGTCCGACTTCATCTCAGGTCATGATCTCACTGTTTGTGAGTTCGAGCCCCGCATCGGGCTCTGTGCTGACAGCTTGGAGCCTGGAGCCTGTTTCAGATCCTGTGTCTCCCTCTCTCTCTGCCCCTCCCCTGCTCATGCTCTCGCTCTCTGTCTCAACAATAAATAAATATTTTTTAAAAAATTAAAAAAAAATAAAATGGCTTGCCCAGTTAGGAGGCACATAAAGAATAGAGAGCTTTCATCTAAAAAAAAAAAACTTTTTTAAAGTTTATGTATTTATTTTGGGAGGGACAGAGATAATACGAGTGGGGAGAGTCAGAGAGAGAAGGAAACAGATAATCCCAAGAAGGCTCTGCACCGTCAGCATGGAGGAGACTGACATGGGGTTTGAACCTACAGAACCGTGAGATCATGACTTGAGCTGAAACCAGGAAGTGGATGTTTAACCGACTGAGTCACCCGGGCGTCCCAAGAATAGAGGACTTATAGATCCAATGCAGAAATTTATCTTTTAGGGCTAACCATGTAATTGCTCATCATTTAAATATAGTAAAATAATTGGTACCCAAATATATTAATAATTAAAAACATTACATTGTATGGGCGCCTGTGTGGCTCAGTTGGTTATGCAAACGACCTTGGCTCAGGTCATGATCTCATAGTTTGTGAGTTTGGGCGCCATGTCAGGCTCTGTGCTGACAGCTCGGAGCCCAGAGCCTGCTTCGGATTCTGTGTCTCCCTCTCTCTCTGACCCTCCCCTGCTCATGTTGTATCTGTCTGCCTCTCTCAAAAATAAATAAACATTAAAAAAAAAACAAACTAAAAAAAATTACATTGTAGCCTGTTGCTCCATCTTGAATCATTGAAAAAGAAGCAAAATATCCTGTTTTTGAAGGTCATAGGTAACTATGCTTTATAAAATAATTAAAATATTAACATAGAACTTTATTCATTGTTTTTTCTTTTTTCTTTCTTTCCTGTTGGGGGCTGACATACTTTTGATTAAATGGATACTTGCCTAGTCAAGGTGGGAGAAATTCTAGTCACTAAAATTGATTGTGGTGAATCAGAGGCAGCCAGCAAACTCAGAGTTCAAATGACTTTCATCACTGCTCACCCTTTTGTCTATTTGACCATGAAATTGGAAGTGGTTGACTTTTCCAATTATGAACATTGGCATACAGACACGCTTTTTTTTTTTTTTAACAACTAAAGATCCCTTTAAATTTTATATATCCAGTTCAAGTCAAATAACTGCTTCCCTTATGGTATTAGTAGTAGCTATAAAAGAAATACTTGAATATAGTTCAAGTTAATCCAGGAAAACTTAGTTTTCAAACTTGATTTATCAAAATTTTCACTTATGATGAAAAACAGGTCAAGATTTTTTGTGAGACTTAGCCCAATTAAGCCATTTCCGTAAAGTTGATGATAGTCCTAAATATGCATAGTTTTTTTTTTTTTTTAAATTTTTTTTTTTTTCAACGTTTATTTATTTTTGGGACAGAGAGAGACAGAGCATGAACGGGCGAGGGGCAGAGAGAGAGGGAGACACAGAATCGGAAACAGGCTCCAGGCTCCGAGCCATCAGCCCAGAGCCTGACGCGGGGCTCGAACTCACGGACCGCGAGATCGTGACCTGGCTGAAGTCGGACGCTTAACCGACTGCGCCACCCAGGCGCCCCTAAATATGCATAGTTTGAATAAAGTAACACAGTGTTGCTAAGTGATAGATTTTTGCTGAACGACAGCAAAGTAATTATAAATAATTTTTAATGATTTGAATTTGAGGTGAATTCACGCGTTCCCTAGTCCTAGAGAAGTTCATTCCTAGCTACTTGTTGCCTTAATTCAAATAAGGAAAATGAAGATTTGTGGGTGAGGCACAATTCTCCTCTGTGGAGAATTTGAAAAGAATAGGATTGAGGCTCAGAGTTGTGCAGGAAGTGTGGGTCAGTCACAGGAATAGAAAGGGGGAAGTAACTGCAAGTTTATATGCACAACAGTCAGATTCCAGCCACCCCACTGCATCTGTGCCCTATGAAGGAATAGCACTTTGACTTCTATCTACTGAGCAAGCTATCATAAATTTTCCTCCAAAGAAAGTAAAAACCCGGAGAAAAACCAACTCCTTGTGTTGACGTTTTGGGGTCCAAAAATAAAATTAGGTATCTTCTTCCACCACTTGTTTGAGAGGTTGAAAATATAGGATTGGGTCAAGAGAAACAGGAAACTAATACCAAAAAGGCAGAACGATTAATATTAATATCAGGCAAGTTCCTTTAAAAGCATTAAGTAAGATATTCTGTGAAAAGGATATAGCATTCATAAATCTGTATGGAACCATTAACAAAGCAGTTGAACACATAAAATTTTAACCACCCTGGACTTCTGCCAGTAGCATTGCTTCTGTTGAACAAACTATATTTTTCAGCTTTCCTTGAAGTCATTGGTAAGATGTAAACAGACATATTCAGGTGGCGTTTCATAGACAATTGTCTAATGAGCTTGTTCAGATGACATGTACCTTCTGAAGCCATTTCCCTGATCCTTCTTTCTGACTAGAATGTTGATGTGATGGCTAGGATTCTAGCAGATATCTTGTGAAAATGAGGTGACTCTGAGGTGACCCTGAGAATGACAAGATGGCTGTGAGTATTTGGTGACTCAGGGAATGAAAGCCATCTGCTAAAGGTTGCAGAATAGAAGGATAGAAGGTACTAGGTTTCCCAGTGATATATGGAACTACTTTACCTATCTTAGCAAGTTTGTGAGAGAAAATAAATCCCTGCCTTTTTGGAAACTTGTGTTTTAGCTCTTTGTTATTAGAAGCTTAAAATAGGGGCATTTGGGTGCCTTCAGCTCAAGTCATGATCTCCCAGTTCATGGGTTCAAGCCCCATGTCGGGCTCTGTGCTGACAGCTCAGAGCCTGGAGCCTGCTTCAGATTCTGTGTCCCCCCCTCTCTTTCTCTGTCCCTTGCCGGCTCACACACTCTCTCTCTCAAAAATAAATAAACATTAAAAAAATTAAAACAAGTTTAATATAGTTTTAACTGACACACAAAGAGAACTTGATAAAAATACACTATAGTTGGAGATTTTTAAAAGCCCTCTCATACACAGATTTGGTTCAAACAACAGAAAATTAATTCTATGGAGATTCTGAATAAAATTGATTTGATATATATATACATTTCATTCTGCAGCATTAAATGCTTATATATTGTCAGTGAATAGAGCTTGAGCAGCAGGGCTTTTATTTTTAATTGTTCTCTTAAATTATGAAATTTATGTGGCATTATATAAATTTTGAAATATTTGCATATGATCTATGACCTACATACAGAGAACACATAAGAGATTTTTTTATTTTAAGTTTATAAGACATTGGGCATTGTTTGCTAGTAAAGGTGTTACTAAATCTTTAGTCTGTAACTGGTACCGACTTTATAATTGTAGGTCATGATACCTTTCAAGTAGTATTACATCAGCCATTTCCAATAAAATGTAATACCCCCGCTATCAAATCTCGAACTCTTACAGTTTACGGTAAAGCAGATTTTCTTGGGTTTCAATAATGGTGATAATGTTAGAGAAGCTATTGTATGACATACTCAAAGACCATTATATTATATCGTGTTAGGCAAAGGGCATTTGCAAAACTAGCAGTACCTAAGTTAGTTTTAGCATTCATGATCTTAGGTGAACTGCATAGATGATACATTTTTTTCTTTGTCCTTTTGGTTCTTTTTTTTTTTTTAATCTTATTTTCATATAGATTTGTGTCTCATTGTGTTCTAAATATAATGTAATTCAGAAGATGTCTAGTCGTTGGTAACCAGGCATACATTAAAAGATGGGAAGCATTAAGCAGTGTGAACGTGCATATTCATAATAGCTGTCTAACTAATGTTTTTTTTCCCTTCAGTAGACTAAGGCACACTGTATATTTTACATCCAACTGAAATATTATAAATCACTTTTTAATATCTTTTTATCTGAACAAGAAAAAAATCATTTGTATTACAGACATGTAAATTTAACTTAAAACTACGAAACCTAGTTTGAGGCTTGATACTGTGGCCATAAATCATATACAATAACATTGTAAATGATATAACTGTAACATTATATTCTCTGGGCAAGGTTAATAGATTCAGTTCAAGTCTAGCAAGAAATTGTAGCTGACATTTTCCCATTTCTTTCAGAAAAGCCTTTATAAATCCTCAACTTCTAAATTGGACTGGATTAGGTCCCAGTGGAGAAAATCCTAGATTTAGTGTTTTTAATTTCCTAAGTTACTGAGTAGGAACCAACTTTATAACTGTAGTCAAATATGGCTTGGGGACTTTAACCGTCAGGTTATTTTTGTTATTCTCATCCAATTCGAATACTAAAACTAACTGAACTAATAATAACAAAGGAAAAACTATGGTCAAAGTAATAGTAGTCTAAATTTTTTAAAAGCCCGTCAGTTTGGTTAACCTGGGTTAACAATGGAAAGAAATGTAAATAAGTGTTCTATGCAAGTCTTCTCTGGGTGACAAAACACAGCAGGTCCACTGCCTTCCTTCTCAACTCACAGCTCTTTACTCTGGGAACAAATTATTTATATTCTATCTTGCCCAGTTCCTTTTTTTTTTTTTTCGGGGTTGGGGAAGGACAGAGAGTGAGAGAGAGAAAGAGAGACAGAAAGAGAAAGAGCGCCCAAGCTGGGGAGGGGCAGAGACAGAGGGAGAGAATCTCAAGCAGGCTCCTTGCTGTGAGCACAGAGCCGGATGTGGCTCGTGAACCTTGAGATTATGACCTGAGCTGAAATCAAGAGTCAGAGAGGTTCAACCAACTGAACCACCCAAGTTCCCCACCCTGTTGGGTGATGCTGTTAAACTCTGCTGTGAGAACTGGCACAATGAGTGACCTTACTCTCTTTCCACTGTGGGAAAGAGAGTGCACCAAGCTGGTTGGAGGCACAGAAAGCTTAGTTGCCTAATGTAGCCTGTGCGTGGAGAATTCTTCCAAATGCCGTGTTGTCTTTGAGATCGGTTACAAGACCTTCAAGACACTGTTCCCCGATATAGGTAGAAATTGTATGATCGGCAAGGTGGGGAGATTGTTGTGTAGGACAATTCTGCACAACATGATGGTTTTTCTTCTGTTCGTGTGTCGGGACCCTAATTGCCTCCCTTATTTTCTGTCCCTCTGAGCCTTCTCACAACGAGCCTTATTTATTTATTTATTTATTTATTTATTTATTTATTTATTTATTTAAATTTTTGTTCTCTTTCTATTCTCTCCTTACTCATTTCTTGTTTTTATCCCTGCTCTTCTCCTTAACTCGATACCCACCAAATCCACGTGCAATCACTCTCAATGTCAGAAGAGTGCATATGATTAACACATGGCTCAAGACGCAGTTGCAAAGTCACCTGATACCTAAGACTTGCCATGCCTAATTCCGCTCTATATTGCCTTTCTATTATTTTGAATTTCCTGTAGACTTACAACAATACTATATATCACATTTAAGTTCCTTTACCTAGATTCTGGTGATTCCTTGAGGATTATTTGTATTTCCTCAACTGAACGTACGTTCTGGTTGATAATAATAGCTTTTTACCTTTTTCATATTTCTTAAAGATGCCATGAAGTTCTACGTGTATAGTAACTGATAAATGAGTTTAAGTTAATTTTTCAGCAGGTTGTAAGCCCTCTTCTTAAAGGCTTAGCTGTTCTGGACATATTTCTACTAGAATATCTTTTCCCCTTGTGCTACAGCCGTGTGGTGTGTTAATATAATGAATCTTTCATTTGTTATTAACTGATTGAATTACCATTAAAACTGCTCGAAACACTATTGTATTATTCTTCTAGAGTGATTTGGGAATCAGAGTGGTGCTGCATTTGAAATCCTTGCTTCCTTAACAAACCATAATCATCTCTCTGAGATGCACCTCCAGTTCTGTGTTTAAGGAAATGTGCATTCTCACAGTATCTTGTGCTTTTTGTATTATTGTGTGTTCTCTTGTATTTGGCAACCCACATATTGCCTGGTTTAAATTCACAGCTTCATCAGAGGTAGATATTATTTAGTGATAAATTTTTCCATTTTAGCAATGTTAACAACACATGTAATAAGTGTGGATATTTAATGTTTAAATCTCTGATGCAGGGGTTCCTATATTGTAATTAGATGCAACATGATGCCTTGAGGACTTTGGCACTGACTTTCTTAAAAAGATTGACTAGGGGGGCGCCTGGGTGGCTCAGTCGGTGAAGTGTCCGACTTCGGCTCGGGTCACGATCTCACGATCCGTGAGTTCGAGCCCTGCGTCGGGTTCTGTGCTGACAGCTCAGAGCCTGGAGCCCGTTTCAGATTCTGTGTCTCCCTCTCTCTCTGCCCCTCCCCTGTTCATGCTCTGTCTCTCTCTGTCTCAAAAATAAATAAATGTTAAAAAAAATAAAAAATAAAAAAAAAGATTGACTAGGAATGAAAGATGATATTAACATTTGCCTTATGAAATAAAATATTACCATCTTTCATATATTAGGTTCATAAACTGAAGAGGGTCATATTTCTGATAGCACAAATTATACCTCATGAGAATAACTATTTTTAGGCTTATGATGTCTAAATCCTTAGCATGGATACAGTAACTTGTCAGGTGTTAAAAAGATCCCATATGATTGGCAGAAATATCTACTAGGTTCTGTTTTTAAGTTTCATTACTTGTTAAAATTAATTTTACGAAAGAGTAATCTTTCTGTAAGTTTTTTGGTGACTGTCTTTATGGCATGAAGTAACTGCCCAATCATTTTGAAAGCTTCAGTTAGTAACTTGCATTATGGTTTCAAATAAGTAATTAAGAGATTAATTTTCCGCAATTTGTCGTCATTGATATGAATTGAACCTTTTATACCTAGCTTTTCATCTTTGATTCTGTGTAAAAGTTTCTCTGGACACTTTGTAGGGTACAAAGAACACACAGTGCTGTCTGCATATTGAAAATACAGATCACACACACACACACACACACACACACACACACACACGCGTGAGAGGCTAAATAACAAGAGATTACCAGGTACTTCTATGATAGAGTATGACTAAGTGAACTGTATGACTAAATGAACAATATGAGTAAATATTCATGCACTGAAAGGAGATTACTATCAGGTGGGTTATCAGGACAGAGAAATTTCAGACGAGAGCTCTGCTATAAAGTTTACCCTTGAAATTCATCGTTTTAACATTTTCAGTTTCCACTCATTTTACACGACTCCCCACAGACCCCTTTATGTGGATTTGTACCTTTGCTGAGGAAAAGTTCTGTTGTGTAGCTTACAAGGTTGATGTAGGGAGGGAGAATAGCTGAAACGCCCCTAACATCCGTCTTCATTTCATGTTGCCTCTCCCATTCTCTGTGGTGGCATTTGTCAGTTTGGAAATCAAGAGGACCTTGAATGGGTTATTCTTCTTGAATATTAAATATTCTCTGTTGTGTGCCTCATGATTGACTCTATTTTACATATTCTTATAACCAGTGGTCTGCAGTGACTGGCACATTGAAGGTACTCAATTTTACTTTGAATGTGTGTGTGGAGCATGGACAGATGCATGTGGCTTCAATATGTGATAAATGGTTCACGTAGGCATTCAGAGGAAGATAAAGTTGAAAAATGACTGGGGTCACAATGGAGAGGGCCTTGAATTCTGAAGATAACTTCTTCCTTCCTCCATACTCTAGGCATTTATTTAAAATGCAGCATCCATAATAAAAATTGTCATCAGGAAAGAGCCTACATTATTAATTTTTTTTATATTTATTTATTTTGAGAGAGAGAGAGAGCACGAGCAGGGGAGAGGTGGACAGACAGGGAGAGAGAGAGTCCCAAGGAAGCTCTTCACTGTCAGCACAGAACCTGATGTGGGGCTCGAACCCACGAATCGTGGTATGTTGACCTGACCTGAAATCAAGAGTCAGACGTTTAACCGTCTGAGCCACCCAGGCACCCTGAGCCTACATTATTTTATAACCAATTATTTGTGAGATTTGTAAGATTAATATATTTAGTTGTCTTGAAAGGTATAGACTCTTTACTTGGAAATATAGAAACCAAAAAAGACATTGTGGCCAGGATGTGGAATGAACATGTTGGAAGATGTTTAGCTAACTTTATTGCCAAAGTAAAAGTAATATTGAGGCATTTTTGAAAAATCAAATAATACAGAAGAGCTTATGTTGACAGACTATCAGTGTTTATAGATTTACTGATTGATTTACCAATGATAATGTCTATTGACTGTGTACTATTACAAAAATGTTTATTTTTACTTATGTGATACTCTACAATTAATTATATGTATATTTTTAATTTGATATTTTATTATTTACTTCTATTATTATAAATATGTCTAGAATTCTATTTCTTGATTTCTTACCATTACCACCGTTATTTTTTTTTCTCTTTACTTTTTCTATCCATTTTATTCCTTCAAACATTATCAAGATTGAAAACACTGTATTCTGCTCTTTAACCAAATTTGGATCTTTCTTCTGTTGAGTATCATATATAATCTAAAATTTCAAAACCAATCTTTGAAATTTAAATTTTCACCTTGCAGACACATTCACCATAGATGAAGCTGGAAATATGCTAGTGTTATATTACCTTATCTACAGTTACAGTGTTGCAGCCCATAGGCCAGTGAAAAAAGCAGTTCTTAGTTGTGTTGTATTTTCCTATACGCTATTATTTAAATTCATGTTGTACTTTAATTTTTTTTCTATTTAAATAATGCTTTCTTGAACAGGTTTTGAATTTTATTGATGCATTTTGTTTTCCCTTACTAAAACAAGAAATTACATTTGTTTTCATCATCAAATACCTAATACTATAGCTTCCAGCATATTTTCTGGTTCTGTATGTTCTTTTGAGACTATTTCATTCTTTAAAATGGGAAGTCTTTTCAGAACTCTCTGATTTTCTCTTATAAATTTAAAATAATTGCTTTATAGACCTGTTTTAGAAGTCTTATCTTGGATGCTCTTAGCTCTTTGGGTCTCTAGCTTGGTATTTGCAGTTTTGAGGTTCACCAAATTCTGGGTCGATCCATTTTGAATGTTATATATTTGCATTCTCTAACTTTTTCTCACTTGTATCTATTTATCTATCTATCCATCTATCTATATCTTTATATTTAAAGTGGGTTTCTTATAGGCAGCATTTAGCTGTCTCTGGCTGTTTTATATGACCTAATAGTCTCTGATTTTTAATTGAGGGGTTTAGACCATTTACACTCAATTATTGATATAGTTGCGTGTAAATCTTCCATCTTGCTGTTTTCTATTTGGTGCATCTGTTCTTTGTTCATTTTTTTGGTCCTTGTTTTACTCTCTTTTGAGCTAATTAGGTATTTCTTATGAACTTTTTAATCTGTTACATTGGCTTATCAGCTCTGTTTCTTTTGTGTGTGATTGCTTTAAGGTTTATATAATGCATCTCTAATCACAGTGTGACTTAAAGGAATCTTATACTATTATACCATTTCACAAATAGAAAGCTAACAATATTGTGCCTCACTTCACTTCTTCTGCTGTGTTTGCTAGTGTTGCCATGCATTTTAACTCTGCACATGCTATTAACTCAACCGTACAATATTTTGCTATTTTTGCTTTACATAAATCATTTTAAAGAGTTTTACACATATGAGAAAAGGTATTTTGTAATTACCCACATAGTTACATCTCTGGTGTTCCTCATCCTTTTGTGTAGATCCACATTTCCATCTGATATCATTTGCCTTTTGCCTAAAGCAGTTCAATTAACATTCCTTATAGTTGCAGGTATGCTGTTAATGAAATCTTTAATTTTTGGAAAGCCTGAAATAATCTTCTACTTGCCCTGATTTTGAAAAAAAAATCAATTTGTGTATAGGATTCCACGTTGATAATAATTTCCTGTAAGTAATTTCGGGAAATGCAGTGTTTTCTGTCTTGCATTGTTTCTACTAAGGTGTGTGATATAATTATTTGTTATTCTTATGCAGTTTGTCGTTCTCCTGACTCCCACCCCTGTAACTGCTTTCCGGGTTTTCTTTTTATGGCTAGTTTTAAACAATTTGATTATAATATGCTTTGGTAATTTTTTAAAAATATATTATCATGCTTGGTGTTTGTTCAGCTTCTAGGATCTGTGGGTTTATTATTCACTGAATTTGGAAAAAAATTCAGCCATTGTTTTTTGAGTTACACATATATAAGAACCCTCATTATTATTTCACAGTTCTGTGTTTATTTTTTTCATTCTCTTTCTCTGTGTTTTATTTTGGATGTTTTCTATTTTATTTTATTTTTAAATTTTTATTTCGTTTTATTTTAGAGAGAGAGGAAAAGTGAGTAGGGAAGAGAGGCAGAGGGGGAGAGAGAGAGAGAGAGAATGAATGAGAATATGAATATCTTAAGCAGGCTCTACATTCAGCATGGAGCCAGATGCAGGGCTTGATCCCATGACCCTGGGATCATTACCTGAGCCAAAAGCAAGAGTCAGATGCTCAACTAACTGAGCCACTCTGGTGCCCCTGTCTTTTTTTTTTTTTAATGTTTATTAAAAAAATTTTTTTTAAATGTTTTTATTTATTTTTGAGACAGAGAAAGAAACAGAGTATGAGCAGGGGAGGGGCAGAGACAGGGGGAGACACAGAATCTGAAGTGGGTTCTAGGCTCTGAGCTGTCAGTGCAGATCCCAACATGGAGCTCGAACTCATGGAGTATGAGATCATGACCTGAGCTGAAGTCGGATGCTCAACTGACTGAGCCACCCAGGCGCCCCTAAATGTTTATTTATTTTTGAGGGAGCGAGGGAGCATGCAAGGGCCAGAGAGAGGGAGACAGGATCCAAAGCTGGCTCCAGTCTGACATCAGAGAGCCCAAGGTGGGACTTGAGCTCATGAACTGTGAGATCATGACCTAAGCAGAAACCAAGACTCAGATGCTTAATTGGCTGAGCCACCCAGGTGCCCCTATTTGCTATTTTATATCTTCAGGATGACTAATCTTTTCTTCTGGGATGCTTATCTGCTACAAATCCCTTCCAGTGTATATCTCAGGTATTTTTTAATATGTCTTCTAATTACACTCATGCGTTTCTCTTTTTTTAAACATAGGAAATATATTTGTAATTGTTTATAATCTTTTTTTTCTAATTCTATTATCTCTGTTATTTTTCAGTCTGTATTGATTGATTTTCTCATTATGGGCTGAATCTTTATGCTTCTTTACATGTTTGGTAACTTTTTATCTGATACAAGCATTTTTAGTTTTATGAAGTTGGTGCTAGGTATTTTTTTGTACTTCTTTGTACACTTTTGTGCTTTGTTTAGAGATGCAGTTTAATTACTTGGGAACATTTTGATTCTTTAAAATGTTACCTTTAATCTTGGTTAGGTGGAACCAGAGCAACATGTATTTTCGGGATATTTTGAGTCCAGTACTGAAGAAATACACCCTGAGTACCCAACTATATATATACTACAAGATTTCTCAACTCTGGTTGCTTGAAACATGAACAATTTTCAAAAATTATTCTGCTTCTTCATTTCTAGTTCTTTTATCATTATAGTATGTATCTAGTGTAATATATATTATGTTCAGCATTACATTATACTGATTTTATATTATTACACAATATTATAGCATACTAATATTGTTTTATACTAATTTAATTTGTATTGTAATCTTATTCCCATTTCCGTCTAGAATGAAGCTCTATGTAGACAGAGACTTAGTGTCCTTATTCATTGCTGTTTTCTCATGCCTATAACAATATTTAGTTGATAGTAGGCACCCAAATAAGTAATGTGTTGTAAACTAACTTTTGATATGTTGAGTTTGTGCGTTTCAAATATCAGTGTGTTAGAAGTTGTTTTACAAAACAATGGGTTTTTTATTTATTTTATTTATTTTAGTTTTTTAAAATATTTATTTATTTTTGAGAGAGACAGAGTTGAGTGGGGGAGGAGCAGAGAGAGAGGGAGACACAGAATCTGAAGCAGGATCCAGGCTCTGAGCTGTCAGCACAGAGCCCGATGTGGTGCTCAACCTCACGAACCGCGAGATCACGACCTGAGCTGAAGTCGGATGCTTACCGACTGACTGAGCCACCCAGGCACCCCCCAAAAATATCGGGTTTTAATCTAGGATATATTATGGAGAGATATATAATGATAGAATTTAAGGGCACAAACCTATTTTCAATTGGACGTTTAAAATAGATCTAAGATAGAACTTAAACTGAAAGCTAAAGGAAGAGACAGGGACCCATGTAATAGTTATAAACGAAACTGTGTGCATGTACAATTGTATGTCTGCACATGATGCAGCACAAATGGTCACTTCTGTGACACATGACTCATTTGTTCTTAAGCATCATTAATGTGTACATTAGTGATTTTAGTTTATCTAGTTGTACTGTCAGCACAATCTCTGTGTTTATTTTTAGTGTATGGCTCTTGTTTTATGGCTTGTGCAGCACATTGGCTTGTCCTGGGAAAACACAGGATAATGCCCTCATCTGTTAAATAAGGGGCTCGGGGCGCCTGGGTGCTCAGTCGGTTAAGCATCCCACTTGGACTGATCTCAAGGTTTGTGGGTTCAAGTCCCATGTCTGGCTTTGTGCTGACAGCTCGGAGCCTGGAGCCTGGAGCCCGCTTCAGATCCTGTGTCTTCCTCTCTCTCTGTCCCTCCCCCACTCATGGTCTGTCTCTGTCTCTCAAAAATAAGTAAATGTTAAATATATATATATATATATACACACACACACACACACACACACGAGGGGTCAAAAATAACTGATCTTTTTCCCTACTGATACATTAAAGTCATCTCTATAGGGTTTGAGCTTCGCTAAAATTTTTATTGGATGAGGTTTGCATAGTATTATGAGGAGAAAATACCCAGATTAGAGTCACAGATTTGCCCTTAGTAGAAGAAAAATTGGGCACATAACTCAACAACACATTTTCTGAGATTAGTAACAATATCAGAATCCCACTATTGTTGCAAGAATCAAGTGAGACGATGTTATGAAATTGAAAACTTCTCTACGTTTTGTTCCTCTTTCCCACAGATTTATTCTCACATCATATTTCCTTTTTTGCAAAATAGTTGTTCTCCTATTGTTTAAGTCTAATTTCTCCACTTATGCTTCAGTATTTCTTCAGAAACATATTAGCGTTGACTATTCTCCAATTTTCAAATGATTTCAGTTTCACCTTCCTAAAAGCTGTTTCTTCTTATCAGCACATAAACATAATCAATTCTCTCTCTTAAATCTATACAGGATGCTCTTCTTTTTTTCCCTCTACCTCACAGCTCAGCTCCAGAAAGCAGATGAGGAATTTGCTTCACCCTCTTAAAAATAGTGTGATTATTTATTGTCTCCTGAACCTGACTACAATGGCTCGTGTCCTCATGTGGTTCATAATTTTTAGTGGATAGTCTTCTTCGGGGAAGTACGTTTTCATTTTAAGCGCACAGTTATGAGTGCATCTTCAGATGGTGGTGGATTTACCTTCTTCTGTTTTGGGAACCTGTGAGCTTCTGAGAAGCAAGCTCTACTTTGGGTTTTCAGGAATTATCTGATAGCTTGTATGTGCAGTTCTCACTTGCATATATTGCAGATTGGTATTGAAATTATTTATAAGTCACTTTTAAGAGATTCAGTGTCCAGTAAAGTGTTACTTCTGGCTCTGGTGATGGGTGGTCATGGCTTTATGCAGAAAGTTCTATTCATAATAAATAACTGCATTGTGTATGGAACTAATGCCTTGTCTCACATTCTCCACCAGGTATTAAAGCTGCACAGCCTTTAGTTTGCACCTTGGTTTCCAATATTCCTTTGGACTACTTACTTGCCTTTAGAGTGGGAGCATTCTTCTCTCTGGCTTTGAGTTGGCCCTTCAGTTTTGGCACATGAAGATTTTTTATTTTTTGAAAGTTTCGCAATACATTTCAATTTGTTGTTGCAGGGGTGGAAAAGTAATTATTTTCTCTACCCTTATGAATTCTTAGCTGAGACCTCCCATGGTAAAACACAGATTCACAAGAGAAACACAAATAGAACTTTAGTAGCATATGTACTTCCTGGACGCACCAGAGATACCAAGGGGAAAATGAGTAACTCAGAGAAATGGCTTTAGAATTCAGGTTTATACCAAATTATGGAAAGAGCCTAAATGTCCATCAACTGATGAATGGATAAAGAAATTGTGGTTTATATACACAATGGAATACTACTTGGCAATGAGAAAGAACGAAATAGGGCCCTTTGTAGCAACGTGGATGGAACTGGAGAGTGTGATGCTAAGTGAAATAAGCCATACAGAGAAAGACAGATACCATATGTTTTCACTCTTATGTGGATCCTGAGAAACTTAACAGAAACCCATGGGGGAGAGGAAGGAAAAAAAAAAAGAGGTTAGAGTGGGAGAGAGCCAAAGCATAAGAGACTGTTAAAAACTGAGAACAAACTGAGGGTTGATGGGGGGTGGGAGGGAGGGGAGGGTGGGTGATGGGTATTGAGGAGGGCACCTTTTGGGATGAGCACTGGGTGTTGTATGGAAACCAATTTGACAATAACTTTCATATACTGAAAAATAAAAAAAAAAATAGAATTCAGGTTTATATACCATCTTAACAGGAAAAGGGGAGGGAGGACGTGGGCTTGTCAGGGAAGAGTAAATGATTTTTAGGAAAGGTGAATGGGTTCTTAGAGTATAATAGATGGATATATGAAAGTTTGTGATAAAGTATCTGGATATATGGTGTGTGTGTGTGTGTGTGTGCGTATGTGTGTGTGTGTATATATACATATATGTGTATATATGTGTGTATATGTGTATATGTGTGTATATGTGTATATGTGTGTATATGTGTATATATATGTGTGTATATATGTATATATGTGTATATATATATGTGTATATGTGTAGATATATATGTGTATATGTGTATATATATATATGGTGTGTGTATATACACACACACACACACACCCCATATATATGAAAGTTTGTGATAAAGTATCTGGTCCTTAGTAGATGGATATATGAAAGTCTGTGATAAAGTATGTTGACTTCTAGTCTTTGCTCTTATGATTAAGAATCAATCTTGCTTGAAGACTGTCCTGGGGAAGGATTAAGACAGTTGAGTTCCTTCTGGAAGATCTCAGTGTTTGGGTAGATGAGGGGAGTTCAGAGAAAGCCTGCCCCTGTGTTTGCTGTTTTTCAAGTGTCTACAGCTGAAAATAATCAATATGCCAGAGTGGCATATGTTGTGGTGGCATGTTATGCTACTCTTCCATATTCAGTTATTTTAGTCTGTGTTGTTTCAAATGGGAAGGAGAGGTTCCTATGCTGGCTGTGTATGGCATACTGAATTCTCAATTCCCTATGTGTGATATGATAGTAGTCAGAACCCTTCCAAGCATTCTGATTTTGTTCACGTCACTAAGTATACCAAAAGACAAAGCACCCACCTTATATTTGCAGAGCTGGTAGCTAACTCTTCTTTGGCTTCTGGGACGTTAGCCCTGCTTGGTTTTCTACACTCAGAATGTCATGACTGGCTCCTCTTCTTAAGATTTGCTGATAAATTTTTCAAGGTCTATCCTTGACTCTCTTACATGGTGTGTCTATAGATAATTTGATAGCTTCAGGCTATCATATGATGATTTAAAAATTACCAGGACTCTCTCTCCTAAGATTCAGAATGAATTTATCTAACAATTTAGATATCAGGTATCTCCACTAAAACATGTTAAAAAGCAAATTTATTACCTTGTTGTATGGACTCATACTGAAAACCCCTGCTGTTTACTCCTTCTCCAATAACTACACACTATTCTTGATTTTTAATTTCAGTAAATGGCACTCTATTAATCTTACTCAAACCACTTCTCTGAGAATTCTCCTCACCTCCCTCCCTCTCTGCCTGCACACTCAAGAAATTGAACATGCCATGTCAGTTTCCCCCCTAAAGCTCTGTAATTGATGCATATTTCATTATATCCATTCATACTACTTAAAAACAAGCCATCTTCTTTCTTACCTTGGTTTATAGTAAGATTTTTATTACCTCACTCTAGACCAGTTTTGCCCCTTTGCAATGAACTATTCTTTTTAGTGGATATCTTCTGCTTAAAATGCAGGCTCCTATCTCAGCCTGGGACATCTTTTGTGTTCCCTCTTCTTCACCCGAAGAACTGCCATTTACCATTCCATACTTCTATCACTGGTCCTCCTGGAGGCCCTCTCAGGTGCCCCACAGCTGATTATTCTTCCTTGTGCATGTTCCTGTCACAACACTTACTATGCCATGTTTTACCTGCAGATGGCCTCACCAGCCAGAAAGCTCTTTGAGTGCATCCATGTATATCCCGCGTTATGTACAGGGTTTTGCACACAGTAGACACTTAGTAAATATTTGTCATCTTTTTAAAGAAGGATGGTATTTTCAGTTTCTATGTCATTGTATCCAAAGCTAATGAAATGTTATTTGGGCAAAAAACATCCCCAGTCCTAATACTGTTAAAAAGGAAACACATTCTATGTTAATGTTGATTGTAGTTTAGCAAATACGTATCTTGAAAGTAGTAAGGGGAGATACATTAAATATTTTATTCTATGTTTGCTCTAGGGCTTATCATTATTTCTTTTCAAGGATCTGACCATTTAGTTGATTATATGGAAACAAAATCTGCTGAATGGTCTTTGTTCTATGTATTTAAAGCTTTCACCAAAATAGTCATTTTTCTGAGCTTATGAACTTTTCCAAAGAATAATGAAATTAAATATTTTACCATGTAATGCTCTTACATAATAGAAAACATTGTTCCAGATTTGACTGTTAAAGTGACTGACCTAATAGGAGTTTATATTAGACTTTATATTCATGAACACTATAGTTGATTTCAGACAGTAATGCTTCATCACAGGGAAATATTAAAAATGATCTTCACAGATATTTCACATGGTAAGATTAATTATTTACATGTTACTATGGCAACCATGTATCAAAGTATGATAAGTCTGGACCATACAATTCTTTTCTTTAGATTCCTAAATCAATATACTGACTAGGTGTTTGGTGACAACTTCATATAAAAAACACCACAACAAAGTAGAAAAAATGTTTTGGGTAAACTGTTAAAATATTTTGCTTAACATTTTTTTCTGTGTGATATGGGAATGGCTACACTTGCTATATTGGTATCAGGCAAAAATGGTTTTGAGACAAGAAATATTACTTGAGATAAGGAAAGTAATTTCATAATGACAGGGTCAACATATCAGCAAGATATAACAATAATAGATGTGCACACACCGAACACCAGAGCCGATAATACATGAAGCAAAAAGTGGAGGAGCGGAAAGGAGATAGAGATGATTGAACAATAGTAGAAGTTTTGATACCCATTCCTAGTAATGGAAAGAACAACTGGACAGAAAATCAGCAAGGAGATAGAAGGGTTGAAAAACACTATCAACCAACTTGACCTATTTGACATCTACAGAATGATCCATTCCAACCACAGTGGGATGCATATCTTCTCAAGTACACATGAAACATTCTCTAGACCATATGCTATGCCATAAAACAAGCCTTAAAAATTTTAAAAGAGGGAAAAAAAATCATCACCAAAGATGCAATAAAAAGCAAAAACACAACAGCCAGATAAAATTTCCCTCTTCAAAATGAGTCTGTAAATCAAAATTCCAAAATCCTTTAAATCATGTGATGCTAAGAAAGAAAAAAGAAATAACAATGGGTACATAAGTTCACTTGAGATAAATTATGGATAAAGAAGTGTCATACTAAGATTTAAAATATTTTTATCTGGAATAATCAAAGGTAAAAATGAAGTAATGGCAGTACTGAAAAAACAATAAAAACATAAACATTCTTAGAAATGGTGCAAAGTGTTAAGGAAAAATTATAATTGAAGTAGAGAATAAGATATTTTCAAAGGGAATTGATCAGTAGTGAGTAAATCACTTAAAACAGCTGTGTTTCCCTTTTCCATTCATTCTTCTTTGTTGATTTAGAAAGCTCAGAAATACTGTAAGATTTTTTCTATTTGTTCATTCATCCCTTCTGGCACTCAGCAGATATTCATAAGGATCTACTGTGGCAGGCACTTTTTAGGATGCCCCTGTGGAGTTTACACAGTAGTTGGAAGAGACACATATTAGTCAAAAAATAAGATAATTTCATTGTGTAATAAGTGACATTAAAGAAAGAGCACTTCCATCTCCAAGCTTAGTACAACTTCTGACTATAAAGCATTCTCAGAAGCTTATCTGGGTCAATGAGTCAGGATTTGTCTAAGGTTATTCAGAAAATTCTAAATAGCCCCAGACAGTGAGTGCAGTCC
The DNA here is from genome assembly GCF_022837055.1 of Prionailurus viverrinus. Taxonomy (NCBI): domain Eukaryota; kingdom Metazoa; phylum Chordata; class Mammalia; order Carnivora; family Felidae; genus Prionailurus; species Prionailurus viverrinus. The sequence goes on along the minus strand of NC_062561.1, from coordinate 104,208,057 downwards.
AAGGCCTGTGCTGGCTAGAGAGTGAATCGTTACGGTATTTAAAATGTCATTGCACCAGTAAGTGTTTCTACTTTTGAAAGCATTAACTAGAATTACAGATATCAAAACCAGCATAAGAGATACAAAAATATATGGGGCGCCTGGGTGGCTCAGTCGGTTAAATGTCTGACTTCGGCTCAGGTCATGATCTCATGTTTCATGAGTTTGAGCCCCACGTCGGGCTCTCTGCTGACAGCTCACAGCCTGGAGCCTGCTTCGGATTCTGTGTCTCCTCCTCTCTCTGCCCCTCCCCCTCATGCTCTGTCTCTTAAAAATAAATAAAGATTAAAAAATTTAAAAAAAATACAAAAATATAGGATTTAACAGCTATTTAACACTTTATCAATAAGATTTCCTTAATACCCAATGCAGATGGAGCATAAATTGAGGTAAGAAAACCCAAAGAAGAGGCATGGGCACAGAACAGAAAGAATGTTTGGTTAGGTTGCTTTCCTATAAAATTTTCCTCATCTTATTTAAACTGGTAATCTGAGGTCATAGATTTCAAGGATGACTATTATATATCCAAGTTAATTATGCTGTATCATATAAATGAATAACTGGTTTCTTATTTTTTACTCTCCCTATTTTGTAAGCCACACATTCCAACATAAACAGTGACTGTTTTTGCCCTTGTAAGCCACAAAGTTTATATTAGGAAAAGAATCCCACCTTTTATTTTTTAGTATTAATGTATTTGTGTATACATTTGTGTATATATACGTATATATATGACAGCCACACACACACATGTATGTATATATATGTATATATATATGCCATGCCCACCATGGCGCTCGAACTCATAATCTCGAGATTGAGAGTTGCATGCTCTATGGACTTAGCCAACCAGATACCACCCCCCCCAACACACCTTTTATTTTTTAAAAATATTTATTAGCTGCATTTCCAACCAAACTGCACAAAATGATGGTCTTTGAAAGGTTATTAGAAATAGCTTTCATCCCAGTTACCTAGTCAAAGTTAATTTGTGTGAATTAAATGTAAAACTTCCCAAGGTTCAGGCCTAGGTCCAACCCAAAGTAAATATTGTTCAACTTAATCCTGGAAGTAGTGAATTGTACCACACTTACTATAGAGCATGTTAACTACCTCAATAATAGTGTTATAATAGACAAAAATAGACATTTACTCAATAGATAGTGTAATAATAGACAAAAATAGACATTTTGGAAGAATGGAATCATTTGAGGAAAAATCACCACATGTGGGTGAGCCTTTTTCATAGTGGCCCTGACAGACAAATCAGGAGCATATTTTTTCCTTTGAGAGGTATTCAATGGCCTCAGGAGGAGCCAGGGAAAACACCTAAACACAGTAACTAATGCTTAACCGAGAGCACCATCACATTTATTCAATGATCTTTATCGGTCCCTTAGGGAAACTCTGACATTGTTGAAAATCATTGCAAGGAAATAATTCCCCAGCAAGGCCATCATTCTCATGGCTTCTGCATCTTACAAATATGATGAATAGAGGAGTAGGACACCTTAACTTGATGCTCCAAGTCAGAGACTAAAGGAATAACACTAATTTTTGTCTTACACAGAAAGGCTGATTTTCCATCTCAGGCTGACACACAGGGAGGGAGATGAAGGGCCAGACAGACAGAGAAGGTCTATTCTCCGAGGACTGTTCACATGATATTATCTGAAGGAATCAAATGCAGCTACTTACACATCATATAATGAGAAAGCACAGGATTACCGTTAAAAGATTTAAGTTCTTTGTATGGCTCTATTATTGTGTGACTTCTAGAAGTTACTTAACATCTAGGCTCCAGTTTACCAAGCAGAGTCAATTGGGGGTGATAGCACCTTTGTTTCTGAATTCACCCTATTTCTAGGAAGATAAAGTATTGAGGATAAAAACCCATGATGAAGTTAAAACGTCTGCAGAAATATAATCTCACTACCCAAAGAGGTGAGCTCAAGAAGGTTTTATAGCAATCAGTGACGAATCTTTTTCAAGGTAGTATTTGCCATCTCTACATGTCTCATTTTTAAAAATCTCTTTCTGATAACATTATTAGCAATCAGTATAGGTTTTAAAAAGAACTGTGTCTCAAATAAGAAGTAAATTAGCCACTCTCAGGAAAAAGGAATCTCAGGAATCCACACAGACTTAGCGAAATCCCTCTCTTGTGTAAGAAATTCAGCACATAGATGTACCATTCCTAAAGACCTTTCAAGTGGGGGACTGCACTCCTCCAAGTCCTTAGCTGTGATATCTCCAGGTCCCATCTCAAGCCGCCCCCACCACTAACCTTTTTGCTCTAGGTGTGCCTGTTCACTTTTTTATACATAGAAAAGTATAATGCCTTGGCTCTTGCCAGTAGAAGAGGTAACAGTGGAATCATCTTATTTTAATAAAATAGGGTGTCCTGGGCCAAGTGTTTGGCCAAGTGTCTCGATTTTTTAAACTGTCAGTTTCCACTCCCCTGCCAATCCCATCTCCCATCTTCTGCCAATAAATTTTTATAAGAAGGATAAGTTCATGGAAGGTACACTTGATGAGCTAGATCCCTATGCCTTCTACTAAAGTGACAAACAAGTTTTGAGCACAGGAAAGTCTTTTGCCATGCACTTTTGTGTGTATATAGTTTTTTGCTAGGTAACATTTCAGGAATAGATTAGAAACCAAAGGTCCTCATCTCAAACACTGCTCTGTAAGAATTGTGGAATCACTATATTATACTCTTGACACTAATATAACATTGTATGTTAACTATACTGGAATTTAAAATGAAAAAACAACAAAACAAAGACTATTCTATAAAAAGCATCATTGATATCCTCTGAGAAAGCTTTACTTATTCTTTAGAGAAACTGCTTCCAACTACATGAAAAAGAATGTAAACTTTAGTTGTAATCTACTTGTAAGCAGAAAGAGAACATATTTTCTTAAGTCTTAACCATATATATTTTTTTCTTAATTGAAAAAGTTCTATATTCTTGTCTTCCCTTTGAGATCAAGACATTCTCCTGCTCACACCTCTGCAACACTCTCAGTGGCCTGCACAGTAAAGTTGAAACTGTCAAATAGTCAAGGAACTTCTTGATTAGTGTCAACCATTTCAGTGGTCTTAAACTTCCCATTCCCCCATGCTTCCTTTGCCTCCCACAGCACACTGCACTAAATTACTCCTAATTTCATTAAAATAGTCCTACCTGAGGATACAAGTACAGATTTACTTACATAGTTTTGTCTAATATTTTTTCCAGTCTTGCTACTTAATAAAATCCTCCCCTTACTCAAAACTCAGCTGGCAATCATCTCCATGAAAGCAATCCCAGCTTTTCTTGTTGAAATTTAATCTCACCTTTGTCTCTACTCGAATGTTTTTGTATATTTTTCTGATGGTACGATTTGTTTTTAGATAATTATATGTATGATGGTCAAACCCAATAGACTGTATGGTCCTTAGAGCAGGAGACCCTGATTTGTTCATCACTCTTTCACTGACACATCCTAAAAGATCCTTGAGTATTTACATATAGAAATTGCCAAAAGGAGACCTTTTAATAAATAAAGAATGAGTTTAAGAGAGAGATTTACAAGAGTGATAATTCGGGGACGATCTGGTGACCCACAGAACTTTTTGCTCTGTCTTGTCTGTTTGCACTCCCCCTTTCTGGAAGGAGTAGTAGTAAAGTTAGAAACCCTGGAAAGCACAGAGAGCCAGAAGAATATATGTGGCCATTAACGTACACAGTAATGTCATTTCTAGTTAGGCTTATAAATGCATCTGTCCCATGTAGTTACTGGCTAAGTAAAGTTCTTTGAAATCCAAGCTACCTAAAGAAGGCTTCATTTTTTAGTTTAAATACTGAAAAAAAACCCACTGTCATTTATAGGAAAATGCTAACAGGTGACTGAAATAAAACACAGTGTTCATTTTGTCATGCATGATCTATCACGTGCAGCCATGATTTTGCCTAACAGCCTGTTAAGCCATGTAGAAATACATTTTATGTAACTGCAAGTTGTGTGTGTCTGAAAAATACTGAGATCAGTGCTCTGGGCTATTGACACAGGAGCCGTAGCCATTGCCTGAAGGCTGGTTGAAATGTATAGAAGCAAAAGTCCCAATAGGACAGATAAGTTTTCTGCCTTTTTTTCTCCTGAAATCTTTTCACGTGACATTTTCTTTGCCTGGAAATGTCCCCTATACTTCTTAAATTTTTTTATTCATTTAAATATTTATTTAAATATTAACGTGTTAAGAATTTAAAATTTAAATGTAACATTTAAATATTAATCCTGTCTGTATATCTCATTTTGAGTATTTTGAGTATTTTGACTATGACTCTTTGGTTTATGTTCCATACAACCTATTTATTGTGTGTATATACACAGCTTTAAAAGAGAGTACATTTGGGGCGCCTGGGTGGCCGAGTCGGTTGAATGTCTGACTCATGATTTCATCTTAGGTCATGATCTCATGATTTGTGGGCTAGAGCCCCGCATTGGGGTCTGCACTGACTGAGGAGCCTGCTTGGGATTCTCTCTCTCCAGCTCTCTCTCTCCCTATCTTCTGCTCTCACACTCTCCCTCTCTCTCAAAATGAATAATAAACATTTTTTTAAAAGATAGTACACTTAATATAAGACAAAAGTTTTATGCCCATCTTATTGTATGGACATAATAGACATTCCAGTAATACAATATATTACAAGTATAAATTAAAGTTATTAATAGCCAAGTATAATAGTCAATGTAATCTAAGAAATTGGTAAGAAAACATACAAAAGGGAGAAAATATATAGGGTCTGAATTAATTCCTTTGCTTAGGAGGTAACATCTGATGAATCTTGGTCTCCAAGTGCCTTGTTATAAACTTTGAACTCTTTTAGTGACCAAATTCCTATAAATCCATGAAGTCTTCATAGTGATTTCTAAATTTCTTGGGCACAGATCATGAAAGTTCAAATCCAAAACTTTTTATTGCCTAACACCTCACTCAACATGCTCAAATATATACCTTCTCACTGCAGTCAAGATGATGTGGGAGTTTCATTCCATGGCTGGTGAAGTGTCTGGCAGAAGCAAACAAAAAGAAGATAAGGTGCCTAACCTAAAAAAAAAAAAAATGTTGTTTCTGTACACAGGGTCCTTGCTTTTATTTAGCTATGAAAAAAAGAGAAGGGTCTTGTAATTACTAAATTGTGCTTCTGGGACTATTTTGGAATGTATGTATTTTTCTCACATCTGTCTGGATAACATGGAGTCACTTTATATTTCTAAAATACAGGTACACATTTGATAGTTTCACGAGAATGTTGCTGAAGTTCACCCTTTATTTTATATTCATCCAAATGCTGTATCCTGCATTTCCACCTTCAAGTTGATTAACTTCCACACAGATGTGTATCTACTTGATATATGACTGACCCTGCTTATCTAACCTAAGGGTTTGATCTTTTGCTAAAGTATGCCTAACTCAAAGAGATACTTATAGGTAGCATCCTGGCCATCTCGGAGCATTCATCCTTAAACACACCAACTCACTGAGACACAAGTGCTCAGAGAATCCATTCTACAAGGTGAAAAAGAAGTTAGGTCAATACATAAGTTGGTGATATATCATCTTTAAAATGTTGTATAATTTGAACTGGCATAATACTTCGCTAAGCTGAATCTCCTAGTCCGTTGAAGATTGCCCATCTGTGCTCATTAGTATAAAGAAGAAATGCCTTGAAGAGACAAAGTGCCATTCTGTAGTTATCAAAAAAAGTGTTCACAAGGTTTCTTTACATACAGATACTTAATACTTATAAAACCATTTATTTCTTTTCAAGTCACTATAATGTAGGTGATTTGCCAAACATCTATTAAGAGTAGAATAAGGACAGGATCTTTTCATCTGCATGTAAAGAAACACAGTGGAGATGGTATCATATTTCTCTGAGGGGTGGAGTTAGGATTTAGTCAAAGACTTTTGACTCTGTACCATGGGTTTAATTTTTTCATGTAGTGATACTTACATTTGTTTACTATGAGCCTATGTCTGCGTAATTCTCCTGATTTTCTCTTTTGGACCATTTGTTAAGTAAGCATTTGATATATACCTAGTATGTGTAAGGCATACCTTTTCCCTAAATTATGGGCGTTATGCATACACATAGCAGTGTGCATAAGGAGCACCTGTCCACCTGTTTATAGTATCTGTCTGTCTAGCACCACCTCAGAATGGCAATGGATACTGTCCAACCCCTTTGCTCTCTCTGCTAACATTTCCTAATAGTCATCTCCTTACACATTTTATTATGCTTTCCTCTTTGCAGTATTCTTAGATCCACTCATATGCAATATGCTGACATTCCCTAACACATAGTCATGAACTACTAGTTATTCTCTGGAATGTTAATAATTGTTTCATAATTGTTTAAAATGGAATTTTGTGTAGAGATCAGCTTGGGAAACTTACATTAATAAAGTTAAACAGAATTCTTGGGCCACCTGGGTGGCTCAGGCGGTTAAGCATCCGACTTCAGCTCAGGTCATGATCTTGCGGTCCATGAGTTTGAGCCCCATGTCAGGCTCTGTGCTGACAGCTCAGAGACTGGAGCCTGCTTTGGATTCTGTCTCCTTCTCTCTCTGCCCCGCCCCAGCTCACATTCTGTTCTCTTTCTCTCAAAAATGAATAAACATTAAAAAAAAAAGTTAAACAGAATTCTTGATCCAGGATTACTTTGGAACATGTAATGTATTAATGTGCTCTGCCTTAAGAGGCAGGTCCTATTTGTTTTTCCCAAAATTATTTGATTTAAAAACTCTTTCTGAGGAATATTTAAGGATCCCAGATTTATACAGTGCATATTTTGAGGGGATCTCCTAATAGTGTCTATTCCACATGTTAGCTTGACAGTTCTCGCTTCTCCAGGGAACCACTGTTGTTTTACAATATTGTATCTTGAAAACACTTTATGATTTCAGTGGACATTATATTAACCAAAAGTTTAATCAAAACTCAATCTCAGGGCCCTTTGTGGATTTATTTTCTATATTCTTTAAAAAATTTTTTTTAAAGCATTTATTTATTTTTAAGAGAGAGAGAGGGACAGAGCATGGGCGGGGGAGGGTAGAGAGAGTGGGAGACACAGAATCTGAAGCAGGCTCCAGGCTCTGAGCTGTCAGCACAGAGCCTGACGCAGGGCTCGAACTCATGGACTGTGAGATCATGACCTGAGCCGAAGTTGGATGCCTAACTAACTGACTGAGCCACCCAGGTGCCCCATCTTTTCTATCTTCCTTAAAGACAAAAAATAAATATATTTAGAAGGGAATTATTTCATATTACATGAGGGAACTTACCAGAATTTTATTGATGTGATAGTATGTAAAGTTGATAACAAAACACTCTTTTAGAATGGCTTAATGTTTAGGGAATGGATTTTGGAGTCACACAGACCTGAATCTAACTCTCACATCCAGTCCTTAATAGATATGTGATTTTTATAAGTCCCCGTTTTTTATCTGCAAAATGGGGATGGTGATATCTCCTTCATTGCTTTTTTCCCCTAAACATTAAAAGAAACAATATATATAAACTGTATAGTCTAGTGCCTGCCACAGAGTTAGCAAATGTGGTTGAAAAAAATTTGTCTTTTTTATGAGTATGTTTTGTATTGTCCATTTGCAGTAAAATTTTTTTCTTTCCCTTGGTCCAGCAATTTTATTTCTTTTTCTTAGATGCCATCCAAGCTAGGATACAGAACATCTTAAGTGCTGCAAAGGCAACATTTATAATAGAACCCTATATTAGGCTGGTGCGCTCATGTGCCAGCTACAGTGGGTGTTGGCTGCTAATGGATCACACCCATACCATTTTTTTTTTTATTCTTACATTTGCTTTTGGCTGACAGAGCCATTCTGACATGCCTGAGAGGTAATTCATGCCTCCTGCCCACCAAAGCAGGTAATGGATAACCCTTGAATCATATGGGAGATAAGAGTTAATCCCCTCTACTCTGGTGGGGCAATCTCAGTGCTAAAATTTACACTCCAGAGTTCCCCCTTGGAATTAGCTCAGGATAGACTTCTCTTGCAGCCGCAACTTTGCCTACCTTCTCTCCTGCTTTTCTTCCTCCTCTGTAGGATTCTCCTGAGAACATACCTCTCCTATAAGGCTCTGCCTTCGCTCAAAGAGATCCTAGGGCACCTGGGTAGTTCAGTTGGTTATGCGTGTGTCTTGGGCTCAGGTCATGATCTCATAGTTCATGGGTTCAAGCCCCATGTCAGGCTCTGCACTAACAGCTCAGACACTGGAGCCTGCTTCAGATTTTGTGTCTGCCCCTCCCCTGCTCATGGTCTGTCTTTCTCTAACTCTCAAAAATGAATTATGTTAAAAAAATTTTTTTAAAAAAAGATGCTGAAATTGTGTCTTCTCTTCTCCAACTGATTATCATCATCCCATTTTGTTAGAGACAAGTAATTATTTAGTAGCATACTATACCCAAGACTTCATGCTAGGTTTTAGGATCCCTGAAAATCTGAAAATTCCATTTCTGCCCTGAGAAGCTTGTGGTTTTAAGATCATGAGAATCTCCTTCCCCATTTGGCTGTCAATACAATTCTGTGCTTCTCTCTTTTTCATTAAAAACTTCTGGTATGTAAAGAAAAAAAAAGTAAATTCTTCTTTCCATATTACTCTAAAATTAGGTAATATACATAGGGCAAGGTTTTTCCTCACACAGCTCAGTTCCTGAATGACTCTGGCACAACTTCCTTTTTGTAGGGTTTTCTCAGAGAATCTTTATTCATTAAGATAGCTGCCAAATTACTTTTAAAGTTAGTGGCTTCTGAAAAGTTAAAATAAAAAAATTCTCTGTTCCCTCCCACAAAAGCATATCTTCCTTATCAGATATGTAGGATTTCTTAAGGTCTTCTGAAATAATTTTCAAGGTAGGCTATTGAAACACAAAAGTCTACTGAATCTTTTCTAAATGTGCTTTGCCTCCAATCTGTTGAACATTGCCAGGCAAAATTAGTTTCTATTGCTTCCCCTTGATACATTTCCACATCTTCTGCAGCCTCCATTTATCTTGTTTTATTTTTTTTAATGTTTGTTTTTGAGAGACAGAGAGAAAGAGAGAGAGGGAGACCCAGAATCTGAAGCAGGCTCTAGGCTCTGAGCTGTCAGCACCGAGCCCAATGTGGGGCTCAAACTCGAGAACTGTGAGATCATGACCTGAGCCAAAGTCAGATGATTAACTGACTGAGCCACCCATGTGCCCCTGCAACCTCCCTTTAGAGCTGCATACTCGATATCCTTATTTTGTTATTCGTATGGCCCATCATACAGAACTTTTAGGACTCATCAGAAACAGCCTTTGAGGCTTTGCAACACTTTTTACCCTTCCTAAAGAAGGCCTAATGATTTAAAAAATTACACTGAGAGAACATAAATGTTTCACTTTTTAAAAAAGTTTATTTATTTTGAGAGAGGGAGAGAGAGAGAGCAAGAGAGAGAGAGAGAGAGAGAGAGAGAGAGAGAGAGAGAGAGAGCGCACAAGCAGAGGAGGGGCAGAGAGAAGGAAAAAGAGAATTCAAGCAGTCTCATGCCGCCTGATCAGATCATGGCCTGAGGTGAAACCAGGAGTCGGATGCTTAACTGACTGAGCCACAGGTGCCCCTAAAGTTTCATTTTTGCTTGCTGGGGTACCTGCCCTCCAAAGAGTTTCTTACCAAAGGAGCCATGAATGAATGAATGAACAAACGAACAAACAGATAAATCCATAGACGAAACATTAAGGAAGATACAAGGAGAAATGAGACAAGTTGTATTCTTTCTTGGTGGCTCACCTTGTCAGTTACGTCTTCGGTGGGATACTCAGTGATAGTCCACAACTAGTAAACGAAATTACACTCTCTGTCTAACCCACGTCTGTGGGCTCTTGATCTAGTGCTTTTCATAGGACACTAGCACTACCTGTGGTATCAGTTTTCCTGCATGTGAGCTCACATAATTCTTTGTGACGGGTATTTTCAAATTTTTTTGAATATTTATTTATTTTGAAGGAGAGAGAGACAGAGCCTGAGTGGGGGAGGGGAAGAGAGAGGGAGACAGAATCCGAAGAGGGCTCCTGGCTCTGAGCTATCAGCACAGAGCCCGACGCAGGGGACTCAAACTCAGGAGCCATGAGATCATGACCTGAGTCGAAGTCAGATGCTTAATTGACTGAGCCACCCTTTGTGCCTCTTATTCTGATACTCTTTCTAATTGGTATATAGTTAGTAGTATGTTTATCTTTTTTCCTACTAAAGTGTGTGCGCCTTAATTTCTCAGAGCAAAGGCTGCATTTTATCAATTTCTTCTTTTGAAAATGTCTTCCATACTTCATAAGGTAGAACTTAATAATTGTTTGTTGAAAAATTTGAGTGAATGAACCCCAGGAGGCCTGAACTGCATTTATTTATCTCAGAACAAATCCTGGAGAAAGCTTAGCAGTGGATTTTGATGTGGTTTGACTAGCTTAATTGTCTAATACAGAAATCTTAAACCTTAAACCAGACTTCTTATTTTTTTGACATAGTCTCTCCCTCCCTCAACATATTTGTTCCAATTAGCTGATAAACTCACAGAGTTCAAGTTTGGAGCACAGCTTCACTGTTCAGTGAAGAGACTAGAAATGCTCACAGTGAGTTCTTACTAAATGCCTCTTCCTGATGGTGGTGATGATACAGAGTTTATCATTTACATGTAACTTCTTGCACTAGGAGATATTTCCTTACAACAAAAGTTGTAGTGAACTTAGGGGCTAGATCTGCTTCCTGTCTGGCGCTAATCACTATGATGACACTGGGCTGTGACAATGACTTACAGGCAGGAATTAGCATGAGAACAGTCCTTTTGTGAACATGCAGAGAGGTCAATAAGTACATGATTATAAATAAGCTTGGTGGACTAGTGTGGTCATTAGCTGGGTCGAGTGTTCCTATTTCATATAATTGTTTGCTGCACCTGAATTAATTTGAGTGTTTAAATCCTGCATATTAATTCTGTGCTGCAGGATGTAAAGCTTTGGACTAATCCCTTTAATACTCTTTAGTATAAACACCTTAATCAAGCAACAGCTTTATAATTAGTTCTACTTACAGGCTAGATATAATTTACTAGTTTTACAGCTCATAAGTTACTGCAACTTTTTAATCATAGTAATTATGCTTTAGAATATAAGCATAAACGGACTTTTCTAGTTTGTTCTGAGAATGAAACCCAGGCAGTCAAAATCAGGAGATTAATAAAATCCAATATATGGATACACTTTGTATTTTTATGGCAGCTCAAGATCACTCATCCTTGGAATTTAATCACCAGATTAAGGTAGGCTATTGAGCTGAGAAGGTGATTTTTTTCTTTAAAAGGAAGTGCAATTCTCTATATATTACATATTTCTTTTGTTGGGTGTGAAAAATGCTGACGTGATTTAATTTTATCACAGCAGTGAGCGCTCTGACAATATCCCTCTCCTGTACTAAACCTAGTAAGTAAATAATGGTTTAGCTACTAAGGATGTGCTGATCCATTTTTCTTTTTATCTGTTTTTTCCCTGAGGATTTTAAAGTACAAATCATTTCTGGCATAAAGAACATTTGTATGGTCAGGCTACACAGTTTAGAGGGCAGTACTTTAAATTAAATCTTAAGCAGGCATTTAAATTAATTTATTAAGACAGTTACTTATATAAATTCAAGGAAAATTAATTATTTAAAACTCTTCATTGAAATTTAGAAATATTATAAAAGATAGTACATTGTTACTAGAACTTCAGTGAATATACATTGTTGGTTAATCCATGTTAAATATATATATATATAATCACTATTGGCCATTCTGGTATAAGTTGAATACATAGGTCCTTTTTTTGAGAAAACTTTGTGAAATAGGCTATATCTTTTGGCTTTCAAACATAAAATCTGAAGCATGAAATAATATAGATGTATAGATGTATATATAAATATAACTTCATGATACAATGTAAGTATATGCATGTACGTGTGTGTGTGTGTGTGTGTATGTATACATACACAGATACACACATGTAAATGTAAATATGTTGTTATAATGTAGTGAAACATAGTTATTAAATATTTTGGTTACTTTAACAAAAAGTATTGATTACCCTGTGGTTAATTTGGTCATAATGAATTGTATTGATTATAAAGTTGGTCAAAATAATTGATAATGTTGTAGGCCAGGTCAGAGGTTGCGTATATAAACATGGTTACTCTGAGAGTGCTTATATTGATGAAATAAACTATGTCTTGCTCAGCATAGCAATATTGTTCTTACATAGTTTATAATTAATTGGTATTGTGAACTTGTGGTTTGCTAAATAATTATACTGTGTAACTCAGAAGTCTTTCTGTGGGATAGAAATATTTGAGGACATTTTCAGAAATGAGGATACATTTTTGAGGATAGGGAACAGACTGGAATGCCACTCTCTGGGGTAAACAGCCTGGCCAGAGACAAGCTGATGCTAACTGGAATCCTACCAACTGTAGAAGAAAGATGTCATAGGCAAGAATGGAGACATATCAAGTTCATCACAGGAACTTGAGAGGAACGATTCCTAGCTATGGGGCTTGGGTCTCCAAGGAATCTTGAAATCATCTGTGACGATCTTAAACCTGTAACAGGTCCAGAAAGCATTTAAACCAGCTTTCCAACCCTGGAGGTATCAGATACATTTGTTATCCAGTGGGATAAGTAGTGAGGTAGAAAGTGGAAGACACCATGGCCCTGTGCCTTGCATTTTCACCCCAGTGGCAGGCCATAGTTGGGGGAGGATGAGAAATCCCATCTTTGAATGAAGACTGAAAAGGTCTTATCCTATGGAACATAAAATGAAATATAGGCCCTACTTCTCAAAGTGAGGTCTTCAGACTCCTGGGAGTGCCTGAGAGACCCTCCCAGGGGATCTTAAATATCACAGCTTTTTTTTTTTTTTTTTTTTTTTCAACGTTTATTTATTTTTGGGACAGAGAGAGACAGAGCATGAACGGGGGAGGGGCAGAGAGAGAGGGAGACACAGAATCGGAAACAGGCTCCAGGCTCTGAGTCATCAGCCCAGAGCCCGACGCGGGGCTCGAACTCACGGACCGCGAGATCGTGACCTGGCTGAAGTCGGACGCTTAACCGACTGCGCCACCCAGGCGCCCCTATCACAGCTTTTTAAAACAAAAATAGCAGGGCATCGTTCGTCTTTTTCCCTTTGTTGAGATTGGCACTCATGTTACAAAAGCCGTGGCCATGAGATTGCTCCCTCATGAGCCTGAATCAAGGCAGCAGTGCCAGACTTACTGGTAGTCATGGTATTTTCCACCATCACACAGTGGCAGCTAATGCAAAAAAAACAAAAAACAAAAAACAAAAAAACACCAAAAAAACACCAAAAAAACCAAAAACCCCAACCCCCCCCAAAAACAAACAAACAAACAAACAAAACAAACAAACAAACAAAACCAAAACGAGGAAAAAAGTCATCTTTCCTTTCACTGCTGTTGTGGCTAATACATTTCTTATAGCCAGATGTAACATTTTTTTCTCTTGTCTTTAAATACTTCCTTTCTCCCTTTCCCACTACTCAGGCTGTCTCCCCATGCAAACATTTCATGCTGTAACTCCCTCCACTCTGGCCTCCCTCTTACCTCAAGTTGTCCCCAAGTCTTCTCGATAGATTTTTACCAAGTCTTGACCTCACTGTCTGGGATTACGTCTGCGATTCTGGGCCACTGTCTTGTCCCTTTCAAATTAACCTGAGCAGTGTCCCCTTGCTTCTGGATGCTGTTTTTTGATTTCAAAAATGACAGCTAAGTATTTTGATAAGATTAGAGGTCGCAAAATATTTTTACTGATTCTTTCTCTCTCTGGCTACACTCCCCATGCCCCCTTCTCTTATTATACGAAAGGCTCCCTGTTTCCTGAAAAAATTCTTAGGGCAAGAAGTGGCTAAATTACATTTCATGGATTTTGAGACATTATGGATAAAAGAATGGTCTCCAGGATAAAAGTGCTTCTGGGCCTAATATATTCTTTGCTTGACAGACAACATTGAGAGGTTCAAAATGATGAATCATCCAAAATTATATTATTAGTGAAAACCCTGGTGCTTAGCCCAGCAAAAAAGGAGAAACAATGAGGTTCTATTAGCCGAGGACAGTGAGTTGAAGGCCATCTTGTGATGCATGGCTTATAGTAGGTGCTCGAGTAATGCTTTATTTAGTAAGGTCGGTAAGCAAATCCCAGACATGCCTGCTGATCTACACACAGTTGTCATGCCCACTGTTGGATGGGTGACATTTATCTCTTCACACCAAGAGCTCAGATCTCAGGTTCCCAATTGGTATATTCATTCTTATTTTAATACAAAATCAAAAATCCGAAAATAATTTTGTTTTTAATGGACTGAAACAGAATAGCCAAACTAAAGGAATACAGCATGAATTTATTGTGGGTTTTGGTACAACCTAAGGTCAGAAGCAAGGTAAGGGAAGCTTCTTTACTGTACCCCTCTGGTTTTAATTCACAAACTTTTTCCTTTTAGACATTTTATAAATTTATATTTTCGAATGTTACATTTTTTCTGCTCTTGTCTCTGTCTTTTTGTTCCCAATTATGTATGAACTATGAATGGAAAATGAAGTAAAAGGGACAAACTCCTAAAATTCTACTTTTATCTCTTTTGATTTTCTTATTGGCAAAGCATTATCTAGTCAAGAAAGACATCCTCCAGCAGCCTTTTGGGTGGTGTTCTTTGTTATAGGAAATCTTTTATTTCATTCCAGCAAAGAAATGAACCAATTTGATATGATCCTTTTATCCCAGAGAAAGGGCACAACTTCTTTATTTTCAAGGTTGTGCATTTTTTTTCAACTGTAAAACATACTCCACTATTGAAGCCATAATTATATGCACTTGTCAATCAATCTTAACCTACTACACCATGGTTATGGCATTTTATCTAAAAAGAGAAGGATTAAAGGCTTTGCGTGAAATGAAAGGTACACACAGTCAGGGAAGTATAATGCATGTCATTAGCTATCTGGGAAGAGAGAAATGGACAGAGACAGATTACCAATATTTGATTTCTCACAGGCACTAAAGAAGTATTTAAGGCTACCTACAAAATAATGTAAGGGAATTTGACACTTTGATTCCTATTTTGTTCTCTTGGCAATTATTTAAAAGAGCTCCTTCATCCAGCAGCTACATAAATCAAATTTGAAATGGATAACATTTTAAAGTGAGATTAGGAAAGGGGGAAAAATCCTGCTTTAACATAAGTGCCACAACTTCAGGAGAGGATTTTAAATGTTATTTTCTTCAAGCACATTTTATTTTGGGGGTATGGTTTTTCTGGAGGCTGGGATATCTAGAATTATTTTAAAATATATTAGCAGCCCTTCAGGTCTCTGAGAAGTACCGTGGCAGTTGGGAGAGAAAAGCAACTTATGAATAGATCACAGAAAGGAAGCCAAAACCAAAGATGTAAACTTATTTTCTCAGAAAGATTAGTATGATGGCAAGTACTCACTATGTCCAATGTAAAAATATATTGGGAAGACACTAGTCACAAGAACTCAAGAAGCAAAATTATATCTGATGACTGCAAGATTGTTTCTGAAGTAAGCCTTGCTGATCTGTAGAACAGTGAAATTGCATTTAGAAAATGGAAAATAATTGCTAAAAATGTTCTTGGTAAAAAAAAAAAACTGGTGTAACTGCTATGAAATGAATTTTGCTATTGACAGAAAGTATTCCACATGGAAAAGTAATTCAAGGCCATATTTGAAGTTTCTGTTGTTAAAACTACTGATGATTACTTGGTTTGGTGTGTGTGTGTGTTTTAATTTAAGTATAATTGATGTACAATGTTATGTTAGTTTCAGGTGTACATTGCAGTGATTCAGCAATTCTGTACATTACTCAGTGTTAAGTGTGCTCTTAATCCCTTAAAAATTTTTTTTTTAAATGTTTATTTTTGAGAGACAGAGTGTGAGCGGGGGAGGGCTAGAGAGGGGGAGAAACAGAATCCGAAGCAGGCTCCAGGCTCTGAGCTGTCAGCACAGAATCTGATGTGGGACTTGAACTCACAAACCGCAAGATCATGACATGAGCTGAAGTCGGACGCTTAGCCCACTGAGCCACCCAGGTGCCCCTTAATCCCTTTTATCTATATTGCTAATCCCTTATTCCCTTAGTAAATACCTGTTCTCTGTATTTAAGAGTCTGTCTCATTCTTTCTTTCTTCATTTGTTTTGTTTCTAAAATTCTGTGTACGAGTGAAATCATATTCTATTTGTTTTTTGTTTTGTTTTGTTTTTTACCCATTTTGCTCTCCTAATACCGTCTGCCTTCATATTTGTTGTCACAAATGACAAGATTTCATTCTTTTTTATGGCTGAGTGATATTCCATTGTATGTATATACCACATCTTCTTTATTCATTCATCTATTGATGGGAACTTGGGTTGCTTCCATAATTTGGCTATTGTAGATCATACTGCAATAAACCTAGGATCATGCTTGTATCCTTTCAATTTAGTGTTGTTGTTTTCTTTGATTAAATACCCAGTTTTGCTGGATCATCCGGTCAATCTGTTTTTAATTTTGAGGAATTTCCACCTTACACCTGTCAGAATGGCTAACCGCCCCCCCCCCCCCCCCCCAAGAAATAACATTGTTGGTGAGGATGTAGAGAAAAAGGAATCCTCTGTAAGTTTTTAATCAAAACTCAAACAACCCTGTCAAGCTTGTGCTGAGCTCAAAGAGGTCTGGCAAATCCAGAAAAAGAAAAATGAAGGAAATGTAAGGAAATCATGACCTGAGAAAGCAGCAAATGACTCTAAGAAGTAAGTAGTCAATAAGGTGATTCCAGATGGCTTTGGGGATGACGTGCCATGGGCTGGCGATCTATCTTCTTCCTGACCCATTGGTTAGAAAAATAAACTGTGAAATGGTAAACCTTGAGGGTCTTTATGGTGAAGGTAGTAGTTTCAGTTAACCTTTGTGGATAAGACAGATAATTAGGTTGATTCTGATGGATATGAATCCCAGAATGTATATAAAAGTTAGAACGTTGAAATGATGAAAAAACCTTACCAGCAAAAATGATAATATCAGTGTGCTGGGTCTTATATGATTAAGAAGCTACAGGGAGAGTCTATGGATGGCAAATTTCCATTAAAGTGCACCCATTAAAAATTGTAGTTGGACTGAATACCTCAGTACCCTCCTACCTTTTTCTTAGTCCATTTTTTTTAAATTTTCCCTGTGAACAAGGATATAGTTTGGGTACAGGTGAAGACTTTCCTTTTCTTTAAGTGGACCCAATATAATTTATCCTTCCTTTGGGCTTTCAGGGGAAGAAAACTAATTTTCCTTCTACTCTTCTGAGTTCTTGGCTAAGAATCCTTAATAAACAGATGAACAAGAGAAAAACAAATGGAAGGTTAGCAGCGTGTATACCTCATATACACAGGGAAGATACCCAGGGTACATAAGTAACTCACAGAGTTGGCTTTAGAAATTAGCATTACATACCATGTTGTTAAGGGAAAGGGAAGGGGCCCTCAGAGCCTGTCAGAGTAGGGTAAATGATTTTTAGGAAAGGTGTGTGGGTTCTTGGGAGAATAAAATGGAGGCATGATCATTTGCAACAATGTTGGGGTGTGGTGTGGGTTTCTAGTCTTTTTTTTGTGAGAAGAGTCAAACTTCCCTGATTGAGGAACCTAGCAGGGAGGACCTGTATGATGGTTACCTTCCTTTTGGATGATTTATCTTCCAAACATAAGAGGATAAAGGAATTTCAAAGAAAGCGTCTCCCTGCATTTGCTGTTTTTCAAATGCCTACATCTCAAAATAATCAGTATGCCAAAGTGGTATATTTTGGGGTGGCACATTTTATCCTTCAACCTTTTGTAAAATTGTTAATGCCTGTACCCTTTAAATCCCATATATTTTTGCATATGGGGCACCCATACCCCAAGTCACCTCTGTGAGCTCTAAATGAATCTGTGATTCTTTATGCTACAGTAAACTAGGATTGCTCTAATCCCAAACTCCACTGATGCTTCTTTTATATTCTGAGTTGAATTTCCTTGTTTTGGCCAATTTATAGTACTCTAAATTTTTAGAATGTGAAGCCACAGATACCATGTCAACAAGCATAGAGTTTTCACCCCGATGCATTTGCTAAGATCTGGCCCAGAGATGCCTTGGTTCCTTTGGCTGGTGCAATACGGGCCCTTATCATTTTGCTTACTTTTTTAAAAAAAATCACTTGTCAACACTCAAAATCAAGAGATTTCATATAAAAACTGAGATTTATGGAGCATTAAAAAATACACAAATAGCTTCCTATCCTTCTGTGCTTTCTTTTTCTACATAGTATTTATTATCATCTATACATTTTACATACTTGTTTCTTGGCTGTCCCTTCCCCTGGAATGGATGTATTTCGTCTGTCTGCAATTCAAGATGATTTTTTTTTTTTGCTCTTGAGAAGGTGACCAAGATATTGCATGGCAGTATCATAGGTAATAGGTAAGACTTCTTCATTTACCCCCTGTTTCTTGAAATTCATTAGACTCAGGGCAAAGCCCTTCTTTCTATCCTTAGAAATAAGCCTGGCATTAATTTCCCGATTCATATTGAAAATGAGGTAGAAAGGGTCTTATTGCTGTTCATAGTTTCTAAAATGTCTTTGAACATATCCTTGTTCTTCAAATACATTGCATTTCTGTCTCCTACAGGATGTGGAATGCTGCATCAACTTTGCTTCCCTAATGGATGTGGTTTGTGTGCACTAGAGGAAGCATAGTGAGAATTTTATGTTTTAGATGCAGTATTCTGATTGCTGCTTCCTACTTCATAACCCCACATGCTTCATAAAATTTATGATAAAAAGAAAGCATTTTAACTCTTCTCGTAGATTTATTTTATTCAACAAATATTTACGGACTACTCCAGGGGATAGTATTCAGCAATATATTGCCAGTACACATAGATCAGAGTTTACTTTTCAAATTGTTTATGTTTTAGTAGTGGTACTATGACACAGTCTTAATATTATAAAATTAACATGCTATTTTGAAAATATTGTATGAATAGATTGATAATGGGATTAGGATCTGCATTAAGTGTTGATTAATGTAGCTTTGCAACACTTCAAAAATTTCAGTAAAGGAAATAAGATTTAGAAAGTTATTTTTTCAACTTGTAAAAATTCCTGTGTCACCCCACATTTGTGCTTACTTTCAGAATATTGATGATCGCTTTACACCATGCTTATTTACTCTTTTATGTAGGATTCAGAAATAAGAAATAATAGTGGAAAGGATGCTCTTATTAATTGGAACTAAAGAACTTGGTATTTTAGTTTGTCTTAGAAATAATTTTTTTAAAGTCTTTACAATTTTTTTTATGTTTATTTATTTTGAGAGAGAGAGAGAGAGACATCCTAAGCAAGGGAGGGGCAGAGAGAGGGGGAGAGAGAGAATCCACAGCAGACTCCATGCTGTCAGTACAGAGCCTCACTTGGGGCTCAGTCTCACGAACTGTGAGATTATGTCTTGAGCTGAAATCAAGAGTTGGATGCTTAACCACCACCTGGGTGCCCCATCTTAGGTACTCTTATAAAAAACCCAACAAACAACCCAAAATCTTGAGTTAGGTGTTTGGTCAGTCATTCCCTGTGAGCCTGCATTTCCTAAATGAAAGTAAAAGGGGTACTTTATTATTATTTAAATTTAGGTAGAATTTACATACAATAAAATTATTCTTTACAATTAAATTATTTGACAAGTTTTAACAAATATATGTATATATGTAACACTGAAGAAAAGAATTAAGGAAGACCTTGCCACTCAGCGGAAGTATATATTCATTGAATGGAACACTCAATATTGTTTGTTTGTTCTCCAGAAATTGATCTTCATCCAATGCAATCACAATAAGAATTTCAACAGAATTTTTTCCTAGACATTGGCAAGCTGTTAAAATATTTCATAAACATTTTATATACTCTATGGAGAATATGCAGGAAAAAGCATTTGGTAGAACTCAGCATTCTTTTATGGTAAATAACAACAAAAACTGCAAACTGCAAATAGATGAAAGGCATTTCCAAAACCTGTAAGTTAGCATTATACTCAATGAAGAAATGTTGAATGCTTTCCTCCATAGATGGGGAACCAGGCAATGATGTCCACTCTCACACTACTATTCAACATTGTACTATTGGTCCTAACTATAGAAATATAGTCAGTAATAAAATCCCTTAAGGTCAAGAAGGAAGGAGAAAAAGTTTTATTTGAGGATGAATTCATGGTTAAGTGAAAAAAATCTAACTACATTGGAGCACCTGGGTGGTTCTCAGTTAAGCATCCAGCTCTTGGTTTCAGCTCAGGTCATGATACTATGGTTCATGAGTTTGAGCACAAAGCCTGCTTGGGAATTTTCTCTCTCTTTCTCTCCCCCTCTGCCCCTCCTTTGCTTACACTCCCTCTATCGAAGTAAATAAATAAACTAAAAAAAAAAAAAAAGAAAACCCAAAAAGCAATTACATGAAGTAATATGTGAAATTAGTAATATTAAAGGAGACAGTTTAATAGAACATGCATAAGAGCTTTGCATTGAAGACTACAGAAAATAAAAAGAATTGCATGGCAAGTTTCCCAAATTGGTCTATAGATTAAATGCAATCCCAATAAAAATTCTTGTAGAGTTTTTTGGTAGAATTTCATAGTTCAAAAATGTACATGGGAATGTGCATGACCTAGAATAGTCAAATAACTTTTTAAAAGAACAAAATAGGAAGATTTGCACTGCCTGATTTAAAGATAACAATAAAGTTATAATAGTTAGGACAGTACAGTATTGGTAAAAGCATAAACGTGTCAGTAGAACAAAATAGACAATCCAGAAATGGAATGACACAGATAAAATCAGTTAATTTTTGACACAAATACCAAAGCAGTTCTATCGGAAGAAGATTCTTCACCACAAATAGTGCTGAGGCAGCTCTATATTTTTATTCTGCCAAAATAAAAGTAAATAACATCAACATTTACCAAGAACAAACATGACCTTGAAATGGATCAATGTTTAAACCTAACAAATGAAGGGAGCCTGAGTGGCTCAGTTGCTTAAGCATCTGACTCTTGGTTTTGGCTCGGATCATGATTTCAGTTTGCTGGATTTGGGCCCCCTGTTGGGCTCTGTGTGGCAGCACAGATCCTGCTTGGGATTCTCTCTCTCTCTCTGTCCCTCTCTCTTTCTCTCTCTCTGACCCTCCCCCACCAGCTCTGTCTCTCTTAAATAAATAAACTTAAAAAAAATTGGGGGTGCCTAGGTGGCTCAGTCAGTTAAGCATTGACTTCGGTCAGGTCATGATCTCATAGTTTGTGAGTTCAAGTCCTGCATTGGGCTCACTGCTATAAGCTCAGAGCCTGCTTCAGATCTTCTGTCCCCCTCTCTCTCTGCCCCTCCCCTGCTTGTGCTTTCTCTCTCTCTCTCTCTCTCTCTCTCTCTCAAAATAAATAAAAACATTAATAAATAAATGTAACAAATGAAGAAGAAAATATAGGAGAAAATCTTTGCTGCATTTAGCTACAAAAAAAAATTGCCTTTATTGTTAAACCTTTTCTTTGAAGAAAACCCTTAAAAAATGAAAGGAAAGCTAGGGAAAAATATTAGCTATACATATATTTTACAAAGAAATAATATCCAGAACATAAAAAGAACTTGTGTGACTCAGTAATAAAACCAAAAAAGAAAAAAAAAAACAATAAAAATGGGCAAAAAAATTGAACAGACCCTTCACAAAAGCAAATATACAAATGCCAAATTTACTCAAAGTAGATGCTTAAATCACTCAACAGAAAAAAATGAAAATCACAATTAGATATCACTCTATAGTCACTAGATTGATTATAATTTAATTTTTTCTTCCTTCCTTTCCTTCCTTCCTTCCTTCCTTCCTTCCTTCCTTCCTTCCTCTTTCTTTTCTTTCTTTCTTTCTTTCTTTCTTTCTTTCTTTCTTTCTTTCTTTCTTTCTTTCTTTCACGAATGCAGTCCCCCACTACCACAGATTATGCAGTCGAGTATGCCTCATTTGAGAAAATTGCAGCAGTCAGCACATCTGGAGTGCAATGGATACGCCTCGCCCTGGGAAAACCACCTTAGTGATCATGGTGTCTCCCCTGCTAGATAAGTGTGGATTGATTAAAATTTTAAAACTGACCTTTTCAAGCAAGTGTTGATGAAGATATGGCACAATTGGGACTCTTAATTTTTTTTAAATATTTATTTTTGAGAAAGAGAGAGAGAGACAGAGCATGAGCAGGGGAGGGGCAGAGAAAGAGGGAGACACAAAATCTGAAGCAGGCTCCAGGCTCCCAGCTATCATCACAGAGCCTGACATGGGGCTTGAACTTCAAGAACTGCGAGATCATGACCTGAGCTGAGGTTGGATGCTCAACCGAATGAGCCACCCAGAAGCCCCTTGAACTCTTAAACACTACCATGGGGATAAACATGTACAATTACTCTATAAAATTATTTTGAGGGGCGCCTGGGTGGCGCAGTCGGTTAAGCGTCCGACTTCAGCCAGGTCACGATCTCGCGGTCCGGGAGTTCGAGCCCCGCGTCAGGCTCTGGGCTGATGGCTCAGAGCCTGGAGCCTGTTTCCGATTCTGTGTCTCCCTCTCTCTCTGGCCCTCCCCCGTTCATGCTCTGTCTCTCTCTGTCCCAAAAATAAATCAACGTTAAAAAAAAAAATTAAAATTATTTTGAAATTTCTTAGTAAGTTAAATGTGGATGTAGTTTGGGAGTTGGACATTCAACTTCTAGGTATTTATTAAAGTCCTCACAAATACTTGTACCCAGATGTTTATTTAAAAATTTTTTCTTGGGGCGCCTGGGTGGCGCAGTCGGTTAAGCGTCCGACTTCAGCCAGGTCACGATCTCGCGGTCCGTGAGTTCGAGCCCCGCGTCAGGCTCTGGGCTGATGGCTTGGAGCCTGGAGCCTGTTTCCAATTCTGTGTCTCCCTCTCTCTCTGCCCCTCCCCCGTTCATGCTGTCTCTCTCTGTCTTAAAAATAAATAAACGTTGAAAAAAAAATTTAAAAAAAAAATTTTTTTTTCTTATACAAATGTTTATAATACCTTTGTTTAGAACTCCTCAAACTTGAAACACCACAAATATCCATTAACAAGTAATTGGTCACCCAAAATATGGCATATCCATGCACTGGAATACTATTCGGTAATGAAAACAAATGAATTACTGATAAACCTAATAACATAGATGAATCTCGAAATTAGTATGCTGAGTGACTCTAGGAAACACCAGTTTCTTTTGTTTTTGGTCATTGTAGATTTCTTTGCATTTTACAGATTACATATATATATATATACACACACACACACACACACACACATATGTATATGTATGTATATAATACGTAATATATTGTTGCAGATTATGAGTCTGGACTTCTCTCTTGTCCAGCAAGAGAGTGGACACAAAATTGAAAACTAGAGAGGCTAATGTCCGAGAGGCTATGAGAGCTCTGAACAGGGGTTTTTGTCTCTGTATTTATTGAGCTCACAAGATATTACCCACGTGGTGAATGTGAAGAAAACATCTTACACACGTGAATTTGGAGAAAACAACCAGACAGTATTCATTAACTTGTATGTGTAAGAACCAAAGGTCTGGGGGGTAAGTAGAGTTTGTGAGTAAAGTACAATAGTATACTGGACTTAGATGGAAAGTAATTTCCTGCAGGTGGTATAACAAGTTACTTGTGATCCCATTACAATATCTCACTAGCTGACCTCAGGTGCTTTTGCCCCGTGGTGGTGGTTTTCTGCCCTAAGCTTTTTTTTAACCCATTTATGTAAGTAGAACCTATTTCCCCACAATATATAATATATATAATAATATATGTTACATGTATATATAATAATATGTATTATATGCATATGTAATAGTTGATATTATATACATATAATATATATACACAAACACACGTAAATACATGTATATGTATATATGCCATGTATATGTCATACGTATGTCCGCCTAAGCATTTATCAATTTTGTTATATTTTTGAAATAACCAAATTTTGGCGTTATGGTTTTCTTTTACTTTTAGTATGTTTTCTATGTTACTGATTTGGACATTTTTGATTAATCTTTTGTTTTTGTTATATTGCTTATTTATTTTTTTCCTTTACTCTTGCTGGTTTCTTGTGAAGGTAGCTTTATTCTTTGTTAACATAAGCGTTTTAAGGGTATAAATTTCCCTCTTAGGACTGCTTTCACAACATTCCCAAAATTTTGAAAAATTATGTTTTATTAACATTCACTTAGAAATATGTATGGTTTTCTTTGCAATTTATTCCTTTACCCATAGGTTTCTCAGTATTTTGGAATGTTTTAGCTGTCTTATTGTTGGTTTATAATTCAGTCTCATGATAGTTGGAGAGTCTCTTCTGTATGTTTGCATCCTTTGAAACGTGTGGATCAGGGCATAGTCTCTCCTGGTGGATGTTACATGTGTTCTTGAAAAAAGTGTGAATTGTGTAAGTTTTGTGTGCTATATAAATGTCACTTAGTTGAAGTTGATTGATAGTCTTATTCAAATCTTTGATATTACAGCTGAATTTTTTCCCACTTGTTCTAACTTGATCAAGATATCATGGATAGAAGGGTGTTAAAATCTCCTATAATGATTGTCGGTTTATCTCTTCCCCCCTTTGGTTCTGTAAGGTTTGCTTTATGTGTCCTGAAGTTCTTTTTTTAGGCAAATAGCATTTAGTTTGCTACTATCTTCTTGATGAATTGATGAGTTGTTATTATAAAGTAAATCTTTCTATTTGTGGTAATGTTTTGTCTTAAAGTATACTTTTGTGAGATTAATATAGCCACATGAGTTTACTTTTGCTTATTGCTTCCATGGTATGTTTTCCCCATAATTTACTTTAAATCTATACCTGTGCTTATATTCAAAGTGCATATTTAGAAAAAAAAAGATTTAGTTGGATATTGATTTTTTTAATCAATTTTTCCTCTTAGTTGGAGTGTTTAATCCATTCATATAAGTAAATAAACTCACAATGTACCTAATTGGGCTTATCTGTAATGTTAATGTTTGTTTCCTATTTGTGCTTTTGTTCCTGCTCTTTTGTTTCTTTCTCCCTGCCATCAGTACACACACACACACACACACACACACACACACACACATTTAAGTACATACACATATACACACATTTTAGTATTTCATTCTTTCTTCTCTAATGGCTTTTTAAGTCCTAGTACCTTGTACAGTTGACCTTTGAAAATGTGAGGGGTAGGGGTGTTGATTCTCTCGATAGCTGAAAATCCACGTGTAATTTTGACTTCCCAAAACCTTAACTACTAATAGCCTACTATTGACCAGACTCCTTACTGGTAACATAAACAGTGGATTAACACATATTTGGTGTTATATACATTATATACTGTATTCTTTTTTTTTTTTAACGTTTATTTATTTTTGGGACAGAGAGAGAGCATGAACGGGGGAGGGGCAGAGAGAGAGGGAGACACAGAATCGGAAACAGGCTCCAGGCTCTGAGCCATCAGCCCAGAGCCCAATGCGGGGCTCGAACTCACGGACCGCGAGATCGTGACCTGGCTGAAGTCAGACGCTTAACCGACTGTGCCACCCAGGCGCCCCTATATACTGTATTCTTACAATAAAGTAGGCTAGAGAAAAGAAAATGTTATAACAAAATCATAAGAAAGTGTATTTACTGTATTTCGTGTTTATTGCAAAAAATCTGTGTATAAGTGGACCTGTGTAGTTCGAATCATATTCTCTTTTGTGATGCTGGTGTATTACAGTTTATATTTAATTTTTCAACTTAGTTGAGTATTTTACCACTTCACATATAATGTAAGAATATTATAATAAAATAATTCCACTTACTATTACCCATTCTCTAATCCACTGCTGTCATATATTTTACTTACACATATGTCATGAACTCTACAATGTATTGTTACTTTTGTTTAGTGAGTTTTCTTTAAAAAATAAGAAGGAAAAGTAGTCTTTTAAATTTACCCATATATTTACTTCTCTTTGTTTTCTTCATTTATTTTTGTTCAAATGAATTCTCATCAGGTATTATTCCCTTCACCATGCATGACACATTTTATTGGTATCTCTTAGGAGTCTGCAGATGAATTCTTAGCCTTCTTTTATCTGAAAAAGGACTTTGCTTTCACTTTGTCAAGGATATTTTTACCAGATACAGAATTCTTGTTGACAGTGTTATTTTATATCCAGGAGTTAAAAGGTGTCAGTTTATTGTTCACTGGATCCCATTATTATTGTGTTTTTCTTGAATATTGTTTCTCTTTTCCAGGGCTTTTATTTTACTGTTTTTCTTTTTTTTAAGGTTTCCACAATTTGACTACGAGGAACTTAGTTTTGCATTTCTTGGTGTTTGTATTTTTGGGTTTTGATAAGCTCCTCCAAAAACGTGGGCTGCTCTTCCGGTCATACCTAGAAATATCGTGGCCAGTGATTGTTCAAATATGTTTTCTGTTTCATTCTCTCTTTACGTTTTGTGAGGCTTCACTTAAACATAGATCACTTGACACTATCCGTAAGTCTTTGAGAACTATTTCTTTTCAATGCTTTTTTTTCCACTGTGCTTCAATTTGTATAACTACTATTATTCTGTCTTTATGTTCATTGATTCTTTTCCTTGTGTCCAATCTGTTGATCATATCTAATGAGTTTTTTATTTCAAATACTATATTTTTCAGTTCAAGGATTTTCATTGTTTTCTTTTTTTTAATTTTTAATTTCCTATATTTTCGTCTCTTCACTTCGCATAGTTCATTTTCCTATGCTTTCTTTAGCAGATTTAATTTCAAAATATGGGTCACCTCTAGATCTATTTCTATTTCATATTTCTTCTTTTAATCATTGTAATATTTTCTGGTTTGTCTTATTATAGTTGATTAATAGACATTGTGGATAACACGTTGTAGAGACCCATTTTCCTTTGTCTTTCTTTGAAAAATGCTGCATTTTGTTTTGAAAGGCAATTAAATTATTGGTAGATCACTTGGTCACGACGGGGCTTGGTTTTAGGCTGTTGGAATGGTTCATTTCAGTTTTGCCTTTACTATTGGGATAGATTTCTTAGTTGTGGAACATGATCTTCACTGATAAGTTGTAGTCTTAATAGAATTTCAGTGTATAACTGAAAGTATTTATCAAGCCTCTATCACCCTGACTGATTGAATTCCTAAGTCTGTGTCCCAGGTGGTGGGCAGCTTCTGAAATCACTAGTTAATTTCTTTAAACCCTCAGCTCTTGTTTTTCCTGGACCTCTTAGACTTTCTCTAAGTTCAAGAGTCACCTAAGAATTTTAGCAGAGTTCGTACTTAGATTTTAGGATCTCTCCTGTGCATCCATCTTTATCGGATTTTCCCTTTAACTTTCTTCTGTTTTGCAAGCCTTGAACTCTAATACCTGACTAGTCGTCCCAGTAAAACTAGTATGTTCTGATGAAGCTGTATCATCTACTTCAACAGACCTGGAGACTTCGCTGAAGGTGGGGAATACATAAATTTGGGTCTCATCTTAGTTCCCTTTTTTTCAGATTTCCTAACACCTATAGTTACTACCTGGTCTCCAGTGTTTTTGAACAATAGTTTTGTAATATTTTGTATACCATATAAAATTGCTCTTGGTAGGAGAGTTTTCTAATACAAGCTACCTTGTCATTGCCTGAAACCAGAACAAATTTAATATTTTTGTTACGGACTTCTGAATGGAATTTTAAATCTCGGGATTGTGGTGAAAGTCTCCAACTTGAGGACAGTATATGCTAAATAATCTTCAGATGTTCACCAAACCTAATATGGATAGCATAACTCCTCAATCAATAAGTAAAATTTCAAGAGAACCACTCAGAGATTGGGAATGGCTACACACAGGAAAAATTGGTAAATAATTATTTGCTTGGATATTTCCTTAGGAGATAACAATTGATGATGTATCTCTGGGCTGTTGATACATGAAAAGGAATAGGACCGAGAAAGCAGTGATTGAATTAAAATATAAAATCCAAATTTCTTCCTTGCTTATTCAAACTGTTTAATGTGCTAGGTACATGACACTGATTTTATCATGAGGATCTAAGATGATACATGTGAGAAATGAAACATGGACCTGGTCTCAGGAGTGAGCTTTGTCAAAACAGAGTTGTGGAGTGGGTACTGTAATCTGGTTATTCCTACTGTGAACCCATTCAATTCAACAATATATTTTAGGTGTGTGTAATATAGTCGAAGTACTTACTCTTTAACAATTGATTTTTTTTTCCATTGCCAAATAATTTATATGGTAGACATAATTTACAAGTATAAGGCAGAAGTTGAAATCTACCATTTCCAATTCATTGATATTAAGTAATCGTGTGTTATAAAGAGAAAACAAATGCAAATTGTTGGATTCTGAGGCAAAGGTTACATTGTTGGTATCTTTAATTTTTGTGCATTCAGTTTGAAAAACATTTTTAATTTTGTTTCTGGTTTATCTTACTTAACTTTTAAAACCTTGAAAATTGACTGAAGAGTATACTTTTAACATCTTAATATCAAGTCTGTGCCTCTGTTGTTCGATACCTGTATTGTTGAAAATTTCAGGCTAGTGTCTGAATCGCTGAGGTTTATCATGATAAATTGTGTGCAGACTCTATTTTCTGGACCTCAGTGTCTTGTCCTATAAACCATGAGAAGTGGACTTGATCTCTGAGGTCCCTCTCTTTTTATGAATCTCTCACTCCCACCAGCTGAGTTTTTATAGACAAATGCTGGTTTCAAGCAACACTACTGTTCCGAAGAATTCTGGATAAACACTTGAAGGGTGAAGGGGCAATTTGGATGACTCATCCCCACTTTTAGACTGGTTAGTTTGATACCAGTGACCACAACACATGAAAACACTGCTGTGAGGTGATTACAGGACTTTTCTCTAAGCATTTTGTCACATAGCTTTCGGATGAACTTATTTGAAAAAACTTTTCCATCTTTAAGGCCTTTTTGTCACACTTACAGACACAAACATACACACAGCTGTTGTGTTTACAAATCTAATTGTTTTGCTAATAGTATAGAGAAGTGGTCTTCAACCAGGAGATTTTTTTTTCCCTTAGGTGGCACCTGGCAACATCATGGACTTTTTTATTTGTCACAGTTGGGGAATGTGAGTTATCAGCATCTACTGGGTAGGTATCAGGGATACTGCTGAAAATTCTACAATGTGTAGAGCAGTCTCATAATAAAGAAATATCTGACCTAAAATAACCACAGTGTCAAGTTTGGGAAACCCAGCCTAGAGAGAAAAGTTTTAGATTGATGGTACCCAAGCCAAATCCATGTGAAGCAAATAATAAAATTCAACTCAACAATATATGTTAGGCATTTGTAATGTAGTTTAATTACTTACTGTTTAATAATTTAATAATTAGAACCATATTTTAATTAATAAATTAATACTTAATTATTTTAACATTTAATTAATATTTAATATTAATAAACAATTAAATATTAATAAGTATATAAATATAATCAATGTTTAAATAATTTAATATTTACTATTTCAACAGTTAATCAATTCAATTAATATTTAATAATTGTAATTATATACAATTGTATATAATTATAATTGTTTATAATATAATTATTAATTGATTATAATATATGATTAAAATATGGTTATATTACACTTATAATTTAATAATATATGATTAAAATATGATTATATTATAATTATAATTTAATAATTGATTTTTATAGATTGTGTTGCCTTTCTCCATTTTTTTTGTCATGTTTCTAGCTGCCTACTCTATAAGGAAAAATCTAGTACTTTGATCCCTTTCTTCCCTTTTGTCTTTCTATATTTACTATTATTCATAAAGGGAGTCTTCATTTCTAATCATAAACTGAAGTTATGCTGTAACGGGGATCAGTATGAGCAAAAGAGCAATGCTACACTCTAAAAATGTCAGAATATAGGGCACACAGTTTTCTTGTCTTCATTCCAAGGAGATTGAGGAGCTATCTGTCCCTCACGGTAGTAGATGGCAGCAGGTTAAATCAAGGCCTTGGTCACACGGTATTTAAAAATAGCAAGAATAGAAGGAGGCCAAAATGAAAAGATTTTTGGGATACTGATCTTAGGTAAATTTTGTTTAAACTGAAAGGTGAATCCACAGAGCCATCTGAATTCAAGCAAGTTAGTGAGTAATATGAGGACTTTTGTATAGGAACTGACTGAACGTTTCTCTAGAATCTGTGGGGCATCACTTCTCTTTGCATGTAGAGCTTCACAGGATCAGAGATTTCACATGAGTTTGTACTGTGTTCACAGTTAAGGTCTGCCATGAACTAGTTATGTGAAATTAGAAATTTGTTCTCAATTGTTTTCTCATCTGTAAGTGGACTTAATATACCATTTGGGTCATAAAGATGTTGTCAAGAGTAAACGATGTAAAATAGGTAAAAATTACAGCATGATGCATAATTGAGTAAATGATCAGTAATCGTGACCCATAGTTATCAACAGTTATATTCCAAGTGACTGTTTGCACATTTTTTTAAGTTTTTAAATTTATTTATTTACTTAGAGAGAGAGAGAGAGAGAGAGCGCCTGAGTGCAAATGGACGAGAGGCAGAAAGAGAGGGAGAGAGAAAATGCTGTCAGCACAGAGCTCATTGCAAGGCTTAATCTTAGCAACTGTGAGATCATGACCTGAGCCAAAACCAAGAGTCAGATGCTTAACTGACTGAGCCACCCAGGCACCCCTGATCTTCCCTTTTCAGGCACCCCTGATCTCTTCCTCACTTTTATCATATCTTAGTTTAAACATCTTAATTTCAAGTATGGCTTTTTTCTGGCTATTTAAACCTCTAATATTTCTTAGTATTTTGTATATCCCTTCTGGCTTTTTTTGGTAATATTTAACATTGTTATACAACATTTAATTTGTTTTTATTTCTTAATTTTTGTCTTCTCCCGCAATAATATAAGCTCTTTCAGGTCAAGGAGTATTTTGTCTATTTTATACATCATGGTATCCTCAGAGTCTATAACCTAGTACAGAGCAGGCACTCAAGTGCTCAGTATTTGTGGATAAATGAATATATAACAAAATTTGTTCTGCAAGGAAATGATGTAGCCCTCTATCTTTCTAATCTGTGCATGTTCTTTTTTTCTCATTGGCAGTTGAATTATCCCAAGTTTTCTTGTACTATGACAATTATTGACAATTTATGATGACAATAGGAAAAGCACTTTAATTTCTATTTGACAGGAAGGGTTCATTACACTGTGATGGGATATTTTGAAATAGGAACTGGTGGCCTTTCTCTTTGTATTTCCTATAAACCTGACCTATTTCCCACTTGGTCAGGAGCCAGAACTTGCCACATCCGTTCCTTAGGAAAAGTTTGTTAACAGCTGAAAAGAGGAGTAACAGTTTAGGTTTCAAAATCATAGGACCCAAGGGAACTCAAAGCTATGAAAACATGTAGCAACTCAGAGCAAGATTTCCTTCCCTTGTAAGTAGCATAGATTCCCTGGGTGATGGGGAATTGGACAATCAGGGGCAGAATCAACAGGGAATAGGTGGCAAGAGAGAAAGGGAGATGTTTACCTTGGCTCTCTGTTGGCATAGCAATTCCAGATAGATTTGAAAATGCAAGTACAGAGAGAATCCATGCTTCATTTTCTGACTAGTAATCAAGAGAGAAGAAGGGCTCTAGAGTGAAAATGGCCATGTGGTTGACCTGGGAAGATGGACCTGAGACACCCTGACCCCCTCATGACATTACTGTGATCTTGGCAAACTCACCTCTGCATCCCATACCCTTTCATTTCCTGCTTTCAGGATGTCCATCACTCTTTGTTAGCATGACCAAGTTTTCATGGGCTGCTGCTGTTTTGTGGGCTCCTCACTCAGGACTGCCCAAAGATGCTTCCTCTCTTCTCTGTGAGAGGAAAATGGACCTCATGTCCTTTAATGTACAAATCCCCTTTGTTGACATCAAGTCTTATTTCTAGAAGGCACTTCCATTTTATGAAAATCTCTCCTGCAAGTCTATGTAGTATTTACTTTTCACTCTCTTGTGAATAGTTCTTTCTTGATAAGAAAAGTAGAGAACTTTCAAATATAGTTGGGATTTTTACTCCAGTTATTCTAGGCCCATGATTTTGTGTAAGGCTCATCTTCTGACATACCAGAAGCAGTGCAAACCAGTGAGATTTTTTGCATTTGCTCTTCTGGAAATTTCTTTACTTCAACCAGTACTCTTTTGGAGTGAAAAACTTTTCTTTCCCCCTGCATTATTAAAACCTTCCCTCAACAGAGAATTATCTAGCAATCCATGCCCCCAGCCCATCTCCAAAGCCTCATTGGGTTTATTGGCAGGTGAAATGGTTTGCAGATCTTAGGATGTGGAAAGAATGGCTGATTTCCCTGTCAACTGTGTTAACATGTCCTTTCTTCATTTTCTGGTTCATTGCCTGCTGCCTGCCTTGTTGCCTTACAATTGGGCTCAGGAGTATCAAGATAACCAGTTATTTCAATGGTCTCTTATGATTGGATATGCCACATTTCTGCCAGAAAAATGCATGCTGGCTGTGTTTCTAGCCATTGCATCTCTGGTTGGGAGTCAATTTCCACTTGTTGGCTGATTGTGTTTACTGAGAAGACCTAAAAATACTTTATATCTAGACCTCCATATCTGAGTGGTAGATAACATTAAAACTTCACAGCTGCCACAATAGCTGCATTAAAAGAACCAGGCTCAAAACATCTGTG
Source organism: Prionailurus viverrinus (assembly GCF_022837055.1). Taxonomy (NCBI): domain Eukaryota; kingdom Metazoa; phylum Chordata; class Mammalia; order Carnivora; family Felidae; genus Prionailurus; species Prionailurus viverrinus. The sequence continues at coordinate 104,175,087 of NC_062561.1, read as the reverse complement.
TCACAGTAGTGTGATTCTGTGACAGTAATCCAGGTAGATGTGAAACAAAAATTTCCAAAAAACAATGGCAGTGTAAATTGAGTAAATTTCTATTCACAAATAGAAAGAACATTAGAAAATAAAATCAGAAGCATTTTTACTGGATAGGAATAGTGAGATATAAGGATGACTTTCATTTGTTTATTTTGAGAAAGAGAAAGGGGGAGTGAGAGCGTGTATGTGTTCACACATGGAGGAGAGGCAGAGAGAGAGAGGGAAAGAAAGAATCCTAAGCAGACATAGCCCTATGTGGGGCTTGATCTCCTGAACCATGAGATCATGACCTGAACTGAAATCAAGAATCAGACGCTTAACTGACTGAGCCACCCAGGCATCAAATAAGGTTGAGTTTTTTTTAAAAGTTTATATATTTATTATTTTAGCTTCACTGTAAGTTAGTATTATTTATTACCAAGGAAGTGGAACACAAGGGTTGGATAGGTATGTGTCCCATGAGAGAAAGATGAACTGTTGTCAGTTGTCGACCATAGTCGTGTGTAGACAGTGGTGATAACCAAATTAGAACGCTTCTATCTCTATAACTGATTACAATTATTATTGAGAGCATAGGTGTTTGTAAATTGTTTTAAGTGTACCTGAAAACAGATGGACTCGACAGTGTCACATATAAGCCAGGGGTCACATATAAGCACCCATGTTGTGTTATTTTATTAAGCAGAATAATTTAGATGTCATAAAACTGGCTTCTAAACATCCCTGGTGCTCTCTCAGCCTTTACACTATTGATGTAATATGAACAAGATTAACAGCTTAAAAAAAAATCTCCTTTCTATGAACATATGAAATCAATAGACCAAGACAAGTGAATCATCTTTGATTTGGGCTTTAAGTTCACATTTCCTCTTTTGAAATTCTATAGAGCTGCTTAGCTTAATCCCTGCACAAAGAAAGGCAATTTAAAACTATCAAAAGGTCCAAAGCATCTGCCTTCCCTGGGAAAAACTCTCGATGGCCTATCTGCGTAGTAACATTTGTTTAGGTGCTGGAGTGACAGGGTCATGCCTCGGCTTGCTTACTTTTCTCTGAGTCTCTCTTTGCAGATATTTCTGCCTATTGACAATTATATATTTATGTTCATTCATTATGATTCAGATGTGGAAAAAGATGCGCATATCAGCAACTTGGGCAAAGGCGACTTGACGAGCATTGAGCCTTCTCTTAAGCCCACTGTTTTTGTCCAACTTCTGTAAATATCACAGAAATTAGAAGCCTCCTTTAAAACTACCTGCATTCTCTAAAAATGTTAGAAGAACGCTCCTTCCATTTTGCATTTTTCTATTTTAAAATAAATTCACATGGGAAACTGGATGATGTGATGTGGCAGTATCATCAAATTCTGTCCTTTTTATTTTTTAGTTTTCTAATGTTTGTTTCTGAGAAAGACAAAGAGACAGAGTGTGAGTGGGGGAGGGGCAGAGAAAGAGGGAGACAAAGAATCCAAAGCAGGCTCCAGGCTCCAAGCTTTCAGCACAGAGCCTGATGCAGAGTTTGAACCCATTAGCTGTGAGATCATGACCTGAGCCAAAGTCATTTGCTAAATTGACTGAGCTACCCAGGTGCCCCTAAATTCTGTCATTTTTTTAAAAAAGTTTATTTATTTTGAGAGACAGAGCATGTGTGTGTAAGTGGGAGAGAGGCAGAGAAAGAGAGACAGAGACAGGGAGACAGAGAGAATCCCAAGCAGGTTCCATGCTCACTGCCTCAATGCCGAGCTGGTCCAGGGCTCAATCTCAAAACTGTGAGATCATGATCTGAATTGAAATCAAGAGTCAGTTGCTTAACCGACTAAACCACCCAGGAGCCCTAATCTGTGCCCTTTAATAATAGAGTAAAAGAGCAGAATTCAGCTAGTATAATACATTCAATTCAATCATTCAACAAATATTTGTAGAGTAACGATTCTCTGCAAGCCCTTTGCTAATTGGGGAACAAAACATATGAAGAATCCTGTCTTCATGTAGTTTATGTTCCAGTGAAAGGCACTGATAATAACACATGAGCCTAACTGTAAAGTTAGAGAACAGTTCACAAGACCATCCTCACCGCTGACACCAATTGCAAGTTTGGGGGAGCCAAGATACCCTCAGATATCACGTCACTAGAACTCACACAACTCACTGAAAGCTGTTATACCTATGGTTATGGTTTGTTACAGCTTAAGATCAGCTAAGGGAAAGCCAAGTGCAAGAGGGTTCTAAATGTGGACCGTCCATTATAGACTCTCCTAGTGGAGTCGTGGATAGGGTTAAGTCCTCACGGCAGTGACCTCTAGTAATAAGCACAGAGTATTGACAACCAGGGAAGCTCATTTGAGACTTTGTGTCCAGAACCTTTAAGGGAATCCCATTACATAGACATGGTCACCTGCCCACATGGCTCACCTCAATCTCCATCCAGCCCCTGTAGAGACTGAACTGGTACCGTGTGACTCAAAGTCCCCATTGTAAATCACACTGTTTGACTTTCTGGCATGGTGTGGAGATCCCAGGTAAAGAAAGACACTTTTATTAGGCAGGGTATTGCACGGGTTTAGAGATTGTATCCCAGAAATTGAGGGCAAAGTCTAGATTTTTCTTTGGGCAAGGATAAATTCTTGAGTACATAATAATATATAAGTGAATTGTATTGAATATTGAGTGTTAAAAGATAAGTGTGAGGGAAAACTTTTTTTTTTTAATGTTTATTATTTTTAAGAGTGAGAATGAGAGCCAGGCAGGGGCAGAGAGAGAGGAAGACACAGAATCCGAAGCAGGCTCCAGGCTCTGAGCTGTCCGCATAAAGCCCGATGCGGGGCTCAAACTCACCAACTGTGAGATCATGACTCGACTGAGCCACCCAGGCGCCCCAGAGGGAAAACTTTTTTAAAAATAGAGTGAGGTAAGAGAAATTGGGAATGTGTGTGTCAAAGGTGGAGGGAAAGGGAAGTTTGCCTTTCTGAATAGAGTGCTCAGGGCAAGGCTAACTGAAAAGGTGACATTTGAGCAAAGAATTGGAACAAATGACTTTTAAGATAATGAAATGAAGGTCCAGAAAGGGACATGACTTATGTAAGACTGGCTGATATCTGCTGCCGGCTCCTTGGAGTTGAACAAAGACTGTCCAGTAGTGTGTTGTATATATTTTTGTCTTGCATGGTAATCGGTCAGTTTTTATCCACAATGAAGGAGATTTTGACACAGTAGAGTTTCAGAGACATCCGAAATGGGAGTTGACCGAATCATAAGCTGGTCTAAGAGACATTAGGGAAAATCAAGGCAAGAAGCAGACGGAGCAGACAGGCATCAAACACTGGAGTATCTCCTGGACGAATTCATACAAATTACAGACATTGTTGTACCACCTGTGTTGGGATGTGTCCACACACATCATTCAGGCTCCTATGGCCCTGTGGGAGGATACCACTAAATGTCATTAACCTTTTTCCTAGAATCTTCTAATCTTCCCTTTTCTTTTTTTTTTAAATGTTATTTCTTTTGAGGAGGGTGGAGCCAAGAGTGAGAGAATAGAGGAGGGGCAGAAAGACAAGGAGAGAGAGAACCCCATGCACGCTCCGTGCTGTCAGTGCAGAAATGGAAGTAGGGCTCCATCCTAGGAATCGTGAGATCATGACCTAAGCAGAAGTCAAGAGTCACATGCTTAACTGACTGAGCCAGGCAGGCACCCCTGATCGTCCCTTTTCTTGTGACAAAAGCATGTTCTTCCCACAAGACCCAGTTCACACATCTCTGATTATTCCCTCCGTCTTTCCTCCTTAGCACCTTGAACTCCCTGCTTTAGCACTTTCACCATTGCATTGTGTTCTTATGTAGACTTTGCCAGTGGTTCAAATGTGAGCTTATAATTAGTAAGAACCCTAGTTCATTCATATTTGTATCTTCAGCACCTGTTACCCAGAGAGTGTCCAGTAAGTATGTGTGTATGGAGTGAGCGAAAAAGTGAATTCTGGAATCCATGAAGGACTTCAAAGTGATTGTTATTCCTGTTCTATTTTTCAGACATTATTTCAGGAAACAAAATTCAGTAATAGAAAACTACCTGGTATATATACCAGAGCAGAGATGACATATACGCAGAGTAGTGCTGGCTACATCTGGCACTGTGGTCACTAGTCTATGGCTGATTCCTTATTAACAGGTATAGATATAATACTGGCTTTTTATTATAAAAATGAATAGAATATAAATAATTTTGGATTGGATTTTTTGGTTAAGACCTCCTTCATAGTCTTCTAAGATTAAACAGCCATTTTTTATGCAGTGAGTCTTTTTTTTTTATTCGTATAATCTTTTTTTTTTTTCTTTTTGTCACAACCAGGCATTCTGTTAGCTGCTGGGGATACAAAAATGAACAAGACATAGCCCCCGTCGCTTGAAAAGCATAGTTTAGTCTTAGATTTTAAGGGGGCAATTAACATGAAGTCAATCACAATATAGTATGATATATACAAAGTGGGGCAAGATGGGAGCTGTAGGTAAGTATAACTTTACTTTTTTTAAATAATGCCTATTGAACAGCCCTATCTAGCCACATACAAAATCAGTGGCTCTGAGTGCACAAGAGGAAAGCATTGTAACTTTTCTAATGTGGTCCTTTTTCCCCCTATTAAATTCAATTTAAACTGATTTGGGGTTGACTTTTAGCTCCTTTGTACCAGTTCTGTGATTATGGACAAGTATCCTAAGACTTGCTTTGTCAATTTATTAAATAAAGATAATGATGCCTACCTCAAAAAAAAAAAGCTTAGGAAGAATAATTTTGAAAACATATATGTAAAGATACTAGAATATATCTAACAGACTCCAAAGTAGGTACTGTTTATTATACCTCACATTATCTTTGATAGCAAATGTCAAAATTTCGAAATTGCAGACCATGGGTGATTGTGAAAAATGTGTTTCATCTTTATCATGCCCGAATCTCTCTGATTGCTACTCCACAAGGGAAATAGCTGTTCTTTGAGTGAGTAGGAAAATTAGTGTTCTCATGTTAAAAGTAAATGCACTTATGTGGTCCTGTACTTAAGACAACCCCTTTCTGAGTGTATGCCATGTTTCTGATAATATGGAAAATAAACATTTTTGCTTTTCTGTCATCAGAGTACATTATGCAAGGAGATGTTACTAGGAATGTTCTATACGTATCAGAGATCAGCTGTGTATATGAACTTCTCTTATTTCACCTATTTATTTGGGGGCACAGGCCTTGCTGGATAACTGGCTTGGTTTTAAAATGTGATCCTGCTTCATTTAAGAACTGAAAGAAAACAGATACATAAATTTTCTAGTGGTCAAAGAAAAGAAAAATGACACATTAGTGACAGCTCAGTGAGAGTGTATTTCACATCCTCCATGTCATGCATTTCACTCTTGGTACAATTTATATGAACAAAATATATCCTTAATGGGAGCTTATCATATATCCTAGGTTAAAACATTAAAAAAACCTGGTTTTATGCAAAGCTCTGTATTTGTTTTCTAACACAGTGAAATGCCAACAATATCAGCTTCTCTTAGTCCAAGTTCACATCATTATATAGTTATAAAATATACTTTTCCGTATCTATATATTAATTTTATGAGTAAAATAATATAATTTATATTTGAAATCAATTAGAATATTTCCTTAAAAGATACCATGTTCTCTGTATAAAGCCAAAAATAAAACATTGAATTTCAATTAAGCAGACATATTGGTTCCAGAAGATATATGATTTACTTGGAAGCCATCCAAATAAATGTATTATTTTTTGTTTAAATGCTTTCTGATGTTCACTGGGCTTTGTGGCACATGTCCTGACTAGTATTGTTTTTCAATGTCTGTTGCATAACAAAAAGCTGGAGTTGATCCCTGCGTGCAGTGTGGTTTGTCTCTTTTGAGTTCACAGGCAACAATAACCTCTCATCATGATTACAGAGTCTCTTGCAGAAAGATGGGTCTAATCCCAGTGCTCCATCAACTCAGTAATCTTTTCCAATCAGTATGTGATGGATTTGACAGGCCATCTCTAGCCAAGTGAGACACATTCAGGCAGGTCAAGCAACTTAGCAGTCTGTGCAAAATATTGGGGGATATCCTTGTGCTGCATAAAAAACTATACATGCTAAAATCATGTCTGGTTTTTGTTGATAGAGAACAGATATAACAAGTGTCCAGATCTACAGTTCACAACACCCCCATTATTCTAGTCATTGGACACATCCATTCAACAATAAAAATTAAGGACAAATAACCTGAGGTATTACATTTATAACAATGGCAATAATTCAGGGTTATTAAATGAGCTAATTGTTGCAATACATGAGATTTTCTTAAAATATTTTTATGTTTCTTACAAATCCCTGACTTCTGAAGATCATGAATCAACTCTCACAATTCAATTTTGAAAGGCATAAATAAATAAATAAATAAATAAATAAAAATATATATTTAAAGATACAGTTTAAGATAGCAAGCATCATCTTTCTTTATATATTAAATGTAATAATAAGAAAAGGACTCATTTAAAAAAGAAATCATGGTATTCTTCAAATCTAGCTCCTGTACGAAGTCATTTCTAATTCTCAAGACTGGGAAACAGGGAAAGAAGCCCTTCTATGGAATATGTCACACTTGAACATTTTATTTTAACTAGGGAAGATTAGTCTCACTTATGTATTTTTTTTCCTTTTTTATATTAGCACTTACAAGACAAGGAAATAATTTAGAAACCTGTAATTACTCAATATATACGTATTGCTCTAGCTGATAATAATGATAATGAAACACAAAATGTCTTTTATAAGAGGCAGAATCAAAACTTAAAATCCACAGATAATAAGTGGTGTTTCATGTTTTTGTCCTAGGGACAAAATCAGTTGTGAATTTAAAGTGTTTCTTAAGATAAAATAGAAGTCATGTAAAATAGTTCAACGTTACTTACCCTATTTCACAAGCCTTTTTTCTTTTTTAAATACACACCCTGGCAACTTACTTTAGGTATGTTTGATTTAACTGCCATTTGAAAGATTTCAATATACTCCAAATACCAGAATAAAAACAACTTAGTAAATGTACTTCAACTACTTTTGATGTCTGATAAAAGCAGGTTTAGGGAAATTTTTGAAAGGGTATCAATTTAAAGTGCTTACTTTTCTTGCTCTACTGTTTCCTGACTTTTCCCCCTAGAGCTCAGCTGGCCCCCGTGATTTAACAGCAAGATTTAAATAAAAAAGAAATCCTAATCTTTCCATCCTTCTTTGCCTTAGGGCTAGATTGTACACAGTAGCTGTTAATCTAAAAGTTTTATCTAAGATTTTGAAAAGCAGCTTTGCATGTGATGTGAAAATAGCATAACCTCAAAGCACTAAAAGTGTTTTCCATTTTCTCTAATGAGAATGTAACTCACAGAAGCAGAATTCTTGTACAAATGTACCTTGAGTCCTTAGTGGCCACGTAACTGTAAGTGGGTGCATCTTAATACTAGCCTCTGTTCCTACCCACTCCCCAGCACCCGGTGGGTGGATTTGCTTGAAGTAGCTGGAGGGTGTTTGGCTAAAAATACATTGGAAACAAACCATGGTGTTTGTGGCAGCACTGAAGTGAATCTTCTGTTACCAAATACCCGCACAGCCTTTTAATTCGGTAACGTCTTTTATTGTTGGATTTCTGCTCATTGTAGTGAGTGGAGACTGTTCTTTGGGTTTGGCACTTTAATCACTGGAGTGTATCACCAAATTCCCTGTTGACCATAATAAAGGAAGTAACTGGTTTTAAATGAAAGAACCTTTCTGATAATACAGGTAAAACTTAAGACACAGTAAGAGGTCTGATTTGGAAAACACTAAGTAGATTTTTGCTATGATTGGGAAGGGAAGAATATCTTTAGAAGCTATTTAGTAAGATACATCTGAGGCAAGAAAATGCTGTGCTTAGTCTCATCAAAAGATGATGGCACATTCTTGTTCTTAACCCAGAAAAGAAATAGAAAAGAACTTTAAAAAGAATTAAAAAAAAAACAAAACCTGGCAAAGCCTGTAAAATTTCCTTCTTGGTACATTTCATCCATCATTCGTTAATTTTCCTCAGGTTTCATGGATACCAATTGTAGGATTGTTTTGGAAGTAATTGAATTGGGCTAAGGTTAGAGGTAGCTTCTAACTTAAACTTAACCATTTAACAGATTCCTTCCAAAGACTGAGAATCTACATTAAAAGGAAAATAGCAGCAAGGGAGCTAGCTAATGTCTCTGAGCTGTGTAATTCCGCCCTTGACCACCCGTGTCATTGTCACCCCACAGAACCTTGAACTCTGCCTGCCAGAAATCTGCATTAAGGCACTGCCCTGACTCCCACTGCTTTTCAAGGGTCTCTGTGGGGGAGCAAAACCGAGATTAATATGCGTTGAAAAATCAGATGCCCTCAGCACATTTTTGTCTGACCTTTGCACAGTTAAACGAAAATATTTCCTCGCTGGGAGTTTTTGGCTTCATGTCAGGTTTGCAGGAGGAAAAAAAAAAGTTCTCACAGTATAAGGAAGAAGGGATGCTCATCAGTGCCCCTTGACAGATATTAGTAGTAGAGAGGTGATTCTAGGCAGGCTTGTCTCTCCTTCCTTTCCTCTGCTCTTGGTGTTCTACCCTGGGGCAGAATAACTGATGGAAAATTACATGTATAGAAGAGTTGAATACTGCTTTAAAATGCCAATAAGGCAAGCTTGGGAGCAGACAATAGAAGCTTTATTTCATATCATTTTATTTTGCTCTGGAATGTTCTATATGCCAAAGCCTGTGGCGGAGCTAGGTGAGTAGGAGAAAATCAGACTTGTAGAAAGTTAACCTTGAACAAAGAAATCACCAAAAGCTTCATGTCTGCTGTGCGGAAAGCTTTTTCAGGGGCAAAGCCAAATCAATTGCCATGAAATATGTGGCTAACACAAATGCAAAAGAGTTTCCTCACTTCCTTCCCTCCACAAAGATTTTTCATAGTCTCTTTCGTCTTCTTCTTCTTCCTTTTTTTTTTTTTTCTTGGCCAAAGTGCTCGAGGGAAGTTACGCGGGCTAGTAGCAAGAGATTGGCATTGTCTTTGTCTTGTGAACATTGTGGGCTTTAGGGCTAAGCTGCATCCTGCCTGCTCCCTTGTCTTCTGTCTGTCTTTCACCCATGGCATCTGGGGGGACTCTGCTGTCACTGTCTTGCCAGGATGGGAAAAGAATAGGCAGTGAGTGAAGGTTGTTACTATGTGTCAAAATCTAGAGGAGAGGCAGTCAAGATATAAAAAAAAAAATGGAAGTCCTGGAAACCAATGTTGTTGATCTGAGAGAATGTAGCTCTGAGAGGGGCTAGGTATGATGGTCTGGGGTTGCATGATGCCATGGGGGAATTCCATTATACGGCTGGGTAGGAGTTTAGTCGTTGTCCAGCCTGGTAGCCTAACCTTGGATTTGTGTAGGTCATTGCCTGAGCCTAGCAAGCAGAAGAAGAGGGGTGGCCCAGAGTCAGTGTCCTGTAAAGAGAGGAGGGAAAAAAAGGGCAAGAAAATCCCTCTCAGTATTACGAGCAATCTAATTTTGAACAGAAAAGCTTTCAACTTGTTTTGCCTGTTAGAAGAAAGCTAAATAAGGAGAATGAATTTTAGTTCAGTTTTCTCTATTTTTTTCCCCTTCCCTATCTTTTCTTTTTCAAGTGATGGAACCAAGTGGTTTTTTGGTTTGTTGTGTTTTTTTGGTGAGAAGGAAGTTGAATATATGCGACCACCAGAAATCCACCTTATTGTTCACTTGTAATGGGAACAGTCTTTGAAAACATGGAAGTTATAGTGATCCAATAGACCTGGTTCTGTGTTGTTTGTGTGGATGTGTGCCTTTGTCTCCCTGCTCAGAATCCTCATGGGAGGCTTCCGTTGAGAATCCCTTTCTATTATAAAAAATCCCTGGAACCATTTGGTGAGACCTCCGAGAATAAAAGGTAATATGGTAAGATAGGCGCTTCCTTGGCCTTGACTTCCCTAAACAGTTCAGTTAGCTTTCCTAGGACGAGAAAAATGGACGCTGTGGTCACAAAATGTTATCCTAGCTGCAGACTGAGGGTCTTTTGATATATTAACATCATTAACAATAACATGTCCTGTGTCGCTTTTTGGGGTTAGTAGAGAATGTGAGGATTATTTGAATTGATAAAACTTGTTTTCTGTGAATGTTATTGATTGAATTAGAAATGGTGTGCTTTGTGGAGGTATTCTTCCTCATCATTAAAATAATTCACACTGCCAACACACCTTGAAAAGATTAAAGCGAATATACCTTGAAGTAATTAACAGGGAGGAATTACTTGATAGACTAGAAACAGACATTCTGCTATTTTTCTCTTTTCAAACCTGATTGTCTTCTTACAAGGAATGATTCTGCCACCTTGAGCAGCATGCTCTCCTTGTTTTTTCCCCACGAGGAAACATTAATCAGTTTCTGATTACTGTCTTATGCTTGTCAGGAGGTAGATGGAAGTTGCAAGAAGAATTTAAGAGAATTTGTAAACTCTAGCTCTGGGAATTGAATGAACATATTAAATGGGGGAAGTTAGTCACCAGGGTGATGGGTTAGAAATGGGTTTTTATATTTTGCTAAAAATAACACTTTTTTATTTTTTTTAATTTTTTTTAATGTTTTTAACGTTTATTTATTTTTGAGACAGAGAGAGACAGAGCATGAATGGGGGAGGGGCAGAGAGAGAGGGAGACACAGAATCGGAAGCAGGCCCCAGGCTCTGAGCCATCAGCCCAGAGCCCGACGCGGGGCTCGAACTCACGGACCGCGAGATCTTGACCTGAGCTGAAGTCGGATGCTTAATCGACTGAGCCACCCAGGCTTCCCAAATAACACTTTTTTTTAAAGGAGCTCAAAGAAGCATGATAGTGCTTTAGCCAAACTACTTGCATTTCTCTTTTCCCTTAAAATTTGGGTTTTTAATATATTTTGGGGGATACCAGTTTTAGATAAAGTTCAGGGAAAAGCAAAAGTTTATCACAATTTAAGAAAATAAGATGTAATCTTGAAAACTAATAAATCATTAGGAGGGATGAAATTGAACTCAAGTTCTTTCTGATGTATCTGTTTCTGCTTGATGATGTATAGCTTGATTCAGTCCCACATCCAGATGTTGGTTTATCTGAAGTTATTTCTTTTGAGTTCGAAAATTATTATTCATAGACCATTGAGGCTGTCAGAAAATGCATCATGGCTTTGTAAGGCAGTTATGCATAGTTTTAGATTAAACATTAATCTGAAATTACGAAGGGATTTCTCACAAAAGATATTAAGTTCAACATTCATACTACATTAAAAACATGGAAGGTTGAATATTATTAACTTGAGAAATAGCAGCAAATGGATTATCAATTTGCTTCTTGGTTATAGACCACTTAGAAATATATTCCTTCGTGTGCTGAATGTATTTTGTGTATTGCCCAAAACTATTATTGGTTTCTTTCACTGGTAAGTGGAGAAAATTGCTCATATTGAGATTCAAACTTCAGGTGACTGAACCGTTACATCACAGATCAATCTTCTTAAGAAACCTTATTGTCTTACATATTAAATTAAAAGTTTTGCTATTCTATGGGGCGCCCGGGTGGCTCAGTCGGTTAAGCATCTGACTTCGGCTCAGGTCTTGATCTCACCGTCTGTGAGTTTGAGCCCCATGTTGGGCTCTGTTCTGACAGCTCAGAGCCTGGAGTCTGTTTCAGGTTCTGTGTCTCCCTCTCTCTCTCTGCCTCTCCCCTGCTCATGCTCTGTCTCTGTCTGTCTCAAAAATAAATAAAACATTAAAAAAAAAAGTTTTGCTATTCTAGCCCTTAACTTACAAGTTGAAATCATATAAGGTATCGTTATATTGCTGATGCATATCACTTCAGCAAACCAACTGAAATTATGGAAATGGCACTGACTGGAATGATCATGCTCATGAAGAAATGCTTTCATCATTTATTGATCATATGAAACACTCTTGAGTGTCACCATCTTTGCTGTTGTCGATTGTTGTTTGGCATAGTTCCTAAAAATTGTAAATTAAATGGCTTTGGTTTTATCATCTTCTTAATTTTATCATTTGTTCAGTACTAAGCCATGAAGGTATATATTGTTGTCTAAAACAATAAAATAGTGTAAGGATTGACTTTCAGATATAATCTTTTATTATTCACTGGGTAACACCTAGCTTTGTTAGCACATAACTGTGCTTCATTGGTACTGATTTCAGTGCATGTTTCCTAATCTGTATCATGATTCATGACACAGTGAGCTTAAAAAAAAAAAAAAGACTTCTTCCTGGGGAACCCTGGTGGCTCAGTCATTTAAGCATCTGACTTTTGATTTAAGCTCAGGTCATGATATCATGTTTCATGAGTTTGAGCCCTACATCGGGCTCTGCACTGACAGTGCAGAGCCTGCTTGGGATCCTGTCTCTCTCTCTCACTCTCTTTCTCTCTCTCTCTCTCTCTGCCCCTCCCCCTCTTGTGCTGTCTCTATCTGTCTGTCAAAAAATAAACTTAAAAGTCTTCTTCTATGGTATGGACTTTTGGAGGTATTTAAAATGATGTTTACCAAGTACTTCCTACCCATATCTACCACACTTAAACTAAGAGCTATTTATAATAGGAACATTAGTTCTATCCAAATGTAAAGTGGGAAATCTAGTAGTATGATTTTCAACATTCAAAGCAGTGATGTTATGTGACATCCCATAGTCATTTAACATAGGAGTCTTGCCAATATTCCAATCTGCTTTCTCTCAGAGGAGGATATTTTTCATTTAATTAGTGGATGGCTTTGCTTTTTTATATGCTTAAGAGCAGTACAACTTTGCATGATGCCTCTATAGTTTTAGTTTTTTTTCTCTGCCTTTAGTGACAAAAAAAACATAAATTTCACATTAGAAAGCTGTACTTAGGATTTATTATGTAAAAATTCAGTTGTTTACTAGGAGATATGCCATGTTATGCTGGGAAAATTTGGAGAAAATCCTGTATGATTTCATTCCTTCAAATGGGCCTTAAGATGCTCAGCACTAATTGCTTGTGAGAACCCTGGGCACTATAGTTATGGTCCCTGTCCTTGGAGAAGATAAATAGAATATTGCACTTTTTGTAATAAACCTGTTTGCCGAAAGGTAAAAAAAACTGAAGGAGCAGACATTGTTACTATTTCTCTTTGAAGTTACTCCAAACTTGCAGTTTAAGTTCTTCTGAATGAGACTGTCTGCAATAACATGGCTGTTTTTCCCCAAATGGTTGAAGAGAGCTTCCTAATCTATTTTTTTAATGTTTGTTTATTTATTTTGAGAGAGAGTGAGAGAGAGAAAGTGAGTGAGCAGGGAAGGGTGTTGGGGTGGGGGGCAGAGAGAGAGAGAGGGAGGGAAGGAGAAAGAGAGAGAGAATCCCAAGCAGGCTCTGTGCTGTTAGCCTGGAGCCCAACGTGGCACTCGATCCTGTGAACCATGGGATCATGACCTGAAGCTAAATCCGAGTCAGCTCCTTAACTCAGGGCCCCCCACATCTCCGTTCTAATTAAAATTAACCATCATTACTGCTGTTCTGACCTGGTTTACAAGGAGTTTGGAACATGCCACCGCTAAGCATGCCAATCTGACCTATCGATTATTTTGAGTTAAAGGCACTGGGAAAACCGTTCCTATATGAACGATGTTTTCCATATACCCGAAGGCAAATAACATTCTAATTATCAAGGGTGAAAAGTTGAGACCAAGAGAATCTTCTACAAACAGACCTTGTTAAAATAATTCTCTTTCTGTAGCTTTTGCACTTAGCTTAGTCATGTTTCCACAATTGTGTCTCCTTGTTCAACATAATATAAAAGTAGGTAGGTTTTGCCATTTCTTTGGGTCCTCGATTCCCTATGAAGGCTCTGATGTCAAGTAAAACTTGTGTTAAATACATTTGTATGCTTTTTTCCTGTTGATAGATCCTAAGACCTGCCTTATGTCAATTGAATTCTCAGGTCCAACTAAAAGGAAACCTAAGAGGTAAAGGGAAAAGTGTGGCCCCAAATTTGTTGTAAGAAGGTTGTGTATAAAAATGTCATCAGCCTGGACTGAATACCTGAGTTAGTTCAAAACCTAGTATGATCACTTACTAGCTTTGAACTTGGGTAAGTCTTATCTCGTTATCTTTATAACAACTACAACCATACTTATCTTGGGAGGTATTGTAAGCATCACCTACTAAAACCCACTCCACCAAACACACACTGTAAGAGACATGATTTGCTGAGAAGAACTAAGTTGATGTGGAATTGTAATTCATCCTGTGGATGTATTTATTTGTCTTTATTGTACCAAGAATTCCACGAGAAAGCCACAGAAATAAATACCACAGGACAGTTAATTTGGGTTTATGACACTAATATTACCAATGAAAAGATGTGATTGCTGAACTAATTTGATCTCAGAGTAAAAACAAAGCTGTCATCTGGTAGGAATGTTGATTTAAGACGGAAGCGTATTTTTAGCTGGATAGGATATTAGAAATAGTATTCACTCACTTACTTTACAAATAAGGCAACTCAGGCTGGAGATGTTCATTGACTTATATTTTGTTTATTGGCTTGTATTTTGGCGTCATACCACAAGTTCATGGGAAGCTAGTCCTAGGAAGTTCTCTTTTGGGTGCAAGTTTTACTTGCTCCGTTATCTTTAGTTAGAGCTGTTAAGAAAGGCGCATCTAGGGAAAAAGTTATGATGTTGTAACTTGTATTCTCTTTGAAAGATTAAAGAAGTCAAAATTTCCAAGTCACCTCATCAAATGTACTTTGGAATTTAGTAAAATCGGTTTATTTAGTTTTCATTTAGTTATTACTTTTTATGGGAGACCCATTTAATTCTTGACACATAACCGTGTGCTTCCCCACGCTTTCCAGCCCTGTCAGACATGGCAAGGACCAAGTAATTGGTTTGGCCAGTGGACTGGAAGTGGAAGAGACATGTATCATCTGTAGGCAAAGGCAGTAAAAATCCCCAGGGAGCTCTCTAGCTCACTTCTCCTCTCTGGTGTGCTAGAAGGCACATGCACCATCATGATGTAAGGAGACTGTCATCACTGCTTGTCCATGCTTCCCCGGAGGGCCACCTCATGCATGCATGCTCTCTAGAAGTGACAAAGAAGCCACTGAGCTTTTAGAATTTGGGTATTACTACTGCAGTGCCTAGCCTAACCTGACCTGTGCAGTTTTATTTTGTCCTTATTATAAGTTATGGTAAATCATTGAAGAAAAGTCCAGGGACATACAAAGTAGCTATTCACAACCCCATTACTAAGAAAGTGTCACTTGAAAGTTTTGATGAATGTTTGGTCATAAACAGATGTAATATACTATGTGAATGTTGTATGCATATAATGTAAAATATGACATAGAATATACATATTATATAAAAATTATGATAATAAGTAACATTTACTGAATACTTATTGTACTCATGAATTGTGCTAAAAGCCTAATATGGATTATCTCATTGAACTCTTTCAAAATCCCTGCAAATTTGGATTTTCTTAACTCCACTTTATAGGTGAACAAACTGAATTTTGGAAAGGTGAAAATAATATCCCAAAGGTACAACAACTAGTAAATGCTGTAGCCCAAAGTGGAATTCGTTTGCCCGATTCTAAACTGGGGTTTTACCTACAAAAGCATATTGCCTCCATACTTGGATCCTATTATACATACAATTTAAATATTCTTTTTTTTTTAACCTAAAATACATAAATGTTTTCAAAGGGATTATTTATTTTCCTACAACATGTTTTAAATGCCTGTAATGCTATATTATTGAATAATTAATAGGCCAATCTTCTATTATCGGGTTTTTGTGTCATTAACAACAAAGTGAAACATGTATTTGAAAATAAAGTTTTGCATACATATGATTGTTTTCTTAGGATCAGTTCTAATATGCTGAATTTCAGAATCAAAAGGAATGCATGTTTTTATGATTTTCTTTGAATTATTGTCACATTACTCCTCATGGAATTTTTTACCAATTTAAATTCCATCAATCTTGTATAAGATTGTGTTTTTCCCCCAAATCTTTGCAACATGTTGGCTATTTTATTTAAGGTTGCATTTCTTTGATTATTTTTTCAAGTTGATTATTTTTCTGTTGCTAATTAGCTGTTTCTAGTCCTTTATGGCTATATATATTCTTTACTCATTTTTTAGTTTAGAAGTTAAGATCTATTTTGAAAATAATTATTCATCTCTTGTGCTGCTATGGCAAACACTTCAAGGAAAAAAGTTGAGTTTGAAGCTATAGCATGTATTAAGTTTCTTATGGCTAAGTAACTTAGGTTTTGAATTTGTGAAATTCTGATCTTCTAATATTTTAGTAGAAATTGCAAAACTAAGTTGTATCTTTCAAAGCTTACCCATGAAACACTCTCTAGTCACATGACCTTGACCAAAACATGTGTCTGCTGTAACTTACAGTTTGCTCTGATTATAAAACACAGGTAATACCCTCTGTAATGTACGTAGAAGGGCCAATTGGAGCAATAGTAGAGATAACACCTCTGAAAGAGGTTTAATGTTTGGACGATACGATAAATTTTAAGGTGTGATTTCCATGTAGTATATTTCTCTTAGTTACAAGAAAAAAGTCTAAATGATATAGTGAAATTGGGCAGTTTGGAATGGATGAAGGATAAAGCAAATATCCAGCTTTTGGGGGAACATTGAGTAGGCAACATATATGACATTTACACAATTTTTGTCCTTTCTCTCAATTGCACTGTCATTTTTTTGCATTCCTCCATATTGTGTATGTGTGTATATTTACTGCACACGCACACACACACACACACACACACACACACACACACCAGCTGTAATTAATTATATAGTACCAGGAATAACCTCTCTTTATGTGGCCAAATGAAAGACCTTTTTGCTCTGATTCTGTAAAAAGGATAGAGCTCTAAGATCAAACATGCCATTTTAAAGTCACTGTAAATGTATAAAAGAATGTAGGCAGCTAGCTCTAATTTTGGAAATGATGACAATTTGTACTGATTAACTGTAGATCTGAAGTCTCCATAAAGAATGGCCTAACACAAAGAAAAAAATGTATACTTGGCTTTTAGAACACATTGATCCAAGCAAAATGCATGTTATTTCCTTATCTCAAGGGAAAATTTCCTCGTTTTCTTCCCAGCTTGAGATGTAATTGATACATAATATTATATAAGGTTAAGGTGTATGATATGTACAATATGATGATTTGATATACTTATATACTGTGAAATCATTACTGCAAGAAGGTTAGTTAACACCTGACATAATTACCATTTCATTCAGAACATTCAAGATCAACTCTCTTAGCAGCTTTCAAGTCTATAATACAGTATGGTTAACCATAGTTACCACGCAGTACATTAGATCCCAAGAAGTTTTCATTTTGCAGTTGGAAATTTGTACCCTTTAACCAGCACCTCCCATTTTCCCCAACTCCCAGCCCCTGCAAGCGCCATTCTACCCTCTTGTTTCCAAGAATTCATTTTTTTTTTTTACGATTCCACATATAAGTGCTATCATACAGTATTTGTCTTTCTCAGACTGATTAATTACACTTAGAATAATGCCCTCTAGCTCTGTCCATGTTGTTATAAATGATATTGAATCTGTAGATTGCTTAGTGTAGAAAGGATGTTCTAACAATATTAATTCCTTGGATCCATGAACACAGAATATCTTTTTATTCATTTTTGTCTTCTTCAGTTTCTTTCATCCAAATATACAGTTTTCAGTGTATAGATCTTTCTTACCTCTGTTAAATTTATTCCTGAGTACTTCACTGTTTTTTGTGCTATTTGGGATTGTTTTCTTTATTTTTTTCACCTATTTTGTTGTTAGATTATGGAAATGCAATCAATTTATGTTTGTTGGTTTTATGTCCTGCAATTTTACTGAAGTTGTTGATTAGTTCTAATAGTTTTGGGTGGAGTGTTTAGAATCTCCTGTATACAAGATTATATGACCTGGAAACAAAACTTCCTTTTGGGTTTGAATGTCTTTTGTTCATTTTTGTTTTTTGCCTGATTGCTTTGACTAGGACTTCTGGTACTATGTTGAATAGCAGTGGTAAGAGTAGGAATCCTTTTCTTGTTTCTGATTTTAGAATAAAGACTTTCTGGCTTGCAATGTTGAATATGAGGGAGTGTGAAAGTGTCCTATTATTCTTTTATTATGTTAATGTGTGTTTCTTCTTTACTCAGTTTATTGAGAGTATTTATCATGAAAGAAGTTTGTTTTTTTCTGCACCTATTGAGATGATCATATAATTTTTATCTTTCATTCTATTGATGTGGTATATCACATTTATTGATTGTATATGTTGAAGTATTCTTTTTTTAAAATTTTTTTAATGTTTATTTTAGAGAGAGAAACAGAGCACAAGCGGGGGATGGGCAGAGAGAGACAGAGACAGAATCTGAAGCAGGCTGCAGGCTCTGAGCTATCAGCAAAGAGCCCTACACGGGGCTCAAACCCACGAACCGTGAGATCATGAGATGAGCCAAAGTCAGACACTTAACCAACTGAGCCACCCAGGTGCCCCATGTTGAAGTATTCTTGCATCACAAGGATAAATCCTGCTTGATCATGGTGTATATCAGACCAACCAGTGTTCTCTTATTGAATGAAAGAGAACTACAGATAGAATAATTACAATGCAGAAACAGAAGAAAAAGATATCATGGATTTCAATATGTGGCCAGAGAGCTAGGAGGAGAAGCTGTGATAGTGAAGCTGTTAGAAACTCAGAGAGGAGAACTTCCAGGAGAGGATGATCAGCATTTTCAAATGTTACAAATAAAGACTACAAAGTGTCCCCTGGGCTTTATAAATAAAAGATCATTGGTGATCAAGGGAATACTATTTTCAGTGGAGTGATAGGGTCAAAATAAGATTTTTAATATTTAATAAGGAAATAAAATGATTAAATAGGAACAGCAGAGTGTTTCCTTTCAAGACACTTAGATATGAATGGAAGAAATAAAGGAAGGTTTGGGTTGAAGGAAGATTTTTTTTTTTAAGATGATATACATTGAGACATGCATATAGACTGATGGGGCTAAAAGTCTAGACGAAGGGGATAAGATAATTGAAGGGGTGAGATAACTTTAGAAGTGGGGTCCATACGAGAGTTTGAGAAAGTTACTATGGACCAAGGGAAGGGATGTGTCTTCTCTGAGGTGGTGAATCATGAACTTGGATGTAGTTATGTTAAAAATTTGGAACAGGACTGGGGAAAATGGTCGAGGGTTGAAGTAGTAGTGATTGATACTGGCCAGAGAGAAGCGATGTCCCAGAAAGAGAAGGTCACTGTTTCTTGATGAGGAGTTGAAAAAGAGAGAAGTTTAACCCAGTTGATAGAAATAGAACTAATGGGTATAGTTTCCCACAACGTTAGAGTCCAGAGCTTGGCCTGAAAGTTCAACATAGAAATAACCAAGACTATTGTCTCACATATATAATCGAGGCCACTTACTAAGCACTTCCTGTGTGTCATTCACTCTACTAAATGCTTTGCCAAGATGGGTTTTGTTTTAGACCTCTTAAGAGGTGCTTAGGTGGCTCAGTTGTTGAAGCATCTGACTCTTGGTTTCTGCTCAGGTCACGATCTCATGGTTCATAAGTTCTAACCCTACATCGGGCTCCATGATGCGAGTGTGAAGCCTGCTTGGGATTCTGTCTCTCCTTCTCTCTCTCAAAATAAATAAATAAACTTAAAAAAAAAAGCCCTATTAAAAAAAACATCTACTTAATAAGACTTATTAACTACGTTTTCCTGATGAGAATGTTGAGACTCACTGTAGTTAAATACGTCACCCAAATTCACACAGCTATGAAGTATCATAGACAACCTTCCAAAACAGCCTCTTTGTCTCCAAAGCCTATATTTTTGAGTAGTTTTCTATTTTATGTGGGAAGGCCAGGTACTAGAAATGACATAAAAGCTAATTGGGTAATATGATAGTATCTATTTTAACTTCAAATTCATGTAATTCTAATTTTTAAGATTTTTTTTTCATACTTCAGTAATGATTATCTATGACCCTGAGTATGATAAACAACTTGAAAGAAGAAGGCTAAATGGAGAAAAAAATAATGTGAAAGAAAGCTATAAACCTTGAGGATACAAATTTAATAGAGAAATATCTTCTTTTTTAAAACCTGAGGGAAGCCAGTGCAATAAATGCTGGGCCCAGGGGGCTTTCTGTTTGGCTGTTGCCCTTAGATACTGCTCCAATTTTTTAATGGGACTCTTTACTTGGAAATCTCACAATTCTGAGTTGTTTTCCAGCAATATTCTGTATGTAATTTCCCAGAATACTTCATTTAGTTCATTTAGCTATAATTTTTTTCTGTGCTGATTTTCTTTGCAAGCAAAGAATGATATTCTCTAGTTAGTTGTCCAGGAGACCACTTGCAGTGACATATTTGCAGAAAATATGTGAAAGTTAAAAATTAAAAAATAAAAATCCACACATCCACGTTTTTGTAGATGTGCTATTGCATGGGAGACTAGAAGCAGTGCTCAAGTAAATTTAAATACTTATATAAGTAAATGGACAAAATCACCAAATTACCTTAGAATTAGATTTCCTGAATGATCTTTGCAGTCAGATTTAGTTAACATTTTTTCTTAATGGAGACAGATATTGGTAAATGGATAGCTATTAAGAGACTTAAGTTTTTAACTTCTCAGCAGAAAGGATGTCTGATATTAATTCACCTTAAGTTGAGCCTCAAGAATAAACCTCAACCACAACTTATTTTTAAAGCTAAAACATGCAGATGCTTGAATAAACATGAGAAATATTACAGAGCCTGTATATTCTTCCCTTTCATGACTCAATAGCAAACGAGGTCAAGGCCCAGCATCTCACCTTCCAATCCAGAAGCTCATAGACAGCAGCATGATTATTTTAACGACAGTTTTAAGAACCACAATAAAAATGACAAATCTTCACATTATTTGACCATGTTCGTAAGTGATTGGGACATTGCTTGTTAACACTGGGAGGACACCATGTGTTCTAGGCACTATTTGTGAAACTGTCCACCTGATTAGTTCGTGTTCCCTGTAATAACCCTGATAGCCCTGAACATATGTTGTGGGCAAAAGACGTCAAGCAAAAAAAAAAAAGGAGTTAATCCCATCTATCTTTGTCACCTTTAATACACACACTTACTCACTTACTGAATAAGGCGGTGAAAGATCTGGATTATTATCCTCTTAGTATTTTTACATGTAATAAAAATAGTCTGATGTATTTAAAATGACGAGAGGGAAATCATAAAAAATGACCACTCATTTTACTCAATTTAAATTCATAGCCTAGAACACTGTGGCTGATAATTAGCTGCAGCTAATGAAACAAGGCACATGTAATTGACAAGACTGTACCAGGGAGGCACACTTTATCATTTTCAGATACAGTACAGTGCATATCTGGAGTTTTCTAAGGAGGAAGCTTGAACGAGCAGAATCTGTAAGATGAAGGCAAACAAAGTTTTACTTTTTAGCAACACACGGGAGCTTTATACATCTTTGTGATTTTTAAATGTGTCTGACATTTTTATTAATGTGTTGAAGTAAATGTTTACCTAAGCAAGGTCATTCTCCAGTAGTTTTCGCTGAAAGTTCACCATTAGCCACGTGTTTTATCTTTGGATTTTACAATCTGACAAATAAAAAATTCCAGGATACCATGTTGTGCACACAGGTTTACCCGAGCACAACTGTTATAATCACCTGGGGTTGCTGAGTTCTCAGTACAGCTGGCTTGTTGTAAATCAATTATAGTCATTTCCTAAGGATTATGACTCACACTTTAAGAATGTGCTCTTATGTGTCTTAATTTGACTTTGGTAAAATTCCCCTGGATTATAGATACAATGTACGGTTGTATTATGAGCCTGAGATGAACCTTATTAAAGGGCTAGGACATTTATTATTCAAGTCACGGCCATACTTCATTAGAAGCTGTATTATGAATAACTTGCTCATATTCAACACTGATTTTTTTTAGGACGTTTGAAACCAAACATCAGTACCAAGCACGAGATGGGAGAAATAAATTTGTCTAATTCTTAGGTCACTCTGCAGAAATAAAACTATGTGAAAGGTAGATAAATAATTTTAAAAATGAGCTTGGATAATCCACAATATTCAACATCTCAAAACATAACTGTATGTTAATCATGTCGATTTCCTTGAAGATATAAAGTAAAGCTGTCTTGGATATGGTATATTAAAAAATTTGTTAGTGTGTCGCTCTTAATATTTTGGAAAGTATGAAAATGATAACACAGATATTTTTTCCTTAATGTCTAATATTGCAGGATGTTAAGTAAGCAAACAAACAAAAAGACAAACTAAAACTGGATAGATTACAGAGAAGTACTGGCACAGTATTCATGTTCAAACAAGCATGGAAACGTATGTTCAGAGCAACCCTGGAGAACCTTTTGATTTTACAACCTGTCAAGGCTATAAGGGGCAGAATGTTGAACAAGGAAATTACAGAGTATTCAGGGTCAGTAGTCCTCTCCCGCCCAGAGTTAAGCACCAGTATTTACAAAGAATCTTTGTTTCCCCTTTTCTTCTTTCATCTATTGTCTTTTTGTAGAAAGGAATGTCTGAAAAGGATGCTAGCTAGCTAAAGCAAATGGAATGCTCTTCTAGCTAGCCTTCTTGACCTGAATTTCTTATCAAACCATTTTCATAAAGATGTCATTCCTGTTGAATGGTAATTTTAATTGCGTATCTTATTGTAATGCAAGGTACAGGCAGAATCATTCTTTTTTAGGCTTTATCAGGATGTCTTTTAAAAATAACTGCAGAAATGGATTGTTTACTATAGACTTAATGATTACAGTTAATGAATACCACCACATGCCAAGAGAATTTCATAGGTCAGCACATCTAAGCAATCATTTTGATATGATTACACTTAGAAAAATAAAATGCTGTACAGGTAGCTTTTCATTGTAGACGTGAAAAATAACACATTTAAATCAAATGTTGCATCTTTAAATGATTTTAAAGCATTTAAAAGTATAAGCTCTGTAGATACATTTATGTCCCTTTATCTGAGTTCACCTCTGTTCATATTCTGAATATATCTTAACGTTAACAATGAGCAAGTGATTATGATCTCAAAAGCCTGTTCAATTTCCTTTGACCCAAGGATAAAGGGGTTGAGAAACTTGAATACATGATTTTTCATGATCCATGGGAAGCCAAGGATAGTAGTTGAGCAGTTTCTTCATCTTTAAAAGCGAGGTATAGCAGTGGAAGCTATTTTCTAAGAGTAATTTAGGGACTTCTGTTAGGTCCATTTAATCTTTTGGATTATTAAGAAATCAATTGTTAAGTAGCCACTGTAGTATAATAAAATTTTCTTTTACAGCATTTTGTTAAATGTCAACATTTATATTAGTCTTCATCATTATGATCTTTCTCTTTCAGTATAAAACTGTCAGATAATTAATTATCATGGAGCTCACTTTCACTCTTGGACCACAAATTCAAGAAAAGAGTGACACGGTGATAAGTTAAGCCTATTGCATAACATTTAGCAGCTTCAGAAACAGTGTTACTGAGGAATGAGGTTTGGGCAATTACTAAAAAAGTTGACCCTTTAGGGTATTTTGCATGCACTTATATTTGCTGTTGTGTAACTGCCTGTTGGTGGCTAAATTGATGGTGACGACTGCAATCTGGTCCTTTACTGTTAATGCAAAACAGAGCTGGAGTTTTTCTTTTTCCAAAATATGTACTTCATTGACTTGTTTCTTATTCTATAAAATGATATATGTGGTAAAAAAAATATATTTTTTTAAAGAAAAGAAAACATAATGAAAAATATAGTAATTTCTCTGTTGCTGAAAGCATTTCCCTTTGGGCAAATAGCTCAACACCTTCTCTTTATAGTTGCCTATACTTGACATTTTGTGCTTTATATAATTTATGTATTTACTGTGTATTATATATGTTACATAATTTCATATATTATGAGTATACCATAATTTGCTCTATTTATGTTATTTACGTATTTTCCCTTTTTCTGGATTTATGTACTGTCCCATTTCTGACTTATTTATGATTATAACTTACTTTCTTCTGGTGGTTCATGTTACATTAATTCATGCGCTAATGCTTGGTTTATCCTTGTTGTGGTTGGAGCATGTAGAGCACATATTCTGTGCTTTGTGGGTTTTGCCAGAGGTAGTCTACCAAGCTTTCCATCCGTTAGACATTCCTTTAGTTAATTCTAGCTTTCTTAACACCATCTGAATTTTCCATTGCAGTCATAATTTGTATTCCATATTATCTCCTTGTTTGTATTTGTCTTCATATGCAGGAATATCTCATTCAGGAATGCAGGTGACAGCAAATAAGAAAACAAATATCTAATTGTAGCTAAATGTAGCTAAATGACATATAAGGATACACTTATCTAATACATTAAAAAGTTTACACCTGCAAGAACTAGCCAATGCCTCAAGGATCTACATTCCTCTTATCTTCTCCTTCTGTCATCTTTGCTACGTAGCTTTTTTGCTTATGCCTGCAGGCTTTGTGTCTGCACTCCAGGAAGGGGGAGAGCAAGAGATTTCCACCTGAATTTCATTGGTCAAAACTGTGTAACATGGTAAATTCTAGCTACAAGGGAAGCTAAAAAATCAATCAAGTTTTCACAGCTTTTAGTAAAGGCAAAATACATATGATGACCTCCTTATCTCCCTCTAGTAACATTTTTTTCCCCATAGAGTAAATGGATGATAAACTGTCCCAGTTTTCACATGTTTGAAGACTTCTGAGTTTTGCTTTTTGTCTTGAACTTGGCTTTTTATGGATGTGGGTATCCACATTCCAAATAACTTCCCTCAGCGCTTAGTCTATCCTGCTTAATTATATTCACGCAACTTATTACTAGAAGTCTGCTTCTGATCTGATCATCATTGTGTGGTCGCAAACCTGTGGTGATTGCAGCTATTTATTTTTTCACCTAAAATGGATAGTTTTTAATCCTCCTAGCATTTTAAGTGTCCACATACTGTGACTACTTTTGGATCTTTTTTCACTGATAGAGCTTGTCATTAACTGGTCTTTTTAATATGAATGCTCTCATTTTTAACCTTTATAGAGATATAATGTATATATACATAAAGTTCACCTATGTAAAGTGTCCAATTCAGTCATTTTAAATATATTTACAGAGTTGTGCAATAATCATCATGATCTAATTTTAGAATATTTTCGTCCTCCCTTGTACCTATTAGCAGTCATTCTTTGTCTATACCCATGCCCTGGCCCTAGCCGTAGGCAACTGGTAATCCACATTCTATATCTATAGATTTGCCTTTTCTGCATATTTTCTATAAAGAAAAAGGTCATGTAATATGTGATCTTTTGTAACTGCCTCCTTTCACATATTATAATGTTTTTGAGATTCATCCATGCTGTAGCATGTATTGGTACTTCATTTATTTTTACTGCTGAAGAATATTCCATTGTAGGGATAATACTACATTTCATCTATCCATCTATCCATTGATGAGCATTTTGGTTTTTTTCTACCTTTTGGCTTTTATGAATAGTGCTGCTGTGAACATTTGTGTGTAAGGTTTGCATGGATATGTTTTCAGGTCTCTTGGGTATTTACCTGGGATTACATTGCTATGTCACATGCATGGTAAATTTATATTTAACTTTTTGAAGAAGTTCAAACTACTTTCCAAAATGAATGCACAGTTTTACATATACCTAGCAGTGTAGAAGGGTTCAAATTTCCCCACATCCTTATTACTCTTTTTGATTATAGCCATCATAGTTGCTGTGAAGTGGTCACTTATGTGATTTTGACCTTTGTTTTTATAAGGACTAATGATATTGGGGGCCTAGGTGGCGTAGTTGGTTAAGCGTCCGAATTCGGCTCAGGTCATGATCTTGCAGTCTGGTCCGTGTCAGCTGTGCTGACAGCTCAGAGCCTGAAGCCTGCTTTGGATTCTGTGTCTCCCTCTCCCCCCCTCTCTCTCTTTTCCTCCCCCACTCATGCTCTGTGTCTCTCAAAAGTGAATAAACGTTAAAAAACTTTTTTTAAGGACTAATGATATGGAACATCTTTTTATGTGTTAATTAGCCATTCATATGTTTTCTTGGAGAAATATCTGTTGAGATCTTTTGCCCATTTTTTATTGGGTCATTTGTGTTTTTCTTGTTGAATTTCAAATTCTTTATTCTGGAAACAAGTCCCTTACCAAATATATGGTTTGTACTTACTTTCTCCCATTCTGTGAGCTTTCTACTTCCTTGATGGTGTCCTTTAACAAAATTTTAATTTTCATGAAGTTTACTGTTGCAATCTACTTTATTGTTACTTTTGGTGTTGTATCCAAGAAATTGATGTGTAACTCAAGATCATGTAGGTGATTCTATTTTTTTTTTCTGAATGCTGTCTAGCTTGAGTGTGTGTATGGATATGTGTGTGTGTGGTAATATACACAAAATATAACAGCAACCATTTTAAAGTAAGACATTGACATTAGTTACATTCAAAAGGTTGTGCACCTATCATCACTATCTAGTTCCAGAACATTTTTATCACCCCAAATGGGAACCCCATATTCATTAGCTAGTCACTCCTCTATGCCCTTCTCCTACTCCAACCACATATATACTTTCTGCCTCCATAGATCTGCCTATTCTGGATATTTGGTGTAAATGGAATCATACAAGATGACACCTTTGTGTCTCAATTCTTTCATACAGAATAATGTTTCAAATTTCATCCATATTGTAGCATACGTCAGTATTTCATTGCTTTTTATGTGTGAATAATATTCCACTGTATGGTGTTTTTAAAATTTATTTTAAAATTTAAATCCAAGTTAGGTAGTATATAGTGCAACAATGATTTCAGGAGTAGATTCCTTAATGCCCCTTGCCCATTTAGCCCATTCCCCCTCCTACAATTTGGTGCAAATGTAAATGGGATTGATTCCTTGGTATCTCTCTCTGTTGCTTCATTATTACTGTATAGGAATGCAACTGATTTCTGTACACTGATTTTATATCCTGCGACTTTGCTGAATTTATACATCAGTTCTAGCAGTTTTTCAGTGGAATCTTTTGGGTTTTCCATACAAAGTATCATGTCATCTGTGAAGAGTGAAAGTTTGACCTCCTCCTGGCTGATTTGGATGCCTTTTATTTCTTTGTGTTGTCTGACTGCAGAGGCTAAGACTTCCAATACTATGTTGAATAACAGTGGCAAGAATGGACATCCCTGTCTCGTTCCTGACCTTAGAGGGAAAGCTCTCAGTTTTTCCCCATTGAGGATGATATTAGCATTGGGTCATTCATATATGGCTTTTATGATCTTGAGGTATGATCCTTCTATCCCTACTTTCTTGAGGGTTTTTTATCAAGAAAGGATGCTGTATTTTGTCAAATGCTTTCTCTGCATCTATTGAGAAGATCATATGGTTCTTGTCCTTTCTTTTATTGATGTGATGAATCATGTTAATTGTTTTGCAGATATTGAACCAGTCCTGCATCCCAGGTATAAATCCCACTTGGTCATGGTGAATAATTTTTTTTAATGTATTGTTGGATCTGGTTGACTAGTATCATGTTGAGGATTTTTGCATCCATGTTCATCAGGGAAATTGGTCTGTAGTTTTCCTTTCTAGTGAGGTCTCTGGTTTTGGAATCAAGGTAATGCTTGCTTCATAGGAAGAGTTTGGAAGTTTTCCTTATATTTCTATTTTTTGGAATAGCTTCAAAAGAGAATAGGTGTTAACTCTTCCTTAAATGTTTGGTAGAATTCCCCTGGAAAGCCATCTGGCCCTGGAGTCCTGTTTTTTGGCAGATTTTTGATTACTAATTTGATGTCTTTACTGGTTATGGGTCTGTTCAAGTTTTCTATTTCTTCCTGTTTCAGTTTTGGTAGAGTATGTGTTTCTAGGAATTTGTCCATTTTTTCCAGATTGCCCATTTTATTGGTATATAATTGATCCTAATAGTCTCTTATTATTGTTTTTATTTCTGCTGTGTTGGTTGTGATCTCTCCTCTTTCATTCTTGATTTTGTTTGTTTGGGTCCTTTGGTTTTTCTTTTTGATCAAACTGGCTAGGGGGTTATCAATTTTGTTAATTCTTTCAAAGAACCAGCTCCTGTTTTCGATGATCTGTTCTACTATTTTGTTTTGGTTTGTATTTTGGTTTTGATAGCTTTTATTTCTGCTGTAATCTTCATTATTTCCTGTCTTCTTCTGGTTTTGGGTTTTATTTGCTGTTCTTTTTCCAGCTCTTTAAGGCATAAGGTTAGGTTGTGTATCTGAGACCTTTTTTCCTTCTTTAGGAAGGCTTGGATTCCTGTATACTTCCCTCTTAGGACTGTCTTTGCTGTGTCCCAGAGGTTTTGGGCTGTGGTGTTATCATTTTCTTTGGCTTCCATGTACTTTTTCATTTCCTCTTTAACTTCTTAGTTAGCCCTTTTATTCTTTAGTTGGATGGTCTTTGGTCTCCAAGTATTTGTTATCTTTCCACATTTTTTCTTGTGGTTGATGTCAAGTTTCATAGTGTTGGGGTCTGAAACTATATAGGGTATGATCTTGATCCTTCTGTCCTTGTTGAGGACTGATTTATGTCCCAGTATGTGATCTGTTCTGGAGAATGTTCCATTTGTACTGGAAAAGAATGTGTATTCTGCTGCTTTGGGATGAAATGTTCTGAATATATATGTTAAGTCCATCCAGTCCAGTGTGTTATTCAAAGCCATTGTTTCCTTGTTGACTTTCTATTTAGATAACCCATCCATTGCTGTAAGTGGGGTGTTGAAGTCCCCTACTATTTTGGTATTATTTTCAATGAATTTCTTTGTGTTTGTGATGGATTGATTTATATATTTAGGAGCTCTCACGTTTGGAGCCTAAATGTTTACAATAGTTAGATATTCTTGGTGGATGACCCCTTAATTATGATATAATGCCCTTCTTCATCTCTTGATACGGTCTTTATTTTAAAGTCTAGATTGTCTGCTACAAGTATGGTTACTCTGGCTTTCTTTTGTTGACCATTAGCATGATAGATGGTTCTCCATCCCCTTAATTTCAATCTGAAGGTGTCTTTAGGTCTAAAGTGGGTCTCTTGTAAACACCATGTAGATGTATCCTTTTTTCTTATCTATTCTGTTACCCTATGTCTTTTGATTGGAGCATTTAGTCCACTGATGTTTAGAATGAGTAGTGAAAGATACGAGTTTATTGCCATTATGTTGCCTGTAGAGTTGGAGTTTCTGGTGCTGTTCTCTGGTCCTTTCTGATCTTTGTTGCTTTTGGTCTTTTTTGGTTTGTTTTTTCCCCCTTTTCTCCTCTCAGAGATTAGAGACTCCCCCTTAAAATTTCTTCAGGGCTGGTTTAGTGGTTACGAGCTCCTTTGATTTTTGTCTGGGAAACTTTTTATCTCTCTATTTTGAAAGACATCTTTGTTGGATAAAGAATTCTTGACTGCATATTTTTCTGATTCAGCACACTGAATATATCCTGCTACTCTTGTCTGGCCTGCCAAGTTTCTGTGGATAGATATGCTGTGCACCTGATCTGTTTTCCCTTGTAGGTTAAGGACTTTTTTCCCCCTTGCTGCTTTCATGATTCTTTCTTTGCTTGAGTATTTTGTGAATTTGACTATAATATGCCTTGTTGATGGTCGTTTTTTGTTGAATATACTGGGAGTTCTCTATGCTTCCTGGGTTTTGATGTCTGTGTCTTTCCTCAGGTTTGGAAAGTTTTCTGCTATGATTTGCTCACATAAACTTTCTGACCCCTTTTCTTTCTCTTCATCTTCTGGGACCCTTACAATTCCTTTTTTTAATGAGTCACTGAGCTCTTTAATTCTTAAATCATGCTCTTTTGCCTTAGTCTCCCTCTTTTTTTTTTCTGCTTCATTGTTCTCCCTCAGTTTGTCCTCTGTATCCCTGATTTGCTCCTCTGCTTCATCCATCCTTGCCGCTGTGACATCCATTGGAGATTACAGCTCAGTTATAGCATTTTTTATTTCATCCTGCCTAGCTTTTACTTCTTTTATCTCCACAGAAAGGGATTCTAATCTATTTTCAACCCCAGCTAGTATTCTTATTATCGTGATTCTAAATTCTGGTTCAGACTCCTTGCTTGTATCTTTGTTAAGTTCCTGGCTGTCATTTCTTCCTGTTCTTTCTTTTGGGGTGAATTCCTTCATTTTGTCATTTTGAAGGAAGAAAAGGAATTAATAAAGTAAGAAAAAAATTAAACAATTAAAAACAACACAAAATAATCAAATAAATATACTAGAACCTAGGTATGTTTTGGTCTGGTTGTTGAAAGGAACTTGATAGAGGAAAAAAGGGATAATAAGAAAAAAAGGACAAAAGAAAAAAAGGAAAACATTTCAAAATTTGAAAAAATAAATAAAATAGAATAAAATGAAATCATGAAAGTAAAATAAAATTTAAAAAATTTAAAAAATTAAAAATACAGTAGAAAACAAAGAAAATCTTTTTAATAAAAATGGAAAATAGTGGCGCCTGGGTGCCTCAGTCACTTGAGTGTCTGACTTCAGCTCAGGTCATGATTATGCAGTTTATGGGTTCAAACCCCACATTGGGCTCTGTGCTCACAGCTCAGAGCCTGGAGGCTGCTTTGGATTCTGTGTCTCCCTCTTTGCCCCTTCCCCGCTCATGCTCTGTCCATCTCTCTCTCTCTCTCTCTCTCTCTCTCTCTTTAAAAGATCAATAGCGATATTTAAAAAATAAAAAAAAAATGGAAAATTAAAATAAAATTTTTTCTCTTTCTGTATTTAAGAATAAGAAAATAAAAAGAAAAAAAAATGAATAAATGGGCCAGCGAACAGACTGAAATACAATTGAAATTACATTGGTTTCCCCAAGTCAAACTATGAAGCACTTTATAGTCCGTATACTAAGCAGGTGAAGAGACTTGTGGTGTTCCTGAAGAGTGAAGTTGGCCTGGTTGGGCGGGCCTTACTATAATGGCTCCGCTCTCCACTGGATGGCTCTGTGTAGCTTACTGGAGTGATTGTGGCATGTGTATGCGTGTGTGTGGATACACAGCAGGGGTGAATGGCATCACCTGGCTACCCAGTCTGTAGTATCAGAACTCTGCTCTCCCCAACTGACAGTCAAACACCCCTTCTTTGTCTCCACTTTATGTCCACTCCCCGCTTTTACACTGTCTGTAATCAAGCTGTTAGGCTGCCAGGAGGCACTTTCCTCCTGAGTTTTATCTCACATGTATCTGTGTTTCCCAACTCCTCACTTCTGAGGGACTGTGACTCTGGCCCTCTGGGGAAGGGTCTCACCGAGCAATGGCCGGGTGCTCGCCCTCCCCCAGGAACATTTGCGACATTGTGCTGCTGTCCATGCCCAGAAATTGCAGCTGGGTGCTAGCCTGCTCCAGAAAAGTTCATGTGATCATGTAATAACAGCATTTCAGGGATTGTGGTAAACCACAACACACATCTGGCACCAGGCTTCCCACTTAATGTCCTTGTTCCAGCACCAGCGAATGTGGTTTTTCTCTGGGGTCCTCTGGAACCTTTGTCTGTGGACAGGCCATACAGCCTCTACCAAATGTCCTGCCATCAGGGGAACCCCCTCTCCCTGTATGGCCAGAGGACTCATCGGACCTTACTCTCTACTCCTGGAGATTTGCCCTTCCCACTAGAGCACCTCCAGGCATCAAGCTGCAGAGTCTCAGACTCTGCACTCCCCCTGTTTATAGAGTCTTAATGGAATTTAAACCCCCTCCTTTCTTCTTTTTCTATTTTTTGTTCAGTCCCTTGTGTACTCTTTTCTCTCCAGCTGCTTTGGGGGGAAGTGCTTTCCCATACTCCCCCCCCCCCACCCTGCGCCGCTGTCTCCATCCTCTCTCTGCAAGCAAAATTAGCTCCCTGCCCTCTGTGGCTTTTCTCTCCCCCAGTTTACCTTTCCGTGATGCATACCTGCTGAGTTCTGTGGTTCAGGTTGTGCAGATTGTTGTGTTAATCCTCAAGTCACTTTTCTAGGTGTGCAAGAGGGATGAGAGACACAAAAAATACTTCCATACTATTTCACCATCTTGGCCCCTCCAGTTTTGTGCTGTTTTTTTTGTTAAATGAGCCAAACATATCCTCTTTGTATTGGCTCCTAGGTTGTTTGCTTTTATATTTTTAATGTTTATTTATTTGTTTTTGAAAGAAAGAGAGTGAGTGGGGAAGGGGCAGAGAGAGAGGTAGAGAGAGAATCCCAAGCAGACTCCACACTGTTAGCACAGTGCTGGATGTGGATCCCCAACTCACAAGCCCTGAAATCATGACCTGAGCCTGTATCAAGAATCAGACACTTAACCAACTCAGCTACCTAGGCACCCCTTTTTATTTTATCTTATATATCTTATTTTATTTTATTTTATTTTATTTTATTTTATTTTATTTTATTTTATTTTAATTTATTTAATTTTATTCCTTTTTATAGCAGCTGAAATCTATTAACCGCAAAATCTGCCAGAGCCATCTAATTATCACTCAAATTTTCACATCTAATTATCTTTAAAGTAGCCTAAACCAGCAGATTTTTAGTCACAGAGAGCCTACCTGCTTTTCATATTCCACAGAACCTCACAGAAAGCTGACATTCATTGGTAAGCTGAGGCCTTGTCATTATAGGGCC
Source organism: Prionailurus viverrinus (assembly GCF_022837055.1). NCBI lineage: Eukaryota > Metazoa > Chordata > Mammalia > Carnivora > Felidae > Prionailurus > Prionailurus viverrinus. Next base: position 104,142,272 of record NC_062561.1, on the reverse strand, counting down.
CCACGCTGCTACCCACTTCATGTTTCTCTGATCCAGAGAAACTCCTTGCTCTGCTGCTTACTGATACCATACGGATTTGTGAGCTCCCTCCCCGAACCCTCTCTCCCCTGGAAGTTCCCTTGCCCTCCTCCCCTTATCAATAGCCACCCCTATGCTCTAGCCTCTGGACAGATTACTGTTGTGAGGGACTTTTCTTCCATGAAAATACGGTAATGCATCACCTAATAATACTTGTGTGTGTTACTGCCAACTTGTCATGTTTCTAGATCAGCCTCCAAATCCCTTGCACCTCTGCATATGGGTATTACCACATTTTGTTTATCAGTTCGACCATTGGTCCACATTTGAGTTGTACCTATCTCCGGCTATTGTGAATAGTGCTGCTGTGAACATATGTGTAAAAGGTTTTTGAACATCTTTTTTCCTTTTGGGGAATGGGGTTATATATCTAGAAGTGTGATTGCTGGGTCATGTGATAATTCTGTGTTTAGTGTTTTGAGAACACGTTAAGATGATTTCCTCAATGGGTATCATGTTATATTCTCACTAGCTATGCATGAGGGTTCCAGTCTCCACATCCTTGACATTACTGATTATTTTCTAGTTTTTGTTTTTGTTTTATTATGACCACCTTAGTGGATGTGAAGTGATGTCTCATTGTGAATTTGATTTTCATGTGTTTATTGGCCATTTATCTCAGTGGAGTAATGTCAATTCATTTCATTTGCCCATTTTTAAATTGGGTTGGTTGTGTTTTTTGTTGTTAGTGTTGTTGAGCTAGTTCTATAGTTTTAACTCTTCTTTTTAGGTTTTGAATCTACACTGAATTAATTTTTATACATTATGTAACATGGGAATGGGTAGTCATTATTTTGCATGTAGCTGCCTAGCACCATTTGCTGAAAAGACTATTCTACATTGAACTGTCTTGACATCTAGATGAAAACAAATGATCATAAATGTCAAGGTTTATTTCTGGAATTTTAATTCTATTCCGTTGATCTATATGACTATTCATATGCGAGTATCACACTGTCTTGATAAGTGTAACTTTGCAGTAAGTTTTGAAATCAGGAAGTGTGATCATTCAAACTTGTCTCTCCTTTTCCAAGGTTCTAAGTCCCTTATAAATTCAAATGAATTTTTGGATCAGTCTATAAATTTCTTTATTTTATTTAACCAGGGATTTTTTTTTTTTTTTACTCTTATTTCTTTACGTTTACTCTCTTTTTCTTTTTGGAATCCCTATTAAGTGGCTTCTGAAGTCTCAATTCATTAGGACAAATGGATTTATCTTTTATGTCTGCGTACAATTTTCTCTGTTCATACTCTCTATCCCTTTGTTTTTTTGTGTGTTACAAGAGACTATCTCCTTCTAATGTCCCAGGTTTTTAATTTACCCCTGGCTTATTTCTCTTGTGCTCTTACATGCCATACTACTTTAAAAAATAATACTGTGAGATGTTTAGTTTCCAAGATTTATGATGAGCTCTCTAGCTTTGCACATATAGATTTCATACCCTTTCTTGTCTTCCCAATTGGGGATTTCTCTGTAAGTTTAACTAAGTGCTTTTGTTTCATGGTTTTTTTAAAAAATTTTTTCTGAAAGTTTGGTGACTTTTTGGGGATGATATAAACATGTTTTCAGAACTCCTACACTATTCTTTGTGGATACAGCTTTGTGGACACAGCTTCTTTTGTGAATACAGCTTCTAAGGACAGGATCTCCCCTGTCTTAATTTTGAAAGACAAATATATTGGTTGTATCTGACATTGTTTCCTTCTTGGTTTTGGTCTTCTAGTATATTCTGGGGGTTCACGAACTCCTTTGGGAAATGCTCAGCATGTCAAAATTTTGTCATTTTCCTATCTGGGTTTTTGGTAATGAATGCTATGGCCTCCTCCAAAACCAAGCAGAATAGGGAACAGAGAATAGGGAGAACCACCAAATGGCTCTGACTGTGAGTTCTCTATCAGTTAGTTGTTCAGTATTTTCCTCAGGTGCCATTTCTGTTCATTTTATTGCTTACGTACAATCTCGGATTGCTTCCACTGCTACTAGTAGTCTTTTGTACTCCTATTTCAATTCGATTGTATCTACCTCTAATCTTCGGGAATTTCTTTTAATTTCTGGCCCATTTGAGCCTATTTTTCTTTTGCCAACTCTATTATGTTCTAATTCTCTTAAAAGACTTTTTATTAGATTTTAGTTGGGGCATTCTATCAACAAGACATAAGTCTTTTCATTTCACCATTTTGGTACAAATATGCCTCACAAACAATTTTAAAAATATTACAATTTGGTTTTCTAATAGAAAACTATTATGCATCCATCTGTGGACTTACGTGAAGTTTGTGTTTTCTGTATATATAAATCCATGTGTCCTCCTATAGGAATGAATATTATCTGTGTGTGCTTAAATGCATATTTCTGTGCTATGCTGTGTGTGAGTGTGTTTGTGGGGTGGGGATGGAGGGAGAGAGAAGGGGTTAGATTATGTACCCTGACTGTCACAGTTAAGCTATCATTCCTGGCTGTAACTATTGTATTTAAGATATTTATTTATAAAGAGAATAAAACATACAGAGGTACATATTCCTCGCCTCCATCCATTTCAGATACTATTCAGGTTAAATATGGATGTCTGTTTGGATATGGCAGTGTTTTCATGTTTTCAATGGGTGTAGATGATTCTCTTGCTATGTCTGTGTGACTATACGTCTGTAAGTTTGTACCGTTTCTTTTTTTTTTAAGTTTGTTCATTTATTTTTATTTTATTTTTATTTTTTTTATTTTTTTCAACGTTTATTTTTATTTTTGGGACAGAGAGAGACAGAGCATGAACGGGGGAGGGGCAGAGAGAGAGGGAGACACAGAATCGGAAACAGGCTCCAGGCTCTGAGCCATCAGCCCAGAGCCTGACTCGGGGCTGGAACTCACGGACCGCGAGATCGTGACCTGGCTGAAGTCGGACGCTTAACCGACTGCGCCACCCAGGCGCCCCTATTCATTTATTTTTTAGAGAGACAGAGAGAGAGCACAAGGGGGGAAGTCAGAGTGAAAGGGAGACACAGAATCCCCTGAGCTGACTGTAGAGAGCCTCATGTGGGGCTTGAACCCATGAACCATAAGATTATGACCTGAGCTGAAGTCAGATGCTTAACCACCTGATCCACCCAGTTGCCCTGTACTATTTATTTTTTCGACTGAACTGTAAATTGAAAGAAGCTGTGCTTTCAGAATTACCTTCACTTCAATTTTCTGGAGCTCTTTCCATAGAGAAATGAACCTGTCCAATGAATTGCTTAGTTCTTGTATAATTAATAGCATTATTATATTTTAGAAACTAACACTGAAACGTTTAAAATATCTTTAAAATATTGAAGGGGAAAATAATTTTTAAGACTTTTTTTTTAATAAAAGCCAAGTTGTAAACAAAAACTGTTGGAAGGCTCATTCTAGTGGCGTTTCCTATCTAAATAATACAGTGATTGAAGAGGAAAATAAAAGATGGAGTGAAATGATATTAAGTACGGTTGCCACAAGAATCATTTTTTTTATTGGATAGATATTATCATCAGACTTGATAAAAACTTCATTGATCACCCTCTGGCACTTTTCTCCTTTATTTCCCATGAAAGGAAGAGTTAACGAGAAAAACTAAAGAGCGTTTTCGAAGTAAGTCACACAATTCTTAGAGATCCACATTTCAAGAAATCCCGTTGACTGGAGATAAATGATTAGAAGGTTCAGCAAAAATTGTGAGTTACATCAGCAGAGTTCTCCAGAGCTAAACCCTTCTTTTATAGACGGGAGAGGGAAAATTGAGACTTTGCTTCTGATCTGCAGGCTCAACAAGGCCAGAACATGCCACATATTTTATGTTTTAAGAAAAGCAGGAACAGGTTCAGATCTGTGACATCTGGTGTCTGAAGTTTAAATGACAGAAATCTAAAGATATCTTTATATTATAGAAAAGTATAAACAGACTAAAGTTTAATGCAAAAATTATTATTATAATTATATGCAGCTTTACAGGTATTTTGTTCTTCTGTATTTTAGGGCTGAAAAATATGTCTATTGATTGAGATTAATTGAAATATATACTGTTCATATTTAATAAATTCTTATTACATCCCAAGTAAGTACTGTGCTAAATATGAAGAATATACTTGGTTAATTCATTGGTGGAATTTGCAGTCTGTAGAGATTAGGTTATTAAACAGCCAGTTAAAAAAAATAGACTGATAAATGCAGGGGCACCTCACTGAGTCTGGGAGTGGGGTGAGATTTCAGAGGAAATGATTAGTAGATAAATGAATTAAAAAAAAAGAGCTAGATAGAAAAGTTGAGAGAGGTAGAAAGAGAAGGAATGATGTTTCAAGTAAGGAAAAAAGCATGTGCAAAGCCTGTAGATGAGAGCATTACACTTTGGAAAAGCCTGAAAGTGGTTAACTATGGCTAGATGAAAGGGTGTGAGTTAGGGAAGAGAAGAAGCAAAAATGGAAGCTGCTCGAGCCCAGGTAATGAAGGACTTGATAGCCAACTTAAGGTATTTGAACTTGATCCTAAGGGAAATGGAAAGCCACTGAATGATTTTAATTAGGTGTTGTGTTTACTAGGTTTGTACGTGGAAAATGTGCCCAAGAAAAACAAGGCTGTGGGAAATGAGAGCAGTGACCAATCTTCTGTGGTAATCCACATAAGATATGGTGGTATGATCGTGTCTTAGACTGGCCTTGTAGCAAAATGGATGGAACAATGTGGACAAATTGATACCGAACGTAAAGCTCCAGAGGATTTGGTAGTTAATTATACACTGGACAGCTGAACAAGGAAAAATCAGTCATTCATGGCACCTGGATTCATAACTGAGCCTCTAGAAGCACGGTGGTGTATTCACAAAGTTTGGACCCCTTGATTACCATCAGATCAATTGTACAATTCTGTGTTACCGTCGATTGGCTTGTTGACTCCATTGCAAAAGAAGGAAGCTGAGCCTTGCAGAGTTTGGGTGATTTGCATGGCATCGCTTGTTAGTAAGTGGCATGTGAAATCTCAGTCTGATGTCCAGATGTTTTCTAGGTTTGACATTTTTGCCCTTTGTTGTTTGGATCATACATTATCTGAACTATTTAATTCTTCACTCAAATGTTAGTATGTATTCATTGCATACATACAACAACCTACAGTCCGTCTGCTTAAGTCCCTTGCAGTCCTGATTCCTGATTTGCAGCGACTAGTGTTTAGGAAGAAACACATTGGTTGAGGCTTGACTTATAACTGCATACTTATTTAGTGGCAAATGTTAAGTTCTTTTTTTAAAATGTGTATTTATTTTTGAGAGACAGAGAGCATGTATGAGAGATTGGGGAAGGGGCAGAGAGAGAGGGAGACACAGAATCTGAAGCAGGCTCCAAGCTGTGAGCTATCAGCACAGAGCCTGACGTGGGGCTTGAACCCACCAACCATGAGACCATGACTTGAGCTGAAGTCAAACACTTCACTGACTGAGCCACCCAGGTGCCCTAGAAATTATTTTTTTAAAAAGAAAAACTTTGAAAAATTGGTATTGTGGCAGTGTGAGCTTATTGACTTTCATTGTTAGTTTTCCCCCAGTATAATTGCTACCTTTAACTAGGCAAATTGACATATCATTTTAAAACAACATTTTGTATCTAATCTTGTATCTAAATATGACCATGTGGTAAATTCTGCACAATGAGAAACAAGAGAGCTGTCCCTAAGATGTCTCCTGAAAAAGAGGTGTATGCATGTCTCCACCTTTTCTCCTGTCCTGTTACCTGGAGTACAGATGTAGCAGCTGGAGCTCATGCAACCATTTTGGACTATGTAAATAGGGTAATGCTTGAGTGGTGGCACAACCGGGAGCTGGGAGGGCAACTCGATGCCTTATGCATGCCATGGAGATTCCATGGAACTCTGGGCTCAGAAACATTGGACTTCTATTGTGTGAGAAAGAAAGAAATTTCTCTTTGGTTTAATTTATATATATTAAAGCCTGTAGGGTGTGTGACTGTGTGTGTGTGTGTGTGTGTGTGTGTGTGTGTGTGTGTGTGTATAAAATTGTAAGGAGTCAAACCTACTTCTGACTCATACTTTTACAAACAGCAAACTAAAGAATTTCTGATTGTTTAGGAATTCATTTAGAGTGAACTAAACCTCAGCTAAGGGATTGTCCCTGCACTTATTAAAAGGACAAGCCCAGGATAAACACTGTAAAAATGCTTGTATTTTTGTTATAGAAGTGGAGAGTCAGGAACAGGAAATCACTTTCCAGTCAGAAAATTTACAGGCTATGGGGAAAGGTTGCATGATTTTGTCTCCCAGTATACTCAGAGAAGCAAGCTACTTGTGAGATAATACATTCATATGTATATTCTCTGAGGAAACAGTAGCAGTGATGTTCCCCAAGGACACTCAATCCCAGTATACACATAACAAAAGAAAACTGGAAGCTTCTTCACAGGTATTTCCCATCAGCTGAAGATACAGCTGTATTAGTCCAAAGCCAGAACAGCTAGCCCCAATAACACAATAATTGCTCTGTATATACCCTGTCCTACCTGTCCCTTATCAGCTCATCTATATAGGATAAATTTGCCACATAAGTATTTTGGGCTATATTTTGTCATCTTAGTACTACTGTGTTCAGATAATATTCCTATTTCTTCATAAGAAGAAAGTTCTATATAAGGAAAAGCCTTAGTATTCACTTCAAAAAGTTATTAAGAGTTCATTTTAATCAGGTTGATTTGAATTTTCAAATATGCTATGAATTTATTTAAACAATACTTGTGTTCCACATAGAATGAGAGAAAAAAAAAAGTATAGTCTTTTCCCCAAATCCTGGCATATTTTAACATACCAAATTCATAATAAAACAGCAATATAGTTACACTTTTGGTCCTGCAGATGTGTTACAAATGATGTATTTATCCTCTTTCATTATATATCTTAGGAGAAGAGTGAATACAAAAATTGATTTATGATTACTGTCATAAATTCCTTATCAATTGTGATCACATGTGTATGGCATAAGAATCAACTTTACCCTCTTACTGAGGAGAAAATAAATTGTTGAAAAAACAGGTCATCACTCAGTACTCAGGATATCCAACAGGTAATTGATCTGCAGATTTATCTTCTTTATTCTCATAAGACTAATTGTCCAGAAATGACAAACGTTGCCAACTATTTTTTTCTGAGACAATATAATTGTGAAATATCCAATTAGACTTGGAGTTCCAGATCAATATTTTGATAGGTCTTCAAGATGAAGCATTCTTTTGATAGTGGCCAAAATTAAGGGCTACATTAAGAAGACGATTTCCAATAAGTGATTTAGCACTGTGTCCTAGCACAGTGTAATTAATGATATGTCTATAACACTGCCAGAGCATTAAGTGGAATTTACTAACAAATGCTGTTAAGTTTTCACTTCTGCTCTGATGATTTGCTTTACATTAATATAAATGAGGTGAAATTAACACCAGCTCATAGTATAGCAGCCTATTTAATTTGGTTGAATATTTTTCAGTCACTTTCAAGTAATGCATTTGGTCTCAGTGATAATAAAGTGAGAAAATTTATTATGTTTAATTTTAGAGCACATAATTTTGTGTATAGTTTTAATTTTTTTATGAATTTCTGTCAGTCTTAGAGATGCAAAACAAAACATTGTAAAATAGTAAAAAAATAATTCTTCGTAAAAGTATTTGTCTTATATAATAAAAGAGAGAAGTCTTAAGGAAAATGCTATTTATTTTCTTTTTAAAGTGTTTATTTATTTTGAGAGAGAGAGAGCTTGTGCATGAGTTGGGGAGAGGCAGAGAGGGAGAGAGAGAGAGAGAGAGAGAGAGAGAGAGAGAATCCTAAGCGGGCTCCATGGTATCAAAGCAGAGCCCTACTCAGGACTTGATCTCTTGAACAGTGAAATCATGACCTGAAGCAAAGTCAAGAGTTGGTCCCTAAACCAACTGAGCCACTCAGGCGCACCAACCCCTGCATTTATCATTGAGCATTTCTACTTGCTTTATATCAGAAAAATATATTTTGCTCACCTTTTCCTTCATGTACTTGTGGAGAGAAGATTATATTTACTTTAAATGGAGCCTGTTAATAACCATTAGGAGTCATTTGAAAGAAAACATTTTTCTAAAAACTTTTCAGGGGTGCCTGGGTGGCTCAATTGGTTAAGTGTCAGACTTTGGCTCAGGTCATGATCTCACATGGGTTTGAGCTCTGCGTCAGGCTCTGTGCTGACAGCTGGGAGCCTGGAGCCTCCTTCAGATTCTGTGTCTCCCTCTCTATGCCCCTCCCTCCCCCCTCTTAAAAATGGGTGAACATTACAAAAAATTTTTAAAAATAACTTTTTAGGGGCACCTGGGTGGCTCAGTTGGTTAAGTGTCCAACTCTGGCCCAGGTCATGGTCTCACGGTTCGTGGGTTTGAACCCCACCTTGTGCTCTGTGCTGACAGCTCAGGGCCTGAGGCCTGCTTTGGATTCTGTGTCTCTCTCTCTCTCTGTCCCTCCCCTGCTTGCACTCCGTCATTCTCTCTCATTCTTTCTCAAAAATAAATAAATATTAAAAAAAAAGTCTCTGAGAGCTGTTTTATAGCAGTCTGATAGATAGTTGAAAACATATGCTAACATGAAGGACAAAATAGAATACATTATACTATCACTTCAAGGAGTTATAGGAGTGATGGGTAAAGATGATCAGGAGAAGTTTTAGGAAAAGACGTATATTGCAATGATGAGCAGGTGTTCCGATCCTAGTCACATCAGTAGACCAAAGGTCACAGCAGGACAAAAAGCTTAGAGCAAATCACTCCTGTGTCTAATTGTCAACATGTTTCTAAATTACAGCAATGAAAAATAAAGCACATACGTTGCATTTCTTTTCGGGATATGGACTCTAGCAGCTTGATACAATTAGACATGGAAGTATGGGGGACAGTCTTCTGTCTACCCTAAACTATTATCATTTCTCTAGCGCCAAATACCTGAATGTTTAATACAAATTGATGTGCGCTAATTTTGGAAGGAAGAAGAAAGAGATAATTGTTTGTACCTGGCTGAGTGGAGAGGCATGCCGTGTCTCTGGAGGCACGGATTTGCCAAGCTTCTTTTTCTAGCATAAGGGCCAGGTGAACGCAAAGGCGCTAGTGTTTGAGTTGAAGGTATGTTTTATACAACAAAGAACTGAGAAGGCTAGCATCTTTCTCAGGGAGGGAGGAGGATGTATGATATGGGGAACAGGCAGATTGCAAAGGGAAGGTTTACACTCTGCTCTCTCAGGTTAAGAACTTATCCCTTGGAGACATTCTCAGCTCGTTTCTTGTGTTGTGTGGACAGGTGTGTGTGCTGTGCCCTGCTTATATTTACTTCTAAGGGAGAAGCAAGGGAATTCTCAGAGGAGAGGAAAAAGAATGTGACCAGGAAAGGGCCTATTTGTTTTTCTTTGACTTGACTCTGGAACCTGTTAACTTTTAGGCGGCAGTCCTATGTCTATGATTCTAACCCTGTCTCAACCCTGTTGGGTTTCTGTCAATGAAAAATACTGCTTTACCTAATCCAAAAAGAGTATCTGTGGTTCCAGTGTTGTCACCTGTGTGTGACCTCGAGAGTGTGTTGTAGTATCTTTAACAGTTCCCTGGGGGATGTTGGGATTCCTATTTTAAATTTTCTTTTGTTTCCCTTAACTGGAAGCAAGGATTAGAGCCCGTTTTGTACCTGCAAATTTAGACTTAATTTCTAGCTGCACCCCCTTGTAGGCGGAAGTGGTTACACACAAAGTGATCCGAAAACCCATGCTGTATTTCAAAGCCATGGAAGCAGAATAACAAGAACAAAAGCAGGTTTTTGTATCAAAGTTGCCATGGATTAAAATAAAACATGCAACAGCTTTCTCACAGAAGGTTTAAACTGCTTCTCCCTGCTGCTTACCACTCCTAGCACTGTTAAGAGGATGTTTTTACACACTTGGATGTTCAAGTCCCTTTTCCCTGATAGGTGGGTAACTCCTGGCCCCCTGAATGCTGCCTAGACTCTGAGCCTCACATTTCTTTTCCATTTTTCCCCCTTCTTTGAGACACTGACCCCAGCTGATGCCCTGACACTTCTTATTTTGGGGAGTGAGGTAAAAGGCAGGACACTATTAGAGTGAGGCCAGTGTTAGCGTGATGAGGATGTTGACTGTGGTACTGTAAGTAGAAATGAAGGATTTAAAAGGCTTTTCCATAAAAAGGAGTTGACAAGCCCTGATAATTCTGGTTGTAGGGAGAGGATGACTCAAATCTTTCAAGCATGGTTTCCTCGGGGGAAAAATAGCTGATGACATTAAGGAAGTCAAAGGGGGAGCCATCTGGAAAAGGGAAGGAATGCATTTTTTTACTTGTTTGTTTTTTCTTTTTTTAACATGGCCAAAGTCATGTTAAAATATCAAAGTCACTATTCCTAGGTGGTAGTTGAGATTGTTGCTTGAGGTCGGAGCTGCAGAAAATATATTGGAGAAGTAGATACTTGGGTACAGATGCGGATGTAATGAGAGTTAACTGAGGAGAGAAGAAGACAGATAAGCAGAAGACTTGAATCTGACCTTGGGAAGTACACACATTAGCAGGGCAGAGAGAAGATTTGAAGAAGGTGGCCAAAGATTCGTATGAGAGATTGGAGGGGATCAGCAACATTTCTCCTTGCCCCTGGAAGGAGGGCTACAAACTAGAAGTCAACGTTTAAAAACAGATACTTCTTCCCTCTACTTTTTTCTTGTATATAAGACATATTCTTATGGATACTGTTTTTCTTCCGAATATAACCCAGCATGATAAAATAGTAGAAAGAAAACGTGTTTGAGATTCCTTTTCCCTGAGTTTTATCGTAGGCCACCATGTCCACATAGTGTGGCAGCCCTGGAGCGTGCCACTCAGATCTCTCGCAAGAAAAACTGCCTCAAGCAGTAGACTGATAGTCTCAGCCATCACTACTGAATCCACCACCGCATTGAGACCAGTCTTCCCTGCACCATTCCCAGCGGTGACAAAGTGCAGTGTGGGTACCGCTCTACACGTCCCTGCTACCTTGCAACTTTTGTTCGGAGATCATTCATTCACCTGCTGGAGGTTTTCTCCCAACTGCACGACTGTCTCACAGTCTTGCACCACAGTCTCTCTCCATCCTTATTCCTTTCGTATGTATTGAGCCCACTGTGGCTGATTATTTCTCTTTCATGGGCAGTTATACTAATACATCCCTTGGTAGCTCCTTCTTAGGACCTAAACTGACACATGTATCAACCTATAGATGACCAGGGAAGCTCTGATAACCCCTGCCCCACAGAAGAAAGAACCAGATCCTCAAAATTGATTTGAAATTAATTTGTTCTTCACTCCCCCCAAGATTTTAGGACTTAATTATTTTCTAATTGGAGTACTATCCATGTCAAAGAACCTAGACTAGACTGGATTGGGTCATACATGGTCTTGACTTTGCTATATTTAGCTTAATTGGGTCATCGATTTCATCTCATAAATCATGACCATTTGGAAAAAATAGCTGACTTGTATATTGTAAACTTGTTTTTGTTCCGTTCAAGAAATCTTTTTTTTTTTCCAACGTTTATTTATTTTTGGGACAGAGAGAGACAGAGCATGAACGGGGGAGGGGCAGAGAGAGAGGGAGACACAGAATCAGAAACAGGCTCCAGGCTCTGAGCCATCAGCCCAGAGCCTGACGCGGGGCTGGAACTCACGGACCGCGAGATCGTGACCTGGCTGAAGCCGGATGCTTAATCGACTGCGCCACCCAGGCGCCCAAGAAATCCTTTTTAAAACCAAACTCGTAGTAACAGTTCTGAAGAATCACTGATTTTTTTCAAATGATTAATAAGTGGAAACCTTTGTATTACTTAGAGACAAGTTTTTAAAAAGTTAACAAAAAGATCAGGTCACCAAGTCTTAAAATGAGAAAATGGGAGCATTTTACAGTGTAGCTTAACAAAACTAAATTACTCAAAGTGAATATGTCCTTAGGGGATAACTAGCTTCTGGGAATGAAACAGGCAATTTTTAAAAAAATATTTTTTTAATGTTTATTTATTTTTGAGAGACAGAGACAGAGCATGAGTAGGGGACGGGCAGAGAGAGAGAGAGAGAGAGAGAGAGAGAGAGAGAGAGAGGAGAGAGAGAGAGAGAGAATCACAGAATCTGAAACAGGTGGCAGGCTTTGAGCTGTCAGCACAGAGCCCAATACAGGACTTGAACCTATAGAACACGAAACCATGCCCTGAGGTGAAGTAAGATGCTTAGCGGAGCCACCCATGCACCCCATGAGACACACAATTTAAAAGTTATTTTATCAGATCTTCAGATGAGTGGGTGAATGGATTGATTGTGCAAAATTGAAAGAAAAGCTTTATATTTAGCCCACAGTTTTGGTATTAATACAGGGATTTCCAAATAAATTGCCATGCCAGAAAGCTAAATAACAACAGAAGTGTGTAAGTGAATTAATGCAGCTTCTCAACATATATCACATGTTCTATTTGAAAGAGATAATTAGTTGGCATTTGGGAAATCTGGCTTTAACTTGTACCTGGCTTGATAACATTGGGCTTCCTTTAATCCCTCATTTGAAATTTCTGACATGATATATATGAGTCCCTCAAAATTTTTCAATCTTTGATTTTATTCAGTTTATTTCCAGGAGGTTTTGCACTAAAAATAACTAGTTCCATTTTTTTAAGTTTGTTGCACATATATTCAGCATCAAATAGGTATGAAAGCAGTATTATGATGTTTGAAAATTACATACACCTACTCATATGTTTACTTGAAATCCATTTCTCATCAACTGGTCATAATATGGAATTCCTTTGAAGACATTGGTCTTATTTTACTCATGTTTTATTTCCTACAATACAGAGAGTGGATGTTAAACTAACATTGTGAAATTGGATTGCATATTTTGCATCAATAGAGGTCTTGGGAAGAGTTTCATATCATGGTTGCCTGGGAAAACCCTTTTATAGAGATGTTAAATATTTGGGGAATTGGACTGAATATTCTGTATCACTTAGAAGGATTATGAGAAGTTTCATGTGGTATTGGTTGCTGGTGAAAATACTTACTCAAGGTGAGATTTCTGTGGTACTGCACATACGTGAACTCAGTCATAAAAAAATCACAAGCTATGCTCATTAAAGAAGTCATGGAACATGAAACATTCATCCACATATTTCAATAACGTATATAAACAATAGCATATATAATTGCTGAACCGTTATTTTAAAAGGTAATCTTGGGGCCCCTGAGTGGCTCAGTTGGTTAAGTGTCTGACTTCAGCTCAGGTCATGATCTCAAGGTTCTTGCGTTTGAGTCCCCCATCGGGCTGTGTGCTGACAGCTCAGAGCCTGGAGCCTGCTTTGGATTCTGTGTCTCCCCCTCTCTCTGCCCCTCCCCCCCCGCAAATTAAATAAACATTAATTTTTTTTTAAAAATAAGGGTATTTTTACTTTATTAAGAAAGAAAAATGATAATAGTATTTTCTCTTGTATATTATGTATCTGATACTGTATTAGGAACTTTATCATCATTTTATTTAATTCTCATAATGGTTCAATGTCCCATCCCCTCCAATTTCAGTTGAAGAAACTTGGTATAATAAATTATCCACAATCACACTGATATTAAGAGGCAGAGCCAGGGTTCAAATTAAATGGATCTGCCTCTAAAACTCAAAGTTTTCCCACCAAAGCAGAGAACCATACGCTTATAGTAGCTTATGAATCATTGGATAAATCCCCAAATGTGGTTTCATTCATTCACCATTTAGTGAGATCCTCTGTCCTTGGTGCTGGATTGTGAAAGTTAATAATGACAAGGCCTCTCTTCTCATGGAGATTATAGTTTAATGGAAGAAAAGTTAAATAAATGAGATAGTTTCAGCTCCTTTTTAAAGTTGAAAACAAAACACAAAATTCACTCAGTGATATCTTGGTTATTTCCCTGACTCCTACTAACTAAAAAGAGAAAGAATTTCCACTAAGTTATTGAAGAAGACTCCCTAGAAGTCTACAGAAAATATCATGATGGCACAATATTGAAAGCACTGCCATTGAATATTAGAAAAAGACTAATTTAAAAGAAGACCTGAATAAATAAAATGCATATTATATTTTTGATTAGAAAAATACATTGCACAGATGCCAGTCATCTAAAATTTAATCCATCACTTTAATGACACTCAATGAAAATCCCATTGGGACTTTATGGAAGTTGGCATAACTTGAAAAGGAAGACATGAAGAGTAACCATTTAATTTTGAAAATAGAAAAATGAACAAAAATACTTGACAGGGATTTCCATTCTGTATCTAAAATAAACTACAAAACTTATTTTATGTTACAAGAGTGTGATATCGGCACAGAAGCAGATCATTGAAGTAGAAGATCCAAGAAAAGAGGGCCATATGTGTAACAATTTCATTTGCAATAAAGGTGGCATCTCCAATTAATGAAAAATGGTGTACCCGTATTGGGACAATTGAAAATGAAGTAGGAGGAGAATAGGTTAGGTATTGATTTCATCCATGTACACACCCACACTCACACATAAATGCATACTCACACAAACTTCAGATTGTTTTAAGAGTTAAAGAAATTTATGAAGTCTGTAGAGGGAAATATTGAGGAATGATCTAATGATATTAATGTTTTGTCATCTTGTTCTAAAGTGTGTACACATAGGATGGGATCTTTATCTAAGCCCAGCAGTTATAATGCAAGACTAACAGATTTGACTATGGAGAAATTTATTTTTTTAATGTTGACTTACTTTTGAGACACAGAGAGACACAGCACAAGTCAGGGAGGGGCAGAGAGAGAGGGAGACACAGAATCCGAAGCAGGCTCCAGGCTCTGAGCTGTTAGCATAGAGCCCGATGCAGGACTCAAACTCAAGAACCTCAAGATCACAACCTGAGCCAAAGTTGGATGCTTAACTGACTGAGCCACCCAGGCCCCCCTACTATGGAGAAATTAAAATTTTTCACAGGATGAGAAATAAAAGCGCCATTAGCAAAATTGAAAGACTAAGGACTGACAAATAATATATTTGCATCCTCAGTATGAGGTAGGGATTAAGTTTAAAAAATTTACGTATTCAACTCAGTTTTTAAAATGTCAAGCCATTTGGGAAAAAAAAAGCAGAAGCAAAAAAACAAGATGAAGAAATGATTCACAAGAATAAAATGTGAAAATACATTCAACTTCACTAGTTGTTAAAGAAATACAAATCAAAATGATTTTTTCTTTTTGCTGACACGTTAACAAAAAATTTAAAAATTTGTGATCTAAGATTTTGGCAAGGGAGAAAAAATATGTTCTTATAAACTACCAATGAGAGTGTATTTTGGTAAAGACTTTGTTGGGATACTTATTAATATCTGTCAAAACTTAAAATGTTCTCACTGTTAGAGTTAGTAATTCTACTTTTATTAGTTTACACTGTAAACATTACCGCTGTTTTTTTAAACTGATCAATGCAGTCAGCTATCAGTCTTTAGTTTTCCTGTTAAGGTACTGGGAGGGTGGCTGGGTACTATTTCCTACATAAGAACTCAGGAACCAGGCAGCTCAGCCTTAGATTAATATGAGAGGAACCTTGTTATCTGAGAATAGCTATCTGGTCAGTTACTAGTAACTTTAAGTTAATCTCTTCCATTCATTCATTCATTCATTCATTCATTTTGAGAGAGAGAGGGTACAAGTGAGCAAGGGCAAAGGAGAGGGAGAGAGAGAGAAGCGAGACTCACCTGAAATGGGGCTCAAGCTCAGCTGATGTGGGGCTTATGCTCACCTGATGTGAACTTGAACTCACAAACTCGGAGATCATGACCTGATCTCATAGGCTCGTGAGTTCGAGCCCCGTGTCAGGCTCTGTGGTCACAGCTCAGAGCCTGGAGCCTGCTTCACATTCTGTCTCCCTCCCTGTCTGCCCCTACCCACTCACGCTCTGTCTCTGTCTCCTCCAAAAATAAACATGAAAAAAATTTAAAAATAAAATAATTATTTTGAAACATCTGCCATGCCATAATAGTTGTCACTGTCATCTTCTCCTCATGTGAACTCGTTTAACTTTGCCACATCTCCATTGTGATCACTTTGGTGACTAGAATTTCCCCAGTACCACAGCCTGAGACACATTTTCTTGTGTGAAATTTGTGGTATCACGTTAAAACTCAATTTTCATTAATATTGCGTAGTCTTCCAAAACAGCAGATTCAAATGCAGTGTCAAGTAACGAGCAGGAGACAGACAATAAAGATGTAGTGGGCAGGGAAAGATAACAGTTTTGCCCAGGGAGGAAAATCTGAGAGAGGACGATTTTTAGAAGTGATGATTTCATTAGTTCATATTTTTGTGTTTTATTTTGTTACACAAGGAAATTGTGGAATTGCAGATAAGATTATTCATTCAAACATTTGAATTACTGTACTAATCGTAATGGTGCAAAATTGAAGTATCTCAGTGTCCCTTAGTAAGAGAACGATAAAATACAAAATACAAAATGGTTTATGACCTGGAATACTCTACACTTGTTAAGTATTTTGTTTATTCATAGGTCTGAGAAGCATTTATTGAGTACCATTGGGTACTAGGCCTAAAAAAAGGCACGGAACATACTTAAATGTAAATTTCTAAATTAATAAAGCCAGTCTGAAAAGACTACACAGTGTATGATTTTAACGTTGTGACATTTTGGAAAAGGGCAAAGTTATGGAGATAGTAAAAAAGGTCATTGGTCATCAGGAGTTAATGGGGAGGAAGGAATAAATAGGTAAAGTGCAGGAAATTCTTAGGGCAGTGAAACTTCTGTATGATACTGAAAGGCAGACATATGACATTATGAATTTGTCAAAACCCATAGAATGCACAACACAAAGTGAACCCTAATGTACAGTATGAACTTTAATGAATAATAATCCATCAATATTGGTTAATCAATGTCCCACACTAACTCAAGATGTTAACAGTAGAAGAAACTGGGCTGAAAGAGAGAGGGGAACTGGGAATTCTCTGTACTATCTGCTGAATTTTCTGTAAATCTCAAACTGCTCTTAAAAAATAATGTCAGCTAATAATAAACAGTTAAACATAGAAACAGAAAACCCCACAAAACAAATGTATGTATTACTGAATTATTATGATGGAAACATCCTTGAACCCAGTTCTACAAGTGAAACTTTGTCAGCCACCATAGAAGCCCTGCCATACATCCATCCCATTCTGCAAAAGTGACCATTATCATGGCTTTTGTAGTGATTACTTTCTTGTGTTTTTCATGGTTTCCCCTCAAACTACAGTTTAGTTTCCTATTTAAACATGTTTGACATATTTAAGTTTTAAAAAATGTACACCTGGCAGTATTTTTTTTAAAACATCACTGTGTCTGCTCTGTGGAAAATAGACTTATTTGCAGTGCAAAGACAGGAGGCAAGAGGAATCATTCAGAGACGGTTACAGTGGTGGGTAGCTTGGACGATGATGACAGTGAGACAGGTAGAAGGAATCTGTTTGTATTTAGAAGGCTGATCCCAAATGCTTTGGTGATGGGTTGCATATGGAGCATAAGAGGAAAAGAGGAACGAAAGATGACTGGAAGAAAAAAGTTGCCATTGGCAGAAAGAGGAAAATGCCAGAACAGTTACCATTATTTAAAAAAATCATAGGTAGGGGTTGCCTGAGTGGCTCACTTGGTTAAGCGTCCAACTCTTGGTTTTGGCTTAAGTAATGATCTCTTGGTTTGTTGGTTCGAGCCCACAGTGGGCTCTGTGCTGGCAGCATGGAACCTGCTTGGGATTCATTCTCTCTCTCTCTTTCTCTCTCCTTCCCTTGCTCATGCTCTCTCTCTCTCTCTCAAATAAATAAACTTTTAACAAATAAATAAATAATCATAGGCAGATCCATATTGATTTTGAGGATAAAAGTTATTAACTTAAGAAACCAACTTTTATTACTGAAGAATAATGATATATTGAATAATACGTGTTATAGAATAATGTATGTAAATATTATAAACATACAAAATAATACAAAAACTACGCATAATTGGTTACATAAGGAAAGGAGTTTTGCAGTGAGGTGTGAGAGACTACTTCTGTTATTCTAGAAACTTCTGTAATCTTTGATCGTTTGTATGAATGGATTATTTCTATATTTCACATCAACAGAATCGTGCACATGTGCATGGGTATACATATTTAATTTTGAACATACACGGTTTTGTCCCATAATTAGTGCATGGTTCATAAATTTGTAGCTCTAAAATAGTTTTTAATATCATGACTTTCAATGGTAGGCAGTTGAATGTGCAAAATATGATTCAGAAGGGGCTCAAGCACAGCCTTACGAATTCCAAGTTAGGACATGATTGCTGTGTCGGACAGAACTCTGTGTTCCCCAGCCCCTTGGCAGGAATGAGGAAGTGCTCGGAGAAACAATGGGTTGCTTGGAGGAAGACGAAGGTGACCTGTGATACCAGCCACTGTGGGACAAGGCAGAACTGTGGACATCTGACATTATTGCTGGCTTATCCTGAAGAGGTCCAGATAGCATGAAACACATTACAGGAGAGGGAAACTGGGTTAAATCCGATCTTTCCTCCCCAAATAATGATAATGGCAAGCTCCCCAAATCTTGGATCACCTTCAGGAAGACAGGAAAAAGAGTCATGAAGGAGATAATCTGGACTTGAGTCAATTTAAATCCAGAATGAAACACACATAATCAGGGTTTGGGGAAAGGAGGTACACATGCATGTGCACATGCAGACACACACTTTTAGCATGACAGATGGAGCAAGAAAGAGAACAAGGAAGAGAGGGAGTTACTCTCGATGACAAAACATAATTTTGCATGGACATTTAGTTATAAGCGATAGTGATTTAGATTGATTCACTGCACATACAGATTGAAGAGTTTGGTATTTATGGTTCGATATTAGTTTTGTTTTTGTTTTTATTTTTGTCATTTCTACATGGTTTTATTCCAGAGTATAACCGTTTTATTTGGGCAAATAAGTAAATAAGAATTCACAGTGTTTTCACAGGAATTAATGTTATATGAAATGTCTTGGTTAACCAAAAGCTACTATTGATCTTACGTTCATTAAGTTGTGATATGTTTATATTTTAGTGTAAAAGCAGTCTGTCTGTAATATACATGAAGCAAATGTAACAAATCCCTTTCGTTTTTATGTATCAAAATACCAGTGGTATTCTTCAATGTTTTGTGGTTGTTAGGTAGTATATACATATAAACACTCAAAATAATGAGAAAAAGCCATTTGTGATAGCAATGATGGGATTAACTCAAAGGGAAATGATGAAAGTGCATTGAAAAACATGCTGTAAGCTATGCTTGCTTTGCAGTCTATGCAGATTGGCATTTCCAATTGTGACTGGAGAAAATAGGAAGTAATTGCATTCAGTCTTTTACAGCTATATGTGCTGGTGTGCCACAGAATGATAGGTCTGGCGATGCATTAGTATGGACCCATTTGGATGGATTCTTCTTTCCCTTTTTTAATGGCATCAGTCTGCGGCAGTTTCAGATCTATTGTCTACAGTCCAAGCCCAGGGCGAGATCTTACTGCGGTGCAATGACCTTCTTTATTTCTTTCCTTAACGTTTCCATTAGTCTTTTTAATCTGTCCTGATGCGACAAGTTTATGTCAGCTAGCATTGTCTTAAACTAACATTACTTTGCCAGAATTTTCCAAACAGTTTAACAATTTGCCAGCTGTTGCTTTTCATAAAAAAAATGAAAGGTTATATGTATTGTTCAGTCAACTGTGGTTCAAAGGAAAAAAGAAAAGTATGCGGGGGAAATTGCAACTTGCCAGGGCTGAGGTAGTTTTAAACTTGCCTGTGTTTTCGGGGTGCTGATACTGGGTGTGATCATCAGAGTGAGATGGGGGGAGCAACGACGTGCTACCTTGGTGTCTCTCCTGAGGTTATTTAGCCATGCTTTTCCTTTTGAAATACTTTACATTTTATTACTTGAAATCAATTTTTATGCTAGAAACGAATTCCTGCAGAATTGTCTTTCTGAACATATTTATACACATGCACGTGGGCACACACTCACCCCCCACCGAAACTTTTTTTGTTCGTGTTCTCTGACGACCCCAAATGTTCATACTCTCCCAAGAACAGTATTAGAAGCAATTCAGTTATCATGGTACTCAGTGGTAATTGATAGCTGTGGTGAATAATGAGAGTAATCTATTAACTCAGACAATGACTGCCCCTACATTGGCTAATTCTCATGGAGTCACACAATTATGTTGTAATAGAATACCGAATGATAAGATGATGCCCAAATTCTACAAGTTTAAATTCCATGGAGGTACAGTGTTACTTTCTACAAAACTATTTGAATATGTGCTTTGGGATTTGGGAATAAGTAGCAAAATATCTATTTTGAATAGACAGATACTTTCCATCAATTTGAAGGTTTTATGGCCGACACATAAAGATTGTACTGTCATCACTAGGCAGATGCTAAATGTTCACATAAAGAGAGTGAGTATCTGTTCTGAGAAACAATATGGCCTATCTGTATTCATATATGGAAACCCAAGATGGAGCACTCATAAAATGCCAAGAATTCATGTTCAAATAGAAATCTATCACATATAAACACAAGGTTCAAAAACCCTTCATAAGCAGAGGGATAGAGGTTGTACAGATGGGGAAAAGGATTATACATTTTTATCAAATTATAGACAGAATCTTGTTTAGAGATTATTAAATCAGGGAAGTAGTACTTTTAGAAGTCTGCAAGAACTAGAATTTTATTATTGAGTCGAGAAGAAATACAGTAAGTTGAGAGAATTTTCAAAAAGAAAGTTAATAAATCTGATGTTCTAGAAGTTTCTGCATGAAGCAGCTCAGGTTTTTTTTGTTTGTTTTTGTTCTTAATTTCTAAGCTTGCACTCTCCATTTCAGCTGTTGAACCAATGGTTGAGTTTATTGTTCCTAGGATTTACATGTGCCGCAGCAGGAAAAGAATGAGATGTTTGCCTGCTTGATAAAATTTCTTCACTTTCAGGGTCTTCTTGTTCCTGGCTCCTTTTTCTTGAACTTCTCACTCCTATCCTTGCTTAAGCCTTGGGCTTCCTGCTATTTCAGGGTTCTCGTTACCAATGTGGATATTTATACCAGGGAACATTTGGATACTTTCTGTCTGCTTTCTGGGTTTGGTTTACCTCCTGATTATTTCTCCCAGCCTCAGCCTAACCTGGTCTTGTTATTCTTTTTTGTCTGAGTAACCTTAAGAGATAGAAGTTTAAAAGTAAACATTGTAGTCTAAAAATTAATTAGGTTCAGGGGCATCTTGTTCTTTCTGGAATAATACTTAGTGTGGTAGGCAGAATGATGACCACTGAGTATACTCACATCTTAATCTTTGGAACCTATGGAAGTATGAATGTGTTATGTGGCAAAGGAACTTGATAGATGGTTAAGTATCTTGAGATGGCAAGATGTTCTTGGGTTATCTTGGAGACATCTTGGATTATCCAAGTGAACTCTAAATGCAATCACAAGTATTCTCCTACGAATGATGCAGAGGAGATTTGACTGTAAAGGAGTAGGTAGTGTGACTAAGCGGCTGAGATTAGAGTGTTAGGGCCAGGAGCCAAAGAATGGCATTCAGCTCTGTAAGCGGAAGAGGTAAAGAACAGACTCTCCCCTGAAGCCCCCAGATGGAGCCACTCCTGATGACACCTCACCTTTTGCCCCATAAGATTAACTTTGGAATTCTGGCCTGGAGAACTGGGAGAGAATAAATTTCTGTTCTTTCAAGCCACTGTGTTTGTGTTAATTTGTTACAGTAGCAACAAGAAACAAACAGAGATTTTGGTACCTGTAAGTAGAAGGCTGCTGTAACAAATATCTAAAAATGTGGAAGTGACTTTGAAATTTGGCATTGGATAGAACCGGCAAGAATTATGAGGAACATAATTGAAAAAGCCTAGATTTTTTTTTTTTTGAGCAGATTGCTAGTAGAAATATGGCATTAAAATATTAGTAACATATGCTGGTGAGGGCTCTTAAGAAATGAGGAACATCTTACTGGGAACTGGAGGAAAGAGGAACGTTGTTATAAAGGACAGAAAGCTTAGCTGAATTATGTTCTACGGTTATGCAGAAAGTGGGACTTGCAAGTAATGAATTTAAATATTTAGCTGAGTGTAGTTCCAACAAAGTGTTGAAGGTGCAGCTTAGTTTCCAACTGCTGCTCATAGTAAAATGTGAGAGGAGGATGGGCCTCCTGGGTGGCTCAGTCGATGGAGCGTCCGACTCTTGATTTTGGCTCAGGTCGTGATCTCAGGGTTCATGGGATTGAGCCCTTAGGCAGACTTCATGCTGAGTGTGGAGCCTGCTTAAGATTCTCTCTTTCTCTCTGCCCCTCTCCCCCTACGCTCTCTCTCTCTCTCTCTCAAAAATATGTGAGAGGAAGAGAGAAATTGAGGAAAAAAATGGTTATGCAAAAGAGAACTATGATTTGATGATGTAGGAAATTCCTGGTCTATCTGATTGCAAAAAGTGCTAAAACAGAAGATTCACTGTCAGGTGTTTGTGCTCTGGAGAGACCAAGAGTGTGTTTGGACAAAGTTTTGCTTGTGCTAAATGGATTAGGGGCATGACTCATTGATCCCCTCAGCACCTCAGCAGAAGCCAGGAATACAGATTAGATTATCCAGGAGAGATCTGTGAAGAAGCCTCTTGTCTAATAGAGTGAATCCTTGAGGTATACACAGGAGACCCACCAAGGTGTCAAGATTGTTTCATCAGCAGAAATACAGCTAGCCTGGACTGAAAGGGTCACAGATAGGACGAAATGAAAAATTCTCAGACTACCAAAATTCTACAGGCATAAAATGAGCTGATAAAACTACTGAGCTGAGAATATGCACTACCATTTAGGAGAAGGGAAGGATGACTGCAAGGGCAGAGCATTTGGCCCAGAGGAAGCCTTGAGCCGTACATTATTTCTGGGCTTTGAAACCTATTGGAGTTTGCCCAGATGGATTTTGTTGGTGTTGTTGTTCACTTCATTTTATTTATAGACTTATTTTTCATTTTTATTAAGTTTTTAATTTTAATTCGTGTGGTTAACATACAGTGTTGTATTAGTTTCAGTCTACAATATAGTAATTTAATAGTTCCAGATATTACTCAGTGTTCATCAAGATAAGTATGCTCTTAATCCCCTTCATCTCTTTGACCCATCCCCCCACCCGCCCTCCCCTTTTGGTAACCATCTGTTTGTTATCTATAGCTAAGAGTCTGTTTCTTGGTTTGTCTCTTTGTCTTTTTCTTTTCCTTTTTTTGTTTTTTTTAATTTGTTTGTTTGTTTGTTTCTTCACTTCCACAGATGAGTGAAGTCATTGTCTTCCTCTGACTTACTTTGCTTAACATAATGCTCTCTAGCTCCATCCATGTCTTTGCAAATGGCAAGATTTCATTCTTTTTTTTAATATATGAAATTTATTGTCAAATTAGTTTCCATACAACACCCAGTGCTCATCCCAAAAGGTGCCCTCTTCAATAACCTTCACCTACCCTCCTCTCCCTCCCACCCCCCATCAACCCTCAGTGTGTTCTCAATTTTTTAAGAGTCTCTTATGCTTTGGCTCTCTCCCACTCTAACCTCTTTTTTCTTTCTTTTTTTTTTTTCCTTCGCCTCCCCAATGGGTTTCTGTTAAGTTTCTCAGGATCCACATAAGAATGAAAACATAGGGTATCTGTCTTTCTCTGTATGGCTTATTTCACTTAGCATCACACTCTCCAGTTCCATCCATGTTGCTAGAAAGGGCCATTTCATTCTTTCTCACTGCCACGTAGTACTCCATTGTGTATATAAACCACAAATTCTTTATCCATTCATCAGTTGATGGACATTTAGGCTTTTTCCACAATTTGGCTATTGAGAGTGCTGCTATAAACATTGGGGTACAAGTGCCCCTATGCATCAGTACTCCTGTATCCCTTGGGTAAATTCCTAGCATTGCTATTGGTGGGTCATAGGGTAGGTCTATTTTTAATTTTTTGAGGAACCTCCACACTGTTTTCCAGAGAGGCTGCACCAGTTTGCATTCCCACCAACAGTGCAAGAGGGTTCCTGTTTCTCCACTCCTCTCCAGCGTCTATAGTCTCCTGATTTGTTCATTTTGGCCACTCTGACTGGTGTGAGGTGATACCTGAGTGTGGTTTTGATTTGTATTTCCCTGATGAGGAGCGACATTGAGCATCTTTTCATGTGCTTGTTGGCCATCCAGATGTCTTCTTTAGAGAAGTGTCTGTTCATGTTATCTGCCCATTTCTTCACTGGATTATTTGTTTTTCGGGTGTGGAGTTTGGTGAGCTCTTTATAGATTTTGGATACTAACCCTTTGTCCATTATGTCATTTGCAAATATCTTTTCCCATTCTGTCGGTTGCCTTTTAGTTTTGTTGATTGTTTCCTTTGCTGTGCAGAAGCTTTTTATCTTCATAAGGTCCCAGTAATTCACTTTTGCTTTTAATTCCCTTGCCTTTGGGGATGTGTCAAGTAAGAAATTGCTGCAGCTGAGGTCAGAGAGGTCTTTTCCTGCTTTCTCCTCTAGGGTTTTGATGGTTTCCTGTCTCACATTCAGGTCCTTTATCCATTTTGAGTTTATTTTTGTGAATGGTGTGAGAAAGTGGTCTAGTTTCAACCTTCTGCATGTTGCTGTCCAGTTCTCCCAGCACCATTTGTTAAAGAGACTGTCTTTTTTCCATTGGATATTCTTTCCTGCTCTGTCAAAGATGAGTTGGCCATACTTTTGTGGGTCTAGTTCTGGGGTTTCTATTCTATTCCATTGGTCTATGTGTCTGTTTTTGTGCCAATACCATGCTGTCTTGATGATGACAGCTTTGTAGTAGAGGCTAAAGTCTGGGATTGTGATGCCTCCTGCTTTGGTCTCCTTCTTCAAAATTACTTTGGCTATTTGGGGCCTTTTGTGGTTCCATATGAATTTTAGGATTGCTTGTTCTAGTTTCGAGAAGAATGCTGGTGCAATTTTGATTGGGATTGCATTGAATGTGTAGATAGCTTTGGGTAGTATTGACATTGTAACAATATTTATTCTTGCAACCCATGAGCACGGAATGTTTTTCCATTTCTTTATATCTTCTTCAATTTCCTTCATAAGCCTTCTATAGTTTTCAGCATACAGATCTTGTACATCTTTGGTTAGATTTATTCCTAGGTATTTTATGCTTCTTGGTGCAATTGTGAATGGGATCAGTTTCTTTATTTGTCTTTCTGTTGCCTCATTATTGTATATAAGAATGCAACTGATTTCTGTACATTGATTTTGTATCCTGCAACTTTGCTGAATTCATGTATCAGTTCTAGCAGACTTTTGGTGGAGTCTATCGGATTTTCCATGTATAATATCATGTCATCTGCAAAAAGTCAAAGCTTGACTTTATCTTTGCCAGTTTTGATGCCTTTGATTTCCTTTTGTTGTCTGACTGCTGATGCTAGAACTTCCAACACTATGTTAAACCACAGCGGTGAGAGTGGACATCCCTGTCGTGTTCCTGACCTCAGGGGGAAAGCTCTCAGTTTTTCCCCATTGAGGATGATATTAGCTGTGGGCTTTTCATAAATCGCTTTTATGATGTTTAAGTATGTTCCTTCTATCCCGACTTTCTCGAGGCTTTTTATTAGGAAAGGATGCTGAATTTTGTCAAATGCTTTTTCTGCATCGATTGACAGGATCTTATGGTTCTTATCTTTTCTTTTATTAATGTGATGTATCACGTTGATTGATTTGTGAATGTTGAACCAGCCCTGCAGCCCAGGAATGAATCCCACTTGATCATGGTGAATAATTCTTTTTATAAGCTGTTGAATTCGATTTGCTAGTATCTTATTGAGAATTTTTGCATCCATATTCCTCAGGGATATTGGCCTGTAGTTCTCTTTTTTTACTGGGTCTCTGTCTGGTTTAGGAATCAAAGTAATACTGGCTTCATAGAATGAGTCTGGAAGTTTTCCTTCCCTTTCTATTTTTTGGAACAGCTGGAGAAGGATAGGTGTTATCTCTGCTTTAAACATCTGCTAGAATTCCCCAGGGAAGCCATCTGGTCCTGGACTCTTATTTGTTGGGAGATTTTTGATAACTGATTCAATTTCTTCACTAGTTATGGGTGTGTTCAAGCTTTCTATTTCTTCCTGTTTGAGTTTTGGGAGTGTGTGGGTGTTTAGGAATTTGTCCATTTCTTCCAGGTTGTCCAGTTTGAAAATACTATAATTTTTCATAGTATTCCCTGATAATTGCTTGTATTTCTGAGGGATTTGTTGTAATAATTCCATTTTCATTCATGATTTTATCTATTTGGGTCCTCTCCCTTTTCTTTTTGAGAAGCCTGGCTAGAGGTTTATCAATTTTGTTTATTTTTTCAAAAAACCAGCTCTTGGTTTCATTGATCTGCTCTACAGTTTTTTTTTAGATTCTATATTGTTATTTCTTCTCTGATCTTTATTATTTCTCTTCTTCTGCTGGGTTTAGGCTGTCTTTGCTGTTCTGCTTCTAGTTCCTTTAGGTGTGCTATTAGATTTTATATTTGGGATTTTTCTTGTTTCTTGAGATAGGCCTGGATTGCAATGTATTTTCCTCTCAGGACTGCCTTCACTGCATCCCAAAGAGTTTGGATTGTTGTATTTTCATTTTCGTTTGTTTCCATATATTTTTCAATTTCTTCTCTAATTGCCTCGTTGACCCATTAATTTAGTAGGGTATTCTTTAACCTCCATGCTTTTGGAGGTTTTCCAGACTTTTTCCTGTGGTTGATTTCAGGCTTCATAGCATTGTGGTCCGAAAGTATGCATGGTATGATCTCAATTCTTGTGTATTATGAAGGGCTGTTTTGTGACCCAGTATGTGATCTATCTTGGATAATGTTCCATGTGGACTGGAGAAGAAAGTTTATTTTGTTGCTTTGGGATGCAGAGTTCTAAATATATCTGTCAAGTCCATCTGATCCAATGTATCATTCAGGGCCCTTGTTTCTTTATTGACCGTGTGTCTAGATAATCTATCCATTGTTGTAAGTGGGGTATTAAAGTCCCCTGCAATTACCACATTCTTGTCAATAAGGTTGCTTATGTTTGTGAGTAATTGTTTTATATATTTGGGGGCTTCCATATTCGGTGCATAGACATTTATAATTGTTAGTTATTCTTGATGGATAGACCCTGCAATTATTATATAATGCCCTTCTTCATCTCTTGTTACAGCCTTTAATTTAAACTCCAGTTTGTCTGATATAAGTATGGCTACTCCAGCTTTCATTTGACTTCCAGTAGCATGATAAATAGTTCTCCATCTCCTCACTTTCAATCTGAGAGTGTCTTCAGGTCTAAAATGAGTCTCTTGTAGACAGAAAATAGATGGGTCTTGTTTTTTTATCCATTCTGATACCCTATGTCTTTTGGTTGGCACATTTAGTCCATTTACATTCAGTGTTATTATAGAAAGATATGGGTTTAGAGTCATTGTGATGTCTGTAGGTTTCATCCTTGTAGTGATGTCTCTGGTACTTGGTCTCACAGGATCCCCCTTAGGATCTCTTGTAGGGCTGGTTTAGTGGTGACGAATTCCTTCAGTTTTTGTTTGTTTGGGAAGACCTTTATCTCTCCTTCTATTCTGAATGACAGACTTGCTGGATAAAGGATTCTCGGCTGCATATTTTTTCTGTTTATCACATTGAAGATTTCCTGCCATTCCATTCTGGCCTGCCAAGTTTCAGTAGAGAGATCCGTCACTAGTCTTATCAGTCTCCCTTTATATGTCACAGCACGTTTATCCATAGCCGCTTTCAGAATTTTCTCATTATCCTTGTATTTTGCCAGTTTCACTATGATATGTCATGCAGAAGATCGATTCAAGTTACGTTTGAAGGGAGTTCTCTGTGCCTCTTGGATTTCAATGCCTTTTTCCTTCCCCAGATCAGGGAAGTTCTCAGCTATTATTTCTTCAGGTACACCTTCAGCACCTTTCTCTCTCTTCCTCCTCTGGAATCCCAATTATGCATATATTATTGCGTTTTATCGCATTACTTAGTTCTCTAATTCTCCCCTCATACTCCTGGATTTTTTTAATCTCTCTTTTTCTCAGCTTCTTCTTTTTCCATAATTTTATCTTCTAGTTCACCTATTCTCTCCTCTGCCTCTTCAATCCGAGCTGCGGTCATCTCCATTTTATTTTGCAGCTCATTAATAGCATTTTTTAGCTCCTCCTGGCTGTTCCTTAGTCCCTTGATCTCCGTAGCAATAGATTCCCTGCTGTCTTTTATACTGTTTTCAAGCCCAGTGATTAATTTTATGACCATTATTCTAAATTCACTTTCTGTTATATTGTTTAAATCGTTTTTGATCAGTTCGTTAACTGTCGTTATTTCCTGGAGGTTTTTCTGAGGGGAATTCTTCCGTTTAGTCATTTTGGATAGTCCCTGGAGTGGTGCGGGACTGCGGGGCACTTCCCCTGTGCTGTCTTGAATAACTTGCCTTGGTAGGAGGGGCTGCATTCAGACCCGATGTCTGCCCCCAGCCCACCGCTGGGGCCACAGTCAGACTGGTGTGTACCTTCTCTTCCCCTCTCCTAGGGGCGGGATTCACTGTGGGGTGGCGTGGCCCATCTGGGCTACTTGCACACTGCCAGGCTTGTGGTGCTGGGGATCTGGTGTATTAGCTGGGGTGGATCAGCAAGGTGCACAGGGGCGGGTGGGGCAGGCTCAGCTCGCTTTTCCTTCAGAGATCCGCTTCGAGAAGGGCCCATCTTCCATGGGCCTCTCATCTACGCTTGTCTCCGGAGAATCCGTTCTGCTAGTCTTCTGGTGGTTTTCTGGGTTATTTAGGCAGGTGTGGGTGGAATCTAAGTGATCCGCAGAACGCGGTGAGCCCAGCGTCCTCCTATGCCACCATCTTCTCTCCTCTTTCAAGATTTCATTCTTTTTCATGGCAGAATAATTTTCCACTGTATACATATACCACCTCGTTTTTATCCATTTATCTGCTGATGGATACTTGGGCTGCTTCCATAATTTGGCTATTTTAAATAATGCTGAAGTAAACCTAAGAGGGCATATATCCCTTTCAATTAGTGTTTTTATTATATATATATTTTTTGTGTATACACAGTAGTGTGATTACTGATTCAAGTATAGTTCTGTATTTATTTTTTGAGGCTCCTCCACAGTTTCCCAGACTGGCTGTACCAATTTACTTTCCCACCAAGAGTGCTAAAAGTTTCCTTTTTCTCCACATCATTGCCAATGCTTATTGCTTCTTATGTTTTAGAGTTAGCCAATCTGACAGATGTGAGGGGATATCTCATTGTGGCTGGGATTTGCGTTTCCCTGATAAGGAGTGATGTTGAGCATCTTTTCATGTGTCTGTTGGTCATCTGTGTGTTTATGTCTTTTGTCTGTTTTTTGCAGAAATGTGTGCTTATGTCTTTTGTCTGTTTTTTAATTAAATTATTTGTTTTTTGGGTGTTGAGCTGTATAAGTTCTTTATGTATTTTGGATAGTAACCCTTTATTGGATATATAATTTGCAAATATCATATATTCAGTAGGTTGTCTTTTAGTTTTGTTGATTGTTTCCCTTGCTGTGCAAAAGCTTTTTATTTTAATGTAGTCCCAATAGTGCATTTTTGCTTTTATTTCCTTTGCCTCAGGTGATGTAGCTAGAAATGTGTTGCTATGGCTGATGTCAGAGAAATTACTGCCTGTGCTCTCTTCTAGGATCTTTGGTTTCAGGTCTCACATTTAGGTCTTTAATCCATTTTGAGTTTATTTTTGTGTAGGGTGTGAAAAAGTGGTCCAGTTTCATTCTTTTTCATGTAGATGATTTTTCCAACACCATTTGTTGAAGAGTATATTTTCCCATTACATATTCTTGCCTCTTTTGCTGAAGATTGACCAGGTAATTGTGAGTTTGTTTTTGTGTTTTCTATACTTTTCCATTGATCTATGTGTCTTTTTTGTAATGCCTGTACCATACTGTTTTGATTAATATAGCTTTGTTGTATAACTTGAAATCTGGAATTGTGATACCTCTAGCTTTGTTTTTCTTTTTCAAGATTGTTTTCAAGACCCCCTATTTGAGGTCTTCTGTAGTTCCATACAAATTTTGGCATTATTTGTTCTAGTTCTGTGAAAAATGCTATTGTATCTTGGTAGCGATTGCATTAAATCTATAGATTGCTTAGATAGTATGGACATTTTAGCAATATTTGTTCTTCCAATCCGAAGTCTGAAATTGGTTGGGAACATTGATTCCTTTATTTATTCTGTTTTCTCTGTCTTAGAATGCAATTGTCTATAACTGTTATTCTATGCCTACCCAATATTGTGTTTGGGAACCAGGTAATTTGTCATCTGTTTACAAAGGTCCACAGATTGGGAGGAATTTGGCCAGGAATTTGTCATAGCTTGAGTCTTAACCATAGTTGATTTAGGTGGTGAGATCTGGGACTTTTGAGCTGACCATCGTTACATATTTTAGATGATTTTGTTCTTGAGTTGATGCTATAATGAGTTGATCCAACTATCCTTATAAGGGGGAGACAAAGGGCGATTTGACTACAGTAGAGAAGATGATGTGAAAATTGAAGCAGAGATATGAGTGACATGACCAGGAGCCACAGAATGTGAGTAGCCTTTAAAAGTGGAAGAGACAGTGGCACTTGGGTGACTTAGTTGGTTCAAGTCTGACTCTTGATTTCACCTCAGGTGATGATCTCAGGGTTTCTGAGTTTGAGCCCCACATCTGGGTCCATGCTGACAGTGCGGAGCCTGCTTAGGATTCTCTCTCTCTCTGTCCCTCCCCCACTTGTGTGCTCGTTCACACACTTTCTCTCTCTCTCAAAAATAAACTTAAAAAAAAAAGGAAGAGACAACAAACACATTCTCCTCTGGATTCTCCAGAAGAAACCAGCCTACTAAAACCTTGCTTTTCATTCCTTAAGAGTTATTTTGAACTTCTGATATGCAGAACTATAATAGAATAAATTTCTTTTGTTTTAAGCTCCTAAATTTGTCATAATTTGTTTTATAGTGACAACAGGAAATGAATACAATGATGTATATAAGCATTCATTAAGTATATGCTGAGCGAATGAATGATGAAACATTTTGCCTTTACTAAGTCCATATAAGTTCTATTGAGTCATTGGATTTGAAATGGGATGCCAACTTGATTAGAAAGAAAAAAACTAGGGGCACCTGGGTGGCTCAGTCAGTTAAGCTTCAGACTCTTGATTTCAGCTCTGGTCATGATCTCATGGTTGTGAGTTTGAGCCCCACATTGGGCTCTGCACTGGTAGCATGGATCCTGCTTGGGATTCTCTCTCTTCCTTCCTCTCTCTCCCTCTCTCTCCTTTCCTTTCTCTCCCTCTCTATCTTCCTCTCTCCCACTCTCTCTCTTTCTGTCTCTCAAAAATAAATAAGTAAACTTTTAAAAACTATATTAAAAAATAAAATAAAAACTATATTAATAAAATCTATTTTGGCAAAGAAAATTCTTTTAATTAACACCTAAACTGATGTAAATACAGAACTATTGATGTTAGAAACTGTGATTTTGTGATTTATAATAAGAAATCAGTATTTGGTGTTTGTCTTCATTTCTGGCACAGAGTTCCTGAAACCTTTGGAATTTCCTAAGTGATGAGAGCAGCAAAGGTATCTTTTGTTATCTTAACAAGGTGACTTTTGAACGGTACCTCAGGATGTTGGCTGATTGCCAGGAAAACAAACCGTGTGAAACCAACTGAAAGTTCCAACTTACTGAACTGGGATGGTGGATGGGAAGGGGGAGAAGAGTTGGAGGTTGCACCCATTACCAATGGCCAGTGATTTAATTAGTCATGCCTATGTAATGCAGCCTCCATAAAAATCTGAAAGGGCAGGCTGTGGAGAGTTTTTGGGTTGGTGAACATGTGGAGGTACAGGGAAAATGGTACACCTGGAGAGGGCATGGGGGCTCCATCCTCTTTCCCCATATCTTGACCTATATATCTCTTCTGTCTGGCTGTTTCTGAGTTACGTCATTTTATAATAAACTGGTGATATAATAAGTAAAATGTTGCCCTGAGTTCTTGGAGCCACTCCAGCAAGTTAACTGAACCCAAGAAGGGGGTTTTTGGGGTCTCCAGCCTATAATCATTTGGTCAGAAGCACAGGTAGACCAGACCGTATGAACTTGTGGCTGGTGTTTCGTGTGTGGGGAGGGCAGTCTTTTATAATTGAGCCCTTAACCTGTGGGATCATCACAGATAGTGTTAGAATTGAGTTGAATTATAGGACACCCCGCTGATGTAAGAAAATTGATTGGGGGTATGGGGCAAAACCCTCACTTTCACATATTGGAATTGGAAGATCAGAATCATTTTAGTAACTTAACTAAAATTTCTGACATCTTCAGGACTAATCTCATGCATTGATATGGGTAATTAGTTACTTATTACCACATTTTCCTTCAGTTAATTATGATACTTAGTTTTAACCTTATCAATCAACTTTTTGGCATTTTAGGGTTTAATTTTGAATTTTTATGTGAATACAGGCTTCCAGCTGATGAGATAAATGGGCATAATTTAACCACCGATAACAGGGGACTGTTATCCTTACTGCTGAATGGGGGCTGGTGAGCAATAATATTTAGCAGTGCTTTCACACTTGCTTGGGCATTAGTAGTATGATACTCCTCTGTGTCAAATTGACTATCATTAAAGAGACACATCGGAGCATTGTACCAATGGATGCTCTAGGACTATCTTATTGTTTTGAAAGTCAGAAACAATGATAATTTCTTATTGGAACTCTATTATCAGTTTTCTTCAAGATGTTTAATATGGACTGAATAATTAAAAAGATGCCAGAAAAAAATATCATAAAATAAGTAGAGTTTTTCTTAGCCATACTTTACATTACTTTACTTTACTTTACTTTACTTTACTTTACTTTACTTTACTTTAGAGTACGACACCACAGTGTCTTACTCACCACAAATATGCTAGTGAAATGGGGTTAATCCTAGTCTCTCTAGAATGACTTGCCGCTTTGTTTAAATCTTATTTTTATTTCTGTGCATGTAACCTAGAAATTTTTACTAATATGCCAACATAAATAACCTCAAGCTGCTATGAAGAAGTTTCACTCACCAAAGGGTGCCGAATCTTTGTGTAATGCCTTTTATTTTATAAACCTGTTATAGACTTTTATCATATTACTTGGCTATGGTCCTTTTCTAAAATTGTTTCCATAGCTCTAGAAACCTGTTGTGGATGAAGATATGAGGAATAATTAAATCTTGAAAACCTTTTAAGAAAGGTATCTACCTTTAGACTTCTCTGCTCAAGGCAGATATTGTGAGATCATGGTGATATTAAATCACAATTCTTTTACTAACTTAGAGAGTCCTGGGCTTTTACAAAACATAAAAAGCAAGTATCGTGATTTCTACAGGAAAGGAGTTTTAAAGTAAATGTTTTGCAGATGTAATACTGTCTTAACCTTTACTGAAGGAGTACAAAATTCCTGGCACAACTTGATTTAGAATATTGGTCATGGCTTATTAAAAACTTCTGTTTCTATGAGAACAATATGTTATTTTAACATGATGCCTGAATCTCAGGCTTTCCCCAAATAATTTTTGTCCAAGAGTCTCTGATAACAGCCTGCGAATATGAACACACACCACACACACACACACACACACACACACACACACACACACACACACTGTATTAGGGAGCTACTCTCAGACTTTTCCTTCATTGCCTGTGAAGACAAGGCAGAGGAAATGCAGGGTGCTAGGGATAAGGCAAGGATAGGAAAAAAATATTTTTATGGTGGTAGCAGTATTAATCAATTGATGTACTGTTTCTCCCCATATATTTCAGTTATTCATACTCACAAAGTGATAAAACTTTCTTATGGACTTAGAGATACGTAAGTTGGACATGGTAAATTGTCATTTGTAGATAATTCTAGTGTTCTAATGTTAGTTACAAGGAATTGAATTTTTTTTTTTTTTGTGGAAGAGATTGATCCCAGTGGACAGAGCTAGCTGAGGTACACATCTTAAGGAGTTTGTAAATGTGAACATTGTTTCTATATATTTCCCATAATTATTTATAGATTAGGCTTTTTTGGTCCCTCATTTTGCATAGAAATTATTTATTTTCTTGGTGCCATGAAACTCTTCAAGAAGACATGTGCTAAATGGTCCATCTTAGTAAAGTAATGAAATAGTTATTTTAAAAGGTTTGAGGGGCGCCTGGGTGGCCCAGTCGGTTAAGCGTCCGACTTCAGCCAGGTCACGATCTCGCGGTCCGTGAGTTCGAGCCCCGCATCAGGCTCTGGGCTGATGGCTCGGAGCCTGGAGCCTGTTTCCGATTCTGTGTCTCCCTCTCTCTCTGCCCCTCCCCCGTTCATGCTCTGTCTCTCTCTGTCCCAAAAATAAATAAACGTTGAAAAAAAATTAAAAAAAATAAAAAAATAAAAAAAATAAAAAAAAAAATAAAAGGTTTGATAATAACTTTCCTGTTTTTGTATACATATAATTCTGTGAATTCCTGTTCTTCTCTAAGCTGTTATTACTTGCCTTCATTCTTACCTCCTGAGATTATTTTTACAATGACACTACTAGCTTTTATGTAAACAAAACCTTTTTCACTTGACTTGACCTCTGTCATTTGAGGCTGTCAGCACAAGTTGTACTTGTGCTGAATAGGATTAATGGATACTGTTTCATAGGTGCAGACTGATATAAACCCCAGTTAGCATTATACAAATGATAAAATGGAGAACGAGTAAAGATTCATAGAAATCACTACCAGTATTAGAAATAAGGATACTACTATTTTTTTAGCACCTGTTTTGGGCCAAGTATTGTCCTAGGCACATTACATATACTGTATAATTCTTTACAGGTAGGCATTATTCATATTTCATACATAAGACTCAGAGATATTAAGTTACTTTCTCAGAGGTATAGTAGGCAAACCTCCAAATCCTATGTTTTTTTTTTTAATTTTAAAACTCTGAATATCAGCACTGATAGAGCATTATTGTTGACTCAGTAGTAGTATCTTCTTATGTGAGATTGTACCTATTATGGTATATGTTTAAGTAAATGTCTGTTGAATAAATAAACGACATCAATATTGAAAGAATGTGAATGTAGTTTCGATACCTGGCCTTTTACCCTTCAGAACCTCTAATGAAGTTAAAAGGGGGAAATGTAGTGGATAATTCATTCCACAAGTGTTTATGTTGTATTTTATAAATGCATAGTGCATAAGTTAATCAAAAGAGGGTATGGTGTTTGTTCTTAACACAAGGTATAAGGACATGAAAGAAATATTATGATACAAGCCATAGTTTTATGAAAAAATAAGTGATAAATATAAGTGCACAGAAGAGTAGATGAAGTAGAAATATGGTGAACAGAAACCGTCAGGAATAGGCTTACAGAATCATAAGTGGGAATTGAAAGGTGGGAGAATTTGGTAATAAAATGATTAGGAACACCATTATTTGTAAGCAAGTAGGATGGCAAAAAAAATTGCTGAAATAATGTTTGAGCATTACTGTGATACATTTTATGATTTTTGTGGAATACGCCTCTACCTTAATCTTGTGGTGGGATTACATCTCTCTGCCCTGCTGATATGAAGCTTACCTGTATGATTTATTTTGCCTCATAGACTATGACATATGTGACATATGTTTCACCCGAGCAAAAATTTCAAATGTAATGAGTTGAGTTTGATCTCTGGCTTTTCTCTGAAAAAATAGGTAAATCGTATTATCTGACCCCTGGCCCAGAGAAGAGCCACAGTCAAGCTGCAGCTTACATGTAACAAGCTAGAAATAAACATTTGTTGTTTTAAGCTACTAAGATTTTGAAATCATTCCTTATGTGGCATAGCCTAGTGAAAGCTGATAAATGCAGTGGCATTTGAGGGTGGCCTGTGAAGAATCCTAACTGGAAAAGAGGGTTTATATTGGATTCGAAAGTTAAATAGAACCGTGGAAACAAGTTAAAGATTTGGGCTTTATTCTGTAGTACCTGGAATTGGTTGTCACTCTTGGTATCAACTGTTAGGATTTAAAAAAAAAAATGGCTGGGTTCCACTTCACAGCATTGTCAACAACAGTCATTTTTTCTTTGGTGGGGATCAAATGTGAGTGCTTCTGAAATATCGTTTGTTATGGCTAGAATTGTTGGTTTAATTAATAGAGTGATTTTACTTTTACTTTCCTATTGAACATCTCCATCATTAACCACCTCTCATCTGGGCTATCACTGGATTGCATGGAATCCAGGATTGTCCAACTGAGATAAGGATGAATTGGACTAGCGTGTAATTGGCTTGGAATTTTCATGATTTTTATCTTCTTCTCATTAAATGCTAGGAGTTGGTGGATGATTTGAGCTTCAGAATTTCTCTTTGTGATTGAGAAATTATTTCTTTAAAAAGCTATTCAGTCTTTAGGTTCGCATACTGAATGAATGTCACATCTATATAGTCTAGATTTAATATACCCCTATATTAATGGGGCAACAATGTAATTTGTTTCCCAGATGGGGGCACTTTTGAGAACAAAATGGAACACTACTAATAATTGTGCGGGGACAACAGACATTAACAGATTATTTGGGCAAACCGAGATGAATGGTTACCCAGTGTATGAATGACTGAACTATCATGTATATCATGGCTTTCTTCCAATTTCCTGGCAAAAATGAAAGGAATTATTGACATCAGTGACACTGCTCCTTTGATGTCAGTCATCTCTTATGCATACAGGTACTGCCTTTCTGTCTTTGTCACTTCCAGTCGCTCAAGCAACTTTTTTTTTTTTTAAAGTCCTTTGGTTTATTTAGAGAGAGACAGAGTGCATATGAGAGAGGGGCAGAGAGAATCTCAAGCAGGCTTGTGTGTCAGCGTGGAGCCGCACATGGGGCTTGATCCAACAAACTTTTGGCTGATGACCTGAGGTGCCCATCAGGCAACTCTTACAGAAGTGAGAGAAGGCTGAGCTCCTGCTGCAGTGAAAAGATTAAAAGTTTAAATTCTTTTTGGTATGAAAAGAAGAATGAAGATGAATACTCATTGATTTTGTTTAAAAAAAAAAATGGCAATTCAGCGTTTTTTTTTTCAATCTTAAAGAACTTAACAATTTTTTGCTGATATTTTCTTCCCACTTTCTCTAATGTGAAATGTAACCAAAGCAGTGTTATTAGCAGTGCCAAGAAAACTTTTATTAGAAAATGTTTTAACTGACTTCCATTTGACATAAACTTTAAAATGGGATTTTTGCAATGGAGTTAAACTTATTTAACAAGTTCTATTTGACATGAGCTCTTCAAGACCAGTAACTATGTTATGTTTTATCTTGCTGTCCTCAAGTTGCAGTACAATTCTGAGCACGGAGTAAAAATTTTAAAGTATCTGTTACATCAGTGAAGAAATTAACAAATATAATTGCATATGAAATATATCAATATAGATTAAAAATCAAGATTCTTTTGACGTCTAAATAGGGGAGTAATGGAAAACTTTCTGGAGATAAAGAAAGATGACCTTGAGTTTGAAAATGTGGAGCATTGTTAGTATGCAAAGAAAGTTTTAAAAGGTATAGAAATAGACTGATTAAATACTAAGAGATAAGAAGGAAAACATGTTTACTTCTCTGTGAAGTCGAAGTTATTTAGAGTGGGTGGCTTGTTTTTTGGGAATGTCAGTGACCTAGTGTTCCATAAATGGAATTACCAACATGTTATAAAAAAGAAAGTACTTATATTTATATATTCTTGAGTTTATATTATTGTCATTAATTTCTCCTTTAGAAAATGCTGTGGAATCTGCTTGAATTTAGTAATCCTCTTTTCTCTCAGGGTAAAAGAAGAATTACATTAAATAAATTTTTTTTAATGTTTATTTATTTCTGCAACACAGAGAGACAGAGCATGAGTGGGGGAGGGAGACACAGAATCGGAAGTGGGCTCCAGGCTCTGAGCTGTCAGCACAGAGCCTGACCATGAGATGATGACCTGAGCCAAAGTCGGTTGCTCAACTGACTGAGCCACCCAGGCACCCCAGAAGAATTACATTTGATTAGTTTAGGAGTGGATGTCAGAATCATGAAAAAAATATTGATTCCAAGTTTATCTTTTACAGATCAAGCATACACAAAGAGTCTATAAGAAATTATGTCATTTATCAGTAGATTGTTTCTGAATACAATAAAAAAGAGAAGAATATAAGATAATAAGTTGATAATTGGAAGATCAAACCTACTTTTTATATCAACTAAGTGTAAATCAGCTAAATTCTTTCGTTAAAAGAAAAATTGATTGAAAAGATATACACACACACATACATGTATATACACATAAACATATAGTCAGAGCATTTACACACACATCAGAGACTGATCTCAAAGTAACTCAGAAATATAAATGCAAGACTATGTATAAAGACATTCTAGGAATACTTAAAAAGATACAAATCACATTTAAATAGACAACACATTTGGCAATTTGGAACAAATGACATTAAAATAGAAAAAGGAAATCTTGTAGTGATAAGAAGAAAGATAAAGTAAAGCTTTTCAGTTATAAATGTCTTTGCACCAACTAGCACTTTATGAAATATCATAAATCAAATGAAACAAAGGTAGGAACCTATATCAAGTAGCAGATTTTAAGTTAGCCCCTTAGTCCACTAAACTAAGTGGATAAAAAGATATACAAACATAGGGAAAATCTTAATAATACAATAAACATAGTACATATAACTGGCATACAATGAAGTCTGTATCTTCAAAATCTTTTCTCAAATGTTCATAGAATATTTAAAAAATGACTTTTTTGGTGTGCTTATCAAGACACAAGGGAAACACCAGGAACTTTCCATAAGTAGACACTATGGGTGTCTGTTAATCATAATTAATTAACATTATTATAATTATAATTATAAATTATTATAAGTGTTAATTATAATTACCAGAAGTGTAAATTGATCATTGTGTTATTTATATGTTGCTGTATAAAAATATTCTTACAAATTTACTTGCTTGAAGCACACACATTTCTTACTTCATAGTTTTATCGAGGTTTTCTGCAATGCTGCATTCAGCCAGAGAAGAAAACACTTCTAAGCTCATATGTTCTTTGGCAAAGTGACTTCCTTAGACACATTGCTACACATCAAAACTGAAGCATTTTTGTGGAGGTTGTTTTTGATTTTGTTTTGATTTAGTGTTAACAAATAATATAATAAAGTGACTAGCTACAAGGTAAATATGCAGAACTTAATACTTAGTTTCTACTTGCAATTAGAACATAGAAACTATAAATAAAATATTTTATCTGTAATTATACCATGATATAGAATTGATTGGGATGAATTTGATAAGGGGATCATGGGGCCTTTATGATTAAAATTATGATGTGCGTTGAACATAAAACATGGTCTGAACAAATGGAACTGCATAACCCTGTTTTTGATTAAAAGTCACAATGTAAGATTGAACTTTTCCAAAATTATCGTATATATTTAAAACAATTCTTACTAGAATCTTAATAGGGATTTTTGGTAACTAGATACAATTATAGAATATATATGAAATAATACATACCCCCAAAAGAGCCAAGTAATATAGGAAAAGAACAGGAGGAAGGACTTTCCTTACCAAAACTTAGAATACTTTCTAAGGTCTCTGATATTGACATAAAAGTGGTATAGAAAAACGAGTATGTAATTCAGGTAAACAAAATAGAGAGTTAAGGCACAGATGCCAATATAAGTGAATTAATATATTACAAAATTGTAATGAATAAAATTGTTTTACTACATAAAATTTATGAACTTGTATGTTGTTCATTATCAAGCTAAAATGTAGAAACAGAGTAAATGTTAGGGGAATAATTAAAAAATTTATATTTTATATAGCTAGCAAAAATATAAATTAAATCTAGGCTCTTTGTCTTTGAGTTATAATTGGGTAAGAAAAGCAAAACAGACAAATAAATAGTATGATCACAATTTTATAAAACAACAGTGACAGAAATATATATGTATACATGCTGGCATATGTTTAGGTATGGAAATATATACATATATATGTATATATATATTTCCATATACATATATATATATTTCTGTGTAAGATTATGTGAAGGTGATGAAAAATAAAAAAGAGCATAGATATTGTTGGTGGGGTATCTTTGAGTTTGAGGTGGGTATGGCCCATGTAAGCGAAAGGTAAAGGAGCAGTCACTGGAAACTATATTTTTCTATTTTTAAAAGAAAAGTGACATTCAAGTTAAAAATATAAAAGAGATACATTGTTTTCAACTTTTAGTTCCAGTAAGTTCAGTATATTTGAAAACAAATTGATGAGAGTTTGAGGTAAATAAGCACTCTTGCACTGGTCTCAAGTCAAATTTGATATATCCTCTATATTTCTATGAAAGCCTTTTCATAATATCTATCAAAATTTATAAACTTTTTTTCCATTTTTACTTGTAGCTTACCTTTAAAATATACTCATACATGTGTGAAATGTAGAAGAATATTAATGTCAACAATGCTAGTACTAACAAATGATGAGAAATCATTGCAGTGAACAATCTAAATGGACTAATTATATGAGTAATGACACTCATGCCGTAAAATACTTTGCATCTGTTCAGCACTATAAGGCATTTCTGTTTGTTCTAGAGTAATTGTCAAAATATTGTTAAATAGGAAATGTACAGAAGAGTGTATATAGCTTTTACCATTTGTGTTTAAAAGGAAGTGTGTATGTGTGTGTATATAGTTTATATGCATGGATAACCTCTGGAACCTCTATGAGACATTGAAAATAGTGAGTTGTCTCTAGGAAGGTAGATGAAATGACTGAGAGGTTCAGTTGAACTGATTTTCTTTTCCTTCTTTTGCATCTTGTGCCTACATTATTTATTTAAAACCAAAATACTTTTTAGAATGTATTCTTAGTGATTTATACAGAAAGAACAAATATAATCCAGCACTCTAGTTGAGTATCAGAGCAACTCCATTACAACAGTAAACTGACATGACCTTCTAAATGTGCCTAAGTAATTTATACTTATAAAACAGTATTCACTACACAAGTTTCAACATTTTATGAAAAAATACTCTTTTATTTAAAAAATAATCTTGGAAACGATTTGATACTAAAAGTATTATTTTTTATTGAGGTATAATCGATCTATAAGATTACATTAGTTTCAGGTATACAACATCATGATTTGATACTTGTATGTATATTGATAGGATCACCACAGTAAGTCTACTTAACGTCTGCCACCATACGTATTTATATTATAATATTTTTCTTCTTGTCATGAGAATTTTTAGGATTTATTCTCTTAGTGACATTTAATTATGTAATATACTATTATCGACTATAGTCACTGTGGTGCACATTACATTTCATAACTTATTCATTTCATAACTCATAACTAATTTTGTACCTTTTGACCCCTTCACTCATTTCATCCACCATGCTATCCCCACTTCTGGCAAACACTATCTGTTCTCTGTATTTATGAGTTTGGGTTTTTTTTGTTTTCTTTGTTTGTTTTGTTTTGTTTTCTCTTAGATTCCCCATATAAGTGAGATCACATGGTACTTATCCTTCTCTTTCTGACTTTCAGTAAGCATAATGTCCTCAAAGTCCGTTCACATTGTTGCCCATGGCAAGATTGCATTCTATTTTAATGGCTGAATATCCCATTATTTACATGTACTACACTTTTTTTTATCCATTCATCTATTGATGGACCAACCCTTAGTTTGTTCCAGTGTCATGGCTATTATCAATAGTGCTGCAGTCAACATGGGGTATATATATATTTTCAAGTAAGGTAGATTTTATTTTCTAACCAGAAGTGGAATTACTGGATCATAAGGTAGTTTTATTTTTGACTTTTTGAGGAACCTCCATACTTTTTTCCATAGTGGTTGTACCATTTTACATCCCCACCAACAGTGCATGAGGATTTTTCTTCACATCCTCACCAACATTTGTTATTTCTTATAGTTTTGATTATAGCCATTCTAACAATTGTAAGATGATATTTCATTGTGGTTTTGATTTGTATTTGTCTCATGATTAGCGATGTTGAGCATCTTGTCATATGTCTGTTGGCCATCTGTATTCTTCTTTGAAAAAAATATCTAGTAAGATTGCCCATTTTTAAATCAGGTTACTTGTTTGCTGTTGAGTTGTATGAGTTCTTTATGTATTTTTGATGTAAATTCCTAATTAGATGTATGTTTTGCAAATATTTTCTCCCATTCAGTAGATTGCCTTTTCATTTTGTTGATGATTTCCTTTGCTGTGCAGAAGCTTTTTAGTTTGATAGAGTCCTACTTACTAATTTTTGCATTTTTTTTGTCTTTGTTTTTGGAGTCAGCTCCAAAAAATTATTGCCAAGACCCATGTTAAGGAGATTACTGTCTATGTTTTCTTCTAGGAATGTTATGGGTTCAGGTATTACCTTTACATCTTTAATCCATTTTGAGTTAAGTTTTGTATATGGTGTAGGATAGTGGTCCTGTTTCTTTTGCAAATGGTTGTCCAGTTTTCTTAACATCCTTTTTTAAGAGACTATCTTTTTCCATTATATATTCTTAGCTTTTTGTCATAAAGTAATTGACCCTATATATGTGGGTTTATTTCTGGGCTCTCTGTTCTGATCCATTGATCTATGTGTCCGTTTTCATGCCAATACCATACTATTTTGATTCCTATACCTTTGTAATATAGTTTGAAATCAGGGAGCATGTTGCCTCTAGCTTTTTTCTTTTTTTTCAAGATTGCTTTGGTTATTCAGGGTCTTTTGTGGTTTCATACAAATTTTAAAAGCATTCTTTTATGTACTGAGATGATTAAAGTATGTGTAATAATGAATTTCCTGGAGCTCACAGGAGTATGTGTTTGGTTTGATATTTTAGCTGAGGCTGAAGTAGAAGTAGAAAAAGATGTAATTCTAAAAGCTAATGTCTGTTGTTGTGCATTCTCTGACCAGGCCAGAAAACCCATGGGTTTAACCCCACTTTCCCCAAATAAGGAATGGCAAAACAAACTCATATTTGATAAAAGATCGTGGTTAAATTCTCAATTGTTTTCTAGAATGTAAATATTTTAGGTATAAAATTCTTAATTGCTTTCTAGAGTAAAGCTTTATGTCTAAAATTTTATACATTCTTTAAATAGTACCGTATAATTTCTATTTATCTTCTCTTTAGGTTGTGTTGAGGGTCAAGACAACCATACCCTTCCTATGTTAATTTTCTGATAGGATGATAAATGTATCTATTTAAGACTACATATTGGAGTGAATGATATGACAATAAAATTAGCTCTCAGGACTATTTATATTAATTGTATTTATTAGTGTGATAGTGTATCATACTATCATCAAAAGTTTTTTTGAAATGCCAATTAGCTTTTTTTATCTCTAAAATCTTTATAAGTCTACATTAATACTTCCAAAATAAACAAACTATGTTATTGTTATAATACTAATGTGCTTTATACATTTCTTATTAAAACATAGTTTAAAATATATGAAGTAATAGATTTTAGAATGATTTCCTCACTTAAACATTATCCAAAAACAGCAAGGTGAACACAAATCAGAAACTTGGACTCCACTGTCAGTGAAGTTAGGAGATGTAAGTAATCCCAGACCATGAACCTGAGGAGTAATTGCCAAATACACTGAAGGTCAGATACAGGTTAGTAAGCATACTGAAACAGAGTGCTCTTGGCTGTAGAATTTAGACAAAGACTACGGAGTAAGTGGCACTTTAGTGCAAAATTAACCTTCA
The DNA here is from genome assembly GCF_022837055.1 of Prionailurus viverrinus. Taxonomy (NCBI): domain Eukaryota; kingdom Metazoa; phylum Chordata; class Mammalia; order Carnivora; family Felidae; genus Prionailurus; species Prionailurus viverrinus. Next base: position 104,098,255 of record NC_062561.1, on the reverse strand, counting down.
GTTATTTAAACCAGTAAGAATGTTTTTGTGGGCTGATGGTGAAAGCTTTTTCAACTGAAGGGAAAAAACACACCTGCAGCCATATTTGCAGAATGTAAACTGTCAGTGAAGGAGTGCAGAGACAGAAAAGGCGATTTTCTGTACAAAATAAAAGATCTAAGCACAAAAACAATATTCAAGAAGGAAAAGGAAAAAAAAAATCTTAGTTCATAGAAATCTGATTTTTAAAAATGGAAGCCGAAATGAAAGTATGAAGGCTAATTTAAAAACAGTTGGAGGAATAAAGGCTCGAAGAAAAGACTTTGGGGGTAGAGCAGAGAAATGTAAGGAAAATTAAGTGAAAAGAGGCAACAGTTTTTAAATAGTCACAGTTCGTGTCAACTCTCTCATTTCTGATATTGATAAGTGGTGTCTTGCCTTGTCTCTCTTTTCCCAGGCTGTTCTGGCAAGAAGCTTATCAGTTGTGTTTTCTCAATGAATCAACTTTTGGTTTCATTGATTTTCTCTGTTGTCTTTTGTTTTCCAGTTCATTGATCTGACCTCTATTATTTGCTTCCTTCTGCTTATTTTGAGAATTATTTGCTTTCTTTTCTTAAGTCTCTTAAGTTTGAAGCTGAGATCATTGACATAAAAACTTTCTTTTTATTCCAATGTAGGCAGTTAGGGCTTTACTTTTATCCCTAAGTGCTGGTGTAGCACCTTCCCACACATTTCCATTTTGATATTTTATGTTTTTGTATTTATGTACTTATATTTATTGAATTGAAAATCTTATTTCCATTTTGATTTCTTATTTGACCCATAGATTATTTTATTATTGTTTGAGTATTTTCAAATACTGGGGAATTTTCCAGAAATCTATGCATTATTGACTTTCAATTCCTTTATAGTATGATTTGAATCCTTTGTAATTTCTTGCAACTTGGTTTCTGGTCCAGAATATGGTCTCTGTTGGCAAATGTTAATGCATTTGAATAGAATGTGTATTTGGCTGTTTTAGGAGGGAATATTCTGTAAATGTTAGTTAGGTCAAGTTTATTGATTGTGTGTCTTCTCTGTATTTACTATTTCCTATCTACTTGTTCCATCAGTTTTTGAAAGATGAGTATTTAAATCTCTCACTTATAATCATTGATTTCTCTGTTGGAAAAATTCATTCTTACTAGTGGGAAAAAAAGTTTGAATGCCAGGATCATGTTCATGGCACCAGTAATGTATACAAAATAATGTCCATAATTATTTCTTTTCAAATCCACTCTAGGATGTCTCTCTCTCTCTCTCTCTCTCTCTCTCTCTCTCTCACTCTCTCACTCTCTCATTCTCTCTCTCACTCTCTTTCTCTCTCTCTTTCTCCTTTCATCTCCCTCCCTCTCTCCCTCTCCCTCCTGTCTCCCTTCTTCTTTCTATCACTATAGACATCATTATAGTTTTCCTCATGACCTTTCAAAGGAATGTGTCAGTTCTTATTTTCATATTGAAGTAAAAAATACATTTAATTCAAATTGGCTAAAAAATGTCCAAGAATCTATGAATCCGTATAAATTATGCTTAGCAACCTGGTTGCCATGCAAACCATTTATTTTATCTGGTCAAGGGGCAATTTGAAAGCTGGTTGACATGGTGATAATATTTCTGTTATGCAATTGACATGTTGCCTAAAAATAGCATTGCACTGAATAAAGCTCTTTTACTCATCTTTCTAATGCTTTTTTCACTGAAAAATCACTAATGCATTTGTGTCTTCCTATTTCATTTTTTACTTTGTAATAATCATATAGAAGAAATCTATAGGGCCTTTTTGTCTCTTTCGGATAAAGATACACGATTAATACTATCACTTTTCTAACTATTAAGATGAACTATGATACTGAAAAAAATAAGATCCCCTTTTTTTCATTAAAGGAATAGGATTTTATTTGTTAAGTAAAATAGTCACACTTAAGAACAGAGAAGTAGATCTATAAATGAAGATGAGATATTAGGCTTTTAACCTACGAGGCTGCTAAAGACTTCTAAAGATTAACTATAGGTATTCAGGTCAAAGAGCAAAGATTTACCAAAGCATTTTTGGCAGAAGTAATGATATACAGAGTTAGATTTGAACTTTCTAAATTATAATTACCAGCAAGGGGATTACGTTGCAACTATGAAACATAGATTTTCAATAAATTCATTTAAAAGTAAAATAACTTCTTATTACTTATAAATTTATGAGTGACAATATTCATCACAGTTATATATGATAAGTCATGAAATGATAGATGACATAATGGTTTTTAGTTAAAAAGAACTTTTGTTTTTTTATTGTCATAAATTAAGTAAAACAAATCACTATTTGTGGAAATAAAATTCTGAAGTCAGTATCTAAAAACTCTGAAATAAAAGAGCAGGTAATAATAGGACTTCTCTGAAGGTAAACTTATTCTGAATTTATTTTGTGGGGTTACAGAGACTTTTCTGGCTTAACTTTAGCATATTTTAGTATACCTGAAAAATTTTTGATAAAGCTTCTTCTTATAACTATAGCATGGAAAATGACCAAATATTTCCCTTTTCTGCCCATTAACATTAGATTGAGATATCTATCTCACAGGAGAGTTCTTCATTCAAGTAGAAATGTGGATGTGGGAGATATCTTACCTTAATGGTGTATCTTATCCATACACTGTTCTACATTTTTTTTTAACATTTATTTTTGAGAGACAGAGCATGAGTGGGGGAGGGGCAGAGAGAGATGGAGACAAAATCTGAAGCAGGCCCCAGGCTCTGAGCTGTCAGCACAGGGCCCCACATGAGGCTCGAACCCACAAACCATGAGATCATGACCTGAGCCAAAGTTGGACACTTAACCGACTGAGCCACCCAGGTGCCCCATACAATGTTCTACATTTTAAGTTTCCAAAATTCTGTGGAATTCCTGCCAAAACCTTGTATGCAATACTCATTGCCTGAACTCAGTGTTGTCATTTAAGAGTTCATTCTGAGTATCTGACTTTGTGTTTATGAAACCTCTGTAAATATTTCAGCAAACAAACCTGATAAGATGATACTGAAGGTATGGAACATACTTAAATGTAACAAATAATTAAGTTCACCAAAGGATTACTTTAAAAAAGTGATGCTCAGTCTTAATACCATTTAAAGATTAAATGATTCAAGGGGCGCCTGGGTGGCATAGTCGGTTAAGCGTCCGACTTCAGCCAGGTCACGATCTCGCGGTCCAGGAGTTCGAGCTCCGCGTCAGGCTCTGGGCTGATGGCTCAGAGCCTGGAGCCTGTTTCCGATTCTGTGTCTCCCTCTCTCTCTGCCCCTCCCCCGTTCATGCTCTGTCTCTCTCTGTCCCAAAAATAAATAAACGTTAAAAAAAAAAAAAGTTAAAAAAAAAGATTAAATGATTCAAATTACAGAGTCTGTATTTCAGCTTATTTATTTATTTATTATTTAAGAAAGAGTTTGAGTGCTTGTGAGTGGGGGAGGGTCAGAGAGAGAGAGAGAGGGAAAACCCTAAGCAGGCTTCGTGCTCAGCGCAGAGCTCGATGTGGGACTCATTCCCACAACCCTGGGATCATGACCTGAGCTGAAATCAAGAGTTGGACATTCAACTTAATGAGCCAACAGGCATCCCTCAACTCACTTTTTTTAGAAATGTGCTTGTTACTTAAATAAGTTATTATTCATGATGATTTGCACATGCTTACACAGTGAATCTTAGGATAAAATGATTACCAGTTGTGCTTTGCAGAGCTTTGAACAATTTTAGAAATGAAGCTAATGATTGCAGTGAGCCCAAATTCCACTCTTGTTAGTAGGCGAGGCCCAATGGAGGACCAGGCTAGAAGTTAGCCATGTGGATTTACAGGAACTTCTAGTCAGAGTTAGGCTGGACGAGGGCAGACATCTCTACCAACTCCACTGTCTACCCCCTGCTTATTGGAAGATGCCCAGAAGAAATAGAAAATGACACTCTCCCTGACCAGTTGCTCTTAAGAGGAAAGAAAGAAGTTGAGTCAACTCTTGCAAATTTTTCTTACCCAGTTTGTTAGTCACATAAGGCGTTCCACCCTGAAGAAGGTAATAAGCTAAAGGAAAATCTTTCCTTGTGGAAGTTAAGAGTGGGTCCTCTAAGAATATTATTTCTGAAATCTCTAAAAGAGGAGATAATATGCCCTGAAGAGCTGTCCAAAAGGAGATTGATAAAAATTTCGTTTTCTCTCCTGGTGGGTGACTTCATAGATTAAATGACCAAGATTATTTGATAGATAAATGCAAGAAAAAGTATTGGATGGAGGGTGAACCAATAAATGAGAAGAAACTTGAGTTATATAAACTGAAAAGAAAATACGGGCAAAATTAAACTATAGTACTTGTGTTCCATACTTGGGTGATACAATTACAAAGAAAAGCAAGGAAATGATTTCCCTTCTTGTTGGAAGATAGTTTTCCTTTGGTGGAAAGAAGGGTTTGTGACTGGATGGTATACACGCAAGGCCTTCTGAGATGGCCTTTCTCATTTCTTAACAAAGCTGTGTTCTTTTGAGCTGGTAAGTTCAACCTGTCACCTTCCCCAGGAGATCCACCCTGACCATCCTATTTAGAAAGATTTTTATCTCTTTGTTTTATTTTGTCACTCTAATTCTCTAGAATGTACCCTCTATGAAAATAAAGCTTGTTATTGTATTACTAATGTCTATCACAGAGCTGGATATATAATTGGAACTTGGTAGTTATTGATTGAGTGATTGACATTCAGAAACTTGTGATTCTTTTTTTTTTTTTTTTTTTTTTTTTAAATTTTTTTTAATGTTTATTTATTTTTTGAGACAGAGAGAGACAGAGCATGAACGGGGGAGGGGCAGAGAGAGAGGGAGACACAGAATCGGAAACAGGCTCCAGGCTCTGAGCCATCAGCCCAGAGCCTGACGCGGGGCTCAAACTCACGGACCGCGAGATCGTGACCTGGCTGAAGTCGGACGCTTAACCGACTGCGCCACCCAGGCGCCCCAAAAACTTGTGATTCTTAAACCCTTGCTTTTAACCACAATATTACGCTGTTTGCTTTAGCCTCATCTTTTGTCACTTCTTGCCTCAGTCCCTGGACTCATAATTCTAACACACAGGCCTTTCCATTTTATTGGTCTGTTTGCTTTTCTGTTCTTTATACCCTCACATTATATCTTTCTTTCATCTAGCAAGCCCCTGATCATTGTTCCAGATTGAGCTCGGGCTAATGTTTTCCAGAAAACCTTTTCTGATACTTCCTTTTTTTTTTTCAGGCTAGATTAGGTAGTACCTGTCTTTCATGTTCCCAGAATATCCTGGGGATAATGTCTTTCACTGCACTTGTCAAATTTTGTGTCTGCCTTTCTTACTATGCAGTGATTGAATGTTTATTGAAAGTACATAAGGAGAACCATTGCTTTGGACCAACCGATTAGTAGAATTATTTGAAATTATCCCAACACTTGAAAACCTTTCAGAAATAAAAAAACAGGCTTTGTAGAAATATCCAAGTGTATGTTGAATCCATAAATCTGGACTGCTATCATTTCTCTGAGCAAAAATGGATTCAGTGTTTTTGGGATCAGGTTTATTAGTCATTTTAATTCCATGGATGAGAAAGTTACAGACTATAGTCTCTTCACACCAAAGAAAAATATGAAAATATGAACAATAATCTTTAATTTCTAATGATGAGTGATAGCATCAGTCAGAATAGTTTTTGACTATAACATAGAACTGTGCTTCGACTGGCTTAAAATCGGATATTTATCTTAAATAACAATAGTTTAAAGGTAAGGTGATCATCCAACTAATTTGAAGACCCTTTATGAAGTAATCAGGTTCTTTTATCTCTTGCTCTGCATCCTTTGCAAATCAGCTGACTTCCCTCAGAGTTTCAAGATGTTTGGAGCAGTTCCCTAAGTCACTAGATAAAATTCAGGGGCGCCTGGGTGGCGCAGTCGGTTAAGCGTCCGACTTCGGCCAGGTCACGATCTCGCGGTCCATGAGTTCGAGCCCCGCGTCAGGCTCTGGGCTGATGGCTCAGAGCCTGGAGCCTGTTTCCGATTCTGTGTCTCCCTCTCTCTCTGCCCCTCCCCCGTTCATGCTCTGTCTCTCTCTGTCCCAAAAATAAATAAAAACGTTAAAAAAAAAATTAAAAAAAAAATTTAGAGGAGGAAGAATGACATTGTTTCTTCTGGGTCTTCTTTCGAAGAAGGAAGAGTCTTCTCCCCAAAATTCCCAACTGACTTTTCCTTGTGTATCAATGACCAGCCGTGGTGACTTGCCCGTTTCTAAACCTCTGAGTGACATGGGGAAGTAGATATTTGATCTACTCTAGTTATTAGGGATGGAAATGATTAGTGGTATCAAGCACTGTGGTCAATGTGTGCCTAAAAGTCATGTTGCTTGGACAGAATTAGGAAACAGTAAATTAAAAAAAATAAAAAAGCAGTTTCTGCCTATTTTCATGTTACAAAATCCATAAAAGCTGAAGTTGAGAAGAGAGGTGTGCGTATTACCTGCATCATTCTTAGATTTCATAAGTATTTTTTTTTAATTTTTTTTTTAACGTTTATTTATTTTTGGGACAGAGAGAGACAGAGCATGAATGGGGGAGGGGCAGAGAGAGAGGGAGACACAGAATCGGAAACAGGCTCCAGGCTCTGAGCCATCAGCCCAGAGCCTGACGCGGGGCTCGAACTCACAGACCGCGAGATCGTGACCTGGCTGAAGCCGGATGCTTAACCGACTGCGCCACCCAGGCGCCCCAGATTTCATAAGTATTAAACATACCTGCAGATAAAAGTAAAGAACAGAATGGGCAAAGCACATTGGGTATATATCCAGCTCCCTGCTCCTGAGTCACTGTGCTTTCCCAAAATGTGATTGCCTTACTTTCCTACCAATTAGTTTTCATTCATTTTTCTCTTTTAATCCCAATTCTGGAATATTTCTATTGCTGAGGTAAAGGATTGAAAAAGTCTGTGCTCTGAAGGTTTTTCATTTAACTGTGCCTGAAAGATACATTATGAATAGTATTGATTTTTTTGACCTCAGTCAAGTGACATGAAAGCTTAACCTAGATTCATCTTCTCCTCCCATTTGTCATAAATCTCTGACATGTCGATATTCTATATTTGAATGCTTTGTGCACATTAGCAATATTGTAAAATCATATTGTATTGTGACAAGGCACTAAATTTATTTCAGAGAGGGTCCATTTTAGCACTATATGCACTATGAATAATAAAGCAGTTATTGATTCTAATGACAGATTATTACAACATTAATAATTTAGTTGAAGCAAGACCTTTTTCATTTGAAATTGGAGAGAGAGTTGCTAAAGAATAAAAGAAGCAGCACCCCAGTTAGCGTTCCTTGTATTATAATGATGTTGTTCCTCATAATTATGTCGTGTCAGTACACACACTTCTATAGGTCATAATGAGTTCAGAAACAGAGGGATACAATCTGTACTTTAGTCATGGCTATTTAAATCTTTAATTCTCACTGATGATAATGGGGGGCAAAGCTTATAAATGATCTCTCTGTGCTCAGATAAAAATGATTATGTATTCCTTTTCACCCTTGGTAAGACCTACTATCACAAATGATAACAATGATATCAGAGTAAAAACAAAATCAGATGACCTGTCTAAAGCATTAGATTTATGTAAATGAAATGCAAATGTAGTTTAAGGCAGCTGCTTATCCTTAATTGAATTTATTGGAAGCCCTAAGTAGCTGTGAAATTTTTGCCGCAGGACTGTATGTTAATAGCTGGGTCACTAAATGATCTTTAGGGTATTGGAATATAATAATGATAAATTTCCTTATTTTCAATTGTACAGAATTTCCTCCCATGAAAAAAAGAGTTGTCTTTTCTTCGTGTTGAACTATTTGTCATTATTTTGTTAAATTAGATCAAGATTTGCCTTCAAACTCCAGCACACCATGCCCCTGTTTTTACTTATGATGTGATATATGTCCTCTGCCATAGATAATCATGGCTTCTCCATTTTTACACTCAGTGTAACACATCCCCATTAAGAAAAAAATATTTAGGGCTCCCAGTCTGGGATGTCAGTGTACAATTATCTTTGATCCAATTACCCTTCTTTCTGAAGCCAAACCCAATTATAAGAGATTGAAAAATAGAAAAGGTGAATCAATCTCCCAGGAAAATAAGAACGGCCTATAACTCCAAACAGCAATATATGAAGAAAATACTTTAGTAATCGGACTAGTATGATAGATAACATGGGGTGGATAGCTGTCTATATAGATTTTCTGCAGAATGAAGAGTTCTTCAAATTGGGGGCAAACCCTGAGAGCTTAAACCTACAACCCCATGCTTAGAACAATGTTTAGGTATGAGGAATAGAAGTACGAGGCTCCCTAAAACCTGGGGAACCATATGGAATGTTAAGGAACTTGGGGCTGAGCAGAGACCCAGGTGTTTTAAGGAGGAAAAAGTGGTGACAAGCATCCCTGAGGCTACTGATTTTGGTCAGCTTGAAGGATGAGTAATGGCTAAATCAAGACACTCACATATACACGAACCCAAAGCATCTTGCTAAATATCTGTCTTTAGTCAGAAAGAAATTTATATCTTTGTTGGTGAGAAAATTGCTGAAGGCAAGAAACTCCCACTGCTTGCTACTCAAAGTGGCTTTTTGCTTAGCTCAAAAAATAATTGGACACCCAGAAAAGATGTTATAAGAAAAATTGGGGATCAAAATTTGGCATTCAAAAGGCAGAGTAAGAACACAATTATGCCTAATGCAAGTAAATAGGAACAGAACAATTTCCAAGAAGTGGAATAAATTGAAAAAAAATAAGTCTGGAACTAAAAATGATAAAATAAATGATACATAGGTTGAAAGAAGATATGACACAACTGAAGATGAGGAGGAAATTGGTTAAATTCTGGGAAAAATAAAAAGTAGCAAAAAATATAAGTAACTGAAAGCAACTGATCAGATCAAATAAGTAGGGATACACAGGACAGAATAACGTAATGAAATTGGTTACCATTGATTTGCTTACAATATTGCCTCCAAAGGAATAATAGGAAGTTACTCAAGTGTCTGTGTAACATATTAAGAAATGACTAGGTATCAGGTTGAAATAAAACCAAAACCAAAGGACACTTAAAGGAAGAAAGTAACAGTACTAAGGTCAGAAATGAATAGGTTTGGAAAACAGAAACAGATTGTAATTAATGAACACTCTGAAATTAGTTCTTTGTAAAAATTAATACCTTTAAACAAAAAAAAATAATGAGAAAAGTACCTCTAATCCTGACAAAATTAGAAGTATACAACAGATACCAGTATTTCCTATGCCCACTATCAGAGTTCCTGCTTTTTTAGTAATAGAATCCCAAATTTTAGCTGGGCACATGGCTACCCACAAAGCCTTGTTGTCCATCGTTTTTTTACAACTGGATTTGGCTGTGTGACCAAGTTCTGACTGATAAGATGTAAGCAGAAGTGTCATGTCTCAGCTACTAGTATATATTCTTAAAAGCAGCTGCCCTCTCCTCTGCTCTCACCTCGCTGATCTTTTTCCTCTGCCTTGGACATATCCAGCAAGGAATCTCTAGACCTGTCTCCATGCTTTCCCTCCATCTATGGCTGTTTCTAAATCTTTTTGTTTCCTTATTTCATTCAACGTCAGCTCCAATGTCACCTTCTTAGACCTCCCTTGACCACTGTGTTAGGATCTTCACCCTGACTCTCCTACTCTGTTTTATTTTTATTGCACTTTGTAGTGCCTGAAAATATTTTATCAAAGTAATTGTTGAGTTGTTTTTTCATATAATATGAAGAATGTGTAAACTCCCGAATATCAGGGACTTTGTTGCTATCATTCCCTTCAATAGCTCCATGACCTAACAGGAACCTTGCACAGAACAGGCACTATTCTTGAATAAATGTTCACTGTTCTTGAATAAATGCATAATGTCTGCCCAGCATTGGAGAGGATGGGGCAAAAAGAGAGAAGAATTATGGAACACAAATATTGTGGAACACATTTTTTTCTACACTGAAAGTAGAGCAACATCATTCCATCTGTATGATTCTCTAGTGCTTAATTTTTTAATTTTTTGGAATATTTATCCTAAGTTGTGTATTTTCACAAAGAAGCAATGCTGAAAAAAATCCACCTATCTTGACATAATATAATGCATTTCCCTTTCTATACAATAAAAGCATGTAGAAACAATGTAAAATGGCTTTATACTTATCACATTGATGATAATGGAAACGGATGCTTTTTAAACCATGAAACTGTCTTTGCACTGCTTTGAAATAGCCAATTAACTTACACTCCATTTTGGCTTAAGTGATTTGATAAAACACAGAATCATTCCATCAATCCTTAGTCATGAACCCTTGTTCTCCTAAGGTTAATGCTCCATCCTACTTCATTGAATTGAATGGTTTCATCTGTTTATATATGGAAGCAAAATATATATTTTAACTAGCATTTTATTTAGTTCTCGTTATATAAGAAGCAATGAGAACAAGGTTCTTATGAAAATAGAATGGTGTAATAAATAGTTTCATTATGGGATTATTCTGCCCTTTCTTCCTAAAATGGTAAGACAGTGTTCTATGAAAGGAAATCATAGATATAAAATACAGTATTCTCTTCCCATTACTTTATTCCTAATGTTCAGCAAGATTTAATACGCAATATTTTAAAACTCTCAGCCCAAGCTTTGTAAGTCATAGAACACCACAGGGGAGAGATGGCATGAGCATTAATTTCTTTTTCTCTTGGCTATTATAGTGAAGCCCTTCTGTGGCTACAGAAGCAAGTCCCCATTTTTTAATGTTATTTCAGTGTGAACTAGAATTTTCCCTGTTAGTGTGTTTAGCAGAGTTAGTGTGTCAGTGAGTGGAAGTAATGGTCGTAGAGAGAGATTTTATGCACATGAATTCTATCTCTACAGCCTGTCCTGCTCAGCGGCTGCTGTTCGCATGGTGATTGGACAAGTGCCCAAGGGCATAGGTGCCAGGCAGGGATGCCTTCACCCTGACAGTTTGCACAACACAGCACTGTCATCTCATTAGCAGGCATAAGCATCTTTGCCACATGCTGATTAATACAGGTGCACCTGCTCTCGCCATGTCATCCTAAGGATTAGAGTTGGACTTACTTTGTATTCCTCCAGGCTGCTAGCCATTTAATTTCATGACATCACTGGACAACAAAGTCATCTCAAGAGGTCATCTGGTTCAGGCTCCTGCTTCCAGGCATACCAGTAGTTAACTACTGAAGGTGAATGGTTTTCTGTTATGTTTAAAAATAGCTAGTGGGTTGGTAATTCTACAATTTGTCGTCAGCTTCAGTGTTTAATCAGTCTTGTAATTGTGGTGGCCTGGGATGACTGGTAAAGGAAATTACATCCTTTTTTGTTTGTTTTGTTTCTTGTGGGGTTTTTTTGTTTGTATTTTTCTTGTTACTATTTATTTATTTATTTATTTATTTATTTATCATTGTTTTAGTTAGAAGACAGAAAAGCTGCTTTTCAGGAGTTGCTAGTCTGTCTGCCTCCATCCTGGAGGCACCCAACCACACACGGTTTTGGAGGATCTCCCAGGATCCAGAAGATTTTGAGAGAGCAAGAGAGAGTGAGCAGAGGGAGCGTGAGACAGAGAATCTTAAGCAGGTTGACACCCAGCGCAGAGCCCTAGAGGGGGCTTGATCTCATGAACTGTGAGATCGTGATCTGAGCCAAAATCAAGAGGTGGATGCTTAATTGACTGAGCCACCCAGGTGCCCCCTCAAGAAGAAGAATTTGAGTGATCCTTTTACTTGTGTAAATATAAAGCACCAGTTGTCCTTGGACCTTTACGTATTGCCCTTGTTGCTTGGTGGCAAAAAAACTGTGTGTAGGGAATGGAGAAGCCACTTGCTGAAAAGGGAACCACATGCTTCCTCACTTCACTTTTATTTTTTGTAGTAGTAGCAATAACTGGAACATTCCTGATAGATTGAGATCTCCCCAAGTAAGGTCAGATGGCAAAAATAAATAGCCCCTCCACACTACATGGTAGAATTTCTACATGGTAGAAATTACCATGGGCGGAGAGAGAGCTTATGGGCTGAGTTGTGTGTGCCCCCCTCAAATTCATATGTTGAAGTCCAAACCCTCAGTACCTTAGAGCATGGCCTTATTTGGAGATAGGGTGTTTAAAAAGGTAATTAAGTCAGAACTAGGTCCATTAGGTTAGGGACTAATCCAATGTGATTGGTGTCCTTATAAGAAGAGGAAGTTTGCATACAGATAGAAAAGGTCAAGTGAAGGCATGAGGAGAAGGCAGCCTTATGCAAGCCAAGGAGCAAGGCCTCCAGGGAAGCCAAACCTGTCAACTCCTTGATCTTGGGTGTGAGAAAATACATTTCTGCTATTTAAGCCACCCAGTCTGGGTAGTTCATTATGGCAGCCGTAGCAAACCAATACGGAGCTTGAATAATGGTCTGGAGTCAATGCAGCTAGCCAGGTGGGACATAGCATTATTTGGTGACATGTCGTACAGCTGACCCTAGTGAGGTCCTCAGACTCAGTCACATTCAGCACAGTGAGTATCTTTGGAAGGAGTCACTGTGCTTGAGAGTGAAAGTAAGGGTCTACCTTAGCCGTAGGTAGCCAAAACTGAGCATCATACTGGGGAGAAGATTACTCTCCCTTTGCTACCGTATCGAGAGGAACTGTTTCCAGACCAGCACTGATGGTGTGGCTCTGCTTCTGAGGTAATGTGCCAGCAGGGAGGACTGTCTGCCTTAATAGTGTCAGGCAGGTGCAAGCAGTGCGACGTTCTCCAGTTTTCTTCCACCTCAACACTCACCGAGCATGTACTTCCCACCCGATGATGCTATTCTAAGCACCATGTGTACTAACTCATTTCACGTTCATAAGCGAAGTAGGAATTCCAAAGTGTTTCAGATGAAGAAATTGGACACAGAGAGCACCCTCCAATTGGGATAATTTGAGTTTATTCATTTGGGGTTTTTTTACTCTTTTTTTTTTTCATTTCCTGTTAGCTTAATTTTGTTTGCTTTAAAGTATTTGCAAAATGTGAAAGGAGAGTAGGGGAATCACAAAGAATAGTGCAGTATCCTGGCCCTAGAATAACTGAAGAGGGGCTCTTACCGGAGAGAAGCCCAGGGAGAGGAGGTGTCTTAGAGAGTGATTTCAGCAGAGCCAGTCAGCTAAGGCAAACCCTACTGTAGGCAGCTAGAAGAATAAATACCTGGACCTTACTTCCTATCTTCTGCAATCCTGCAGTCCCTACTGGCTGAACCCAGTGTCAACCCAGAGCACACATTTGCATGAAGATCAATTTTCTCAGGGTAAAAAGGAGTGGATGGAGATTGGAACTGGAGGGGCAAATAGAAAAGTTAAAACAGCTGCCCAGGGTCAGTCTGCTAAGAGGAGAAAGGTGGAATTTGAACCCAGCAGTTAGGTTTTGAGGAGCCACGTTCTGATTTTGTCACCAGTTGCTTAAATCCAAGAGGGGCCATCTCCTGCCGACAACGTGACACTCTGGTTCCAACACAGAATGCTCTTGGGGTCTCTGTGGCACCCTGATAGTCATGCTATTGGCTGGATGTCAAGCTGTAATCAGGTTTTCCCAGTACCATAAAAGCTCTAGGAATTCTGAATTGTAGAATGTGAGATCCATCTCATGATAGGCCTGATGGATACAGTCTGTTTTGTATCTGATAAAAATAATACATTATGTATTCATAATGTGTAATTATTTATGTGAAGTCTAAGAACAGACAAACCAAATCTGTAGATTTGAAAATGATTGCCTTTGGGGGGACTGGGTGGTAAAATGCATAAAGGAAACTTCTGGAAAGAGGGGTTCCTTTTGTCCTCAGCCAGCCTCTCACTTCCTCTTGTTCAGGTTGGTTTTGCTTTGATGGATGCTCTGAACTGACTGCTCTGAATTGACCAATGCTAGCCACTTGCTAAAGATTTTTGTATTTGAAGTCACTTTCATAGCTGACTTTTTACTTTTCACTTGGCTTTGAATACCATGGCCTCTTCTGTCACATTTGCCCAGTAATTAATTTTACTGTGTGCATCATTCTGATATTTATTACCTTACAATTTGTTTAGTCTAATGGCTGCGAAATAGTAATATTTGCACTGTGGTATGTTATGGTACTCAATTATTTTCTTATCAGGATCTTATGATTGAGGGCTGTGCTTGGGGCTTGAGAAACAACTGAATAGGAATAGCAGCTGTAAACATATGTAATTAATTTGAACACTAAAATGATAAAAACAGTAATCATCATCCAGCAAGCCATTCATTATGTTCTCTTCCGTGTATATGGCATTGTTCTAAGACAGGGATATGGCTCTGGCCCGCTCAGCTTTATTTCCCTGTCTGTGAAAGGGAGAGCTTTAGTGAGAGAAATGTCAGTTTTACCTACCATCCTCGAAGGAAGCAGTGTGGTAGTGGAGAACGGATTCCGATAAATCCATTTTTCAAATCCTTGTTCAGCAACCTTCTGACAGTATAACCTTAGGCAAGATCCTCAGCTTCTCTGAAACTCTATTCAATAGTAAAATGTCCATATTAATGCCTATGTGTGGCTGTTGTGAGAATTGAGATAATATATGTCAAATGCTTACAGGTAGAGCGCCCCCAACTTGGCACTTATTACTTGAAGATTCTATTGCTGGATGCAAGTTAGTGTCATGTATTTCATATCATTGATGATTCTCACTTGAAACTTAGCTTCTGAACTCTCAAGTCAGGGATGCTATCTTATTGTTTTTTTTATACCGTAGGTTACTATTCTTTGGGCGCTATTTGTAGCTCTCTGCGCCTAAGCTAAAGAAAAGAGGAATGGTCATCGGATAATACACAGCAGTGGCTCACAATTTTCCACACTGGGAACCAAAGAATGCAGGAGGGATTTCTTTCTTAGACACACACACATATCAATAGTGTTCTCCAAGGAGACCAAGATACTTTGCCAAATATGATTTTGTGGTACAATAAAAAGGCTTATTTAAGGGTAATTCTGTTTAACTCTGTGAGGTTCATGTGAAGCAATTAAAACCATATTTAGAAGGTAAAGAATATGTATCCAACCCTCTTTATATTTTATCCCTCATGTTAAAAGGGAAACTGAAATACAAGAAATCATTTATCCGATAAGCTCTGAAGAACCCAAGTATGTCAGGCAGTGTGACTAGTTGATAAAAAATAATAACAAAAATCCAGTGTCCTCATGAATTTGACATTGGATATCCTTGGGTATATGACATGAGACGTATGTGTCAAACAGGGCTCTTAAATGCAAGCAGCAAAATCCAACTTTAAAAAAAAATTATTTATTTATTTTGAGAGAGAGAGAGTGCACAAGCAGGACAGACAGAGAAAGAGAGGAGATTCTCCCAGGAGAATCCATGTGGGGCTTGTACTCGCTAACGAACCATGAGATCATGGCCTGAGCCAAAATCCAGAGTCAGACGCCTAATGGACTGAGCCACCCACATGCCACAGGAAACCAGCTTTTAAAGAGGAAAGGAATCTTCTTAAAGGATGTTATGGAGCTCTTAGAAACTTTGGTGGAACTGAAGAACCAGAATAGAGATGAAATATTTGGAAATAATGCCTCAAACACCACACAGGTGGCCTGGTGTGAAATAGGACTGGATATTTCCCTTAACACTTTGTTCTTGTCATCAAGGAACCACCCCCCTTTCTGTCCCAACATGGGAGAAGCTCCCACTACCAGAGAGTACTTGTTCATGTATAAGCTTCTACGCCAAAGTGTGTGCCTCTGATTTGTGGATTCTGAGTCACTTGGCAGGGCTACTTGGGAAAGTGGTCTTCTAAAGTTTTGGGGTTCACTCTGAGATGCCACCTCACACCTATCAGAATGGAAAAATTAACAACTTAGACAATAAAAGATGTTGGCAAGGATGCGGAGAAAGAGGAACCCTTTTTCATTGCTGGTGGGAATGCAGCCCGGTGTAGCCACTCTGGAAAACAGTATGGAGGTTCCTTCCTCAAAAAACTAAAAATAGAACTACCCTACGACCCAGCAATTGCACTACTAGACATTTATCCACGGGATACAGGTGTGCTGTTTCGAAGGGACACATGCACCTCAATGTTTATATTTTATAGCAGCACTACCAACAAGAGCCAAAGTATGGGAAGAGCCCAAATGTCCATTAACTGATGAATGGATAAAGAAGATGTGGTGTGTATGTGTGTGTGTGTATATATACATATATATATATATATATATATATATATATATACACACACACACATGTATACACACACACACACACACACACACACACACACACACACAATGGAGTATTACTCAGCCTTCAAAAAGAGTGAAATCTTGCTGTTTGCAACAACGTGGATGGAACTGGAGTGTATTATGCTAAGTCAAATTAGTCAGAGAAAGACAAATATAATGTCACTCATGAGGAATTTAAGATACAAAACAGATGAACATAAAGGAAGGGAAGCAAAAATATATATATAAAAACAGGGAAGGGGACAAACCATAAGAGACTCTTAAATACAGAGAACAAACAGGGTTGCTGGAGGGGCTCTGGGTGGGGGAATGGGCTAAATGGTTGATGGGCATTAAGGAGGGCACTTGCTGGGATGAGTACTGGGTGTTATTTGCAGGGGATGAATCACTGGATTTCACTCCTGAAATCATTACTGCACTCTATGGTAACTAATTTGGATATAAATGTATATGAGTAAGTAAATAAGTAAAGTTTTGGGGTTCTGTGATCGTGGCTTCCACCATTAGGCTTCATAAAAAGAGGAGCTTCTCAAACATTAAAATGAATAGATGACTTCATAATTCAGGTCGTCTACATTAATGACAGATATCCACTACATTCTGTAAATGATACATAATAAAAAGCAAAAACTCTGTGAGTGGCACATGGGGGCCACCATGCAGTGGTTTCTATAAATGTAGGATTTCAGCTTAAAGTTCTTCTAAGAGGCTTTCATGGCCACCCTACCTAGAGAAGATCTGTCCTCATTCTTTATAGCAGCACCCTGTTTATTTTCTCCATACCATAAATTGCAATCCAGTATTTTGTTTATAGGTTCATGTGTTTTCATGTATCTTCTCAATTAGGATGCACGCTCCCTGAGTTTAACTTGCTTGCCTTTTTCTGTTGAATCTCCACTAGGTTTTCTGCTACATAGCAGTTTCCCTAGTGAGATTTCCACTACAAATCCCCACAAAACAGATGAGATCAAGGTTCAGCAAAATACCCATAAAAAGAATGGTTTCCTGACCTATAAAACTGCTGCTTATGCTATCAAACCAAAGAAAGAAAATATAAATTGCAATTGTTACAGAAAGTATAAAAAAAAAAAGTCCTGATGACATCAGGGACTCAGATCCTTTCTATTTATAATCTTTGCCTATTGTAATATCAGTATATTTTATTTATTTATTTTTAAAGTTTATTTTTGAGAGGGAGTGCACGGGGGAGTGGCAGAGTGTGGGGGGGGCGGGTAGAGAGAGAGAATCCCAAGCAGGCTCCACTCTGTTAGTGCGTAGCCTGATGTAGAGCTTGAACTCACGCACCATGAGATCAAACCGAAATCACGAGACAGACACTCAGGGGCGCCTGGCTGGCTCAGTTGGTTTAGCTTCTGACTTTGGCTCAGGTCACGATCTCACAGTTGAGGAGTTGGAGCCCCGTGTCGGGCTCTGTGCTGACAGCTCAGAACCTGGAGCCTGTTTTGGATTCCCTGTCTCCCTCTCTCACCGCCCCTCCTACACTCATGCTCTGTCTCTGTCTGTCTCAAAAATAAATATAAACATTAAAAAAAATAAGAGTCAGACACTTAAGGGACTGAACCACCCAGGTGCCCCATAGTATTAGTATATTTTAACAGGTTCCCATGAATAACGAGGATGGCATGCTTCATGTTCACATTCAGGAGAGAGAGAGAGCAAAGAATACATTGCTGCCAATCCTTCCCTTTATCTGGAGGACCTCACTTTCAGTAGGTGCTCACTTTCCCAGGGAGCCTGGGAAGGACCATGGGAGGGTTGACCTGTCTGTATTATTGAGCCTGTCACTGAAGAGTGAGATTGCATGGTTATGATCCTGGTGCAGGGGAATGCCTAGACCCCAAAACAAAATCAGAAAAGACCAAAGGAGAAGTGGGGGCTAGGAAGAAAGCCAGTATTATTTCCTACGTTGTTAGCTGTTGCACCCTTTGAAACCCTGGGTAAAGTTAAAGATAACCTAGTTTAAGGATTTAATTTGATTGGTCCTGCCAGCATGCATGTCATTTGAATAGATGCTGTGAGCGTGGTAACTTGATGTCTTGAACTCTGGAATCCTGTTGCTAATTTCGCTCGCTCTCAGTTTACGTTCACTGTACAATTCAGTGATTAGGATTAGGTGTTCCAAGTGGTATGATTGCTCAAAGAGCATGTGCTGGCCAGAGGATGAAAGTGTGTGATCCTATCAGCAACTGTAGTTATTAGTGTAATGAGTGAATTAACATTTTGGCTTTAGACATTAGTCTCTTGGTTTTGTTTTGTTTTTAATGTGAGTCGGTATCCCTAAATCTGAATACGTGAAAGACCCTGAAAAAATGTAGCTTCTGAGGCTGCAAGAGTGAGGGCTGTATTAGTTTGCTAGGGCTGCAGTAACAAAGCATCACAGACCGGATGGTTTAAAAATGGGAATTTATTGTCTCACAGTTCTGGATGCTAGAAGTCTGGAATCAGAGTGTAGGCCAGTTGGTTCATCCTGAGGGCCTTGTGGCCAGCATCTGTTCCAGACTTCTGTCCTTGGCATGCAGATAATTTTCTTCTTGAACTTTTTTCACATCATTTTCCCTTTATGCATTTCTGTCTCTGTGTTCCAATTTACCCTCATAAGTACATCCCTCATACTGCATTAGGGCCCACTCTAATGACCTCATCTGTACTTAATTACGTCTTTAAAAACCCTGTTTCCAAGTAAGGTCACATTCTGAGCTACTGGGGATGAAAACTTCAAACCATGATTGGAGGGTGGGGCGGGCACAGTTCAATCCATAACAAAGACTATACCCGGGATGTGGCCATTGCCTATCAGGGAGGCTTTTTTTTTAGGCAGTAAGTCTGAGATGGCTTTCATTCCACCTCCCACAATTGCCAGAGTAGAAATACAGATTGCTGTGGGCACCCAAAAGAATGAGCAGTACTTTTAGGTAAAAGGAAGCCATTGGGAAGAAGGCACCATTTGTGTTTGGCCTGGAAGGTAGGTCAGACTGAGCTTCACAGAGATGATGGAGCTATTTAGAAATGTCTGTTAAAAGAGAGAAAAGAAGCAGAGGAAGCAGGAAGCTGTTGCACTAGTTCTGATAAACTGTGGTAAGTTTTGGTTGAGGGGTCGTCCAGGCATAGAAAGAACAGGATGTGTGGAGAGAGCCTCTGCCACAGAGATGCACGGGGCCTGGAGACATACGGGTAAGGAGAGAAAGGTAGCGACACATTTGGGAAGAGGTGTTTTCCTTTCAGAGTTCCCTTTCATCTCCCCCCTTCAAATACGCATGATATTATGAACTGCTCCGTCATCCTTTGACAGGCCCTGTGACTGTATTTGTTAGTAGTACGGATAATGAAATGGGCAAAAGAGAGAAAGTAGAAAGCTGTCTCTAGTGCTCAGAACACACATACGTAGGAAAGGAAAATATGTTTATGTCTGAAATATTTAAGCCAGACAGCTAGGTCTTTAGTTTCGTGTGTTGTAAGTTTGAAACATAAGCCAGAGACTGAGATGGCACGCAGAGAAAATTTAGAGTGCACATAAGATCCATCTGTTAAGGGAAGGAAATCAAAGAGAAGAGATAGTAGGTGGGAAGCACTCAATAGGCATATTATGGAATAAGACCCTGAGCCTGGGTGGAAGGACTCCTGTCTGGGGCCAGCAGTCCAAGCGTCTGGCTGTCTTACCACTTCCATGAACCTCCTAAATAATGAAGAAGTTCTTTGTGTGAAGTCATCTTTGAATTGTGAGCCCGAAGTTTCTTGGACATAACCCTCTTCCAAAAGGGCCTTCTTCCTTGACTAGCATTAAGCAAGCCAGCAGAAAACCAACAGATACCATTTTGCTTCTTGAATACTCATACTGTTTTCATCTCTTTGAGTCTGAGGGGTGGGAAAGAGGAGGGAAGAGCAGTAACACGCCTTAGAAAGCTGCCATTCCTAGTCTTTATTTACTTTTTGTTTAATCCATGTCTGACATGTGGGGTAAAAATAAACTACTGAGAAATGTTAGAAAACTTTGGTGAATTGAAGTTCAGTCTTTAAGCTTGGGTGCCTGTCAGGATAACTTCAGTGCCTATTAAGGGAAATGTATATATTTGCTTTGATAGGGAGGGAACAGGTGAAACACAGCGTGGTATAGATAAAGGAGGATTGAATTCAGTATGTGAAACCGGGATGGGATCATGTCGGCCACTTACTGTCCCCACGAGTTCGAGGATACCACCCAGCCACCAGAGTCAGTTTCAGCATCTGTAGCATGAAATGTGGGACCAGGCAGATGGTTTTTAAACTAACTAACTCTCTCTCTCTCTCTCTCTCTCTCTCTCTCTCTCTTTTTTTTTTTTTTGACAGAAAATGAATTTATCAAATACACTCCTACTTAAATTCCAATATAGGTTCTGGTTGGGTGGGATAAAGAAATTAAGGACTTTAAGCCCCAAAGATTTTGACTTCTTTTTATTCCCAGAGCAATCCTTCATGTGTTTTCTCGGAACCAGTTAGATTATCCCTAATACATTAACTAGTTCTGTATTGACATTAGTCCTAATAAGACATGCCGACTCAGCAGTTCCCTTTGGAAAGCACTTGGAGAATTTTGATGGTGATGGCGGTGGATGTAAGTGACTCACAGTACAGATGGAAATGATTGCACATTGTCCTAGAGTATGATACATGGCAGTGTGCACATTAGTGTACGTAGTGCGATCAGATCGTGACTAGAACCTGGTGATGGTCTGCAGACCTAAGAGCTCTGCTAAATCACCCTTGTCTGTCCATGTTGCTCTCAGAGAAGGAAGCGTGTGGTGGTCTTACTGCTTCCATATCCAGATTTCCTCATGAGGAATTTCTGGTGAATAAAATTCATCCCCTTTGAACAGTGTTCATTTCTGACCGATCCCCCGCGTGTTAATGTGTTATTTTGTGCAGCAAGTCACTGTTTTTTGATAATGTTACATGCAAATTTATCTTAATGGTGCCTTTGATGACCTCCTTTCTGATATATCCTGTGTTAATGTGTAAGGTAACTGTCAGAAGGCAGATTTATTAAATTTATAATATCTATGTATTTTTTTTCAACTCCTACATGATAGACACATTGGATACACCATGTCAGTCTTCACAATCAGGTGGCAAATGTAGGCATGTATCTTAATTACTTTTTCGTGGCAAGAAACAGTTGGAGAGGTTAGTTAACTTGCTCGAGATTTCAAAGTTGCAAAAGGGCAGGGCTTGGTGATTCTATCATATCCTGTGTCCTCTCCATTCCTGAGGGCCAGGGGTGAATATTCCTGGAGTGGGGACAGAACAGTGAATAGGACCCTCCACTGTGTCTCCACATACTGGCATCCATGTTCTTACTTAAATGTCAGGCATATTCTATGCCAGTCCTCACCAAATTCACTGTTTCTGTCTTCACAGACTCTAGATTTTACTTATATAAAGATACCTAAATGCACTTAGATATTATTTTTCCCTCTTGTTTAGATTCTTACTCCCTCTGTGACCAAAGCTGTTTACAAGACGCAGGTATGTATGTAGCTATCATTTATAGAGTTGTTGATTATTTAATATGTGTGTCCCCAGGCTCCTCCTCAGAAATCCAGCTTGCTTGGGCCTAGAAAACAGGACTACAAGACAGTGACATTGATTATAGAGGGGAAAAAAACCCACATTTTTTCTTCATTTACCCTGGAAAGTGTGTTCTTAATGCCATCCGAATAAATATATTTTTTTTAAGTTTTACTTTATTTATTTTTTTTTTTAAATTTTTTTTTTTTTAACGTTTATTTATTTTTGGGACAGAGAGAGACAGAGCATGAATGGGGGAGGGGCAGAGAGAGAGGGAGACACAGAATTGGAAACAGGCTCCAGGCTCTGAGCCATCAGCCCAGAGCCTGACGCGGGGCTCGAACTCACGGACCGCGAGATCGTGACCTGGCTGAAGTCGGACGCTTAACCGACTCTGCCACCCAGGCGCCCCTTTACTTTATTTATTTTGAGAGAAAGAGCGCAAGCAGGGGAGGGGCAGAGAGAGAGGGACAGAGAAGGAATCCCAAGCAGGCTCCATACCACCAGTGCGGAGCCCGACGCAGGGCTCGAACTCATGAACTGTGAGATCATGACTGGAGCCGAAACCGAGAGCTGGACGCTTAACCAACTGAGCCACCCAGGCACCCCTGAATAAATATTTTTTAACTAAAATTATGGACCTAGCGTCTCTCTATAGCTACTTTTCACATGGTTGCCTCAGCAATTTTTCAAAAATCCTGTTAAATTCTTTCTTTCGTGTATGTTTAATTGAATACCAGGTATTCGTATGTAGTTTTTAGTACGTATATATCCATTTGTTGTGTTCAGACAATGAAACGATGTGTTCATTTACTCTTAAAGGAGATGTGTACAATTTAGCATGAAAAGGAACTCTGTTTTAACCTCAAGTTCCAGTCACCTTCTGAAATCTAGATAAATGGCTTTAAAGAGACTGTAAGTCTTCTTGTACGTCAAGATTTTTGTTTACAAAACACAGTCCTAATGAGGTTAATATAGATGAATTTGGAACAAATGGAGTGAATAACTTTGAAATATGCAGCTTCAAATGTAATGGAAGAAGTGTTTGCTGAAATATGTTTCAGATTTCAGTGAATTCCACATATTTAGATAATATTCTAGTGGTAAATACTCCAGTCTCTCATACATTCTTATCTAAGTTGAAATTTTTGATCCAACATGTATAATAAATGTGCCTTTTTGTGTTCTTAACGTATGTTATAATATTCTTTGTTATGTTCTATGACCAAGTCATGTTTGAAGTAAAGGGGAAAAAAAGGCTAAATAAATAAAATGTATCTTAATTCCCTCTGCATGTATAATGTGAATTTCATTGTTGCAATGAGAACCCACACTATTTATAGTGAGCTTGATGCTTGGGTTTGACAGGCAGCCATCTGGGGCACTGCAAGAGGCCATTTTGAAAATGCAAACCTTCAATAAGATCAAAGTGTATCCAGAAGTATTAAATTATACCCAGATAGAAAACTATGTGTGCTCATTCTTTTATGTGAAATTTAACATTGATACATGCTCTGTAAGTTTTCTTCCATGCATATACACAAAATCCGTGCCACTGAAATGCTGAGAGATGGCAGGGGGAAAAAAAAAAGAATCTAAACTCGGATCACATGTCCTTTCCGGGATCTAACTGTGGCATTCATCTGACATAATAGAGTCTCAGAAACACAGTGCGCCTTCACTCTGCGGGGGTTACAAAGCTGTTCAGTGTAGGAAATCAGCACGTGAATATCTCTTCCCCTTGCTAGAAAATGAAAAACACCTGACACTTGAGAACTGTTAGTACATGATTTGAATGCCATTAGGGGCTGCTCCTACACATTTCATATTACAGCTGTGGAGTGTGTAACCCATGAATAGCACTTGTGTTATGTTTGCTTTAGAAAACTGTGTTGATCCCTCCAGGCGCTCTATTTGCAAGTACTCCCACGTGAGGCATAGAGCAGGGGGGGACTGAAGCAAACTGATCTGTCTTACAGAGAGACTGTTCTGTAAGGAAATATTTTTAGAGGCTGGAGTCATGGATAGCATGCCTCCCATTCCGGTTGTAACTTTGGAAAGACGATGGCCAAGGAGATCTTTTATTGACATAACAAAACCGGTTCGTTGGATATGCAGGGCTCAAGTTATATGCAACCATCTCCACACAGCTCAGAGTTTTAATAAAGTTTGACCCCACCTCTTTGGGTTTCGTGTGTGGAAGGAGGGTTATAACATGAATGTTTTTCTTTGGAAGAGATTGCTCTTGAGAATTTTTTGAACTACTCAAGTTGTGAAAATGAGATCAGGGATAATCTTTCAATATGTTATATGAGGTTTGTATTTCTCCTGTGTTTCTTTCAGGATGGCCTTATTTTAACATTATAGGATTGCAGTAAATTCTCTTAATTTTTTTTTATATACAGTTCAGTCTAGACCAAAGTGATAGATTTTAGGAATATGTAAGCTGATGACTAAGCTTGCTTTTGAATTAATGAGTGCATCTTGAAAATGATAGCTTGGTTTCAGCTGTAATTTTCTGTTTAGATCACAAATTTTATATCTTAGCTCTTGCGATAAAGCCCCTTGGGTTATTTTAGCACTTTATGTTTTTGATTGTAGGTGGCTGTCAGTATTATGCAGGTGTCTCTGTAAAGGAGCTGGGCTTGGAATATGGTTGGATGTGAAAAGGAAATGTCAGTTAATGAGCAGAGGCTGTGTGATGACGATTTACATACTTGACTGCGTTTAATGCTCACACACAAGCTCATAGACACTCCACAAGGTAGATAATATTATATTCATTTTCACAGATGTGGACAGTTTCTGAAATTACCAACCTAGTGAATAGCAAAGATGAAAGGCAAAGTCAAGTTGTTCTAATTCTAAAGTACATGCTCTAAAACATTATCCTTTATTGCCTTCTACAAATCATTGTGAAACTTTCTCAGAATTCACCTCTTTAAAAGATCTTTTCCGGTGCCTGGGTGGCTCAGTCGGTAAGCGTCCGACTTCAGCTCAGGTCATGTTATCACGGTTCGTGGTTCGAGCCCCACGTTGGGCTCTGTGCTGACAGCTCAGAGCCTGGAGCCTGCTTCCGATTCTGTGTCTCCCTCTTTCTCTGCCCCTCCCCTGCTCACATTCTGTTTCTCTCTCAAAAATAAACATTAAAAAAATAAATAAAAGATCTTTTCAAGTCTTGACGTGGCTCTTGCTTATTGAACAGATTTGTCTTCCTCTTTGCCTTCTTAGCAAATATCTAAAGAACAGTTTCATGAACTTGATAGAATTCTATTCCTGCATGTAGTGATTTGCAACCTTGAATGTTCTTAGCTTCACCTGGAAAGCTTTCAAAAAATACCAGTGGCTGATTGTACATGACACCATTTTCATCAGAATCTCTGGAAGCTGAGCCAGGACATGGGCATTTTTGAAGATTTTCATGGTGATTCTACAATATGGCCAGGTTTCAAAACTTGTGCTATGTATTGACATAAAATGCATAAGTTCTAGTTTTCCACATTTCTTTCTCAACTGTAGTAAAAAATTGTAAAGATTTTCTATCTTCTTGGAAAAGCAAACTGGTGGTATCTTTGTGTATTTCCACATGGGCTTATCAGCCCACCACTTCTCCTAATTGATATGCTTAGAGGGTGTGTTAGATCTGTCTGCATCTGTTTCCCCAGCTAAGAAACTTGGGGTAGAACTAGCAACATGGAAGGCAGTTTTTTAAAAATCAAAGTTGATACCACTTGGTCTTAAGATATTTTCTCTCTTCTTCCCAACAATTTAAAGGACTTGTCATTCAGAGAGCTCTGCCTGACTGCCCCTAGTGTCTGAAATTACTTTCATTAGAGGTGGGGCTTAGGTTTGTATCTGTGCAATG
Organism: Prionailurus viverrinus; assembly: GCF_022837055.1. Lineage (NCBI taxonomy): Eukaryota > Metazoa > Chordata > Mammalia > Carnivora > Felidae > Prionailurus > Prionailurus viverrinus. Next base: position 104,072,502 of record NC_062561.1, on the reverse strand, counting down.
ACCGCTTATTTGATATCTGTTTCTGCAGCAACATCCTGGTACTGAATTCCTTCCAACCATTGTTACCTTTATTTGCAATTGAGTTAGTTGATGACTGCCTAGGCTCTCCCGGTTGGCTCATGCCTTTAAGCCCAATTCAGTGAGGTAAGTTTATACAGATCTAGATTTTTCAGGTGGGAGTTGGCAAACTTCCTGTTCTCTCTTATTGGCAAAGATGAGGAATAATAGCACATTTGCCTATTTTGGTAAGAATGTTTACTGGCAAAAACATCACCCCTATCACTGAAAATGGCAACATCAAGTGTCACATGTATCTAGAAAACTGAAGTCTCTCTCAAGAGGCAATGCTATGAAATCAGGATAGATTTTACCTGAAAGGAAGCCTGTTGTTCTCAAGAAAAATATTTTGGGGGATCCATGTGACATCACATTTCCATGCCAAATGAATTATCTTTGGGAGTTGGTGAAGGTGAAGGGAGTACCCTCCTCTTTGGTAACTGAGATACAGCTAAGATTTATAAGCTGTGTATAATGTCTGGTTGCCTCTTCTGATCTACTTACTACTATTTTTCCACTCTGTATTTTGCTCTGGAAGGCTGAACTACACAGACTATAAAAGCCTGCTTCCTTGTACTCTAGCTGTAAGTTGACCAGTGGGATTATTGACTGGTGATTGGTTTGGGATGAAAATAAAGTAAGGATTTTCATCTAATTTCCTCTTTATAGAGTCTGTAGAAATTGTAAGCATTTCTTTACTAAGGCCTGTGGTTTTTATTAGGTGGAACTCTTTATACAGCTGTTCTCCCTAATTTAGCTGTTCGTTCCTCTTGTCCATTCATGCCTAAGGGGGTTAAATGACTTCCCTTTATTGCTTGCCCCAAGGATCTACACTATTCTTTGTTTTCTCCCAAACCTACCTACATCTTTTGGTAAAACTGTCAGTTTGAGTCTGCCATCTCTAAGAGATAATTGTAGGAAGAACATGGAGCTCCAATTGTAGAAGCAATCCGAAGTATGATAGCATTATTAAACTTAGATGTGCCTGACAATTTTCCTGGGAAGCACTCGTCTTAAACTCTAAGTAGAAATGTTGGTTACTTCTTGAGGCTATTTTTCTGGCTTTGTATTTCTTCCTTCCCTGTCTCTCCTTCCTTTCTTTCCTTCCTTCCATCCTTCCATCCTTCTTCCCTGCCACCTACTTTAATTTGCTATTTTGCTCAGAAAAATTTGATAAGCACAGTTAGTTTTAACCCAGAATTATAAATTTAGGGAAGGGAAAAATATATAGCATTTTTAGGGTCATAACATATTGATAAATCATTGGGTTTTTTTTCCAAAGAATGGTTATAAAATACTATAATAGTTAAAATATTTAAGTCTGATCATATAGCAGTCATTAATTTTGATTGGCACCAAAATTAATCCATCAGCTTTGCAAGCATATAGTAAGATTGTACTTCTTGACTCTCATGTGATTGGAACAAGTAATGTGACTGATAATTATTTATGGTCAATAATTTGTGAGTGGAATTGATGATGTCACTTTGGGGCTGGCTCATTTACTGTCAGTGGGGGATCCTTCAGAGTTCTTTCCATTTACAACAATAGTCAGAAATTTGCATGTAGTGCATGATCCATCAACTCAAGTCCCAGAATAAAGATGACCCGGAATGGAGTTTTGAACAACTTTGATTACATGTAGTGGGGGTGAGAATTTTTTTTGTTTCAAGCTCTCCTAAGTATATGCTGTATTAACCAGCTCAGGCTGCTATAACAAAATACTCGAGACTGGATGGCTTAAACAACAGATATTTTCTTTTTTTGTAGTTCTGGAGGCTGGAAATCCAAAATCAAGGTGCTGGCAGCTTAACTTCCTGGTGAAATCTGTCTTCCAGGCTTGTAGGTGGCCACCTGTCCTCCCAGTGGTTAGAAGAGAGAGAGCTCTCGTCTCTCTTCCTCTTCTTACAAGAAGAGGTCTCTAGCATGGGGATCTACTCTCATGACTTCATCTAAACCTAACTATTTCCCAAAGGCCCCACCTCCAAATACCATTACATTGGGGGTTAGGGCTTCAACATGTGAATTTGAAAAGAGAGGATACAAACATTCAGTCCATACCACGTACTAAGATATCCCTTATTCACATTCAGATTAGATTATCCCTAATAATGGAATTAATTTTATTGATTTGTATCTTCATATGCTTTTTTTAATAGAATGAAAAAAGGGTAAAGTTATGGCCACTGAGATAGAGGAATTATATGCAGAATATGTTGCAGAAATCGCTGCCAAATTGGTGACAGAAAGAATACTGAGAATTAGAAAACATGAGGATACTTTGTGCTTAAGTCCACACTAAATTCTGGTATTGGGACAGAAAAGCTGGGCACATAATATATGCTGAACTGTGGCAAACCTTTTAATAATGTTTAAGAGACACAGAAATCCTGTAAGAACAGTCACGAAAAGTATCTCTGGAGCACCTTCTGTGTGCTAGGCCTTTTACTAGATGCTGAGGGGATAACAGTAAGGAAAATAAACAAGGTCCCTGCACTCAGAGTACTCACCTGGGAACATGAAGGAAAAGCAGCAAGCAGGGACACCAAAGAATGGTTAAGGGCTGGAGGAAAAGGAAGGAGCAGATGCCCTGGGAGCGGATAGAGAGGGTGTCTAATCTTGACTGGTGGCATCAATGAAGGATTCCTGGATGAGTGTCTAGGCTGAGAAATGAGTTACAAGAGTTAGCCAAGCACAGAGAAGGAAGAGTTTTCTAGACCTAAGTTGATGGTCTATATGTGGAGAGAGGCAGACATTTCTTAGGAAGTAGAAAAAGTATAGCAAGGCTCTTTTAGCCATACTACAGGCGACTGCCTGTGGCATTGGGGAATTAATTGGCCTAGAAGTGCAGGGGAGTTGACTCACTGCAGGAAAACTTTATCAAATGGGAAACAGGAAAGAGGAGGGTTATGAATAGATCAATTCGCTTTCTATTGCTCCCTCTAAAACAGATGATGATGGTGATGATGATGATGATGATGATGATGATGATGGTAAACATGCTAATGTTTCTTGAGAGCCTAGTATGTATTAGGTACCATTCAAAGCACTTTAAACTCACCACCACATTTAATCCTCAGAACACCTCAAAATCCTAATGTACACACAGAGAATTTGAGTAGTTTGTCCAACGTGGCATTTTTATTATGTGACAGAGCCAGGCTTTGAGCTGAGATCTGTTGAAAGCAGAGCTTGCCCTATTCAGTCAGGTGGAGGTTGGGCTTACTGCTAGAAAGGGAGAGTCTAAATGGGTTGGTGACTACCTGTTAAAAATAGCACTTAAGAAACCAGATGGAAATTGCCCAGCACCATTACAGTTTGTAACTAGTTGATAGATTTGGTCTTGTGATTCCCCCCTCCTCCCTATGTTCTTGAGTATAGGGTTGCAGTTTCAATGGTGCCTTAAAGTGTATGCAGTAAAACACAGCTGGTAACTGACTTTAACTGTAATTATTGGCCTCTTACCAGTATTTAAAGATGCATTGCATGGATCAGTGCTTTGAACTTTGCTTTTTAGTTTTTATCAACAGTGTACCATTACTTTCCTATGGACCTTTTCTTCACCTTTATTTAGATCTTGCACTGGTCTATAATTACATGAAACCAAAAATTCTCTATGGATTGATTTCCATAAATTACAAATATGTCATGCGTTATGTTACTAGACAAAAGGTCAGCAAACCAATTTGTTACACCAATAGCACATTTACTAGAGCCTGGACAATGATCCGTTTGTTGAGAGCCTTCTGGTTTTAACTCTTTAGCTTGGGTTTCAACTGAAACACAAATGGTATGTAAAATGGAATTTAAATCACTGTTACCATAATAGTTAAAAGATTACATAATTTTGAATAGGCAGTTGTGAACTGACTTTTGAGTGTAACACATTTATTATTAAGTCAATATTCTGTGATGGGGGATAGATACGTGGTATTTTGCAACATCCCAAATACATCAATTCCAAGTTAATCCTGTGAATGTAAAAACTAATTTTATCATATTAAATTGTAAGTATAGTAAAAGGAATACTAATAGCTTATTGTTATCTTAAAAATAATGAAATATTACACATTATGCAACTTGAAAATTAAGGCAGATTCTCTCAGTGCCTTGAGTGGTCCTTATAATCAATTAAAAATGAATCTAATAAGATGAGATTTAAATGGCACGAATGAGCTAATTAAGTTTCAAAGAGGAACCTATATCCTATCTGGCAGCAGCTTGTTTGGAACAGTATTCATCACATGATTTTGGTATCTCTCCATTCTGCGAATGTGAACTCAAAGACTTTTGGTCCTTCCCTTAAATGTTTCTCATTCTCTTTCAAAAACCACAATAACCCCTATGTCTACAAATAACAGCACATTTTTGTTTTCTTTTTAATTTTTGTAATGTTTATTTTTGAGAGAAAGAGAGCGAGTGCGAGTGGGGGAAGGGCAGAGAGAGAGGAAGACACAGAATCTGAAGCAGGCTTCAGGCTCTGAGCTGTCAGCACAGAGCCTGAAGCGGGGCTGGAACTCACAAACCGTGAGATCATGACCTGACCTGAAGTTGGACACTCCTCCAACTGAGCCACTCAGGCACCCCAACAGCACAGTTTTTCAATTCTCCTGGAGTTGAAATGTTACCATTATTAACTTCCCTCTTCTCCTTGTCCATTACCCAGTGTGATGTCAAGTCCTTATTTTCTGGTTGTAGCTCCCCCCACTGTTGTCACCTTTTTAGTGCCACTCACCAACAGCAGAGCTTCATTTTCTCTTATTTTGACTATTAACGGGTTTTTCCTGCCTTCAGTCCATAATACACATTGATAGGTGATTTTATTGCTGGGACGTAAGACTATTCATGTCATCCCTTTTCTCAAAACATTCTTTCTCCCACAGCCTGCATTCCCAAGTATCCTGGCATCATTCCAGCCTGGTATATCCCATTTCTTTTCCAACCACTGATTCTCATGATTCTTGCATTTCTTAGATTATTCATTACCCTCAAGGTATGCACTACTCTTCTGTATTTTTGCTTGTTTCTGAAATCACCAGCTCCCATTTTTTGCCCGCTGATATCTTTCCTTTATTTCACAGCTCAGTATAAGTGTTTAGCCCTATTTTCCTGCCTAACAGTTAAATCATATTACTTATAATCTACTACGAGTTATTTGTTTACATTTACTACCACCACCACCGCTATATGTTCATTGTCTCACACATTCTTCACACTATCTCCATGGCATATATTTAATGTTCGCTACTTTAAATAGGTGATAGACTGAGACTGAGAATTTAAATAGCTTCCCAAGGTCACATAGCCAGCTCTAACAATTCAGGACCAAAGCTATATCAGGTTACTCTAAAGCCACAGGACCCTGATATTGTATGGCAATCCATAGGTACTTTCATACCGTAATTGGGTGATACGTATACTTACATAGACATACACACAGGACTACTATAGTAATGTAGGTGATAGACATAACTACTGTAATGTAAATTGAGGCGACTTTGGTTTATTTTGGAGTTTTCAGAAATATTCTGACTCGTAGCCAATTAATGGCATATTTAACAACTAATGTATCTTCTATATTTCCTGAGTGCCTTCTTGATGAAAGGTGCCTGCTGTGCATCACACTACATATGAAGGAATGAATTCCTCTGAAATTTGAGAGTGTTCTCACCAACCGAAGAGTGTTTATTCCTTGAATACTTGGTGGATTCCATCTTTTGTGGTTGGACTTATGATCCTCAGTAGGATTCTGAGAATAAATTAAAGAGGCGGACATTGACAGTGAAACAGAGCTGTTCCTGTGCCTTAAGAGCCTTGCTTTACTTTTAGCGACAACTAGGGATAACGTTTAGTAGTGCCTGGGCCATCTTGTGCTGGCGTGGGGCTATAGGACAGCACTGTCCTAAGTCACAGGGTGAATCCAGGAAGAGGCAAATCACAGATGTAACAATTAAGCTGTGAGGCAGCTTTGGTTCCTCCTTTGTTTCTCTACCAATTTGGGATCTTTTGTGTGCTTTTTTTTTTTTTCATTCATTTTCCGTTCTGAGCTCTCCTTTGCTAATTAAAATTCTAATCACTCTGACAGCTAGAAATAGAAAAATATATATATATGTATATAATTCTTCTATGCTAGAGAAGGTAATTTCAAGGTGTTTTAGCTGCCAAAGAAATAAACAGAAATGAGACAAAGAAGCTAGTTGTCAGAAGGACAAATGAATTCTGTTTTCTCATTCCACCTAAAAATAAGAAACTTCAGCAAAGGTAACACATTCCTATTTGGCATTGTAATAATTCTAAACACCTAAAGGATAATAAACATGCTTTACTTTCCTAAATTTTTTTTTTCAACATTTTTATTTTTTTTTGGGACAGAGAGAGACAGAGCATGAATGGGGGAGGGGCAGAGAGAGAGGGAGACACAGAATCGGAAACAGGCTCCAGGCTCTGAGCCATCAGCCCAGAGCCCGACGCGGGGCTCGAACTCACGGACCGCGAGATCGTGACCTGGCTGAAGTCGGACGCTTAACTGACTGCGCCACCCAGGCGCCCCTGTACTTTCCTATAGGTAAAGGGTTTTTTTTTTTTTTTTTGGTGAAAATAGTCTTTTCTACATTTCTTCATGTCAAACATAATTTACTCTTCTTGGAGAGACATGTAAAGTAGAACATCAAAGGTTTGACTTGATCTCTGTGATATTTTGTTTTTGAAAGTGTTTCCTTTTAATCTTTGATTTTTTTAGATCGTCATTAAATATTTAAGGGAGTAGAAATCCATATTTAAAACAAAGAGAAATTTGTGGTATGATTTCTTTAATAAAATTGTGATGTTAAATTTTAATGCCAGCTGGTCTAGAAATGTTAAATAAAATTGCATCCAAGATGTACTTGAAAATGAGTTTTCTAGAAAGGTAGATTTCCTGAGAATTTTTCCAACTAAATTAATAATCAGACTGAGTTTTGACTGTGTCTGTGAGGGACCCAGAAATTGGGTAGAGTTTGAAAAATATTTACCAGATAAGCTAGTCCCTGAATTTTTTGACATTGACTGATTACTTAATTTTACTAAATTGACCGTACACTTGTGAAAATACAATGAATTGGCTGACTGATCCAGTGTTATTTAAATCTAATTGAATATATGTTTAAAAAAAGATGCTGTTAATCAACAAGGGTCATTGAGTGATTCATACTAGACATCCAGATACTTACATAGGTTTACGTACAACACAAGGCCTCTAAGGTTTTGTTATGAAATAGGGTTGTTTATTGTGTGATATAATTTTCAAAGAGACAGTAGTTACAGCAATGTATTTTTCAAACTTCCACAGCCTAGCCAACTGAAGATTTATTTATATATTATTTTTTATGTATTTATTCATTCATTTATTATTTCATGACCAAAAATTAGGATAAGATTATACTGATTCAATAAAATCTACATTCAGTGGTGGTTATAACTGTTCTTTTAAATCCACTGCATACACATATGTTTTAGAATCAAATAGCTAGTGTAATTCTTTATAAAAGTACACCTTCGCTGTGTTATTTTATTCATGAGCCAAACTGTGTTTTTGTTGTTCTTGTTAAATGATTGATTCAGTAAGTGTATCATCCAGTAATAAGGATTTAATAACCCACAGATATCAAAGAGTCCATAAGAAGTGAGTGTTGTATCTGTATCAACTTCAAGAGACTGATATTTGTAGAAATACCTAGGGAGAGTACTACATGTACTCTCATATATTGCTGTGAAATATTGAAATCAACTAATGTTCTTTTTTACCTTGTAAAGCAGCACACAATCATGAATGAATGATTTATTGTTGTGTTTATTCTACAATGCTTTTGAAGACACAGTGCTTTAATGAAGAGAGCCTGGCAGAAATTTCATGGATAGAGATGGTATAGATACTGTTGAGCTAGTAAGTTGAGAATGTATGAAATTCGTCATAATATTTTCCAAAACAGAAAGAAAAAGTCAGATCATGAATATCTCGATGTTTATTGGCAGTGCACTAGATAAAAGTTTAAGTCTCCAACAGAATATTTGGGGATCATATACCTGTTAGTAAATATCTGGGTTGTTGTGAGCAAAATCACATAAAGTCTCTGAGTCTCAATTTCCTAATCTGTAAAATAAAGTCAATAATAGCATCTCTCAAACAGTAGTTATAGTTGCTCATTATTTTTCTGTATGAATACAAAGGGATAAGACCAACCCTAGCTATTTTATCATAATTATGATACATTTTTGTAATTGTTATTGAATACCTGCAATGTTTAAACTTTCATGCTAGGAATTAAGAGAGACAAAGATGAGTAAGGCAGCAGCACTGACCTCAAGAACCATTTAATTTAGTAGTAGAGACAGCTATGCATACAAATAATTGAATCAATGAGAGAAACGGAGTGACGGCTGAGTAGGGAATAACCTAACTTCTATATAATGGATTCAAATAATTGTGTTATTGTTTGCCTGTTTTTACTTCTATCCAACTAGTCAGTTATAATATTATCTGGGAGTCCAACATGGTCATGCACCTTAAATCATCTCATTGAGTTTGCCTATTTAACCTGTAACCAGATCAATTAGGATAGTTGCAGATGCTTCTGGCCCTCAACAGGGTTACGGTGACCATATAATTTTCTGATAAACCGGATGCAACTGAGACTTCCCTAAACCAGAACATACTGAGAGCAAAAGGGGCACCCTTAATAATCGTCCTGGGGTAACAGGCAAAAAATATGAAATCAGAACTTGTAGTTAGCTTAGTCAGAGCCCATCCTTGGGAATAATGAAGTTGGCTTTGAATCAAGTTTCTGCCCATTTCCTAGCTTAACCCTAATTCCTATTTCCAGATTTTTCATGCCCTTTGGATTTGGATGTTGTGTTTGGTCAACATAAACTCTGCCTGAAAGGACCCACCCTTCCTAATTTCTTTGCTTCTTGAGGCACTGTACACGTTCTGGGGAAGACAGTGATTCCCACCACCGTTGTGCTTGGCTGCTGAGACCTGCCAAGTCCACAGTGATATCCTGTAAAGGAACACTTGGATATCAGATCTAGGGCTAAGGACAAGGCTGCATGAGAGCTCTCTGATTCAGTAAGCGTGAGAAGTCAGTATACTTAAGCATATGAAATTCGATGAGAAAGCATACGAAATTCACATACACGATGTGTATGTGAAGGTGAGCTATCCAATTTTGGCTGTTACCAATAGGCAAATATTACGATTTTTCACAGATATCTTCCAACTGATAAATTTTATAAATAAAAACAGTACTTATATTATTTTAAGAAATCCCCTTAGAACCTGAAATATTTACATTAAGCTACCACCTGTTTCCAATACTGTCCCAAGTACGCAACAAAAATGGTTTAATTTGATGCATACTGTGATACAGCACACAGAGAAAGACAAAGGGCTTTGATAATAACCTTCTCATTTATTTCCTGTGTGACTTTGAGCAAGTTGTTTACACATCTTTGAACCTCAGTTTTCAACTAAGACACAAAGACAGTGACACCTATCCACTAGGATCTTTGTTGGTAAAATGCTAAAAAATTGGAGTTTTATCCCCCTCCTTCCTTTTGCTGTTTCTGCTATTATCTGACTGGCTCTTTCTGTCTTATCTTCCTATCCACTGAGAGAAAAACACCCACTAGGAAGTTTAGACATGTGCCTGACTAATGTTTAGATTACGTGTTTCTCCCCCATCATTCATGGATCAGTGACAGCTTTCTCTACACAGTGTCCTCAAAACAATAACAGGCACAGTTGAAAACAAAAGCCAGTCATTTCTCTATCCCAGCTTCGAATTTCAGGGGACTCTTTTCTTATTCCCTCTTTTAGTATGGGAGGTAAAACATACAAACAAAGAAAAAGAAGTCTTGAAATTCATACTTCTCAGCCATAAGAATCAGGAATTTGGAACTTTCTACATTCCAAAAATAAAATATCAAAATCATCTTTGATATCAAGAACCAAAGTCTCCTATACTAAGAACATAGAGCTTATGAAAATTAAATATACAGTATTAAAGAAGCAGGACATGACATGAGAGCACTTTGTGTTTTTTTCCTTTCTGGAATAAGATGCTAAGAGGAAAAGTTAGGCGAGTCATCAGGATCAGACAGAGCTTAGGATCTTTGAGAGATCTCAACTCTACCTTTCCTTGGAGTTGATATCCTCGCAGGCAGTCGGGCAGGGGATGAGTTGAGGAAAAGGGGTTTTGAGCTTCTCAGGCAGAAAGGGATCAAGGTCTGCTTCCTGACTGTAACCATCTGAGGACCCAAAATTGTATGGCTCCCAACGACACTAAGGGAGTCTTCAAAGGAGGGCAAATGGCCTTCAGAACAAGAGGGTCCAAGATGACCAGTAAATCTTCTTTGTTCCAGCTCCAGTAGAGAGGAGATAAGAAAAAACTATTTATGGTCATCAGGGAAGGGGAAGAAATCCCTAGCTGGTCACCAAGAGCTGAAGTAAAGTCTTCCCAGAACAGAGTCTGTGAAGATACGGCAGACATGTTTGAGTTTCAGATGATCAGCAGTGCAGGTGAGAAGGGGTGTTGGGAGCCTGTTACCATGTGTAATCTGTGTGACATTGTTCCAGAGGGAGAGGAGCTAAGAGCCTTGGCATAAACTGCATCCCTGGAACACAGAAAAGTCAGGACAGCTTGAAACCTGAAGCTGTCCTTCACTGCTCACGTTACTTTCAGCTCTGTATGATTTAGCTCCTGGTAAGTTCTCTAGCCCCATTTGCTACTACTCTCCTGAGTCTACTCTAGCCCTGTAGTTTTCTTACTCTTCTTCAAACATGAGAAGGTTATTCCTACTCAGACCTTGGCAGGCTGTTCTTTCTGCTGAAAACGCTCTTTGTTCAGATCTTCACAGCTTTGTTCTTTCACTCACATCTCCAATCTTCGTTCAGATTTTTCTTCAAAGCTCCAAGGTTCTCTTCTTAAAGATGCTACCCACATCATTTTTCCTAAAATAGCCTCCTCTACCATCCGTGCCATCCCTTTATCCTGCTTTATTGTTTACAGATTGCTGATTATAATCTAAAGTTATAGATTTATGTGCATATTATGTGTGTGTGTATGTGTCTCAACTAGAGTGTAAGACTGTGAGGGCAAGGATGTACCAGGTCTCCTTCATGTTTATAGCTCTAGTACCTAGCATATAACAGGTTTCAGTTGATACTAGTTGAGTGGCTATATGAATGAATACATGAATTCTTCTTGCACAAAGCTATGTCCTGGAAGAGAGGGAGCAGAATGAGTAGAAATCTTGATAGGCTGGATATTTACCACAAGAGTGAAATGACTTAATAAATCTGAAGTGAGCGGGTTGCTTTTAACAGGTGAGATTCATAGTCCGTCCACATTCAGACATGCAAACACACTACTGCCTTCCCTCCACAGACCAGAAATCGGGGTTCACATGCAAGCTACATTGTATCAAAATAAAGTTGCTTTCCTTCCTATCTGAATTGCAATAATATATTTTAAGTCTTCCACGTTTTTTTTTTTATTAATTTTTTTTTCAACGTTTATTTATTTTTGGGACAGAGAGAGACAGAGCATGAACGGGGGAGGGGCAGAGAGAGAGGGAGACACAGAATCGGAAACAGGCTCCAGGCTCTGAGCCATCAGCCCAGAGCCCGACGCGGGGCTCGAACTCCCGGACCGCGAGATGGTGACCTGGCTGAAGTCGGACGCTTAACCGACTGCGCCACCCAGGCGCCCCAAGTCTTCCACGTTTTTATTGCCAGTGCTGATAAGGTATTAATTTGAACTAAGCTCTTCTCTTTCAATCTGTATCTCATCAAAGAACTGTAGTTTAATTAGGGAAATTTTTTGGAAATATTTTTTTATTGGGCAAGAGAGCAATTATTCGAGATATTTTGTCCCGATCATGATCACACACCCACACCAAATAAAGTACTCTGCTATTCAATAAAGTTTGTAAGGCATTTGGCCAGACACATATATGTTTGGAGCTGTACATAATTTTTGCATCCATTAGTTTTTCTCTCCCGATTCATAGCATCTTCCTTAAAAGCCAGTTTGTCAGGATCTTGAACCTAGCCTATGCATTTATCTCCATTATTACTTCTAAATTCCTGCAAGTGACAAATAAAAAAGGAATAAATTCTCTTCAGCCCTGGAATTTATTTTCCAGGCAGGGCTGTCAGTGGACCAGACTCATTAAACAAATGAGATCAGAATGATAAGAAAATTACAGCTGAAAGTATCCTCAAAAGAAAACTACAGGAGAGATTGGGGGAAGATCAAGGTAAAAGAATAAATGCAGGGAGCAAAAGCTTCTCTAGGACACTTGTCAGAATAATTATTTAAATGTCTTAAGGTATTGAGGAAAACCATGCCCAGCCCATATCTGCAGTCCTACATCGAATATTTGACTTCAGGATGAAATTTGAGAGCCACACACTTTAGGGTGTGACTTTCCTAGCTGGGAAGAATGCCTGGCGTTGGCGTTCAATTTTACAAGAGAAGTAGTTACAGTTTGAGGTAACTCCAGACTGTCAATGAAGACTTGAAGTAGGAAAAAACAAGCAAGCAAAAACCAAGCACTTCCTTTGAAAAGCAAAATAGACTCAATTTCCTCAATGTCAGAGGAAATTTCTCCTTATTTTGGCAGCTGGGCGGGGGCAGGGCGTGGGGAATGTAGGGGAGAAAAATTGTCTGCTTGTTACAGGCCCCTTGACTTTACAGTGAATGTTAGCAATCAGTAAGTCAAACCACATTGAAAGCATTTGCAGACCAGACCAGACCAGACCAGAATACTGTCCTGATCATAGCAGAGGCATACTGGGGAAATAAAACTTTAAACATTTGCAGAGAAAATCCACACCAGGTATTATACAAATTAGCCTCAAACATCTTTCCCATATATAAAAATATGTCCCAGATATTTGAGGAAAATCAACAACCTGGAATCAAAACACCAAGATAAACAAGGAGAGCAAATTAGTGCAGAGCAAACAGACAAAATTCAAGAAAGAAAAACTGAACATTCTAATAAGTACACTCAAAAAGATTCAAGAGAATATGCCATTTAAAAACGAGAGCAGGAATTTGCAAAATAGAAAAAAATCAATGAATACATTTGTTGGAAAACAAACATAGGAATGCAAATATAATTCAACAGAAGGGCTGAATAAAATAATTGATATTATTGAAGACTCTATTAGTAATGCAGAAGATGAAGTGCAGGAATTCTCCCCAGACACCCAGCCAGAAGACAAAATGATGGAAACCGTGAGTGCCAGGTTCCTTGTAACAGTAGTTTTAAAAGGATAAACAGTACCTTGAAGCATAATCCAATGTAAAAATAAAGGAAACATTTTCAAAGATAAAAAACAAAACAAAACAAAAAACTTAGGAGCTTTCTCTTAAAAGGGCTCACTGGGTGGTTTAGCAAAATTTGTACAATAACAAAAAAAAAATCAAACATATCCTGGAAGTTTTTAGAACTCCATCAATAAATTAAAAATCCTAAATGCTTTCAGAAAACAAGAAAGGGAAATTAAGTTTACTTTCAAAGAAACAGAAACCAACATGATTATCAGATACTTTTTATAAAATACCATATAGAGAAAATAATGGCACATATCCTAGAATAAGTTCAAGAAAGGTATTGTTTATTTCTAGTCTAATCTGTGTTGTTTGCTTCTTTCTGCTAGCTTTGGGTTTAGTTTTTGCTTTTTGAGGTTTGGGTTTAGATTATTTTCTTCCTCCTCTACATTTTTAAGTTGTAAAATTGGGTTGTTGACTGGACATCTTTCTTCTTTTTTAATGTAAATATTTAGAGATGTAAATTTCCCTCTTAGCACTTTCATAGCATCACACAGATTTTAGTATGTTGTGTTTTATTTTCATTTGTCCCAAAATATTTTGTAGTTTTCCTTGAGATTTCTTCTTTGACCCTTTGGTTGTTTAAGAATGTGTCATATAATTTTCCTATAGTTGGGGATCTTGTAGTTTTCCTTCTATTGATTTCTAGTTTAATTTTATTATGAAAATATACATTTTATGATTTGAACCCTTTCTATTTATTAAGACTTGTGACCTAACATATGGTCTGTCGTGGAGAATGTTCCATATCCACTCGAGAAAATAATGCGTATTCTGATGCTGATGGGTATAACGTTCTGTATATGTCTGTTAGGTTTAATTGGTTTATAATGTTAAGTCCTTTATTTCCATATTAATCTTCTGTCTGGTGTTCTATGCATTATTGAAAGTGGGCTAGTGAAAATTCCACTCTTACTCTAGATCTTTTTATTTCTTTGTTCAGTTCTGCCAGTATTTGCTTTATACATTTACAGCATTTGTGTTTATACTTGTAACATCTTGGTGAATTGATCCTTTTATCATTAGGGAAGGTCCTTCTCTGTGTTTTGTAACAGTTTTTGACTTAAAGTCTATTTTGTCTGTCATTAGGATAACTAGCCTAGGCTCTGTTTTAGTTACTATTTGCAAGGCATAACGTTCCTGTCCTTTTACTGTCAAGCTATGCATGTCCTTAGATCTAAAGTGAGTCTCTTATACACAGTATATAGTTGAATTCTGTTGTTGTTTTATAATTTATTCAGCCAATATGTGTCTTTTGATTAAATGAAAATTACATTTACATTTAATGTAATTACTGAAAGGGAAGGATATACTACTGGCGTTTGGAAAATGGTTTTTTGTGTTTCTTACAGCTTTTTTGTCCTTCATTTTCTCCCTTACTGCCTTTCTTTGTGTTTAGCTGATTTTTTGTGATGATACTCTTTAAGTCCCTTCTCATTTCCTTTTGTGTATTCTGTAGATATTTAATTTGTGTTGACTGTGAGTATCACATACAATTATCTTAGAGTTATAATCATCTGTTTTAAACTGATACAAATTTAATATCAATCTCATGCCAAAGCTCCTTTACACCTCAGCCCCTTTTTATATGATTAATGTCACAAATTACATCTTTACATATTGTGTGTCTATTAACATTGATTTATAGTTACTTTAA